>NC_138760.1:14294462-15504962 GCF_965113315.1 Podarcis vaucheri | reverse complement strand
CTCCACAGCAGAGGAGCAGGTATGAGATCATCATTCCCCCAATTTCATGCTGGGGCCCTTTAGCACCAAGAGATTCATTCCCCATAATCAGCTGGCATTTTGAGAGTTGTTCCACACAGCAGTATAATACTATACCACTATATTACAGTGGTGCCTCGCAAGACGAAAAGAATCCGTTCTGTGATTCTCTTCGTCTAGCAGTTTTTTCGTCTTGCGAAGCAAGCCCATTGATGGATTAGCGGATTAGCGCTATTAGCGCTATTAGCGGCTTTTAGCGACTTATCTGCTGATTGGATCAGCTGATAAGCGGCTTAGCGGCTTAGAAAAACGGGGGGGGGAGGGGGAAAAAACCAGAGGAACTCGCAAGACATTTTTGTCTTGCGAAGCAAGCCCATAGGAAATTCGTTTTGCGAAGCACCTCCAAAACGGAAAACTCTTTCGTCTAGCGAGTTTTCCGTCTTGCGAGGCATTCGTCTTGCGGGGCACCACTGTATTAATTTATTTCTTATATTTCTGGACCACCTTTATCTTCCGGTGATCCCAAGGTGGTGTGCATGGTTCTCCCCATTTCATCCTCACAACCCCCCTGTGAGGTTGGCTAGGCTAAGAGATGGTGACTGGCCCAAGGTCATTCAGTGAGCTCCATGGCTGAGTGGGGGAAAAAGAAAGGGAAATCTGTAATAAAACTGGGGAATATGAACTGACAAATGAACAGACAAATAATTATTTATTCACCATTAGTATCAGCCATGCAGACAACTGAGTTATTTTCAATGGGACCACTGTGCAGGGAAAGGGTTAAGTACATCGCATGATTCCTCCCACCACTGCAATTTAACCAGGGCTGGAGAAACTGATATAAAGGCTACGATATTTGGAAAGGGAAGAGTTAGGAATTATTGCTAGAGAAGAGAGATGAACCATAGAGAAGAATGTCTACAGGCCAGAATTAGTGAGAATAGCAACAAGATATGATATCTAAACCTGACAAAAATGCACAACTATTCTATTGAGCTTAAAAACAAAGGTTGGATTTGTTGATACAGTGGTGCCCCGCAAGACGAATGCCTCGCAAGACGAAAAACCCGCTAGACGAAAGGGTTTTCTGTTTTTCGATGCGCTTCGCAAGACGAATTTCCCTATGGGCTTGCTTCACAAAACGAAAAAGTCTTGCGAGTCTTGTGATTTTTTTCGCCCCCCCTTTTTCTAAGCTGCTAAGCTGCTAATAGCCTTTTAGCCGCTAAGCCGCTAAGCCTTTAATAGCCGCTAAACCGCTAATAGCGCTAATCCGCTAATAGGGTTGCTTCGCAAGACGAAAAAACCGCTAGACGAAGAGACTCGCGGAACGGATTAATTTCGTCTTGCGAGGCACCACTGTATCTTGGGGTGGAGGAGGGGCTGGAAGCTGAAGAGGGAAAACATGAGAAGGGGATGTTTCGTTCATGATATCATGCAGATACCCTATAAAAAGTCAAGAAAATAAAATGCAGCTATTCCACAGTAAATGACCAGAGTGGAAGCAGCCCTTTCATGGAGATTCAAGGAGGAAGAGTCATTCCCGCCGCCCCACAATAGACTGCAACGCCCCAGCTTCCCAGCTTTCATTTTTAAAAAAAGAATAAGGGTTTGTTCATATTGTTGTTTCACGTAGATAGTCCTACATCTCCATTGATTCTCGACCATATGATGTTCACTTCCAAATCACTGCTTTCCCACACTTTTTCTTTCCTCGGTCTGGATTTTCTTGTACCAGAGATACTCTGAAAAGGAGAGAGTTTGAGAAAATCAGGATTGAGTGTGGAGAAAGTGAGGGAAGGCAGCGATTTGGAGAATGCCATATGGACAATGGAGAATTAATGTACAGGAAACTTAAAAGGTAAATGGACCTCTGACCATTGGGTCCGGTCGTGATCGACTCTGGGGTTGTGTCACTCATCTCGCTTTATTGGCCGAGGGAGCCGACGTCCATGTGGCCAGCATGACTAAGCCGCTTCTGGCGAACCAGAGCAGCGCATGGAAACGCCATTTACCTTCCCGCTGGAGCGGTACCTATTTATCTACTTGCACTTTGATGCGCTTTCGAGCTCCTAGATTGGCAGGAGCAGGGACCGAGCAACGGGAGCTCACCCCGTCATGGGGATTCGAACCACCGACCTTCTGATTGGCAAGTACTAGGCTCTGTGGTTTAACCCACAGCGCTACCCGCGTCACAGGAAACTTACTACCCACAATAAACAAGTACGGATGAGCCCCAAGTTTCTAGGATTTACAGAAATAAAGATATGTGGCAAAATGTACAGAGACTATTGTCTGTGCCATAAACTAGCCTGCTCCCCACCTTTGTTGTTTTACTTTGCAACTTCCCCTGGAAAAGTTCTTCCAGACATCCATGCTCCCTTTGTTAATGTTGTTTCTTGTATATTTGGAATTACCCTGGGATCTTCCAGTTGGGCTTATGTTTTTGGAGTGTGTGCTAAAATCTAAGCACGGCCAGATGTTAGAGCAACACTTTCCAGAAGCTTGGGTATTTCCTCTCTGTAAAAAGCATGAGAAACACCAGCAGCCACACCATTCTTGGTTGTTAAGTGGGAGCAACAGTCTTATTTTTCTAACTCATTGTGCAATCGACCCCACCAAACTTCTTCCATTTTGCAATCTAGTGGCACTATTGGCAAAGCTGCTTCTCCTGGCTTGCACTTGGCCCAGTGGCTCCTCCCCTCCCCACAACATCCTCTTTCAGTGAAGATGAAGCCAATTCTGCAGGTGCCTCAACCATACGCAGTACATTTTTGTCAAGTACTGTCCTTATTTGCTAACCCAATTACCGTATTTTTCGCTCTATAGGACACACTTTTTCCCCTCCAAAAATTAAGGGGAAATGTGTGTGTGTCCTATGGAGCGAATGCAGGCTCCTTGGCTTCAGCGATAGCAACGCGAAGCCTCCGAAGCGCAGAGGGATCATTCCCTCTGCACTTTTGGAGGCTACGCGTTGCTTTTGCTGAAGCCTGGAGAGCGAGAGGGGTTGGTGCGCAAGTTCCTACTGTGTTCCGGAGGCTTCGGGTTCCTTTCGCTGAAGCCAGGAGAGTCTTGCTCTCCTGGCTTCAGCAGAGAGGAAGAGCTGCACAGCGCCCCTTCAGCGAAGCGAGAGGAGAAATGGAAGGGGTTCCATTTCTCCTGTCACTTCACTGAAGGGGCGCTGAGCAGAGAGGGGGAGATTTTTTTTCTTGTTCTCCCCCTCTAAAACAAGGTGCGTCCTATGGTTGGGTGCGTCCTATACAGCGAAAAATACGGTATTTCTAAAAAGCTAGACTAAGTTTCTCCCAAACCATAGCAGTCCTGTTCTTTCTCAAATGGCTTCACTGTGTTCTAATTGCTGGTTTGTAGCAATCTTGAGAGTTTCCATTGTACATATGCAAGCTAACGTAGTGCTACTGTCTCACCTAACAATATCTTAAAGATTGACAGATTGGGGGAAATCTTTTGAGGAGCAAAGCTCAATGAATGCCATGGGCTTTCATCCATGGAAGCTTATGCCATAGTAACTCTGCTGACTTTTAAGGTAACACACAAGTCTGTTATTGCTTTTCCTGCAACTGCCTGGCTGTGTAAAAGGTAAAGTTAAAGGATCCCTGACAGTTAAGTCCAGTTGTGGGTGACTCTGGGGTTGCGGCGCTCATCTCGCTTTACAGGCCAAGGGAGCCGGTGTTTGCCCACAGACAGTTTTTCTGGGTCATGTGGCCAGCATGACTAAGCCACTTCTGGCACAACAGAACACCGAAACCAGAGCAGCACACAGAAACACTGTTTACCTTCCTGCCAGAGCGGTACCTATTTATCTACTTGCACTTTTTGGCGTGCTTTTGAACTGCTAGGTTGGCAGGAGCTGGGACTGAGCAACGGGAGCTCACTCTGTCATGGGGATTCAAACTGCCAACCTTCTGATCGGCAAGCCCAAGAGGCTCAGTGTTTTAGACCACAGCGCCATTAATTTAAAGTACATTTCCCACATCTCAAAGAATCTTGAAAATTATAGTTTGCTCCTCACAGAGCCACAATTCCTAGCACTCTCAACAAACTGCAGTTCCCAATATGCTTTGGGAGAAGTCATGTTCTTTAAATGTATAGTGTGTGTGCATCCCGTGTCACATCTATCCCAAAGGAACTCATTGGAAAGCTGCTTCAAATTGAGTCAGACTATTGTTCCTTCCAGCCCAGGACTGTCCACAAGGGCTGGCAACAAGTTCCCAGGGTTTCAGGCAGGAGACATTCCAAACACTGCAGATTGACTCTGGGACCTTTGCAAAGCAGATGCTCTTATGCTGAGTTATGGCCCACGTGCAACTTGAATTAAAGCTTATGATGCTCTTAGGGCTGGTATATAATCTCACCTCCCTCCATTACCTGGCTGCTACTCTCACCATTAGCTCTTTAAAAATGGAGTCATTCTGCTATGGAGCTCCTAGCACAGAAATGGTAGTCAGCTCTTAAGGCTCCAATTGTAACCTAACCCCAGTTACCTGGGACTAAGTTTCATTTAATTCAAAACACTTCTGAGCAGACCTGGTTAGAATTATGCTGTTGCAATGCAAAGGCAGAAATTAAATCAGAATTGACTAAAATTGACAAGCAATTTCTCATTGCACCTCACCTTTTGTTTGCCTTCAAACTGAAGCAGGACTTCAGAGCTGAGGGGAAGAAAGGCCATCAATGTAACCAAAACAAGAAATTGGTAAGTATTTCCTTCTCACATCCCTGTAATAGCTTTACAGTTTTTGTGCAAAACTGGGGTAAAATTGCTGAGCCTTTCACAAGTTTTTCTTCCATTCTCTTTCTGTGAGCAGCGACAACAATGGGATGCAGGAGGTCTTCTAGGAAAAGGGAGAGGTCAGTCAGAATTGCGTCAACACTGGTGTTTTGTTTTGTTTTTACAGGGAAAGGGTTGCCCAATTGAAGTGCCCGTAAATGGCAGCAGGGGTGAGAGGAGGGGTTGAGTTTCTCCTGCTTATTTCTCTCTTCTGAAGAATTCTAGTGAGTGCATGAAGACTAAAATTAAGCTCTGAATCCAGCTAGCGCTAAAAATCCCTTTTTACTGCTGCTGTTGTTGCAATGGCATTTCCAGGAAACCAGGGATAGCTCATGGGGCTTTCTCTCTGAAGTTAAAGCCGTCTGCCCTCTGGTGGTTGATTTCCAGGTGAACTCTTGCAGTGGCTCCTGTGGAGACAGCTGCTAAGCTTTGGATTTGCAGGGCAAGAAGGGTTTGGCCTGTTTGGTATTTGAACTAAAGTCCTTTAAAAAGTAGCAGGAGGTGGCGGTGGCGGCAGGGAGCAGAATGCCTAGCTCAGGTTTTAGGGCATTTTCACACATGGCAGGAAAAATGCCTCCAAGCCCATCTCTCACTATTTGCATGTGTAATAATAATAATAATAATATTAATTTATTATTTGTACCCCGCCCATCTGGCTGGGTTCCACAAAGACCAAAAATATACTAAGATGTCACACATTAAAATCTTCCCTGAACCTTAAGCCTTAAGATGTCTTCTGAAATTTTTTTGTGTCAGGTAGTAGTTGTTTATCTCTTTGACATCTGATGGGAGGGCGCTCCACAGGGCGGGTGCCACTACCGACAAGGCCCTCTGCCTGGTTCCCTGTAGCTTTGCTTCTCGCAATGAGGGAACCTCCAGAAGGCCCTTGGCACTGGACCTCAGTGTCCGGGAAGAACGATGGGGGTGGAGACGCTCCTTCAGGTATACTGGGCCTGTGAATGAATGCTGTCAGTGCTGTTCAGAAGACAAAATGGATATATAATGCACATTTTAGCCAGTGAACAGTTTACAGAAAGCAGAAATGTGACATGCTTTGGTATCTTGTGTAATCACTGGTGGTTGGTGCCCATTGGACCTGGCAGGGCTGCTGGGAAGTCACAGAATGTGGCTAGTGAGGTCCCAGGGGTATGCCATGTTCTGATTTTTTTTCTCCATCCTCTTCCCTTGTGAAGGACCCAACTAAACTGAAGCATGTCTTACTTTGGTTTAGAAGGGGTCCCTGCTGTCATAGTTGCTTCTCTGCTGGGAGAAAAGTTGTGTGGATTCCACCTGTCCTGATTCTCTCCTTATCCTCCTCCTCTGAAAAGAAACAGTGGCTTTATCAACACTTTGCAGTTTTATTACTGCTTAACACCCAAGTCAGTTACCTTGGTTCAGGAGGGATTCCTGCTGTCGCCATTTCTAGTGTGGGTTCATTGCACAATAACTGTACGTTGCTCACGGGTAAGCTGCTGTTCCCGTCAACTTGAGCAGTGTTTCCTAGCAAGAGAACAGCCATGTAACATGGTGGGTGTTTGCGTAGAAGTAAGCCACACTGTGTTAAATGGGGCTTATGCCTATGCAAGCGCACAAAGAATTGCAGTCTTTACCCCACACATTTAAAAGACGCCTGCTTCTTGGGAGAAAAGCAATGACAAACCTACACAGCATCTTAAAAAGCAGAGACATCACCTTGCCAACAAAGGTCCGTATAGTTAAAGCTATGGTTTTCCCAGTAGTGATGTATGGAAATGAGAGCTGGACCATAAAGAAGGCTGATTGCTGAAGAATTGATGCTTTTGAATTACGAAGCTGGAATCACGAAGAGTCGGACACGAATAATCTCTTCGTGACCCCATGGACCAGAGCACACCAGGCACTCCTGTCTTCCACTGCCTCCCGCAGTTTGGTCAAACTCATGCTGGTAGCTTCAAGAACACTGTCCAAACATCTCGTCCTCTGTCATCCCCTTCTCCTTGTGCCCTCCATCTTTCCCAACATCAGGGTCTTTTCCAGGGAGTCTTCTCTTCTCATGAGGTGGCCAAAGTATTGGAGCCTCAGCTTCAGGATCTGTCCTTCCAGTGAGCACTCAGGGCTGATTTCCTTCAGAATGGAGAGGTTTGATCTTCTTGCAGTCCATGGGACTCTCAAGAGTCTCCTCCAGCACCATAATTCAAAAGCATCAATTCTTTGGCGATCAGCCTTCTTTATGGTCCAGCTCTCACTTCCATACATCACTAATGGGAAAATCATAGCTTTAACTATACAGACCTTTGTTGGCAAGCTGATGTCTCTGCTTTTTAAGATGCTGTCCCATCAGATATCAAGGCAATAAACAATTATCTTGCTTTTAAAAGACACTTGAAGGGAGCCCTTTTTAGGGAATATTTTAATGTTTGATGCTTTATTGTGTTTTTGATATTCTGTTGGGAGCAGCCCAGAGTGGGCAGGGTATAAATAAATTATTATTATTATTATTATTATTATTATTATTATTATTATTATTATCATCATCCGAAGGCAGCTCTGTATAGGGAAATTATTTAATGTTTAATTTCCTATTGTGTTTATATACATTGGAAGCCATTCAGGGTGGCTGGGACAACCCAGTCAGATGGGTGGGGTATAATAATAATAATAATAATAATAATAATAATAATAATAATAATAAGCCGTCCCTATTTTCATTGGAGAAATGTTGGAGGGTAAGCCCTGAAGAAGCCTGATTGCTTGATCACTTTTTTGACCTCCTCACACCACCCCCAGATAAATATCATGGATCACTATGCCACAGTTAGGTTCTCAGGGACTCCCACAGCCTGCAGTCACCATGGCAACAATTCTCCCATCAATCACAGACGCTCCGCGTCAGCCAATACCCGGAAAGAACCGTCGTCGAATCTAATTTTCAGGAAACAATGGCACTTTATCCGGTCACGTGATGATGGCTGGTCCAATCGTTGCTCAGCAACGGAGCACTCCAGCCGCTTCCTTGTTCACCATGGGAACTCTCCCATTCTTCCGGTCCTCACCTTCCTCGAAAGCAGGCTTCGGCAAGTGACCGACAGCCCTTTTGTCGAATCGCGGGCAAGAGGCGGGGTTTCAAGGTGAGCCACGCCCTCTCCCTAGAAACTCGCCGACTCGCTGGGCATGAAAAAGGTAGGGAGGCGGGACGGGCAGGTTAGCCGAGGAAAGCGAGCACAAGCCAATGAGCGGCCGAGTTGGCGGGAGGGGGCGGGCTCTGGGGAAAAGATTGGCGCGGGACCAGCCAATGCCGTTGGCAGACGCGGCTGATGCTCCACGTCGGCACCGGGGCGACCAAGATGGAGGCGCTGATCCTGGTAGGAGCCGAAGGGGCGAGGGGGTATTGCTGGGGGGCGCGCCCGTTACCATGGAGACGGGCAGGCGGACGGGACGCGGCTGGCAGGTTTCGGCCGGGGCCTCCTGAGGCTCGGGCTCGGTCCTTGGGGCGGGGCCCAGGCCCAGCTACCTGGCGGGGGCCTCCAAGAGGCTGGGGCGGCCCGTATGGCAGACAGCAGAGCTGCCCCTGCGGGAAGGGGGGCTCTGGCGGCCGCTCGAGAGGGGCCCGGGCCAGCTGCTCCTCCAGGGGAAATCCAGGGGAGCCTCACCTCACCCCGCCCTCTCTAGCCTTCCCAAGCGTATAGGAGGGGTGTGAAACGGATTTAACTAAAGGCAAAGGAATAATAATAATAATAATAATAATAATAATAATAATAATAAATTTATTATTTGTACCCCGCCCATCTGGCTGGGCTTCCCCAGCCACTCTGGGCGGCTTCCACAAAGACCAAAAATACACTAAGATGTCACACATTAAAAACTTCCCTGAAGATGTCTTCTGAATGTCAGGTAGTTGTTTCTCTCTTTGACATCTGGTGGGAGGGTGTTCCACAGGGCAGGTGCCACTACCGAGAAGGCCCTCTGCCTGGTTCCCTGTAACTTGGCTTCTCGCAGTGAGGGAACTGCCAGGAGGCCCTCGGCACTGGATCTCCGTGTCAAGGCAGAACGATGGGGGTGGAGACGCTCCTTCAGGTATACTGGGCCGAGGCCGTTTATTTAGTCCATTTTATTGTGAAATCCTACTGTGGGGATTGATAGGAAAGGCAGGGGTAAAACGCTCGTTCCCATTCTGTGCCCTAGTAAAAGAAAAAAAGAAATTCCTCTGTGTACGTATGTGTGTGTGTGTGTGTGTGTGTGTGTAGGAAACGAAATGAAATGTCATGATGCAAAGTTTAATTTTGCAAACCATTAGATGGGAAGGAGGGAAGTCGCTAGGCTCAGTTGAGCCAAAGAGATAAACTAATAATAATAATAATAATAATAATAATAATAATAATAATTTATTATTTATACCCTGCCCATCTGGCTGAGTTTCCCCAACCACTCTGGGCAGCTCCCAATCAAGTTTTAAAAACAGTACAGCATTAAATATTAAAAACTTCCCTAAACAGGGCTGCCTTCAGATGTCTTTTAAATATAGGAGAGCTGCTTATTTCCTTCACATCTGAAGGGAGGGTGTTCCACAGGGTGGGCGCCACTACCAAGAAGGCCCTCTGTCTGGTTCCCTGTAACCTCACTTCTTGCAATGAGGGAACCGTCAGAAGGCCCTCGGAGCTGAATCTCAGTGTCCAGGCTGAACGATGGGGGTGGAGACGCTCCTTCAGGTATACAGGACCGAGGCCGTTTAAAATAAAATAAGAGGGTATGATGTTATGTAATGTGATTATATGTAAAACCAATAAAAATTATTTATAAATATGTGTGTGTGTGTGCACGTGCACACACACTGGACTGCTTTCCTATTCCTGCAGGGGTTCCTCATTGATCTGTAATGGTAGATGCATTTCCCTATAAGACAGGTTGCTGACCACTCCTGAACTTGACATGCAATGTGCAGCTGAAGAGTTCTGTGTTTTCCGACGCACTTTCAGTTTCCGCAGGGCTGCTGTGAGGCCCATCAGGATTGGTTGGTGCCCTCTGTGAACCAAGTCCATTAACCCTTTTCCAAATGCCTCAGGGAGCAGAGGAAGGGGCCGTCTAATGAGTCAGACAGAGCATTGATCCATCTAACTGATGATGATGATGATGATAATGATAACTGAGCACTGTCAACACTGACTGGCAGCAGGTCTTCCTGGTTTAAGGCAGGGGGGATGCCAGAGATTGAATCTAGGATTTCTGCAGGAATGCAGATGCTCTTCCACAGAGCTGCAGCAGGGGCTGCTTGGCAGGGAAGTCAGTTGTGGAGAAGGTGGTAGAAATTTTGAGAATCCCTGGGGGACAAGGTTGTAGATGGGCTAGTGTGCCCTGCAGCTATACAGTCTTTGTCCTATTCTGAAGAACCACATGCATGTATCCATCTGTTTGTCAATAAAGCATGCTTTAAATACATGCCAAGCTACTATCATAAATGCCCATTTTTTCTGCAGGGTCAGCAAATAATAATAATTTATTATACCCCACCCATTTGGCTGAGTCTCCCCAGCCACTCTGGGCGGCTCCCAATCAAATGTTAAAAACAGTACAACATTAAATATTAAAAACTTCCCTGAACAGGGCTGCCTTCAGATGTCTTTTAAAGATAGGATAGCTGCCTATTTCCTTCACATCTGAAGGGAGGGCATTCCACAGGGCGGGCGCCACTACCGAGAAGGCCCTCTCTCTGGGTCCCTGTAACCTCACTTCTCGCAATGAGGGAACCACCAGAAGGCCCTCAGCGCTGGATCTCAGTGTCCAGGCTGAACGATGGGGGTGGACACGCTGCTTCAGGTATACAGGACTGAGGCCGTTTAGGGCTTTAAAGGTCAGCACCAGCACTTTGAATTGTGCTCGGAAACGTACTGGGAGCCAATGCAGATCTCTCAGGACCAGTGTTATGTGGTCCCGGCGGCCGCTTCCAGTCACCAGTCCAGCTGCCGCATTCTGGATTAATTGCAGTTTCCGAGTCACCTTCAAAGGTAGCCCCATGTAGAGCTCATTGCAGTAGTCCAAGCGGGAGATAACTAGAGCATAATAATCTCATACTTTTTGATGCTTTGGTGAATTCAGGGAAGGGTTTCTAATGTCTGCTTGCAGGGCCATTTTTAGATGTTTTGGAATCTAAGTGATGCATGGTAAGAGAATATAAATAACATCACTTATAATTTGCTGCACCTCAGTGGAAATCTGGCTACCCCTAGCCTTATTGTACTTAGTTTGAACTTTCATTTTCATATTCTAGACAGGGGTGAGGAACCTCAAACCTTGAAGCAAAATGAAGCCCTCCTAACTTTTCTGACTTGTCCTTAGGAGTCTCACCAGGTTAAAACCCCTCTCCTCAAGCCACACCCCGCACCAGCCCTGCTTCACAGCCTCCTTGAGAGTTTTTGCCTGGCTGGAATGTGCCCTTGAACTCTGATAATGCCTCTTCATTGTCTGGATGGAGAATAGGGAGGTTGTGTTTGTGTTTGTTTGTGTGTGTCTGTGTGTGAACTAGCCTATTGTACCCAGGTAAAATTAACATTTATTGCTCTACCTACTTTTGCTTCTGGCCCCACTGATCAGTGGCTTGTGGCCCTTGGAAGGTTGCCCACAAGGAAATGCATCCCTCTGGCCATAAAATGGTTCTGCACTTCTAACTTACAGGAGTGGGGGGCCTTAGCAGGTGCTCTACAGTGCTGGCCCTGCTTTTGGGAAAATGTGGCCAAAT
The DNA here is from genome assembly GCF_965113315.1 of Podarcis vaucheri. Lineage (NCBI taxonomy): Eukaryota > Metazoa > Chordata > Lepidosauria > Squamata > Lacertidae > Podarcis > Podarcis vaucheri. The sequence continues at coordinate 15,493,449 of NC_138760.1, read as the reverse complement.
CTCTGGCACCCAAATGGGCACATATTGTCAGTCATTTGTAAATGCAGTTTTTTCTCCAAGTCAGATTGCCTTATTTACTGACTTGCCTTAGCTCTAAATAGAGGTTGTGTGGTATAGTGAATAGAGTGCTGAATTTGGACTCAGGAGACTTGGGTTCAACTCTTTGCTTAACTGTGAATCCACTATGGGTCTTGATGATTGTTTTATTAGATTTATGTTTTGCCTTTTCAATGAATAGCTGCAGACAGTGAACAAAACAAAATGATAAGAAGCAAGAGTAATAAAACAATTCAAAATAAGAAGAAAGAAAAATACCTTTATTGTATCGGGCCATAACAATGTGACAAGTAAACAGAGGTCAAATGTCTCTGTTACTGCTACTGGCAGTTGTTGAGTTTCCTTAGCAGGGACCTTGGGTGAGCCACTCACAGCCTAACCTACCTGGCTGGGAGGAAAAAATGGGGGAAACTCCATGTATTGTGAATTAAGCTCCTTGGAGGAAAGGCAGTGCACCTAGTGCAGTCTTCCCCAACTGTACACACCAGATGAATTGCCCCCATGAAAATTTGTTTCCTACTGCTGTTTAGCTGAGGGCCGCCATTCAAAATTAGCATTTTTATTAATTTTTGTTTCTGCTCACCCTTGCGTGCCATAATCCTTAAAGGTAAAGGTATGTCCAGTCGCGGATGACTCTGGGGTTGTGGCACTCATCTCGCTTTACTGGCCGATGGAGCCGGCATGCAGTTTCCAGGTCATGTGGCCAGCAGGACTAAGCCACTTCTGGCGAACCAGAGCAGCACATGGAAACACTGTTTGCCTTCCTGTCGGAGCGGTACCTATTTATCTACTTGCACTTTGAGGTGCTTCGAACTGCTAGGTTGGCAGGAGCAGGGACCGAGCAACGGGAGCTCACCCCGTTGCGGGGATTTGAACCACCGACCTTCTGATCGGCAAGCCCTAGGCTCTGTGGTTTAACCTACAGTGCCACCCGTGTCCCTTTGCCACAATCCTTAAGACCCCCTAATTTGGTCCATCCTCACAAAAATCTGCGAAGAGGAACAAGGATTGCTATAGCTGATTCCACTTTAACAGGGCTGAGGAATCTGCAGCCCTCTGGACGATGTTGGACTACAATTCCCATCACCCTCAACTGTTGGCCACATTGCCTGATGGGAACTGGAGTCCAACAACATCTGGTAGGCCACATGATTGAAGCAGCAACTTCCCCGAGTTACCCAGGAAATCCACAGCATTACAAATTCAAATCCCCTGCTTTTCTAGACTCCAGAAAACACATTATGCTGAGATAATTGTCAGAGAGCTAGTTGTATCTATACTGAAGTTTAGATTGGACCTGCAAAAAGCCTTGTCCTAGTTCTCACTGAGGTGGTTAGTTTGTGGAGTGTTCCTCTTCAGACTGCACACAAAAGCTTCCTCATGAAAAGAAAGGTCCTTGCCGATAGGAAATTAGTATGGTGGAAAACCAGAACTAGCGTTGTTCCAGTGCCACATAGCACTTGTTCTGCAGTGGTGAGAAATGGAGCAATATAGGCAGCACCTGCACTTTGGAACTCCCTATTGACCTCCCCTGCACTCTTTTCAGCACCTAGAACATTTTTCTTTAGGTGAGCCTATCCAGATATATAGCTGTTGACATGTTTTAAACTTTTGCTGCTATAAAATGTTTTTAATTGTTTTTACTGATCATTTTAATGTGGTTTTTTTGTAAATTGCTTTGAGGTTTTATTACAATCAAGTGATATATACATTTTGTTAAATAAAATCAAAATATAAATAATAATAATAATAATTATAAGAATAGATGTTGGGGGGAAGGCTTTGCTATACAGCTGTTCACCTGGTCATCTCAGCTTTATTATGAGGAAGGATTTTTTGTGTGGCTTTAGGAATATTTAGTCAGGTGGGGTCTGCACCTTTGGTCTGAAACTGTACAGCACAGACACAGGTTTGACACTTTAGTGAAAAGAGGCAGGCCAGAATCTGAAGAACTTGGCCCATTTTAAAAGGACTGCCCGTGCAGTTTTGTGTTACACATGAGGAAACTTGACTAACTTTACATGGGCTTTTTTAAAAAAAGTGCGGTAGAGGGGGCTTAAATACCAGGCTCTGTGTTGCTAGTTGGGGCCATTGTGAATCTATGTCATGGGTTGGCAAACTACGGCCCGGGGGCCAGATCAGGCCCAATTGCCTTCTAGATCTGGCCCACGGATGGTCCGGGAATCGCCATGTGGATCGGTGTGGGGATTCTGATCATTCGGGCTGTGCCATTTCTCTCCCCCCCCGCACACACTGTGGAGGCGGCGCCTCCTCCCTCCCTCCCTCCCCCTGGCTTCTCCCCACCCTGCCTAGAGGAGGAATGGGGCTGGGCTTTGTTGGCTGAGCACCATTTTAAGCAGCCTCTCTCCGGAGCCAGCCCTTTCACACCGCTCATCGTCCCTCCGAAGCCCCTGCCGCTCGCAAGCTCATCCGGTGCTGTGGAGAAGTGAGGGGATAGTCAGTGGGGAAGAATTCCCACCTCCAAAAAACATAATAGTATGCCCCCCCCCCCACGTCTGACAGACAGTGGACCGGCCCCCTGCGAAAAAAGTTTGCTGACCCCTGATCTATGTGGTGAGAACCATCCACTTATAGGAAGCGCTGCATTTTGTAGCATGTGCAATGCACACTTGTTTTGAAGAAAGCCTGGGGCTGACTTTGGACTCAGCTGCAAGGCATAGTACATCAAATTGCCTTTTGAACATTGGCTTAGCCAGGTAGCTAAAATAGTTTTCTTACCTCCCCAGCCCACTCCTCCCTTCAAATAAAAACTACACAGAAGACCGGAGTCAATTGGGAGAAAACTCCTCATCCCTGATTTTGGTGATTGATTAGATCCTGAATGTGAAGCAAACGCCATCCTCGGTCTTTTTTTTTGGGGGGGGGGTGGAGGAGTCATTTGTTTGCGATGCTCTTGGAGGAGTGGAAGATATGCTGACGCTGGCTTGAGGAACCTGTGGCCCTCCAGTTCCCATCAGCGTGGTCAGGAGTGATGGGAGTTGGTTGTTCCACAGCATCTGGAGGGGGAAAAGCAAAACCTTTTCTGACTCCAATGAACTGCAACTGGGATATCCAGTTTTTTTTTAAAAAAAAACCCGCTAGTGCCAACACCTGCTGAGGAGAGGATTTGGGATTTGAATTTCTTTTTAAGTTCAGCAGCACAACTGCATTGGCAAAGACACCGGATGCCATTTTGCTGTGCAGCACATGACTATTGCTAGGTTTGGTGTGGTGTGATTTGGGGTAGCAGGACCCTTGCAATAGGCTTTCTCTCTTTGGAGGAAATGCCTTGGCTTGGCTTGCGAGCTGTGCATTCCCTAGATGGGAATAGCCCTGCCTTCTCCGCGTGGCTCTCCCAATTGCCTCTTGCAGATAAAACCCAGCACGGACATATTTCTTGCCGTCTCCTCTCCCTCGCCAAATGCTCCCCTTCCGCGAGGTCCTGGCAGCTGTAAAATCTTTATGGCAATGCTGCTGCTATCGTGCTGACCATCTGGGCCGTTGCACACCTAGTTTAATTGATTGAAGTTTAATTTATTGAAACTTCAGAATTAAATGATCAGAATAAACTGTGCAGTAACTCTTAACGTCTTGTTTTAATGGTTGATTGCTCGAGGCAGCCCTTGACTTGAACTGGAAGCCTCCAGAGAGGAATTTATGCCGCTTCTGGCCTTCCAGTCAGCGCTCATTATAGATTTAAAATGTGTGTTTATTAGCTGCCTCTCCAGTAGAAGCTTGTCTCTCTGGCAAAGAGATGTATAAATTCTCCTCCGATGCTTGTATGGTAAGCATCTATTCTTACTCTCTTCGGAAGCAAGGCAGGAAGGAGATGTGTGGCTTTTGCCCATCTCATCTGTGGCTTCATTCAATCTAGGTCAGGGATGGGGGTATTCCTCTGACAGTATTTGTATAGCAAATTGTCTGCTTAGCTTTGGGGCATTGACATGTTGCACTTACAATTTTCACAGGCCTTCATGGGGGGGGAGTTTAGACCCCCTCTTCTTACTGCAAAGCAAGGATTTGTGCTGTAAAACAGGCATTGCCCAGGGGACTGGTGAAATATGATAGGAGAGCAGGAAATTTCCCTCTGCACATCTGCCTGCCTGCAAAGTTTGCCAGGCAAATTTATGTATGTGTGTGTGCGAATAAGGACGAAGGCAACAGAAGGAGATTCTAAATTTGTCTACATTATTGCTCGTCCACATGATAATGGATGAGCCATTCTGTGTGTGTGTGTGTGTGTGTGTGTGTTCGTGCATGTCAGAGAGAGAGAGGAAGACGTGGTCTGTTTTCTTCTCTTCCTTTGTATGGTGTGAGGCATGCAATTTCTCTTGGAACAGTGAGACCCCCTTTGTAAAATGGAGACCTTGAGAGCAGTGGTTTTCATGCTGTCTGGCTTCACAGATCCCTCTTCAAATGGACTTACCTGCTGTGTAACGTGTTTCAGTATTGGTCACCAAAGAGCTTCTTGCAGATGATTCTGGGAAGAGTTTTAAGGTGTTCACTCAATTCTGTGCAGAGTGCTGGCCAGTCCTGTTGGGCTTCGCCATTGCATGAACTGAGAGTGCATCCTAGAGCAGGTCTGAATATTAGGAGATAATTTAGGTAGTGGTGGGTGAGCTGTCATTCAGGGATGCTTGGTTGCCATTACTGATCTCTGAGGAATCCCTGGATCCTTCAAACTGTTGTATGAAAAGCTCTGCATTAGACCCAGGCTGTTCTCCAGTAGAATCATGGCTGGCTGCTCTTATGATGGGTCCTGTCTAGGTGATGCAGAGATAAGAGAACCTTCTGTTCCTATGGCTGTCTCAAAATGTGAGAAAAGTCATGCGTAGTGCTGTCTCAGTCTGACCCAGTGGGTCAGTTGTTTGGAATGGGGTGGCCAGACGTAGAGTTTCTGTGGAGTGGTGGATCCGCCTGCCAGAGTCTACTCCATAAATGAGCCTGCAGCTCCTGTTGCAGCACTTGAGGTGAAGTTCTGTTATACACTCCGACTGTGGCTATGTGGAAGTCAGTGCATCACAGAACTTTGTCTCGAGAGCTTTCAAGCGTCCAGCACGGAGGAGCTGGTCCTTTCTCTTGCCCCAAGCATGCCCTCCTTGTAAGCACTAAGCCGCAGAATCTCATTCAGCCGCAGACATGCCAGGGAGGGGGCCCCCATTTTCTCCTTTGACATACAGCACATTCTTAATCTCTCCTTTACCTTGGGATAGGGATGTGACATTTGCTCTGCATTTTGGGCTATCTAGGTCCTAGACTATGGTCCTAGTCCTGACAAGCTGATACCTGATCTGGAGCTCATTGTGAGCTGCTGTTTGGTGTAGTGTGGTTGCCTTCAGTATTGTCAGGCATGGGAACCACTGAGTGTGTTACAAGCTCTGCAGTGTTAAAAATTCAGGTATATAAGCTACGTGCCAAATGGCACCTTCAGTCTAGGTTGCGGACGCCACAATGGAATGTCTGTTCACCAAGGGGTTGGACTTAATGACCCTTGGGATCTCTTCCAACACTACAATTCTATGATCTCAATTAAATTGCTTGACTGTAGCTTGCTCTTGCAACAATTCACTTGTTTCAGTATGCAAGAAGGAAGAAAACACACAGTGCAAATGAAAATGGTAATAACTATGGAGCAAAGCAGAGGTTTTTAAACTGCAGCTGCCAGCTTGGCACACAGAAATCTCCACGTAGTCACAATTGGACCTGCACCAGTAGCAAAACAAACCTGGCGCCTGCCTAATTTTGAACACTGCTTCCAGCCTGGAGTAATTGGTATGGAGGAGCATAATATATGCACAGCCCTCCTTCTTGTAACAGCTCTTAGGGCCACCCATCAGAAGCTGTGGCCCTACCCCTGGGTAGGTCAGCAGTCAGAGGAAGCAGCACATGGTATTGTTTGAATAGACCTGTGACATTGTGCTTTTCTTTGCAGGAGCCATCTCTCTACACTGTGAAAGCCATCCTGATCTTGGACAACGATGGAGACCGTCTGTTTGCCAAGGTAAGTTTTCAGGGGGATCTGGAAGGAGCGGGAAGGTACAAGGCTCCAAGGGGCCCGAGCAAAGCAGCCTGGCAGAGTTGTCATTGAGAGCTGGGGAGCTCTTATGGACCATTAACTGAGCCCCTGCTTTCCGAGCAAGAAGGACATTAGTACAGTCACCCGCGCTCATTGAGGCAGCATGTGATCTATCTTAACTCTTGCTAGTAGATTACTATCCGGTGTGTTCTGATACCTGGCACTCCTTTACGCGAGAGTGTAGAGAACCTGTGACCCTCCAGATGTCTAGCTTCCATCTTGACTTGTCCATTGGCCCTGCTGGCTGATGGGAGTAGTCCAACAACATCTGGAGGCTCCATTTATTTGGGCAAAATCTTCCTTGCTGGAAGGCAGCCCTGTTTAGGGAAGCTTTTAATGTTTAACAGACTATTGTATTTTAATATTTTGTTGGAAGCCGCCCAGAGTGGCTGGGGAAACCCAGCCAGATGGGCGGGGTATAAATAATAAATTATTATATTCATTCATTCATTCATTCTCCATGCCATCCTTGAGGTAGCTTTGTAAGTGCAGGATCATTTGCTTGCGATGTTGCCCTGCTCGCAAAATGAGTGTCTCCTGGGAAAAGTCCCAGTGTATTTATTTATTTAATACCATTTAGATGCCACCTAATTGTTTCTAAAAGTCAGCTTACAAAAAAGTGTAGTTTCCCTTTTTTTCTTCACTATGGTGCCACCCCCAATTCTACACCTGCTGTCTTGGCAGAGGATGGATTTGTGTTTCCTTTGCAGCCTGGTGCGCCCCCCCCCCAGGGCTTTGGACTACAACTCTCATCAGCGCCAGGCAACACAGCTGTGTTACGTTGGGCTGACAGAGGCTGCAGTCTAAAACAACTGGATGGATCTAGGTTGGCGAAGGCTGTTCTAACCCACAAACCACAACTAAAGTAATTATTATTATTATTATTATTAATAATACCCTGTCCATCTGGCTATGTTTCCCCAGTGACTCCGGGTGGCTTCCAACAAAATATTAAAATACAGTAGTCCATCAAACATTAAAAGCTTCCCTAAACAGGACTGCCTTCAGATGTCTTCTAAAAGTCAGTGAGTTGTTTATTTCCTTGACATCTGATGGGAGGGCGTTCCACAGGGTGGGCGCCACAAACGAGAAGGCCTGGTTCCTTGTAACTTGGCTTCTTGCAGTGAGGGAACCGCCAGAAGGCCCTCGGCGCTGGACCTCAGTGTCCGGGCAGAACGATGGGGGTGGAGACACTCCTTCAGGTGACATAATTCACTTTTTTGGGGAGGGGGGGAGGCTGTGGAACCTGGGTTAAAATCCCCGCTGAGCCACACACTCACCAGGGGCCTCTGCTTCTGCCTCTGCCGCTGTATACAATAGGAAAGTGTCCTGCACTTTAGCCTTTTCTGTGAGAGCTGTTCTGATGGAAAACAAACACTATTACCTGTTCTAAAAGTTGTGTGTGTGTGTGGCAGTCTAGCAGCCTTGTGTTCAGTGCTGCTCAGGAATTCTTAAGAAGCGCCCAGAAGCCAGTGCAATTTTGAAAGGTTCATTCTGCCATTTTTATTCGAAACAGTGTCCAGTTTGTATCCAAACATAGACAAAAACCTGCTCCTTGATCTCAGGAACCATCATGCAAAATTTGGTTACTATATGTATATTTTATATTTTATATAGCTCAGAGAGAGCCTCTGGTTTGTCACTTGCGTAGTCACACTGGATTGCCTCATGATAGCATTCTCCTGTGCTTTAAGAGCTTAAGTTAAGTGGAAGGATAAAGATTTACATTTTTGAATGCTTTCGCAAAAATGAGGTGGAAAGAGCATCATATTGGTGAAAAAGAACTGTATAGTCTTATCTGGTCATTATTTTATTCCCTCTAAAGGGAGATAAAATTTATATAAATATTGCCTTTTTGTTGCTTATTGCTCTTCTTTCATTGGCTAGTTTTGTCACTAAAAAGATTTCTCAAATTTTCCTTAGCCATTCTTTTATTGTAGGAGATCTCTTAGGAGTCGTTTGAAGGCACAGATAGCTTTACAAAATATAAAACTTAATAAATAAATGTTTGAGTGTCATGTTTGTGCGGCTCACGTGAGCAGCATTTGGCCCTGACAAGTAGTTTGGCACGCATGCCTCTCATGTAACAAGCATGCTTTCTTTCCCCCTGCAGTACTATGATGACACCTACCCCACTGTCAAGGAGCAGAAGGCCTTTGAGAAGAATATTTTCAACAAAACTCACCGGACAGATAGTAGGTTCTGCTGGGGAGCGTGATGGGAGAAGGCATCTGGGACCGCAATATATACATGCATATATATGCATATATAACCATGATTATAGTGGCTGTGCTTCATTGGAGGGCAGTATCTACACTAGTATGTGATGAGAAATCAAAATGACAGTGCAAGAAAGATTGATAAAGAAGCAGTTCTTTGACATACCCCAATGTATTTTGAATATAAATGTTCATCAGGGGAAAACGTGACTCTATTCTAAATTAAGAAACGACATTCTAGTCGAATTCAGCCTCCTCCAGCCTCTTCCAGAGTGCATGGAGGACATAAGCAGCAGCGATAACACTAGAAAGAAGACATTTCATTCAGTTTTCCTTCTCATAAAGAAGCTGTTCTAGTGCAGCTGAGCTAGTGCAATTCAGTCAGCGGATTCTGCACTTGGATGTTTGGCAGAGTGCACCTCATTTGTGTAAATGTGTGCTGCATGTGCGCATGATTGCTGGCGGTGTCTGCACTATGCGGCAAGTGGTGCCAGTTCAAGATTGTAGTCCAGTTTAACCCCCCCCCCCCAAATCAGATAGATCTTCTTACAGTGGCGCACTCACCCAAAGATTTTGTGATGACTCTGGATGTTGCTTTCTTGCTTGGCTACTATTGAGAAAAACGGGAAGAGTGTTGCTTTTCTTGTAGTCGTCATGTTTTCTTCTAGCTCTTCACTTTATTATTTTTGTTATTTTATTCCTTTTCTGTCTCCCTCCGCCTAGGTGAGATTGCTCTCCTAGAGGGACTGACAGTTGTTTACAAGAGCAGCATTGACCTGTATTTCTACGTCATCGGCAGCTCCTATGAAAATGAGGTGTGTATATCCTCAGGTGGCAAAGAGGCTTTTCTGCAGAAATGATGCATGCAAGGTTTTGACTATCCTGGCTTCCCTGCTGAAGGTCATGTTGGTCATGATCTTTGGGCTGTGTGAGATCCTTGGCTTCTTCCTCTGCCACAAAGCATGCTTGCAACGCTGATTGCCACTGCGGTGCTGAGACGAGGGAGATTTGTTGAACTCCTCCATCTTCCCTGAAAATAGTTGACAGTCCCACAGGATTCTTTTAAGGCAGAGGTGGGGAACGTGTGGTTCTTCAGTTGTTGTGTGACTTCACCTAACATCAGCCACAGCCAGCATGGCTGATAGTGAGAGGTTGATGGCAGTTGTAGCCTAAGAGAATATTGGGGGCATGGATTTCATAATCATCATCATCTATTGAGGGATGACTTCAATAGAGCAAGAAGAGCCTGGATTTCTATGTCCTCGGGGTGGGTGGGGGTGCTGGCAATCAATGCCATGCTATTGCCCTCTAGGAATTACCCCCCAAATTGCTCCAAAGCCAGCTTTGCCTTGAGCCACTTTTGTATGCGATCACATGGATTGTGTGCATGTGTGTGTGGTTCCTTTGCTCTGAAACTTTTGTTTTCTCCTTTGCAGCTAATGCTAATGGCTGTGCTGAACTGTCTCTTCGACTCACTCAGTCAGATGCTGCGGTAAGAATCTTCTTTCTGGTTGTGGCTGAGCTGGTTGCACAGGGTGAAATGTGGGAATTGTTTTTGTGCCTCAAATGCATTCATTTTGGGGTTGGGTACACCACTGAGAACAAAAGCACCTTAATTTTTTAATGTGTTGGAAGTGTGTGTGGGGGGGGAGTACTTCATAGTTTGGATTCCACCCCCAACCCCTGGGTGTTTTAAGTCACAATAAAATCAATTGTAAGTCTATTTTCAGCCTCCTGTCTCCAAAATGGTTTAAGTGACCCCTAGTGTTATACTGTACATGTTTGCCCAGAAATAAAGACTGGCACCGGCACTTACAGACCAAGACATTTTCCCTGGGCAATTTAATTTGGGCAACACATTTAGCTGCTGCCTCATAGTATCATCATCATGTTTTATAATGTAAATAGTTATTTATAATTGGACTCAGAATAATGAAGACATGTCTTCAACAGATTAAAAAGGCCCATTGAAATTTGGTAGGATTTACTCCCACATATAAGTGAGTTTAGGATTGCAACCTCAGTTATGGGTTATTCAGGAAGGTGTGTAAGCTGGGATAAGAGCATATAAAAGGGTCCAGCTGGCAGCCACATGTGAGTAGAGAGAGAAGGTTTCCTTGGCAGAGGCAGATGTGCAGGATATGGGTCCTGTCGTGCCTTTTTCCTTTTTCAGCAATAATAAAGATGATGTGCTAGGCGTGTCCTTTGTGGCACAGCAAAAGCACAGAATCAAGCCTCTAAAAATTGTGGCTTTTGTTCTTTAGAAGGGAAATATTGGGGTGGTTAGAAGCTGCTAGAGGCGAACCAAAGCCTTACATACACATCACATCTTCTGGCTTCCTAACCCACATCTAGCAGAAGCGGAATATATTCATGGCAATGAATAGATGATTGCGCTGCTTGCCATAACTATAGTATATATTTATTTGTTGAAGATAATTAATTGCCGACGTCTTGTAAGTGGTGTACATAAAAATTACTGAAAGCATACAATGGATAAAATCAATTACAGTGGTGCCTCGCAAGACGAAATTAATCCGTTCCGCGAGTGTCTTCGTCTAGCGGTTTTTTCGTCTTGCGAAGCAACCCTATTAGCAGCTTAGTGGATTAGCGCTATTAGCGGTTTAGTGGCTATTAAAGGCTTAGCGGCTTAGCTGCTAAAAGGCTATTAGCGGCTTAGAAAAAGGGGGGGGGAAGCGAAAAAAAATCTCAAGACTCGCAAGACATTTTCGTCTTGCGAAGCAAGGCCATAGGGAAATTCGTCCTGCGAAGCAACTCAAAAACGGAAAACCCTTTCGTCTAGCGGGTTTTCCGTCTTGCGAGGCATTCGTCTTGCGGGGCACCACTGTACAAGTAGTCTTAAAAACAGAAAAATTCCTTAAAATGTCTACTGAAAAGGAAAGGTCTTGGTCAGGCACCTGAAGCTCAAGAGGGGAAAGGGCCTTTCTAATCTGAGCTGGGAGGGAGCTCCAACCCCCCTGCTTCTGTATTAAATACATATTTGTCCATATTTATTTAGGTTATGGCATACGGCTTTTATTAATGTAGAATTGCAATTTTTTTGTGTGGGTGGTGGTGCATAATACATGTGTATGCTCATGCCCCATTTAAAGCCCTTTGTGTATGGTTCTGTGTGTCCCATGGTTCAGGGTACAAGCCCTGATATCCAGGGCAGAATTAAAGAATCCTGAGATTATCATCAAGTTGCTAGTCATTAGAGCAGTCCAAAATCCCATCTAGTTCAGCATCTTGTTCTCACAGCCAGATGTGCAACCAGATGCCTAGAGGAACCCTCAAGCAACACATGAGTGTAACGGCAGTCTCCCCACTTGTGGTTCCTTATCCTCCAGGAATTTGCCCAAATCCCTTTTAAAACCTCACTGCATCTCACCCAGCCCCTTCATCGTCCTTGCGGTTGCACAGCAAAGCTTTTAAATGTGCGGCACGTCTGAGTAAGGTCTCTGCTTAAGGCTCTGAAAGTGAGCTAGGTTGTGAGATGCCCTGGGTGGTAAGATGAGACCTAGACTCTCAGCTTCTCAACTGAGCAGAATCTGGTTTGTCCTTCTGTAGGAAGAATGTAGAGAAGCGAGCACTTATGGAAAACATGGAGGGCCTTTTCCTGGCAGTGGATGAAATTGTGGATGGCGGGTAAGTCCAGCCACAACACTAAACTTCTAGACTTCTCGCAGCTCTTTTCAGGATCTGATGTGTGTGTGTTTGTGTGTATGTGTGTGCGTGGTTGAAAGAAAGTGCATTCTTAATGGTGGCCCTTGCATTTGCATGACTCTTCTATCGCTCCTGCCCTGCCCTTGGAGCGTAGCCCAGCTGAGTGAGTGATTGCTTCTTCATCTCTTACAGGGTGATTCTTGAGAGTGACCCCCAGCAGGTACTACATAGAGTTGCTGTGCGGGTAAGTGAAACCCATCTCTTTTCTTCTTCCTTGAATGCCTCTTCAGTAGGCATGACCTCTCTGCTGACCTATGTCCCTGCTGAAGGGCACAGAACCCATTTTACGACAGAAGAAATCAGCCAATTGCAGTGTTGGGGAGAGGGGTGTGGGTTTGTTTGTTTTTTGTATATGTTGTTTACTTTTTTCCCCCTTAACATATTTGAAATCTAATAAAATATTTTTTTTAAGGCCAAATTGCATACCGTATTTTTCGCACCATAAGACGCACTTTCCCCTCCTAAAAAGTAAGGGGAAATGTGTGTGTGTCTTATGGAGCAAATGTAGACGGGAGGTTCTGCTCAGCGCTCCCTTTAAAGAGCCGCACTGAGCCTGTGTGCGGCTCTTGCTGGCTTTTCCCTGAGGTGGGAGAAGGGACAGACGGGCTGCCCTCCATCCCTTCCCTACCTCCCGGAAAAGCCAGCAAGAGCCACACACAGGCTCAGTGCGGCTCTTTAAAGGGAGCACTGAGTGGCTCTTGCTCTGCTGGCTTCTCAGCAAAGCAGGAGGAGGGACGGACGGGACGGGTGCTTTGCTTGCTTTACAGTGAGGCGGGAGGAGGGATGGGCAAGCAAAGTGAGAGCTGCGCAAAGTGGGACAGAAGCCATGTAAGCGGCTCTTGCTTTGCTTGCTTTAAAGCAAGAACAGCAAAAGCCGCTTACATGCTCTACGCATAATTTTTTCCCCTTGCTTTCCCCCTCTAAAAACTAGGTGCGTCTTATGGTCAGGTGCGTCTTATGGAGCAAAAAATACGATAGGTTGATGGGGGAAGGAAGAGGAGGCTGCTGCTGGTAATCTGGTTAGTGGCTAGACTAAGTGACATTGGGCGGTAGATTTCTGAGCAATGCATAACTCCTGGGTAGGAGCTGGGAACTCAAGAGCAGATATGTAGTAGAGAGGAATGGGGTCTCCTTTCAGGAGTCAGTAGATCTAAAAGAGCCTTGCTGTATTAGGCTGAAAGTCTATATACAGCATCCTGCAGTCAGGCCTGCTTTCAATTGCTTTATTATTTCCGCACACCATTGAATTTGTGGTTTCCTCCCTTTTTATTTCAGGGAGAGGATGTCCCTCTTACAGAGCAGACAGTGTCACAGGTATGTCTTCTGCCTACATCTCGCTGGGTACCTTTCATTAATATATAAAAGGATGTCACATAGAGGAGGGAGAAAGGTTGTTTTCTGCTGCTCCGGAGAAGCGGACACGGAGCAATGGATCCAAACTACAAGAAAGAAGATTCCACCTAAACATTAGGAAGAACTTCCTGACAGTAAGAGCTGTTTGACAGTGGAATTTGCTGCCAAGGAGTGTGGTGGAGTCTCCTACTTTGGAGGTCTTTAAGCAGAGGCTTGACAACCATATGTCAGGAGTGCTCTGATGGTGTTTCCTGCTTGGCAGGGGGTTGGACTCGATGGCCCTTGTGGTCTCTTCCAACTCTATGATTCTATGATTCTATGAAATGCTGCTGGTACCACTTTTTCTATGTGTCTCCTCCCCCTCCCCTTTTCCCTGAAGCTTCTGGGATATTGCACCAACTTTGTTTAACTTGATGTGCCAGCCAAAAACATTTCTGTTTACCCATGCATTTGGATCTTGATTTGATCATAATGTAGTATGATTCTGGCCTATTTTGGTGTTCATCTTTTTATCCTTGTTGCCAGATGAACACTAATAATCACCTTGAGGTTTTTACAATCAAACGGTATATAAATTTTATGAAGTAAAATAAATAATAATTGAGGAGGCATGCTAGGAGTAGACGTCTGCCTATCGCATCCCACAAATACATTTTTGGCGTCTGATGCAGAATTTAATATGCTGATATTCTTGCCTGCCAAAAAAAGAAAGAACAGCAACCCAATCTTCTTAGTCCTAATGGCTATAGAAATAAGTATGGAGACCTGTTGATTAAATCTCACAAGCCAAAGGGAGCCTAAGCAGAATCTTGGCTGGTGAAAGGGCTGAGCTTAAGTGCAGTGCATAGGAAATGCCCCTAGTGCTTTTAGATATCAGGCATTGCATTTTGGAAAAAGCAAGTCGCTCAGCCCCTTTCCAGAAGTGTCACAGGGGAATATGCATTTTTAGCGATGTACAGCTGTGGCTGGTGGTGGCAATGTTTGTATGTGTGCATGCAGTGCGAATCCTTTTCCAGGTAGTATTTAAGGCGTTTGCCACCAAGGTGTTTCCTGTTAACCACAAAAGGGTTGGGTTAGTGGAGAATGTGTTTCAACCGATTCCTGCAGGCTGAAAAAAATCTGAATCCTTCAACTTCCGTCTGCAGGTGCTGCAGTCAGCAAAGGAACAGATCAAGTGGTCACTACTGCGATGAGGAGCCACGTGGGATCTCCCCCATTAACCTACTGTGTCCCCAGCTGTCCCCTCTTCCTGTCTGTTTCGCACTGACCAAAATGCAACATGACCACAGTTTTTGATGTATCCGGTTTCTGGCTCTTACTGAGTCTAGTCACTCTTTCAGTGGTGGTGGGGGCTAGTGAGTGGGAAACCAGGGTGCAGGGACATCTTTGGAAGAAAAAAGTCTTTTTCCTGGCATCCTCCCTCCACCTTAGACACCCCTTGTTGGCCGGAGATGCATGTACGTCACCCTGTTCTAAGAGCTTTCTGGTCCTCTTCAGATTCTTTTGTTTTGTTGTTAGGTCAGATCATGGTTGGTGGCTTTTTCCAAAGAGTTGTCTTAATAATAGTCCTTTTAATGGACATGGTGAACGGGAATTCTCCTTCCTGACACCCATCTGTCTAAACCCATGTTATGGGTGGTATTTCCTACCAAAGTACACAGCCTACAACTCCCATCACCCCTGGGAACAAGGCCAGAGCTCAGGGATGATGGGAGTTGTAGTCCAACAACAGCTGGGGACCCACAGGTTGAGAACCGCTAGTTAGTGCCGGTGCATTTTTATTGTCTTATTTTGCTTGGCTGATTGCAGCCATACAGGACGTGGGTGGCGCTATGCTGTAAACCACTGAGCCTTGGGCTTGCTGATTGGAAGGTCGGCGGTTCAAATCCCGCAATGGGGTGAGCTCCCATTGTTCAGTCCCAGCTCCTGCCAACCTAGCAGTTCGAAAGCACGTCAAAGTGTAAGTAGATAAATAGGTACCACTCCAGCGGGAAGGTAAACAGTGTTTCTGTGTGCTGCTCTGGTTCCGCCAGAAGCGGCTTAGTCATGCTGGCCACATGACCTGGAAAAAACTGTCTGTGGACAAACGTCGGCTCCTTCTGCCAGTAAAGCGAGATGAGCTCCACAACCCCAGAGTCGTTCGCGACTGGACTTAACTGTCAGGGGTCTTTTACCTTTACCTTTAATTGCAGCCATTATCTCTGTCTCCTTTTACTGCACTGTTTTCTGCAACTTGAGCAGGAGTGTTCAGGACCCAAAACAGTTGCTACTGCCCCTGCTTTTAAGGATTTATTAACTACTTCCCAAGCATAGTACCAACAGATCAGCTGCTGAAATAACCGAAGAGAAGCGCCAAAGCAGTACTTCTCTTTGGGTGGGACTTTGCCTTGGTAATGATGTCTTAAGCAGGGCTTGGTGTTGGTTGTGATTGAGGTGCCTTTTTTTAGCCCAAGGTCACATCCCCTCCTGCGTAATTAGCTGGGGGGGGGGGTGCACACCAGTGGTGGGAAGGCCAGAGGCAACAGGGGGCAGGAAAATGGGTGTGACACTCTTAATCTTTCATAGGCTACATTCCGCCCATTCAAAAGTTAGAGATTTACCCCCCCACACACCATCCAGCAAGCAAGAGGCATTGAGGAGAGTAGGCGGATGAAGAACCCCAAGGCCTGTGATGCAGAGATACCTGGACAGACAACCACATTTCACTTCTTGGGCAGAAGTTCCCTACCCCAGTTCTAGAGGAAAAGTACATAATTTTGTGCAGAATTCAGATTCTTGGTGGTGGTGGGGGGACCCACAACAGCTGTATATCCCATGGAGCTGGGAGCTATGTATGAAATACCTGCAGAAATCAGAGAAGAGGTGGAATGACAGTTCCAGGACCTGAGGCATTTGGGTTCTGTGCCTTTTGCGCAAGTTCCAAAACCAGAAATAGGCTTCCTTACCTACTTAGCTGGGAGTAAAGTTTGTTGAACTTTATGGAACTCACTTCTGAGTACACAGACGTAGGCTTGCTGTTATGATTACGCCAAGTGATCCATTCCACTTTTCTTGGTGCAGCAGAATTTGAATTTTGCAGACCCAGAACTGACAGCACAAAAACAGGATTACCAGGAGATGCGAAACTGTTGGTTTCTAGCACTGTCACATTTTGCCCAAGTCATTTAAACAAACCACATTCCTAGGTAGGGCTGCAAAAAGTGGAGGGGGTGTTTTAATGGGTGAGTAAAATAAGAAACTCGGAAGTAAGAATTATCTGGAACCTTTGACAACCTATTCTGTGTGTGACTTGCAATTTGTTTCTCCATTCTGGTTCAGAGATGACACAATCAAATAGATCAATTTAGCTGTTTAAGACATCTGCCATTCTGTTAATGGTGTCTGCCTGGTCAGGGATCACTCCTCCCATCTGACTGGCACACACTTTGATTTCCTTCCTGGTTATGGAAGCCTCCCTTCAGTTTTTCTTGTCTCTCATAAGTCCATGTGATCTTGGAGGAACTGCTGAAATTCTTCCAGATTTCTATTATGGTGTGGGAATACTTTAGAAAGTTGTTTAATTAATCAATACATTCCAACTCTTACACTGGAACTTGGGCTTCACAGAACTCTTCTCGCCGTAGGAATAAAGAACACTATATCCCATGTGCGTCATGCTTTAGGGTTAGAGCTTGTACAATCCTGTTCAGCTGGATCTGTGGCTGGTTATCCACAGTCACCAGGCACCTCCACAGTGCAATTAGTTGCAAACTCTGGATAATATCTCATCAAACTGCTGCATGCCTATAGTATTACTACAGGCGGCAACCCTTTCATGCATGTTCAATTGATACGCGGCCGCTGACGTGCGGGTCATTTTAGACCTTAAAGAGAGAGTAATGGGGGGCAGGATGGGGTGGGCTTATGCACACACAGGGGACAAACGCAATCCCTGCGCAAATCGTGGGTTGCCTGTACAGCAGCACAACCAGACATCTTCATCCTGCCCCAGCTGCAACAAAACATGTCTCTCCCATGTCAGTCTCCGCAGCCACAGCAGGCACTGTAATTCTTCAATGGTTTGACTTCACCCCCAAAGGCGCACTCCTCCACGGTCAGAGGCCAACAACTAATTACATTTATATCCCACCTTTCCACAAAGGAGCAAGACTGGGGTGTCCATGGACGGGACAACCCTCCTTTATTCCTGCAACAACCCTATGAGATTGGTTAGGCTGAGAGAGCGTGATTGACTCAAATTCGCCAATTGCGCTGTTGTAGGAAAAAAACAGATCCTTTTCCCTTATAGGATATCCAAGAGTCCTAAAGTGGGTTCCCTATTGGTAGGAAAAAACAACAGAGGCCAACCAGAGAATACTGAGAAGCAAAGCAACTAGTAAGCCTGATCTTTATCAAACTGTTGCAACAGTGGTTCCACTCACCACATGCAGGAGCGAGGAGGAACCCAGAACAATGGTGCGCAAGCCCTTTATATAGACTCTTGAAATTGCCCACTCTGTAGCTCAAGACCACTCCCTAAAGCATCATACATACATCACAGAAGGAGGTGGGTCTACAGCAGAAATACATCACAGGAGGCTGTCTACAGCAGAACTCCTGTTTGCCAGGATATGTGACAATGGTCACTGATTGCTTTACCTGGGCAGCCTGGCCTTTCTTTTGTGATACTAAATACTTTAATTCCTGAATCCGGGTCACAGGCTCACCCTATTCATACTCAAATACGTCCTTAAGACAGGTAAGTAAAATACAACAGAGAGGCTTTCCCATTTCCTTCCACCTTGCAGAGAAATATTTGAGGTCACTGGGAGAGTCAAAATGGTTTCAGGATTGCTCTCCTGTACCATTTCAGGCACGTGGTTTATATACTGTACTTATGTATGTGTTTGCCTTGTACATTTATGAATGCTTCTTTTATATTTGGGACCTTAGAATTCTTATAACAGCGCTTTATGGCTGAAGCTGGGATTTGAATCTGGGTAGGTAAACGGGACTTTTGCTTTTCTTCTTTTTCTCTCTCCCCAAGAGAGACCACTGCCCTAAACAAGTTCACATTGCTCACCATTCTGCTCAGTCCTGGAGCATTCAAAGATAATTTCTCATCATATGTAAGGTTTCTCATTCTTGAGGATCCAGAGCTTAACACCCAAAACCTTTGGGCTGAGGCAAGACTTCTCTATCAGATATCCTGATTTCCAGGATAACTGATTTTATTTAATTTCTTTTTTAAAATTGGTACTTAAGGCGAAACCAAATAAGCATGTGAAGGCCTAGTTCTCAGACTGCCTGGGCCAAGACTGTACCCCTTCAGACTGCAAGAAGTGGCTGACCTGACTGAATTCTGTGTTTTAGAAAACCCACATAGGAAATGAATATGTCAGGTATGATGGAATTCCAATGTTCTGTGCTAAGGGCTTTAAAAAAATGTTTTTAAGGAGAAACATTAAGTTATGTGAAACCACACTCGCCTTCTGAATTAATATAGCCCAGTCAAGGGTTGACCACCTCAGTGAACACTAGGCCTTATCATTTCCCACCCCCACTGTTTGCAATCTCTATTTAGCTTGTTCAATTATTTATCCAAAATATTTATTATCTACCTTTTAAGGGTTTTTTTTAAAAAAAACACCCCACCCTCCCATGGCAGCTTCTATATTAAAAGAATGAAACGCATTACCAGAAATCATCCAGACGCTGATTAAAAACAGCCCCCAAATTAAAATTCAAAAAACATTATTATTTTTAGTTTATTAAAATGCTGCACGTTACACTTGGCATTCTCCAAAACAAAAACAAGCAAAAAGGCAATCCCTGCCCATGGGTGGCAATCTTAACAATATTTTAAATATGTATATCGCACACCCCACCGCACTGCTTGCAAACAAGCTCTCGGCTGCAAACGGAGCCATGCCTTCCCTATGGGTCTTTAATTTTTCCCCTGACTGAAGTGTATCTGGCATTCTCTCCCTTTGGCAGGGGCTGTTTATTTGTCACACGTTGTTAAGGCAGAGCATATTATTTCAGTTGACGAGCGACTCCCTCCAGTCTAGACAGGGTTTGTTTCACTGAGCCATCAAGGCTGTCTGCGGCCAGTTGCCAGAGAAGGACAAACAGACAAGGAACCATTTGCGAAAGCCTCTGGGAGGACAAGGCGCAAATTTTCACCCTGGGATGTTCTCGCTAGTGAACATATGAATTCAGTTAGCACCGTTTCCTGGAGCTCTTGGCTCCATAGATGTGGTGCTATTATTATTATTTATTACTATTTATTAAATGTATGCACTGTCCTTCGTGCAAAGTTCTCTAGGCAGTTCATAACAAGGTAAGTTGGTGGGATGGGGGCAAAGAGGTGATTGATCAATGATGCCATCTACGCACTAACCTCCCCCAGTGCACCCCTTTGCCTGAACTGAAATAAACAGGGCAACCAATGGGGATTCCTTTGCATCTTTGCACTGAGTCCTGGGGCTGTCAAGGCAACCCAGTGGATCCTTAGCTACTTCCCTCACTGTAATAATAATAATAATAATAATAATAATAATAATAATAATATTTATACCCTGCCCATCTGGCTGAGTTTCCCCAGCCACTCTGGGTGGCTTCCAACCAAACACTAAAATACAATAACCTATTAAACATTAAAAGCTTCCCTAAACAGGGCTGCCTTCAGATGTCTTCTAAAAGTTTGGTAGTTATTTTTCTCTTTGACATCTGATGGGAGGGCGTTCCACAGGGTGGGTGCCACTACCGAGAAGGCCCTCTGCCTGGTTCCCTGTAACTTGTCTTCTCGCAATGAGGGAACCGCCAGAAGGCCCTTGGCGCTGGACCTCAGTGCCCGGGAAGAACGATGGGGGTGGAGACGCTCCTTCAGGTATACTGGACCGAGGCTGTTTAGGGCTTTAAAGGTCAGCACCAACACTTTGAATTGTGCTCGGAAACGTACTGGGAGCCAGTGTAGGTCTTTCAGAACCAGTGTTATATGGTCTCGGCGGCCGCTCCCAATCACCAGTCTAACTGCTGCATTCTGGATTAGTCGTAGTTTCCGGGTCTCCTTCAAAGGTAGCCCCACGTAGAGCGCATTGCAGTAGTCCAAGCGGGAGATAACCAGAGCATGCACCACTCTGGCGAGACAGTCCGCGGGCAGATAGAGTCTCAGCCTGCGTACCAGGTGGAGCTGGTAAACAGCTGCCCTGGACACAGAATTGACCTGTGCCTCCATGGACAGCTGTGAGTCCAGAATGACTCCCAGGCTGCGCACCTGGTCCTTCAGGGGCACAGTTACCCCATTCAGGACCAGGGAGTCCTCCACACCCGCCCATCTGATGTCCCCCCAAAACAGTACTTCTGTCTTGTCAGGATTCAACCTCAATCTGTTAGCTGCCATCCATCCTCCAACCGTGATGTCATTGTCATTGTGATATCATTGGCAGGGTTGCAGGAGGCTGGGGTGATGGAAGGAGAAAGAGATCATGGGATGGTTGTGCATCTAATGGGGTGGCTTAATTGTCCAAAGCACACTTAAAACACACTGTGTGTGTGTCTAACTGGAGTTTGAGTATCAGTGGACTAGATGGAGGAAACTTATTTCTGTCCCCCCCAAAACAAATCACCTTCCTAATTTCAGTTCTGAGCTCACCCACCACTAGCAAGCAGCTTCCAGAAGATTATCCCTATGGAATGTGACTGGGGTGGGGGTGGGGGGAAGGTTCCCTACCCCTCCATAAGGGAAATGCTGCCTGACCCCAGGGAAAATGGGGCAATTACCTGCAGCCCCATTCTATCCATGTGGTCAGTAGGGCTCACTCACTAGTAAAAAGGTAAAGGGACCCCTGACCATTAGGTCCAGTCGTGACCGACTCTGGGTTTGCGGCGCTCATCTCGCTTTATTGGCCGAGGGAGCCGGCGTTTGTCCGCAGACAGCTTCCGGGTCATGTGGCCAGTATGACTATGCTGCTTCTGGCGAACCAGAGCAGCGCACAGAAACACTGTTTACCTTCCCGCCAGAGCGGTACCTATTTATCTACTTGCACTTTGACGTGCTTTCAAACTGCAGGAGCTCCTTGCTTCCAGTTCAGACAGAACATCCCCACCACACACACACACGCACACACCCTTTTTGCAGCTAAAGGAAGGAAAGAGGGACCACACCTTTAAACCTTTGACCCTGACCCACACCAAAAAACCTTGCAATAGGTTTCCAG
Organism: Podarcis vaucheri; assembly: GCF_965113315.1. NCBI lineage: Eukaryota > Metazoa > Chordata > Lepidosauria > Squamata > Lacertidae > Podarcis > Podarcis vaucheri. The sequence continues at coordinate 15,471,817 of NC_138760.1, read as the reverse complement.
AAAATTCTATCATTCCCTTTGGGGCTGGCAAGGAATTTTAAAAAATGAAACTCAACTAATTAGAATGGCTGCCATCAATCAAGATAGCCCCAACCCTGAATTGCTTATCCTGTGTTAGGGTTCCGAGGAGGAGGCAGGTTTCATTGAAAAATCGCCAAGAGCCTTTCTTCATTCGCTCTTTTCTAATCCTCCCATTTCTCCACACCCTTGTGCCCATCTAGCGCTTTTAAAGCTCTATTATTACTCAGCATTTCAGCAACTAGTTAAGTGAATAGATTGGATTCTAATGGTTACAAGGAAAAGACCATTAGATTCTAATGGTTGAAAAAAGACAAAGAATTCTGAGGAAGTCTGCATGCTTTGTTAAGCAGCTCCATCGCCTCCTGCCTCAGATCCCTTCTCACATTTCATCTTTTCCATGGAACCTTTGATTTTAGCCCTAATCCTCATCTCCAGATGCAGCCAAGTTTCAGTGCATCATATAATGGCATCTGCTCACTTTCATTCAGTGCTAGCCCTATCTTTGAGTCTCACCCACTGCCAACATTGGTACTGTAAGCTCCTTGAGGGCAGAGACTCTTCTTTTTGTACTGAACACATTAAGGCATGGGGCCTATTGATTGTGCTGCCTGTACAAATTAGTGAAGCTTTTTGCAGCATGGAGAGGTAATGTGTGTGTGTGTGGGGGTGAGCGTTATCTGCTGAATATCACACAGCTGTCCACGTCATGTATTTGTACTCAATAAACTGCATCCTGCAGCAAAGCCCACAGAATAGGGTGGACAATTACAAATAACTTGAATACATAAGAGGATTATGGAGTAAAAGACCACTTCAGACTGCAGCTTGCAAGGCAAAACTGAAAGCACAGTACCCAAGACCTAACACTCTGATACGGCAAGCCAGGAGGGCCAATACACCACACAACCCAAGCTGCTTGGAATTTCTCCTGTCCCTTATGGCTGAAAACAGCTTTTAATTTGTTTTTGTGGCCGGAAGGCTAAAGTGAAAATTGTTCTGGCTTAATTAATTCCAAATATAAGGATGCTTTCTGCTCCTATGCTTTTATACACATAAAAGCATTCACTCATTTGCATAAAAATAGCATCCTAGTATAGTTGCCACTTAGAATCATTGGCCATCTCTACACTTGATGATGGGAGGTGGGGAAGTTTGCTCTTGCAAGTAGCTCTTTAGCTACTCTTCCCCAACTTGGTGCTCTTGGGATGTTGTTGTTGTTTAGTCCAGAGCATGCCAGGCACTCCTGTCTTCCACTGCCTCCCACAGTTTGGTCAAACTCATGCTGGTAGCTTCGAGAACACTGTCCAACCATCTCGTCCTCTGTCGTCCCCTTCTCCTTGTGCCCTCCATCTTTCCGAACATCAGGGTCTTTTCCAGGGACTCTTCTCTTCTCATGAGGTGGCCAAAGTATTGGAGCCTCAGCTTCAGGATCTGTCCTTCCAGTGAGCACTCGGGGCTGATTTCCTTCAGAATGGAGAGGTTTGATCTTCTTGCAGTCCATGGGACTCTCAAGAGTCTCCTCCAGCACCATAATTCAAAAGCATCAATTCTTCGGCGATCAGCCTTCTTTATGGCCCAGTTCTCACTTCCATACATCACTACTGGGAAAACCATAGCTTTAACTATACGGACCTTTGTTGGCAAGGTGATGTCTCTGCTTTTTAAGATTTGTCATTGCTTTCCTCCCAAGAAACAGGCGTCTTTTAATTTCGTGGCTGCTGTCACCATCTGCAGTGATCATGGAGCCCAAGAAGGTAAAATCTCTCACTGCCTTCATTTCTTCCCCTTCTGGTTGCCAGGAGGTGATGGGACCAGTGGCCAGGATCTTCGTTTTTCTGATGTTGAACTTCAGATGTTGGGATGTTGCTGTACTACAATTCTCATCAGCCCCACAGTCAGGGATAATGAGAGCTGTAGTCCAAAACCTTGCAGCCTTTCTCAACCTGTGGGTCCCCAGGTGTTGTCGAACTACAACTCCCATCACCCCTAGCTAGCAAGGCCAGACCTCAGGGATGATGGGAGTTGTAGTCCAACAACATCTGGGGACCCACAGGTTGAGAACAGCTGCTCCAGAGGGTGCCAGCTTAGCACAACTATAGTAGAGTTTCCAAATGACCAGGGGGGAAACAAGCCTGGCTGGCACATGATACTTCTTTTTTGGATATAATATTTAGCCACCAGCTAAAGATAACATTTCATGCTTCCGATAACACAGGCTCTTGTCTGCAAAAGCTTATGCCATAAATAAAATCTGTTAATCTTTAAGATACCACATGACCGGCTGTTGTTTAAGCTTGATCTCCAGAAATCAATAGGGCATTGCTTTTTGCAGCATGCAAATAAGCATTGTTGTCTACTTATGCCTGCAGTTGGAGGCACAGAAGCAGGGTGTTGTTAAAAAATGAAAAGTTGGCTAATCTGGGGGGGGGGGGAGGTTTTCTCAATATTCAGCTCTACTCTTTAGCTGGACTTGTAACAAGCAGCTTGATCTGAAGGAATTCTTGCCATGAAAAGCTTCTTCATCTGCCAATCCCTGCACATTAATGTGCGGATTCCTGCACATTAAAGGCAAAAGGTAAAGGGACCCCTGACCATTAGGTCCAGTCGTGGCCAACTCTGGGGTTGCGGTGCTCATCTCGCTTTATTGGCCGAGGGAGCCGGCATACAGCTTCCGGGTCATGTGGCCAGCATGACTAAGCCGCTTCTGGAGAACCAGAGCAGCGCACAGAAACGCCGTTTACCTTCCCGCCAGAGCGGTACCTATTTATCTACTTGCAATTTGACATGTTTTCGAACTGCAGTAGCAGGGACCGAGCAACAGGAGCTCACCCCGTCGCGGGGATTTGAACCGCAGACCTTCCGATCGGCAAGTCCTAGGCTCTGTGGTTTAACCCACAGCGCCACACGCGTCCCTCCTGCACATTAAGCCACTGTTAAAAGCAGAGCAGCAGAGTTCAGTTGAAAAGCTGGCAACCCCATCTTCCAACTCTACAGTTCCATGATTCTATGACTCTGTTTGGTTCCCAGTTTCTCTATTCTGAGCCACTCCCACCGTGATGGATTGTCTTGTTAGGTGCTGAGATTCCAGCCTGCTTAAGCTTCACCAACTCCCCCCGCCACTGACCTCCATCGCCTTTATAAAAGCCGCTTAACAGGTGGGAAGAATAGCAAGTAGAGCTTTTCCAGTCATCTCGCCAAGAAAAACATCACCTGATGAATTTCTGCTTATTAAAAGATGCAGGAGCTTTGCCAGAGGAGTAGAAGGAGGGGATGGATGGAAATGCTTAGCCTTATTATACTCCTTCCATGTCCTCGATGTAAGACAGAACTGGCTAAGCGGTGTGTGTGTGTATGTGTGGTGCACTCTGCACGTTCTCAGATGCATGCTTTATTGCACTTATTCAAGGGCTCAGTCTTGGTATTCCAAAACCACAAACATGGCACTTCACAGGGTGCCTCCCCTTGCTCCATCATAGTCAGCATGTAAGGAGCAATCTCAAGGCCTCTGTGACACCCACATCCCTTTCCCCCTCCCCCACCCAGAATGCTCAGAAGCATCCCAACCGGAGCATGTTGCGCCACATCGGTGGAGCAGCAGTGCCACCTTCTGTTCACTGATATAACTGCAGGTCATCATTTGGCATGTTCACCATATACTGTAGCATGTTCACCGTTCATGTCCTTGAGGTTGAAACATGTATTCTTTGTCCATCCTGAAAAGCAGTGTTCTCTCTCTCTCTCTCTCTCAAAATCTGGCATGTTGAACCAGAAGTAAATTGCATTTTGCTCTGTGGGGTTCTTGGGATGCGGGTGGCGCTGTGGGTTAAATCACAAAGTCTAGGACTTGCCGATCAGAAGGTCGGCGGTTTGAATCCTCGCAATGGGGGGAGCTCCCGTTGCTCGGTCCCTGCTCCTGCCAACCTAGCAGTTCGAAAGCATGTCAAAGTTCAAGTAGATAAATAGGTACTGCTCCGACGGGAAGGTAAACGGCGTTTCCGTGCGCTGCTCTGGTTCGCCAGAAGAGGCTTAGTCATGCTGGCCACATGACCCAGAAGCTGTACGCTGGCTCCCTCGGCCAGTAAAGCGAGATGAGCGCGCAACCCCAGAGTCGGTCACGACTGGACCCTAATGGTCAGGGGTCCCTTTACCTAAACCTTTACTGTGGGGTTAACTCCCAACTAAATATGCACAGAACTGTAACAGTAGGAACAAGTTGGTGTTTTTTGGGTTTTTTTACAAACTGGAGGGGGAAGATGAGTGAACCTCAGCATCCCAGTGAGTGAGAAAGCATATTTTGCTTTGTTCTACAAACTACAGGACAGATTGAAGGAAAAGTCTGTCCCCTGCCTGCTTAAATATCCCCAGACGCCTGCCATGCTCAGCTTATTGGATACATGTAGTTACCTGGGTTTTCATAATCTTTCTCAATTCCTAGATAACAACAGCTTTTACAGAGGATTTTTCTTCAGTGCACTAACTGGACAGTTGTTGCAGCAGAGGATCCAAATGTATTTCCTCTTAACACCACTTCTGATAAGGAGACCAAATGGCCGTCCCCCAGAACTCAATATGGGCAATATTTTTGGCGTGATGCAGATGGGTAGGTTGGGAAGAGAAAGGATCTCCCAGCTAGGATGTTGGTTACTGCCAGCGTAGGCCAGGATGCATATTTGGAAACTGTTGCATGTACCAAAAAATACCCATTTCACAGAAGGGTGCAAAGCACTTTCACTCCCCCCAAAATAAAAATAAAACACAGACCCTCCCACCACAAACAGACAAACATTCCAACCAGAAAAAAAGTGTTTAAAATATTTTAAAATATGAGGGAACTGAGGGCACCATGGTGCCACACTGGTGACCCCAGTACTACAGTGGTAACTTGGGTTAAGAAATTAATTCGTTCTGGAGGTCTGTTCTTAAGCTGAAACTGTTCTTAACCTGAAGCACCACTTTAGCTAATGGGGCCTCCTGCTGTCGACGCGCCGCCGGAGCACGATTTCTGTTCTCATCCTGCAGCAAAGTTCTTAACCTGAAGCACTATTTCTGGGTTAGCGGAGTCTGTAGCCTGAAGCATATGTAACCTGAAGCATATGTAACCTGAGGTACCACTGTATATCTTATGTATGTACCCATTCTCTGAGTTCTTGTCCTTTCCTTATGAAATTACAATGGTATCATTTACAGTGGTACCTTGGGTTAAGAACTTAATTCGTTCTGGAGGTCTGTTCTTAAGCTGAAACTGTTCTTAACCTGAAGCACCACTTTAGCTAATGGGGCCTCCCGCTGCCATTGTGCAATTTCTGTTCTCATCCTGAAGCAAAGTTCTTAACCCAAGGTACTATTTCTGGGTTGGCGGAGTCTGTAACCTGAAGCGTCTGTAACCTGAAGTGTCTGTAACCCGAGGTACCACTGCACTCAGAAGAGGAAGGTATCAGCAGACCATTTTGCTGGTGGGACTATCCAGTTGCTTACAGGCAAATTCAGCTTGCGTAATTAATGTGGATTCAAGTACCGTATTTTTTGCTCTATAAGACTCACTTTTTCCCTCCTAAAAAGTAAGGGGAAATGTGTGTGCGTCTTATGGAGCGAATGCAGGCTGCACAGCTATCCCAGAAGCCAGAACAGCAAGAGGGATTGCTGCTTTCACTGTGCAGCGATCCCTCTTGCAGTTCTGGCTTCTGAGATTCAGAACATTTCTTTTCTTGTTTTCCTCCTCCAAAAACTAGGTGCGTCTTGTGGTCTGGTGCATCTTATGGAGCGAAAAATACGGGTACTTGTGCAGCAACACCGCTAACAGAGAACTTTGTGATAAGGAAAGTGGTACGAAAATGCACTGGAAGTCCACTCATAGGATCTCGCTGCAAACAAACCATCAATATGCAGCCGGAAAGTTGTAAAATGGGATGGAGAACAGATTGGCTGTCCTGCTGTGGTTGAACTACACCTCCCGTCATCTCTAGCCACTGGTCACGCTGGCTGGGGCTGATGGGAGTTGGAGTCTAATAACAACTGGAGGTCACAGCTCCCCCCCTCATCCCACCCCTGTTGTTTAATCTTCCTGCAAACTTTGTACAAACGAATCAGGATGGCTGTTCTTTAAAGAGCTTGTCTTGAATCAACTTTTGAAGCCACAACATTGTTAGAATCTTCCCCCCACCCCATAACTCATTTGTTTAATATCTAGCCTGAAGAAGAGTTCTGGAGAACTCAAAATATTGCTCACTGTTTTGTAAGGAGTGGAGGGGGGGGGGGAGGCGAGCTGAAACCCCAGAAATTTTTAAAAATAATATTTTAATGTACCAACGCTTTTTGAAGACACGCTTCTTTAAGGGCACTTAGCTAGGGAATGTCTTATTACAATGTCTTCTGTTGCAAAATGAATCAGAGCATGACATAGGGCACAATCCAACTTTGCAGTCCTAAGCACACTTACTAGAGAGTAAGTCCTATTGAACTCAGTGGGATGAACATCTGTGAATATACAAGCCTTAGTAGGGTTGCACTGTAAGTGCCTAACTTTGGAAGATTATCTGGTCCATTAACGGTGCAATCCTATACCTGCCCATTGAGATTAACTGGAGCTTACTCCAAAGTATCTGGTTATAGGACAGCACTCTAAATGCTTGTTTTTATGTACCTTTGAGATTCCATCTCTCCTCTTTCTCTATTCTGTGACCTTTGGATTGGTACTAATAAAAGTATTGACTAACTGTCATTTTTTTTTAATGGAGCAATGTAAGTTCCTGCGCTTTTTTTTTTTTTAACAGATGCTCCAACAGTCCTTATATTTACTAGGTTTGTTCCCTAATTGTAGGTCTTAAATCTCCAGTAAATCACTGCACACACCCCATTTCTTTTCGTCCCTTGGCTATGTCTTGTTAAAATGTTGTTAGAGTTGTGATAGGAATTTTGATGTCTTAGATATATGGTAATGTTCATAAGTGTACCAACCAAGCACGTACATAGATCAGCACAGGAAGACCGACCTGGAACCGTTTTGACTCCTAAACAGAGCAAATGTTTTCTCTGCAAGGTCAAAGTTGGAAACCTCCCCATTGTCTCTTTCCTCACAAATCCTGTCTAAAGTGCACATTTAAGATATGAATAGGGTGTGAGCCTGTGACCTGGCCCAGGAACTAAGTATTCATCACTACAAAAGACTGGCCAGGCTCCCCTGCAATCCAATCAAGTAACCTGCCAGACAGGATATAAACAACCACAGGAGAAAAACAACATTCAAATTTCTGTTTTAGACCACCTTTTCTGTGATGTATGTATGATGTTTCTGGGGGTGGTCTTGATCTACAAGGTGGCAATTTCAAAAGTCTTTATAAGGCCATGCGCGCCATTGTTCTGGGTTCCTCCTCCTCTTCTGTGTGTGAAGGGAGACCATGTTGCAGCAGATCAATAAAGATCAAGCTTACTAGCTGCTTTGCTTCTCAATATTCTCTGGTTGGCCTCTGTTATTCTCTCCTACCAATAGGTACCAAGGACTCTATATGGGCTCTTGGATACCCCATAAGGAAAAAGGGCAATTTTTGTTTACAACAGAGTGAACTCCGAAAGTTGTCATTCCTCAGCTTTTTCTCCCCAGTGGTCTGTAGAAGTTAGCATATGCCTGATCGGATAGCAGATGTCTCTTTCTGGCATGTATATCCATATGAATGCATGCACATTAACAGTAAGGTGCAATGTAGGACACTTACGCATGACCAAAGGGCTGTGGCTCAATGACAGAGCATGCGCAAGGTTCAATTCCTGGCATCTCCAGGTTTCAGGAAGGAGTTTCTTCCAGCCATATTTGCTGTTGCAGGAATTTATGTATAGGTTGGGGTGTGTGTGTTGCCCCTCCAGCAGATATCATGCACATGCAGCCAACTACCAAAATCAGCACCATCACTTTTGTGACTTTTGTGATTTGTCCCCACAAAACACTTCACCACAGTTTCTTCCTATCTATTCAAAGGGCCTCTGCTGCACAATACTGAAATAAAAAAATTAAGGTCACACACTCACACACACACATATATTTGTTGTTGTTGTTGTTTAGTCATTTAGTTGTGCCCGACTCTTCGTGACCCCATGAACCAGAGCACGCCAGGCACTCCTGTCTTCCACTGCCTCCTGCAGTTTGGTCAAACTCATGTTCATAGCTTCGAGAACACTGTCCAACCATCTCGTCCTCTGTTGTCCCCTTCTCCTTGCTCCCTCCATCTTTCCCAACATCAGGGTCTTTTCCAGGGAGTCTTCTCTTCTCATGAGGTGGCCAAAGTACTGGAGCCTCAGCTTCAGGATCTGTCCTTCCAGTAAGCACTCAGGCCTGATTTCCTTAAGAATGGAGAGGTTTGATCTTCTTGCAGTCCATGGGACTCTCAAGAGTCTCCTCCAACACCATAATTCAAAAGCATCAATTCTCCGGCAGTCAGCCTTCTTTATGGTCCAGCTCTCACTTCCATACGTCACTACTGGGAAAACCATAGCTTTAACTATACAGACCTTTGTTGGCAAGGTGAATATATATATATATAATGTTCGTAACTGCATATATAAACCACATTTCTGAAACCCCACAGAAAAAGTCCTCAAACCATTTTGTCCCTCTCAAATTGACCTCAAATATTTCTCTGCAAGGTTGAAGGAAAATGGAAAAGCCTCCCCATTGTCTTTTTGTTCACAAATTCTGTCTTAAGGGTATGTCTGTGTATGAATAGTGTGAGCCTGTGACCTGGCTCAGGAACTAAGTATTTGTTATTACAAAAGACTGGCCAGGCTCCCCAGGGTATCCAATCAAGTGACCATTAACAGGTCTGTCAGACAGGAGGTAAACAACACACTCATATTTCTGTTGTAGACCGCCCTTTCTGTGATGTAGGTATGATGTATCTGGGGAGTGGTCTTGAGCTACACCCCTTCTGTGATGTATGTATGATGTTTCTGGGGGTGGTCTTGGATTCCAGAGCAAGCAATTTAAAATGTCTATATAAGGGCGGGCACACCTTTGTTCAGGGTGCTCCTCCTTTCCTGCGTGTGAGGGGAGCACCCCGTTGCAACAGTTCAATAAAGATCAGGCTTACTAGCTGCTTTGCTTCTCAATATTCTCTGGTTGGCCTCTGTTATTTTCTCCGACCAATGGAGAACCTACAAAGGACTCTCTAAAGGCTCTTGTGTTCCCCATAAGGTAATAAGGGGAGATTTTTGTTTATTACAATACCAAATGTAACAATTCACTGATAACTAACTAACTAAATAAATAAATAAATAAATAAATCCTTCCGGTAGCACCTTAGAGACCAACTAAGTTAGTTATTGCTATGAGCTTTTGTGTGCATGCACACTTCTTCAGATACAGTGGTGCCTTGCAAGACGAAATTAATTTTTTCCGCGAGTTTTTTCGTCTAGCGAATTTTTCGTCTTGTGAAGCACGGTGTCGGAAAAGTTTTGGAAAAGCTTCAAAAATCACCAAAAACCTCAAAAAAGGCTACCACACCGTGTTCTATGAGTTGCTCCTCGAAGTCAAGTCGCAACTGTATTAACGGTGTTAAGAAAAAGGAAACAAACTAGCAAAAAACGCAAGACGTTTTTGTCTTGCGAAGCAAGCCCATAGGGAAATTCGTCTTGCGAAGCAGCTCGTCTAGTGAGTTTTTCGTCTTGCGAGGCATTCGTCTTGTGGGGCACCACTGTACTTCTTTTTGTGTACATGCACACGAAAGCTCATACCAATAACTAACTTAGTTGGTCTCTAAGGTGCTACTGGAAGGAATTTATTTTATTTTATTTATTTTGTTTTGTTTCGACTTGTTTTGTTTTGTGTTGTTACGGCAGACCAACACGGCTACCTACCAGTAACTTAAACAATTCACTGATAAATGTATCTATGTACTGGCTCACTGGGAAAACTTCAGAAATTCATATAGACATGTGAGCTCAGCAAACTTTTTCAGCAGGAGGCCAGTCAGTACTGTCCCTCAGACATTTAAGGAGGCTTCATTCTGATTTGTTTGCTGTGAGGCTACCTAACTGTTGCATCAAAGCAAGTGTTTATTCCACGTTTTCCAGCACATGGTCCCATCAGTTTCCTTACTGCAAGAAGCCTGATCTTTTGGATGAACGGGTTGGCTGTGCCAGAGCTCCCAATCACCTATAATGACACAACCTGAATATACCAGTGTGTGATTAAATCTCACATGAAAAGAGCAACAGTCTGGAAGCCCCTGGTTTCTTTTTACACCAATGACACTGGCATAGGAAGTGTCTGAGTGATTAAGACATGCACACGTTGCTCATTTGAGAACGGGAATCAGCCAGGCTAAGCACTGATATGGGTAGTAGTGACTAGGCAAACTCCTCCAGACCTATGATTATGAAGGCCCACATATTACATTAATTAAAATTGGAGGTACACTCCATTCTCGTAGCACTAAAAACTTGTTTTTAGCACGTGACAAAAACCAGAACTGCCCCCGACCTTCCAATGAGTCACTTGCACCCGTGTCTCCTCCAAGGGCAGGCCATTCTGCTGATTTGAGGAGTGTGTGGCTGATTCAATCACTTCAGACACAGCAGAATGACTCCCCTTTAGATAAGAGACTCGTGCAGAGATGCAGCAGGGAGACTCTTCTGTAGGTGGCTGGTTCGGGCACTGAGGTCCAGCTCCGAGGGCCTTCTGGCAGTTTCCTCACTGCGAGAAGCCACGTTATAGGGAACCAGACAGAGGGCCTTCTCGGTAGTGGCGCCCTCCCTGTGGAACGCCCTCCCACCAGATGTCAACGAGAACAACAACTACCAGACTTTTAGAAGACATCTGAAGGCAGCCCTGTTTAGGGAAGCTTTTAGTGTTTGATGTATTGCGGTATTTTAATATTTTGTTGGAAGCCGCCCAGAGTGGCCGGGGAAGCCCAGCCAGATGGGTGGGGTATAAATAATAAATTATTATTATTATTTAATCATGCAATTAATTTGACTCTGGTGGCCTACCTTTTGGGAATCACTGGGCTAGAGTGTCTTGGTTGTCAAGGGTCTAAATCTGTCCCTCTGCCCAGTGGCGTAGCGTGGGGGGTGCAGGGGGGGCCGGCCGCACCGGGTGCAACATCTGGGAGTTAGGGTTAGGGGGCGCAAATCCACGGGTTAGGGGGCGCAAATGACTTGCCTTGCCCCGGGTGCTGACAACCCACGCTACGCCACTGCCTTTGCCACAAAATATATGCAAGGCATTATCTACCCCCCTGGGGGCTCAGGACTCAACGCATAGTTTCAGCTGGACTCAAGGGATGGGCATGTTGCTACAGAAGTATGACTGCCATAAAATTAGCCTGGAAAAGTGGAGACTGAGAGGAGATACGAAGCCATCTTCAAATATCTCAAGGACCGTTGCATGGAAAAGGGAACAAGCTTGTTTTCTTCTGCTCTGGCGGCTGGGACATGAACCAGTTGGCTTCAAGTTACAAGGAAGGAGATTCAGACTAAACAGACAGAAAAACTTCCTGACAGTAAGAGCTGTTTGACAGTGGAACAGTCTCCCTCGGGAGGCTGTGGGCTCTCCTTCCTTGGTGGTTTTTAAGCAGAGGTTGGATAGCCATCTGTCATGGATGCTTTAGCTGAGATTCATGCTTTGCAAGGGGGCTGGACTAGATGATCCCTGGGGACCCTTCCAACTCTACGATTCTGTAATAAAATAGTCATAGGGTGGTCACACAAAAGAAGGGAAACTCTTCTTTGCCCCATAGAACAGGATTAAATCTTGGGTGCCTCCAGGTGGGTGTCAGTTGTGGGATAGATATTCCTTATGCAATTATTATTATTATTATTATTATTATTATTATTATTATTGAAAAGAAACAGTGTCCACACAATGCTGCTGGCATCAAAATGCCAGCCTGTCCTCCCCTGATTTAATCAAATGTCAAAATATGCACACACCATTGCCAATAGCCATGTGCTATTTTAAAAACCCATTTGCAGATTAAGCCCCCATCAATGGTCTTTAAGTGACAGGAGGGGAGACTTCAGCTGCACATTAGGAGCAAAAACGTCATGGTATATGCGGTTAAATAAGGGAAGCAGTTACTTTGAGGGACAGTGGGTCACAACAATCCACAGGGGATAATCCTTGACAGGTGCCATAAGAACAGCTCTGTGGGATCAGTCCAAGGGCTGCGGGTAGCGCTGTGGTCTAAACCACTGAGCCTCTTGGGCTTGCCAATCAGAAGGTCAGCAGTTTGAATCCCCCTGACGGAGTGAGCTCCTGTTGTTCTGTCCCGGCTCCTGCCAACCTAGCAGTCTGAAAGCACACTAGTGCAAGTAGATAAATAGGTACCACTGTGGCAGGAAGATAAGCGGTGTTTCTGTGCGCTCACGTTGCCCTGTTGCACCAAAAACGGTTTAGTCATGCTGGCCACATGACCGAGAAAGCTGTCTGTGGACAAACACCAGCTCCCTCGGCATGAAAGTGAGATGAGTGCCGTAACCCCATAGTCACCTTTGACTGAACTTAACCGTCCAGGGGTCCTTTACCTTTAACCTATGGGGGGGGGGTCCATCTAGTCCAGCATCCTGTTCTCACAGTGGCCAATCAAATGTTTCTATGGGAAACCCAAAATTAGGACCAGAGCAAAGCAAACTCTCCCCCCCCCCAATTTTGATTCCCAGCTAGTGGTACTCTACTGCTCCCATGTGTTTCTGCCTCTCCAAAGGTGAATCCTTACAGGTATAGAGAAATGTGTCTCGGACCAGAGTTTCAAATGGGGAACATCCCCAGTCATACCTGAATTTGCGAACTCCTGCAGTAAGGCCAACTTAATTCTCGGAGACTCATTTTCCAAGGAGGTTTGCATAGGGTTACAGCACCAGCCATCACTGTGTGGTCCACAGCTGTATGCTGTTAACAAACTAAACACAGAGAGATGCCCTTCTTTTTGCAAGCTGGTTGCTACTCTGCCTTTCACCAGGAGATGGCAGCCTAATATCCCAAAACAGGTACAGTACTGGGCAGCCTTAATATATCATATGGAATAGATCCCCTTTTCCTGCTGAAATCCCCAGCCCTTGGATATAAATGCTTCCTGGGACTCCCTGTATTGTCGAGTTTCTCTGCTCCTTTCAGACTTAGTCCCAAAAGCACATCAGATCAGAAGAAGAAGAAGAGTTTGGATTTGATATCCCGCCTTTCACTCCCTTTAAGGAGTCTCAAAGCGGCTAACATTCTCCTTTCCCTTCCTCCCCCACAACAAACACTCTGTGAGGTGAGTGAGGCTGAGAGACTTGAAAGAAGTGTGACTGGCCCAAGGTCACCCAGCAGCTGCAGGTGGAGGAGCAGAGACGCAAACCCGGTTCCCCAGATCACGAGACTACTGCTCTTAACCACTACACCACACTGGCTCTCAGATCAGAGCTGTAAGGGTTCCATAAGGTGTCAACAGGCTACCCAGAGATAAGTAGAGTACTAGTTTCTATCAGCAGAGGGCAAGCAAAAAATATGGCAGGCTTTCAAGTGTAGCTTTCTCTACTCCTGAAAAGAGGAAGAAAGGAAAGAGGCAGGTCAGTTTTCATGGATTCTTGCTCATCCCGGCAGCAGGGCTCCTGTACAACAGGCAGAAATTCAACAGGGACAGCTTCCTGATCACTGCTTCCCCTGGTTGGAAAATAGGTAAAGGTAAAGGGACCCCTGACCATCAGGTCCAGTTGTGGCCAACTCTGGGGTTGCGGCGCTCATCTCGCTTTATTGGCTGATGGAGCCGGCGTACAGCTTCCGGGTCATGTGGCCAGCATGACTAAGCCGCTTCTGGCGAACCAGAGCAGCACACGGAAACGCCGTTTACCTTCCCGCTGGAGCGGTACCTATTTATCTACTTGCAGGTTTATGTGCTTTTGAACTGCTAGGTTGGCAGGAGCAGGGACTGAGCAACAGGAGCTCACCCCGTCGCGGGGATTCGAACCGCCAGCCTTCTGATCGGCAAGTTCTAGGCTCTGTGGTTTAACCCACAGCGCCACCCACATCCCGGTTGGAAAATATTTGCCTGCAAATTTCAGTGGTAGAGCATCTACCCTCTGAACGCCCTTTTGGGTGCAAAAATGGCATTGGGGTGTGGAGTTTGTTCCCCACCCACTTTGCGGGTGTCAGAAATATGGCAACCCTAATCGCTCAGTGATAAAGGGGCGAAGGTAGAAGAGAGAGAAGGAGAACCGTTCGCAGTTTCTTGCGCAGTACCTAGCAGGATCAGGCAGTAATTCAACAGGAAGAGTTGCCACTCCCCACTCTGGGAAAGCTTCATCGGTGAATTCCTGCCTGGCAGCGCATGAGCACTGCAGGAAAACGAAAGAAAGTGCCTGTTTATGACAAGGAGCAATTAACTTACGGACTTCTCTGCCACAGAGTGTGCTGGAGGGTTTTGAAAAGCAGTGGCGTAGCATGGGGGGTGCAGGGGGGGCCGGCCGCACCGGGCGCAACATCTGGGGGTTAGGGTTAGGGGGTGCAAATCCACTGGTTAGGGGGCGCAAATCCACGGGTTAGGGGGCGCAAATTACTTGCTTTGCCCCGGGTGCTGACAACCCACGCTACGCCACTGTTGAAAAGGGATTCAATGCATCCAGTAGCAGGAGGAGAGGTGTGTGCAACGGAGGGGGGGTTGCTGCCTCTGTACTATATTCATTAGTTTTCCAGGAACATCTGGAAGCTGCTGCTGTAAACAGTCTATATGAGCTCATCTACCCAGCAGGGCTGGTCCTTTGTTCTTCCACACCAAGCCTACCCATCTTTATCCTTCACTCCACTCACCTCCGTGGTAACCTGCCTGCACCTCATTGGCTAGAGATGCTGTCAGTGGCATGTCTGCAACCTTTACTGCCTTGCAGCTGTGCCTGCCTGCAGGGCTGTGACAGGTACCAGGTGGGTTCCCGGAGAATGCCAGGATCCAGTGCTTTGTTCCTTGCCGCTCGGCAACCATTCAGAGCCGTCGGAGATGCTTTATTGTGGCTGAGCACAGGAAGATGTGCCAATACCTGGGCAGGAATCAGGGAAGGATGCCTGCCTTCGCCATGCAGCAGCTGTTTCGCCAGAGGCCAGGGAGGTTATGGGGCCCATCAGAGAGCATCAGGGGCTGTGGGAGGTGGGCACGAAACACACGTCCCACTGCCAGGCTCCCACAGCCAGCAGCTCGCTTCCAAAAAAGAGAAGTGCTGATAATGCCAGACTGGAGGTTGGAAGAGGGTCAAAAGGAAGCACTTCTTTGCATAGCACATGGGTGGCGCTGTGGGCTAAACCACAGAGCCTAGGACTTGCCGATCAGAAGGTCAGCGGTCCGAATCCCCGCGACGGGGTGAGCTCCCGTTGCTCGGTCCCTGCTCCTGCCAACCTAGCAGTTCGAAAGCACGTCAAAGTGCAAGTAGATAAATAGGTACCACTCCGGCGGGAAGGTTAACGGCATTTCTGTGCTCTGCTCTGGTTCGCCAGAAGCGGCTTAGTCATGCTGGCCACATGACCTGGAAGCTGTACGCCGGCTCCCTTGGCCAATAAAGCAAGATGAGCGCCGCAACCCCAGAGTTGGCCACGACTAGACCTAATGGTCAGGGATCCCTTTACCTTTATACCCTCCAACATTTCTCTGATGAAAATAGAGAAGTCCTATTCTATTATTGGGACGCGGGTGGCACTGTGGTCTAAACCACAGAGCCTAGGACTTGCCAATCAGAAGGTCGGCAGTTCACATCCCTGCGATGGGGTGAGCTTCCGTTGCTCGGTCCCTGCTCCTGCCCACCTAGCAGTTCAAAAGTATGTCAAAATGCAAGTAGATAAATAGGTACTGCTCCGGCAGGAAGGTAAACGGCGTTTCCGTGCGCTGCTCTGGTTTGCCAGAAGCGGCTTAGTCATGCTGGCCACATGACCCGGAAGCTGTCTGCGGACAAATGCTGGCTCCCTCGGCCTATAGAGTGAGATGAGCGTGCAACCCCAGAGTCGTCCGCAACTGGACCTAACGGTCAGGGGTACCTTTACCTATTATTATTATTATTATTATTATTATTATTATTATTATTATTATTAATACCCCACCCATCTGACTGGGTTGCCACAGCCACTCTGAGCAGCCTCCAACATATATAAAAACATAATAAAACATTAAAAACTTCCCTATACATTGGTACCTCAGGTTACAGACGCTTCGGGTTACAGACGCGTCAGGTTACAGATGCTTAAGGTTACAGACTCCACTAACTCAGAAATAGTACCTCAGGTTAAGAACTTCACTTCAGGATGAGAACAGAAATCGTGTGGAGGCGGCGCGGCAGCAGCGGGAGGCCCCATTAGCAGCTTAGTCATGCTGGCCCCATTAGGTTAAGAACAGTTTCAGGTTAAGAACGGACCTCCAGAATGAATTAAGTTCTTAACCTGAGGTACCACTGTACAGGGCTGCCTTCAGATGTCTTTTAAACATTGCAATATTCCTGCAATATAGCCTTACACACCTCAGCTGCAATTTTCTTATAACCCTATGATTTTTATGATTAATAAAAGCATTTTTCTCTTCTGTGGGAGCAAACTGAAAAGACAACATATACATTTCTCACACTGTCTTACCAGAAAGCCTTCCTCCCCAGTCTTGGATGAATCTGGGTGGGCTGTGATGAGGGGGCACTCTGCACATTCTCAGAAGCAGTACCCTTCTTAAACTAACCACCTTTTCCTTAATAACACAATGAACAAAGTGAATCTGCAGTTACAGAACAGGGCAGGAGAGGGTGGAGCTCTGCTGACCAGGCAATGGCTTTTCCCACCTGCCTTGTCCCGCCCTCCAAACCTTGAAGCCCTCAGAGCTTTCAGAAGGAAGTTGCTTCCACGGCCATTATGTGAATTATCATCATCATCATCATCATCATCATCATCATCATTTTAAATGGACTGAGTAGAAGACTACGAGTCATGGGGTTGGGGAGAGTGTGTGTGAATTCAGCAGTGCTTTGTTTGGTTTTGGTTGTTAGTGTTGTTAAGACTATTTTGTGGATTATGAGTGCTGTAAGGCTTTCTGAATTTTATAATATGATGTTTCATGTGGTTGTGCTGTTTAATCTATTTTTAAGTTGTTTTGTTAATAGCGCTTTATAGAAGGTGGTTGTTTTAACGATGATTTTTTAATTGTTTTATATAATTTCTGTCGCAACTGTGATGTTCTGCAATAGTATCATTTTATTGCATGTAAGCCGCTTTGAGTGAAAAGCGACATATAAATACAGTGGTACCTCAGGTTAAGTATTTAATTCGTTCTGGAGGTCCGTACTTAACCTGAAACTGTTCTTAACCTGAAGCACCACTTTAGCTAATGGGGCCTCCTGTTGCTGCTGCGCCGCTGGAGCACAATTTCTGTTCTCATCCTGAAGCAAAGTTCTTAACCTGAAGCACTATTTCTGGGTTAGAGGAGTTTGTAACCTGACGCATATGTAACCTGAAGTGTATGTAACCCGAGGTACCACTGTACAAGATGTTGTGACTGGGCTACTAATGGGCAACCAGCTTCATATTACCTACATTACAGCGGCATTCTTTGCCACAGCAGCCCAGAAATGGTGTGCTCATTTAAAAGCAACAAGGGCAAACAAATTCTGCTATTGATTGAGCTGAATAAGATCCATGCACACAGCAATTATGACCTGATAACGGGCGTTTAATTATGAGGTTTTAACTTTGGTTTTAATCATTGTCAATTTTATGAATATCGTTAACGTGCACTGTAATGCTTGATAGCTTATTTATGTAGCGTATGTACGGAGAAGCTGCTAAGGCCTTTGGCTACGTGCAATAAAGCCATGTCTTTGCTCTTGTAGTAATGATTCAAAAAATAAGCCACAGGAAGGTTAGCTAGGAGAAGCTTCTGGCTTGCCCAGAACCTGGGTCGGTCCTTGACATGTTGAAGAACAGGCTCCTACAGCACACCTGAGGGCAGGAGCCCAGTTTAGGGTTGGCACACAACACGCCTTAGCATTTACCACCTAAGGTGCCTGCTTCCTTCTGCCTAACAGTGGGGCCAGCTCTCTCTAGAAAAGGCACCCCCAAACATGGCCCTCCAGGTGTTTTGGGACTACAATTCCCAAGATCCCTGACCACTGGTCCTGTTAACTAGGGATGATGGGAGTTGTGGTCCCAAAACATCTGGAGGGCCAGGTTTGGGGATGCCTGCTCTTGAACATGGGTAGGCAAACTAAGGCCCGGGGGCCGGATCTGGCCCAATCACCTTCTAAATCCAGCCCGCGGATGGTCCGGGAATCAGCGTGTTTTTACATGAGTAGAATGTGTCCTTTTCTTTAAAATGCATCTCTGGGTTATTTGTGGGGCATAGGAATTCGTTCATTCCCCCCCCCCCATATAGTCCAGCCCCCCACAAGGTCTGAGTGACAGTGGACCAGCCCCCTGCTGAAAAAGTTTGCCGACCCCTGCTCTAGAGCAACAAGCCGCTTGAGCTTCTTCAGTCCATCATGCCCCAAAAGTGGCAAGGCTGTTCCAAAGCTGAGACTCTCCATGACTAAGAAACCACACAGGAAGCTGCCATATACTGAGTCAAATCATTGGCCCATCTAGGCTCAGTAATGTCTCCTCTGGCTGGCAGCAGTCCTGCAGGTATGGGGGTAGCTGGGGGGGTCAGGCGCCCCCCATCAAGTAAAACAATAGAAATACCTAACTGACGAATCACGTTGGTTCTGCCTCCCCCTAAAAAAAGTCCTGCCCCCCTCAACAAAAATCCTAGTTAGGCCCATGCCTGCAGGGTTTGAGGCAGAGTATTGTTAGATACTAAGGCGAGACATCACCTTGCCAACAAAGGTCTGTATAGTTAAAGCCATGGTTTTCCCAGTAGTGATGTATGGAAGTGAGAGCTGGACCATAAAGAAGGCTGATCCCCAAAGAATTGATGCTTTTGAATTATGGTGCTGGAGGAGACTCTTGAGAGTCCCATGGACTGCAAGAAGATCAAACCTCTCCATTCTGAAGGAAATCAGCCCTGAGTACTCACTGGAAGGACAGATCCTGAAGCTGAGGCTCCAATACTTTGGCCACCTCATGAGAAGAGAAGACTCCCTGGAAAAGACCCTGATGTTGGGAAAGATGGAGGGCACAAGGAGAAGGGGACGACAGAGGACGAGATGGTTGGACAGTGTTCTTGAAGCTACCAGCATGAGTTTGACCAAACTGCGGGAGGCAGTGGAAGACAGGAGTGCCTGGCATGCTCTGGTCCATTGGGTCACGAAGAGTCGGACACAACTAAACGACTAAACAACAACATTGTTAGAAGAAACAAACTGCTGCTTTTGCCTTATGGGGAAAAGAACACATATAGAGTTCTTAAGTGGGTTCCCTATTGGTAGGAGAAAACAACAGAGGTCAACCAGAGAATAGTGAGAAGCAAAGCAGCTAGTAAGCCTGATTTTTATTAAACTGTTGCAACGGGGTCCTCACTCACCACACGCAGGAGGGAGGAGGAATCCAGAACAATGGTGCGCAAGCCCTTATATAGACTCTTGAAATTGCCCACCCTGTAGCTCAAGACCACTCCCTAAAGCATCATACATACATCACAGAATGAGGCTGTCTACAGCAGAAATACATCACAGGAGGCTGTCTACAGCAGAAATCCTGTTCGCCAGGGTATCTGTTAATGGTCACTGATTGCTTTACCTGGGCAGTCTGGCCATTCTTTTGTGATGGTAAATACTTTGGCAGTCAAACCACTAGGCTGCACTGCCTCTCCACCTTCCTGCCTGAAGCAGCCCTTAATTGGGGACCTATATTCCTGTTAAACCAGCTTTCTTTTTAGGACTGTGAACTTGGCTTTGCAACACTGGTAGCCGCACCGTACATTTAAGGCGCCCCCACCAAGAATCCTGGGAACTGTAGTTTGTTAAAGGTGCTGGGAACTGCAGCTTTCTCAGGGTTCTGGAAACCATATTGAGCTCATTGGAATTCTCAGAGATTTTTTTTGGGGGGGGCTGTTAATAGTTGCTGCGGAAATGAATTCTTCTTGTGGTTTTCCGTGTACGAGATCCATCCCAGTATATAAGCACTACGGTTTGGGAGGAGGCCAGTTGTTTGGAAAGCACAGGGTCTACAGAAAAAGGCACCCAGACTTTTGTGGACTGTGGCAGATGAGGACAGTGGGAGACTGCAGTTTTGGGGAGAATGTATCTTATTCTAAGTAAAGCTTAATTCCACAGAAACAGAAAAGATGTTTGACTTTCTAGGATATGGCACTGCTGTTCAGATCGCAAGTTACCCAACCTCACAATTACTTAGGGTCATGCAAACAGACCAATAGCCCATTCTAGTCCAATGCACTGATGTCCACAAAAGCCGGACGGGTGATTCAAGGAAGCTTCCAGGCAGGGCATGAAGGCATTTAGCTCTTCCCCCCCTCCCAGAACTGATATTCCAGGACAAACCTTTTTTATATCAGAACTTTAATGCACTATTAGAATTAAAAGAGGGGAAAGCCCAGCCGGATGGGCGGGGTCTAACTAAATTATTATTATTATTGTTTTATTTATTTATTTGTGTTTTTATCTTGTATAAAAGATAAAAACCCAAAAAACCCAAAGTTGAAGCAAGAAGGCATCTTCAAATGTTAAATAAATGCAAGCAGTGAATTGCCAGGACTTGGAAGCCCCCTGGTGATGAGTTCACTCTTTCCACCCACCCACCCACCTTTCAAAAATGTGCATGGAATGAATGAGCTGGCATTCAAATCTATTCTTTTAAAAACATATTTTCTATTATTATTGGGTCCATTCTGACAAATTGTTGTGCAACAATAAAGGATCTAAGTCTACTGACTGCTGTTTTGCTCCAGACTGCTTGGCTGGAATTTCCGTCTTTGCTTAGCAATTCCTGGACATGTTTCTGCTGTTTGCCCTAAATCAGTTTCTGCCCTGGGCTAGGAGAGTCTTTGGGGGCACCTGCCCCCCGTTTGTTCAACAGAGCTTTAACGCAGTGGGTAGAGCATCAGACTCTTAATTTCAGGGTTGTGGGTTCAAACCCCACATTGGGCAAAAGATTCCTGCACTGCAAGGGGTTTGACTAGATGGCTCCGGGGGTACCTTCCAACTCTGCAGTTCTATGGTGCTTTATTCAATTCATTGGTTCCATAGCAGTCATAGCCCGTTTCAGGATTTGGATGCACGGTTTCCACTCTTGATTTATCCGCATCATATGAGATGGCATATTTGCATGCATGGAACTGATCACAATCATTCACAGGCACACTGTAGGTGGAATTAAGCGCTGATGTTGTAAATTTTCCTCTGATTTAAAAGAAAAGGGGAGGGGGACCCAGAAGGGAAAATGTTAACACAGTACTGGCTGAACGGATCAGTGTTGCTTTACAAGGAACCATTTCAGTTCATTTGTCTGTTTTAGGTGGTCGTTAAGTAGATGGCGCCGTGGTCTAAACCACTGAGCAACTTGGGCTTACCAATCAGAAGGTCAGTGGTTCGAATCCCCGTAAAGGTAAATGGCGTTTCCATGCGCTCTGGCTTCCATCACGGTGTTCCGTTGCACCAGAAGCGGTTTAGTCCTGCTGGCCACATGACCCGGAAAGCTGTCTGTGGACAAACACCTGCTCCCTCAGCCTTAAAGCAAGATGAGCGCCACAATCCTATAGTCGCCTTTGACTGGACTTAACCGTCCAGGGGTCCTTTACCTTTTTTACCTTAAGTAGATAACCTGTAACAGACAACTCCCAAGCTCAGCACTGTTTTGCAATCAGTTAGCATTATGCATTTTTACATGTAGGGTGCTGTAACAAAATGTTGCAGCGTGGAATAATCCTGTTTAGAATTCCATTCTGTTTCCCCGCCTCCCTGCTAGCATTCAGTCAGTTTTCTACACTGTTTTGAATGAGGTAGAGCTGATGCACTGATGTCCAATCCCAGCTGCATCAAAACCTTGGAAACTTCTCTGGCCAGTTCTCACTTCCACCCCTGGTGACATTTAAAAATAGCTTCTCAGTGTGAGCTTGGAAACGACCTATCCAGACAATGAGCTGGTTCTCTCTATCCTTTTTATATCTGTCCCCCCTTTCCGACTCATTTCATTCTCCCTCCCACCTGGTTTTCAGTTTTTCTCTCCTCAACAGTCATCTGTTACTCCAAGTTTGCTAAGAGCTCCCTCTCCCACTCTTGAGAGATCAGTATTCATACACACATTTCTTGAGATATTATAATCCTTCCCCTAAAACTGTCTCTTGAAATCTTAACAAATTCAGCATTGTCACCCACGAGACCCTAAGTTAGAAAGAACAATTCAAGTCATGGTAATAATTAGTTAAGTTATTAAACCTAATGCTGAGAAATAATGATTAACAACATTAAAATAGCAGTAGCAAAGAAGTCATTTAATATAACAACCATAAAATCATCTGAAAGCGGACAAGAATGAAAAAAAGTCTTTAGGGTCCCTGAGGTGAGATATGCACTCTTCAGATAGGATTAGTTAGCAAATCACCTGAAGGTGGTAAAAAGCACTTCTGGCTTATCCCAGCGCCATGTCCCGCTGCTGTCCCTTATTGATGATGTCCCTTAAATAAGCTACTGAAGGGAATGGGGCCCTTTCTATGTCCAGCTGTGCTTTGTCAATAACAAATTGTTGCTGTTTTTTGTTGCTGAATATGTGCTATATGGTAATTTATGGACCTAATAGGTATCTAAAGCCATTTGCACGCAACAAAATATGTATTTTATCAAAGTAATTGTTGATCCCTTATTTTGGCTGCTGATCCCTTATTTTCAAATCTGTAAGTTGACAGCTATGCAGTTGAAGTCACTCATTCATTCCTACAAAATTGCCTCTGCTCTGTTCATTCTTGATTATACTCTTCTCAAGATCTCCCTGAGCATTTTGATCAGGGAGGATGATACCATGTTCCCAGTGCTAAATTACTTGTGGGGCCTGCTATCATCACCCACAACGATTCCCTTCTGGGATTTCTAACTTGATGGACTCAAGCAGGCGCAGGGGAACCCTTCAAACTCTGAGGCGAAATAGTTAGGCAATATTTTTTGCCTGCAGTTCTAACTCTCAAGGAGCAGGGGGCGGTGCCTTGCTGGAGATTGAAATGGATAATTTGAGCTCATCCCTCAGTATGCTGCCGGCTTCCTCCAAACAAGGAAGACTCGAGCAAGTAGTGAACAGAGGAAGGACGGAAGGGCGCTAGCTTAAATGCTTTGAAAAAAGGCTTAGTCAAATTCATAGAAGTTAACTCTTTCTAACAGCCATTATTAGTCAAGATAGCTAAAGCTGGAGCATCCACACCCAGCAGCAGTCTACCCTATATTGCAATATGCTACAGAGTCAGCACAACTTCCACGCCTTCCTTGGAAGCTTTCCAGATGCAACTGGCTGGCCACACAGAATGTTAGCCTACAACCAATCCAGTTAAAGCAGAGCTTGTTATAGTTTATAGGGAAAGGCTGGTTCTGGCAACAAGGAGAGAGGCCAGCCCCTCACCTGACTTGAAATCGTTCTTGAGAGACAACAGAGTGCCCCTTCGGGTGTGAAGTCAGACAGCTGTGTTAGCAGTTCTGGAGTGACCTCCCTGGGGCACAAGCCTGGGCGGTATCTGTTATAAGAATTTTAAGGCCATATATAAAAAAATTAAATGTTCATAAGTTCATAACTGTATATATAAACCACATGTCTGAAACCCCACAGGTCCTGAACAAATTGACCCCAAATATTTCTCTGCAAGGTCAAAGTGGGAAACCTCCCCATTGTCACTTTCCTCACAAATCCTGTCTTAAGGGCACATTCAAGATATGAACAGGGTGTGAACCTGTGAACTAGATTCAGGAATTTAGTAGTTATACTAACAAAAGAGTGGCCAAAACCCAGATAATGCAATCAGGTAACTTGCCAGACAGGAGATAAACAACGCACTCACATGTCTGTTGTAGACCGCCTTTTCTGTGATGTACAGTATGTATGATGTTTGTGGGGGTGGTCTTGAACTCCAAGGAGGGCAATTTAAAATGTGTATATAAGGACTTGCGCGCATGGCTCGGGGTCCTCCTCCTCTCTCCTGCGTGTGGGGGAGCACCCTGTTGCAGCTGTTAATAAAGATCAGGCTTACTAGCTGCTTTGCTTCTCAATATTCTCTGGTTGGTCTCTGTTACAGTGGTACCTCGGGTTAAGAACTTAATTCGTTCCGGAGGTCCGTTCTTAACCTGAAACTGTTCTTAACCTGAGGTACCACTTTAGCTAATGGTAATCCTGCCGCCGCCGCGTGATTTCTATTCTCATCCTGAAGCAAAGTTCTTAACCTGAGGTACTATTTCTGGCTTAGCGGAGTTTGTAACCTGAAGCGTCTGTAACCTGTTTCTATTTTACTTATAATTTGTAGGGTTTGGTGTCAGCGTTGCTTGTGCAGGTTCTTTGCTGTTCACTTGTGTGTTGTCACAGGGTGTGTTGTCTTTGGTGGTGAGAGAGGTTGGGGTTGGCCTTTGTTGTTGTTGTTTAGTCATCTAGTCGTGTCTGACCCTTCGTGACCCCCTGGACCAGAGCACACCAGGCACTCCTGTCTTCCATTGCCTCCCGCAGTTTGGTCAAATGCATGATGGTAGCTTTGAGAACACTATCCAACCATCTCATCCTTTGTCGTCCCCTTCTCCTTGTGCCCTCCATCTTTCCCAACATCAGGGTCTTTTCCAGGGAGCCTTCTCTTCTCATGAGGTGGCCAAAGTATTGGAGCCTCAGCTTCAGGATCTGTCCTTCCAGTGAGCACTCAGGGCTGATTTCCTTCAGAAGGGAGAGGTTTGATCTTCTTGCAGTCCATGGGACTCTCAAGAGTCTCCCCCAGCACCATAATTCAAAAGCATCAATTCTTCGGCGATCAGCCTTCAGGGTGTGGTTATACATTTGTGGTTGGCTGTGGTGGTCTTTGTTTTCATGTGTGAGTGGTGTGTGTGTTGGATCAGGTTAGCCATACTGATTTGTGTGGTGCTGGTGGATTTTTGTCATTGTCTTGTGTATGTGATAAAGGTGGACGTCCCTATTTTCATCAGAGAAATCTTGGAGGGCATGTTGTTGGGCCTTGTGGGGCAGAAGGCAGGTAGTCCAACAGCAGGTGGAGCCAGAGAGCCAATGACAGTCAAAGCCAGCTCAATTCTAATTCTGACTCCATCCTCCGTCCTTCTACTGAGCTTTGCAAGGGGAAAACACAGAGACTGCAGGCATGACCAAAGTCTGTTTCGGGGGCCTAATTCAGCTCACCGGTCATTTTAATCCAGACGCTGTGGCAGTTTATTTCCTGGGGTAAAATCCTAATAAAACCTCAACCACTTCAGTCCTAAAAAAAGGCTCAACAACTTTGGTCGGCCCTCACGGCGCTTCATTTCATCAAATCTGGCCCTCTTTGAAAAAAGTTTGGACACCACTGGGTCACTGAGGAGGAGAAGGAAGCTGATAGGCATTGCCACCCCCTGGAATCAGTGGCGTAGCGTGGGTTGTCAGCACCCGGGGCAAGGCAAGTAATTTGCACCCCCTAACCCCCAGATGTTGCACCCGGTGCGGCCGGCCCCCCCCCTGCACCCCCCACGCTACGCCACTGCCTGGAATGATTGTTAGTTAGAAGACGGGCAGGTAGGGCTGACTGATCAGTACCCCATTCACCCTAATAGGCTGCTCTCCACTGTATTGGTGGGCCTCAATGTACAGAGAGGCGAGAGGTGGTTTATTTTTCTTCCAGCCAAGTGGAACCAGGGTGTGTTGTCTTCAAAAAACTTCATTTGGCTGTGTCCTCACTGCCTGACTTGCCTGGATTGAAGCAAATGAAAATATTAAAGATTAGTAGTTACTTGAAGGTATTAAATAGGCCTAGGACTACATTAAGGGACGCGGGTGGCGCTGTGGGCTAAAGCCTCAACGCCTAGGGCTTGCCGATCGAAAGGTCGGCGGTTCGAATCCCCGCGGCGGGGTGCGCTCCCGCTGTTCGGTCCCAGCGCCTGCCCACCTAGCAGTTCGAAAGCACCTCCGGGTGCAAGTAGATAAATAGGTACCGCTTACCAGCGGGAAGGTAAACGGCGTTCCGTGTGCGGCTCTGGCTCGCCAGAGCAGCGATGTCACGCTGGCCACGTGACCCGGAAGTGTCCCCGGACAGCGCTGGCCCCCGGCCAATAAATGTGAGATGGGCGCACAAACCCCACAGTCTGTCAAGACTGGCCCGCTCGGGCAGGGGTACCTTTACCTTTACCTTTTAGGACTACATTAGGATTAAGTAAATAAATGTGACAGAGAATGTTAAGAAAAGTTAAGAAATTTGATTATAATCGGAATACTGTTTTTTGAATAAAGATATTGGAAAACTGCTATATTCAGTTACAAGGAAATTCAGATGGAAGAGATTAGAAGAGGTCAAGTAATATGTTTATGAAGTTGGAAGTTTAATTAATTAACTTTTATTGTCTTTGTGTTGGTGGTTATCATTTGCTATATCTGTTTTATTTTTTCCCTTTTTCCTTTGTGTTTCATTGATTGTATAGTATGCGTTGTATTTGTATGAAATTTAATAAATATTATTTTTGGGGGCGGGGGCGGGGAATGGATTGAAGCAAATGGAGCCCCTGAGCTGGGAGATCTTTGGCAGCTCAAACTTAATACCATCTAATCTTGAGAAACAAAACCTCATTCTCTTCATTACTGTTACTAAGCAAGTGAGCCACCCTAGATAATAAAATCTGCCTGTTTTT
The DNA here is from genome assembly GCF_965113315.1 of Podarcis vaucheri. Taxonomy (NCBI): domain Eukaryota; kingdom Metazoa; phylum Chordata; class Lepidosauria; order Squamata; family Lacertidae; genus Podarcis; species Podarcis vaucheri. The sequence continues at coordinate 15,445,084 of NC_138760.1, read as the reverse complement.
CAACTTTTGCGGGGGTAAGTGGCCAAGACCCCACTAGATTATGAGGTTGTGGTCTGCAACCCACTCAGCCTCTATGTAAATCCAGCACTGCTACCTGCCCATCCCAGTCTGATTTGGAAAGAAAGGAGATGAAGAAATGACTGGCAGAATCCGAGACCAGGGAGAAGAGTCGGTGGAAGAAGACTGGAGGAAATTTAAAATTTATTTGCAGAAACATTGTAAAATTTTTGAATGCTGATGACATTGAAATGAATTGAAGGGGTTCTAGTAACAAGGTAAAATGTAAGAGGGGATTAATAATAGGACATGAATTTGCTGAACAAATTATAAAAAGGGATACAAAAACGGGAGACGTGAGGAAGTCAGGAAAATAACTAAAGATGAGAAATCAAGAAAGAGGGAAATTTTGCTTTTATATGTGTTTTCTCTTTTTCTCTTTTTTGTGTTTAATGTCTGTATTTTTTGTATTTTATATTTTTGTATTTTTGTGTTTTGTATCTTTTTTTGCTTTGTATTTTTCTAAACCTTTTTATTGATAAAACCTAATAAAATATTATAAAAAAAGAAAGAAAGGAGATGAAGAAGAGCTGCTGTTTCCATCCGTCCACCTCCAATGGCCATAGTTCCCTGGATGTAGTTTTAGGTGAGGTGTGTGGTAGATGCAGAGAGTTTGGCCCAGTCACCTACACAACAGGTGATCAATGCTGCGTTGGGGGGGCGGGGGTGGTAGAATAAGTGTATTAAGGGATACCCAGAGTTTTTAAAAAAGAGTTTGAGAAAAGTTGACCAACCAACAGAATCCAGAAACATGATGTACCTGCATGCTCTAGGGGATTGGCTGACCTGACCCACCAGAGTGGATTTAAAAATATGTGGGGGGGGGGTTGGGTTGTTGTTTTTATTTTGATTATGTATTATCTGGCTTTATATTCTGTTTTTATTTTGTGAACCGCCCTTAGACCTGCGGGTATAGGGCGGTATATGCCGTATTTTTTCGTCTATAAGATGCCCCCTATTTTTGGGGACTCAGATTTAAGAAAATGGGGGGGTCACTATCCATGTACAAGATGCCCCATAATTTTTGACATTATTTTTAAGGGGGAAAACCTAGTCTTATACATGGGAAAAATACATATTTGGGGTGGGTGAGTGAGAGCTGGGTATTTAAATGGTGGCAAGGAGAACTACCGTATTTTTTGCACCATAACACTCACTTTTTTCCTCCTAGAAAGTAAGGGGAAATGTCTGTGCGTGTTATGGAGGAAATGCCTACGGGTGGCATGCCTACGGATTTTCCTCCCCTAAAAACTATGTGTGTGTTATGGTAGGGTGCGTGTTATAGAGCGAAAAATACGGTATGTTTGGCATCTTGAGTTACTTACAGGTTACTGTTGTACAGCTACTGTAAGAAAACGCTTATCTAGATTTTTTCTGCTTCTCAATAGTGAACACCACTATTGACTCTGCCTCTGCCTCCTCCTCCTAATCTTCTTTTCTGAACCTTTGTTCCCCTCCAATGTCAATACTTTGAAGGCTGTGTGCTTCTTCTTTCCTATATAAGAATGTCAGCTTCAGAACTGGCCTCTGTTAGATGGATGCTTTAAACAAGGGCTTGATCTGCGGCAATTAGCCGGTGATAAAGTTTATCTCCCGTACAGTTAAAAAGCCTCGCCTGTTACTTTCGGCAAATCAAGCTGCTATTCAAGCCACAGCGACAGTGAAAGTTGGCAGCCTCATTCCAGTGCTGGAGCACATATTTAATCAATTCAGGCTTCTGGAGAGGGACAAATCACAGCACTCTTGTCCCTTGCAGCTAGGCTGCCTCCACTGCCACTGCCCTGTTCGCCAATCTTTACATGGGAATGGGATATTGCCTTATTGTGATTGAAAGAGACTTGTGGGAGTATCTTGCGCAGAAAAAAATGCAGTTGTGGCTTGCTTTGATGGATTTATTATTTATTAAACATTTTACGTCGCCCTTCAACAACCACACTTAGGACGTTTTACAAATTAAAGCAGTGCAGTAAAACAATCATAAAATCTCTGCAATAAAAACCACAAAGGGGGGAAATGTATACAAAGGAAATGGATTGTGCAAACAGTCCTTATTGTATACAGCTAGCAGTCTGGTGTAGCCCATTGAAGCTGCCAGATTTCCCCTTCTAGTATGGCTTCTCTGAATAATGAGCAGAAATTCTCCAGGAGAGGTTTCCCCCAGGTGTGATAGAAAAGCTCACTCCGCAGATAAAAGGCAGAGGAGCCCTGACAGGGGAAAACGTTGGCAGCCTTTTCATGTAGCCAAGTTGAAAGAACCTCATTCAGAACATCTGACTACTAAATCCTCACTCCAAACATCATCACCACCACCATGTGGGGTGCTTTCAAATGACCTGGTGGTTGTTCTTTAGTTGTTTAGTCGTGTCCGACTCTTCGTGACCCCATGGACCAGAGCTCGCCAGGCACTCCTGACTTCCACTGCCTCCCGCAATTTGGTCAAACTCATGCTGGTAGCTTCGAGAACACTGTCCAACCATCTCGTCCTCTGTCGTCCCCTTCTCCTTTTGCCCTCCATCTTTCCCAGCATCAGGGTCTTTTCCAGGGAGTCTTCTCTTCTCATGAGGTGGCCAAAGTATTGGAGCCTCAGCTTCAGGATCTGTCCTTCCAGTGAGCACTCAGGGCTGATTTCCTTCAGAATGGATAGGTTTGATCTTCTTGCAGTCCACGGGACTCTCAAGAGTCTCCTCCAGCACCATAATTCAAAAGCATCAATTCTTCGGCGATCAGCCTTCTTTATGGTCCAGCTCTCACTTCCATACATTACCACTGGGGAAACCATAGCTTTAACTATATGGACCCTTGTCAGCAAGGTGATGTCTCTGCTGTCAAGGTTTGTCATTGCTTTTCTCCCAAGAAGCAGGCGTCTTTTAATTTTGTGGCTGCTGTCACCATCTGCAGTGATCATGGAGCCCAATAAAGTAAAATTTCTCACTGCCTCCATTTCTTCCCCTTCTATTTGCCAGGAGGTGATAAGCCCAGTGGCCATGATCTTCGTTTTTTTGATGTTGAGCTTCAGACCATATTTTGCACTCTCTTCTTTCACCCACATTAAAAGGTTCTTTAATTCCTCCTCACTTTCTGCCATCGAGGTTGTGTCATCAGCATTACTGAGGTTGTTGATATTTCTACCGGCCATCTCAATTCCAGCTTGGGATTCATCCAGTCCAGCCTTTCGCATGACCTGGTTATTGAACCCTTAGGCAGGGCTGCCTTCAGATGTCTTCTAAACCCTTAGGCAGGGCTGCCTTCAGATGTCTTCTAAAAGTCAGATAGTTGTATCTTTAAGAGAAGCTTGATTTGCAGAAGTGGCCAAGACCTTTTTGTGGCATTCAGCTGCATTTGATAATCTGCTAATTGCCAATTACTGCTGGAGGGTGCAATCAGGAAGTGGATGATGGGCAGGTGGGCATGAGGCTGCCAACTTGCTGAAGCTGTTAGGTATGGGTCTGGCCAGTGCTTGCATGGGAACCCTGTGTGTGTTGGCCTTGAGTTCCACGATGGGAGAATGCTGGGATATAAAATGCAGATAAGTAAGTAATTGCATGCAACTCCATGTTAATGTCTAGATCCATAAATGACTGCAGACTCACAAGCTGCTGGGTTGTTGCTGGTTTTGTATTTCCAGAGGGATCACATATCGTTCTTTTACTGCTATGCTCCTTGTAACTGGATGCCTTATCATCGTGGTCTATTTGGTAATCTAATTATCTAGCCTCGCTCATTTATCTTTCTGCTGAAAATCCACAGACCTGACCATAACGGCAGAAACAACATGACCTGTCTCCTTTTCTTTCTGCCTGTCTTCCTTTCTAAAAAATAATAATATTATTTGTTCGCCGTCCTCTCCCCTCCCAGAACAAAATCTGCTTGGAATCATGCATAAAGTCAAAGTGAGATTCCAGTTGTGAGCATATGGGGCAAATAGGTCAAGGGTACAGGAACCCTTCCTGCTCATTGCTTATATGTCTGCAACCTACACCGTGAGCTTTTTCTCAGCTGGGCTTATTGCTGAGGGGCTTGCTGAGTAAAAACAAGCCATAGATGAATGTTGGCATCGTCTTTATATTCCACTCCATCTCAAGAAACTCAAGGTGATGTCCATGGTGCTCCCTTCTTCATTTTATCCTCACAATACCCCAGTGAGGTATGTTAGGCTGAGAGACTGGCCCAAGGTCTCTGACTGAGCTTCATGGCTGAGTCAGAATTTGAACCCAAGTCTCCCAGGCCCAACACCCTTAACCACTACACAACACTACCCACGTCTTTCTTTTGGTTTTAAAATCAGGCCACTCTCCCCCTTCTTTAATGCATTATTTGAGGCAGATTTGGATGAAACATATAGGTCTGACCTGGTTTTTTTGAGCCAAAATGATCAAGATTGAAAAAGCTTGCATCCAACATTTTTGATGTGACTAGGAGGTATATGGAAGGTAATATAGAGGGGCACAGCCACTCTGCAGATTTAAATGGATGATGGTGATAAGTTATTGTATTCCCCCACAATTGCTTTACTATTATCAATAACAGGACAACAGAACTAAAGGGGGAAGCATCAAGTGAAGTCAGGGTGCCAACTGATGCCTTCCTCTCTAATCAGCTTTTTGTGACAACTTGAACAAGCACTTATTCTGGGCACCTCCAGACTGTCACTATTTTCAGGTGGGATTCAATCAAATACTGGCAAATTCAGGCTGCACAGTTATAGCAGAGTTGGAGCTCTTGCACAACAAACCAGTGTATACCCACCAATCATATTTTTTGTGGCAAGGGAAGTAACAGGAAAATGCACAGGAAAGTAACATTTGCTTAACAAAACATTGTCTAACCTCCCTGCAAACAAATCGGAATAAATGCTCGGTAAATAGCTGACCAATAGCTTTGCAAACTTTGCGCAAACAAATCAGGATGAATGCTCAATAAACAGGTCGTCTGGAAGCGACCTCAATCAATGGGAGGGTTGTGCTGAAGTCATCCGTTATTTTAATAGTTTCTTCTTGGGCTGCCTCATTGATTTCTTCCTCCAGCTCACATTTGTCATCAGAGTTTTGATCAGGTGACAAATACCATATTACCTTTTTGGGCTTGGATATTTTCAGCCACAGTGGTTCTTCTTGAACTCCCCCTGATCTCTGGCAGTCAGGGCAATCCCATCTCAATACGTCCTTTTGCCTGCAGTTTTCATTTCCAGGTATAACTGTATCGCACTGATTTTCACTCTTCCTCTGGGCATGTAATATGCCTGCAATATCTATGCTCTCCTTTAGTAAGAAGCACTTCCAATACCCCCATCTGGCATTCACATATAAACACCTTCTTATTAGCTTCTGGTACCAAATGTCCTCTTCATGCCCAGCTCCTCTGTGACTCTCTATAAAACAGCTGCCATTGCTTGCTTCAGTCCGCCACTTGCCAAGTTCCAGCACCTGATCTGCACTGTGAAGGTCTGAAAGACTGACACCATCTGTCCCTAAGGGATGAGTCTTCCTGAACTGGATGATCCTCAGCTTTCCACCAGGACTCAGCTTAAAAGCTGCCCTGTTTGCTTTTGCATGTTACGTGCCAGCAAGTAGTTCAGAAGGAGCCCATCTGTTTTGTACAGGCTCAGGTTGTCCCGAAATACCCTCTAGTGTTTAGCCAAGGTCTGGTCTGTGAATGCAACAGAATGAGGTTGTACAGGGGACTGTGCTATATCAGACTGCAGATGGGGAGGGTGTGTGTGCCTTTAGGAATGCTCCCCCCATTAAAAACCTTCCAGAAACAGAAAACCACCAGCACATTAGCAGTAAATTTAGACATGGGACTTGTCTTCTGCCTCTGCCCATAAGGGATGGGGGAGCTGTGTCTTCCACATTGTCCCTCTCATTGAACCACTGGTCATACTGGCCAGTCAGGGGCTGATGGGATCTGGGGTCCAAGAAGATCTAGAGCAGTGTTGGCCAAACTTGACTACAATTCCCATCATCCCTGACCACCGGTCCTGTTAGCTAGGGGTGATGGGAGTCGTAGTCCCAAAACAGCTGGAGGGCCACGTTTGGCCAACACTGACCTAGAGGGTCAGAGGTCCCTCCCAGCCCTTTAGATAGTTTGAATTAAGGCAAACAATGTCCATTACTAAGATTGTCAGATGCAAAGGTGGAAAGGGCTCCTGTGACTTTAGCAGCTGAGCAGAAGATGGCCTTCCGTCAAGGTGCTGCTCCAATGAGAAGCTTCACCTGTTGCTGTTTTTGCACCAGGCCACCATCCTTCAAAACAGGGTGAGCTATCCCTGCTGTGTTTATTAGCCCTCCTGCTCACTCTGCTGAGTGGGGCTGCTAGAACTTCTGCCCCAAAGTCCTGTCCTGAGTGCAGTGCTGCAGAGGAGCAGACAAACTTTCTCTCCATTGCAGGTGCTCGTTTATCTTTGCAGGTAATGTGTGTGTGTGTGTGTGTGTGTGTGTGTGGCAGGGGTATTAAGTACCGTATTTTTTGCTCTATAAGACTCATTTTTCCCCCTCCCAAAAAGTAAGGGGAAATGTGTGTGCATCTTATGGAGCGAATGCAGGCTGCGCAGCTATCCCAGAAACCAGAACAGCAAGAGGGATCGCTGCTTTCGCTGTGCAGCGATCCCTCTTGCTGTTCTGGATTCTGGGATTCAGAATATTTTTTTTTCTTGTTTTCATCCTCCAAAAACTAGGCGTGTCTTATGGTCTGGTGCGTCTTAAAGAGCGAAAAATACGGTATGTGATTTCTCGCCCACCTGCCACAGCCTGATGTGGCACTGGCTACTTTTAACACCTCTGCATTCTGAACATCTAGACCAGGGGTCAGCAAGCTTTTTCAGCAGGGGGGCGGTCAACTGTCCCTCAGACCTCGTGAGGGGCTGGACTATATTTTTTTTTTGGGGGGGGGGAAATGAACGAATTCCTTTTAAAAAAAACACGATATTTATTAGAAGTTTTATAGTTACAGAAAAAAGAAAAAAGTAACAATAAAAAGTTAAACAAAAAAATACCTTACAATACATCAAAAATAAAAAAGAAAAACAAAGAACAATACAACAAACCAACAAGAAAAACAAAAACATTTAAAAACACATCCAATATTTCCGTATCTTTACCTTTCATTTACTTGTTTCATCGACCTCCTCACACCTCCCTTTTTTTGTATTCTAGTTCAATTAGCTATTTCAGCAAATCCTTTCCATCTTTCTCAATTTTTTCCTATAATTTATCTTAACACAATCTAACCTTAAATTTTTCACTTTGGAAATGAACGAATTCCTATGCCCCACAAATAACCCAGAGATGCATTTTAAATAAAAGCACACATTCTACTCATGTAAAAACACCAGGCAGGCCCCACAAATAATCTACAGATGCATCTTAAATAAAAGGTCGCATTCTACTTATGTAAAAACATGCTGATTCCAGGACCGTTCGAGGGCTGGATTTAGAAGGCCATTGGGCAGGATCCGGCCTCTGGGCCTCAGTTTGCCTACCCATGATCCAGACCCAGCCTGTTAAGTGTGAATCCACCCAGCACACATACAACTGGCCCTTTTCTGGCCGGTCTCTTCCCCCCTCCTTGGAAGCTGGTCGACTGCTGTCAGCATAACCTAGAAGGGGGAGCACAGAAGGAAAAATATTGCAGTTAATGCAATGAGCCCTGACTCTTTAGGCTCGCAGTGACGCTGCTGGGTCCGAGTCTGTCATTTGGATTAGCAGGGATCAGCCGAACAAGCATACCTGACATCCTTCTCCCAACCCTCACATGCCTCTGGAATTAAGTTAAATCTTCCCTTGCCAGACTAGTTTAGCATTTTGCTTAAGGTAGCCAAACGCCTAAGCCTGCCTTTGTGTGAGCCCACAGCCGAGTAGCTTAAAGCCAGGTCGTCCAGACTGCAAGCCCTCCCTGCCACTCAATCCCATGACTTCAACTGATTTTTTAAATTTTTTTTTTAACCTTATGTTTTCCAGATGTCCCTTGTTTCCAAGAGCTCACCACAATAAAGCAGTGAATCTCTGAAGACCCATCCAGACAGCAGCTTCCTGTGCTGAGTGTCGGATATGGGCAGTTTCCTGTGCTGAGTGTGGGATGCGCCCAACAAAAGCAAGGTATCTTTCTTCACTTTCCTCCTCCCACCCCCCCTCGCCCATCCCCACACAGTGCAATCTTTGTACATGCGGTACAACCCATAGTGGCCTGTGCTGACAGTCTATGAATTGTGCGGGCTGAAACCCCCTGGACCTGGGGTAAGGGGTTTTGCTGGTGTGCTAAATCACCCCTGCTTAAGATGATGGTTCTGAAAAGTCGAAAGCATTTTGGAAAAAAGGATTGCTTCCTGTTGTTGGTATATGATGACCTCTTGTATGCAGTACACTGTTTATTGCGTTGTTCCAAAAGCTGCTTGATAGACGGCTACAGCGGGTCACAAAAAATGTGGGTGCTGCACAGAAAACATGCTTCTCTCAAATCACCTTCTGCTCTCTTAGAAAGACTCTGGTAGTAGCCTTAAAAACCACAACACTTCTTAATTTTTTTCAGATTTTTTAAATCTGTGATTTTTGCATTGCAGGGAATTAGACTAGGTGACTCTCAGGGTCCCTTCCATCTATGCGGTTTTGCAACGTGGTGTTCTCTGGACGTTGTTGGACTCTTAACTTAGACCCAGCTAGTATAACCAAAGGGACGCGGGTGGCGCTGTGGGTTAAACCACAGAGCCTAGGACTTGCTGATCAGAAGGTCAGTGGTTCGAATCCCCGCGACGGGGTGAGCTCCCGTTGCTCGGTCCCTGCTGCTGTCAACCTAGCAGTTTGAAAGCACGTCAAAGTGCAAGTAGATAAATAGGTACCACTCCGGAGGAAAGGTAAACGGCGTTTCCGTGCGCTGCTCTGGTTCACCAGCTCCCTTGGCCAACAAAGCGAGATGAGCGCTGCAACCCCAGAGTCGGTCACGACTGGACCTAATGGTCAGGGGTCCCTTTACCTTTACCTTAGCATAACCAATGGTTAAGGATGATGGGAGTTAAGAGTCCAGCAATGGCTAGAGTGCCATTTCCCAGCCAAGCTCTAGACCATCATCCATACAATGAGTAACATTCATCTTTAGGCTGAACACAGATGACCATTTGGCCAAGTGATAACTTAGCCCTGAGGGGTGGGGATCCAGCAGTTCAGAGAGTTGATGATCCTAGGGCATGAACTGAAAGCACTTATTAAAGCTAAGCAGCAGGTCTAGATCTGGTCAGTGCCTGGATGGGAGGCTGCTTTTGTACACTGCCTTCAGTTCAAAGGAAAAAAAGGCTGGGGCATAAATGAAACAAAACAAACAGTATCTACGTTCCACTCACACGTTTAGGAGAATTTTATCATACCACTGGCTGGGTGCAGCTGTGTAGTAAAAGGAAATTCTCCACAGCACATGGGCAGTATATTAGCTCCACATGTGGCTGTATGTCCTTCATGGTATGCTTTCACCTGGTAAATATTTGTTTTTATTCATTCTTAGCAACCCGTCTATGGAGCTAGGATATTCATTAGTCCTGAATTTTCCTGCACTTTTGAGACCTGGTTAAGTCATCAATGGCTAGCCCCTTCTCAGCTTTGAACAAAACCAGTCACCCTCTTGCTTGGGGAAGAGAGGAGATGATATAGATTGTGGTCCAGCACTGGATCACAAGCCAGTTTCTAGTGACCCACCTAGGATGGTCAGGTGAAAAGAGAATGAGGCTCCTTCACCAGGTGAAACACTTGTCTAAAAATAAGAATTTCAGCAGGTGCCCTTCACAGAGGTGTTGTGAGGAAAAAAGATGTGCGCATTTTATCGGAGGGGAGAAATTGTTTATGTTGCCTTGAGGTCTTTGGAGGAACAGTGGGACACAAAAATAGACTCTAACTTGGTAATAATAATAATAAATAATAGACAGAATCATATGTTTTTAAAAAATTAAGCTTAAAGGCTAGATGGCTATTATCTCCAATGTGCCTATGGCATGCCCATGTCCAGTTTGCTGTCATTTTGGTGGCAACTGTGAAGATGTGCCTGTTTCCTCAGCCTTGTAATGTTTTCAATGTGTGGCTCTGCTTTAGCCCTGCACTTTTGAGCTGTCATTCCTTTGCCTGCTGCTGGTGTTTTAAAGAATTGTGGCTACTAACCCTGATTGTTGTACACAACCTGTCGGAGGCAGTTTACTTCTAAATAACAGTTGCTGGAAACCACAGGAGAGAAGGGTGCTGTTGCACCCAGGTCCTGTGCTTCCATCAGACCTCTGGTTGGCCAAAGTATAATGATGTAAACACCGTATTTTTCGCCCTATAGGACGCACTTTTTCCCCTCCAAAAATGAAGGGGAAATGTGTGTGCGTCATATGGGGCGAATGCAGGCTTTCGCTGAAGCCTGGAGAGCGAGAGGGGTCAGTGCGCGCCGACCCCTCTTGCTCTCCAGGCTTTAGGAAGCTATCCGCAAGCCATGGGAGCACGGCGCGACTTCCTGCCGGGCTCCCAAGGCTTGCGGATAGCAGCCTGTTCTGGGGGCTGGGGTCGGGGGAAGCTCAGGCTTCCCCCGCCCCAGCCCCGCGCCTGGGGGGGAAAAATAAATTCCCTCCCTTTATTCCCCCCCCCCAAAAAACTAGGTGCGCCCTATGGGCCGGTGCGCCTTATAGGGCGAAAAATACGGTAACTATGGACTGAAGGGAGAGAAAATAACTACAGATTCAGACCCTGATTTTTGTGTGTGTGTCTGTGTTTCAGAGGCACAGTTTCAGCGACCGCTATTAAGCTAATGAGGGTGCTGCGTCGGGGGACTCTTAAGCTCGCACTGCAAGTGCATGATGATGTAACAGGATTTGCAAGGAGAGTCTAGAGATGACTTAATGGGTGCTGGGTAATTATTAGGTTCATTACTAGGAACGCTATTTCCATTTGCCACTTAATGGGGCAGGTGCATAATCTACCTCTTATACGAACCCATCCTCCCGGCCAAAACCATTTATTTTCAAATGGTATGAAGGGAACGGCGTTATTTTCAGTAGCTGCCCACCCCTACCCCCCACCCACAAAAAAGCCTTTGCACCTGTTCAGCCTCCAAAATTTCCAGGTAGAGTTGGGAAAGGCTCCCCAACTGAAATCCTGCCAGTCAATCATAGGAGCCAACTCCTAGGGGCAGAGGTCCCTTGCCCCCCCTCAATAAAGTATTTGAGGTCAGGCCTCCCCTTAAAGTTGCCATTCAAATTATGTGTGCATGCCACGTCATGCGATTATGCAGGGCAGGGCTTATCTGACAAACCCCCCCCCCCCAATATTTTATTCAAGTTGGCACCCCTGAACTCAATATAGACCAAGCTGGTACTAACCAGGTACAGTGATAACCTTGGGTTAGGAACTTTGTTCTGGAGGTCTGTTCTTAACCTGAAACTGTTCTTAACCAGAAGTACCACTTTAGCTAATAGGGCCTCCTGCTGCTGCCATGCCGCTGCTACCCGATTTCTGTTCTCATCCTGAAGCAAAGTTCTTAACCCGAGGTAACATTTCTGGGTTAGCGGAGTCTGTAACCTGAAGCGTCTGTAACCTGAGGTACCACTGTACTGCAATTCCCATCGGGCTCACACAGCACTGGGCCGGTGTGTAGGGGAAGCTGTGCCAGCTAGGACTGATGGGAGTTGTAGCGCCAAGCACCCAACTTGGCATAGGGTGGCATAGACCTCAGATCTTTAAGTAGACCTCTAGGACCGTCGGATGTTGAGCAAGGTACAGCGCCGACTCAAGACATTTTGGCACTTGGGGGGGGGGCTCAAAATGACACCCCCCTCCCCACCAGGGAAGAAGGGGGTGAGGGAAGATTTACATCAGGAAGGAACCTTGGCCGGGGTTTGGTGGGTGGGAGAAAGATGATTTGCAGCCCCTGAGCATCTCGCTGCCTGAGGTCCTCTTATCAGGCCAGCCCTGATAAGGTATGCCGTGCACCCCTAGGAGACCCTCTCCCGGTATATTGGGAGAATGGGGGTGTCCTTTCCCCCTCCTCATTTTTTTGCTTAACACTCCCTCGCCCCTTCCTCCTTTCGCACATCCCCCCCCCCCTCCCCAATTCCAGAGGTCTCCGCGCAAATCGATTCTTGGCTCTCTTCCCCCCCCCCCGTCTCTTTCCCCTCTTTTAACAGATTTACGGCTCGGCTGCTCCTATTGGCTGGCTAGGCTGACAGCTCTGATTTAGGGCCGCCGCTCATTGGCTGGCTCTTGACAGGGTTATTGATGGACGCCGCGCTATTGGCCGGTCCCTGCGTTTCGCAGGGAGGACGGGCGCGGGAGGGGGGAAGTAATTTATGAGCCGGGCTTGGCGGAGGGAGCGGCGGGCTGCAGCTGCAGCGTGGAATGTCTCCCCAGGGGCTCAGGCTGTGGCTCCTCCCCGCCTCGGCTTTCTCTTTCTTTCACTTTCCCTCGCTGCTGCGCTTCTCCTTTCTCTTGCCCCGGTCGGGAGAAAGTGGTGTCATTCCGAAGCCCCCAAACCTGCCCACCGCCCCCAGCAGCTTTAACAAAAGAAAAGACCTGCCTTCCTCCTCGCTTTCCCTCCTTCCCACCCAGAAGGGTCGCTGGCCGCCGAACGGGTGGAATCCAGCGGTGGATTCCATCACAGTGGATTCCATTTCAGCGCGATGTCAAAATCCGCTGCGTGTTGGGAATTGTAGCTCCGCGAGGGGTAAACTATATTCTGGGCGGAGGCAGTGAGTGAGTTATACAGTGGTACCTCGGGTTGCATACGCTTCAGGTTACATACGCTTCAGGTTACAGACTCCGCTAACCCAGAAATAGTGCTTCAGGTTAAGAACAGTTTCTGGTTAAATACGGACCTCTGGAACGAATTAAGTACTTAACCCGAGGCACCACTGTACTTTTTTAAGTGTCTGGTGTGTGAACGGACAAAGAAGGCACCCGCCTTCTGTGGGTGGTTCTCTCCCTCTCACACATTTGAAGATTTGATCTGTGACATTTTGACATCTCTCATTGCCAGCAGGGTGCTAGGCCACCCAGGGTGCAGGCCTCAGGGGGGTGCGTTATTGACCTTTGAGGGGCACAGTTTTATACTGATTAGGTTTTTGTTGTATCCTATACATTTCTGAAGGGACGCGGATGGCGCTGTGGGTTAAACCACAGAGCCTAGGACTTGCCGATTGAAAGGTCGGCGGTTCGAATCCCCGCGACGGGGTGAGCTCCCGTTGCTCAGTCCCTGCTCCTGCCAACCTAGCAGTTCAAAAGCACGTCAAAGTGCAAGTAGATAAATAGGTACCACTCCGGCGGGAAGGTAAGCAGCGTTTCCGTGCACTGCTGTGGTTCGCCAGAAGCGGCTTAGTCATGCTGGCCACATGACCCGGAAGCTGTATGCCGGCTTCCTCGGCCAATAAAGCGAGATGAGCGCCGCAACCCCAGAGTCGGTTACGACTGGACCTAATGGTCAGGGGTCCCTTTACCCTTTACCTTTATACATTTCTGATAATATTTTCATTTTACATTTTGAAGAATTTTAGCATTTCTACAAACACTTGTTTTTTGAACATTGAAATTAGCATAAAAAATGGGGGTGCAAGTAGTCCTGCCTAGGGCACTAGATAGCCTGGCACTGGTTCTGGTACAATAACCTAAGCCATGCTGTTCGATGAAGGTGGCACCCCTGTGAATTGCCCAGTGAGATACATATGTATGGGAATCGGTTCTTGATTCTGGGAGTAGTTTTCAGAGCATATCCTTGTGCTCTTGTTTGAACGGGAAGCTGGAAATGTTGCAAGCAGCTAGGCCCCTTCATTACCCATCCACATAAAGAACACCATCTATGGGGTGATTCCCCCCACCCCCATGGGACAGGTCAGGAATGGTCCAGGGTTAAGGCAAGCATTAGATCTGAGCTTTTCTTATGCAATCCATGCAGTGGCAGACCTTGGGGTCTCACATTTTAGCGCGGCCCTGTGTGACACCAAAATCTGGTGCCCTTCATGCCTTTTGTTTTCCATTCTGCATCGTAGCTGTGGCGCCCTATCAGCTCAGCACCCAGTGCCCCTGATCTGTGGCACAGGTCTTAGACTGGAATCCTATTCCCTTTGAACACCGTGGGAGTTACTTCTGAGTACACAGTTGCTTCTGTGTAGACCTTATAGGATTGTTTTACTACAGAATATTCCCCACTTAGATTAGTGGATGTTCCTTCTGAGTAAACATGGTTCAGATTGCACTATTAATGTGAGAAGGGTCCCTTCCAGACGGCCTGTTTTCATTCTGATTTGCTTCCACAAAGCTTTTGCGGAGGTTAGATAAAGTCCAGTCCTTATTGAACATTTGTTCTTATTTGTTTCTTCAGAGTTATACAACAATCAGCATTCATCCTGATTTGCTTGAGGGGTGCTATTCAGCTTCCTGTTAATCATGTGCTCATTCCAAATTTTAAAATGCATTTCCCTGTCACTTTCCTAACCACAACAAGTCCATTTCTTTTTTTAAAGTGGATATATTTTCTACGGCAAGAGAATAGTTCAATCTGCTTCAATTAGGCAAACCTAAAGACCATCTGGAGGGGCCTGGACAGCTCACTGGGAATTCATTCATATATGTTCTCCGATGTATTCAATTTGGATTATAAGTATGGGTAAGCCAAAAAAACACCCTGAATCTGTTTCCATATTTAAATTAGCTTTAGAGTTTAATACCCATCTTGCCCAGATAATCACCAGGCAGGGAAAGGTGGTATAATATCTGACACCGTATAAAGCATATCCACTATGTACTCATCACCCATCTCTGAAATGGGAATGAAAAATTTGCATTGGCTACAGTGCATGTTCCATTTTGCAATGACTCCTTTCCACTTCTGCTTTGCATCAGCAAAGCTCATGGGATGCGATCCAGACCAATGGTGCACATGCTGATTTCAAAGCACATCCCTCTTTGAGTTCAATATGGCTTACTCCCACCAAGGTAAATACGAATAAGACTGCAATCTATTCAGAAGGCAGTCCCATTGATTTCATTGGACTTAGGTTGTGTTCACAATTCCCACAGTTACCCGAAACGAGCTTCACACCCAGTGCAGTCCTTAAGCCGTTTCTAATTTGTGTCTAGCTGAGGCGTGAACACCTGTTAGGGCAAAGGAATGGGAGCCCTGCTGACGTGAACAGCTAGCTAGCAGAGAAAGAGCTGTGCGGCCTCCCTCCCCGCAACCTCCCAACTTCACTGTGCGGTAATGTTGTTAACACACCCTTACTTCCATCTGGGTGGGCTTCAGATTGCAGCTTTAAGCTACAACCCTCAACACCCAAGTGGAGAACTTCTCTATGCCTGAGAACTGCATCTGTTTATGAGCAGCCTTCTAGGGTGTGGCCAGCAGCAAAAGAGGGTGAAGTTCCAGTTCTGGATTACCCAGCAAGCTGACTAAGCACATGATCTGGGCACCAGCAAAGCAGGAACACCAGAAAGGATGAGATTTCCTTTTAAAAAATGGCATTTGAGTACCGTATTTTTTGCTCTATAAGACACACTTATCCCCTCCTAAAAAGTAAGGGGAAATGTGTGTGCGTCTTATGGAGCGAATGCAGGCTCCATGGCTTCGCGTTGTTTTCGCTGAAGCCAGGAGAGCAAGAGGGATCTGTGCGCACCGATCCCTCTTGCTCTCCTGGCTTCGCTTCGCTGGAGAGGCGCTGCACAGCTTTCCCTCTCTGTGTAGACGGAGCCCCTTCCGTTTCTCCTCCCGCTTCACTGAAGGGGCTCAGTCTACAGGCCCTGGTGGAGCAACAGACTTGACTCTTACCTTTGTACGGTAGGCTAGAGGTGTAGCGTGGGTTGCCTGAGCCCGGGACAGGGCAAGTGTTCCATTCCCCTGGTGGACCGGGCAAGAGTCATTCCCTTTGCCGGCAAGTGTCTAATCAAGGGAGCCTCTCCTTGCAAACTTGCCCCAACCTGGGAGCAGAGATAAGGCAGTCCAGTCCAGGGCGGGGCAGGCATAGATGTCCCTTCGCCAGCCATGAGGAGGAGGTGGTGCCGCCACTGCTGCAGCCCTGAAGATCCACCCAGGTGTGGATTGCCTCACTGCGGCTCTGGCCTCGATGAGGGTACCTGTCATGGGGGCACCTGGCTATGCTCTCTCAGAAATTTGCACCTGAGGTCACGGTCGTCCTGCTCACCCACGGTATGCCACTACAGTAGACTACATTCCAGCCAGTCGTTAAGTCAGAGATTTCTAAACACACAGGAACACATTCTAGCTGGGCAAAGCAACTCAAGGAGAGCTGGGAGCCAGCTATGGCCTGGGCAGAGTCCTGAGGGCCAGAAATGGAAACCCAGAAGGCCACACACAGCCCCAGGGCCAGAGGTTTCCTGCCTCTGCTTTTCACAGCTATTGGTAGAGTTGCAAGCTTCAGTCAACGTAATTGGTAGGTTAAGCAACTAGAGCTTTAGTTGACTAATTGCTGGGGGCTGACATTAATCACGAGGGCAGATTTCTAATCATGATGATGCTGAGAGTTAAGGGCACGGCTGCTTATTCTGAGAGGCCATTTTAGCGCGCTAGTGTATGTATTACTTTAACAGAGAATGACAGCTAAAATTATAAATGATGGTTCCGTCTCTGATAATGAGTAGCAACTTCTGTGCATTAAATCTTACCCTTCCTTCAGTATTCTCGAAAAAGCACCAGTAGGGAGGTTTCGGTAATATGCAAGTTTATTTAATCAGGTACAAGGCAGATGATTAATCAACAAAAAATTACTTACCAATCAGCTCCCAGCCCTAGTTATTTTAGGCAATTACTGCTAACTGATCGTTCTTGGATTTTGTAATTTATTAAACATGCTCAGTGTTTATAAAGTACATTTCATGTGTTGCAAATGCTTCCCATACGTTACCTGACCGACACTTAACAATAGCTATGTATGGTAGGCCAGTTGTAATATTCCTATATTGCAGGTGTGGGGTGGAGGCTGGAATAGAGGCTACCTGTAGGGTATCTTTATGTTTCTTCCACAGGGCAAGCAGCAGCTTTGGGGGATGTGTGGGTTTTGATTTTCATGGGGGATGGGGGACGGGGAAGGGACTGACACGGGATAAAGGATCACCCCTCTCCCAACTGCTATTGAGCTCGTGCCCTAAACCAGGCATAGGGAAACTCTGGCCCTCCAGATGTTTGGGACTACAATTCCCATCATCCCTGACCACTGGTCCTGTTAGCTAGGCATGATGGGAATTGTAGTCCCAAATTATCTGGAGGGCTGGAGTTTGCCTATGCCTGCCCTAAACAGCCTTGGCCCTGTATACCTGAAGGAGCGTCTCCACCCCCATCATTTAGACCAAACACAGAGGTCCAGCTCCGAGGGCCTTCTGGTGGTTCCCTCACTGTGAAAAGTAAAACTACAGGAAACCAGGTAGAGGGTCTTTTTGGTAGTGGCACCCACTGTGGGAATGTTTTGGGTAACAGGAGAGGATATATTGATTAATGTAATCCTTCCTAACTCGCGCTAGCAAGTTTCTTTACACAGCAGAGTGCATTTACACAGCAGAAAGCTGGTTGCAGACTCGTGTGAGTCTCTTAAGATAATAAGCAATTGAATCTGGCTTGTCCAGATTGAGGCGTTCCTGGTAGGACCTCTTGAATCCCTCCTAAAAGAATAAAGACACAACAGTCTTATTCATAAGTAACAAAAATAGTTTAACTCACAATCAGGCAGAGCAGTGTCATCCCTGAAGGCAGGCTTTAGGCTTAAAGTTACAAATATGTACAAAACAGGTTTACCCCATATGGGAGATAACTTAGGGACTCCTCGCTGACAGCCAGTAGTGTAGTCCAGGTGAAGCAGAAAGCAGGCAAGAAGGGAGGTGGCTATGTGACTTGGCCTTTTACCAGGTCTGGAAAGGTCACACCCGCCTACTAGTCACATGCAAAAGAAGGATGCTCCAGTCAGGTGTAACAGGAAGTTCAACTGGCTGGACCAACAACCCCTGCATGACCACTCTAGCAAAACGGGTAATGCTATACTTGACTGCTCCAGTGGTTTACATCCCACACTCACCCTGTGGAACACCCTCCCATCAGATGTCAAGGAGATGAATAATTATACAGTGGTACCTCAGGTTAAGAACTTACCGTATTTTTTGTTCTATAAGACTCACCTTTTCCCTCCTAAAAAGTAAGGGGAAATGTGTGTGCGTCTTATGGAGCGAATGCAGGCTGTGCAGTTATCCCAGAAGCCAGAACAGCAAGAGGGATTTCTGCTTTCACTGCACATCGATCCCTCTTGCTGTTCTGGCTTCTGAGATTCCTAATCCCCCCCCCTTTGTTTTCCTCCTCCAAAAACTAGGTGCGTCTTATGCTCTGGTGAGTCTTATAGAGCGAAAAATACGGCAATTCGTTCTGGAGGCCCGTTCTTAACTTGAAACTGTTCTTAACCTGAAGCACCACTTTAGCTAATGGGGCATCCCGCTGCCGCCGCGCCGCTGGAGCACAATTTCTGTTCTCATCCTGAAGCAAAGTTCTTAACCCGAGGTAATATTTCTGTGTTAGCGGAGTCTGTAATCTGAAGCGTATGTAACCCGAGGTACCACTGTATAACCTTTAGGAGACATCTGCAGGCAAGCCTTTTAACGTGTAATGTTTTACAGTGGTGCCTCGCAAGACGAAATTAATCCGTTCCGCGAGTCTCTTCGTCTTGTGGTTTTTTTGTCTTGCGAAGCACGGCTATTAGCGGCTTAACGGCTTTAAGAAAAAGGAAACAAACTCGCAAGAACTCGCAAGACGTTTCGTCTTGCGAAGCAAGCCCATAGGGAAATTCGTCTTGCGGAACGACTCAAAAAATGGAAAACTCTTTCGTCTTGCGCGTTTTTCGTCTTGCGAGGCATTCGTCTTGCGAGGTACCACTGTATTGTGTTTTTATATATGTTGTAAGCCACCCACTGTGGCTGGGGCAACCCAGTCAGATCAGCAGGGTGCAAATAAGAATATTATTATTAAATTATTATTATTATTATTATTATTATTATTATTATTATTATTATTATTATTAGCACTTTTTACACCAGCTCTCTGCATCAGCAGATAGTAGTTGCCATTTCAGATTATTGAATCACGCCAGGGAGTATACAATTGCAAACTGTTATGTATAAAAGTGCACTGGGTGGGGGTGGGGGGAGGAATCCCTGTTTGTTTCAAAGGTTGCACGTGTTTCAAAGGTTCATGTTCAATTTCACCCCTGGGAAAAGAAAGGATTGCTCCAAAGTTGCCTAGCTGAGATGGGGTTTCGAACAGTGTTAACATGGCTTGCAGCTCTTGCATCCTTCGCTGCTCCCTTACGCCAGCAATTTCAAAATTCATTCAATATTTAGATGAAACTGGACTCCAGAAATCTGGGGCTTTATTTGTTCATTTTTAGTATCCTGTATATACAGGCACAATTTTATTGGCTTTAAAAAAAGGCCCATGGTAACGTTTCCAAACCATTCTGGGGTTTTTTCCTTTTTCTTTCTCTCCTCCCTTGCTTGTGATGCCAGATTAAATCTTGATGCCTGAATCTCAGTTCTGTCTCGAGGAAAGATACAGTGGTACCTCGGGTTAAGTACTTAATTCATTCCGGAGGTCCGTACTTAACCTGAAACTGTTCTTAACCTGAAGCACCACTTTAGTTAATGGGGCCTTCCACTGCCGCCGTGCCGCCGGAGCACAATTTCTGTTCTCATCCTGAAGCAAAGTTCTTAACCTGAAGCACTATTTCTGGGTTAGTGGAGTCTGTAACCTGAAGCGTATGTAACCTGAAGTATATGTAACCTGAGGTACCACTGTATCTGGAATGGGTCTTTCACTGGGTGTGGGTGAGTGAATAAAAAACAATTTTCTAGGTAGATAGAATCTATCTATCTTGTAGCTTGTTTGCATCCAAGGGGAAGCGTAAGACGCTTCTGCAGTTAAGCTGATGTGGCTGGATCAATTTCATCTGGGCAAGGCCAAGAAGACGCGTGTCCAGCCAGCCTCCAGCTTCAGTGCTTATTGAATCCAGCATGGTTTTCTTGACATCACCTGGACGTTATTTTGTTTTGTGTACCGTGCAGAAGCTGTGATTGCCACGTTGTGAACACATTTTCTCCCCCTTCCTTCTCTAGTACTAAGTGAATTTCCACCCTGCCCCTGCAAAGCATGCCCAGATGCCACACATCTGTTTGTAACGCTTCTGAGTCACTAGCTGTTCTCTCCAAATGTGCTTAAGCCGCAGTTCTCCTATTACAAAATAACTCATGGCTTAGCCCCGGAGTGCCCTTTTAAGAAGGGCAGGATCCAGCTCCTCAGAGGTGGATTGTCAGTACTTTTTTGATTGGGGATGGTGGCATTGTGAGTCCTATGATTCTTAAGGTAAAGGGACCCCTGACCGTTAGGTCCAGTCGTGACCGACTCTGGGGTTGCGGCGTTCATCTTGCTTTATTGGCCGAGGGAGCTTCCGGGTCATGTGACCAGCATGACTAAGCCGCTTCTGGCGAACCAGAGCAGCGCACGGAAACACCGTTTACCTCATCATCATCATTTTAAATTTGTATACCGCCTTTCTATCTTACAATACTCAAGGCGGTTTACAAGCTGAAGAAACAAAAAATGTACATCTTATAACAATCTAATGCAATACAAAAATGTGATAATAAAACATAACTTTAAAATAGGCAACCTCTATCAAAAAAGTAACATTCAGCAATCATTAGAATAGTATAAAATGATGATATCAACATATAAAAGTTAAACAGAAATCCACAATAATATCTAAATTATAATCAATAAAACAATGGCAAGCCACAGTACATAAAACAATACAATACACATTGAGAAGCAGAGGGTACAGCAAGGCAGCTGGAAGGAGGCCTTGCCTGATGGAGTCTCTCCCCTCACAGTTCTTCCTCCTTCCCGCCAGAGCTGTACCTATTTATCTACTTGCACTTTGACGTGCTTTCGAACTGCTAGGTTGGCAGGAGCAAGGACCGAGCAACGGGAGTTCACCCCGTCGCAGGGATTCGAACCGCCGACCTTCCGATTGGCAAGCTCAGTGGTTTAGACCACAGCGCCACCTGCGTCCCTTTGATTCTAGTTAGCTGTGATTCCTGAGTTGCAGGGGGCTGGGATAGATGACCCTTGGGGTCCTTTCCAGTTCCATGATTCTATGAATGCATGTGACAAAACTTTGCTTGCCATTTCTAAAGAAAAGCAGCTTCTGAAACGGCTAAAAAATTGTCCTGTAGCACCTTAGAAACCAAAAAAGTTTGTTCTGGGTATAAGCTTTCGTGTGCGTGCGCACTTCTTCAGATACACTGAAACGGAAGAAGAAGTGTGCACGCACATGAAAGCTTATACCCAGAACAAACTTAGTTGGTCTCTAAGGTGCTACTGAGCATTTTTTAAATTTTATTTATTTATTTTGTCTGCGTCAGACCAACACGGCTACCTACCTGAATCTAAATTCTGAAACGGTGGACTCTTACCAGGCTGCATACACTGCATATATCTAAAGCTTTTCTCACAGAGTTCTGGGAACTGTAGCTTAAGTGTGCTGGGAATTGTAGCTCTGTTTCCAAGATTGTTGGGCAGGGGGAAGTCATGTGCTTTAAATTTATGGCATGTATGCATTGCTGGCCTGGCACTTTTAGCCACACATACCACCTGATCTTTGCCATACAGTAGATTGGCAATACTTTGGTGTGTGTGTGTGGAGGGTCCAATTGTCAGGGATAGATCACCCCATGGTGTGGTTTGAACTAAATGCAGCTTCTCCACTCTGCATAGGTCGGGGGCCCACTCTGCATAGGTCGGGGGGCACTGAGCTGCCCCCAACATTGGGGGCGGGGGCGGACAGTCATGCGTGCATGATGTGACTTAATTGCCCTGGTTGATGACATTTGCTAGAGAGCCAGAGGCAAAGAAGTTTGGAGAGATAAAACTGGATATGGAAATATCGTGAGAGGCAGGACTGAGAATTTGGAGTTGCTTTGAAGTTCAGGCCGTGGGAAGCCGTAAAACCAGAGCTATGGTAAATTCGGAAGACAGTTGGATTTTTATTGGATTATGATTATGATTTGAATGTTAATTGGATGTTTTTATTGGAAAATTAATAAACGCTCTAACAACAAACAAACAAAAGATGACATTTGCTAGGAGCGAGACAGTGGGACTGTGCTCATTCTCCTTGACCTCTTGTTGACTTTCAATACCCCTGGACATGATATCCTTTGGGAATGGCTCAGGATGGCTCTGTTTAACATCTATCTGAAAACAACTGGGAATTGCCATCAGGAGAGTGGAGTGTAGTATCACCAATATGCAGACGATTCCCTGCTCTTGCATCTCTGTTCCATTTGAATTGGAGAGCAGTGTGTTGAGGGGCTAGATCGGTGCTTGGAGGTTGTGATGTGTTGAGTGTGGTCCAATAAACTGAAGCTGAATCTTAAAAAGACAGTTGACATATGTGTTCCGAGCTCTTGAGATGGTCAGATGGCCTACACATTCCTAGAAGGAGCAGGTCTGGATCCAGGATACTACGAGAATTGTCACTGCAGGTTCTGGTGGCTAGAAGTATTTTTCCAGCTATGGCTGGTTAGCCATAGCCCTTTGGGGCAGAGATGACTTGACCACTGTACTCCACGCTTTGGTAACTTTCAGGCTGGATTACGGCAATGTGCTTTACATGGGACTGCCCTTGAAGACTATTTGGAAACGTCAACTGGTCCAAAATGCAGCAGCAAAATTAGTGGCTGGGCTTCCATTCAGAACTCAAAGAAACCCCTGTTTTTAAACAGCTCAGTTGGTTAGAGTGTGGTGCTGATAACACACCAAGGTTGCAGGTTTGATCCCTGTATGGTATGGCTGCATATTCCTGCATTGTGTGTGTGTGTGTGGGGGGGAATTGGACTTAGATGATCCTCCGGACCCCTTCCAACATTTAACTTCTTACGGGGTCCTCGCTGCGGGACCACATTCACCCAGTGCTATACCAGCTGCACTGGCTCCCGGTGGAGTACAGGATCAGGTTTAAGGTGCTGGTTTTAACCTTTAAAGCCTTATACGGCCTAGGATCCTCATACCTACAGGACCGCCTCTCCTGGTATGTCCCACGGAGGACCTTACGGTCTTCAAACAAAAACATCTTGGAGGTCCCGGGCCACAGGGAGGTTAGGCTGGCCTCAACCAGAGCCAGGGCTTTTTTAGCCGTGGCCCCGATCTGGTGGAACGCTCTGCCACAAGAGACTAGGGCCCTGCAGGACTTGACATCTTTCTGCAGGTCCTGCAAGACAGAGCAGTTCCACCAGGCCTTTGGCCAAGGCACAGCCTGACCCCCTCTCTCCTTCTGTAATCCTCACAGAACTCTAGCCCAATGGTTGCCATTAATTTGATTTGAACTGATTTTATAAAGAATTGATTTTAGAATGCTGTATTATTTTACTGTTGTTTGCCGCTCTGAGCCCGGCTTTGCCTGGGGAGGGCAGGATATAAATAAAAAAGGATGATGATGGTTCTGTGATTTCTGGGCCCAATTCAAGGTGCTCCCATGAAAGCCCTAAATGGCCTGGGAGCCAAATACGTAGAACGTTGCCTCCTTCTCCACAGACCCTCTCAGGTGTTAAGAAGACCTGTAGAGAGGACCCTCTTTCTAGTTCTGTCATCCTTAGCTGTGGGGTTCAGATTGTTTCCATCTTCCAGGAAGGAGACGGAGAGCAAATCCATTGTGGTATGCAATGAGTGAGTGTGCAGACTACAGGCTCTTCCTTCTGCAGTGCACTTGTTTCTGCTTCCTCCGCCAGCCGTAGGAGAGAGCTGAGCCCGAGTCTAGGTGTAGGGAGATGAGTCCTGATCTAGTGGGGAGGCTGGTTCCTTGCAGCTGGGCGGAGTGGGTGATTTACGGACAGGATGGCAAGGCTGTTATGATGACGGATTCACCATGTCATTGCCCTCTGGGCTGCGCTGAGCGCCAGCCACTTAGTGAAACACTTCCATTAACATCCATCCCCATCAGGGTGACTCTTTAATCTTCTTACATCAGCACCTCCCTACCAGGGGCTGCTCTTAAAGAGACAGGGACCTTGAGGACCTCTGCACTATGCGGAACTGAATTGTCCTGAGCCCAGTTTCCCAATCCCCACTCAAGACAGGCTGAGACAAGCATGGAACGCACTAGATTTTAGAAGGGCATTTAGTTGTCCCAGCAATTGATACACACAGATACAATATGGACAAGATAAGTAAGGGAGATACCAAAGGATGGGGAATGGGGTCGCCCCACCCAGGAGACATCTCAGAGACGGTCAGAGGCTGAGTTGTCTGTGATTGATCGTGTGGAGCATAGGCACAATCCTGCTCCGGCTAAGCACATTAATAAAAACCCATTAATTTCACTGTAAGAATCTTAAGCACTTATTGCAGAACCCAAGGTGCACACACATAGATTGGTGCAATGCCTGTTTCTTTCCAACAAGCACTGCCACAATTTGCAGGCCTCTTTGACATCAGTCAGCTGAAACACGTGTTAAGAAGGGGGTCAAAAATGCTGAACTAGTCAGGTGCTCGGAGATAACAAGGTTTTGTTTGCTTAATATATATGCAATGTTTGCTCAGCTGCCTTAGAAACTCAAAAATGTATCTTCCCCAAATTGCACTTTTCCTGACATTACTATATATTGTTGACGGGACCATTTCTTCTTCCTTTTGCCCAGTCAGTGCACCACAGAGTAATATGTCTGCAAAAGTATCTTCATCACCTACTAGTTTGTTCCCTGTCAAACAATGGTTAGATCTATGCCAAAGTGAAGTTGACATTTTATTAGTAAGAATACACACACACACACATCCATCTATCTTTCTATAAATCAAACTAAGGGACAGATTCAACTAAGTTGTTCTGCTAGCCAAAGCCAGTGTAACGAGTCACGCTAGTGCAAAGGGACTCCCCCCCCAATCCTGTGCAACCCCTGCTCCCTCTCCATATCTGCTTGTGGGGGTCAGAACCCCCAGGGTGGGGGGAGAGGGGTGATGGTTCTGTCCACACTGGCTAAGTGCCCTAGAAAACAATGGGACATTCAATTTTTCTGTGTGAGATCATAGTGGCCATTTTGGATGCTGTGATCTTCGTGCCACCCCCCAAGTGCTTTTTTCAGGACGAGAGTGAGGCACGGGTCATGTGTATGTAACCTGAAGCGTATGTGTCAGGGGTTCAGGAGCAGAGACGCAGAGAAGGGAGGAGACAGAGAGCGAGGGGGAGGAATATGAAGGAAGGATGAGTGGGGATGACGACCCGAGATCCCCGAGCCTGTCCAGTGAGTCCGAGGATTCCCAGAAGGGAGCACCAGCGGTCAGAGCAAGGGGGGAAAGAAGGGGGACACCCCAGGAAGAAGGGGCCAGAGAGGAATCAGAGAGCAGCAGCTGGAAATCGGGACCAATGTGCCCAGCTGGGAGCAGCGGGGAGAAAGGGGACCAGGCATCAGGTTCCGGAGGCTTTCAGCAGGAGGGAGGGCATGAGTCAGGAGTAGTCACGCCCACATCAGGGAGCGAGGAAACGGTTAAGAGGAAGGTAGAGGGTTGGGCGCGCGCGCCAAGTTCAAATGCAGCGGAAGCTGGTGCAGTAAGCAGCCCGGAGAGTGAGCCAGGTCCCAAAGCCCGCCGCAAGGAGGCGGAAGGGTCCGGGGGGTCAGCGTCAGAAGAGAGTAGGAAGGAGGAGACCCCGGGGGGCAGAAGGACCCAGAGACGGAAGGAAAGGCGCAAGAGGTGGAGCAAGGCTAGGGTATTAAGCTGGTGTGCTAGAGGCGGAGACTCAGACGGGTCTTCGCCGGTCTAACGTAGAAGACGTAGAGCTGCACGCTGCAGTTCGGAAATGAAACCTGTAACTCAATAAAGACTCTTATAAAGTGAACGCTGGCTAGCGTGGTCCTATGTGAGCTGGGATCTGGTAGCAGCCCTGACAGTATGTAACCCGAGGTACCACTGTATGTATAATTCGGAATATTTAATGTGATTGGATTGGATTGTTAAAATGGAAAACTTAATAAAAACGATTTTTTAAAAAAGAGAGAGAGCAGCCCCCCACCCGAGGCCCCAGCCCGGTTACCTGCAATGGCGGCGGCGCCTTTTTCTTCCTCATATCCCAACTGCCCGGAAAGGGGCCGTGGCTGGCGCAGCGGTGTCGGGGAGGAGGAGGCCGAGGGGAAGCCAGGGGCCCTTGCCAAGCGCACACTGTTGCCAGGGGAAAGCCTCGTTCAAGTGCTGGGGGCTCCGCCCTGCTCTGCGCCGTTGCCTCCCCTGCATAAAAATCCGAACGTTGCGGCTTCCTGCAGCCAATCCGAAGCTGCGCCACCATCGCCGCCCGCCCAGAGACCAAGCCAGCGTTGTGGAAGTCAGTCCCCATGCGGTGAGGTTTCTGCAGCACGTGGGGGCTGACTGAGCGGGCGGCAGGGTCCGCGGGCCAGATTTGCGAGCCTGGGGGGCCGCATCAGGCCCCTGGGCCATAGTTTGCCGACCCCTGGGTAGAAGGATAACACTAGGTTATCCTAGGGTTGCAAGATGCATACATGCCCAAGGCAGGTTACAAAGCTGAGGTCACAAAGTACATGAGAAACCCATTATGACCCCTGTTCGAAATGTTGAGTTTGTCCATCTTCTCTTTAGTTTTGGCATGTGAATTGGTCTGACCCCACATGCTTGCCTTTTTTTAGTGTTTGAGATGAAAATGGAGAAATCCACTCCCTCCTCCTTTAGGCAATCTACGAGACTTCTTAATCACCCTCCTAGTTAGAAACCAGCTCTGAACCCGAGGTGCCGGGAGGTATGGAGCTGTGTTTGTGCTCCATTATAAAGGACTTTGACACCTATTGCATTCTCCCCATAAAGGTAAATTACACACTGCAATCATGTCATCCCTTTGACAAGTTGAAAGGATTGCAGTCCTGAGGTCCAATCGCAGCCTGGCTTCTCTAAACCCTCAAATCATCTTTCCAACACCTCCCTACATGTATTTCAGTTTTTTCAGACATCCATTTCTAAGAAAGCATGGGTGCCAGGGTGTTCACACAGCGGCCAACAATGTTTCACCAATGCTATAATATTTCCCTGTGCTTTTCTCACCACCTTCCTGTAAATCCACCCAAGATTCACATATTAAGCACCACAGAAGCAGTGGGATCTCTTTAAGTGCTTAAAACTTAGAGCCTCAGATTGCTTGCTGTTTCCAAACAAATGAGGGGACCTTCCAGTTAAGGGAGAACCTACAGTTCGTTTCTAAATGCTATTTTATACCAACTAGCCCCAACTGGTGGGTAAAGGTGAAGGTAAAGGGACCCCTGACCATTAGGTCCAGTCGTGACCGACTCTGGGATTGTGGTGCTCATCTCACTTTATTGGCCGAGGGAGCTGGCGTACAGCTTCCAGGTCATGTGGCCAGCATGACTAAGCCGCTTCTGGAGAACCAGAGCAGCGCACGGAAATGCCGTTTACCTTCCTACCTATTTATCTACTTGCACTTTGATGTGCTTTCGAACTGCTAGGTGGGCAGGAGCAGGGACCGAGCAACAGGAGCTCACCCCATCGCGGGGATTCAAACCGCCGACCTTCTGATCGGCAAGTCCTATCTAAGACCTCAAAATTCCTATCACAGGGGGCATCCCTTCTTCTTTCTCAACAGTACTGACCCAGTATGGGTCAAGGGCAACAATGTTCCAAACATCCATTCCTTGATAAAAAAAAAATTGTATGCTGCTTTTCTACAAACAGAATTGTGCTCGAAGCAGCTCACGACAAAGAAAAGAGGAACACAACAGCCACACTCATGATGGAAATCCAGAAGGTCTAACCATATAGCAGCCACTTTGGCCTGATTAAGGGGAGGATTTGCTGAAACAAATTTGGGAATTGGAATGCAGAAAGGGGAGGTATGGGGAAGTCGGCGAAATAAGTTTTAAGAAAAAAAGGATATGAAATTATACATGTTTGTTTTTGTGTTTGTATGTTTGTATTGTGTATTGTCTGTGTTTATATAAATTGTGAAAAACCAATAAAAATTTTATAAAAAAAAGAAAAAGAAAAGAGGAACGAGCAATTTCATAGTAGCGTAATGAAACGATGACACAATAGCCATTTGCAAACAGTAACATTTCAGCGCCATCAATATAATAAGGTTGTGCTCCACCTCCTAGCAATAGCAAAAACAACAAGGGAGCTTAGCAGTTTCACCCTGGTCCTAGAAACAAGAAGATGTTGCTCACAGCCTGGCTCCTGCAGCAGCTTTTTGTACGGTTTCCAAATGCAAAGGGGTGGGGGAGCTGGAAGTTGTTGGAAGCAGACACTCTGCTTTGAATTGAAAGACAATGAGGCCTGTGATGATGATTTCTTTCCAGGGTGTGAAAAGCTCCCCTTGCTGACAAAGGAAAGAGACAGGCAGGCAGACAGAGAGCAGCACTCCTGAACCTTTAATAGTTATATAGATTTCTGCAGGTGAAGTTTGCATGTCAAGCTCCCATCTGCTGAAATCCTTTCTTTCATACAGCTGTTAAAGGTGCAGGATCCCTGCCCTCTTTCTTGTGGGTGGTGAGGCATCTAGAGCATGCTGCACACATCCTTCCAAACAGAATAATCCTTGAAATGTTAGGATACAGTGGTGCCTCGCAAGACGAATTTAATCCGTTCCGCGAGTCTCTTCGTCTAGCGGTTTTTTCGTCTTGCGAAGCAACCCTATTAGCGGCTTAGCGGATTAGCGCTATTAGCGGTTTAGCGGCTATTAAAGGCTTAGCGGCTTAGCGGCTAAAAGGCTATTAGCGGCTTAGTGGCTTAGAAAAAGGGGGGGAAGCGAAAAAAACCGCAAGACTCGCAAGACGTTTTCGTCTTGCGAAGCAAGCCCATAGGGAAAATCGTCTTGCGAAACAGCTCAAAAACGGAAAACCCTTTTGTCTAGCGGGTTTTTCGTCTTGCGAGGCATTCGTCTTGCAGGGCACCACTGTACTCTAGCAAGAGTTGGGAGCCACCCCCCTCTGCCAAGTGATAGCAAGACCATAGGGGTGTCCAGGCACTCACCCAGGGTCTGTGTTCCTCTAGAGATTTGAGGCACAGCAGAACCTATCATAGCTTTAAGAAATATGGTTTATTTACCTATTTACTCCTTCAGTCTGCATGGTCATTTCAAGAGGGTCCACACACAAGTGCGGCCAGCCTTCAGCCAGCCTACCCAAGATGGATCCCAGTCTTTCTTCCTTCTTCCTCCCAGAACACCCTGCTAAAAACTTTGTTTTACTGTCACATCACACCCAGTTACCCTGGCAACCTTCCACCCCCCTTCCAAGTTTCAGTTCACACCTAAGGGCAAGGGGAGAGGACATTTCTCTTGCATTCCAAATCGCTCTCTATGGCCCTGTATTGTTTCTTAATGGCCCTGTCTTGGCCAGGTTGTTTTGCATAGGCTACACACAAGAATTCCTCTGCAGCTTGTTTTCCTCTCTCTTTCTCCCCCCCCCCATCCCAAATAATTTAAATAAGGCACCCCCGATCTTGGCCCTCCAAATGTTTTGGGACTACAACTCCCATCATCCCTAGCTAACTGGACCAGTGGTCAGGGATGATGGGAATTGTAGTCCCAAAACATCTGGAGGGCCAAGTTTGGGGATGCCTGATCTAAATCCTACCATTTATGAATCCCTAGAGTTAACCACCCCCAATCGATAACAATACCATTGTTAGGTATGGGGTGACTTCCTATCCCTGTTCTCCATGTGCACCCAAATAGTGAAGCGGATAAGCACACCACTTAGGCAAGTGTGGAGCAGCCCAGGCTGTGCAGATGCCAGTGGCGTAGCATGGGGGGTGCAGGGGGGGCTGGCCGCACCGGGTGCAACATCTGGGGGTTAGGGTTAGGGGCGCAAATCCACGGGTTAGGGGGCGCAAATTACTTGCCTTGCCCTGGGTGCTGACAACCCACGCTACGCCACTGGCAGTAGCATGGCTCTTCCAAACCCAATTATGGAGCATCCGTGATGATTTGGGCTCATGACAGCATCAGGATGTTTATAGACGATCCCACTCTTTCAATACTGTTTGCACCTTTGAAAGTTTCAGGGCTGATGCAGTGCTTCGTTTCCAACTTGCGCATGTCCTGTAGCTGCTTGCTGAAATCTTCATGCCAAGGCATTTTCATACTGCACAATGTTCAGGCAGGGGGCCCTATCCTGCTCTCATTGTGCTATAGCACAAGATTGCCCCTCTGGATGGCAATCATGCTGTGGAATTGTTATGAGAAAAAACTGCTCCTTTTCCCTTATGGGGTACCCAAGAGCCCATACAGAGTCCTTTTGTAGGTTGTCTATCAGTAGGAGAAAATAACAGAGACCAACCAGAGAATATTCAGAAGCAAAGCAGCTAGTAAGCCTGATCTTTATTAAAGCTGTTGCAACAAGGTGCTCCCCCACACACAAAGGAGGGGGGGAGGGACCTCGAGCCATGCACACAAGCCCTTATATAGACATTTGAAATAGCCCACCCTGGAGAACAAGACCACCCCCTAGATACATCATACCTACATCACAGAAAAGATGGTCTACAACAGAAATCTGAGTGCGTTGTTTTTTTCTCTTGTCTGCTAGGTTGCTTCATTGGATTACCTGGGCATCCTGGCCACTCCTTTGTTATTCAGTTCCTGAATCCAGGTCACAGGTCACAGGCTCACACCCTATTCATATCTTAAATGTGCCCTTAAGACAGGATTTGTGAAGGATACAATGGGGAGATTTCCCATTTCCTTCGACCTTGCAGAGAAATATTTGAGGTCATTTTGGGAGAGAGAAAATGGTTTCAGGATTTTTCTGTGGGTTTCAGACATGTGGTTTACATGTAAGTATGTGTTTGCTTGATACATTTATATATATATATATATATATATATATATATATATATATATATATATATATATAATCTCCTTAAAATTCTTATAACAGAAGCATCACAGAACAAAATAATAAAGCAGAATGATGTGTGGACAGTCCAATATAAATCCATGGCTGATGCCCAATTGTAAAACAACAACAAACCTCTGGTTGCTAATGTTGTTTTGCTAATGTCAATACCACGGGCTGGGTTTTCGAAGAAGTTTGGATATAGTGATGCACAATTGTTGCATCAATGACAAGCTGCTGAATATGCCTGCAACCCCCCCCCCCCGCCCACACATCACCAGTCTCAGGGTGTGGTGGGGGCTAGCCCAAGTTTAAGTTTGAGCATGAGCCCCGCTTCCCCCAACCACCCCTTCACATTAAATCTGGTTCCAGCTACTCTCCCCCTTTCACAGATGAGCTCTATGCTTGGGCAGAGCTGAGCTGAGCTGCTGCTGCTGCTGCTGCCCAGGGCTGTGATCTCCGAATTAGTTTTATATATATAGATATTTTCCCTTTCCCCCGACATCCAATGTGCGGCTGCTTTATGGGCGCATGGAGGAAAATCAATACTCTATCAAAGTAATCCTGCTTTTATGGTGGGCTTTCTGGCCGCAGCCGCTATTCATTTGAGACTCTAAACACTAACTAAATCTAGTGGGCACCGTTCGCCAGCCCATTTGGGGGGTCACTTTGCTCCAGCAGAATTGATTGGGCTCTCAAGCATGTTGCTTTTTTTTATTATTGCATTGTATTTTGTTTTATTGCATTTATTTATTTATTTTCTTTTGCGGGCTGCCATTGTGGGTGGGGGCGGTTTCGGTAGGGGTGGGGTGGGGTGGCCCAGAAATACGCGCACAGCTTATTTATCATCCACTTATCATATTATTTATGTACAGCGACTGCTGATACCAGCAGAGAGTGTCAATATTGGAACTATTGAGGCTATCGTTATATATAGCACCTAGTAGTATAATATTATTATTACGATATAGAGGGAGATTTTGAAACTGTGTTCCAGGAAGCTTTGGTGCTCCTTGGGAAAAAGGTATTGGGAGTTCCTCAGTGACCAAGGCGGTGGATGCTTCCAGACAGTCACTGTTTTCAGGTGGGATTCAATCACATGCCGGCAAAGTCAAGCTCCACAATTAGAGTTAGTTGGGAGATCTTGCCTAGCCAGCCCAGTTCCCCCCAAAATTGGACCTTTTGTACCATAAAGGAAGTGGCAGGAGAATGTACCAGAAGCCATGGCATAGCACTTGTTTTCATGCAACATCATCTATGGAGGGGGGGGGGATAAATGCTCGTTATATTTCGCCATTGTTGGACACTTTCAGATGAACTGGTCATTGAGTGTCAGGGAACTGCCATCAGAGGCACGGGAGAAGGAGAAGGTCTCTGATTCTGCAGGGGAAGGTCCAAGCGCTA
The DNA here is from genome assembly GCF_965113315.1 of Podarcis vaucheri. NCBI lineage: Eukaryota > Metazoa > Chordata > Lepidosauria > Squamata > Lacertidae > Podarcis > Podarcis vaucheri. The sequence goes on along the minus strand of NC_138760.1, from coordinate 15,412,736 downwards.
GGGGGAGACTCAGCCGGGAGGAAGGGGAAGAGAATTGAGTGTAACACCAGGGATCCAGGAGAGCAACGGGACAGGGAGGTGCAGGGGCTCCAGGACTCTTCGTTGGAAGTTAGCGAGGAGAGCCCAAGCACCCCGCTGCCCACGCCCACCCTGCGCAGGAGACTCCCGCGCAGTGAGAGGCGGAGACGATTGGGCGTCAAACAACTCTTATGTTGGCAACGCTTTAAGAAACGCCCACAGACAGATTCTACAAGTGACTAAGGGCAGCCACGCTAAGATGGGCTGTGCAGTCCGGAGGGTTTAACCAGGCAATCCGATGCTCAAACGGAGCAGGATTACGCACGAGTAACTCCCAACCACTACATTGAGCATTCATCCTGATTTGTTTGCAGAGAGAGAAAAAAACATTAGGGTTTGTTTGTTTTTTAAAAAAACTTATTTTTTCACAACTATTAACGGAGAAATCTGAGGGCACCCTTGGACAAAAAACAAGGACACCAGCCAGGAATACCACAGCAAAACAGCAGCCAGTAGGCTTGGTCTTTATTGAAGACTGTCGCGACAGGACTCCCACCTGCCACAAGGTGAAACAAGATGGAAGCCCCATACAAAAGAGAACCTAAACATTTATTAGCTGCTAATCCCCATGTTAAAGTAAAGGGTAAAGGGACCCCTGACCATTAGGTCCAGTCGTGGCCAACTCTGGAGTTGCGGCACTCATCTCGCTTTATTGGCTGAGGGAGCCGGCGTACAGCTTCCGGGTCATGTGGCCAGCATGACTAAGCCGCTTCTGGCGAACCAGAGCAGTGCACGGAAACACTGTTTACCTTCCCACCAGAGCGGTACCTATTTATCTACTTGCATTTTTTGGTTTGCTTTTGAACTGCTAGGTTGGCAGGAGAATCCCCATGTTACATCCCCCCCAAACTACATCACTCATACATCACGGTTACATCATGAAAGGGGAGGTCTGGTGGCAGTAATCTGAGCATCCTGGACCCTGCCCCATGGTTCTCCTTGCCCTCCACCAAACACCCATCAAGTGTAACAAAAAAGATATTTACATTTCCCTGTTTCCCAGCCAAGTTACCGTAATCACACCCTTTTGTCTCCATCTGGGTGTGTTATTTCTGGAATGGCTACCTGTCTGACACTCAGGTATCAGGATGCCAGGGATTATCACTCAAGCAGAGGGGCTGCTGAGTAGCTGAGCTCACATGTCTATATGAATTTCTGAAGTTTTCCCTGTGAGCTAGTGCATAGATACATTTATCAGTGAATTGTTACATTTGGTATCGTCCAGCAGAGGCCCTTTGAATAGATAGGAAGAAACTGTAATGAAGTGTTTTGTGGGGACAAATCACAAAAGTCACAAATGTGATTGTGCTGATTTGGGTAGTGGGCTGCATGTGCATGATATCTGCTGGAGGGGCAACCCCCCCCCAACCTATACATAAATTCCTGCAACATCACAAAGAAAAAGAAAAAACTTTACAAATGTTAACAGAAACAATGAGTTACTTTATCCGTTGACTTTCCATCCTCCCCTTCCATGGTTTCCATATTTACTCTTAAAAGCTGCATATTTTGTCTATACTATTGAATACATTCCATTTAACCTATTTATCTTAATAATTCACGCTGTTGCTTATATTTCAAATTCTGCTCACTATAATAGTTCTCTAAATACTCAATAAAAAGTTTCCAGTCCTCAATGCATTTTTTTTTTGTCATTTTGGTCTCTAATTTTTGCTGTTAATCTTGCCAGTTCTGCATACTCCATCATTTTCCAAAGCCAATCTTCCTTTTGTTGGAACCTCTCCTTCTTGCCATCTTTGGACAATACAATATTCGTGCTGCTGTCTTTGTGTACCTAAATAAGTTAACCAAATAATCAACTATTGTTTGCTCAGCCTGGATTCAGTGGCGTAGCGTGGGTTGTCAGCACCCGGGGCAAGGCAAGTAATTTGTGCTCCCTAACTCAGGGCAAGGCAAGTAATTTGCGCCCCCTAACCCGGGGCAAGGCAAGTAATTTGCGCCCCCTAACCCCTAACCTGCCGCTGCTGCCAGGTTCTTCTTGCTGCTGCCTGGTCTGGTCTGGTGTGGTTCTCTCCCATGCTCAGCGCTGCGCTGGGCGGCCGCTGCACTGTCTCTCCCCCAGATAGTCCCTCGCTCTCTCTCCGCACCGCACGCCTGGCACCCCCCCCCTCCACAGTGGGCGGCGACCTGGCGACTTGGATCGGATTCGCACAGCCAGCACTGCAGTGAGAGAGAGTGAGTGAGCCAGGTAGGGGCAGAGAGCTGAGAGTGCAAGCGCCCCCCCCCAGATGTTGCGCCCGATGCGGCTGGCCCCCCTGCAACCCCCACGCCACGCCACTGTCACATGGGTCCCAATCAAGAACCACATGGTGACAGAGGTAGAAGTGCAAGCAATGCTATGTAGCCCAAGTCTTGAGAGCCAATGTGGTGTAGTGGTTAAGAGCAGTGGACTCGTAATCTGGTGAACCGGGTTCGCTTCCCCGCTCCTCCACATGCAGCTGCTGGGTGACCTTGGGCTAGTCACACTTCTCTGAAGTCTCTCAGCCCCACTCACCTCACAGAGTGTTTGCTGTGGGGGAGGAAGGGAAAGGAGAATGTTAGCCGCTTTGAGACTCCTGAAGGGGAGTGAAAGGCGGGATATCAAATCCAAACTCTTCTTCTTCTTCTTCCATCACATTTTGTTCTGCCATGACATCACCAAGAGTTAGGTGGAGTGAGAACAATTTCAAATAAGCAAGTGGACATTTTCACAAGAAGAAAAGGGGGGTCAGCAGGAAAGCGCAGTGTTATTTTGAACTTCTCAAAATGTTCACCAAAGAAGAGAGAGCGAGAACGAGGGAGGGAGCTGTTTGGAATAAAGTATATAACATTTATATATATTGTTATAGGTTAGAGGGGTAAGTCTGGATGATAGCCTGGGACCCTTACAAACCTGTGATCCTGCGCATGTGGGATCTGCAAGTGGAAGCCAGCCAAACCAGTTCCTTTGTTAATACTTAAGTACTTCCATTTACATGTCTAAAGTGGTTGCCATAGAGACAAATGGGTGGTCCTCTCCCCACCTCACCTCGTTGGAAGAGTAGCAGGCCTCACTGCTGGTGGAGGCGGCTGTGTATATGAGAGTTTTATGAGTGAGTGGGGCTGATGCTGCAAGCTGGAGACACAGAAACGTGTGCTGTATGCTGGATTTTGGGACTCCCCTGGAAACCCAATGGGCAAGCAAGAACTGCTGGAGGGTTAATGCTGTGAGCCCCTCCATCCTATGCTTAATTTGTATATATGTCCGAAAAACATCACAGTCTCCATTGACCTTCATTCCAAGTAAACCAAACCCCGGGTCAGTGCTGGAACTCCTGTGACTGCTTGGAGATTAGGGTTGTGCGAACAGTATGGTAAAGGATTAGAGTGAGTGGCGATAACAGGCAAATTTTAATTAATACAACTTTAGGTTATATACGGCTTCTGGGTGCTATCAGAAGGTCGGCAGTTCGAATCCCCATGATGGGGTGAGCTCCCGTTGCTCGGTCCCTGCTCCTGCCAACCTAGCTGTTCGAAAGCACGTCAAAGTGCTAGTACATAAATAGGTACCACTTCGGTGGGAAGGTAAATGGCGTTTCCATGCACTGCTCTGGTTCGCCAGAAGCGGCTCAGTCATGCTGGCCACATGACACGGAAGCTGTACGCCGGCTCCCTTGGCCAATAAAGCGAGATGAGCGCCGCAACCGCAGAGTCGGTCACGACTGGACCTAATGGTCAGGGGTCCCTTTATCTTTACCACAACACTGGCAGAATGCTAGATTCCCACCCCCCGATGGACACATCAGTGGAACACCCCAGGTAAAATTCAGTGATGCAACTTATTACCCACCCTAAACCTGGCACAAATATGATAGCCGTATTCAAATATCTATCACACAGAGGATGGAGGAAGCTTGCTTTCCCCTGTTCCGGAGGGTAGGACCTGAACTAACAGATTCAAGTTGCAAGAAAGCAGATTCAGACTAAACGTTTTTGTATATAGTCGTTTAGTTATGTCCGAATCTTCGTGACCCCCTGGACCAGAGCACGCCAGGCACTCCTGTCTTCCACTGCCTCCCGCAGTTTGGTCAAACACATGCTGGTTGCTTCGAGAACACTGTCCAACCATCTCGTCCTCTGTCGTCCCTTCTCCTTGTGCCCTCCATCTTTCCCAACATCAGGGTCTTTTCCAGGGAGTCTTCTCTTCTCATGAGGTGGCCAAAGTACTGGAACCTCAGCTTCAGGATCTGTCCTTCCAGTGAGCACTCAGGGCTGATTTCCTTAAGAATGGATAGATTAGGAAGAACTTTTTGACAGCAAGAGCTGTTTGACAGTGGAACTGTCTCCCTTGGGAGGTTGTGGACCCTTGGAGGTTTTAAGCAGAGGTCGGATGGCCATCTGTCATGGATGCTTTAGCTGAGATTCCTGCATTGCATGTGGTTGGAACAGTTGATCCTTGATGTCCCTTCCAACTCTACAATTTCTACCCAATGAGCAGTAGCAGCAGGAGCAGGTGCCCATGGTAGGGCAGTGCAGCAGAATTGCCCTCCAGACAGTGGCACTCCTGCCCTGTTCCTGGATGGTGGAGGGTCGGTTCAGGGCAGTAGAGAGGCTGGGGTAGGTGCCTGACAGAGCACTTTTTCAGTGTGAGAGTGAAGTGCAGGTCACATGACTCACCCGGGAGCGCACCTCAGAAGAGGTGTGTCCTGGTTCTGGGTTGGAAAAAGTTGGATGGTATGCATTCACCTAGTCATTTCTCTTTCTTTAGAAATCAACCACAGGCCAGTCACTTGAAGCAATTCCAGGTTTTATTTTCCCTCTGTGATTTTGTTTTGGATTTGTATGGCAGCTGTTCTAGAAAAAAATAGTTGGTTTTTAAAATGCTATCAGGTCAGGTATAAGGAAACCAGCCCAGCAGCCCTCAGAAGAAGAGATTCCTCCCCACAAACCCATATTTAGACCCAGGCGCACACAGCCTTGCAAGAATGAACACATTCTTCCCTGTGCTCCCAGCAGCTCCTGCTGCAACCTAATCCAACCAGCCTATAAATTAAGCAGGACAAAGGCACATTCCTGGCCTGCCTGCCCCCCATCCCCGCCGCCACCACCACAGTTGCATGCCCCGCTGGCTCCGCAGAGTCGCCTGCGCCAACCGTAGCAGGAGAGAAGGGATGTTTTTCTCCCTAGCGCTGGCATCCTGAGGCATTCCCCCGCCTCTCGCCCGTCCCCATAAATCTCCCTGGCTTTGTTGTATCCCTCTCACACAAGCTGTTTCCATTCATCTTAACCTGGTAATTTCATCTTCATGCGCAGTGTTGGGAAGAGGGTGAAGTGGGGGGTGGGGAGGGAAGCCCAGGAGAGGGAGAAAAATGAAAAATCTGGAGGAGATAAAGCTGAATTGGCTTCTTCTTCCCCTCTCCTCTCCTGGCCCCATCTCTCTCTCTCTCTCTCTCTCTCTCTCTCTCTCTCTCTCTGGAGTTGCTTTCAGAATAATAATCAAGAGCCTGGACCACACTGCGGCTCAAGGACATGCCCTGCCATGCTCTGACTCTCAGCAGAACCTTCTTTTTCATCCTCTACCAAGAACTGCATTCACCATTTCAGCCAGGGAAAAGGATGCCAGCTTAGCCTAGTGGTTCCTTGGCGCCCCAGTCAAATACAGTTCCTTGGCCCTGTTGGTTTGAGTCTCATGGGGGCTGCCTGGCCTTTATTTAAAAAGAAGAAGAAGAAGGGGGAGGGTGGAAAAGAGAAGGCAACAGATGAAGACCCGAAGACCTGGAAGCAAACAAAATACAGTGGTATCTCCGGTTACAGATGCTTCAGGTTACAGACTCTGCTAACCCAGGAATAGTGCTTCAGGTTAATAACTTTGTTTCAGGATGAGAACAGAATTCATGCTCTGGCAATGCGGCGGCAGCAGGAGGCCCCATTAACTAAAGTGGTGCTTCAGGTTAAGAACAGTTTCAGGTTAAGAACGGACATCTGGAACAAATTAAGCACTTAACCCTGCTTGGCAGGGGGTTGGACTCGATGGCCCTTGTGGTCTCTTCCAACTCTATGATTCTATGATACCACTGTATTTGGTTGTTCGTATTATTGTATGTTATGCTCACTGTACAGTGGTACCTCGGGTTACAGATGCTTCAGGTTACAGACTCCACTAACCCAGAAATAGTACCTCGGGTTAAGAACTTTGCTTCAGGATGAGAACAGAAATCGCGTTGTGTTGTCGCGGCAGCAGCGGGAGGCCCCATTAGCTAAAGTGGTACCCCAGGTTAAGAACTGTTTCTGGTTAAGAACGGACCTCCAGAATGAATTAAGTACTTAACCCGAGGTACCACTGTAAGATCCATACCCTCCAACATTTCTCCAATAGAAACAGGGGCATCCTGAGGGAAAGCGGAACATTTAAGGACCAAATCAGAAACTGGCACTGCTTCTGTAAATCCAGGAATATCCCTGGAAAATAGGAGCACTTGGAAGGGTCAGATTTAATTTTACCATAGGAACAGAGGACGCTGCCTTATACTCAGGGTGCCTCCAGACAGGGGCTTAATATTGCAAACAGGTCATTCGGATGCTGCAAATGAGGCATTGGCAACAGGTTAAAAAACAAGAAAGGTTGGGATATTTTTTTTCTCTCCCTAGAAAGCACAGATTGGGATTAAAGGGAAGGGGGAATGCAAGCTGGCATGTTAATGCCAACAGCATTGTGCGGCTTCTATGGGCTTCACTATCTGCCTGCGGACTGCCTCGCCAGAGTGGTGCATGCTCTGGTTATCTCCCGCTTGGATTACTGCAATGCGCTCTATGTGGGGCTACCTCTGAAGGTGACCCGGAAACTACAACTAATCCAGAACGCGGCAGCTAGACTGGTGACTGGGAGCGGCCGCAGAGACCACATAACACCGGTCTTGAAAGACCTACATTGGCTCCCAGTACGTTTCCGAGCACAATTCAAAGTATTGGTGCTGATCTTGAAAGCCCTAAACGGCCTCGGTCCAGTATATCTGAAGGAGCATCTCCACCCCCATCGTTCTACCCGGACACTGAGGTCCAGCACCGAGGGCCTTCTGGCAGTTCCCTCACTGCGAGAAGCCAAGTTACAGGGAACCAGGCAGAGGGCCTTCTCGGTAGTGGCACCTTCCCTGTGGAACACCCTCCCACCAGATGTCAAAGAGAACAACAACTACCAGGCTTTTAGAAGACATCTGAAGGCAGCCCTGTTTCGGGAAGCTTTTAATGTTTGCTGTATTATAGTATTTTAATATTTTTTTGGAAGCCGCCCAGAGTGGCTGGGGAAGCCCAGCCAGATGGGCGGAGTAGAAATAAATTATTATTATTATTATTATTCACGTTTCAACCTCAGCACAGGACTTGATTTGCTGGTTCGGCCTGCAAAAGAGAGGCTACCCTAGTAGTCACCTTAGTCACCTTAGTAGTTCCTTTGCACACCAATCAGAGTCATAATTAGGTGTCACAGAGTCCTGTAGTGGCTGCCTGGCCCCATTCTTTTTTTAAAAAAAGGGTGGGGAGGAAAATAGACAACATAACATAGACAGCCTTGATGAGCCATGTGATCTGACTCAAGAGGACCAAACTAGCTGAGATGACAAGAACTCGTTGGTTGGATCCCCCATTGCTATATTGGCCAACAGCAGTCATGGGGCAAGGTGGGAGAGGAGGGGGAGATGCAGGGTTTGGATCAGGCCCATAGCCACCACATTGCACCCACACCCCACGTAGCTCAGGCTATGGGGGCAGCTATTAACTGTTCTGGCCAATCAATTATTGAAATTCATTGCCGCAGATGTGTTGAGGCAGTTATTAGCCATTGCGTGCCAAGGCCCCATGACCCCACAGTTCCCTAGGGAGATGAATAACCACACCGGACAACAACATATTGGGTTTGGGCTTGAAAGTGGCCACAACTTTATTGGTTACAGTGGGGAATGGTAGGCATTGGGTAAAGCTGTTGCTATACCACTTCAGTTTGTCAGCTGGGAGTGCATCTAAGGGTAAACCACAAATTAGGGTGTGTGTGCCCTATGACATATATCAAATTGGGGTACCCTCCATGGGGTCCCTATTGGAGGAGTGGTATGGCCCTAGCCTCTATCTGGGTATTGGACAGAAGCCACCCCCCCCCAGATCCTTTTAACAGGATACAGTGGTACCTCTGGATGCGAACTGGATCCATTCCAGAGCCCCGTTCACATCCTGAAGTGAATGCAACCCATGTCTGCGCGTGCACGGGTCACGATTCCCCACTTCCGCGCATGCATGTGATGTCATTTTGACTGTCTGCACATGCGCGAGCTGTGAAACCCGGAAGCAACGCGCTCCATTACTTCTGGGTCGCCGCAGTGCGCAACCCGAAAATACTCATCCCGAAGCTACTTTAACCCGAGGTATGACTGTACTCTTTCCCCAGGAGGGGCAGGTGGAGGCTACAACCCCTTCTTCAGCTATGATCTAGGCTTACCCAATGCCTAACCGCCTTACAAAGGTATGACGATTGCTATGAGTAGGCAAAAACCTATTCTGGACATGCATACAGTGCTCCTTTGGTCTGGTCAGCATAAGGTGAAATCCCACATGGTGGCAACAGCTTTGCAGTGACCCACATGGTGTGGTCTCAGGATCCTGATCCACTGGTGGAAGACCTATGCCTTAGAGGTTTCTCACTGTTCAGAGACTGGGGTGCATGCAATAATCTAAATTCCGTGCAAATACTGTGCAAACAAATCAGGATGAACACTCAATAAACAGGTCACCTGAAGAACCCATAGATTATTAAGACACGTCCTACCATGAGGCAGGGTGAAACAGTTTGCGTCAGGTAGGAAATTCTGGGGTCTTATTAAAGGGCAGCAAATAGTAATTTTTCAATGAGACACATTTTTCTGGTCAGCCACATTCTTGTGCTGTTTCGTTGCCATTTTGCAAAGGACTGGTTTTTATTTAGTATTACAGTAATGCTAAAGTAGCCCCTATGTATATTGCTCTGTGAATTGCCATTTTAGGAGGTGGGTCTTCTTCGGTCTGGACTGGCTGAAGACCACTGCTCTGTGGTTTCAGCGCTTACCCAGGGTGTGTGTGTGTGTGTGTGTGTGTGTGTGTGTGTGTGTCTGTGTGTGTCTGTGTGTGCCTGTTTGTTGCTCAAGCATCAAATACATTTAACTGCACAGCCTACCCATGGAATAGTGGCAGTTTTGGAAGCAGCCTTTTGTTCATTGGTTTGTTTAAAATAATGCTACCAGTGTGTACCCAAGAAGGGAAAAGTATAAGCTGGTGGTCCCTTCTCACTTATAGGACTGGGCTGGAGGTTTTTGTTGACCTTCCGGCCCACTGGGGAGTGAAGGATAAACAATGGAATCCATTCTGGGATTCTTTCTTTCCTGCTCCTTTCAACTGAGATGGAGCGAGTCTCCTTCAAGGCAAGCCTGGTTTTGCATCCTAATGTGAATTCTGCAAGGCAGGCTGTGCTCACCTTGATATTGAAAACCGGAGAAATTTTGCATCATTCATCCCCCGTTTCAGCCTGCCCAAGGTTAACGGCAGCAAAGAGAGCTGGAAGGAAGCCATCAAGCGCAGCTCCCCCTTCCAAGGCAGGGTTATCCATACATCACCCCCATTCTCCCACCTCCCAGACAACAAACACACAAACGCAAAGCCACAGAACACTACAAATCAAGGCAGGTGGGGAAACGACATGGTGTATATACTGATCCCAGTGGCAAAAAACTCATCCATACAAGTAGGCAAATTCGCTTCAAACTTTAACAGCCAAACTGTCCTGGGGCATGGCTGGCTCAAGCTATTTAGCTGCCCCGTCTCCTCTTCATTGTATGTGCGAAGGGCACAAGATGAATTGCAACACAGCCCATGGTGACTGGTGCCCATTGGGAGGAAGGCAGGGAGACCCAGAGAACCAAGGGCCAAGCCCACAGTTTTTGTCTCTGTCCACCTCCCTACTGAGTTCTACAGTTAGCAACTCTGAGACTAAAGAGGAGGAAGCTGATAGGCCTTGCTGTCACCTGGATTGGCTGTAAGTAAGGAGGCAGGCAAGGGGACGCGGGTGGCGCTGTGGGTTAAACCACAGAACCTAGGGCTTGCCGATCAGAAGGTCGGCGGTTTGCATCCCCGCGATGGGGTGAGCTCCCATTGCTTGGTCGCTACTCCTGCCAACCTAGCAGTTCGAAAACACATCAAAGTGCAAGTAGATAAATACCCGTATTTTTCGCTCTATAAGACGCACCAGACCACAAGACGCACCTAGTTTTTGGAGGAGAAAAACAAGAAAGAAAAAAATATTCATCATCATCATCATCATCATCAATTGATGATGAAATATTCTGAATCTCAGAAGCCAGAACAGCAAGAGGGATCGCTGCACAGTGAAAGCAGCAATCCCTCTTGCTGTTCTGGCTTCTGGGATAGCTGCGCAGCTTGCATTCGCTCCATAAGACGCACATATGTCCCCCCTTACTTTTTAGGAGGGAAAAAGTGAGTCTCATAGAGCAAAAAATACGGTAGGTACCGCTCCAGCGGGAAGATAAACAGCGTTTCTGTGCGCTGCTCTGGTTCGCCAGAAGTGGCTTAGTCATGCTGGCCACATGACCTGGAAGCTGTACGCCAGCTCCCTCGGCCAATAAAGCGAGATGAGCGCCGCAACCCCAGAGTTGTCCGCGACTGGACCTAATGGTCAGGGGTGCCTCTACCTTTACCTTTAAGGAGGCAGGCAGGTGGAGGCCAGCTGAGGGCACACTGAGGTTGATGGGGCAGTGCCCCTTTTGTCCTAACAGAGCAGCCTCTGCTGCAATTCCTTAAAATATATTCAATCCCATTTTGAATTTTGGTGCCCCAAGCAGCCTGTTGGTTTGGCTTTGGCTGGGGAAGAACAGCCTCATGGTAACCAGTTAGGCCAGGCATGGATAACCTAAGTCCCTCCAGGCGTTGTTGGACAACAGCTCTTATCATCCCACGCTGACCATGGTCCATACTGGCTGGGGCGGATAGGAGTTGAAGTCCAGCAGCATCTCAAGGTCACCAGGTCAGCCACCTCTGGGTTAGGCCATAAGGTCACATTGGCACGTTTTCCCATATGTGAGTATTGTATGGGGCAAGGTTAATGAAAGCCAGACAGTGCCACTGGCAGCTATGACTGCGTGTGTGGCTGGACTCCCCCCCCCCCTGTAGCCACAACCACAGAGTTGGCTGTTATAACCCTGCACAAACAGCCAAACCAGGTTTTCACCATGTAGCTGTACGCCCCAGCCCTAATCACGAAGCAAAACATCCCTACTGAATCATCCCACTGAAGTATGTTTCACTCTCATCACCAAGTTCTTGCCCCTCTTGTTATGGCATCCCATAAGCAAGAGGGCAACTTCTGAGGTCTTCAATGGGGACCCTATAATAAATAATAATAATAATAATAATAATAATAATAATAATAATAATAATTTATTTATACCCTGCCCTCCCCTGCCAAGACCTGGCTCAGGGCAGCTAACACCGAATATAAATACAGTAAAAATATTCAAAACAAAACAAAACACAAAAACAAAACCCCAAACAAACAGTTGATTAAAATATAAGTTAGAATACAGTTTAAAATGCAGCTTAAAATGCAGCCTCGTTTTAGTGGTAGCCCATAGATCAAAGCCATAAGAGGAGAAAACGTCAAATATTCACTGGGGCCAACTATCCATGTTGGTCCTACATGGGCCAGCAAAAAGAGCCGAGGGAAAATATATATGCAAAATCCCATATAAGGGGTTCCATATTTTTTTAAAAAAAATAAAATAAAAATCCAATGGACTGTTAACTGAGATAGAATAATTGAATTGCAGAGTTGGAAAGGACCATGAGGGTCATCTAGTCAAAATCTTTTGCCCAACATAGGGCTTGAACCCACAACCCTGAGATTAAGGGTCTCATGTTCTGTCAGGACCATTTGCACCCAAAGTGGTTTCTGGAGGATGATTCCAGAACAGCACACTTTTAATCAGGGCCGGCCCTTCTGTTAGGCAAGGTGGGGCAGCCTCCTCAGGCAACAGATTCTGGGGGGAGTGGGTGTGGTGTTGAGGTGCTTTGAGAGCAGGGCTGCACATGGTGCGCCACATGGGATTTCCCTGCACTCCGTCAGCTAGCCTGCCACTCATTTCTTTTGCCCCGCTGTCAGCTCTGCTCAAACAGGTCTCTGAAGCACTCTAACTGCCTGCAAACCTTTTGAGCAGACATGAGAGTGAGATGAATGTCTGTAGCGTGAGCAACGCTGTGTCCATCATACCACTTTCAACACTCTGGAAAAAAATCCATTGTCTGTCTCCGTCCTGCCTTTGCTCCTGAACTGTAATGAGTGATGCCTTCCTGGATCTCCCTGGTTCTCTAGCAAGCTTGCTTGCACTTTAATTATTAAGGAATAGCTGTTGATCGTCTATAGGCAGATTGCTGGGAATCACAAGTGGGGTGAGTGTTGTTGTCCTTGTGTCTTCCTTGCAGGCTTCCCATAAGCAGCTGCTTGGCTACTGGGGGAGAATGGATGCTGAATGACATGGGTAAGGGCTATAGTGCTGAGCAATCGAGATTCCAGGTGTGCTGGTCCTGGGAGGGGGTGTTACCGTGTGGCGTGGTCCGTGTCCGGTCCAAGGCTGAAGTGGGGTCCAAGTCAGGGAGTCGGGTGAGGTCAGGAACTCTGGAAGAAAACAGGACAGGGCGCTGGCAGGAACAGGTAACCAACAATGTTGCTCCCGCAACCTGGGACTGTGTGGGCTGGCCTTTATCTCCTCTGAGGCATAGGGTGGCCCCGGTCCACCGGTGACTCGCCTCTCCTGGCCTGGAGGCGAGCACTCCTCCTGCGGGAACTTAGTTCCCTCCGCCTCTCTGCCCTGAGCCTCTGCAGCTCCGGAGAGGCTGGAGGGTTACTGCAGTGTTTCCCAACCACTGTTCCGTGGCACACTAGTGTGCCGCGAGATGTTGCCTGGTGTGCCGCGGGAAAAATTAAAAAACCGAAAGATTTTTTTTTAAAGTCAAATTTTTGATTGGGGCGCCGTCACTAGATGACCCCTGGGGTTCCCTCCCTCCCTCCCGCTCTGCGCCTCCCTCCTCCTCCTCCTCCTCCGGGGAGGCCCTTCCTGGCTCTCAGCCAAGGCTTGGCGGCTGCCACTCACTCACTCGCTCGCCCACCCGTCCCTCCATCCCTGCACCCGGCCTCTCCCCCTCCGTCCCCGGTGCGGGGGCTGCCGGGATCCGTAGTCCCCTCGCCCTTGGGCTCCGCGCCCGTGCGGGGTGCGCGAACTACGTTTCCCAGCGTGGCCTGGCGGGCCGGGCGTTTTGTTTGAAGCGCTCTTCTCCCGGCCATGGAATGAGCGCAGCAGCGGCCGGGCGGGCAGGGGCTCTTCCGCGCAGACCCCGCACAGCCTGCCTGCGCCCCCGTGGAGATCGGGCGGCAGGATGGAGCCTGGGGATCCCCGCGGAGGCGGAGCGGCGGAGGCTGCCCCCCAGGTAGGGCTGTGTCAGGGGGGTTTTATTTTTGCAATGCTGCATCCGCGCCGGAGGGGACGCATCGGACCGCGGGGAGACCCCTTGGCGGGCGTGCAAGGCAATGCATGCGTGCAGGCGTTGCATGGAGTGCTGTGCAATGCAATGGCAACGCGGCGCCCTGCATGCATGCATGCAACTTCCACCGGCGCTCCGGACTTGGCAGGTGAGGGGGGTCCCCAGTGGGCGACAGAGAGAGCCGGGAGGGCGAAGGGGAGCCAGGGGGAGCAGCGCTGCTCCCCGAGCCGAGCCCGGGGGAAACTTCGGCGTCGTTGCGCCGGGTGTTGGAAGCGGAGGCTGGCGGGGGCCCCTCACCTGCAAAACCTGGTCGCCTCTCATATATTTCGTGCATTGCATTCATCGCCCGCTTTCTCCTCCAAGGAGATCCTGGGGGCGCGCGTGGTTCTCCCCGTGTTATCCTCGCAACAACAGCCCTGCGAGGTGGGTCAGGCGAGTGGCCCAAGGGAGCACCCAGGGATTGTCCTGGCCAGGTGGGGTGATTTGAACCCTGCTCTCTGCCCGGTCTCCGTCCTCATTTAGCCCCCACATGTGCATTACTGAGGTTTTCCCCCCTCGTCTTGGCTATGGTGTGAGTCTGTGCTGTTAATTAATGGGGTTCTGCCTTCGGAGAAGATGAGCCAGCCCTCAAGGAGGTGATTATGTAATTTGCTAGCAATTCATGTCCCTCCCGGCGTGACGCTGCACGCTGACGTCACGGGGCTGTAATGGTGGTGTGCCTCGAGATTTTTTTCATGAAACAAGTGTGCCTTTGCCCAAAAAAGGTTGGGAAACACTGGGTTACTGGACCCAGAGGCAACCTCCTCTTCCCCTGGCAGGGCTGGGAGAGGAGCACCTGCAGGCAACGGGTCCTCAATCACCTCCGGAGCCAGAGCGGATTCAGCTGGTGCCTGCACCTGAGGATCCAGCACAGGTGAGGACCCTTCAGGTTCAAGCCCCTGCCCCAGCTCAGCTGGCCCTGGAGGCAGAGACTCCTGTGCAGGCTGGGATTCCTCAGGTTCAGCCTCTGAATCAGATTCCCAGGCCATCACACCAGGGGTTCCTGGGGTTCATGTTTCCTTTGGGAACGCGGCACAGTGGAGACTGTGGTATCTTTATGATATATGGTTTCAGGGCTGTCTTCAGCATATGCGGCGCCGGGGTGCAAAGATCCACCCAGTGCCCTCCCCAGGTTGCCCAGTCCCAGGTGTGCAGAAGGGCGGAGCTGGTTCGGTCACCCCCGAACTCATGACGCAGAGCTGCCTGCAGCAGAAGAGCCCAACGCGGTGCTCTGACCAATGGGCAGGCTCTTCCCCGGACTCAACTCTCGGGCCCTGGCGCCCCTGAGAGCCTGGCACCCTGGCATCCTGCACCCCTATCAACAATGGGTAAGACGGCCCTGTATGGTTTATTTACACAGATACACAAACTTAGATGGAAGGCTTCACAGAATCAGCACCCCAAAAAGGTCCTGTTTCTCCCATAGCCGCAGCCTTGGATTCAAACATAAATATAATGTTTTGTTGCTGTTGTTGGCTTTTGTTTTGAATGGTGGCTGATGCAAATATTCATTCATTCATTCAGCGTTGCTCTGCCTCTCTCTCCAGGTTGCTGCTTTCCCTTTAGCTCACATCACTGCCAACTCGGCTCTCAACTCTGACTTTGCCTGTTGAGGGAGAGGCCATCTCACACCCAGCGCCTTAATCTCCCCATCACCAGTTTGGCTGTTTCATGAATTAGAAGGCTTGATTAGCTTTTAACACATGTTGGATCCAGAGATTAGAGGGGTTTGGCATAAAGTTTAATACCCCTTCCCTCCAACTCATGACACTATATTCCTCTTGGGCCTTTGGCTAGATCCAGCAGGGCACTTCGTAAAAAACTGGAAAATTGGGTGTGTGGCGGATTGGGAGGGAATTAAATGCATTATCCAGGTGAAGGTCACTGAAAGGAACATTCCATGCTCTCCAGAAGTGTTGGACTCCAATTCCCATTTGCCTCAGCCAGGATGGCCAAAGGTCAAGGATAGTCCAGCAACATTTAGACTAGCCACAGGTTCTCTAGCTCTGCTGCAGATGTACTGCTCTGCTGCTTGTCTAACCTATTACAGGGGAGATCTATGAAGGTTTACTCGTTCTGGAGGTCCATTCTTAACCTGAAACTGTTCTTGACCTGGGGTACCACTTTAGCTAATGGGGCCTCCTGCTGCTGCCGCGCCGCCACTTCCGCACAATTTCTGTTCTCATCCTGAAGCAAAGTTCTTAACCCGAGGTGCTATTTCTGGGTTAGCAGAGTCTGTAACCTGAAGCGCCTGTAACCTGGAGCGCCTGTAACCCGAGGTACCACTGTAATGTAATGCCAACTCACGAGCTGTTTGTCCATCTCAACATTACCGTATTTTTCGCCCTATAGGACACACTTTTCCCCCCTCCAAAAATGAAGGGGAAATCTGGGTGCGTCCTATGGGGCGAATGCAGGCTTTCGCTGAAGCTTGGAGAGCGAGAGGGGTCGGTGCGCACGAGGCTTCAGGAAGACATTCGCAGCCTAGGCAGCCCCTGAAGCAGAGCGCCCCTGGCTCCGGGCAGACATCGGCCAGCCCCACAAGCTCGGGGGACAGCAGGGAGGCGCAGCGCCGCCATCCCGCTGTTCCTCGACCTGGTTCGGTTTTCCCGACCTGCTTTCGTGGTGTAAATAAAGGAATTCCCCCCCCTTTATTCCCCCCCCAAAAAAACTAGGTGCGTCCTATGGGGTGGAGCGTCCTATGGGACGAAAAATACGGTAACTAAAGAAAACCCTGTATGCATTTGGCTGGTAGAATACCAGCCATTTGTGGAAGGTGGGGAGGGGAGGGATTGATATTGGATCTAACTTTGTTAATACATACTTCATTTCAGCCAGATGGTGCACCCCAAACTACAAAGACTGCTCACTTCTCCCCTCTGAGCAGTGCAGCTTCTCAGTCCCCCTCCCACCTTGGCCCCTGAGCTTTATCGGGCCACCCCCACCTCCCGCCTCGCTGGCTGTCCAGTCACATCCCAGGGGAGTATGAACTCCAGTCCCTGGCAGCCTGGCCAGACAGACGCCCATAAACTGGATGGATTTATGGCGGGAATGAAGGACAGAGGGTTGGAAGGGTCATGGCCCTGGCTGGGGAAGCAGCTTGCAGAGGCTTTTGGTTAAATGAGTTGGAAGCTCCCCAGCCCTCCTTTCCCCACTCCCCTCCCCACTGGCCTTTTGTAAAGTCCCCTTTCCTTAGTATTGATGATGAGAGCAGATCCCTCTGCAAGAGGCACTCACTCTGCTTTGAGTGGGCCACAAAGAGGAGCTGAGCGCCCAAGTTTCCTGGTCCGAAGTAAGTCATGGCCACTACAATTCTTTTCTTCCCAGAAGAGGGGTATGTGTGGTTGTGCGTATGAGTGTGCGTGTGTGCGCAGTGCACACACATGCCCTGTTCCAGATCTAGAAGACCAAACCTCCACACATTATTGCAGAAGTTCAGTGAGATGTACTCCCCAATTGTTGCTCAAATCACACACCATGCATTCCAAGGCATTGCAATGCAGTATCAACAATAACCAGATGACACACGCAACATAGTGCAGTCCCATTAAATAATGCAACCTGATGCAGTTTTGGCCTATCAAAGAATATCATCCTATTAAAATATACGATCCTGGTCTCATAGGTCAGGTAATGCCACCCAAGGAATGGAGTAGAGGAGAAGATGCTAACTTGTGGTGGACCAGTTGACGGGTGGCAAAATCCCACAACGGTATCATTTCTGAATTGTGAAAAAGAACAGAAGGTCTGTTACTGAACCGTGTTTTGGGGGGTTATGGACTCACTGCTAGGACTGCCATCTGAGCAGGAGACGTGAGAGATCGGTTGGGACCTAGAACAGCCTTTGCTAGGAAGGTACCCTCCAGATGTTGTTGGACCACAACTCCCATCAGTCCCAGCCAACAACATCTGGAGTTGTCATCATGTTGGCAACGGCTGGCCTACATAGGGAAGAGCAGTTTGCTGAGGACCAAGTGCAGTCGCTGCCACTAGAAATCTGGAAGGATTGCCCAATAGGCAGAATAATCATGTGCTTAGAGTGCCAACAAAGCAAGGGCACCAAAAGAGAGGGAGAGAGAGGATTTTGAAAGAATTTGACCTTTGCTATTTAAAAAAAAGCATTGAAGTAGTCCTCATGGGAAAAATCAGAACTTGGTTAGATAGATTTCCTTATGCTCCACTACGCACTCATCCCCATTTTTCTCTTCTCTTTTTATTACTTACTGTATCCCCACTGAAACCAGGGGGCATCCTACTAATGTAGATTAATAATGTTGCTGTTGTTGATGATGATGCTACAAGGAAATCTAGAAAGAAGCTATTTTAATTTCAGAATACGTGAAAATGTTGTGTTTCAAAAAAAGTTTTTTATTTACTGGTGTCTGTGTGTGTGTGTGGAGCACAATAATATTTTCAGTGCTTAGCCCTTTAAAGACCTTTCATAACGTTGTCCTGGGAATGAAAGAACTCACAATGCAATGGGGGGGGGGGCAAGTGTTTTGTCATAAGAAGAATGTATGATCAAGTCAAAGGCCCATCTAGTTCATTCTGTTCTCGTTGGTGGCCAGCCAGATATCTGTTGGAAACCTGCAAGCAGGATTTGAGCACCAGAGCCCTGGCCGGGGAGGGTGGGGTACAAATAAAAAATATTACTACTACTACTACTACTACTACTACTACTACTACTACTACTCTCCTGTGGTTTCCAGCAACTGGTATTCAGAAGCATTACTGCCTCAAACTGCGGGGGCTAGTAGCCATCAATAACCTACCCCATGAATTTGTATTTTAAAGTCATCCAAGTTGGTGACCATCGCTACTTCTTGTGGGAGTACAGGTAAATTCCATGGTCCTGCTATGCACTGGGTTTCAATGCAACCAGTGGAGGTCTGGTCTTTTGTATTCACACCCAAACCTGAGGCAGGCAGGTGTCTTTTTCTTCAGCTGCATCTTCTTCTAGACTACTTTCCACTGGCATCATTGCAATTGCCAGTCCTTGAGATTACAGAGACCCAGGCGGCAGCTACCAGGTTCATGTCCTCTGAAGGATTGCAGCTGGTACATCAGGTGTACCTGGTAAACAGCATCCCTCGCCCAGTGTTGCTCCCTGCACACCTAGGAGCAAAGTCAGGTAGGAATCCTCGAAAAAAGGTTGAGTTCAATAAATACCTAAAAAGGGGGCAGTCAATGAGGAGTGATCCAGAAGCTGCTGAACTTCAACCCCCATCAACCCCAGCCAGTATGGCCAATGGTTAAAGATAGTGGGAGCTGTATCCCCATAACATCTGGAGGTTCCCCATCACTCTCTTAATTCTATGAACTTCATTGCTGAGCCACATTCTTGACTACCCAATACCTGTAGGTAGCTTAGCCCATTCTGGCCACAACTATTGTGGCTATGCTAGAGAGACAAGTTGTTCAGTGCTATTGACCCCATGTCTTGCTTGTGGGCTTCTTGGGGGCTTCTGGTTGGCCACTGTGAGAACAGGACACTGATGTGCCTTTGGAGTGATCCAGCAGGAAAAAAGGTAGGAGAGGAAGGAAACGTGATATAAATGTGTTTCGCTCAGTGCAGATGTAATTATACTTAACCAAGGTTAATGCAAACCATGGTTTTCAAACCCGCTTCAGAGCCTCATTTCACATCCTTAGACAGAACCACACTGTGCCTTTCAAGCATATTCAATGCAGCACGTGACTCCCCACACCCCAAATCCTGGGAACTGTAGTTTCCCCCATAGAGCTGACATTCCCAGCACCCTTAACAAACTGCAGTTCCCATAATTCTTTGCAGGAAGCGATGGGCTTCAAATATACTTTGAATGTATCGTGTGGATTTGCCCCTTGTTCATGACATAACACTGACTTAACTACGTGGTTCAGGAACAGAAATTGTGGTAATGACAGACACCCAACTGATAATTGTTGCAGGGGAAGGCAGCATCAGAAGGGGAAGCTTTGGAGTATGGATCAGTCAGGGTGATGTTGTTGTTGTTTAGTCATTTAGTCATGTCTGACTCTTCGTGACCCCCTGGACCAGAGCACGCCAGGCACTCCTGTCTTCCACTGTCTCCCGCAGTTTGGTCAGACACATGCTGGTAGCTTCGAGAACACTGTCCCACCATCTCGTCCTCTGTCGTCCCCTTCTCCTTGTGCCCTCCTCATCTTTCCCAATATCAGGGTCTTTTCCAGGGAGTCTTCTCTTCTCATGAGGTGGCCAAAGTATTGGAGCCTCAGCTTCAGGATCTGTCCTTCCAGTGAGCACTCAGGGCTGATTTCCTTCAGAATGGATAGGTTTGATCTTCTTGCAGTCCATGGGACTCTCAAGAGTCTCCTCCAGCACCAGAATTCAAAAGCATCAATTCTTCGGCGATCAGCCTTCTTTATGATAGGGGGTCCTTAACCCTCCCCTCTCTGTGGGCACCTCCAGACTGTCAAGCTCCTTTTGCGGGAGTGATTCAATCACATACCAGAACTTCGGGTTTGTTTATTTAAAGTGGGTTAAAGTGTTCTGTACGGACGTGGATGGCGCTATGGTCTAAACCACTGAGCCTAGGGCTTGCTGATCGGAAGGTCGTGGTTCGAATCCTGGGGTGAGCTCCTATCGCTCGGTCCCAGCTCCTGCAAGTCTAGCAGTTCAAAAGCACGTCAAAATGCAAGTAGATAAATAGGTACCGCTTCGGCGGGAAGGTAAACGGCGTTTCTGTGCGCTGCTCTGGTTCACCAGAAGCGGCTTAGTCATGCTGGCCACATGACCCGGAAGCTGTACGCCGGCTCCCTCGGTCAGTAAAGCGAGATGAGCGCCGCAACCCCAGAGTTGGCCACGACTGGACTTAACTGTCAGGGGCCCTTTACCTTAGTTTGCCTCCCCATATCCTAGACTATTGGGGTGTTGCCTTCTTGTTGCTTAGGGACTAGGTTTGGATTTTCGCATCTCATCTGCTCAGAAAAAGAAACTTTTCATGACAAAAGGCATATTGAGTCTAGTAGGAAAATGGACTATATAAAATGCTATCTTCCTGTTTGGGGTGGCTGTGGTGGAGGCATCAGTAAGGCATTTGAATGCCTGCCTCACTGTGACTAGAAGGGCAACTCAGATTGCTTTGGACAATTTGCTGCCTAGTCAAAAAACAAAACACAAACCCTCTCTAATCTCCCACTCCATTGTCTGGGCAACGGCAAGACAGAGGCATGTCAGTGTGATATTAAAAAAACAACCTTGCCAAGTCCTCTGGCTGCTCCCATGGCTTAGACCTGCAGCTCTCCAGGCTTGCGATAAGGAGAGTTCTTTGCAGCGACATTGCCACAGAAGAGAAAAATGATTCAGGAAGGAGAGAGCTTTGAAGTGCACGCTGCAAATATGATGTGGTTTTACAATAGACTCTGGGGTGTTTCCTTAACTGCCATTTTTATGTGGTGGCAAGGCCCTGGAGCTTGTATTCCATATTGTAGAAATTAATGGTACATTGCTAAAATGCCTGGGGGAGGCTGGTGATGAAGTTAATGCTCTCGCCTGTGGGCGAGTTGGCAGTCTTTGAAATCAGCTGGCTACCCTGGTTATAAAAATGTACAATTGGTGGGCCTTGCCAAGAAAAGGAGAAAACAGAGAGTCTTACAAAGGCAAAGCCAGGGCTGTGAATACGGTGTACACAGGAGCACATATGCGTGCATCTGCATGCACACAGAGCCTGCGGTGTTCTATATTGAGTAGGGGCTCAGCTAAAGAACTTTTTTTTTTCATTCCACAATCCACCTCTGGGAACACAAGGTGCAGTAATTTAAAAAGAGAGTGCTCTGAGCATGTGCAGAGACCATTTCCCTCACTCTTGAATAATATTGTTAATATTCGGAAGCACAATGTGTAGGTCAGGGAAGATATGGTTTTCAGGCAAGCTTTTGCTGTGGGCCATAGCAAACAAATGTGCGTATACACACACACACACACTGGGGCAAAGTGTGCATATGAATGCATGAATTAGTGAAAATGCATTACCATATTTTTCTGTGTATAAGACGCCACCATGTATAAGACGCCCCCTGTTTTGGGGGACTCAAAGTTAAGAAAATGGGGGGAGATTGTCCAAAGTTGTTTTTTTTTGGGGGGGTGCAGAAAACCGCTCACCTGCCAGTCCGAAGCTGACAATTGGACACAACGCAAAAGCCACCAACGTCTGGTCCCAAGCAGCTGCCATACACCTGCCCAAATGCCACAGCAGCAGGCAATTGGCAGCAGCACTTGCCGCAGCAACCAATCACCATAACTATCGCAACTAAACATCTCCTGATCACGGAAGCAACCGATCACACACACACACACACCCACTATCCAGGTATAAGACGAGTTCAATTTTTGATGACTGTTTTAACAGACCAAATCCTTGGCTTATGCACGGAAAACTATTGTATATTGGGGAAAATTGCTTTGCTTTAATGTGCACATAAGGACAGATTCGCACCACAATGCTGAGGAATTTTCATGAGGACCTTTTCTTTTATTAAAAAACGGCAAACGGATATGGAAAAATGGTGGGGAAAATGAGAAACCAAGAAAAAGAGAAAAAGACTCATTCACCCATCTCGAACTATGGACAAAAATTGTCTGAGCTTCCAAGATTAGGAGTTTCTTTGGGTATTATATTTTTATAGGAGCATAGGTGTACACCTAATAAAATAAAATAAACACGTTTGCAAAGAATACACATCCATGGGATACACAAACACACTTCAGGGCTCTGTGCTTGGCTACACTTCTTTGGAGGACATTCTTGGCAGCAGAGCTAGGTCTGCCCATGTGCAGCCTGCAAAATAGTTGACAGACTTTGTTTATGAGAACTGGGATGTGAAACAGAGTGAAGGGATGTTTACTGAGGCAGAGCAGGGAACGAAGATGAAGGGCAGTGGCAATGGAGACTGGTCCATTAGGGCCACTTGCCAGTTTTTCTGCTCACAACCAGCCCAGGCGGTCCTGTTACTAGATTTGCAGTCCTGTTTTGCAGTCCTACCATGATGCTGCAGCTGACGACTTGTCTGTTCTGCATTACCTACCCATTCACCTCACTGCCATTTTCTTTCCCACCCGTCCTCTGGTCTTCAGTGAAAGGTTTAGAGCAGCCTTTCTCAACCTGTGGGTCCCCAGATGTTGTTGAACTACAACTCCCATCACCCCTAGCTAGCAATCCGGCCCAATTGCCTTCTGGATCCGGCCTGCGGACGGTCCGGGAATCACTGCGTGGATCTGATTGTCTGCCATTCCCCCCCCCCACACACCGTGGCGGCGCCTCCTCCCTCCTGGCTTCTCCCTGCCCTGCGGAGGAAGGGGGCTGGGATTTGATTGGTGTCAGCAGCAGCAGCGTGATTGCTCGAGCGGCCGCCATTTAAAGCAGCCCCTCTCTGGAGCCCTTTCACTCACTGCTCATTGTTCCTCCACCCCCGCCACCACCCAGCCCCGCACAAGGTCTGAGGGACAGTGGACCGGCCCCCTGCTGAAATTTTTTGCCGACCCTGGTTTAGAGAATCACATCACAGGAAGGGGAGGCAGTTCAGCTGTGAAATTGACAAGAATTCCCCCCAACCATGTCATTTGTAACCAGAGGCGCCACCTCGCTCCAAAGATTGAGGGGGGCTGATGTGGCACACGTGACGTCATTCTCAGGTGACGTTTCAGGAGAAGCCAGGGGATGGAGCCCAACACAGTGGCCTGGCTGGCCAGTGATTAAGAGCGGTAGACTCGTAATCTGGTGAACCAGGTTCGCTTCCGCGCTCCTCCACATGCAGCTGCTTGGTGACCTTGGGCTAGTCACACTTCTTTGAAGTCTCTCCGCCTCATTCACCTCACAGAGTGTTTGTTGTGGGAGAGGAAGGGAAAGGAGAATGTTAGTCGCTTTGAGAATCCTTAAAAACATAAAGGGACCCCTGACCATTAGGTCCAGTTGTGACCGACTCTGGGGTTGCGGTGCTCATTTCGCTTTATTGGCCGAGGGAGCCGGTGTACAGCTTCCGGGTCATGTGGCCAGCATGACTAAGCCGCTTCTGGCAAACCAGAGCAGCTCACGGAAATGCCGTTTACCTTCCTGCCGGAGCAGTACGTATTTATCTACTTGCACTTTGACGTGCTTTCAAACTGCTAGGTTGGCAGGAGCTGGGACCCAGCAACAGGAGCTCACCCCATCGCGGGGATTCGAACCACCGATCTTCTGATCTGCAAGTCCTAGGCTCTGTGGTTTAACCCACAGCGCCACCCGTGTCCCTTGAGACTCCTTAGGAGTGATAAAGCGGGATATCAAATCCAAACTCCTCCTCTTCTTCTTCTCCTCTCTCAGCCTCCTTCCACAGCAGGAGGGGAAGGAGCAGGCCACCTCCACCTCAGCCTCCTCCGTCCCCTGATGGTAAGGATGGCAAAAGCTCAGTCCCCTGGAGTTGGCTCCCCTGTTTGAAACATGTAGTGTAGGGTGAGTCTGTAAGAATTTCTCCTATATGCTAAACAGATTTCAAGTATCAAGGGTTGGTGGGGCAAGACAAAACAAAACGCAACAATGGATGATCCCCTGGTTGTTGTTGGTGGGTTGTTGTTTCTTTGGAGAAGATATTATTAGCAGTTACTTGGACCCATCTCCAAGTGTGGTACATACAGTTCTTTGTAAGCCAGGGAGTAGAAGGAAAATGAAATGTTTAAGTCTTTAAAGCTAGAGATTTGGGGTTGATTTCAATGAAAGAGTTGACCCCACGTTTAACTCTCTTCCATTTGAAGCAATGGGCTTTAAAAGTGATACGGCTGGATCATGCTGCCCATATTTTTTCTTTAACTGGATGGGAAGTGTCATTATTGGAGATCAATAAGGATCAAGCAAAGATCAAGGGTGCCATTTGCGGATTCAAGAGGGCAGGCCAAGATATTTTGGGAGGGGGGGGGTAAGATGCATTAAATCATTCAGCCTCAAGAAAGCAGTGTAAAGAGCATTTGTTGTGATTACTTTTTGTACCTCATAAGAACTCCAAGATATAGGTACTCCTGAGGAATAATCAGAGGTGGACTGAATTATGAGGTGGTGAGGAGGGGGCAGAACTGCTTCCCTGAAAAATGTCTCCTTTTATGTGTTGGTTGGCTGAGAATTATGAAAAAGCAAGGGGTACGCGTTCAGACAACTGCTGACTAAAGGCTAAACTACTTACAAAGATTACTGCAGTGGTTCCAGCTATGTGGTGAGCCTGGCACAAGCACAATTTTGCTGCCATTTGAAATCCTCATAGCAACAAGCTCTGTAAATAAGGCTGCATGCACAACATACATTCAGAGGATGTTTTTTCTTCCTCCAAATAATCCTGGGAACTGTAGCTTACCTCCCTGAGCTACAATTCCCAGCACCCTTAAAAAGCTAGAAGACTCCCAAGATTCGATTGGCAAGTAAAGATGGTCGAATACATGGAGCTGGCAAAGCTGACGGGGAAGATTCGGAATCGCTGTGATGATTTGTTCCAAAAGGACAGGGGCAAATTTATACTCTATATGAAAGAAAATTGCAAACAGTTGAATACGTTTGTAGGTTTAAGTTGAAATGTTTGGTAATGGGAAATTAAGGAGCCAATTTACATATAAGTAGGTGATTGTTAGGGACAATCTCCTACAAGTAGGGACGTGGGTGGCGCTGTGGGTTAAACCACAGAGCCTAGGACTTGCCGATCAGAAGGTCGGCGGTTCGAATCCCTGCGACGGGGTGAGCTCCCGTTGCTTGGTCCCTGCTCCTGCCAATCTAGCAGTTCGAAAGCACGTCAAAGTGCAAGTAGATAAATAGGTACCGCTCCGGCAGGAAGGTAAACAGCATTTCCATGCGCTGCTCTGGTTCGCCAGAAGCGGCTTAGTCATGCTGGCCACATGACCCGGAAGCTGTACGCCGGCTCCCTCGGCCAATAAAGTGAGATGAGCGCCGCAACCCCAGAGTCAGTCACGACTGGACCTAATGGTCAGGGGTCCCTTTACCTTTACCTTTAGGTGATTGTTAAAAGATTGATTTAAGGTAAAAAGGTGAATTTAGGAATGTGGAGAAATTGGTAATGAGATATGGAAGTCTGCTAGAGGGAAGGAAGGAGGTCGATGCTTTATTTAAGCAATGTCTTAAGTTATTTTTTGATACTGAAATGTAATAAAATATGGAAAACTTAATAAAAATTATATTTTTTTAAAAAAAATAGAGACTCCCAAGATTCTTGGGTGGCGTGTGCATTAAATGTAGGGTGTGTCTGCAGCCGAGTCCACAAAAGTCTCTAGCCTGCACATTTTAAAGTATACAGTCTTCTCCGCAGTCAGATTGGAAATGCCAGCTAGGTTTGGTTTTTTTTTTAATTGCCTTTGACCAAATCGTTTGGCGCAGGGGAACGTAAGAAAATATGGAGAACTCTGCTGACTCAGGCCAAAGCTGCTTAGGAAAAGGCTTAATAGCAGCTTAGGGTCAGACCTCAAGGGAATCACAGCTGAGGAAGGGGTAACCCATGAGGGAAGAGGCTGGGACAGAAAGTGTGTGAAGTACATCTTCTCCTACCTGCTTCTGCCATTTCCGGACCAAGCTGAGGCATTGCCATAATGATGTAAAGTCACTTTCTGCTCTTAGGATCAGTCAAGTTCTCTTTCTGAAAACCATGTTTAAAAACCTCAGGTCTCACATGCTATTTTTTAAAAGTTTACTTAGCAGCTACAGGCATTTCTTCTCCTGCCCCCCTTCCATTTTTGTATAGAACAGGAGGATACATGTAGATCGTGCCTAGCATTGTGTGCACAATGCTTCCTGAAACAAGGGGGGTGACAAACTGGATGCAGAGTAAATGGGAGTATGTACACAACCTTAATAAGGGACAAGGGTGGCGCTGTGGGTTAATCCACAGAGCCTAGGACTTGCCAATCAGAAGGTCGGCGGTTCGAATCCCCACGACGGGGTGAGCTCCCGTTGCTCGCTCCCTGGTCCTGCCAACCTAGCAGTCAAAGTGCAAGTAGATAAATAGGTACTGCTCCAGCGGGGAGGTAAGCTTCTCTGGTTCTCCAGAAGCGGTTTAGTCATGCTGGCCACATGACCCGGAAGCTGTACGCCGGCTCCCTCGGCCAATAAAGCGAGATGAGCGCCGCAACCCCAGAGTCAGCCACGACTGGACCTAATGGTCAGGGGTCCCTTTACCTTTACTTTACACAACCTTAATACCGCACACAGTAGCAGGTGTGGGGCTGGTAAATGCATGGCTGCAAAGGAGCAATTGGGAGTCCTGGTGGTTCATCTACAAGTGGAGCGTGCACTTACCATCTTTTAAATTTGGAGGTAAATGCAAGTCTGCAGTGGTACCTCGGGTTACAGATGCTTCAGGTTACAGACGCTTCAGGTTACAGACTCCACTAACCCAGAAATAGTACCTCGGGTTAAGAACTTTGCTTCAGGATGAGAACAGAAATTGCGGCGTGGCGGCGGCAGCGGGAGGCCCCATTAGCTAAAGTGGTGATTCAGGTTAAGAACAGTTTCAGGTTAAGAATGGACCTCTGGAATGAATTAAGTTCTTAACCCAAGGTACCACTGTACTGGGATCAGCTTTGTTTGAGAACTCCCAGTTGGAGCTCCCAAGTAGAACAATGCCAGAAGGACTGAGCTTAATTTGAAGTCAGAGCAGAATGCAAGCCCCGCTTGCAGCAAGAATTGGCTCTTTGCAGATGCAGCTCGATTCAAGCCACAGCTGCAAAGGAAAACAGCTTCCTGTGCAGGCGCAAATTGGAACCATACCACACCTACAAAAGGAAGAAGGGAAAGAACCGGGAGTCTTTACCGAGTCTTTAATCTGCAGCTAACTCATTGCCCATCTGTCAGAGTGGCCTATGGGGAGTTGGGGAAGTTAGGATCCAGTCTGCTTAGCCGAATCCTGTTATCCAGCCTTGGTGTAGCAATTAGCATGTTGGACTTTGGCTGGGGAGAGTTGGGTTCACATCTCCGATCAGCCATGAAGTTTACTGAGTGACCTTGTGCCAGTCTGAGCTCAGCCAATTTAGCAGGCTTGCTTCCAATCCTCCAAGTTTACAAAGCTGGAAAATATCCCTCCACAACATTGGTCTAGTAGTGGAACTGTTATTCCTCCTGCCACCCCACGTTACTGCCCCTTTACACCACTACACCCAAGTCACGTCCACACCAAACATTTAAAGCACCATACATTTCTATCACAGTCATGGAGAATCTAGGGAATTGTAGGTCTGCGTTGCACTCTTAACAAACTATAGTTCCCAGTGTACTTTGGGGCAGGGAACCACAACAGTTTAAAGTGGTATAAGAATGCTTGTATAAAGTGGCAAAGGCCTGTTTGAAGGCATGCTGCCTGGGATGGCCCTCATCAGACACTGCACTTTAATTTCCTTTTTCTTTGGGGGGACCTTAGAAGGAAGGGGCATGGGTGGCGCTGTGGTGTAAACACAGAGCCTAGGGCTTGTCGATCAGAAGGTCGGCGGTTCGAATCCCCATGACGGGGTGAGCTCCCGTTTACGGTCCCAGCTCCTGCCCAACCTAGCAGTTCGAAAGCATGCCAAAGTGCAAGTAGATAAATAGGTACCGCTCCGGCGGGAAGGTGAACGGCATTTCCGTGCGCTGTTCTGGTTTGCCAGAAGCGGCTTAGTCATTCTTGCCACATGACCCGGCAAAACTGTCTGTGGACAAACGCCGGCTCCCTTGGCCAGTAAAGTGAGATGAGCGCCACAACCCCAGAGTCGTTTGCAACTGGACTTAACTGTCAGGGGTCCTTTACCTTTACCTAGAAGGACAGCAAAATTGACTTGCCATTAGGGGACCTGAACTGGAAATTAACGAGCCCTGTCATAAAGTCATAGACCCCCATTTCTTCCATCGGAAGCGACCTTTCTTTTCAAACATGAGTGAGCTTCTCTTGGTTTGCATAGTGGAGTAGTTTGGAATTCTGAATATTTACGTGTTGCACAAAGCAGCAGGAGAGAGAGACCCAGAGATGGGAATTTGCTGCACTTGTCCTCCTCTTTGCATTTGGCTCCGGTTATTTTAGCAAATATTTATCCTTCAAATGCTGTTTGTAGGAAGTCTTGGGATATCTGCACGCACAGGCTATCTCATCACCATAGTGTCTACTCCACCAGTAAAGAATCCTGCTTACATTTGTAAGGTGAAGTTGACAAAGGCTTGCTACGGAGGGCAGCTGGGGTCAAGTGTGCTGATTCAGGGCTCCCCTCTCTGCCCTTTTGTACACAAAGGCAGCTGAGGAATTTGCCTCCAGCAAAGGCACAACTTGGGGGGGCAAGGGGGGGCGTGTATTTCATGACAGTGATTTGGCTGAGCCTGGGAGCCTTTGCCTGATTCACTAGGCATCTTCTAACCCAGGCCTTGAATATATTTGGGCTTTTATTCTTGAGTGAGAGTGAATGCAAGAGTGAGAGACAGATACCATGGTTTGGTGGCGGCGGCAGGGTGGGTGTCTGGGCGGGAAGGGGATAGAACAAGAAGCTAGCAACCTCACCCCCACCCAGCCTGCCGCCTCCTTCCTCCATTTCTGGAGAAGGGAAAGGTCTGCTCCCAAATGAATCACACTCTTCATTAAAAGGCGGCATAGAGCCTCTGGACCCTGCTGGGCTAGAGGAGGGGGCAGCAGGGGGAGAGAAGGCTTGGCTGCTGCGTCAGGATTTATGGGGCAGCCTTTAATTAAGCCATAAAATGGGAGAGGGGCTGGTGGGAGCGGGAAATGGCGCATCGCTGATTCTGTCCTCGGGGCGCACGTTTTTCCCGAGCCCCATAAACCACCTTATTTATACACCACCCTCTCCCAGCCCCAGGAGTCAACAAGTTCCTCTCTTCCACAGTGGCATTAACAAGTATCCTCTCTGCTGGGGTGCCCAGGACCGATACCCTCTTGAGCGAGCTGGAGCGAATGAAAAATGAGGATCAGAAATGTCTTCCCCCCACCTTTAAAACTGGGCTGCAGGTTGTATTGGGTCCCAATGGGTTCAGCTGTGAGGTTCAGCAGGTGTTCTATCATTCCATCAACAAATGTGAGACTGGTCCAGCCAGGATAAGGTTGACGGAGAAGCCATCTTCCATATCCACCAAGAAGAAGCGATGACTAGTCCTGTAGGACACAAATTTAGCAGGTAACTTACTTCTGAAAGTTACTTTTGGACGCGGGTGGCACAGTGGGTTAAACCACAGAGCCTAGGACCTAGGATCAGAAGGTCAGTGGTTTGAATCCCCGCAACAGGGTGAGCTCCCGTTGCTCAGTCCCTGCTCCTGCCAACCTAGCAGTTCGAAAGCACGTCAAAGTGCAAGCAGATAAATAGGTACCACTCTGGCGGGAAGGTAAACGGTGTTTCCGTGCGCTGCTCTGGTTCACCAGAAGTGGCTTAGTCATGCTGGTCACATGACCCAGAAGCTGTACGCCGGCTCCCTCGGCCAATAAACCGAGATGAGCACCGCAACCCCAGAGTCTGTCATGACTGGACCTAATGGTCAGGGGTCCCTTTACCTTTACCTTACTTTTGAAAAAACAAGAGGCAGGGAGAGGCCAGACTCAAATCTGATGGGAAGCTGGTGACTTGAAAGTCCTGCCCCTTTGTCTCCATGCCCAGAGGTGTACTGCTGGGGTGCACTCTGCTCATGCTCAGAGCACACATGTTGTTGCTGTTGTTATCTCACTTATTCCAGGACTTGACCCATGGGAAACTAACTAGAATTAGAGACTTGGACGCATGGATTGTGAGGATTTGTCTGATGAGGTGCAGGGGCTAATGATAATCTGTTCACAGCGGGGGTATAAAAGGTAAAGGTAAAGGACCTCTGGACGGTTAAGTCCAGTCAAAGATGACTATGGGGTGTGGCACTCATCTCACTTTCAGGCCAAGGGAGCCGGCGTTTGTCCGCAGACGGCATTTCCGGGTCCCATGGCCAGCATGATTAAACTGCTTCTGGCGCAACGGAACACTGTGACGGAAGCCAGAGCGCATGGAAACACCATTTACCTTCCCGCAACAGTGGTACCTATTTATCTACTTGCACTGGCGTGCTTTCGAACTGCAAGGTTGGCGGAAGCTGGGACAGAGCAACAGGAACTCACCCTGTCTCATGGATTTGAACCGCCAACCTTCTGATCGCCAAGCCCAGGAGGCTCAGGGCTTTAGACCACAGAGCCATGTGTGAAATCACTGCAGCCTTTTCATTTGCTGGGCTGCAATGGGTGGGGTGAGGAGGAGGAGGAGGAGGAGGAGCCTGGTAGTCTCACTGCAAGGGGAATGTGAGAAAGGAGAAGGGGCAAAAGGTTTTGTGACTGCCCATTCCGTCCATCCCCAGAGGACCAAGACATTTGCCCTCCTGCTCCTCCCCAGCTTCCCCCATCCCCCCACACCCAGGCCCTTAACCAGTAACCTCCTGACCCCACTGTTCCTCTCCTCTCAGACGTAAGGAGAGAGGACCAAATTGGTTTGGGGAGGGGGAAGTGGTCTGAGATGGTAAGTCATTCACTGGACCTCAGTGTAGTGCAATGACTGCTCATAAGGCTGGTCCTGTATGTGTCTGTCACACAGTCACAATGGAGGCAACACATGTGGGCCCCTGTGTATACATTTCTGGCTTAAAATACAGCTAGGTCATTCTTTTCCCCAATTCAGTTGGATGTCGGTTTGGGGAAGACACATCATTGTAGCATTTCATAAGAAACTACAGAATAGATGTGGATTGTGGCTAACGTAATGCGTGCACAGCTTCTCAAACCCGTGGTGGGAGCACGCTGGATGCAGAGCAAATGGGAGTTTGTACACTGGGCTCTGAAATAATTTGGTTTTCAACTGCCTTCCCTGCAAAAGGCAAGTCAATCTTGTCTCTCCATCTCATGTGCCAGTAACCATGCATGCCTTTGCAAACATGCTCCAGCCAATTGCACACAGGATGTTTTTAAGGTGCATGGATGCTTTTTGTCTTCTAAAAGGTTAAAGAGAACTTGGATGCATAGAACTGGTGTGATCTATGAAAATGAATTAAGAAAGATAAAGCATCAGCTCTCAGTTTCAAGATGTTTACACCTATCCATGTGGGAGCAACTAGTAACTGTGTGTTGAGTCTGTTGCCCTTTCTCCATTATATTATTTTTAAGACACACCCCAGAGGAGCTGCTTGTGGAGACACTGGGACAGAAAAATAGTTTATGGGTGAGAAAAGGGTTCAGTGACCGGCCCCCCTCTTCCTCAGCACTTTCCCACTCTAAATTCCCTCCTCCTGAAGTTGGTTTCGGGACACAGTCTCCCATCTGCTTGTGTAGCATATAGATAGGCCCTGAGTTTCACAGACAACCAGGTATTTGAACCTAAGTCTCCATAACTGAAGTTCAATACTCTAACCACTATGTTGGCTCTTGAAAGTGTCTTGCTAGTATGCAGTGTTCTTTAACCTTGGGTCTCCAGATGTTGCAAATCCCATTAGCTCCAGCCATCATCATCATCAACATCATCAACAACAACAACAACATATACTGCTGTTCATCTAAATAACCCAGGGCGGTTCACAACAGAAAAATACAAAATGAAAACACAAAATCCATAATAAAACAAAAGCAGAAACGGTCAATGCTTAGGGATGGTGGGAGTTGTAGTCCAACAACATCTGGGGACCCAAGCGTGAAGAGCACTGGTACTACAGAGTGCTTCATGTATCCTTCCAGGAAACCATTGTACAGTAAGTGCGTCTCCACCAACCCATACACCTAGCTGGTCCCTTCACTTCTCACCCCCTCACTTAGTGCTACCTGCCGGGATTCAAGCTGTTATCAGAGGAAACTGGCCACTCTCCAGGCACCCGGCTTGAATCTCCGGTTGACCTCCCTGTCTGCATTTCCCGGCAGGATCCAGGCAAGGTCGCGATAGGCGATCCTCCCCAACATGAGAAGGACACACCACTCTTTCCTGCCCCCCCCCCCAGGCAGGGGAAAGAGATAGACAGAAACGTATTTACATGTCTTTATTTCTGTCTTTTGCAGCGTTACAGAAAACACGTCTGCTCTCTTCAAACTCCAACAGCAGAGAGACAAACTCCTCCTGTACTTCCTGTACAGCTCATATTACACTCTGAGCTAATTCCGGTGCTTCGCACTGTGAATAGACTGTCCCTCTGTTTCCCACGGAACAGCCCCAACATTCCCATTTATGTTTTGCTTTCAAGCCAGTAGCTCGCTGCCGCATTGGTTCTATATCGTAACCTTGATCCTGCAATATTGTAATAATGTAAAAACATAGCAGGAGAGAAGCCTTACTGCAGTGGGTTTCATACATTCCAACTACACCTTTTCACCACTCCTACTTTCTTGTTCTGACTGTCCTTGGTAGACTCTGAGATGGATTTAGGGGAGAGTGACTGCTTCGGTTGCCCCGGGTGTAGAGCTTCACGGCTGCCCCAAGGAGTGCCAGAACTATGTTGTAGAATGGAAGGTGAAAGGTGGGGGGCACTGAATGTCAACAGTGCACAGGGTGTCACTGAAATTTGAGACCCCACTGTCCCTAATCCCCTCGCCATTTTTGGTGATGCCTTATTGAAGTGTTGGTAGTGTGAGTTAGTGGCTAGAGTTGTGTGTCTTCAGGTTCCAGTCCCCCACCTTCCAAGTGCCCATCGAGGCGGAATTAAGAGGCAGATAGACAACAGGGAGTTTGAAGGGCCAATGATGAGACTGATTGATTGATTGATTGATTGATGCCTGTGTTCTCTTGTGGAACACAAAAAGGCATTACGTATGTAAGAACTGATCTATTTGTATTTCCTGTTCAATATGTTGGTCTTTAATTGCTTCTACTTAATTTGATAATGTGAATAGAGGTATGTTTATATGATGTATAAAGAATTCATATAGTTAAACACAGCCAGTTACGTTGTGGGTGTTACTGTTAACATGGTTGCCATTAATTTTGATTTTAATTAATTCTTATGATGTTTTTATATTGTTGCACTTTTTTAGTGTTGTTAGCCGCCCTGAGCCCGGCTTCGGCTGGGGAGGGCGGGATATAAATAAAAATTTATTATTATTATTATTATAATAACTGGATTTATGTAACTATAGGTTTGATAGTGTTGTGCATGATCTCTTGTGCGCATGCATTTCAATGCATAAAAACAGACACTTGTGCCATGTGCCATTTCATAGGTTACAGCTGCTCAAGCTGACTTGTTGATAAACCAGCTGAATCGTTGATAAAAGATTTTATGACAACTGTGAGAGGTTTTGTTTTGTTTTTGATTTAGTAGTCATAGCCGTGTATTTTTAAACCAATGAACAAACACCCGCCTGGCCTTTAAAATAAATGGAGGACAGGCTACCAGGAAGCACATGAAAAGACCAGTTGGAGTAAAACCTTTCGCAGTGTGTAACTGGGGAAGGGAGCACCTTGGGTAGTAAGTAATCCTTACTGTAAGAGTACTTCTGGCATGCTGTTTATTTCGAGAGAGAATCGGAAAAGTTGCACAAAAACGACGACAGTGGTTGCCAGCAACCCGTTTCTGATAACTCAGAAACCTATTTGCAGTATTGAAGCACCCTGAGAATGAGAGTGGTGCTAGTGTGTCTCTGTTTTCATCTATGGCAGGGGTGGGGAACATCCTGAGCCCTCCAGATGCTAGAATCATGGAACCATTGAATTGTAGAGTTGGAAGGGACCCCGAGGGAATCTCAGCTAAAGCATCCATGTTGTAAGACTACAAGACCCCATCAGCCCAAGCCAGCATGGCCAGGGTCTGGTAGGATGGGAGAGTTCAGCAACATCTGGAGGACCAGAGGTGCCAAAAATTCCTGATCTGGGGAATGTCAGTGGGGAGGGGAGGGGTCTAGTTTTGCCATATGGAAACAGCCTTTTGTCTTTGCATCATCTTTGCTTCATTATAAAAGGTAAAGGGACCCCTGACCATTAGGTCCAGTCGTGACCAACTCTGGGGTTGCGGCGCTCATCTCGCTTTATTGGCCGAGGGAGCCGGCGAACAGCTTCCGGGTCATGTGGCCAGTATGACTAAGCCGCTTCTGGCGAACCAGAGCAGCACACGGAAATGCTGTTTACTTTCCCGCCAGAGCAGTACCTATTTATCTACTTGCACTTTGACGTGCTTTCGAACTGCTAGGTTGGCAGGAGCAGGGACCGAGAAACAGGAGCTCACCCCATCGTGGGGATTTGAACCGCCAACCTTCTGATCGGCAAGTCCTAGGCTCTGTGGTTTAACCCACAGTGCCACCCGCGTCCCAATTGCTTCATTATACCCTGTTGCTAAAACGACTGCATTGCACAGTGATGTGTATGTCATAAACACTATTCCAAGGTTAAGAGTCACACACAATGCACATAAACAAACACACGCGTACTCATGTAGTACTACTGACTGTGTTTCATGGCGGCGGGGAATACTTCGTGAAGCACTCACAAAACTGGTTTGCCAAAGACAGAAGTGGCACAGTAAAGAAATGATAACTTGCCTAACAAGCGACAGACAGGAGCTTTTTCTATATGTATCTTCTGTAAAAAAGAACCCTCAGTTCTGTTCATTTGGTAAAAACAAACAAACCCAGAAACAAGCCAGCATCATCATCCACATTCTTTGAATTTTACAAACACACTTATAATGTTTTCAGCATCCAAGCTCTTTTTATAGCCTGCTTGATTTTGGTATGAAAGTTTACTGGTACTTGCAGCTTACATAAAACATTTATTAGTGAAATAAGTCATCCTGCAGTAATGGTTTTGCATTTGCAAAATATGTAATGCAGAGATTTCCTATTTGGCTTGAGGACGCTACTGGTTGCTAAAACTGTGGATAAATTGGGTTTGGACAAAAGGGCTGCTGGTTTATTTACACCATAGCCTTATGTATGCCTGCCCAGAAGTAAGCCCTGGCGTCAGTGGAACTTACTGCCAGAGTAAATGTGCAGAAGACAGCAGACTTAGGTTGTTTACTCCCCATGCTTTCAAAGCACGCAACTTTCCCCAAAAATTCCTGAGAATTCTAGTGTGTTGAGGGCACAGAGAGTTGTAGGTCTGTAAACTATTACTGAATAAAGGTAAAGGTAAAGGGACCCCTGACCATTAGGTCCAGTCATGACCGACTCTGGGGTTGCGACGCTCATCTCGCTTTACTGGCTGAGGGAGCCGGCATACAGCTTTTGGGTCATGTGGCCAGCATGACTAAGCCGCTTCTGGCGAAACAGAGCAGCACACAGAAACGCCGTTTACCTTCCCGCCAGAGCGGTACCTATTTATCTACTTGCACTTTGACGTGCTTTCAAACTGCTAGGTTGGCAGGAGCAGGGACCGAGCAATGGGAGCTCACCCTGTCGCGGGGATTCAAACCACCAACCTTCTGATCGGCAAGTCCTAGGCTCTGTGGTTTCACCCACAGCGCCACCCGCGTCCCTATTATTGAATAGGATGTCCCTATTCTCATTGGAGAACTGTTGGAGGAGATGCGTCAGACATTCCTGGCATTGCATGAGAGAGAAGCAGCCAGATGGAAGCAGCGACCAAGCGGCTCAGGAAAAGTAAGAACTGCTGGTATTTAGAGGATAGAAAGAAAAACTAGAACTGCTGGTGTTTAGAGGGTAGAAAGAGGCACAACACGCTTAGCTCACAGGCATGCATGGAAGAAATCAGTTTCCAGAGAGAATTAGATGCTGCTTCAGCAAACGGGTGGTCCCAGCCTAGTGTTGAGAGAACGGGAATATTAGGAGGGGGAGAGACTCTTGCAGTAGTTGGTTGGTGGGTGGGTGGGAGGGAGGGAGGGGTGCTTAATCCTCAGGAGAGGGGTTGGGGGCCAGATAGAGCAGCTTGGGGGGCCACATTTGGCCTCTGGGCCTGAGGTTTCCCCCTCCCCCCAATATACAGTGGTACCTCGGGTTACATATGCTTTAGGTTACATACGCTTCAGTTTACAGACTCCGCTAACCCAGATATAATACCTTGGGTTAAGAACTTTGCTTCAGGATGAGAACAGAAATCGGGCTCTGGTGGCGCGGCAGCAGCAGGAGGCCCCATTAGCTAAAGTGGTGCTTCAGGTTAAGAATAGTTTCAGGTTAAGAACGGACCTTCGGAACGAATTAAGTACTTAACCCGAGGTACCATGCTTTGGGTTACAAACTCCACTAACCCGGAAGTAGTACCTCGGGTTGAGAACTTTGCCCCAGGATGAGAATGGAAATCGTGCGGCGGTGTGGCAGCATAGCGAAAATGCACCTCAGGTTAAGAACGGTTTTGGGTTAAGAACGGACCTCCAGAATAAATTAAGTTCGTAACCTGAGGTACCACTGCAGGTGTTTAATGTAGTTGGACTCTATTGTTTGGAAATTCTTATCATACCCTCCAACATTCCTTAGATGAAAATAGGGAAATTTCTCACTCCCTACCCCCCAACTGACCCCGGTCAACCCCTCATTTTTTGTCCCCCCCCCAAACATTGCCCCTCAGAACCAGTGCATCACACAGGGCAGGGTCTCAACTGTGGCAGCACCTCCTCCTCTTTGCCTGCTCTCCGGCAGCTGCTACAAGCTGCCGAAGAGAGGAGGCCGGCAACAGTGGCCATGGAAACGCCATGGAGAGGCAACAGAATGCTCCCTTGGGACAAACACCGACTCATCTCCTCCCTGAGCTTGGTGGCAGCAGCACTGGCAGGGGAAACAGGGACATTTTGGGATCAAATAAAAAGCTGTGATGGCTTTTATAATTCCGGGACTGTCCCTGGAAAATCAGGACACTTGGAGCGTATAAGATCTTTGTCAATATTGGTCATTTATGATGCCCATCCATGGCTGGCTCTTGGTTTGAGGGGTGTCCTCTGTAGAGCCACCTCTA
Source organism: Podarcis vaucheri (assembly GCF_965113315.1). Classification (NCBI taxonomy): domain Eukaryota; kingdom Metazoa; phylum Chordata; class Lepidosauria; order Squamata; family Lacertidae; genus Podarcis; species Podarcis vaucheri. The sequence goes on along the minus strand of NC_138760.1, from coordinate 15,375,244 downwards.
TAGGTGGGCCCTGGTGGGCTTACCTGGCAGTAGTGGAAGGCAGGTGACAGCAACCCTCCAAGCAGAACCAGGTGGCTAGCAGCTGCCATGGTCATTTCCCACAGTGCCCCAGAGCACTGCTATGCTGGGGGCATTGTGGGAAGCTAAAAAAAGCAGCTACGCCCAGTCGCTCAGAGTACCGGGTCCGGTTTTCCTTCTCTTAATTGTCCGTCCAGAATAGGCATCTTGTGGTAGGCCCTGCCAGGGTACTGGGGCTTCAGCTCCTGCTGCCTAGAGAACCTCAGTGTTGAAAAACAGCCTCTGGGCCCAACAACCACCTCTAGAAAATGGGGTTGAGGGAGGCGCTGAAGGCCCAACACCAATTCACCCTTCTCTCTGTGGAAGCACAAATCATGTCAGTTATTGACTTTGGGAACTCTGTGATATGATACGGGCACTCTGCACGTGCTCAGATGTCCTCCGTTCCCCAACAATTTCACAGGCATGGAGAAAACCCTAGCAAGTACAGTGGTACCTCAGGTTAAGTACTTAATTTGTTCCAGAGGTCCGTACTTAACCTGAAACTGTTCTTAACCTGAAGCACCACTTTAGCTAATGGGGCCTCCTGCTGCCGCTGCGCCGCCGGAGCACGATTTCTGTTCTCATCCTGAAGCAAAGTTCTTAACCCGAGGCACTATTTCTGGGTTAGCGGAGTCTGTAACCTGAAGCGTCTGTAACCTGAAGCGTCTGTAACCCGAGGTACCACTGTATATACAGTTCAAGCATACAATGGAAGAGTTCACACCCAAAAGGGTCTTGTTTCTCCCATAGCCGTAACCTTGGATTCAAACAGAAATCTAACATTGTCCTCAAACATTGCTCTGACTCTCTTTCCAGCTTGCTGCTTCACTTCCAGGTCATCCTGAAGCAAAGTTCTTAACCTGAAGCACTATTTCTGGGTTAGCGGAGTCTGTAACCTGAAGCGTATGTAACCTGAGGTACCTGAGGTACCACTGTATGCAGTGTGAGTGATTCCTAGTGGCTTCTGGAAGAAGAAGAAGAAAAGCATCGGCAAACCCTGGTTCAAATTCAGGCTGCGTCTCCCCCGAAGCCCCTGCTTAACTTGCACCGCATGACAAGGTCTGATGGATCTTCCTCTGGGCCCCACCCAGTTGCGCTCCGCAGCAGTAACACGCCCGGTAATTGCTCCGCTGGCTGTAAATCAGGCCTCCAATTCAATGTAAATATGACTCATGTGAAAATCCATTTCTGCTCTTAGCGAGTGATTTAATGCAACACCTGCCTGTCTGCTCACGTCACAACCTGAGAGCCCGGCAACTTCCAAGGGACAAGAGGCAGCTGCGCTGATGCAGCAGAGCAGATAACGGCAAGACGGGATGCTGAAACAAAACCCTGCCCCTCTGTGGGAGAAGTGGGTAAAATCAATTGCTCCTGCAGGAAAAGAAATCCTCACCGACAGCCATACGGTCAATTTATCAGGGGTAATATTCCTAGCTCCATTATGGGCTTGTGTAGGCTGCTGCTTGCAGTTTAAAGTAGGTTCAGTGCATCCTTTGCCTGCATGCTTTTTGCATTGTCCACATGATGCTGTGGACTCTCTTGTAAACAAAATCTGCCCTTTTTCCGTTATGGGGTATCCAGGAGCCCGTATAGAGTCCTTACGTGGGTTCCCTATTGGTAGGAGAAAATAACAGAGGCCAACCAGAGAATATTGAGAAGCAAAGCAGCTAGTAAGCCTGATCTTTATTGATCTCTTGCAACAGGGTGCTCCCCTCACACGCAGGAAAGGAGGAGGACCTTGAACAATGGTGTACAAGGCCTTATATAGACCTTTCAAATTCCCTGCCCTGGAGCTCAAGACCACCCCTCCATACATCATACATACATCACAGAAGGGGTGTAACCCAAGACCACCCCCCACAAACATCATACCTACATCACAGAAAAGGTGGTCTACAACAGAAATTTGAGTGTTGTTGTTTTTCCTATCTGCCAGGTTATCTGATAATGCCTTATCTGATTGCCTTTCCTGGTAGTCTGGCCATTCCTTTGAAATGGTGATTACTAAATTCCTGTAACAAGGAAGGTTTTTTTCACCTCCTCCCTCCTTGCAGAGAAACATTTGGTCAGCTTGGGAGTCAAAAACGGTTCCAGGACTGTCTTCCTGTGCTGCTTCAGACATGTGGTTTATATATTTATGTACGTGTTTGCTTGGTACATTTATGAACATTTATTATATATCTAAGACCTTATAATTCCCAACAAGAAATTGCACATTGCCTAGCTGCAAATGTATTGAAGTGCATTTTGTGGGTGCTTTTTAAAAAAGCGTGTGGTAATGTTTTGCCTCAGTTGGAGGCAGCAGTTCTTCTGAATACCAGTTGCTGGAACATACAGGAGAAGAGAGTGCTATTGTGCTCAAATCCGGCTTGCCAGTTTCCCACGGGCATCTGGGTAGCCGCTGTGAGAATGGGATTGTGGACGAGATGGGCCTTGGGTCTGACGCATCAGGCCTCTCCTTACGTTCTTATGGGGTCCATCTGCCAACAGCCCCTCTACTTCTGTGGGTGAGGCATTTCTTGCATAAAGGTAAAGGGAAAGGGACCCCTGACCATTAGGTCCAGTCGTGACCGACTCTGGGGTTGCGGCGCTCATCTCGCTTTATTGGCCGAGGGAGCCGGCATTTGTCTGCAGACAGCTTCCGGGTCATGTGGCTAGCATGACTAAGCCGCTTCTGGCGAACCAGAGCAGTGCACGGAAACGCCGGTACCTATTTATCTACTTGCACTTTGACGTGCTTTCGAACCGCTAGATTGGCAGGAGCAGGGACCGAGCAATGGGAGCTCACCCCGTCACAGGGATTCGAACTGCTGACCTTCTGATCGGCAAGTTCTAGGCTCTGTGGTTTAACCCACAGCGCCACCTGCATACCCTCCAACATTTCTCCGATGAAAAGAGGGATATCTATCTTGGCAGGTGTGGACAAGCACATCAGCAGCAGACACAGATTGTTTTAAAACCTGCTCTTTTCTGCAAAAAAAGTACCTGTGTAAGTGTCCACGATGGCTGTCTGGTTTCTAGAACTCAGGATATTGAGTGAAGGTCTCATTGAGGGGAAGGATAACAACACAGTGCAAATGCAGTGATGAAGCAGTTTTTCGTGTGTCGGTGAAATTTCTTATGTGTGGGAGCATATGGAAAATCGGATTTGTGTGGCCCATTAACACTCTGGTGTGTACAGTGGTACCTCAGGTTAAGTACTTAATTCGTTCCAGGGGTCCGTTCTTAACCTGAAACTGTTCTTAACCTGAAGCACCACTTTAGCTAATGGGGCCTCCTGCTGCTGCCACGCCGCCGGAGCACGTTTTCTGTTCTCATCCTGAAGCAAAGTTCTTAACCTGAGGTAATATTTCTGGGTTAGCGGAGCCTGTAACCTGAAGCGTATGTAACCTGAAGCGCATGTAACCCGAGGTACCACTGTACACAGTCTCTGTCTGTTGTCCCAGCTGTGGCGGTGTAGTTAACTAATGCTAGACTCTGGGCTCAATGGTCTTGAAGTGTGTGCTCTTTATTTTTTGTATGGTATCTTTGTAAACTGCTTACAAACTATTGTAGGTAAGCAGTATATAATTCGCTTGAATCAATAGAAGTAAATGAAACAAATCGGCCCTGTGATGTCTTTAAAGTTGAAAAGAGTGGTTTGGGGTTTTTTTAGAAAGACAGGCTGTGAGTGACTTTTATGTGATGTTTGTCTATAAAAATGCTATTTTCCTTGATGTGCAGAATGAAAGAATGAATGAATGAATGAATGAATGAATGAATGAATAGGAGAACTGTAAAATAAAATACAAAATATCCGTGGCAAGTTAGCGGGCCCCTACAGACACCCTTTTTATTGCACATTCATGATGCTACAGGGGTGATCATATGTGCCTTCAATACTATTTGCACCTGCAGAGGTTTTGGGGGCAGTTGTACTACAGTGGTACCTCTGGTTAAGTACTTAATTCATTCCAGAGGTCTGTTCTTAACCTGAAACTGTTCTTAACCTGAAGCACCACTTTAGCTAATGGGGCCTCCTGCTGCTGCTGCGCCACCGGAGCACAATTTCTGTTCTCATCCTGAAGCAAAGTTCTTAACCTGAAGCACTATTTCTGGGTTAGCGGAATCTGTAACCTGAAGCGTATGTAACCCGAGGTACCACTGTACTTTACTTCCCATTGGTGCGCATCCTGTCACTCCCTGCTGAAATCCCCTATCTTCTTATACCGTAAACGTTCTGGTTTATTTTTGGCCTGCTTTTGTTGTGCCGTGGTCTCTCCGAAGAGCAATAATGTGGTAGTGTTGCAGAGCAGCTAATAAAACAGAATAAATCCGCCCCTAACACAGTCCTATTGTGTCAAGAACATGTTGCAGGACACAGCCGCAGTAAAACACCAGTCTGGAGGGCCCCAGAGGGCTCTTGATGCGCTTCTTTTTTAAAAAAATTCCAGGATATATGATTATGTGTGACCAGCAACAGGGACATTATCTTTGGTGGGTGGATTTCACAATTCCGTGGAGAAGCAAAGTGACCTGTGAATGACCCAAGTCGGTGAATTGTGGAACCGAAACGCCCTGGGATTCCTTGGCTGTGTAGGCAACGCACAGGGTTGCCAATGTTTCCTTCTTTTCGAGCAGGACTCCTGTGCGGGCCCAAGTCATTTTTAAACGACTGTTACGGAAATTACCGGGGAGGGGGCACATCTTCAAAGTTAAATATTACAAATATTATGCCTGAATGTATCCTTTCAACTTGACAGCTCAGGGAAGTTACCTAGCTTAAAAAATAATATAAAATCATCTCCTTTCCCAGTTTCCTCCATTCCAAAGCTATTTTCCCCTTGAAAAAGGACTCCAGGAAGTTTCCAGAGGTGACAATTGCTGGGCTCATTGTTAGCCAAAGGAAGCCAAATCTCATCACCTGACTCGCCTCAGGCTCCAGACATGCAAAGGAACTTCTATTGTACTTTTGGGTGGTGGGTACTTAAGACATATTTATCTATGCTAATCTTATACCAAGGACTTGTCTGGACATGTTTGCCAAGGTTAACCCCTCCCCTTTTGTGACATGTCAGTGATGTAGCAATGATGCTGTACGAACTGTATTCTGGGACATGGTGGGAAAGTTTTAAAAGTCTTTGTCACCCCATCCTCGGGGTTCAAATTTGCTCTTTGAACCTATTGCGCACTAAACTTTGGTCTACAGCTATTTGCTCCGGTTGGCTGGACTCCTTCCTTTATTCCTCAGGGACCCGACGAGCTGGGTGATTGAGCAGCCTCACACCTAGATTTTTCCGTAACATTTGACGCCCATCCGTAACAACGACCAATTTTTTGTTTTTTTTAGTTTCATCAACAGTGATTTTTCTCTGATAAAAACCTCAACTCAGCCCACTTGGATTTTGTTATGCATATTTGTGGGCTCTGTTTAGTTTCTGGCAATACTTGAGTAGAAGTGAGGATTTAGGTAGGTGCCACTTTTCTTGATGCTGTGAGACAAGTTCCTACATAGTTTTTAAGGCACAGGGGAGCCTTGCATTCCTTTGTCTTACGAACTTGTGTACTTCCGCCCCAGCTTTCAGGCAGCTGTGTAAAAAAAAAGCCCATCTGCTTAGGAGATCCTTGAGCACGGATAACTGCTATCAATCCTCCATGGTTCCTTACGGTTGCGATTATGGATGGCTGGGAATCTTTTGTGCTGCTACTGGATTAATATATCTCTTGATTTCAGTTTTGTAGTCTGCACATCACCCCTAGCCCAGTCACAGCGATTTTCCAGTGTAAGCTACCTTGAGCGTTTAGAAAATGTGGCATAGAATATTTAAAGCTTTCTTTTAAAAGGCTTTAGGAGTAAAAACCAGTACTTCATTTGAGTGCAGAGCCCTGAAACCTCAATTTAAATCACATGAATGTGCTGCTTTTTCTCTCTTCCCATCCTTCCCTCCCCACCTGGCAGCCATGCCTTCTGAGCTGCGCAAAGCAGAGACCAGTGTTAACTGAACAACTCTGGGGTAAGGATTACTAGGAAGCAGGGCCCTGTAAGCAGCTTTGAGCTTTGTTGTTGTTGTTTAGTCGTTTAGTCGTGTCCGACTCTTCGTGACCCCATGGACCAGAGCACGCCAGGACTTCTGTCCTCCACTGCCTCCCGCAGTTTGATCAAACTCATGCTAGTAGCTTCAAGAACACCATCCAACCATCTCATTCTCTGTCGTCCCCTTCTCCTTGTGCCCTCCATCTTTCCCAACATCAGGGTCTTTCCCAGGGAGTCTTCTCTTCTCACAAGGTGGCCAAAGTATTGGAGCCTCAGCTTCAGGATCTGTCCTTCCAGTGAGCACTCAGGGCTGATTTCCTTCAGAATGGATAGGTTTGATCTTCTTGCAGTCCATGGGACTCTCAAGAGTCTCCTCCAGCACCATAATTCAAAAGCATCAATTCTTCGGCGATCAGCCTTCTTTATGGTCCAGCTCTCACTTCCATACATCACTACTGGGAAAACCATGGCTTTTACTATACGGACCTTTGTTGGCAAGGTGATGTCTCTGCTTTTTAAGATGTTGTCTAGGTTTGCCATCGCCTTTCTCCCAAGCTTTGAGCTTTAGTATTTTCTTATTTTCCAAATTTTAGCACAGGATGAAAATAGGATTTTTTAAAGTAGACAACTGCATCTCTGTTTTTTTAGGTCTTGTGGCTTGGGCTTTCTCTCCAACACAGCCTTCCTCCATTCCTTTCTAACTTTCCACTCATCTCCATTGCAACTTTTTATTTCGACTACTCAAGTCAATACCTGCAATAGTCAGCTGTGTGGGCTGCTGTGAACGGACCAGCGCACAAGCTAAGCATCTGGTACATCTGGACTTTGGGAGCAGGGAATCCATTAAATGAAATATATCCTAATAGTGTTCATCTCCTAAGGCAGAGATAGCCAGCATGGTGTGCTCCGGATGCGGTTGTACTACAACTCCCACCTCCCATGGCTATTGGCCCTACTGGCTGGGGCTGATGGGAGTTCAAGTTGAAATATACTCGGAGTCGAGAGTGGATTTCATGCTCTTTCTTCAGCTCATAGTGGTGAGGAGGAATGGACGTTCCCTCAGAATTTCTGCTTTATATACATTATTTACACAATGGGCTGCACATGATTGGCTAATTCCGGGATTCACCTGTAGGCCAATCAGGTTGCGGATTCACTTCCACCTGGAGCTGGATTGGGTGGCTCCTGTGGACCAATCAGACTGCTGCGTTCTGGACCCTATTGTTCTAGGACCAATCAGACTGCTGCATTCTGAATCCTATTGTTCTAGGACCAATCAAACTGCTGCATTCTGTATCCTATTGTTCTAGGACCAATCAAACTGCTGCCTTTTGGATCCTATTCAACTCAGTACATAACAGAAGTCCAGCAACATCTCGAGGGCACCAGGTTGACTAACCCTGTCCTAAAGGTATGTGTACACTACAGTTGCCATAAGAACAGGGCTTTATTTTTGCAGCCAGAACTCGCCGGAACTCTCAAGTGGGCGCCACTGCCATTATAAGAGAAGAAAGGGAAGAGTTCATGGTGAACCTCTTTTTCTAGAAAAATAGCATTGCATAAGACCATAAAAAGAATCCTGTTGGATCAGGCCAATGAGCATCCTGTTCTCACAGTGGCCAACCAGAAGCCCGAAGGCAAGACCCAAACTAAACAAAACAAAAATCTGGCGATGGTAGGCTAGAGACAAGTGCTACCCCCACCCTGGCACAAAAAAAGAAGAAGGCCTAATGATTTATCCAGCCCCGGCAAAGGACACCTTCCTGCCATAAGGCTTCTTCTTCTGTACATGGATCTAACCCCCTTTACACCTCTTAAAAGGGCTATGCTGTACAGTGGTACTTCGGGTTACAAACGCTTCAAGTTACAGACTCCGCTAACCCGGAAGTACCGTAGTACCTCGGGTTAAGAACCTTACCTCAGGATGAGAACAGAAATTGTGCGGCCATGCGGCAGTGAGAGGCCCCATTAGCTAAAGCGGTACCTCAGGTTAAGAACGGTTTCAGGTTAAGAACGGACCTCCAGAATGAATTAAGTTCGTAACCAGAGGTACCACTGTACAGTGGTGCCTCGCAAGACGAAAAGAATCCGTTCCGCGAGTCTCTTCGTCTTGCGGTTTTTTCGTCTTGTGAAGCAAGCCCATTAGCGGCTTAGTGGATTAGCGCTATTAGCGGCTTAGCGGGCTTAGCGGATCAGCTGTTAAGCGGCTTAGCGGATCAGCTGTTAAGTGGCTTAGCGGCTTGGGAAAGGGGGGGGGACTGAAAAAACCCCCGCAGGAACTCGCAAGACATTTTCGTCTTGCAAAGCAAGCCCATAGTAAATTCGTTTTGCGAAGCACCTCCAAAACGGAAAACCCTTTCGTCTAGCGGGTTTTCCGTCTTGCGAGGCATTCGTCTTGCAGGGCACCACTGTATTGTACATAAAGGGGAGCCAACCAGGTGTCCTTCGGATGTTATTAGATAGCAGCGCCACCATCCCTAACCATTGGTCATGCTGCCTGGGGCCAATGGGTGTTGGGAGTCCAACATTTGGAGGGCACCGTATGTGGATACATCCCAAGAGTCTTAGAACCCTGTGAATAGACACTTGAGTTTCCATTTTCAGTGCTAATGAGCATGAGAGAGACAATCTCCATACATGTTCAAGCCAAACTCAAGGCACAAAGGATGATGTGAAGAGTTACTGGGCTTGATCCAGTGCATTGGAGAGGGGCATGGCACTTAAATATTTTTCTAAGGGACTCCGACTCCTTGTTCACCTCCAGATTTTGGAGGTCAGGCTGTCTCCTTGGCCCTACATCCACGGGAGTGTGCAGAGACTCCCCTTTGTTGGGCCTCAAGAGCTGTGAGCTCATCCCTGGCTGGAAACACGGATGCTTAAAGGGATGTTTGCCTCCCCCCTTTCCATCGTATTTCTTGCAGCACAGACAAAATGAGCAGAGGAACACTCCCAGCAGCAGGCGGGAGTTGGGGGGGGGGAGAGAGAGAGGCTGTCTCTCAACAGTTTGCCTTTCAGAAAGGAACGGAAAGATGGCCAAGCCTGGAAGAGGGCTACTGGCAGAAAGGAGGGATATGAGGCAACAGTAAATTTTAAGAGCTCGGTTGCTTCCAGATTATCTGTTTATTGAGCATTTTGTCTTGATTTGCTTGTGCAAAGCTTGCACAGAAGTTATACAATGCCTGCTCTTTATTGAGCTATAGCTCCAATGTCTTTGTGCGGAGGTTATACGACTGCTCATCAATCATTGCCCCATACTTTCTAATGCATTTACCTATCCGTTTTCTTACTGCAAAACCATTAAAAAAAATAGACCCAGGCAGTGCTTTCCCCCCTTAAAAAGTGTTTACAGGTACTCTCATTTTATATAGAGTGGTACTTCAGGTTAAGTACTTAATTCTTTCCGGAGATCCATACTTAACTTGAAACTGTTCTTAACCTGAAGCACCAATTTAGATAATGGGGCCTCCTGCTGCCGCCGTGCTGCCAGAGCACGTGTTCTCATCCTGAAGCAAAGTTCTTAACCTGAAGCACTATTTCTGGGTTAGCGAAGTGTGTAACCTGAAGCGTATGTAACCCAAGGTACTACTGTAATTCAAATCGGGAAAAATAAATACAATAAATGGACAAAAGTATGAAGATTCACAAAATGTTTAGGGGTATGCATACCCCTGCATACCCCAGAAAAAAGCACTGGGCCCAGTTTTGGTATTCCAGAGTACACTTTAATTGCGCAAACCTGAACTTTCTGGTGTGCAACTGAATCCCTCTTACAAGATAGCGAAGTCAGCACAATCAATACAGCAAGGCATACCAAGATCTGCAATTGTCATTTATAGGGACAGAGAGGACAGGATTGGCCAAAGGGAGTCTCTGGTGGTGTGACCAACTGAAAAAGAAAATGTGAGTGCCGGACTCTGAGGGTTTACTTTTTTAAGAAAGTAGGTCTCTAGCCATTCTAGAAATATGTTTATGAAACAGAATGTATAGGTGACATTCTAAACAATTTCTGTTAAATGAGCCAGCCCAGCTTCTCCTGTCTGTCAGTGTTTTTAGTCAATGAGTGATGTCAGAGCTGTGAGTTGTTTGGTCCCTAGGCAATAAGACTCCCTGGATTCCCAACAGACTTAGATTTATAATGGTGCAATTGAAGTAATTGCACCAGGCCTGTGCCAGCAGGGGTTCCAGACTCTTTAAGTTTTTATTTAAAAATAAGAAGGAAAGAAAGTTATGAAGTATAATGTGCAGGCAATCTTCCAAGCCAAGGCATCACCAACCTGACCCAGGTAGGGGGAACGAATATTGTGGTAGGAGAATTGTCATGCCTTTTGGTTTTTGGGAGATGTTGGGGTTGGGGGAAGTGCTGAGGCCATTCCACCTGCTCCACCTTTGGCTGCCCATGGAAGGACTTTTTGAAGATGTTGTGCCCATTTGTCTGCTCTTTGCTGCTTGCTGGCCTGGTGGAGCAAGTAGCGGGCAGTTGTTCTGACTACGGAGGAGTGTGTGTTTGTAGTGGTGGAGGAAGAAGCACAGGGTCCATAATTTTGCTGCTTTGTTTGTTTTGATGCTTGCCAGCCACATGGAGCAGTAAGCAGGCAGCTACTTTTTTAAAAAATAGTGTGTTTTAGTGAAGTGCATTGGAATTACTTGTGGCTCATTTTGCCACCTGCTAGCCACGTGTTGAAAAGCGCAGGTATTGGAGGAAGAAACGTTGGAATCATCTCTTTATTTTATGGGCTTGTTTTGCTGCCTGCCAGCATGTGGAGCAGGCAGCTACATGAGAGGGATCTCAGTTGAATATGTGTGTGAGGGGAGAATTATAGCAACCCTTTCTTATTTCTGTTTCATGCCATACAGTAGAGATTTCTCCAGAGCTAGTGGAGGGCCATCATCATTATCTCCTTTTCCTTATTGTTTCTAAAATAAAATAAAATTGGGGGGGGGGGTGGCAGCACAGAGGTATGATGATCATCACTTCTTTTCCCCAGATTGTTTACAAGGGTTTTTTGGGTGGTGGGTGGTGTAGTGCTGAGGCATCACCATTATCACCACCACCACATTTTTCCTGATACTCCCAATGGTGTTTTTTTTTTTGGGGGGGGGCTACCCATTTCAAAGTATCATTCTTATCATCACCTTTTCTTCCTGCCTGATCCACAGCAGGCACTGTTCCCAAGTTGTTTGAGGGCAGGAAGCATTATTATTACCATCTCTTTATGCACCTCTGATTTTGTCACAGTCACGTTTATTTAGGGTCCCCCAAAGGGAGCCCCACAGACCATAAATCTGCCACTAAGGGAATTGCAACAGGTGCAGTTGGAACAATTCAGTTGTTTAAGTGAGAGAGGTATGGAGAACTTCAATCCCTCGCAAGCTGTGGTCAGACACAACAGGGGCACTTGCACCTTTAATAGTTAGAGCCTTGGATTCGAACAGAAATCAGACATTGCTCTCAAACATTGCTCTGGCTTTGCTTCTAGGTCACTTCACTGCAAGTTCTCGGCTCCAAACTTTGTCTGGCTTTGTCTGTTGAAGGAGAGGGGCTCCACCCATTTGCTGCCTTGCACTGAGCCCCTTAATCCCCCTTAATGGCTCATCACCTAGGCTATCACCTCACCAGGAGGCTAGTCTGGCTATTCCAAGAATTAAACCTGGATTAAATTCTAACACTTGCTGAATGCAGGGATTAGAGAGGTCTGGCACACAGCATAACAGCTAAACTTGTAACAATATATAGCTGCCATGTGCTTTGCAGCCACGTTCTCCTTGGCTCAAGGTTCCCAGCAGGGCTGATCCTGCTCTTATAGAGCTCATCCTATTCCCTATCCCTTTGGATTGTAAGGCTTTAATTCCCTCATATTTGGTGAAAATTCCATTCAGGTTTTCCAGGAAAAAAAATCCAGCGCCTGTTACACTTTATAGCTTCCAACATGTGCTATGCCTTTTACCGATGTGGCAGCTTTGATTTGTGGCTCCATGGGGAATTATGGCCTGTTCTGTAAGAGATAATCTTGGGTGGGGTGAGGGGGGCCCATGTTTTGTGTTTTTAAAAAACAAAACAAACCCACACCTACATTAAAAAAAACACACCTGCTTCTTAATGATGGGACTGATTAGAGAGAGAGAGAGAGAGAGAGAGAGAGAGAGAGAGAGATGCAGAGTTGGAAAGAACAAATCTAACTGCCCATTTTATAAGCCCTGCACCCTTCCTAGCAACTGATATGAACATTAAATGGGCAAATATTTCCCCACCATTCCTCTTCATCTGCTAGATTTGCACGTGGCAGACTGCAATTAAAGTTTCGGGAGGAAGGCTGGCTCTAAGCTTTTGTATAGTGCTTGAGAATGTTCACAGAATCATAGAATTAGAAGGGACCCTGAGGATCATTCTAGGCCAACCTATGCAGCTGTCCTATGCAGCTATGTAGAGACATCACCTTGCCAACGAAGGTCCGTATAGTTAAAGCTATGGTTTTCCCAGTAGTGATGTACGGAAGTGAGAGCTGGACCATAAAGAAGGCTGATCACCAAAGAATTGATGCTTTTGAATTATGGTGCTGGAGGAGACTCTTGAGAGTCCCATGGACTGCAAGAAGATCAAACCTCTCCATTCTTAAGGAAATCAGCCCTGAGTGTTCACTGGAATGACAGATCCTGAGGCTGAGGCTCCAATACTTTGGCCACCTTATGAGAAGAGAAGACTCCCTGGAAAAGACCCTGGTATTGGGAAAGATGGAGGGCACAAGGAGAAGGGGACGACAGAGGTTGGACAGTGTTCTCGAAGCTACCAGCATGAGTTTGACCAAACTGCGGGAGGCAGTGGAAGACAGGAGTGCCTGGCGTGCTCTGGTTCATGGGGTCACAAAGAGTCGGACACCACTAAACGACTAAACAACAAAAGAGGCAGGATTACAACTTTAAGCTGTGCATATGCCTTGTTTGTGCTTCTGAAAGTCCTAATGCAATATTAATAGCAAAAATACAAAAGCAGAGAAAACTAGATCAACTGTAGCAGAAGTAACCCCACATCATGACTAAACGACTAAACAACAACAACTCTCAGCACCCATAACAAACTACAGTTCCCAGGATTCTTTGCGGGAAGCAACGACTATTTAGACTAGAGTGCTATCCGAGTGCTATAAATGTATGGTGTGAAAGTGGATGGTCTTTGTTTCTGGGGCAGTTATATGATGAGCATTGATCCTGATTAGCTTGTGGGACGTTTACATGCCTTCCCATTAGTTGTTTATCCATCCAACACTTTCCAGTGAACTTCCCATTACTTTCCAGAAAGCCTGGTTGCATTTTTCTAAGTTGGATAAGTTGCGCTAGGAATGACAGAGTGCTGTAATCCGCTTTAATTGTGCAAACCTAAATTTCTGTTGTGCCCTTGAATCCCTCCTGCAAATTACTGACAGTCCGGAGGCATCCAAACCCACTTTTAAAAAGCATCAGGCTTTTTGTGGTTTGGAAAGTGACAGAGGGATGCTTTGAAAAGCGTGGAATGAACACATGATTAATGGCAAGATGTATAAACACCCCATAAGCAAACCAGGATGGATGCAGTAAAAATGGTCCTTGTTGGCTCACAAACAAATCAGAATGAATGGTCAATAAAGACCAGGTAAAATCTAAACTCTGTGTAAACGTTACATGGGGAAATTAGGGTGGATGCTCAGTAAATAGGTTGCCTGGATGAGCTCCTTTTATCTGCCCTGAATCGTCCCTGAATTTCCCCCATCCACTCATGGGAGGTGTGTGCTTCTGCCCTGGAATGGGGGATGTGGGGAGTCCGCAGCCCTCAACAAACTGTTTTTATACAGAGATGACTGGTGATTCCTGCAAGATGAGAAGGCAGACTTGTTGGCACTCAATGTTTATTTATACTTTTGATGGAGCCTACAAGAGCCATGGTTGAGGCTCAACTCATCTCCCTATTTGAAATATTCATTCCTCCCCAAAATCAGCTCTGGGGCTTCAGAGGTTTGTTTTCATTGCCCCCCTCCCCGCTCCCCAAACCCCTCTGATAAACTGTCAGACTCAGCATCCCCTCCTCCCTTCTCAAATTACTTTTTGACCCAGAGTAACTGTTTTTATAGAGCTTTTGGCTGTCACGCACAAAGCCTTCCCTTCCTGCCCAGGAAGCTGGGGAGTTATGGAATTTGTCTGCTTTGAAAGCCTCGGTTTCAGCTCGTCTGGTCTTCTTTGGCTGTAAACTGTCTTTCTCGGCCTGAAATGTGTGGAAAGTTTAGCTGCTGCCCTCCCTAGCCAAATAAGATGAGTCTAATGTCAGTTAGGAATTATGAGAGCTGGCCTCAGATCCTTTGTTGCCTGAGGCAGAAGACAAGATGGCGCCTCCTTTGTTCCTGTGTTCCACGTTCAAAAGCTGAGCAGACTGGCAGCTCAAATCTTACTTTGACCCTGGTCATGGGACAGGGTCCCCCACTGTACCTTAGGGCAGCATAGGGGGCACAGGGCAGGTCGTGTGACACACACAGTAATGTCTGCTCTCCACACCTCAGTATTTGCTGCCTGAGGCAACTGCTTCACTCTGCCTCATGGTAGGAGTGGCTCCGGAACAGAGGGAGGATGAACACTTGGAGCAGGCATAGGCAAACTCGGCCCTCCAGATGTTTTGGGACTACAACTCCCATCATCCTTAGCTAACAGGACCAGTGGTCAGGGATGATGGGAACTGTAGTCTCAAAACATCTGGAGGGCCGAGTTTGCCTATGCCTGACTTGGATGAAGGGCCGTAGCTCTGCAGTGGAGCATTTACCTTGCATATGGAAGATTCTAGGTTCAACCCTCATCTCCAGGTAGGGCCAGTGTAGACAATACTTGAGCTAGACAGACTAATTGTCTGACCTGGCAGCAGGCAGCTTGCTATGTTCCTAAGATGTTGCAGAAGGAATGATCAGCCCCTGACCTGCAAAAGTGCCCATGATAAATAAGAAACCGAGGTGAAGGCATCTGCATTAAACACCTTCTCAACTTGTAACCCGCTTTTCAATAAAAGAATTCTTCCCAAAGTAGTTTTACAAAATAAAAAACACAACCAATAAAAATATATTCCCTAAATTCCAGCTCCATTATAGTTAAGGCTCCAAACAGGTGTTTTTCCTCTGTGGCTTGCTATGAAAGGAAATTGGATCTAAGGAGCCCAGATCTAAACGAATACAGCAAAAGATATTCACACACTTCCATGTGTGCATTCTTTCTGCGGTCTTCTTATCCCATCTCGCTTCCTTTCTCTGATCGCTGTGAACATGCTTTTGTGACTGGAGCAGCTGGGGCTTATCAGAGAAAATTCCTGGGAAGCAAGTTGCAATCACGGAAGCGTTGTGTCCTAAAAGCCATTATCCCACCAGAGAAAAGGAAAACTACACTGGTACAACTAGCAAATCTAGAAGCAGCAGCAAGGTAGCATATGTACCAAATAACTGGCAGCCCATGGGCAAGTGATAAGCAATCGACCAATACTCAAAGAGTTTGTTGATAGCTCTCTGCTTTACAACCATCTGGAAGCCTTTGCAACGATGGGAGGATATTCATCTCTATTTCGTATCTGTAACAGTAATGCTCAGGAACATTCCCTGTTGCAACTGTTTATGCACACCCGGAGGAAGGGGGGGGGACACCCCAAACTAAGACAGCTCCTTCTTGCTGGTCTAATGAACTGCAACTGCAGATGCAAAAGGACAGCTGAACCAAAGGTTCCTCTCCTCAGCTGACATGTGCTTGACAAAGCAGTCCACAGCACTGGTCTGTTCACACAAGTAGTGTAATGTGAAGGATGGATTCCCACAGAATTGTGTAGCGGATTGGCTCCAGAGAGCAAGCAGGCATTCCCTGATTTGGGGAGTCCAGGTCCGTATAGTTAAAGCTGTGGTTTTCCCGGTAGTGATGTATGGAAGTGAGAGCTGGACCATAAAGAAGGCTGATCGCCGAAGAATTGATGCTTTTGAATTATGGTGCTGGAGGAGACTCTTGAGAGTCCCGTGGACTGCAAGAAGATCAAACCTCTCCATTCTGAAGGAAATCAGCCCTGAGTGCTCACTGGAAGGACAGTTCCTTAAGGTGAGGCTCCAATACTTTGGCCACCTCATGAGAAGACTCCCTGGAAAAGACCCTGATGTTGGGAAAGATGGAGGGCACAAGGAGAAGGGGACAACAGAGAACGAGATGGTTGGACAGTGTTCTTGAAGCTACCAGCATGAGTTTGACCAAACTGCGGGAGGCAGTGGAAGACAGGAGTGCCTAGCATGCTCTGGTCCATGGGGTCATGAAGAGTCGGACACAACTAAATGCCTAAACAACAACAACAACATCCTTTAAACCAGGGGCAGCCAACCTAAGGCCCGTGGGCTAGATGTGGCCCAATCACCTTCTCATTTTTTTAAAAAAATGTTATTTATTAATGTTTCACAAACAATAAAAACCAATTCCAACATTTAAACTACAAAAGCAAAACAAATAAAAAATACACAGTAGAAAAACAGTTGATAGAAGAAAGAAAGAAAAATAGAGAATAAAGAATAAAGACAAAGAAAAACACCAAAGTTCAGACCTAAAAACAAAAAATAGATTAATATTTTCAAATATTATATTTTCTTCACTAGTTTCTTGACCTCCTCACACCTCCCATTTTGTATTCCAATTCAAATATTAAATTCAGCAAATCCTTACCCTCTAACATTTATCCTTACTCCATATATTAACCTATTATTATGAATATCCATTTCCAATTATCAATCCCTATTTACATTTTCTTAAGCATCTCTTTACCAGTACCACTTATTTTCAACCAGACATCTTGGCCCAATCACCTTCTCAATCCGGCCCATGGATCGTCCGGGAATCAGCGTGTTTTTACATGAGTATCATAGAATCATAGAATCATAGAATCATAGAATCATAGAGTTGGAAGAGACCACAAGGGCCATCGAGTCCAACCCCCTGCCAAGCAGGAAACACCATCAGAGCACTCCTGACATATGGTTGTCAAGCCTCTGCTTAAAGACCTCCAAAGTAGGAGACTCCACCACACTCCTTGGCAGCAAATTCCACTGTCGAACAGCTCTCACTGTCAGGAAGTTCTTCCTAATGTTTAGGTGGAATCTTCTTTCTTGTAGTTTGGATCCATTGCTCCGTGTCCGCTTCTCCGGAGCAGCAGAAAACAACCTTTCTCCCTCCTCCATGTGACATCCTTTTATATATTTGAACATGGCTATCATATCACCCCTTAACCTCCTCTTCTGCAGGCTAAACATGCCCAGCTCCCTTAGCCGTTCCTCATAAGGCATCGTTTCCAAGCCTTTGACCATTTTGGTTGCCCTCCTCTGGACACGTTCCAGTTTGTCAGTGTCCTTCTTGAATTGTGGTGCCCAGAACTGGACACAGTACTCCAGGTGTGGTCTGACCAGAGCAGAATACAGTGGCACTATTACTTCCCTTGATCTAGATGCTATACTCCTATTGATGCAGCCCAGAATTGCATTGGCTTTTTTAGCTGCCGCGTCACACTGTTGGCTCATGTCAAGTTTGTGGTCAACCAAGACTCCTAGATCCTTTTCACATGTACTGCTCTCAAGCCAGGTGTCACCCATCTTGTATTTGTGCCTCTCATTTTTTTTGCCCAAGTGCAATACTTTACATTTCTCCCTGTTAAAATTCATCTTGTTTATTTTTGCCCAGTTCTCTAATCTGTCAAGGTCGTTTTGAAGTGTGATCCTGTCCTCTGGGGTGTTAGCCACCCCTCCCAGTTTGGTGTCATCTGCAAATTTGATCAGGATGCCCTTGAGTCCATCATCCAAGTCGTTGATAAAGATGTTGAATAAGACCGGGCCCAAGACAGAACCCTGTGGCACCCCACTAGTCACTCTTCTCCAGGATGAAGAGGAACCATTGATGAGCACCCTTTGGGTTCGGTCAGTCAGCCAGTTACAAATCCACTGAGTGGTAGCAGAGTCAAGACCGCATTTTACCAGCTTCTTTACAAGAATATCATGGGGCACCTTGTCAAATGCCTTGCTGAAATCAAGGTAGGCTACATCCACTGCGTTCCCTTCATCTACCAGGCTTGTAATTCTGTCAAAAAACGAGATCAGGTTAGTCTGACATGACTTATTTTTCAGAAATCCATGCTGACTATTGGTGATCACAGCATTCCTTTCTAGGTGCTCACAGACTGTTTGCTTAATGATCTGTTCCAGAATCTTCCCTGGTATTGATGTCAGACTGACTGGGCGGTAATTATTTGGGTCCTCTCTTTTCCCCTTTTTGAAAATAGGGACAACATTTGCCCTCCTCCAGTCTGCCGGGACTTCGCCTGTTCTCCAGGAATTCTCAAAGATGACTGCCAGTGGTTCTGAGATCACATCTGCCAGTTCTTTTAATACTCTTGGATGCAGTTCATCTGGCCCTGGAGACTTGAATACATCTAAACTAGCCAAATATTCTTGTACTATCTCCTTAGTTATTCTGGGCTGTGTTTCCTTTGCTGAATCATTTGCTCCAAATTCTTCAGGTCGGGCATTGTTTTCTTTATCGGAGAAGACTGAGGCAAAGAAGGCATTGAGTAGTTCAGCCCTTTCTGTGTCCCCTGTTTGCATTTCACCATCTTCTCCTCTGAGTGACCCCATTGTTTCTTTGTTCTTCCTTTTGCTACGAACATACCCATAAAAGCCTTTTTTGTTGCTTTTAACCTCTCTAGCAAGCCTGAGTTCATTCTGTGCTTTAGCTTTTCTGACTTTGTGTCTACACGTGCTGGCTATTTGTTTGAATTCCTCTTTGGTGGTTTCCCCCCTTTTCCATTTTTTGTACACATCCTTTTTTAATCTTAATTCAGTTAAAAGTTCTTTAGATAGCCACCCTGGCTTCTTTAGGCACCTTCCATGTTTCCGTCTCATTGGTATTGCCTGACGTTGTGCTTTTAGTATCTCCCTCTTAACAAACTCCCAGCCATCATGAACTCCCTTTCCTTTTAGTATTGTTGTCCATGGGATCTCACCCAGCACTTCCCTAAGTTTTATGAAGTCGGCTTTCTTAAAGTCAAGAAATTGAGTCCTAGTATGCTTGGCTGCTCCTTTCCGCTGTATAGTAAACTTCAGAAGAGCATGATCACTCGCGCCTAATGATCCTTCCACTTCTACCCCACTAACCAGGTCATCAACATTGGTTAGGACCAGATCTAAAATGGCTGTTCCTCTTGTTGCTTCTCCCACTTTCTGGACAATGAAGTTGTCTGCAAGGCCAGTGAGGAATCTGTTTGACCTTATGCTCTTGGCTGAGTTTGACGTCCAACAAATGTCCGGGTAATTGAAGTCCCCCATTACTACTATCTCCCTTCCTTTTGCATGCTTGGCCATCTGTTCCAGGAAGGCATCATCTATGTCCTCCGTTTGGCTTGGGGATCTATAGTAAACTCCCACAATGAGGTCTCTGTTATTCTTCTCTCCCTTAATTTTGACCCAAATGCTCTCACTTTGGCTTTGAGGATCTAAATCTTGGATCTCTTCACAGGTATACACATCCCTGACATATAACGCCACTCCTCCTCCTTTCTTGTCTGGTCTGTTTCTCTGAAATAGATTGTATCCCCCCATTATTACATTCCAATCGTGGGACTTATCCCACCAGGTTTCAGTGATGCCTATTATGTCATATTTAGTTTGCTGTACCAAGAGCTCAAGCTCATCTTGTTTATTTCCCATGCTTTGCGCATTAGTGTACAGACATTGAAGTCCATTAATCATTCCCCCGTGTCTCTTATTTAAGGATTTTTTCCTCCCACCACTAGGTCCGCGTGCTGTTTGCTCCATTTGGTCTATGACATTTGGATGATCATCTTCATTAATTGATAGACTCCTACCTTCAGGAGCACTGTCTCCCTCCCCCACATTAGTCAGTTTAAAGCCCTCCTGATGAGGTTTCTGAGATTTTTGGCAAAAACATTTCTCCCAACCGTTGTGAGGTGCAGCCCATCACTTGCCAGAAGTCCATCTTCAAGAAACTGCAGTCCGTGATCTAAGAATCCAAACCGTTCCTGTTTACACCATTTGCGGAGCCAGCTGTTCACTTCCACTATTTTCCCCTCTCTCCCTGGGCCACGTCGTTCAACTGGGAGGACAGATGAGATGACAATTTGTGCATTTAGTTGCTTCAATTTCCTGCCGAGAGCCTCGTAGTCTCTTTTGATCTTCTGGAGGCTATTGCTTGCAGTGTCATTGGTTCCCACATGAACCAAGAGGAAGGGGTATTTGTCAGTGGGTTTTATGATTCCTTGCAGTCGTTCAGTTACATCTTGGATCTTAGCCCCGGGGAGACAGCACACTTCCCGAGACATCTTGTCAGGCCCACAGATCACTGCTTCTGTTCCCCTCAGTAGGGAATCCCCTATCACCACTACACGCCTCCTCTTGGGTTTGGTCGGGGTTCTTCCGTGAGCTGTCCGTTCCAAGGTCGCCTGCACATTCCCTGAGGACTGACTTTGCTGCTCGTCTTCATATACCTGATCGACTGTAATGAGGGAGAGATCCTCAAATGGAGTCTGCTCTTTGTCTTCCATGCTAGGGGAGTAGAATGTGTCCTTTTATTTAAAATGCATCTCTGGGTTATTTGTGGGGCATAGGAATCTGTTCATACTTTCCCCCCAAAATATAGTCCGGCCCCCCACAAGGTCTGTGGGACGGTGGACCGGCCCATTGCTGAAAAAGGTTGTTGACCCCTGCTTTAAACTCACCCGAACAAGCATATTAGAGAGGCTGCTCTACCATTAGGCAAAGGGAGACAACAGCTTCAGGCAGGTCTTTTGGGTACATTAGAAGGGCAGTTACTATGATTTTTTAAATAGATTTCTTACTCTTTTTTTTTTACTTCCAGGGTGGGAGAGAGGTGCTTAGGAGGTTTTTCTGCCAGATACCAAAAGAGGAGGAGGGAGTATACAGCTCTGGATCAGGCAGCAAAATTATTTGGGCCCAACTCTCTGTATCAGTCACAAATCATTCCTGAACTGACTCTTCGGGCCAGGGCAACAGGCACACACCCAAATGCTCAAAGTGTGCTAAATGCATTTTGAGTTGTCCAGCAGAGGAGCAAAATTCCCCCACTTCCCAAATGCACTGCCTCATTTACAGGCTCGAAATGGAAGGAATTCCTGTCATTTCCCTGAGGGTGCGCATGCCATAGATTTTATTAGGAGGATATTACCAGGGCAGCAAGTTATGCATGTTTCTCTCTCGCTCCTTTAATATTTTCCCCCTATGTATTTCTTTCCTCTTTTTTTGCTTGTGGACCCTTGCCCCAGTGCTGCAGAATGATGCTGTGTCCAGAGACTTGGGGGTGGGCTGGGGGAGACTTGTGGCCTCCACACCGCCAGGAAGAGATCCTTTGCTACAGCTGCTGCTGCAGGGGAAATTAAGACTGCTTTCAGATAAAGAACTTAGAGTGTTGTTATGTACTGAGTTGAATAGGATCCAAAATGCAGCAGTCTGATTGGTCCTAGAACAATAGGATCCAGAATGCAGCAGTCTGATTGGTCCTAGAACAATAGGGTCCAGAATGCAGCAGTCTGATTGGGCCTAGAACAATAGGATCCAAAATGCAGCAGTCTGATTGGTTCTAGAACAATAGGATCCAAAATGCAGCAGTCTGATTGGTCCTAGAAGAATAGGGTCCAGAATGCAGCAGTCTGATTGGGCCTAGAACAATGCAGCAGTATGATTGGTCCGCAGGAGCCACCCAATCCAGGTGGAAGTGAATCTGCAACCTGATTGGCCCACAGGAGAATCCCGGAATTAGCCAATCATGTGCAGCCCATTGTGTAAATAATGTATATAAAAATTGTGTAAATAATGTATATAAAGCAGATATTGTGGGGGAACTTTCATTCCTCCTCACCACTATGAGCTGAATAAAGAGCATGAAATCCACTTTCGACTCCGAGTATATTTCAGGTGTGATCACCATGCCTCATTCATGCACGTTCTATTGGGATGATGGCGCTGATGTCCAGATGACATAATAACCTACCCACATTTCCCCAATGCTGCTAATGTCCTTTTTTTCTTACTGTGGGAAAACCCTCCTTTGGCCGCCTTGGGTGAGATGCTTCTCGTGAGATGCCTTGCTCACAGATGGTATGTTGGACTGTCCAAATAATGTAATCTAGCTGCAACCTCTTCTGTGCAAAAGGAAGCCCTAGCACTTATTTTAAAACATCAGAAGGCTATTTTAAACTGCATCCCAGATTATAATTTTAAAATACATAACTGTGAAGATACATAGAATGAAAGGGTTTAAGGTCAGTGAGAAAGAGGAGGATTGGTTTGAGAAGACATTGAATTATTTGAGTAGGTTTGAACAATTTGGGGCAATTAAAATGTTAAAAGTTAAATAAACCTTGTGGAAGGAGGAGTGTTAAGGTATATAGAAGTGTATACAGTGGTACCTCGGGTTAAGTACTTAATTCATTCCAGAGGTCCATTCTTAACCTGAAACCATTCTTAACCTGAAGCACCACTTTAGCTAATGGGGCCTCCTGCTGCTGCCGTGCCGCCGGAGCATGATTTCTGTTCTCATCCTGAAGCAAAGTTCTTAACCCAAGGTACTATTTCTGGGTTAGCGGAGTCTGTAACCTGAAGTGTATGTAACGCGAGGTACCACTGTATATGGTTAATTTGAATATGTAATTATTGAATATTATTGAATATGTATATTATTGAATATTGTATACCCAGTGTAACGGCTGACTGGGGGGTTTCACTGTTTGTGTTTTGGTGGTTGGTAAAAAATATTTATTTATTTATTTTTAAATTAAACTGCATCCCCCTGTCTCCTGATCACTTTTGGTGTCTGGAGAAGCAGGCATATTGAGAGGTTTTGCTTTCTAATCAGGATCACAGAGGCGACCAGGCCCCTCTCCCCCATACCAGAGCCCAACCTGATTGCCTTTAGGGATGTTTTTGGGATTTTTTAAGAATGCGTGTATGTTGGGCTGAACCACACGCACCATGTAATTTGTCCTATGGGATCAGGAAGGGTGGAGGAGAAGGCAGTGGTGAGACCACTGCATATTGTATATACACAGAGAGACACAGAGTGCTAATGCATTCTAGTGTGGAGGAAAGCAAACTGCAATTCTGCTTACAGCAGGATTGCAAAAGCTGGGCAGCGCTTGGAGGAGGAGGAGGAGTTTGGATTTGATATCCCGCTTTATCACTACCCTAAGGAGTCTCAAAGCAGCTAACAACCTCCTTTCCCTTCCTCCCCCACAACAAACACTCTGTGAGGTGAGTGAGGCTGAGAGACTTCAGAGAAATGTGACTAGCCCAAGGTCACCCAGCAGCTGCATGTGGAGGAGCAGGGAAGCGAACCCGGTTCACCAGATTACGAGTCCACCACTCTTAACCACTATACCACACTGGCTCTCTTATGGAGCCTTCCGTCTGGAAGCATCCTAAGTCGATAGACATGTAGGGTGGGTGGGAGGAACAAAACCATTTCTCCGCTATCAGTGGCAAGCCCACCTCGGGGGAATCCTTGGGAAATGATGTGGCATCTTCTCTTCCAAGGTTTGAGCTGAAAGCACCCACCTGCACACTTTCAGCTGGCTGCTCTACGGCTGCCACCTTCTTTTCCTCTTTTTCTTGGGGAGCAAAGTGCTCCACAACTGGCTCCATGGGAGGGGAGGAGGTTTGCTCCACTAGGCTGCAGGGAGCATCCTTTCTCAGCAGGTGGAGTGAGCTGCAGAGGTAGCGATGGGGCAAGGCGAGCAAGGAGACTGTGACTAGGGAGTGAAAAAGTGTGCATGCACATAATTCCCTGCCCACAACTTTGTTGTTCCCCTAGTAATGGAATCTTGCAGTGTCAGTGAATTTCCTGCGTGTGGGGTGGAGGGAATGGGGCTGGGGGTTGGGCAATGCAGGCGGGACGTGTGTGTGTGTCTAGGGCAGTGTCATTTCCACCCAGCTTTGCCATGATGGAGAGCAGCGCATCTGCACAATTCATGGCCTGCGGGGTGCTCGGCGCAACCATTCCGACACTGCCGGTGAAATATGTGCTTGCCGTGCATCGCTAATGCGGGCCAAGCAGATGGCACCGCAGCCATTAAAGGAATAAATAACGGGCACTACAGCCTGCCTGGCATTGGGAGTAGGTGCTCTCTGCCACCTGGACAGATCCCTCCGAGCAGGGGAAGGGAGACACCTAATGGTCACCCCTGGACTACACAGCTAGGCAAGGTGTCCTGAAGTTTCTCCAGGGATATTCTCTCTCTCTCTCTCTCTCTCTCTCTCTCTCTCTCTCTCTCGCTCCCATCTCCTTTGAAGTGGGTGTAAGAATATAGAAAAATCTCAACAGTTTCTAATAATTCCTTATCTGTTTTTGAATGCATATAGCACCTTATTTTGCTCTAAGGGATCCCAAGGCAGTTTTACCTTTCAGGAGGCTGTTTCACAGAGCTTTGGCTTGTGTGCATGTTGCATTTTAATTCAGCAACCATCTCCCCCAAGTTCCCATCAGTGTGGCAGGTAGACAAGGTAACTTCAGGGTCAGCCAGAGCGGTGGGTAAGACCAGGGGGAACCTGGATTCAAATCTCCCAAGCAGCCACAAAATGTACTGGGTGATCTTGGGCCAGCCAGTTGTCATTGCTTAGCCTCGTGGTGATGTTGTGGGAGCATGAAGTGGCAGGACAGCGCACACCATGTACATGGCCCTCAGCTGCTTGGAGAAATCGTGGAATAAGCAATATGCAATAATACATATTGTTGTGTACCGTTGTTCAGTACCCAGCTCCTGCCAACCTAGCAGTTCGAAATCACGTCAAAGTGCAAGTAGATAAATAGATACCACTCTGGCGGGAAGGTAAACTGCTTTTCCATGCGCTGCTCTGGTTCGCCAGAAGCGGCTTAGTCATGCTGGCCACATGACCCGGAAGCTGTACGCCGGCTCCCTCAGCCAATAAAGCAAGATGAACGCCGCAACCCCAGAGTCGGTCATGACTGGACCTAATGGTCCCTTTACCTTTTACCTTTAGCCTGGCTTGAGCCTCCACGGTCTGAGCCACAACACATATAATGCAGAATAAGGTGGCTGGTGGCCACTGGAGCTGATGGGATGGAAAGCAGAGAGACCAACAGGAGATGGAGCCAGAAAGCCAATGACAAGCAGAGCTCACACATTCTAGTTTTATTGTCACCTTCCCTCCTGCTCAGTTCCACAAGGGTAACACTGGGACGAAGGAGGAAGAAGCTGACAGGAAGTACCCTCTGGACCAGTTGTAAGTAAGGTAGGCAGGTGGTGTTTGAGGGCAGATGAAGGTTGGTGGAGCAATGCCCCATTCAGCCTAACTGACCAGCCTCCACTGTACTTGTGATACAGAAATGGCAGAATTTAGGCTTAATAGCTATTGTTGGAAGTTTGTGGCTTGGCAGTGTGGAGAGAATAAAGTTTGAGAAAGAACTTCTTTGAAAAGTCCTTTGAGGTCAGAGCTAAATGGCAAAGAGGGCAACAGCCACTGAAAGGGTGAGGTTCTCTGTGGCGAATCAACATACAGAGAGTAGCAGCAAATGGTTGGGTGAATCAGTCTAAACTTTCTTTTGAACTTGCTGCTGATCGGCTTAACTGAGTAACTGGTGCTATTGAAGGGAGTGGGGAGAGATTCCTTTTTGTCTCCATCTTCACTTAGTTCAAAATATTATGTTGTTGTTGTTGTTTAGTCATTTAGTTGTGTCCGTCTCATCGTGACCCCATGGACCAGAGCACGCCAGGCACTCTTGTCTTCCACTGCCTCCCGCAGTTTGGTCAAACTCATGCTGGTAGCTTCGAGAACACTGTCCAACTACCTCGTCCTTTGTCGTCCCCTTCTCCTTGTGCCCTCCATCTTTCCCAACATCAGGGTCTTTTCCAGGGAGTCTTCTCTTCTCATGAGGTGGCCAAAGGACTGGAGCCTCAGCTTCACGATCTGTCCTTCCAGTGAGCACTCAGGGCTGATTTCCTTCAGAATGGATTAGTTTGATCTTCTTGCAGTCCACGGGACTCTCAAGAGTCTTCTCCAGCACCATAATTCAAAAGCATCAATTATTCGGCGATCAGCCTTCTTTATGGTCCAGCTTTCACTTCCATTCATCACTACTGGGAAAACCATAGCTTTTACAATACGGACCTTTGTTGGCAAAGTGATGTCTCTGCTTTTTAAGATGCTGTCTAGGTTTGTCATTGCTTTTCTCCCAAGAAGCAGGCGTCTTTTAATTTTGTGGCTGCTGTCACCATCTGCAGTGATCATGGAGCCCAAGAAAGTAAAATCTCTCACTGCCTCCATTTCTTCCCCTTCTATTTGTCAGGTGATGGGGCCAGTGGCCATGACCTTTTTTTTGATGTTGAGCTTCAAACCATATTTTGCACTCCAAAATATTATAATTGTCTATCACACCCTCCTTTAGGATTCTTCCAGGTGGGGGTTTATTGTGGGAATGATGCTCCTCATGCATCCATATATTTATATTTTTTGCCATGGCCACATGATGTTATCATCATCAAAACACCAGGCTACATCTCCCCATCCCAACCCATTAATTTAGGGCTACCCTTTCCAGGATAATCTGATAAATGGGGTGTGATGCCTACAACCCATTTGTTGTATCTCAAAGACCTGTTTACAATCTGAAGTCCCCTTCTGGAATTTCTTTCCAAGCTAAAAAGTCTCCATTTGGCCTTTCCTTGTAGGGCTGACAACCCAAAGCTCTCCATCATTTTAGCTGTTCTTCCTGGGTCCATATTATACCCTATTTGAGATAGGGTTCCTCTGTCTCCCATGTCAATTACACCCTTTACAGAAAACAACAGCTGGCCTTTGATTTTCCCCCATTAAGCTTGGACGCTTGGCTCCCATCTCTCAAATGAGAGAAGCATCCAAGATTTTGAGGATAGCTGCTGGCATTTCCATGGTTATGTCTTCAGCTCCGGATGGGGCACACAAGCATTGAGTCTGTACTCCCCAAGGAGTCTGGATTTCTGAGTCTAACCTCTCTAATTGGTAGCTCTCCTGGAAAGGTGGCGAGGGGATGGACGTAAGGGCATTTCGTGTCACGGTCAAGCCAAAGAACGCTGCTCTTTCCCATGAGTCTCTCTGCTCGGGACTTAGGTTCATGCTGTTGCCACGGCAGCAGCGTTACCTCAGCAGCTGCCTGGGCATAATTAGGGGGGCATAAATCACAGCTGCCTGGCACAGATGCTGGGACTGGCGTTGTCCTGCCGGCTCGACGTCTCTGAGCCCAGCCAGGTCATGGGCTGAGTTGACAGGACCCACAGTATGATGCCTCCTATGAGCTCAGGGCACAAAATATTGCCGCCATTGGCGGCCTTCACTTCTGACAAGGCCAGAAGGGAGTATTCCCCCTGGGATAGGAGTCATCTTGCGGCATCTATCCAGTGCTGAATTAAAATTCATGTCCTGGTGGATCTCTCTCACACACTCTCCCTCTTTCTCCCTCTACAGTTTCAAATTTTTGGCAGATCTTTCTGAAATCTGGGTGCCACCTGAATAGGCAATAAGTAGTAGTAGGTTTGGATTTGATATCCCGCTTTATCAGTACCCAAAGGAGTCTCAAAGCGGCTAACATTCTCCTTTCCCTTCCTCCCCCACAACAAACACTCTGTGAGGTGAGTGGGGCTGAGAGACTTCAGAGAAGTGTGACTGGCCCAAGGTCACCCAGCAGCTGCATGTGGAGGAGCAGAGACGCGCACCCGGTTCACCAGATTACGAGTCTACTGCTCTTAACCACTACACCATAGCAGAACTGGGGTCCCTCCTGGTGGTGTGACCCTGTGGCCCTCAGATATTGTTGGACTTAAGAGCCCGCCAGCCCCAGCAAGTATGGCCAGTGGCCAGAGGTTATGGGAGATGTCGTCCAAAAACATTTGGTGGGTCACAGGTTTCCTATTCCTAGGAATCTAAAGTAAGTAGGAAATGGTGATCATAGTCAATGCTGCTTGGGCCTGGCCAGGGGTGGGTGGGTTGGACAAGAACATCTGGGAGGCCACAGATTCCCTGCCCTTGATCTAGACCAGAGTTTCCCAAACTTGGGTCTACAGCTGTTTTTGGACTACAACTCCCATTACCTCTAGCTAGAGGACCAGTGGTCAGGGATGATGGGAATTGTAGTCCAAAAACAGCTGGAGACCCATGTTTAGGAAACCCTGATCTAGAAGGTTAAGAAAGTGGACCTAAGAGGCCCAATCCCTCTTCTTAATAGGAAAAGCTGTGGCTTGCTAGAATGCGGGCAATCAACAGAGACTGTATCTCCTGTGCTGCAAAAAGGGAGAGCTCTGGCTATAGGGGAAATGGGCATGTCTGCTGCATCAACAAGGCAAATATGTGTTAGATTCCCCCTCTTTATTCAGGAATAGGGAACCTGTGGCCCTTGGTTCCTCTTGCATGCAAGGCTGATGCCATCCCAGTGGGTTATACCCCTTCCTGTTGTGTATCTCTATACTGAACCCCGTCAAAACGAAGGGTAACAACTGAAAGAATGCTCTTCTTGGAGGCAGCATTCTTACCAAAGCCAGACGAGTCATCACCTATTTTGCACTCTTCTCCTGGGCATTGAAAGTTGATTACAACAGCCAGCTTTCTGCTTATGCCCAGAGACACTCTCCTCTCCAAACAGGTTCAGAGATCAGGAGGAGGGAGAGGTAAAATAAAGCACCACTAGTCTGCCTAAGAGGTTGTGGAACATTGTAAGTACAACCGTACCTTGGAAGTTGAACGGAATCTGTTCCTGAAGTCCATTTGACTTCCAAAACGTTCGAAAACCAAATCATGGCTTCTGATTGGCTGCAGGAAGCTCCTGCAGCCAATCAAAAGCCACGGAAGCCCCATCAGACGTTTGGGTTCCGAAAGAATGTTCGCAAACCGGAACAATCATTTCCGGGTTTGCGGCATTCGGGAGCCAAAACAGACGAGTTCCAGGGCGTTTGGTATCCAAGATACGACTGTGCACTATTAGCAGGAGGGGAATTTTTTCCCTCTGCTTGCTTGCCTCCTTGTATGCCTGTTTCTGTGACTGCAGTGAAAGAAGAGAGTGCAATAAAAGGACCAGTGAATTATAGAGCCAAGTATAAAAGTTCCTTAAAGGTAAAGGGACCCCTGACCATTAGGTCCAGTCATGGCCTACTCTGGGGTTGCGGCGCTCATCTCGCTTTATTGGCCGAAGGAGCCGGCGTACAACTTCCGGGTCATGTGGCCAGGATGACTAAGCCGCTTCTGGCGAACCAGAGCAGCGCACGGAAACACCGTTTACCTTCCCGCCAGAGCGGTACCTATTTATCTACTTGCACTTTGACATGCTTTCGAACTGCTAGGTGGGCAGGAGCAGGGACTGAGCAATGGGAGCTCACCCCGTCGCGGGAATTTGAACCTCTGACCTTCTGATCGGCAAGCCCTAGGCTCTGTGGTTTAGACCACAGGGCCACCCACGTTTCTTATAGAATTCGAATAGACTTTAAGCCACCAGCCCTGGAGCAGGGCACATTCCATCCCCTTTACTATCTCTTAATTTTCAACAACTTCCATCTCCAATAAGTGGAGAGGCTGCCATCTAGTGACACTTTTGAGCAAAGTCATTAAAAAAAAACTACAACCTAGGGCAGAAGCAGAACCAAACAGAGGAGGCTGCCTTGAACACGGTTCCATCTATCTCAATAATGTGTACACGACTGGCAACAGGGTTTTCCAGACAGGGGCTTTTCTCAGTGCTACCTGGAAATGCAAGGGATTGAACCTTCTGCATGCAACAGCTTGTGTTCTGCCACTGAGCTGCAGCCCTTGCAGATAAAAGCCAAGCCAACGCTTCAGAATTCTGGTCTTGAAAGAATTGTCCTTCTTTGCTTTTAAGGTTCAGCATTGAGCAATTCGGTAAGGATGCAGGTGGCGCTGTGGGTTAAACCACAGAGCCTAGGACTTGCCAGTCAGAAGGTCGGCAGTTCGAATCCCCACAACGGGGTGAGCTCCCGTTGCTCGGTCCCTGCTCCTGCCAACCTAGCAGTTCGAAAGCACGTCAAAGTGCAAGTAGATAAATAGGTACCGCTCTGGCGGGAAGGTAAACGGCGTTTCTGTGCGCTGCTCTGATTTCAACATTCAGCTTCAAGACAGTCCTCAGCCTGGCTCCTGTGTGTCATGGGGGCCTGAGCCCTGAGTCTTTTGGGGCTCAGATCTCCTACCCTGCACCCCATTTCTAAACTTTAATACACACACACACTGCTTACAGGGCTGCTGAACGTGCTTTAACACACAATTCCTGGGAGGCCTCTAACACACACCATCTTAATTTGCTCAGAGACCTAAACTTGCATCACTGCATATGGAAATCATATGCAAATTACAGCCATATGGGGGGGGGATGCCCTGAAGCAACACCCCTGTGCTGATCAGAAGAAAAAGATTCTTCTGAATTCTGCAGCCCCAGAGGCCTCTCTTGGAAGAGTCTCTGCTAGGGGAGCTGTTCCTGGAGAGCTTGAAGAGGGGAAGGGAGATTTATGGCCCTTAAGTGTGAACTGCCTGGTGATATATCCAATCTGCTGCTGCTGCTGCTGCTGCTGCTGCTGCTGAGGATCGCTTAAGATGCATCACTGGGCAGAACAATGAAGAGGAAATCCAAGGGCCCTGCTGGAGAGAGGCTGTGGTGTAAGAGTAAACTCAATTGGGGGGGGGGGAATGAGACTTTCCTCAATAATAATAATAATAATAATAATTTATACCCCACCCTCCCCAACCAAGACCGGGCTCAGGGCGGCTAACAACCTATAATAAAAACAAGTTGATTGAAATACAACTTAAAAAATTCAAGAAGGACACTGACAAACTGGAACGTGTCCAGAGGAGGGCAACCAAAATGGTCAAAGGCCTGGAAACGATGCCTTATGAGGAACGGCTAAGGGAGCTGGGCATGTTTAGCCTGGAGAAGAGGAGGTTAAGGGGTGATATGATAGCCATGTTCAAATATATAAAAGGATGTCACATAGAGGAGGGAGAAAGGTGGTTTTCTGCTGCTCCAGAGAAGCGGACACGGAGCAATGGATCCAAACTACAAGAAAGAAGATTCTGTTGAAATTGCAGAGTCCTTTGCACAACGGAATGATGAACAGTACGTGCCACATGCTTAAAGTTGCTTTATTCTCAGTCTAAAGTTGAGAAATTACAAACATGCATCTTGCCTCTGCTGGAGCAGAGAAGCAAACATCCTTCTTCTCGGAATGAAGAACACCGAGAGAAAAAATGAAAAACAGGAAACCAGTGTACGTCACATCCAGCTTCCCATTCCCGTGGGAAAACCCAACAGTACTCTGACTGTGGAATGTAAACATTGTCTTGTGACAAGCACTTCGCTGCACAGTGAAGGAAGCAGAAACCAACATCCTCCCCCTTTCTGTGAACATCACTGGGCAGCGTGTTCGTACAATATCAGTACAAACCCAACTTCTGTACATAGGTACAGTGTTGATCCCTTGATACAATCTTGGACAATACATCAGCAGGAATTTCATTACCTGGCATATAGGACACCGTTACGAGTCCCTTCTGAATATGTTCCCTAGCATGTTGCACCTTCAACTGCAAGTGCTTTGTGCTTTGCTTACAACCTTCCGAATTCAGCAAAGCCAAACATGCTTTGTTGTCCTGGTAAACCTGGATTGGACATTTGACAGGAATTTTCATGTCTTTGCACAATTGTAACAACCATTCACAATCCTTAAGTGAATAAGACAGTGCATTCAGTTCAGCTTCACAAGTACTTAAGCTAATTGTTGTTTGCTTCTTGCATGACCAATCAAATAGACCCTGATTGTACATGTAGCAAACTCCAGACGTACTTTTCCTGTCTGCAGTGTCACTTCCAAAACTTGCATCTGCAAAAATTTCAACACCACCAGACTTTTGATTGTTAAATCTCAGTCTGTAATGCATAGTGCCTTTCAAATAGCGTGCTATGCGTTTCAGAGCTTTCCAATCCTTAACAGTAGGATTGTTAACTTGTCTGCTTAGCAAATTACAGCTAACAGCAATGTCAGGTCTTGAACATCTGGCAATGAAGTTTAGCTTGCCTAGCACACTTCTGTACAGTGTGGTGTCAGAAAATGCTTCTTCAGTGTCTTCTACCTGATAACCTGTTGTCATCGGTGTGTCTACAGGGTTAGCATCCATCAGGTTCAGTTTGTTTAACACATCAGCAATTTTCCGTGACTGGTGAACTAGAATGTTACCACTTTGATCTTTCTCTATTTCCAGAGATAGGTAGTTGTTTACCTCACCAAGATCTTTCATGTCAAAGTGCTCTTTCAGTTGAGCTAGGGCATTATTGTACATTGTAACATCTTTCCAAAAGAATAAAATATCATCAACATAAAACAAACAATACAGCTTCTTTTGCCCCTCCTCTTTGACAAATACACATGGATCAGCTTTCCCTTGTTGAAAACCTAGAGAAAACAATGCTTCAGTGAGTTTTGTGTGCCAACACCGTGCACTTTGTTTGAGACCATAAAGGGACTTTTTCAGAGCACAAACAAATCCCTGTTTTACCTGTACGCCATCAGGTGGAAGCATATATAGTGATTCACCTAGAGATCCGTACAAAAACGCTGTATTTACATCGTGGTGACTAATGTGTAGATTCTCCTCTGCAGCTAGCTTGAGCATAAGCCTAATGCTCTCATATCTCACAGTTGGTGAGTAGGTCTCGTGATAGTCTTCACCTGGTACCTGTGCAAAACCTCTGGCTACCAATCTGGCTTTGTGTCTGACTATCTTGCCATTTTGATCTGTCTTCGCTTTGAAGACCCATTTGCTTCCAAGCAGTTTCATTCCTGGAACTACTGGAACTAGCTCCCATGTTTTGTTCCTTTCTAAGGAATCAAGCTCAGCCTTCATTGCATTTAACCATGGCTCAGCTTCCTTAGAATCCAAATCCTGGATTTCTTGGAAACTTGAAGGTTCAAATACCTTCTTGGAGCTTTTAACAGCTGCTACTGCTGTCTTAGCAAATTCATCAGCAAATCTCTTTGGAGGTCTGCCTTTTGTGGCTCTTTGTGACCTGCGAATCAGCCTTTGGTCTTCAACACTTTCCTCTTCCTTCTTAGGAGAAAAGTGGCCTATTGTGAACAATGGTTCTTCCAATTCCTAATCAGAGCTTTCAGAGGGTCGCATAGAGGCTTTCGCACTCTTGAAATCCTCTGAAGTATCCGATTCAGTTTCAGACTCAGAATCAGAACCTTCATCAGTGGGTGTGGGTTGTTGTTGCTTATCCTCAGTCTCATCACTGTCATCAGGATAACATTGAAAAATTCCCACGTTCTCCCCCCACTTGGCATTGTACTCTACACTTCTTGTGAGCTTAATTGTCTTAGAGTCAGTCATCATTATTCTGTAAGAACCTTTCTGATAACCCAGAAAGATACCATGCAATCCACGTTTGCCTAACTTGGAGCTTTGTGGTGAGTGAATCCACATATCAGAACCAAAAATTTTCATGTGTTTGATGTATGGTTTCTTGCCAAACATCTTCTCATACGGGGTACAACCAATCGCTGAAGATAACCTGCGATTGTAACTGTAAACAAAACATGAGAGAGATTCAGCCCAATAACTCTCTGGAAGATTTGCATCATGCAGCAAGGTTTTTAACCCTTGAAGCAATGTTTGATTTGCCCTTTCGCAAAGCCCATTCTGCCATGGCGAGCGAGGACTGGACAAATCGTGTTGAATTCCTTTCTCAGTCAGAAAAGCTTCAAACTGCTGAGAAGTGAATTCTCCCCCGCGATCTGTGAAAAGAATTTTTATCTTCTTACCATGCACATTTTCCAACCAAGCACAGAATTCCTTGAACCTTGGAAAAGCCTCTGATTTCTGCTTGAGATTATACACGTAAATATACCTGGAAAATGCATCAATGAGAACCATGAAGAACCTATTTTCACCCAAAGAGGGCGATAGTGGACCAACTAAATCAGCATGAATAATCTGGTATGGTTCTGTAGCTTGCCTACTAGACACCTTACCTTTCGCAGCCATTTTCACCTTGTTTGCTGCGCATGCCTTGCACTTCATGTGGTACCTGCAGGGTTTAATAGTCATACCTTCAACCAAGGCAGGCATTTTAGATACTGCCTCAAAATGCAAATGACCAAATTTCCTGTGAAAATCATGAATACATCCTGCATGCAAACTTTTGTTAGAACCTGCAATGCAACAAGTATCATTCTGCACAACATCATCATAATACAAAACAAACAAACGATCAACACATTCAGCATGCAATACATAATCGTCTTTCTTTGTGATGGTGCATTTCTTGTTCTTGAAGGAAACGTCAATGTTCCGTTCATTCAGCTGCATCACACTTAGAAGATTGTGTGTGGCATCTGGAACATACAGTACATCCTGTATCTCTAAGTCCAAACTGTGAAGAACAACAGTTCCGTAGCCTTGACTGGGGATCGTGTGGTCATCCGCCTGGTGAATCGCACCTTCCTGCGGTGTAAAAGACACGAACAGTCTCTTATCGTTGCACATGTGGTGGGTAGCTGCTGAATCAACAACGAAGAAAGATCTAGACGTCTTCTGGACCTTTGCAACCTTTGGAGTGAAGCGTGAGACCATTGCCTTGTGCTGCGTTGTCCTGGACACCGGACCTTTGCCTTTGCTTTGGCCTTTTCCACGCGATGAGCTTCCGCTGCGCTGCTCTGTCTTGGCCTTGGGATATTTGCATTCCCTCTTCATATGGCCTAGACGTCCACACGAGTAGCATTTCACTGCCTTCAAAGCTTTGGCGCCCTCTGGTGGTTCCACTGCACTCTGGGATGACGTCTTTGAAGACTCCCCCTTACCCATGCAGCTAGCACCCCGGCGATCTGCTTCATTCTGGATCACGGCAGTAACATAGGCTACTGTGAGCTGAGCAGTTGGTTGAACAGCAATCTGAGTGGCAACGGACTCCCAACTTGGACCCAAAGAATGTAGTATCATGAAGGAATACACAGCCTCTGGAAAGTTGAGTCCTCTCTGTTGCAGCTCATGTCTCAGATTCTGCATCTCCATCAGGTGTTTACGCACATCTCCACCTTCAGCAAGAGCCATACCATGCAGCTTGGCATAGTAGTACATTGAGGAACCAGCTTCTGTCCTCAAGTGAGCCTCTCTTAAAGTGTTCCAAATTTCTTTGGCTGTGGTCTTTCCACGCAACAAACAGAGCTCTTCTGGGGATACTATCAACGTAAGCGTTCCCCTTGCTTTGGAATCCTTAGCAGTCCATTCAGCTGTAATTGGAGCTGGGGGGTTGTCTGTAATAACATTAAACAGACCTTCCTTCCGCAGAATAGCCTCTGCATAAAGTACCCACTCCGTGTAATTTTTCTTATTGAGCTTAGGAATCCCAAAAGCATCAGCCAGCTTTGCATTAGCCATCATTGCTGCTTTAATCAAGCTGCGTCACTGTACAACTTCCAAAAGCACTTGTGAAAAGTACTTTCGTTTTCCCCAGCCATCCAAGCCTGTGAGCTTGTGCCTTAAACTGTATCGCGGCAAAACGGCTTTAAAAGTTCAAAGTCCAGCCATAAAATTAGAAACTGGCAGGCTGCTCCGGGCAGCATGAGCACATACCTTCATCAATCAAACTTGACGCGCAGAGCAGATAACGCGATCCGTTCCTCTGTACCTCTGCCGGCATTCCTCAGTTTGATTTACGTCTTTCTGGGCCCATAACCAAAATGTTGAAATTGCAGAGTCCTTTGCACAACGGAATGATGAACAGTACGTGCCACATGCTTAAAGTTGCTTTATTCTCAGTCTAAAGTTGAGAAATTACAAACATGCATCTTGCCTCTGCTGGAGCAGAGAAGCAAACATCCTTCTTCTCGGAATGAAGAACACCGAGAGAAAAAATGAAAAACAGGAAACCAGTGTACGTCACATCCAGCTTCCCATTCCCGTGGGAAAACCCAACAGTACTCTGACTGTGGAATGTAAACATTGTCTTGTGACAAGCACTTCGCTGCACAGTGAAGGAAGCAGAAACCAACAGATTCCACCTAAACATTAGGAAGAACTTCCTGACAGTAAGAGCTGTTCGACAGTGGAATTTGCTGCCAAGGAGTGTGGTGGAGTCTCCTTCTTTGAAGGTCTTTAAGCAGAGGCTTGACAACCATATGTCAGGAGTGCTCTGATGGTGTTTCCTGCTTGGCAGGGGGTTGGACTCGATGGCCCTTGTGGCCTTTCCAACTCTATGATTCTATGCTTCTATGATTCTATGAATCAAATTGACTCCAAGCCAAAGGCCAGGCAGAACAACTCTGTCTTACAGGCCCTGTGGAAAGAAATCAGATCCCCCAGGGCCCTGGTCTCATGAGGCAGAGCGTTCCACCAGGCCGGAGCCAGGGTTGAGAAGGCCCTGGCTCTGGTTGAGGCTAATCTAACTTCCTTAGGGCCCGGGACCTCTTTGTTGTTTAGTCGTTTAGTCATGTCCAACTCTTCGTGACCCCCTGGACCAGAGCACGCCAGGCACTCCTGTCTTCCACTGCCTCCCGCAGTTTGCTCAAACTCATGCTGGTAGCTTCGAGAACACTGCCCAACCATCTCGTCCTCTGCCATCCCCGTCTACTTGTGCCCTCAATCTTTCCCAACGTCAGGGTCTTTTCCAGGGAGTCTTCTCTTCTCATGAGGTGACCAAAGTATTGGAGCTTCAGCTTCATGATCTGTCCTTCCAGTGAGCATTCAGGGCTGATTTCCTTAAGAATTGAGAGGTTTGATCTTCTTGCAGTCCATGGGACTCTCAAGAGTGTCCTCCAGCACCATAATTCAAAAGCATCAATTCTTCGACGATCAGCCTTCTTGATGGTCCAGCTCTCACTTCCATACATCACTACTGGGAAAACCATAGCTTTAACTATACGGACCTTTGTCGGCAAGGTGATCTCTCTACTTTTTAAGATGCTGTCTAGGTTTGTCATTGCTTTTCTCCCAAGAAGCAGGCGTCTTTTAATTTTGTGACTGCTGTCACCATCTGCAGTGATCATGGAGCCCAAGAAGGTAAAATCTCTCACTGCCTCCATTTCTTCCCCTTCTATTTGGCAGGAGGTTATGGGCCCAGTGGCCATGATCTTCCTTTTTTTGATATTGAGCTTCATACCATATTTTGTGCTCTCCTCTTTCACCCTCATTAAAAGGTTCTTTAATTCCTTGTTATGTACTGAGTTGAATATGATCCAAACTGCAGCAGTCTGATTGGTCATCAAGGTTGTGTCATCTGCATATCAGGAGGTGATGGGCCCGGGACCTCTAGGCTGTTGCTATTTATGGACCTTAAGGTCCTTCGTGGGGCATACCGGGAGAGGTGCGCGGTCCCGTAGTTACGAGGGTCCTAGGCCGTGTAGACAAGCAAAGAATGGAGCTGTCCCTGTGATGTCTTCAGTTAGAACAAACATATGTTTGGAACCCCCCCCCCCCCGGCTCATCTAAACTCGATGATGGGGACGGGCTGTAGCTCAATGGTAGAGCTTCTGTTTTGCATGGGGGAGATCCTAAGTTCCATCCCCAGCATCTCCAGGTGAGGCTGGGAGGCTACCCTCTCTGGAGGGTCTCTTGTCAGTCACTGTGGACAATACAGAGCTAGATGGACCAAATGACCTGACCAATTATAAGGCAGCTTCCCATGTTCCTATGCTAAGTGAATAGAGGGAGTTGAGGGATGGGGTTTGAGAGCAGCAACATCAAATGCTTCAGCATGGTAAGAGCCCATGGTTCAAATCCTCACTCCGCCTTGGAGATCACTGGGCAACCTTGGACCAGTCGCTTTCTCTCAGCCTAACCCACCTCTCACAGCCATGGTCTTAGGATCAGTTGGTGATCTCAATGGACTATAAGTGGCTATAGGCGAAATAAATATACAGTGGTACCTCAGGTTACATATGCTTCAGGTTACAGACTCCACTAACCCAGAAATAGTACCTCGGGTTAAGAACTTTGCTGCGGGATGAGAACAGAAATTGTGCTCCAGCGGCGCGGCGGCAGCGGGAGGCCCCATTAGCTAAAGTGGTGCTTCAGGTTAAGAACAGATTCAGGTTAAGAACAGACCTCCGGAACGAATTAAGTACTTAACCCGAAGTACCACTGTACTTGGGGTTTTGTGGAATAGTAAAAATATACAGCCGTACCTTGGAAGTCAAACTTCCAAAACCTCCGTTTGACTTCCAAAACATTCGAAAACCAAATTGCAGCTTCTGATTGGCTGCAGGAAATCCCTCATTATCAGGAATACAAAATGATCCATTTCCTTCCATTTTTATACTTGTACCCTGATAGCTGCGTAGCACATAAAAAGCTTTATTTGAATGTCTGCCACCTTCTGCCTGGTTCTATCTATCTTAAGACCGGTCAGATGCAAGCTCCATGGCTTCAACATCACTATGTCTAGGAAACACCCCTCAATATTTCAGTAATGCTGCCAAGGATGCTGAGGTGTGACATCACAAAGGAGTGAATGACATCAGGTGTGTGATGTAAGACTGCTTCTGTTTTCTGATCAGTGTTGTCTTACTGGGATTTCTACCAGTAGCACTTCTCTTTTGCTTTGGGTGGGAGATCTTCCTGTGTGGGAATTATACACAAAAGGAGAAATTGATACCACATTCAAAATTTGCTGGGGAATTTTGAAATTAAAAAAACAGGAAATTTCAAAATAATGACATTTACAGATTTCACTTCAAAATTCATATATGAAAGTATGGCTTTCAAAAAAAACAGACCTTCCATTTTAAGTTAAGTCAGTGTTGGGCATATCTAGGATTTATGTTGTGGGAGGGGCAAGCTTTAAGTTAGAAGGTGCAGAACTGAGCTATCTGCGACATGATTGGTCAGTTAGTTAAGAATTTTTATTTATTGACTAGATTTAGGGGAGCAGCTGCCCCACCATCCCCTTTGGCTGTGCCCATGATGTCAGAAAATTTTAAAGCAACAATGTCATGTGCAAGCTTGCCGGGCTTACCTTACAAAATTTTGAAAATTTGATGGCTAGATTTGACCTCAAAAAATGGACATAAGGGTTTCAGTGTTGAAGCTTGAACTCAGCATTATAGCTGTGTCTGTTTCAGTAAAAGTAAAGGGACCCCTGACCATTAGGTCCAGTCGTGACTGACTCTGGGGTTGCGGCGCTCATCTCGCTTTATTGGCCAAGGGAGCCAGCGTACAGCTTCTGGGTCATGTGGCCAGCATTATTAAGCCGCTTCTGGCGAACCAGAGCAGCGCACAGAAACGCCGTTTACCTTCCTGCCGGAGCGGTACCTATTGATCTACTTGCCCTTTGACATGCTTTCGAACTGCTAGGCTGGCAGGAGCAGGGACCGAGCAACGGGAGCTCACCCCGTCGCAGGGATTCGAACCGCCGACCTTCTGATCGGCAAGCCCTAGGCTCTGTGGTTTAACCCACAGCGCCACCCGCATCCCTTCACCTGTTTCAGTGGGTTTAATTAATTACTTTAATATTTAACAGGGGTGGGTGAACCTTAGGCTTTGGCGTAGGAAGGGGGGTGCGGGAGTGCAGACCGCCCCGGGTGTCATCACTGGGGGGGGTGTCTGTGAAAAAATGGCAAAAATATATGTTTTTGGAAAAATAACTCCCGCACCCACTACACCCCCCTTCAAAGGCCTGGAAACGATGCCTTATGAGGAACGGCTAAGGGAGCTGGGCATGTTTAGCCTGGAGAAGAGGAGGTTAAGGGGTGATATGATAGCCATGTTCAAATATATAAAAGGATGTCACATAGAGGAGGGAGAAAGGTTGTTTTCTGCTGCTCCAGAG
Source organism: Podarcis vaucheri (assembly GCF_965113315.1). Classification (NCBI taxonomy): domain Eukaryota; kingdom Metazoa; phylum Chordata; class Lepidosauria; order Squamata; family Lacertidae; genus Podarcis; species Podarcis vaucheri. Next base: position 15,335,325 of record NC_138760.1, on the reverse strand, counting down.
AAGCGAACACGGAGCAATGGATCCAAACTACAAGAAAGAAGATTCCACCTAAACATTAGGAAGAACTTCCTGACAGTAAGAGCTGTTTGACAGTGGAATTTGCTGCCCAGGAGTGTGGTGGAGTCTCCTGCTTTGGAGGTCTTTAAGCAGAGGCTTGACAACCATATGTCAGGAGTGCTCTGATGGGGTTTCCTGCTTGGCAGGGGGTTGGACTCGATGGCCCTTGTGGTCTCTTCCAACTCTATGATTCTATGATTCCTACACGGCTGCAGGAGCACTGAGTGATTTCCAGAAACCAGAATCATTGCTGCCTCCTACTTTGCAGGCAGTGCGCTGCCTTTATGGCCAGTAGCCTGCGACAGCCCTCTCCTCCATGAATCTGCCTAATCCAGAGGCATAGCTAGGTGCGGCGGGGGGGGGGGCACTGGGCGCCCCACCGCAGGGCCTGCAGCGTGCCTGAGCCACGGGTCTCTGCTGAAGGGGAGGCGGCTGGTGGACTGTCTGCAAGCTATACATTGCTTTTTCGACCAGCGCAGGGCTTGTGTCTGCCCACCGCCTCAGCCGCCCTACAGCTGAGGGGGAGGCTGGGGAGAAGCTCCACGCAGCACACTCTGCCTTGACTCACCTCGCCCCCATGGGTGGCTCGTTCTGCCCCTGGCCGCAGGGTGCACATGCCTCCCTGGGCACCCGAGCGGCTAGCAACGCTGCTAAGCTTTGTTAGCCAAATGTGGCCTTTTAGAGTTCTATAAGATTTCTATAGGATTTCCATTCTGGAGGAAATCCATTCTGAAGGAAATCATCCCTGAGTGCTCACTGGAAGGACAGATCCTGAAGCTGAGGCTCCAATACTTTGGCCACCTCATGAGAAGAGAAGACTCCCTGGAAAAGACCCTGATGCTGGGAAAGATGGAGGGCACAAGGAGAAGGGGACGACAGAGGACGAGATGGCTGGACAGTGTTCTCGAAGCTACCAGCATGAGTTTGACCAAACTGCAGGAGGCAGTGGAAGACAGGAATGCCTGGCGTGCTCTGGTCCATGCGGTCACGAAGAGTCGGACACAACTAAACGACTAAACAACAAAGCAACAAGATTTTGTACGTAGACCAAAACCAACCCTTTCACCTTGACTAATTGGCAGCCAGTGCAGCTCCTTCAGCATGGTGTGTGTGTGTGTGTGTGTGTGTGTGTGTGTGTGTGTGTGTGTGTGTTAGGGTGCTCCACTGGACAACTTAGCAGCTTTCTTCTGCTCCAGCTGCAGCTTCCACGACAATTTTAATGGAGCACCATCTAAAGCACATTAGAATAACCCAGCTTTAAGGTTACCAACACATCGATCGCAGCAGCAGGGCTATGCCTCTCTAGGAATGGTTATAGTGGGCGTTCCAGCCAAAACTGGCATTGGATCCTTGCTGTTGACATCACTTGGGCCTCCAATGACAGAGTTGGATCCAGGAGCAGCCTGAATCATGTACAGTACCAATCTCTTGGGCATGATTTGTGGAAAGGTGAGCCATTTTCTTATTCCACAGAAAACACTTCTTTCTCAAAGGTAGCTTAAGCGTAAAAGGTCTTGCGGATACTTTCATATGTTGTTTACGCCACACTGATGTGCAAAGCAATGGTTTTATAGAGATTTCAATGGTTTATGATAGGGCTGACATTGTTCCATGGTGTAGTAGTAGTAGTAGTAGTAGTAATAATAATAATAATAATAATTTCATTTAAATTATTTTTATTTATACCCCGCCCTCCCCAGCCAAGGGCGGCTAATGAGCAATAATAAAAACAAGTTGAATGAATACAACTTAAAAACAAGATTAAAATGCAACAATTAAAATATTGAAATATTAAAATATTAAAATGCAGCCTCATCACAGGAGGAGAAAGGAAAAAGAAAGAGGGGGAGGGAATCAAATTGGCTCCAAGCCAAAGACCAGGCAGAACAACTCTGTCTTACAGGCCCTGCGGAAAGAAATCAGATCCTGCAGGGCCCTGGTCTCATGAGGCAGAGCGTTCCACCAGGCTGAAAAGGCCCTGGCTCTGGTTGAGGCTAATCTAACTTCCTTAGGGCACGGGACCACTAGGGTGTTGCTATTTATGGACCTTGAGGTCCTCCGTGGGGCATACCGGGAGAGGCAGTCCCGTAGGTACGAGGGTCCTAGGCCATGAAGGGCTTTAAAGGTCAAAACCAGCACCTTAAATCTGACCCTGTACTCCACCGGGAGCCAGTGCAGCTGTACACAGTGTACACAGATTGGCACACATTTGTTTATTTTGTAATGCTACAATCTCAGGTCAAACAAGTTCTGCAGGTTTTTGAAGCGCCAAAACCTATTTTGCCCAAAATTGTCATGGGCCAGAAAACACACACACACACACACACACACACACACACACACACACACCATGCTCCCTCTTACTACCTGTAGTAGTAGTAGTAGTAGTTGTTGCTGCTGCTGCTGCTGGTGTGTGTGGATTTCTTATATCTTGTGATAATCTCGTCAAGTGTGAAGTATGGCACTTGTGTTCATTTTGTTATGGATGCACAGAATGGGCAGCCAACACAGTTTAAACCTTGCAGAATGCTACACTCTCTGCATAAAAACCTTTTCACGTGAAGATTCTTGGAGGGGGCGGGTATCATCTCTGGAGTAACTGTAGCTTGTAGATGATGTGCTAGCCTAGACTCTGACTTACAGGCAAACGATGCCCTCTAATGTACACTTGTGGTATTCAATCAAATCTAGAACTGAAACCAAGATGTTGTGCTTTCCCACTCAGCGTTGATCACCACCCCACCCAAAATATGATCAGAGAGCTCAACGGGAGCCAAGTCTCAACTGCAAACTCAGTTTCCCAAGCCAGACAGTAGTAAAAGAGCACACATTCAATGAGAGTTCCACCACAAACTTGAAGCTTTTTAACAAACAGGCTCCCCAACTTCCCTAAGTGGCAAGAACTTCCAGGGTCGGTGTCACCCCATGTTTCCTTCCCTTTGGGCGAGAGAGCACTGACGATGGGTGGCTTTTATTTGTAATATTTGCTTTTATTTGCATATAAAGTGGGACCGTCAACAGGTTGTAAGGTGTGGCTGTTTAGGCTTCTAGCCACCCCAGTCTATCCACCACTCACATGATGTGGCCCCTGGAAGGTTGCCCAAATGAGAATGTGGCCCTTGGCTGGAAAATGGGTTCACCATCAGAGGAATTCACCACCCTATTTGTTTCTGTTTGTGACTAACTGCTCTGAGCGCGCCTCTGGAATGGAAAGAGGCAAGACCAAGGAAGTGACTCATTCCAAGATGCAAAAAGGTCAAATCTCAGCTATGAATCATAAATGTGAATCATACATCTGGAAGCAACACTCGAGGTTCCCATTTGGGTCAAATCAGGGTTTCTATCTCCGACTTGAGAGGGGTGAACTTTCCTGAGGCCCAAGAGTCACAAAATGGCAGTGTGGGGACACAGACCATGACAAAACAATGGCAGATGGCAGCAGAGTTTGGCATAGTGAATTGCCCATTATAGACATTGCTGATCAGGTATGGGGGTGAAGAAAGGAGACAGGAAGAAGTTTTCCTCTCTTGTTTCCTGCTTGGCAGGGGGTTGGACTCGATGGCCCTTGTGGTCTCTTCCAACTCTATGATTCTATGATTCTATGATTCTCTCTTTCTCCTAAAAGGCCATTCAGTCAAGCTGAACTTTGGATGATTCAGGACAGACAAGAAATTAATTCCTTCACACAGCACATAAATAAATTGTGGAACTCAGTGATGACCACTAACTTGGATGGCCTTTAAAAAGGATTAGACAGATCCATGGAGGTAAAGGCTATCGAGGGCAATGTTACTGCCAGCGGCAGTATTCACCTAAGTATCAGTTGTGGGAGTCAAATGTTTGAGAAGTACAGGTCTCTGGGCTGGCTTCTGAGAACAGAAGGATACTGTGCTGGTCCCAAGGGTTAACCGTGCGGTGAGGTCCAAGTCCAGTCCGAGGTCGAGGGTGTGGTATGGAGGCTGTCTGTCAAGGCTGAAGCAGGGTCCAAGGCAGGGAGTCGGGTGAGGTCAGGAACTCTGGCAGAAGAGCAGGACAGGGTGAAGGCAGGAACAGGCTACCCACAATGTTGCTCCCGCAACCTGGGACTGGGCTGGCTGGCTTTTATCTGCCCCGAGGCATAGGGCGGCCCTGGCCTGGAGGCGAGCACTCCTCCTGTGGGAACTTAGTTCCCTCCGCCTCTCTGCCCTGAGCCTCTGCAGCTCAGGAGAGGCTGGAGGGTTACCGGACCCAGAGGCAACCTCACCTTCCCCTGACGCGGCTGAGAGTGGAGCACCTGCAGGCAATGGGTCCTCGATCACCTCCGGAGCCAGAGCAGACTCAGCTGGTGCCTGCACCTGAGGATCCAGCACAGGCGAGGACCCTTCAGGCTCAAGCCCCAGCCCGGGCTCAGCTGGTTCTGGAGGCAGGGACTCCTGTGCAGGCTGGGATTCCTCAGGTTCAGCCTCCGAGTCCGAATCCCAAGCCATCACAGATGGCCTAGACAGACCTTTGGCCTAATCCAACAGGACTTTTCTTATTGACTTATTATTTTCCACTGATATCTATTTCCCTTTGGAAATACTTCATTCTTTACTGCAGTGACCAACTTCTTTGTTCTCCCCTTTCCTTCCTTTTCTCCCCTCCCATCTTGCCTGGGACAGACAGACTCCTACCTTGCTCTCTAGCCAAGCACCTACTCTCATGAACCTATGTGCTGTGCATGCAAAGAGCTATTGGTACTGGTGTTGGTTCAACTGAAAGGCAAAGTCATCTCAGTGAAGCCCACCAGAAAGAGGGTGAACATAGTGGTCCTCAGCCTCCAGCTTTGAGAAACGTTGGGTTAAATAGCTCCATAAGTCCACCCCCATGTTCTGTGTCCCTCTGTTGGGAAAGAATCTGCTCTGGATCCACACAGTTCATTGCACTACAGTGCCTGCCACTGAGTCAGCCAGAAATAACCCACTTTTGAATAGTGGAAGTTTGTCTTCAGGACCAAGGACAGCACCTACCAATTTATGCCAAGATCAATCGAGACAGGGACCCAAAGGATAGCAACATTTCAATTCTGCACACCTAAAGGACTTTTAGACTCTGGTTCTGAAAGTATCAGGCCCCTGTGATCTATGGCAAACCAATGTTTGAAAAATTTGAGATGCATTTTGTGATATGGCCCCGGCACCTGCTGTTCAAAAAGGAACTTTTTTTAAAACTTTTTTTAAAATAAATATTTTATTAAGTTTTCTCAGTAAAAAAGTTCAAAGAAAAAATACAAAAACAGAAGAAAAAAGAAAAGAAAATACAAAAACAGAAAAATACAAAGTCAAAATACAAAATACAAACATTAAAGCACAAAAAAGTAAAAAAATAAAAAACACATAACAAGGGGGGGGAGAACAAAACTCTCTCTTTTACAACTCCTCTTTAGTTAACCTATTTTCCTGACTTCCTCACGCCTCCCTTTTCTGTATCCCTTTTTTATAGTTGGTTCAGCAAATTCATAATCAATTTAGTTTATCTAATATCAACCCCATCTTACATTTTACCTTGTTGCTAGAACCCCTTAAGTTCATTTCAACGTTATCAGCATTCAAAAATTTTACAATGTTTCTGTAAATAAATTTTAAATTTCCTCCAATCTTCTTCCACCGACTCTTCTCCCTGGTCTCGGATTCTGCCAGTCATTTCCGCCAATTCCATGTAGTCCATTAATTGCATCTGCCATTCCTCCAGAGTGGGTAAATCTTGTGTCTTCCAATGCTTTGCGATGAGAATTCTTGCTGCTGCTGTAGCATACATAAAGAAAGTTCTATCCTTCTTTAACACCGTTTGGTCAACTATGCCCAGGAGAAAGGCCTCTGGTTTCTTCGGGAAGGTATATTTAAATACCCTTTTCAGTTCATTATATATCATTTCCCAGAAAGCCTTAATCCTTGGGCACGTCCACCAAAGGTGAAAGAATATACCTTCAATTTCTTTACATTTCCAACATTTATTATCGGGCAAGTGATAGATTTTTGCAAGCTTGACTGGAGTCATGTACCCACCAAAAAAAGGAACTTTTTTTTTTAAGGCAATCACTGAGCATCTACAAACCCAGTGGACATGCAATGCATATTAGCTGTTTGGATCCTAGCCCAAATCTTCTGTACAAGGTGGAGAATTTTAATTAAGCCATTAAAACTATCCATAATAGCATCAAGTAAACAGAGAAAGCTAAACCTAAGGAATATATTTCATAATCTAGATATGTGACACCACAAAATGCTGGAGATTCTCTCTATATATGGGTATTTATTAAACCATTCTTATTCAAGTCCATGATTCTTCCAGTATACAATAAAATTCACCAAGGTGGTGGTGTTGTTTTGAGCTTTCTCATATTTGAACAATAAAAAATTAGAAATAATGGCAAACTTGATGGCTACTCACCCTGGGACCTTATGGGGAAGGATGGGAAATACATATATATTGTCACCATAATTTGTAAAACCACTAAGGTAGGGCAGGAAAACAGAGGTGACAGACCTGTGGCCCTTCAGATGTTAGACTGTCAACAATTCCCATCAGTCTCACTCAGCATGGCCAATGGCAGTGGGATTTTCAGTTCAGAAACCCTTGAACAGACACAGGTTCCTTATTCCTGGGTCTAAAGTTAAGGGCTTCTGCATACTCAAGGGGCAGGGTGGAGGGGGAAGGGAGACAAAAATCAAAAGCCCATTCTGATATGGTACCTTCCTTCTGTGGTCCATTGTGGAGTCAAAAAGGGGAAGGGGGTTTGACTTAAAGCGCTGTCCATCACAGCTTCCCTCTCCCTTGAAAGCTGCCTGAATCTGACCGCACAGGTCAAATGTTTCACAGTGCAGTGTGTCAGCATGATTAAGAGCTAACATGCTCACAGGCTGTGGGTGTCACCAGGCATGAAACAGTTAATCTGTCCTGATGTCACAATGCTCCATGACAAGAAGAGGTGTCAAGCCCACCCACCTACCCACCCACCCCATCTCTGGCTGCCATTGTCTGTGCAAGGCAGCTTTCTAAGTGGGAGATACTTCGGGGGGGGGGTGTTGGGAGAACTCTTTTGTCCAGCTTAACCAACAGTGCAAGCCTCACCTACAGACTGGAGCTGGTGCGCCGGAATGGTTAAGGGCACAAGCTATGAGCTGGAAGCCTGCTGTTCATATCTCAGAGGTGCGAACTCAAATAGTCTTCTCTCTGTCACAGTGTGATTAACAATACCAGCCTTCCTTCTAGGTTTGTTGTACAGATAGCTGAGATAATGTATGAGTATGATACAAAGTGCTGTGGGTATGATATAAACATACTGGTTTTATTGGTTTGTTTCAGACTGATCTGCTAGAAGACCTTTGGCCACAACTGATTGATTGATTGATTGATTGATTGACTGAGTCAGTCAGTACAAGCCTCTGATGGTAAGTGATGATTGGCTGTGCCAAAATCAAGAAATCAAGGTCTTTGAGAGAAAGAAGCGGCCCACTCCTCCCCTCACTATGTCTATTTCCTTTGAAGCTTAATAGCTCTGCTATCTTTAAAAAAATAAAAATGGGAGCAAACATAAGAGCATTAAGCCCAGAGTCCAAAATGACCTAATTGTGCCACTGCAGCTTAAAGGATAAGAGGTGTTGAGGCTGGGAAGAATAGCTCTGCAGGGTTATGCATTCTCCAAGTCTAATTAAACACACACACACACACACACACACGACCCATTCTGAATGGAACTGCTCCAGTGCTTAGGCTTTGAACGCATATTCACTGTACTAATATAGGGAATAATTCAATTGTCAGATATATAACAAACTTATTTTGTGGAGGCAGAGATTTTACTTTCTTGGGCTCCATGATCACTGCAGATGGTGACAACGGTCACAAAATTAAAAGATGCCTGCTTCTTGAGAGAAAAGCGATGACAAACCTAGACAGCATCTTAAAAAGCAGAGACATCACCTTGCCAACAAAGGTCCACATAGTAAAAGCTATGGTTTTCCCAGTAATGATGTATGGAAGTGATAGCTGGACCATAAAGAAGGCTGATCGCCAAAGAATTGATGCTTTTGAATTATGGTGCTGGAGTAGATTCTTGAGAGTCCCATGGACTGCAAGAAGATCAAAACTATCCATTCTGAAGGAAATCAGCCCTGAGTGTTCACTGGAAGGACGGATCCTGAAGCTGAGGCTCCAATACTTTGGCTACCTCACGCGAAGAGAAGACTCCCTGGAAAAGACCCTGATGTTGGGAAAGATGGAGGGCGCAAGGAGAAGGGGACGACAGAGGACGAGATGGTTGGACAGTGTTCTCGAAGCTATGAACATGAGTTTGACCAAACTGTGGGAGGCAGTGGAAGACTGTCACAAAGAGTCAGACACGACTAAACAACAACAAATACAGTGGTACCTCGGGTTACATATGCTTCAGGTTTCATACGCTTCAGGTTACAGACTCCACTAACCCAGAAATAGTGCTTCAGGTTAAGAACTTTGCTTCAGGATAAGAACAGTATTTGTGCTCCGGCGGGGCGGCGGCAGCAGGAGGCGCCATTAGCTAAAGTGGTGCTTCAGGTTAAGAACAGTTTCAGGTTAAGAACAGACCTCTGGAACGAATTAAGTACTTAACCCGAGGTACCACTGTATTGTGTCTGCTTGTGCCAATGTGCTGCTATTTGGAAAATGGCCAGCAGGTGGCACCACCTAACTACTCCCCCCCCCCCACAACCCACATGGTAGGAAATCTTCCCAAATTCTGTCTCATGTGGCAGACTTTTGGAATTTAGAACACAAGAAGAATCCTGTTGGATCAGGCCAATGGCCCATTTCCTCCAGCATCCTCTTCTCTCAGTGGTCAGTCACATGTTCTGATGGGAATCCAGCACGCAAGACCATAGGCGCCGACTCCATGGGGCCTGAGGGGGCTCGAGCCCCCCCAATAATCTCGGGCGCCCTTCCAGCAGAGCGCCGCCGCCGTCCCCCGCCTCCTCCCCACCTGCTCCCTCGCCAGCCAGCCAGCCAGCCGCGCGCCCTAGTCGGAGAGCCCCGGCCGTCCCCCGCGAGATTAGGGAATCCCCGGGGGCGGGGGCTCCTGCCTCGCTGCTTCGCAGCACCACCGCCACTGCAAAGGCACTGCCGGGGAGAATTTCCTTCCTCCTGGCGGTTTCAGCGGTTTAGGGCCGGAGCGGAGGGGGCTCGCCCTCTCTTCTCCGGCTAGCCCCACGTTTCCCGCATATCAGCTGTTCCGGAGCTGATTAATAGGCGCAGCACGCTCTCCCCTATTCGCTCACGAGGAGGCGGTGCCACTTTATTTGCATATTCATGAGCTTATTTATTATTCATGAGCTTTCCCGGGCCCCCCCCAATATTTTTTATAAGTCCACGTCCCTGCGCAAGACCACAAACACCCTTGTCTCCTGCAATTGTATTCAGAAGCATACTTCCGAGTACAAATTCAGGGTTTATGTCAGAAAACTAATACAAAACTTTGGCTGGGGAAGTTTTGTTTTGTTTCCCACCCCAAAAAAATTTAATTGATTTTCCAAAAAAAATTTAAACAAACAAATAAACAAACAAACAAACAAAAATCTCAACGGTATTTAAACCAAACTTATTAACATTGTTATGTGACTTCCTCGCATCCCCCTGGTTGAATTTCAATGTATATCATTTTAACAGTTTTCCGAAACCAATATTCTTATAAAATTAACTTAGTCACTTAACATCTTTTTTTCTTTTCCCTTTCTAGTTCGGCAGTTAAACATATTAATTCATCACATTACATATGTAAGTCCTAAGCCTAGCTGGTATTTGCAAGCTTCTCCAATTAATTTAACTTAACATATTTAACTAATCTTTAACTTTTGTCCATTCTTCCTGATAATCCTCCTCCTTCTGGTCACGGACTCTTCCAGTCAGGTCGGCAAGCTACAAAAAATCCATCATCTTCATCTGCCAATCTTCTACTGTTGGTACTTCTTGTGTTTTCCAATTCTTAGCTAATAAAATTCGAGCAGAAGTTGTGGCATAGAAAAATAATTTCACACCTTTCTTGGGCAGTTCCAAACCTGTTATTCCAAGAAGAAAGGCCTCTGGTTTCTTAATAATTGTGTATTTCAACATTTTTTTCAATTCATTATAAATCTTCTCCCAGAAGTCTTTCACCTTGGGACAGGTCCACCACATATGATAGACGGTACCCTCCTTTTCTTTACATTTCCATGGCTGGAGAAGTTTAACCCACAGCACCACGTGCATATGCCTACTCTGAAGCAAATCCCATTGAGTCCAAGTACCTGCGCATGGTGCTAGTCCATGACCTCTCACTGCACCTCCAGAGGAGGCCAGGAACAATCTCCTGCTACTCTTCTCTCCAGCTCCAAATATTCAATTATTCAGATATCCAAAGCTGCAGACCATGGACCAGATCAACTTACCAAGCCACTTCAAAGGGCCCATCCCCAGAAAATTGGTGGTAATTCTTTTCCCTCTTGCAATGTACCCCTTTTGCACCCCCCCACACGCTAGGAAGCTGAGATACTCAGGAAACAGGGACTACAATTCCTTTCTATTCTCTGAGCATCCCAACCTGTTATCAGCGGTGGCGGTGAAAGAGGGGTGAGATTGTATTTGCCTGGTAAGCAACAGAATCAGACATTAAGCATCTCTGCCACAAGGTGGCACCATCTGCTCATTAGTCACCCGTGGATGCATCTCCCGCTTATCGGAGCCTTTCTTAAAAGCTATTTTTAAGCCCTCAGTATCCTATAAGCATCTAATAGGGACGTGTAATCGTTCTTAATGGAGATAAAAAAGTGCAAGAAGGGCACCTGCGATTTGTATGTGCTAGTTAGTGTTGGTTTCGCATCTGCATTGCAGGCATAAGAATATAAGATGAGCCTTCTGGGTCAGGTCTCATCCGGCATCCTGTTCTCATAGTAGCAGTGCTCTGGGGACTCTGCATTTGCTCAGAGGCATTCTCTGCTCCAGGAGTGAGCTTTGGCATTCAGATCAGAACAGGTCCTGGGTCTGCGCTCCAAGGAAGTTTGGTTATAGAATCATAGAATCATAGAATAGAATCATAGAATCATAGAGTTGGAAGAGACCACAAGGGCCATCGAGTCCAACCCCCTGCCAAGCAGGAAACACCATCAGAGCACTCCTGACATATGGTTGTCAAGCCTCTGCTTAAAGACCTCCAAAGTAGGAGACTCCACCACACTCCTTGGCAGCAAATTCCACTGTCGAACAGCTCTTACTGTCAGGAAGTTCTTCCTAATGTTTAGGTGGAATCTTCTTTCTTGTAGTTTGGATCCATTGCTCCGTGTCCGCTTCTCTGGAGCAGCAGAAAACAACCTTTCTCCCTCCTCCATGTGACATCCTTTTATATATTTGAACATGGCTATCATATCACCCCTTAACCTCCTCTTCTCCAGGCTAAACATGCCCAGCTCCCTTAGCCGTTCCTCATAAGGAATGAATGGTTATACAGGCATTTTCCAACTCCCAAGAGACTGTGATCTAATCCCGCTATAAAAAAACTGTCAGTGATCTACCCGTTGGATTGACTAAAGTTGTTGAGCTTTCCTTAGGGGAGGAAGACACAAAGTTGTTGAGGTTTTCTTTGTGGGGGGCATCAATCAGGCAATCAGGATCACGCAATCGACCAGGGACGCCCCACAATCGATTGATAGATTGACCAGTTGGGCATGCCTGATATATTCCATTTCAGTCCTGTTCCTCATCAGCTTATGATCCCATGGCAGGTTAAAACATTAAACGTAATAATTTTAATTTTAATTATTTTTCTCTGTCCATCTAGCTGTGTTGCCAAAAAAATAAATTAATTAAAATTGAAGACTCTCTTGTCTAACAGAGCAGGCATGCTATCTGCTGAAATCATTCAGATTAGAGCCCTGATATTTAGGAGACTGGGACGTGGGTGGCGCTGTGGGTTAAACCACAGAGCCTAGGACTTGCCGATCAGAAGGTTGGCGGTTCGAATCCCCACGACAGAGTGAGCTCCTGTTGCTCGGTCCCTGCGCCTGCCAACCTAGCAGTTTGAAAGCACCTCAGAGTGCAAGTAGATAAATAGGTACCGCTCTGGCGGGAAGTTAAGCGGCGTTTCTGTGCACTGCTCTGGTTCGCCAGAAGCGGCTTAGTCATGCTGGCCACATGACCCGGAAGCTGTACACCGGCTCCCTTGGCCAATAAAGCGAGATGAGTGCCGCAACCCCAGAGTCGGCCACGACTGGACCTAATGGTCAGGGGTCCCTTTACCTTACTATTTAGGAGACTGCTGCAGAGCATCACCACAATGGAGACATTGACCTCTGATAAAGGGGAAAGTCTGACTGACCTCCACAGCAAACCCTGATGCTAAAATCTGAGGAATTCCCCCCCCCTTTCTGCCCAGATCCCCACCCCTGGTGAGGCCCCCTAACAAGACTTGCATAGCCTGCAGTTACCCAAGCCCTGAGCTTCTACTTCCTGTTGGTTATTTTGGAGAAACTGGAAGTGACTGGTTTGCTTAGAGTCACCATTAGACCTTTAGAAGGGAAGGGGAAACTGCGTAACAAGACAGAAATTACAAAAATCTCTGACAGGCAGGAATAGCAAATGCGGGGTGGGGTGGGGCGGTTATCAACCAAATTGGAAGGGAGAGCAAAGAGCAGGCGTGCCATTGTGTGAAAGCAGGACTGGCGACTCCAACAGTGTCCCTGTGATTATTTCTCAGAAACACCTATATATCTGGTCAATATCTTGGTTGTGTGATATAGTAGCAGTCTTGTGTACTATGCATGCCAATTGTACAAGACCCTTTGTTTGGGAAGGAAGGAAGGAAGGAAAGATACTTTTCAACCTATGTTGGAAATACAGTGATACCTTGGTTCTCAAGTGTAATCCGTTCCAGAAGTCCGTTCGACCTCTGAAATGTTCAAAAAACAAGGCGTGGCTTCTGAATGGCTGCAGGAGCATCCTGCACTCAAACGGAATTCGTGTCGGATGTTCAGCTTCCGAAAAATGTTTGAAAACCGGAACATTTACCGTATTTTTTCGCTCTATAACACGCACCCGACCATAACACGCACGTAGTTTTTAGAGGAGGAAAATCCGTAGGCATGCCACCCGTAGGCATTTCCTCCATAACACGCACAGACATTTCCCCTCACTTTCTAGGAGGAAAAAAGTGAGTGTTATGGTGCAAAAAATACGGTACTTCCCGGTTTTTGACATTCGGGAGCCAATTTGTTCATCAACTAGACCTGGGAGAAGAGACGGTGGAAGAGGACTGGAAAAAGTTTAAGGACTATTTGCAAAAACATTGTAAATTGTATGAATGCTAAGATGATGCAGGATGGAAAATTAACCTGACACCAGTAAATTAGTCGAAAAAAGTAGGAAAATAAGTGATCTATAAAAAAAGGACGAAACTTTATACAATATTATGCTTAACTTCAATACTAAAGTATGTGAAAATAAAAATTAAAATTGGAGACATAATATTTGAAAATTATAAAGTAAGAGTGGAAAGAAGGGGAAGCATTGCTGATTCAACTTTATAACTGGGAACGCAGATAAGGGAGGTGTGAGGAAGTCCTAAAAGAAGGTTATGAAAATATGGTTTTATTTGGAATTCAATTATGTTCTATTTTATCTATTGTGTGTCAATTTTTTGTTTTCTCTTTTTTTGTATGTTTTATGTTGGTGATGGTGTTTTATGTGTTTGGTGTTATTTTGTTCAAAAACTTCTAATAAATATTTTATTTAAAAAAACACAATTTGTTCATCAACTAAATTGTTCAAGAACCAAGGTTCCACTGTATTGCAATCATTCTTATGAGACATATTAGAGGCTGCACCCCGCTGTCTTTGCATGCAACCCCCCCCCCTTTGCATCTCGCCAAAGCCAGCCACCCCACTCCTTACTCCTTGCCAAAGCCACCCCCTTCCTTCTTGCCAAAACTACTCCTGATACTTCTAATAAAAGCCCTCCCCACCCTCCTCACCAAATGTGAATGTGCCTTATATGGATGGCATGGATGATACACTTTGTACAAGAAAATCAGGGTGACTGCTCAATAAACCAGCCGTCCAGGGGAAGCCCCACAGATTTCAGTCCTGTAAATCTGACATCCTGCAGCCCTGTATGTGGGCTGGTTGGAAAGCCAGCAGCTTTGGGTCCCCACTGCCATTTGTAGGCAGCTGCCAGCTGCAAACTTCTCCACAAACCCCAGAAAGTCTCTTACACTTTCTCCCCATGCCTGGCCGCTGCCATTCTCTACACACCACATCCTGTCTCAATCGAGGAAAGTGCGGTAATTGCTGAAGGAGCTCCAGATTGCATCAGTGCCTTCTACTGACAACAGGATATCCCTAAGTTAGGTGCTTTTCCTTCTTCTCCTTTTTCAGACGAGAACAGGGTGTTCCAGCAACACAGAACACTGTGTTCAAAGCAGGACATCCCTTATTTTTATTTTTTGCTCATAAAGCATAAATGACAATGACATTCAGCAGCAGACATGCCCAGGGAGCCAGAAAAGGACACACCGGTTGAATTTTTGCTCATATGGAACCTTCAATGACACGGCATGAGAGCCTTAAAGAATGGTCGTATCCATCAAATTCAGCTTCTTATTTTTCCAGCCTTTCTGTTCTGCTCTCTAGATTTCCACATCAGCTTGCAGTTTTCAATAATAATAATAATAATAATAATAATAATAATAATAATTTATTATTTATACCCCACCCATCTGGCTGGGCTTCCCCAGCCACTCTGGGTGGCTTCCCAAAAAAAATATTAAAATACTGTAATACATCAAACATTAAAAGCTTCCCTAAACAGGGCTGCCTTCAGATGTCTTCTAAAAGTCTGGTAGTTGTTGTTCTCTTTGACATCTGGTGGGAGGGTGTTCCACAGGGAGGGCGCCACTACCGAGAAGGCCCTCTGCCTGGTTCCCTGTAACTTGGCTTCTTGTCACCAGTCTAGCTGCCGCATTCTGGATTAGTTCTAAAAAAAAAAGCAGAGTCCACGTGAAAACGGTCCAGCCTTTTTAGTGTGAATTTCTCCTAAAATACACATTCTTGCATGCCCTTTTGTCTAAAGTACACATTCCTGCAGCCATTGCCCGCAAATTCCCCCAATTTTTAATGTGCTATTTTCACCCACGTATGCTTCTATAAGGCACACTTTACTCCAGTAGGTGTATCTTGTACTTGGCTGGAGGAAGGCACTGCAAATTTCCAAGAAGCACGGATTTCAAAGGATAGCTGTGTTTTGGTTCAGATATTGCTTCAGAAAGTCCAAATTCACTTGTAAGTGTGAATGGAATGGAATTTCCCCCTCATTCCTACTTGTGTAATGGGGTGCACTTTCTCCCTCCCCCCAAAATCTGTTCTAGGGGTTTCCCCAACTCTCTCAAGCACATTGGATGCGGACTCAGGGGGAGAAGAGGGGGGAAATGTTCCATTGTGATGCAATATTTGAATGACATCCTATGTTTAGAGCATGCACCCTCAGCACACATACAAGAAATGGTTGGGTAAGATAAGGAAGTGATGCAGAAAGACCCTCCAGTTATTGCAGTCTCTTGGTAATCCCTCTAAGACACTGCCTTCCATTCTGAAGAAATCATATGATACCATATGGAGAAACGGGGGAATGATGATTAATGGCAGACTTTTATGTAATCAAGACCGGCCCTATCATTAGGCGGGGTGAAACGCCAACTTCAGGTAGCAGACTTTGTATCGTATTGGTTCCATGTATCGTATTGGTTTTGAATGCAGTGTGCTATGGCAGCTTGCTTTCCTGAGTGCAAGCTCCACAGAACCCCAACACTTTGTAAAGGTAAAGGGACCCCTGACCATTAGGTCTAGTCGCGGATGACTCTGAGGTTGCAGCGCTCATCTCGCTTTACTGGCCAAGGGAGCCAGCGTACAGCTTCTGGGTCATGTGGCGCACGGAAACGCCGTTTACCTTCCTGCTGGAGCGGTACCTATTTATCTACTTGCACTTTGACGTGCTTTCGAACTGCTAGGTTGGCAGGAGCAGGGACCGAGTAACGGGAGCTCACCCCGTCGCAGGGATTGGAACTGCCGATCTTCTGATCAGTAAGCCCTAGGCTCTGTGGTTTAACCCACAGCGCCACCCACATCCCTTCAACACTTTGTAACCATGCACAATTAATTTTAAAAAGTGTTCAGCCATCTTTCTAGTGCTCTCAAAGAGGGTTGTGATTCCTGCAATGCTAGATGCACCCCCGAGTCCCTTCCAATTATAGAATTCTATGGTGTGTAGATCATTTGCCTGTGTCATTGCTACCATTTTGTGGAATGTACTGGATGTTTTTAAGAGCTGTGCGGACAAGTCATTCATTTCTGTGGAGGGAAATTGTTTCTTTGTCTGAAGAACGCAGAGTGGTGGACTCTTCTCCTCCGCTTAACGTCTCCACAACAACCCTCCGAGGTAGGGTTAGGCTGAGAGTGACAGGTCCAAAGTACCCAGTAAGCCTCGTGACTGAACAGGAATTTGAACTTCCAACCCTCTTAAACACTACATTAAAAAAACTTATTTATTGAAAGTTCAAAAAGTACATAATTATATGTGCACTAAACATTGTGAGATGTACATAAAAGAGAGAGAAGAGAGAGAGAGAGAGAGAGAGAGAGAGAGAGAGAGAGAGAGAGAGAAAGAAAGAAAGAAAGAAAGAAAGAAAGAAAGAAAGAAAGAAAGAAAGAAAGAGAAAAAGAGGAAAGAAAGAACATAAGGGAAAATAAAGGAGGGAGGGTAAACCCCACAAAACTGTATATTTTACAAGGTGGTTATAGTACTTCACCAGAACTTAACCTATTAGAATATTTGTAAGAATGAATTCCAAATGTCACTGAATTTGTCCATGGCAAGTCTGCATTTATATGCAAGTTGTTCATATGTTGTGAGTTTATATAAGTCTTCAATCCAATTGTAGAAGGGAACCGCATTTTTATTTTTCCAATTCATCAGTATCAGTCTTTTTGCTGTGGCAAGGGCGCGGAGAGTCTGCTCGTATTGTCCTTTCGTAAGGTTCCATGTGCTGGGTATATAATTCAAGAGGATATTTTGCTCTGTAAATGTAAGGTTCTTCCATACAGTTCTGTTGATGGTTTCAGTTACCTTCAGTTGCCAAAAATCTTTCAGTATAGGACAATGAAAAAACATATGTTTTGGAGAAGCATTATCATTTGCCTATGTCATTGCCAGCATTTTGTGGAATATGCTGGATGTTTTTAAGAGCTGTGTGGACAAGTCATTCATTTCTGTATTAACATGTGGGAGGAAATTGTTTCTTTGTCTGAAGAATGCAGAGTGGTGGATTCATCTTAATGTCTCCACAACAACCCTCTGAGGTAGGATTAGACTGAGAGTGACAGGTCCAATGTACCCAGTGAGCCTTATGACTGAATGGGAACTTGAACTTCCAACTCCCTTAAACACTACATAAAGATTTTTTTTACATCTCTGCTAGGAAAGACTTCATCAGTCAGTCTCTGGCTCTTATAGAATCATATAATTGTAGAGTTGGAAGGGACCCAATGGCCATCTAGTCCAACCCCCTGCAATGCAGGAATCTCAACGCATGGTCTCCCATCCAATCTGAAACCATACTGGACCCTGCTTAGCTTTGCAAATGTGCTAGCAGTTTTACTGCTGCTGTTAAAAGTACAAAACTGCTCCTTCCCACATGCCAATCCTTCCCCATCTGTTTGGCGGGCATGAAAAGAAAGCCTATATTATAGAAAGACCTGTTCGTTTCTCCCCACTCCCAGACAATAATGTGAATTGCTTTGAACTTTGAATCACTGCAGGCTCAATTGCAAATACACCTTGCGGTTTAAAAAGAAGAAGAAATGAAAGTTCATGAGGTTATAACCGGTTTTTATTGGCTTTTAAAATGTAGGAGCTGCGGCAAAGCATCAGGCTAGATCCACAGTCTAGCCAATGGGACTTCACTTAGCATGACTAATGTGTCACAGTGATTTCAATAACTAATTAAATCTGGATCCAACTCATATAGTGTATCTAAGGTTGACGGGTTCAGGGAGAAAGTTCCTGCAGGTACAGTGACGTAGCGTGGGGGGTGCAGGGGGGCCGGCCGCACCGGGCGCAACATCTGGGGGTTAGGGCTAGGGGGTGCAAATCCACAGGTTAGGGGGCGCAAATTACTTGCCTTGCCCCGGGTGCTGACAACCCACGCTACGCCACTGTGTAGGTATATGGGCAGTGGAGATACGACAATTTCACGAGCTGTGAAATTTTTCCCTCTTTATGGCAGCAGGATGGTGGGGAAACACATCACTGGTGAAGTACACGAGTTCTCAGGACAAGTGCTTGACTATGTAAAAACTCTTCCTTTGGAACACAAGTCTTTCCCTCAAAGAATTCTGGGCATTGTAGTTTGCCGTTCACAAAGTTGCAGTTCCCAGCAACCCTTAACAAGCTACAGTGCCCAGAATTCTTTGGGAGAAAAAATGGGCATCAAATAGGCTTCAAATGTACAGTGCAGATTCAAGATTTCTCCAATGAAAATGTTGTTGTTGTTTAGTCGTTTAGTCGTGTCCGACTCTTCGTGACCCCATGGACCAGAGCACGCCAGGCACTTCTGTCCTCCACTGCCTCCCGCAGTTTGATCAAACTCATGCTAGTAGCTTCAAGAACACCATCCAACCATCTCATTCTCTGTCGTCCCCTTCTCCTTGTGCCCTCCATCTTTCCCAACATCAGGGTCTTTTCCAGGGAGTCCTCTCTTCTCATGAGGTGGCCAAAGTATTGGAGCCTCAGCTTCACGATCTGTCCTTCCAGTGAGCACTCAGGGCTGATTTCCTTCAGAATGGAAATCAGCCCTGAGTGCTGTCCTAAAATAATAATAATAATAATAATAATAATAATAATAATAATAATACCCCACCCATCTGACTGAGTTGCCCCAGTCACTCTGGGGAACTTCCAACATATATAAAAACATAAAGGTAAAGGTAAAGGGACCCCTGACCATTAGGTCCAGTTGTGACTGACTCTGGGGTTGCGGTGCTCATTTCGCTTTATTGGCCGAGGGAGCCGGCGTACAGCTTCCGGGTCATGTGGCCAGCATGAATAAGCCGCTTCTGGCGAACCGGAGCAGCGCACGGAAACGTCATTTACCTTCCCGCCAGAGCAGCACCTATTTATCTACTTGCGCTTTAACGTGCTTTCAAACTGCTAGGTTGGCAGGAGCAGGGACCAAGCAATGGGAGCTCACCCTGTCACGGGGATTTGAACCGCCAACCTTCTGATCGGCAAGCCCTAGGCTCAGTGGTTAAACCCACAGCGCCACCTGCATCATATAAAAACATAATGAGACATTAAACATTGAAAAAACTTCCCTATTCAGAGCTGCCTTCAGATGTTTTCTAAAGGTTTTATAATTACGTACTTATCTCCTTGACTTGGGGTTTTTCAGAATCCTCTGAGCCTTTGGCAACACATAATTTATGAGGTTTTTCCAACTAATGCTAAACTCCACATATTTTTACACCAAAGCAAAAGTCGCAAGTCTGTAAGTTTTCCATCTTGGGGCAATTGAAGTTCTGGCAGCCGCTAATGTTCATGACAAGAGTTCCTGAGAGCTTATACCTTTCAAGCAATCGTCCCAAAGATTTAATAAACAAACTTCAATGAAGTTGGAATGGGATGCATGTCATATGTAAGTTGGCCACTCATGATCTGTGTACTATTTATTTAAAGTATTTCTATATTGCTCTGTACTGCAGGGGATTTAACGCAGCTCAGGGCAAGAAATAGGATGGGCCCCTTCTGCATGTTAGGAAAATAAAATAATAATAATAATAATAATAATAATAATAATAATAATAATAATAATAATAATTTATTATTTGTACCCCGCCCATCTGGCTGGGTCTCCCTAGCCACTCTGGGCAGCTTCCAACAAAGATTAAAAATACATTAAAATGTCACACATTAAAAACTTCCCTGAACAGGGCTGCCTTCAGATGTTTTCTGAATGTCAGGTAGTTGTTTATCTCTTTGACATCTGGTGGGAGGGCGTTCCACAGGGTGGGTGCCACTACCGAGAAGGCCCTCTGCCTGGTTCCCTGTAGCTTTGCCTCTTGCAGTGAGGGAACAGCCAAAAGGCCCTTGGGGCTGGACCTCAGTGTCTGGGCTGAATAAGGGGGGTAGACGCTCCTTCAGGTATACTGGGCCGAGGCCATTTAGGGCTTTAAAGGTCAGCAGCAACACTTTGAATTGTGCTTGGAAACGTACTGGGAGCCAATGTAGGTCTTTCAGTACTGGTGGTATATGGTCTTGGCAGCCGCTCCCAGTCACCAGTCTGGCTGCCACATTCTGGATTAGTTGTAGCTTCTGGGTCACCTTCAAAGGTAGCCCCACACAGAGCGCATTGCAGTAGTCCAAGCGGGAGATAACCAGAGCATGCACCACTCTGGCGAGACAGTCTGTGGGCAGATAGGGTCTCAGCTTGCGTATCAGATAGAGCTGGTAGACAGCTGCCCTGGATATAGAATTGACCTGCGCCTCCCTGGACAGCTGTGAGTCCAAAATGATTCCCAGGTTGCACACCTGGTCCTTCAGGGGCACAGTTACCCCATTCAGGACCAAGGATTCCTCCACACCCGCCCGCCCCCGGTCCCCCCAAAACTGTACTTCTGTCTTGTCAGGATTCAACCTCAATCTGTTAGCCGCCATCCATCCTCCAACTGCCTCCAGACACTCACACAGGACTTTCACCGCCTTCACTGGTTCTGAGTTGAAAGAGAGGTAGAGCTGGGTATCATCCGCATACTGATGAACACCCAGCCTAAACCCCCTGATGATCTCTCCCAGCGGCTTCATGTAGATGTTAAAAAGCATGGGGGAGAGGACAGAACCCTGAGGGACCCCACAAGTGAGAGCCCAGGGGTCTGAACATTCATCCCCCATACCACTTTCTGGGCACGGTCCAGGAGGAAGGAGCGGAACCACTGTATAACAGTGCCCCCAGCTCCCAGCTCCTCTAGATAAAATTATCACATTGTCACATTGCTTTTGAGCTAGGATCTTTCCCTGTAAGGTACTTAGCATCATGGTAAACCCTAACCAGTGCCCGTTTAGCACCTCTGAGTTTCTTATAGATACCCACAGCAGGAAGAGATAGCATGTGGGTCCAGACTAATGGAAAAACTGAACAAAATGAAAAAGCACAGTTGGGGCATAAAGGAGGAAAACAATGGCTTTCTGTTCCTTCACCACATCCTGATCCTTGGTCATATGCTCAATTTTGGACTATGACATTGCACACAGCCATGTCAACATTTACGCAGAGACGTGCAAAACATTTCCACACGAACTGACACTGAACAAACACCCAGTGATTACCTGCCAAGGGTTTCTGTACCAGTAACACCAAGGAATTGTTGCTGATTGATTTTCACTGAGTTTTCCCCCTATTGGTTTTGTTTCAGTTTACCTTGTAAACTTGCCCCGGGACGAACGTGATGAAATATTATAAACGCCTTAAATAAATAAGGAGCATTGCAATGAAAGTTAATTATATAGGCTGCTATAGTCAAGAAGGAGAGCTTAAAAAAAACGTGGCGGCAATAGACTGGAGGCGCAGTTTTGTGGCACTGAGCTCCTGGTTCATGTACACAAAGAATATGAGGCTTGGTAGCTCTCACGTTTTCTGTCATTGTGGACTTCTGTTTTGTCCTCCCCCCCCCCTTGGGCCTTGCTCCTCTCCCTTTTTGCAGCAAGCAATTAAGCAGGAGAAGCTTTTTGTGGCATAGAGAAAAGCGGTATATAGATCCCATCTAGGTAAAGGTAAAGGGACCCCTGACCGTTAGGTCCAGTCGTGGCCAACTCTGGGGTTGCGGCGCTCATCTCGCTTTATTGGCCGAGGGAGCCGGCGTACAGCTTCCGGGTCATGTGGCCAGCATGACTAAGCCACTTCTGGCGAACCAGAGCAGCGCATGGAAACGCCGTTTACCTTCCCGCTGGAGTGGTACCTATTTATCTACTTGCACTTTGACGTGCTTTTGAACTGCTAGGTTGGCAGGAGCAGGGACCGAGCAACGGGAGCTCACCCCTTCGCGGGGATTCAAACCGCCGACCTTCTGATCGGCAAGTCCTAGGCTCTGTGATTTAACCCACAGCGCCACCCGCGTCCCTAGATCCCATCTAGAACAAACTAAACGAAAGCAAGGTGAAATTGTGGAGATAGGACGGGAAAGTATCATAGCACGTCTTTATGAGGCGGGCTCCAGGAAAGTCACCTGTGCCATTAGCAGCCAGAAAATGAATGAGCAAATGTAATGGCACCCAGACATCAGAAAGTGGCCACTCTGGTGAAGAAAAAGGTGATCCTCAGAATTTCTGTGTGCCAGGCTGCTGTCAAGACCATGCGAGTCTTGTTTAGGGACGCGGGAGAGAAGAGAGCATTTTTAAAGCTGTGCTATTTAGCAGCTCGGATCTGCAACTCCATCCTGTTCAAAGTGCAATGAGAATCCCAAATAAGTAGATCCAAAGGCCTGCAATCTTTGTTAAACCTGATGTGCCACCGCAACTGTTTCGCTAAGCAATCTTCTCTTAAGCAATCTTAACAGACGGCATTACCCAGCAAACCACAGGAAAAGTGGAACTGATCAGAAGAAACATGAGGTCTGTTTCATACTATTTGCTGCATTTCAGCAACTCAGCTCAGGTCTAGAGATCGGGGTCTAAATGCCTTGGGTCCCAAAGACCTGAAGAAGTGCTGTTTTGCATAGGTGTTTAGATCTGCAGTTCCACTGCCCTGTAAAATCCATGGAGTGGCAGTGCAGGAGAGGGCCTTCTCTGTGGTGGCCCCCAGGCTCAGGAATGCCCCTCCGAGGTGCGTCTGGACTCATCAATGCTACATGTTGATACCAGCCAACCCACATTTCTGCCCCCCCCAGGCCTCTGGGTATGGAGAATGAGATCAGGACACCCCTACTATTTCCAAGTTAACATTTACATGCACTATGACTGACTAGTAACATGCTATACATAACCTGCTCTGGGTCAGCGTGCAGATGCATGGTCTATAAATACCAAATAAATCAGCTATTATTATAGATCATTTTATTTCAAGGTTACAATGACAACATTTATGCAAATGCCATAATCCGACAGTGAAACATTTTCTAAATAGGCCAGCAACCAATATAATATATAGTGCAGGTATATTGGGTCTTGAAATGGTCTAAATTATGATGTCCAAATGTGGGGACAGTGAAAGCGGACCAGATGTACAGGAGGGAAATGAAGGGACTAAAGCTTTTATAGAAAAAGGAATCCCAGCAGAACTCAATTTTCTCACCCTTGATGCAAACCACCATGTGAGGTTCTGGTTGTTACATTTTTCTTTGTGCTTTGCATGCAGAATGTCCCAAATTCAATCCCTGGAATCTCCAGGCACTGCTGGGGTTATCCCCTGTCTGAAACCCGGAAAGCTGTTGTCAGTCGGTGTCAGTTATGTTGAGACCAATGATCTGACTGAGCGCAAGCTGTGTACAAAGCATGTGCAGGTTTTCAGGGAACAGATGGGAGTTTGAAGGAGAGATTTGAAGGAGAGAAAGAGGCACCATCATGGAGGTGATTGGGGAGGCAGTTCCAAACACGAGGGGCAGCCAGGGAGAACAGGTGGAGCCATTTGCGGGGCGAAAAGATTATTGGATAGCTGGGAATAGTGGTGCTGGATCAGCAAAGGCTACAGACAGGTGGATCACTGTGTCCCTCTAGGTCAGCCTTTCTCAACCTGTGGGTCCCCAGATGTTGTTGAACTACAACTCCCATCACCCCTAGCTAGCAAGCCCAGAGCTCAGGGATGATGGGAGTTCTAGTCCAACAACATCTGGGGATCCACAGGTTGAGAAACCGCTGCTCTAACTGTTGTTGCACAACAACTCCCATCCCCCCTGACCATTGGCTGGGCTGGCTGGGAGTACAAGCAGAGAGATCAGGAAAGGCAAAACCATGGGGGGCTTTGAAGGCAAAGACAAAGTTCTTTTGCAAGACCTGGGAGCCAGTGGGAAGCCAGTGAAAGCGTTTATGGAGGGAGCTGCCATCATGTGGTCAGATCCACGAGAAGGTGAATTATCAACAGAGTGGTGCTGTGATAAATATAAATACATATTTACAAAACAGAATGGTTAAAAATATAGAGAGAGGGCTGTGTCCAAGGCTAGTCCTACTGAAATCAATGGAGCTACACTGGGCACTGGATGCAACCCATCAGCAGAAAAGTGCAGACCAGGCACTGCAGCCTCTTAGCTCCTATTAGAACTGGATGATTGTCCAGGGAGGAGAGACTTTGTGGAGGTACAACATTTGCTTTCGTATCCGAAGCTTGGCGAGTCCAAACAGTTTTTCTGTAGTCCAGAAGGGAGGCCTCGCCGCCAGCTTCAACAATATGTCAAAGGCAGGGCCCATTATACCAGTTCAGTCTGATTTCCCTATTGCCCATAGGGGCCACAACAGAATATGGAATACAATTTACAATAATATACCGTAGCAAAAGAACTGGGCCCGCATCATGTGAAGGCCTGGATTAAAGAACTGGGAATCTAGTCCAGTGTGGAAAACCCAGTTAGCTTTTTTGCTTTCTGGCGATATTCCAGCCCTGAGGGCAAACCAGGGTTGGTGGGAAGACCATATCCCTCCTCTGGCGCTGGAAAGTGGCCCGGCTTCCAGTTAGCGGCAGCAGCGGAACCTCTTTGCGAAGTTGTAGACCACGTCTCTGTAAGCCTCGCGGAACTGGCGGTTCATAGCAGCATAAAGCACTGGGTTGATGCAGCTGTTGAGCCAAGTGAGATTGGCGGCGATCATGTGCAAGACGGTTGGAGCCCGGTTCTTGGCATCAAAGATGTTGATTAGCAGGAAGGGTATGTAGCAGATGACAAAGAAAAGGAAGACCACAAAGCACATGCGGGTCACCCGGCGGAATTCCGAGTTGCTGTCCTTGGCCTGGCATGGGGTAGCTTTCTTAGGAGGTGCTTCGCCATTCTGGGAAGCTGATGGGAGATTGGTACTGGCAGTCGACTCAGAGGACTGAGCCTCACAGGAGTGCTGGGAAGGACCTGCGCTGTCCACCCCGCTGTCAAGCTCTTGGTATCGTCCCGGTGTGGCTGAAGTGGCACCAGCCACGTGGCCCTTCTTCAAGCTGGTCTTCTTCAGCTTGTATTGGTCCATGGCACGGGCGGCACTCTTGACTTTGCGGTGGATGAGGAAGTAGAAGATCCCGACGCAGCTGAGACCCACCACAAAGTAGAATCCCATGAGGATGGTGGTGTAGGGCCGTCCGCGGAGGCGGTGGAAGCTGCAGGTGCACACCTTGGGCACTAAGACGTAGACGGGCCACAGCGGCGCAAAACTGGCCAGGCCGGCAACCCAGGTGCCCAGGATGATGAGCATGGTCCCGAGGCGGGAGAAGATGCGGTCAAAGAGGGCGGTGTTGGCAATGATCAGGTAGCGGCTGATGGCGATGAGGCAGAGGGTCAAGATGGAGACGGAGTTGGAGACAAAGAGCAACATCCCAAAGACACGGCAGAAGTCGGCCCCTGCCCGCCAGTGGAGATGGAGGTAGGAGTCAACCGAGAAGGGCTGCAGGAAGGTGCAGTACAGAATGTCCGCCACAGTCAGGTTGACAATAAGGAGGTTGAAGCGTGTCTGCAGCTTGGCCTCAGCCGCGTAGGCCAGCAGGGTCAGCACGTTGCCCACTGTGCCCACGATGGCCACCACAATGCCCCAACTCACTGCCACGTAGCGGTAGCCAACAATGGACGGGTCGTAGCAGGAGAAGTTGCTGGCAAGATCCGCCATCTTGGGAGGAAGTGGTTTTTGGCTATGCTGCCCTCTGGTGGAAAGGTCAGGACCTAGCAGGCCAATATGCTACCTCTACAAGGACATGGGAGAGAAAAAGATTTCAGTTTAAGCGTGTCAAGCTTCCAAGCACACACATTAGCACTGACTCCAAGGCTGGCACAGGGAAATATTTCAAACAACGCCTAATTAACTTGTCAGATGTTTTGGCACAGAATGTTGTCACGGCAACAAAGTTTCCCAGCAGCCATTTCAGATCTCCTTGTCCACCCAAAAAGCCACTTCTGGTCTGTCCAAGCCAGGGGGTAGTCATGGTCACTGCTACATTGCCAAGTGCTGAGGAAGCTGTGACATTTTTGTTTTGGGGGGACAGGAGGTGGGCGGGGGTGGAGGACTCCCTGGTCCTGAATGGGGTAACTGTGCTCCTGAAGGACCAGGTGTGCAATCTGGGAGTCACAGGTCAATTCTGTGTCCAGGGCAGCTGTTTATCAGCTCCATCTAGTACGCAGGTTGAGACCCTACCTGCCCGCAGACTGTCTTGCCAGAGTGGTGCATGCTCTGGTTATCTCCCACTTGGACTACTGCAATGCGCTCTACGTGTGGCTACCTTTGAAGGTGACTCGGAAACTACAACTAATCCAGAATGCGGCAGCTAGACTGGTGACTTGGTGGCCGCTGAGACCACATAACACCAGTCTTGAAAGACCTACATTGGCTCCCAGTACGTTTCTGAGCACAATTCAAAGTGTTGGTGCTGACCTTGAAAGCCCTAAACGGCCTCGGTCCAGTATAACTGAAGGATCGTCTCCACTCCCATCGTTCAGCCTGGACGCTGAGGTCCAGCGCCGAGGGCCTTCTGGCGGTTCCCTCACTGCGAGAAGCCAAGTTACAGGGAACCAGGCAGAGGGCCTTCTCGGTAGTGGTACCCACCCTGTAGAACGCCCTCCCATCAGATGTCAAAGAGATAAACAACTATCTGACATTTAGAAGACATCTGAAGGCAGCCCTGTTTAGGGAAGCTTTTAATGTTTGATGTATTACTGTATTTTAATATTTGGTTGGAAGCTGCCCAGAGTGGCTGGGGAAGCCCAGCCAGATGGGCGGGGTATAAATAAATTTTTATTTTTATTTTTATCTCTGCCTCATCTCCCTGCACCCCCCTTTACAGGCTTCTTGCCTGTGGGCTACTGAGGCTGCATACATACGATACCTTTAAGGCACATTCGAAGCACATTCATTCCCTCAGAGAATTCTGGGCACTGTAGTTTTCCTCTCACTGAGTTACGCTTCCCAGCAAAAACCCTCAAGAAAACCACAGAAATCCTTGAGGGAAAGGATGTGCTTCGAATGTGCCTTAGAGTTATAGTGCACATGCCACTTGCGGCTAAGAGGCACATGCCACTGTGAAAGGACTCCCATCCCAGCTAAGCAGTTGCCACCGTGGTGCAGCACATAAGAAAGCCGGAAAGACCTGGAAACCAATGAGAAGTGTATCAAGAGCGAGAAAAGATTTCCTTGCCAGCCAGCCGGAAGCCTGAGGCCTCTGCCGCATGCGAGTTTCAACATGCGCAAGACTCTCTCTCATTTGCATTCCGGCTTTCTCCAGGGAAGAGAGAGAGATCAAAGCGCAACCCCATTCCTTCCTTTTTAAGGCCTAATTGGGACGTTGCCACGGAAACAGATGTCTCCAAATCGGTTCTGACAGGCACCCTCCTCTACCTGCATGGCTCCGCTTTCAAGTTTGAGACGGAATGCCGGGGAGGTAGAGGCAGAAAGGCAGGCGTCTGCCCCCCACAAAAGAGCCCTAGATAAGGTAGTCATCCTGAGCTGCTGGGAACGCCCAAACAGCCGCAACCAGCCCTAATGGATCTATTACAGTGGTACCTCAGGTTACATACACTTCAGGTTACAGACTCCGTTAACCCAGAAATAGTGCTTCAGGTTAAGAACTTTTCTTCAGGTTGAGAACAGAAATCATGCTCCGGCGGCGCGGCGGCAGCAGGAGGCCCCATTAGCTAAAGTGGTGCTTCAGGTTAAGAACAGTTTCAGGCTAAGTACGGACCTCTGGAACGAATTAAGTACTTAACCCGAGGTACCACTGTATTGTAGAACATGGACACAAACACACATGCCCCCCTCTTCATGATGAAAAGTAGCCACACGTTCTGCTTAGCTCTTTAACATCTTTGGGTTGCCAACTGACCGGGCAGTGGGGGGGACGGACGACGACCCCAAGCCAGGCCTCATCTTCTGCCGAACACAAGCGTGTGAAACCTCAAGTGATCTTCCAGGCCTCCTTATCTGGCTCCTGGCTCTCCCCGCTAGTGTTAAATAAATGATTTCTGTGCTGGGGATTCCGTTGCTAGGAAGGGAGGTGTCGGTGTCTGAGCTTTTATTTTTCTCTACTGGCTAGTGGGTAAGAATGTAGCTTACTTTTTTATTACTTTGCTACCAGTGGGCTAAACCACAGAGCCTGGGACTTGCCGATCAGAAGGTAGGCAGTTCGAATCCCAGCGATGGGGTGAGCTCCTGTTGCTCAGTCCCTGCTCCTGCCAACCTAGCAGTTCAAAAGCACATCAAAGTGCAAGTAGATAAATAGGTACCGCTCCAGCAGGAAGGTAAACGGCATTTCCGTGTGTAGAAGCTAGCCTAGTGCACAGAGGTGAAGTTTAAATTCACTGCTCCATGTCTTTCCCCTATTACTGACATGCAGTACCCGGAAGGTTGCCCAGAGACCACGTGTCCCTCGAGGTTAAAAAAGAAAATGTTCCCCCAACCCTTGCCATAATAAAGGCATAGGCAAACTCGCCCTCCAGATGTTTTGGGACTACAATTCCCATCATCCCTAGCTAACAGGACCAGTGGTCAGGGATGATGGGAATTGTAGTCTTAAAACATCTGGAGGGCCGAGTTTGCCTATGCCTGGCTTAATATATTGGCTCAGTGTGCAGAAATCAACAAGAAAAGCCTACTTCCTGTGTGGAGGGGCATGGAGATAATTATTGCTACATATTAAGGACTGCAAATCAAGCCCCTTTTAAAGGCACAGCTGCAGGTCACTGTTCAGATTCTGACAACCTTAGAGCCTCTAGAACAGGCTTCCTCAACCTCGGCCCTTCAGATGTTTTGAGACTACAATTCCCATCATCCCTAGCTAACAGGGCCATTGGTCAGGGACGATGGGAATTGTAGTTTCAAAACATCTGGAGGGCTGAGTTTGCCTATGCCTGATCTATCGGGCACTACATTGTTCACCCTTGTGCTAATTCAAGTGACCTCCCCACAAACTTTCCACAAACAAATCAAGACGGAGGCTCAATAAATGTGCAATAAACAAGCCATCTTGGAACTGAATTTAAATTACTCTGGAGATTATACAGCACCAGATATCTCCACATGGCAGTGTTCTACCCATAAATGAACAACGTAATAAGGAAAGCATGCCGTCTGGGCATGTTCAAACAGCATTCTCAGGGCTAAGAGATCAGTTATGAGCCTCCTCCCTTCGCCCCATCCTTACTGCACCACTGTGGCTTTTAACACCAGCCTCACACTCAGGAATACAGTCCATAAAGCCTTTACTCTCTTGTTTAAGCTCTGTGCCAGAAAAGGCTCCACTGCAGACAACTTTGTAAGTCAGGGGCAGCCAATGTCACGGCCTCCGGGTGCTTTGAACTACAGTTCCCAGCAGTCCTCCTGGCCATGTTGGTCTGCGATCAGGGATGATGTAGTTAAAAACACATGAAGAACATCACCACATTACCTACCCCTGTTCTAAGCAGCCATGGCGCTAAACCAGACTTGAAAGTTAATATCAACTCTACGCATCGCTGAGAGACCTACAGAAAAATAACAGCAAAACCACCCAAATATTTCAACTTAAAAACTTTATAGATTCTCTTGTATGGAAACTTTAAGAATGTTAAGCAACTTACCAGGGAAAGATGAACGTTTGGATCCAGAGATTATGCCTGATGTCCATGGGGTGCCTCTACGTTCTGGACGGCTATTTATAAAGGTTCCTCACTGCCTCTGCTGAGAGGAGAAAAACTCCCAAGTGTCTAAACTCCCTGAAGCAACTTCCTCTTTCCCTGCAGGCTTGTAAATGTCTGACGGCCAGACCTGTGTGTACTCACAGTGCGTGAAATATGCTTGCATGTGCGCCTTTAGGCAGGCTCGCCTACAAATGTTTAGAGCAGAGATTTAAACAAATGTAAAAAACGAAAGGAAGGAAGAAATTAAAGATTAACCCCAATTGGACTAGGGTAGAAAGGCAGTGAGACGCAGGTGGTGCTGTGGGTTAAACCACAGAGCCTAGGGCTTGCCGATCAGAAGGTTGGCGGTTCGAATCCCCATGACAGGGTGAGCTCCCGTTGCTCAGTCCCTGCTCCTGCCAACCTAGCAGTTCGAAAGCACAAAGTGCAAGTAGATAAATAGGTACAGCTCAGGCAGGAAGGTAAACGGCGTTTCCAAGTGCTGCTCTGGTTTGCCAGAAGCGGCTTAGTCTTCTTCATCATCCTTTATTAGGCATAACACTCCACACATTAACAAACAAACATCATATACAGACTGTATAAAATACGGGCTCAGCGAACACAATTTATCCTAGTCTTAACTCCAAGAAATGAATCGATGTACAAAGATAATATAATACAAAACAGCAACATCACCTACCATTAAAAACCACTAAGTCTCTTTATCATGGCCCATTCTTTCTTCATGGACAGCACTTAAAAATTCAGCAAGCGGCTTAGTCATGCTGGCCACATGACCTGGAAGTTGTCTGCAGACAAACACCGGCTCCCTCGGCCTATAGAGCGAGATGAGCGCGCAACGCCAGAGTCGGTCACGAATGGACCTAATGGTCAGGGGTCCTTTACCAGAAAGGGAGTGGGGCAAAACAAGGTGCTTTTCCCAGACTGCCACCAGGCTAGCAGTATTTTGCAGGAGTGATTCAAGTACATCCTGAAACTATAGGTGCAATAAATCTACATTTAGAAAACCCTGACTTTTTGAGATTTGGAAAGTGATGGGTATTGGGAGTGAAGCTAAAATACTTGCAGTTAGTTAGCTGAACACTAGAGGCGACACGTGACAGAAAGGCAACCTTCCTTCTCAACCGATCTCTCTTAGTAGCTACTTGTTGGTAAACTGGATTACTTCCTTTCAGGCTTTTACTGCTTTCCTGTTCCTTCTCCAAGCTTTGTTAGTTCCAGTCAGTTGCAGTAGATGTGAGCAGGTGCTAGTGTTAACTTCTTGAATCCATCATGGCCACATGGAAACCCTATACTTAGAATGGTTTTGTTTCCCATGAGTGACAAACCATAAGTTCTCTCTCTATGGAACGATCAATTATGTTAGCAAAGATTCTGAGCAGAAATTAAATAAGTGGGAGGCTGAGACTGGTTTACAGCTAGTGGAGATGCTTGTCTATTAATAACAACCTTCTAAAAGCAGAGCCATCACCTTGCCAACAAAGGCCCGCATAGTTAAAGCTATGGTTTTCCCAGTAGTGATGTATGGAAGTGAGAGCTGGACCATCAAGAAGGGTGATCGCCAAAGAATTGATGCTTTTGAATTATGGTGCTGGAGGAACTCTTGAGAGCCCCATGGACTGCAAGAAGATCCAACCTATCCATTCTGAAGGAAATCAGCCCTGAGTGCTCACTGGAAGGACAGATCCTGAAGCTGAGGCTGCAATACTTTGGCCACCTCATGAGAAGAGAAGACTCCCTGGAAAAGACGCTGATGTTGGGAAAGATGGAGGGCACAAGGAGAAGGGGACAGCAGAGGACGCGATGGTTGGACAGTGTTCTCGAAGCGACTAACATGAGTTTGACCAAACTGCGGGAGGCAGTGGAAGACAGGAGTGCCTGGCGTGCTCTGGTCCATGGGGTCACGAAGAGTCGGACACAACTAAACAACTAAACAACAAAAACACATATTTATTGAGTAGAGCTCCTCCTCCCGTTCTTCCCTCCTCTCCATCCTGTGCTATAATTTAAGTGCAGCAATGATTAAGGTCATTTTTAGCAGCCAGTTCCATCTCTTTCAGAACCACAAACAGCTCTCACAATAGCAATTTCCTCAGCTTTGTTCAAGGAGCTTTAGATCAAGTTGAATAGCAGCAAAGTGTGCTGAAATCATTGCTTCGTCATTTTGTTCATTGCCAGCAGGTGGTGCTATTGCTTCACCTATCTGTGCTGTAAGAGATACTGTGGTTAAAGGGAATTGCAAAGAAAAGCAGCAAAAGGCCGTAGTCCTGTGCACACTTAACTTGGAAGTGAGCAGCATTGAACACTGTGGGATTTACTTCTGAGTAGACTGGACTGCAACCTTAGGCTTTGTAGAGCCCATAAGCAACATACAGCTCATCTAGGATTTCCTCCACCGCCAAAATAGCAGATCAGCAAATGAATCCCACGAGGCACATGCCCTTAGAACCTACAATTTAATGAACCATGAACCATTCTCAGACTGATTGATTAATTAATGCATTGAATCTGACTACAGGCATGGTGTTTCTTTTGAAAGCACACACTTCAGTGAACTAGTATTCCCAACCACAAAGTTGATCAGCTCTAAATTCCATTTGACAGTGACAGATGATCACTTGCATCGTAAGGTTCAAGAGTAAACACGGGTAAGATGAATACAGACTAGCAAGAACGATGCAACCCGTTGCATCAAGTAAGGGGAAGTGGGGTCACTCTCAGTGCTGATGAATTCTTGACTTCAAGCCTGTTGCACAAGTCTATATTTTTTTAATCTCCAGCGATAAATTACTCAGACAAAGGCTTAGAGCTCAACCCAAACGAGAGAGGCCACCAGGAGAAAAGTTAAACACTTTAACAAGAATAAAACCATGCAGTTGTAAAAGATCCATAGTTGCGGGGGGGGGGGGGAGGCAAAGTAGAAGACAGACTTGAGCGCAGTATAATGAATTCTCTATGTCCAAAAATAGAAGTCTTATTTCAGAGGTGAGGTGGGAAGGGGGAGAAAGAGAGAGAGAAAGAATGGAAGGAGAGCAGCTGGAGCATTTCCAGATTGTGGGATAGCCAGCCTCATATAACCAACATGGTTCAACCTAATTGATGCATGAAGGGGTTAATACCATAGAGTAAGCTGTCCTGCCAAGCTTACTGAGGTCACTTCCCCTTACCTTGGGAGGAAATGGGTAATCAGGTCTGTTGTTCAGTTTACCTGAGAAGCTCAAGTGTGAGGAGGCTCTCAGAAGCTGCTCTTGAGTTTATCCACTAGTGATTTAGGAACTTTCACCACTAAGCCAAGTTTTACGGCCTGTGCAAATTTCTGGAGGACAGGAAACTGACCTTTGAAGAGTTTGTAAGTAAACCATTTTTAATTTACCAAATGTGGGTGTGTCCCCTCCCCCGCTAGGGGAAGAGGGAAATTTTGGATCTCACGGGCTTATTTTAAAGGTCTAACAGCCTATATTTCTATATTTCACTTTGTTGCATGTTTTGAGATTTTAAATCTCTGCTGGGGTTATCTCACCAGAGTACATAGTCCAAACATGGGTCTTGGCATCCAGGAATTCTCCTTTTATATACCTATTTTTTCCCCTTTGCACCAATACAGATGACAGCAGAAAATGTTACTTCTTGTTCTTTGTATTTTATCTATTGACTTATTTGGGGTTTTACTAGTGCAAGTGCAATTCTGTATAATAATAATAATAATAATAATAATAATAATAATAATAATAAATTTATTATTTATACCCCACCCATCTTGCTGAGTCTCCCCAGCCACTCTGGGCGGCTTCCAATCAAGTGTTAAAAACAATACAGCATTAAATATTAAAAACGTCCCTAATCAAATCCTCATGAACTGACAACCACAAAAAGGGTTTTTGTGTGTGTCATTGTTATGTGAATAGGAAGTAACCTCCAGCCCAGGGAGCACACAGTAGTAGGGGTGTGTGTGTGTGTGTGTGTGTGTGAGAGAGAGAGAGAGAGAGAGAGAGAGAGGTAAGGCTTCACCTGTTGGATTTCAGACTGCCCTTTCCCTAGCTGCTAACAGGATAGGACCCT
Organism: Podarcis vaucheri; assembly: GCF_965113315.1. Lineage (NCBI taxonomy): Eukaryota > Metazoa > Chordata > Lepidosauria > Squamata > Lacertidae > Podarcis > Podarcis vaucheri. The sequence goes on along the minus strand of NC_138760.1, from coordinate 15,301,365 downwards.
TGCCTGAGCAAAATGGGACACTAGAATAGGCCTGTTATGTTGGCCCATGTCATGAGGCTCTGTGCCTTTAACTGCTGTGGGACAGGCACCAATTCAACAGGTGTAGCCTTTCCCTTCATTATGCCAGGAGAAGCTTCAGCTGTTTGCCTTGTACTTGTGATGAGGCTTCTCAGCATTGTAAGCCCCCTATAGTCTAGGTTGAAGCTTCAGAAATCCTTTGGACCTAGCCAGTACCTTTTCAGGCAGAAATCCTACAAAAACACTCCCGCGTTCACCCCCTTCCCCATCTGGTAAAAAACAAGAGCCTGGCCCCAGCTGGCTGTTTGTGGTTTGGCCTGGGATGGGTGGAGGCCTGTTGGCTAGGAGAGCTATTTATCTAGCACATTTTGGGACGTTTCCACGATTCTTCTTCCTCTTTTTTTAGCATGCCAAAGCTGTGGCTGTCAAGTGAGGGAAGAAAAGAGACATTTCTTGGTGTAAACAGCATGCCACAGCACACCGCCGCAGCCACGAGCTTAGCACGAGAGGAGGATAAAAAACCGGGAGTGGTGGAATCGGCTCTTAGCGTTTCTTTCTCAAAAATATTATTTGATGGTTTCATATAAACCAGGCCTCACTCCCCTCCAGGGCTTCTTATCGAAGGCTTCATCCCTGGAACACGTGCTGCAACAATAGAGCAATGATGGACATGGGGAAAGTACTTTTCCATTTATCACTGAGTAGCTGGTAAGGTAAAGGGACCCCTGACCATTAGATCCAGTCGTGGCCAACTCTGGGGTTGCGATGCTCATCTTGCTTTATTGGCCAAGGGAGCCGGCGTAAAGCTTCCGGGTCATGTGGCCAGCATGACTAAGCCACTTCTGGCGAACCAGAGCAGCGCACGGAAATGCCGTTTACCTTCCCGCCGGAGCGGCACCTATTTATCTACTTGCACTTTGACGTGCTTTCGAACTGCTCGGTTGGCAGGAGCTGGGACCGAGCAACGGGAGCTCACCCCATCCATTCATAATTTTCTGGGGTTAAAAGGAGAAATTTATGGTTGCCATGTCTGCACACACCACTCCAAGGCCCTGTTCCTGTGCCTTTAAGAGCAACCACACAATTGGGACATTAGCAGGTGAAACAGTTTCTGACAAGGAGGCATGAAGCAGATGGACGAAAGCTTCACCTGGTTAACTTTTATTTGGCAGGGTGCTGTTGAGAAGCATCAGGAGCCAGGGCAGTAAAAGTGGCAATTCTAGGGTGGAATCGAGACAAATTAAAAATGCTGTGAAAATGCTTTTTAAAATAATGTGTTTTGAAAAATATACTGTATTGAATTTGCCATAAGCTCACCATTTAGTCTCCCATTTGTATAATGCACTTAAAAAGCTATATTTGCAGCTGTACTGCCAAGTCCCAAGTCACAGGATTTCGGTTCCTTCCAGGCGTCACAAAAGGTCTTTGAAAAACGGGCCACTGCAGTGCATTTTGGTGTAGCAAGGAATTGCGTGAGAGGGAATCTCAGACCCTCCAAGTGTCCCTATTTTCCAGGGACAGTCACAGATTTACGGAAGCCATCCTGGTTTCTGATTTGATCCTGGAATGTCCTGCTTTTCCTTAGGATGCCCTTAATTTCATTGGATAAATGTTGGAGGGTATGAACCTCCAGTGACCCCTGAGCCAAGGAGAAAAGTACGTAATTATACAACCTGTAGAAGACATCTGAAGGCAGCCCTGTATGGGAAAGTTTTTAAATGTTTAATTATGCTTTTATAGTGTTCTCGAAGCTACCAGCATGAGTTTGACCAAACTGTGGGTGGCAGTGGAAAACAGGAGTGCCTGGCGTGCTCTGGTCCATAGGGTCACAAAGAGTCGGACACCACTAAACAACAACAACATATATATATGTTGAAAGCCACCCTGAGTGGCTGGGGCAAGCCACCCAATCAGATGGGCAGGGCATAATTTTTTTTAAAAAAAATATTATTAATATTATGGAATAAAGGGACCCCTGACCATTAGGTCCAGTCGTGGCCAACTCTGGGGTTGCAGCGCTCATCTCGCTTTATTGGCCAAGGGAGCCGGCATACATCTTCCGGGTCAGGTGGCCAGCATGACTAAGCCGCTTCTGGAGAACCAGAACAGCACACGGAAACGCCGTTTAGAAACACTTCCTGCCGGAGTGGTACCTGTTTATCTACTTGCACTTTGACATGCTTTCAAACTGCTAGGTTGGCAGGAGCAGGGACCGAGCAACGGGAGCTCACCCCGCCGTGGGGATTCGAATCGCCGACCTTCTGATCGGCAAGTCCTAGGCTCTGTGGTTTAACCCACAGCACCACCTGCATCCCCAATATTATGGAATAGGATGTCCCTATTTTCATTGGAGAAATTTTGGAGGGTATGGGATCTCTGCTAGGTTGCCATGTTTGATAGCAACCTCTTGTAGCTGTCCCTTTAACAGCGGCTTGATATGCAGCAATTAGCAAGACCCCATCATTGGCATCACCCACCAGAGCTTCACAGGAAGAAGCCAAGCCAGCCAGCCCCCCCCCCCCGCTGCCGAATGGCAACCCTCATCTCCATGCATACCTATTATGAGCAAAGTCTCTTGTGACATCATTTTGCATGATGGGGGGAAATGCTTGCAGTGTAGTTAGTCTTGGTAGGCTATGAACACTGATGTCTACGACAGCTCTGCTTCTTCCTTCACAACATCTGCTGGTTCCAGAGCCCTGGTCTAAAGTCTCCATCTTCCATGTGGGCGTGCATTTGGTATGTAAACCTCTGATCTACAGCACAATCCTCAGTATGTTTACTCTGAAGGGAGCCTTGTGGATTTTACTCATTAGCTGAAAGTGTTTCGGCCGGCAGCCTTAAAAAGTTGGCTCCTTTTCATAAACTTTGGAGCCTTATAATGCGTTTAATATTGTGTCTGATGCCCGTCGGGGTGGGATTTTTTGAACCCGGATTCCCTTTGCTCCTCAGCATCCTCACTCTCGGGGGTGATGCGACGTGTCCTCTTTAGGTTTCAGAGCGGCTGAAGCCTGGGAGGTCACATGTGTTTATTTTCCAAGTGTACATATTTGTCTTGAGCTTTTCTGGATGCTGCAGAATAGATACCCTGTGTAAGCAAACATGAGCCTTGGCGGCGTTTTGCCACACTTGCCAAATCGGCCGAGATTTCAAGGGCTCAGTGTGACAGATTCCAACATGGACCCATCCTTTTCTAACAAGCGACCTGGGCCTGGAGAAAGACACAGTGTGTGTGTGTGTGTGTGTGTGTGTGTGTGTGTGTGTGTGTGGCTGCTTTGCAACTACAGAAGTATTTGAACCTCCCATAAGTCAACTGATGAACTCCTCTGTGTGACCTGTTTATTCAGCATTCATCTTGATTTGTTTCCACAAATTTTACTTGGTGGCGAGAATCGACTGGCTAGGGATGGAGAAGGAATTTGGCATTTAAAGGCAAACCTACCTACTTCTCCCTTTCCAAATATAATAATAATAATAATAATAATAATAATAATAATAGTAATTAATACTACATGAAGCAAAGCACAGCCATCCTTTGAAATTTGCACTTCTCCAAATTTAACAAACCAATTCTCCAGGCAAGTACAGAGGTACCTCTGGTTATGTACTTAATTCGTTCCGGAGGTCCGTTCTTTACCTGAAACTGTTCTTAACCTGAAGCACCACTTTAGCTAATGGGGCTTCCTACTGCTGCTGCGCCGCTGGAGCACAATTTCTGTTCTCATCCTGAAGCAAAGTTCTTAACCCGAGGTACTTTTTCTGGGTTAGCGGAGTCTGTAATCTGAAGTGTTTGTAACCTGAAGCGTATGTAACCCGAGGTACCACTGTACAGTAATGTGTACAGATATGCACATACTCTGGAAAGAGTCAGTTGATTTGGTTGTGGGAAGAACGATGCACACATGCCTTCCTCACCGGGCTCATGGTACATTAGGAATTACCCCCAGGCAAGTAAGCAAAACATAGGATCTCAACCAAAGACCATGGTCTTACACACACTCTTGGCCGCAAGCCCCATTGATCTTTGCAGGCTCTCCCATCTTTTTACTTTTGAGCAAATAACCATTAAAGGCAGGGGGGTCTTTTGGATGGGGACCACAGCCAGGGGAGGAAATACTCATTTTTTAAAAAGTGAAAATCTCTTCCCACTCCTGCAGCCTCTATTTTATTCTGTTATTATTTATTCTCTCATGAGTGAATCTGATCAGTAACATGGCACTGTGGGGGAAAGGGGGCAAATCACCCACACACTTGGGGCCACAGTTCTGATCCAAATCACCCTCTATGGATGCCATTTGCTAAAATTCAAAGAGACGTTCATGGCTCTCCATTGCCTTGGCTAGTTAAATCATAAGTATGCAGACATGGGATCTGCATGTGTTGCAATGCCCTCTTTGTTAATTAGTTGGGCTGATTTTTCATTGCTTCCTAAACCCAACCAAAGCTGCTCTCTCTGCATCCAGGAGAAGGTCACACAGCAGTCCATGAGAACTAGGATTGAAAGGATCTGTTCATTAATACGTGGATTCTGAACTGGACGCATCTGTGGCAAGAGAGAGCTCAGTTTCCAGCACTGCCGCTGCCATCTCTCGATTCGGGCAATGTCTGATTGCAGAGATAAACTGTTACCTACGTTCAACTTCCTCCAAAACAAAAATATTTGTGTGCCAAAATATTATCCACTTTATCTTCTCCTTGTTCTTCTGGTTCGTCTGCAAATGGGTGAATTAAGATGGATAGTTGCTTCACAGAATCTCCACATCTGTTGACAACAGCCTTTCATATACCCGGGCCCCTTGTTCTCCAGGGGTGCATCTGAGAGGAAATACTGTCTTCAGTTTCCAATCCTCTGCTTGGCTGCCTGCTTGGGCGCTAGCAGCTGAGCACAGCTGTGTATCTTCCGTTGCCAAAGAAGCTTGGATGTTTTTACCTTTGGGGGCTTCCTTAATTCCTGTGCATGGGTTCAATGCAACAGAATTTAGAGGCACCCTCTTGCTGTTACAGGGAAAGACAGCTACAAGCTTCTGGATGCAAATGACGCCTGCGAGTGGGTGTAACAAAAACTCCAGGTCCGGCTGCTTCTCTGAGAAGCAGCACAAGGAGGAGGCAGCCTGGGATGAGCAGGAAAAGCTGTGCTTGACCCTTCTCCCACCGACTGCTTTCCCTCTTCCACCCGAAGCTGCTTTTTTCCACCTGTGGGGTTGCAATCGCAGAATTGCTCTGCCCCTGCCTGTCTTCCCATCTCTATTTTCTGCTCCAGGCTGCTTTTCTCATCTTCGGTTTAAGTCACACGGTCACCTTGCAAATAGCTATTTATTACTATTCTAAAAATAAGTTTACCCAAAAAATGATGGTTGAATGCTGTAAAGCTACAGGGTCTGTTCCAATAAAGAACAAAAGGTACGCACTTGCCTTGAAACAAAAAGATCAATCCATTTCCCTTACATACAGCGTCAGTGAATTTATCGCATCCGGCGACTTCCAAAGCTTGAATCAGCCATGCTCTAATAGCTGTAAAAGGCAATTTCGAGCGTTCCAGTTCCTAGCTAGAGCTAGAGCTATCCTGGCTGAGACTAATAAATTCCAGATCGATAATCTAACAGGAAGGTGAAGAGAGAGATCTAACTTGTTGAGTAAAGATCACCCTAGAATCCAGATCAAGCAATTATCTGGAGCACTGTGGCCGGGGGTGGGGGTGGGGTGGGGGGGGAGAGTGATCAGCAGGGAGCAGCAAGTGCAGGGAGAAAAGCTGTGTTGGGTGGAACTTTTTTTATGTATGCTACAACAGCAGCAAGAATTCTCATCACAAAGTATTAGAAGACACAAGATCTACCCACCCGGGAAGAATGGCAGATGAAGGTGATGGACTACATGGAATTGGCAGAAATGACTGGAAGAATCCGAGACCAGGGAGAAGAGTTGGTGGAAGAAGATTGGAAAAAATTTAAAGACTATCTACAGAAATACTATAAAATTAATGAATGTTAAAGGGATGTTGGATTGAAAATAAGCGGTGTTGGTAAAAAGATTAATAAGAATATGTAAATATGGATTGATAATGGTGGAAAATATATATTTACTATAGGTTAAGATGCTGAGTAAGGTTAAATGATAGTGGGTAAGGATTTGCTGAACTAAATATCTGAATTGGAATACAAAAAGGGAGGTGTGAGGAGGTCAAGAAACTAGTGAAGGAAATATAAGATATGAAAATACTAATCTTTTTTCTGTTTTGCTTGTTGGCGTTTTTTATTCTTTTTTCTTCTATTTTGTTAACTGTTTTTTATTGTGCATTTATTGTGTGTTTTGTTTTGTATTTTGTATTTTTGTAGTTTTTCTTGGCTTTTGTATTTTATGTCTAAATTTTGAAGCCTTTGATTGTCTATGAAACTTCAATAAATATTACTTTAAAAAAAAGAAAAGAAAAGCTGTGTTGGGTGAAGGGAGGGTTAAAAACACCTCTGCTGCTGCCCTGCTCTAAATCGCCCCTTCCCCTTGCTGCTTTGCAGTGAAAGGGGAACACTGAACGTTTTTGTGTCAGGTTTAGTTAGACCAGGGTGGCCTCCAGATCTTCCTAGACCTCAGTTCCCATCATCTCTGGCTACTGACCATGCTGGTTAGGGCTAACTGGAATTGGAACCAAATGTGGAGGGTCACAGGTCCCTGGATGGCCAACATGGCATGGATGCTTGAATTGAGATTCCTTCATTGCAGGGGGTTGGGCTAGATGATCCTTGGGGTCCCTCCCAACTCTAATTCAGACTTGCATGTGCCTCTAGACCAGGGGTCAGCAACCTTTTTTCAGCCGTGGGCCATGTGATAGGCCGGACTATATTTTCTTTTTTTTGGGGGGGTGAACAAATTCCTATGCCCCACAAATAACCCAGAGATGCAATTTAAATAAAAGGACACATTCTACTCATGCAAAAACATGCTGTTCCCGGACTGTCCGCAGACCAGATTTAGAAGGTGATTGGGCCGGATCCGGCCCCCGGGCCTTAGGTTGCCTACCCCTGCTCTAGACAGTCTGTATTTTGTTGGAGGGATTCAAGTGCATGCTGGCACTTTAGTGCTCTTAACACCCCAGCGAAACAAATCCACTTAAAACAAAAAGCAAAAACACCCCTCTGTGGTTTGGAAAGCGAAGAGGTAAATGCACTGAGAAGTGTGGAGGAATGAATGACTAATGGGAAGACTTAAGCATCCCACAAGCAATTAAGAAAGAATGCTCTTTGTTGTATAACCAACCAGCAAACAAAGCAAAAGGAATGCTCAATAAAGACCAGACATGGGCCACATTTGCACCATCCATTTGTTGTTGTTGTTGTTTAGTCGTTTAGTCGTGTCCAACTCTTCGTGACCCCATGGACCAGAGCAGGCCAGGCACTCCTGTCTTCCACTGCCTCCTGCAGTTTGGTCAAACTCATGTTAGTAGCTTCAAGAACATCTAGTCCTCTGTCATCCCCTTCTCCTTGGGCCCTCCATCTTTCCCAACATCAGGGTCTTTTCCAGGGAGTCTTCTCTTCTCATGAGGTGGCCAAAGTATGGGAGCCTCAGCTTCAGGATCTGTCCTTCCAGTGAGCACTCAGGGCTGATTTCCTTCAGAATGGAACCATCCATTTAAAGAACTGTTATACCACTTGAACAGTCATGGCTGGGATTTGATAAGAGACCACCATTCCCTTCTCAGAGTTTTCTGGGAAGAGGGACTGATTGTAACTCGCAGAACCCTTAAACTACAGTTCCCAGGAATCTTTGTGGAAAGCCATGAAAATTTAAAGTGGCATAACTGTGCTTTAAATGCAAATGGAACCCAAGTCTAAATTTATGGAAGCGGTTCAGGATGAATGCTCAATAAACAGGTCATCTGGAAGAACCCTTAATCTTTACTTCATTATCGCTTTGCTGCAGAAAGAGTTGCAGGTGATATTAATGCTTGTTTTGATTATGATGATGGAGCTATAGATAGTAGGACAGCTGTATGGGATGTGTTTAAATCTGTCATTACTAGTGAGTGGTTCTTTCTGCCACAAAAACAGGGAGAGACAGGACATGGATTTATTGTTAGGGCATTTAGGAAAGAAATTGTATTATCTGGACAGTACTTGACAGCTCTCTTGCGCTTGGAAGAAATCGGATTGAATGGATGCTCTTAAAACTGAAAAAAAAAATGGTGGCATTTCTGAGACGAAAACATTTTGAAAAATGAGCTAAAGCAGGCAAATTGGGAGTGTCGACTAACTGGAAAGCTCAAGTTGAGAAACTCTGGCAAGCTAGTAATTTTAACAAGAATTTTAAAAAGACGGTTATATAAAACAGAACGTTATCCAGTAGCTTAGATGACTTCTCTTTTAGATAAGTTGCAAATCCCTCAAGTTTCACTTGAAGGCAGGGGAAATTTAAGTGCACCATTCCCCTTCCAGGAGGTATTATATCAGATTTAAGTCTCTTTTAAAAAGAGCATGGCTCCCTGTAGTGATATTTTTATGTTCCAAAATCTGCAATAGGGCAATAACTTTATTAGGCCAACCATAGTATCACAAAGTAGTGTGCAAACTTTCAGCTTTGGCCAAACTCTTCATCTATGTACCTGGTAAGCAGAGCAATGGGATTTGGTGGGGAGGGGGATTTTTTTGACTGATGTTGAAACTGGAGTCTGCATCCTCTGAAAGTTTTAAGACGGAATGGGCAGTGGACATAACTGCCATTCAAATTAGCCATGCATACATCAGCTATCTTTATTGTTTGTGTGATTTTTATATTACATCTTTGTGTGCAAATACTGGCTCTCATCTTGATGAATTTTTTTTTAACGTTGTATTGACAAGAGAGCTGAATGTATTGGTGGTCTCATTCATTGAAAGTTTTTAAGCAGAGGTTGGATGGATCTGTCAGGGATGCTTTTAGTCGTGATTCCTGCATTATAATGTTGACCACTGATGGTGCTATCTAAAACATACGGTAACAAAAATGAATTGCCTCTTCTGTTCGGATCACTGCAATTGTGGAATTTTAGTTTTTATTCACGTTTTGTTAGGTGGGAATGGACCCTGAACCCCATTGGATAGGATCACATGTAGGATTTAAAACTTCGATCAGGAAGAAATCTAAAAGGCAACCTTGCGTTTCTCCATATTCTGTGATACTATGAAACTGCACAGATTTATTTGCTTGCACTATGAGAAAATGGGATGCTTTTTCGGTAAGAACAAACATTAGCCACAACTCACAAGCAGTTCTTTAGATCAGCCTCCCCCAACTTGGGTGCCCTCCAGAAGTTGTTGGACTCCAACTCCCATCATCACTGACTATCAGACATGCTGGCTGGGACTGATTGGAATCGTAGTCCAATGGAAATCTGGAGGGTTCCATTTTGGGAAGGTTGCTTCAGAGGCGTTAATGCAAGTGCAAAGCTTTTTTAAAGCAAAAGTGAATACTGTTGGTGTCATTGAAAGACTGGGAAAAGCAGAAATAAGCTGAGTCTGGGTATCACCCCATTAGGATTAGCCATGTGGGATTCCACATTTAATTTAGAAGACACAGTGGGGTGGTTTTCTCAGTGGGGAAAATCATAATTTTTCTAAATTTAAAGACTCGCTGGAACATAACAGCTTCATTACCCACGAGGAGGTTAATTTGAAATCACAGTAGTGGATGCCGCCCTCGGATTGTACTTTCAAGTATGGCATTTGCTCTTATAGGAATTAATGGCTGACAGTGAGTTGAAGTTTAACTCAATGTGAAGAAACGTTGGGGGAAATTGATAGCAGGGAGGAAAAAGAGGCTATCACATTTCTGTGAGATAATATCAGATCTAGAAATCACGCGAGACTCACAGACATATTTGGACCAGAGACATGAGAATGGATATTTTATGTAAAATTTGGGGGGAAATACATATCATTTAATTTTCATCTTTTAAGTGAAGTGCAACATAGAATTGTATATTGCTAATGCCCGACTCTTGCAAGGTTAAGCAATATTGTGTAAACACATGCTTTTAAATGTTAGAAATGTGACACATTGAATATGCAGAATATAATAATATGTGGCAGAGCTGTCTGTATGTTTAAGATACATTGTCCCATGATTGGTGTGTATGTGTGGTGCAATTGATTGATTTATTGAAACAGCAAGAATAAGATTGAAATGGGCTAGCTTTAATTTTGGATGATCTTGGTCATTGGAGGGGCAGCTGAATCTTTGCTGCAAAGCATTCTGGTTGCTGCATGAATTTTAATAGTTTGTCACTGGTAAGCTGCACCGCTGGCAACAAGAATGACATTACTAATTGCAGTGCAATAGAGCTTACTCCCAGGTAAGAATATATAGGATTGCAGCTTGAAAGCCCGGGATATAGCAGAAATGTATGAATGGGCAAAGAACCCTTTTCTGCCCTACTATGGACCACATTTCCTCATGGGCAATGTGCTAGGACCCACATTCCTGTGGCAAAAGTGGGTGGGGCAGTGGGCGTGGCACTTTGTACAGGAGGCTACATTCCAGCCATACACAAGTCAGAAGTTGCTACCCGCCCATCTCTCCATCCTCCAACCAGACAAGCAAGAGATAGCATCACAATGGAAGGATCCATTCCAGGCAGGCAAAGGCATTCCAGAAGGGTAGGGAGCATGGCCAGTGAGAACATAAAAAGGTAAAGGTAAAGGGACCATTAAGTCCAGTCGTGGCCGACTCTGGGGTTGTGGCGCTCATCTCGCTTTATTGACCGAGGGAGCCGGCGTACAGCTTCCAGGTCACGTGGCCAGCATGACTAAGCCGCTTCTGGCGAACCAGAGCAACACACGGAAACGCCGTCTACTTGCACTTTGACGTGCTTTCGAACTGCTAGGCTGGCAGGAGCAGGCCACTGGAGCTCACCCCGTCTCGGGGATTCGAACCACCGACCTTCTGATCAGCAAGTCCTGGGCTCTAAGGTTTAACCCACAGCACCACCCGCATCCCTATTGAGAGCATACTCTCCAACATTTCTCTGATGAAAATAGGGACTGAAGTATGGCTCTCCCTCCTAATGATAACACCCTTCAGCCTGTGTAGGAGGAAATGCCTACTGACTTCTTACTCACCAATGAGTAGTTTAGTAATAATTGGAAAAAGCATCTCTCAGATTTGGTGGGTGCAAAATTGAGGGTGGGCAAATCTGTCAATTTCCATTTAATTCCGTTGCTTGTTTCCCAGGCTTAAATTCATATCCTCACATATTCACATCAGTTTGTGATTACTATTTTTTAAGTGCAAGCATTTGAATGCAAAAGTCTCTATACACACATTTTCTTATGCAATCACGTGCAAGTGGGGGATACCTGAAGTATGCATTTAAACACACATTTTATCTAGTATGGGCACTTTTGTAGCCATTACTTGCTTGGATAGTTTTATTGCAAAATTTGGAAAAGTGAGAATTTCAAAGGATGACTGTGTTTTGTTCACATATTGTTTCAGGAAGTGCAAGTTGGGTAGGTTTGCTTTTAAATTCAGACTGAACTGATTATTTCCCCTTCCCCATCCCTACGGGCAATGCTAATCAGAAAGCTCCAGGACCGGCCATTTGTTCACTCAGAACTTACCCATTTCCTGAATTACCGTACTATGCCATTTCCCTTGTCCCACTGCAGGGGATTGAGAAGCAGCTTGTGGGACAATTCTAAGGAAAAAACCCACCAGCAGCAAACAAGCTTCATTTGTTTGTGACTGCAGTCTCCTTTGGCTGTGTCAGATTTCCATGTCACGTATATTTGGACCGAAGTCCACCCACCCTCTCAGCCACAGGCTTGGCTGGGACAACTTTAAATACTATCAGTTGAAAACAAAAGTGGCCTTTCATTATGTGCAATGCTTTGAACATCAGTCCAGTGCTCAGATCTAAGCATATGTGATTGAATACCTGTCAGGGAAGTCATTTAGCAAAGCCGCTCTTTGTGATGTGCTAGCAAAACACCTGCAGGTGGGATGTCTACCTCATCATCCTGCTTCTCTTTCTTCACCCATCATCATGACAGGAATGGTGAAGGGGTCTGTATCTTTCAAAGACCCCCCTGATGGACACAGATGGGGACACACACCCTTGTGGAGTCACCATTTGCTCAGACCTTGTTACCAAGTGTGTGTGTGTATGAATGTGAATGTGTGAGTGACCTCTTCACCACAAAGGTATCCCCAAAGTGCAATGCTTACATCTCCCATCGGATAGAACCTAAATAATTCACTTGTATTGGCAGGGGAAACATCTGTGGCGCTCTGAAGGTTGCTGTGTTCAGTTCAGTACTGGTTGCTAAAAACTACCGTATTTTTTGCTCTATAAGACTCACTTTTTCCCTCCTAAAAAGTAAGGGGAAATGTGTGTGCGTCTTATGGAGCGAATGCAGGCTGCGCAGCTATCCCAGAAGCCAGAACAGCAAGAGGGATTGCTGCTTTCACTGCACAGTGATCCCTCTTGCTGTTCTGGCTTCTGAGATTCAGAATATTTTTTTCTTGTTTTCCTCCTCCAAAAACTAGGTGCGTCTTGTGGTCTGGTGTGTCTTATAGAGCGAAAAATACGGTAATTCCTAAACTCAGAGGCACCCCATTACTGGAGACTACAATTCCCTTAATCCCTGAATATTGGCCATGTTTGATTGGGGCTGGTGGAAGTTCAATGACATCTGGAAGGCCAAAGGTTTTCCCATTCCTGACATCTATGGCATAAAGTAAAATGGCACACTTGCGGACACCATTGCAATGGCAGCTAAGTTCCTGTCTTGTTGCTTCTGCTTGTCTAGCCAGTAATAAGTAAGCCCTGGTTTGCACATCCCTCCTGCACCTGGTCCTGATGCAAACGGTCCAAAATGCAACTCACACAGGCCTCTTTTTCCACATATAAATATTTATGGAAACACCCTGCCAGTTAGAGCATCTGCATGGACACGGTTGAAATGCATACAGATGTGGCTGAGTATTTCTTGCATGGAAGTTAGGTCAGCGTAAGAAGCTTTATCTGTTTCTCTGTGTGTAAAATACTCTTCAAGAAGACAAAATAGAGGCAGCTTTGCGCAATGCAAAAACAATGCAGAAATACCCTTCCTTCCATGGGAAGGCGAGCTGTTTGTTTAAGAGTCCCAAGAGAGAAAATACAGGAGACAGGACTTGCCAATTAGAAGGTTGGCAGTTCGAATCCCCGCGATGGGGTGAGCTCCTGTTGCTCGGTCCCTGCTCCTGCCAACCTAGCAGTTTGAAAGCACGTCAAAGTGCACGTAGATAAATAGGCACCGCTCCAGCGGGAAGGTACACGGCGTTTCCGTGCGCTGCTGTGGTTCGCCAGAAGCGGCTTAGTCATGTTGGTCACATGACCCAGAAGCTGTACGCTGGCTCCCTCGGCCAATAAAGCGAGATGAGCACAGCAACCCCAGAGTCGGCCCACGACTGGACTTAATGGTCAGGGGTCCCTTTACCTTTACCTCCATCCCACTGCTCACCAGCCATCCAGAGCTTGTGAAGAGGAGGTTTGCATGTTTGGACTGTTTGGCATGGTCAGAGAGGGGGAGTTGAGCTGTATTTCTTTGTGGCCCCAAGTGCTCCGTTGGTGGAGGTCTGCAGCAGTAAGAAGGAAGGCTAGGTTAGAGGCAACGACCCAGAAGATCAGTTAGAATCCATGCGTCACACATCTAATTTAGCTTGGACTAGGCAACAGCCAGACACATGTAGAGTTAAATTAGATGTCTGGCCCAGCATTTAAGCACAGGAACCAGCGCAACAAGCTTCTCAAGTTTTAAAAGCATTTTTGGCCTGTGCTCTCAGGTTGCCGTCAACACCTTTGGCCCTCCAGATGTCGTTGAAGTCCAGCAGCTCTCATCAGGCCCAGCCAACGTTGCCAATGATCAGGGATGATGGGAGCCGTCATCCAACAGGTTTTTGTGCTGGTGTTCCTTTCTCCACGAGGGCATGCCCACAAGCCAGGAGGTGGAACCTGCGGGCCATGTCCTTCTGTGGGTTTTATGCTGGAATTCACCAGCAGATAATTGCTCAACCAGTGTGGTGTGTTAGTCAGAGTGCTGGATGAGGATGTGGGATACCAGGGTTCGAATCCCCACTTTGGGCCTATTCTACCTCACAGGGTTGCTGTGAGGATGCAATGGCGAAGAGGAGGAAGTGTGTCTGCCACCTTCAGCTCTTTGGAGAAAGGTGGGATATACATGTAGTTCCCCCTCTCTCTCGTTCTCTATGAGTGTGTATAAAATATTTGCTAGGAAATAAAATCTAGTGCACATTATTGATAACGGCCAGATTCCTATCAATGGCAGTGATAATATGGAGAAAATTAACAACCTGAAGCTGAAAGGATTATATCCAGGCTGTAATCCTGAGTTGCAGTTACGATGTATTTTCGTATTTTGTTATGTATTTAAAATATTGGTATCCTCTATGGGACCACATTTGTCCCCATCCATGCTGTGGGCAGTGCTTAGTGGGGATGGGGCATGGCCTAGGTTCAGGCAGACAAATCAGTACTACTAATAATACAACCTGTCTTAGAAAGACGTTGTGCCTTTTAGTCAGGTGTGAGGTTCAAACTCAAGAAGGAGACTCCCCACCCCACCCTCTGGAGGTCTGAGGCAACACATACATCACCTCAAATTGTGACTCCATGAGATGAACAATTAATTTTTCAATATATTGGCATTGTTTTCTGTTAACCTAGCACAAATAAGTTAAATATTGAAACCCCAAAGATGATAATTATTAGGTAGGCTGTGCCCAACTTTTAAAGTAATGAGATAAGTTGGACCTCTTTCCTTTCCCTCCTGAATTCCACCTGTTTTTAATTCTGGGGGAGAAGCAAGGTCACCATTCCTAATGAGGGAATGGCATGCTGTATGCGGGAAGAAGTATTGTATAATGAATGTAAGGTACCATGAGCAAAGAGGCAGTGCTAACGGATCTATCTCAAAGAGATCAAAAGCACCTGAAAAGTATAGACTTGGTTGGCATTCAACACACAGCCACGGTTTGTTTTACAAACTGCAAGTTGTCACACAGGCGGTTAAGCAAACCATGGCTCGTTTCTCCACTGGTTTTATTTCCCAGCTGCTCGTGCCTCTGTGGTCTGGTGAGCATCTGGGGCAGGGTAATGAAACAAACCACAGCTAAGGAAGAGTGCTGGGTTTTCATGCAATGCCAAACCAAGTTTCATAAGCCAGCAATGAACCATGGGTTTGTACCATGGGTTGTTGGCAGTAAACAAACCATAGTTAAGCTGCTGGGCAGAGTTCGCACATAACACTAAGCCAAGGATTAATAAACCACAGTTCAGCAGTATGTGTAAAGCAGGATGCAGTGGATCTCCCAAGCAGCGACAACTGTTCCTGCTCATTTAGTACCCGGTCCTTTCATTTGCCCCACTACCATCCCCACCTGGAGTCCTGCTTGGCACAAACAGGTGAAAGTGTGGACAGAGAAAATGAATGGTTTGCTGTCTCTCTCACTGAAGAAAATTTAAGGCCCACACCCAAGGGAAAGGATGGCAACCCTCCTACAAGGAATGCTACCCATGCCCTCAGGTACCTTACTCTTTGATGGGGAACCAAATGTTGGTGAACTCCAATACCCCTAATCTCCAATGGATGGAGCTGCCCTAGGCAGAGACAAAAGGATTGCTGACCCAAATTAAGCACTGAGCTGGGATTTGGATCCAGGTTTCCCTTTGGTGTCCTGCATTTGTGTCCTGCATTTGTTTTTTAACTTTGGGCGATCTGCTTGGCTGGGATTTACCTGCTCTCACCTGCTGCTGCTGCTGCTGCTGCTTTATAAGCCTTGCTGCTCTCAGTGCTTGCTATAGGTCAGGTTCAGACAACCCATGAAACCAGAACACAGGCTCATCCATAGAAACCACCCAGATTTATCCTGGGATGCCTGGGTAGCACTTCCACTGCAAGATTGCATACCTTCAGATATTCTTCCAGGCCCCAGCCAGCTCTCAGCTGGCCAGAAGTCATTCTAGATATCTAGCATCTTTTCTCCTGCCAAACTCAGCAGCATTCACACACCGATTGCAAGGGAAGCAGCTTGCTTGGAATTAAGACATGATGCAATCCAGGAGTTGCCAACGTGGACACCCTGGTGTCCATGAAGCCTTTGAGGCTCCCAATAAACACACGCGCACACACACACATACACAGCCCCCTTGGTCATGGTGAGACTTGTTACCTTTTTCTCACTTAACAAGTACAGAGAGCTGGAGGAGGAAGTTGGAAGAGGGACACTCTTTCCTACTTCCTCCTTTTACCTCTATGTGCTTTTCAAAGCTCAGATTAATTCTACTGGATCCTAGTGTGTGTTTGAGCATTCCCCGCCCCATGGAGGCTGATCCACAGGAGGGGGTAGAAAAGAGATCACAGCACACATTCAAAAATCTGTATATGCCCACAGACCTCCAAAGGTTACTGACCTTGATGTAATAATATGGTATGTGTTTTTGTTTTGTTACAGTGTAAACAGCCCTCTGATCTTCGGATGAAGGGTGGTATAGAAAGTTAATAAATAATAAGAATAGTAATAATTAATTCTGTGTCTGTATTTATACACACAGGGCTTCTTGGGCTACAGCTGCCATATCCCAGCCTGAAGAGTCTTTCCGCCTTTCATAAAAACGTAAGTACTGCCTTGACAGATGAGCCCAAAGGTATGGTAATTTAGTCATAATAACTAATGTTTAATTAACCAACCAATGTTGTATGAATTTGCGTAATCCCTTTTACAAGCTATCTAGGCCAGGGTTGGGCAGATGGTAGCCTGGGATTTACTGGTAGAAGATCTCTGGTTGATTTGCCGTAGATGAGCAAGGATTTCTGACACCCGCCGTTTAACAATAGCAACTGTAAGACAACCTTTTCACCCAAATTAGGCTGTAGAAATGACACAAGCTAACCAGGACTGGATTTTTGTGTGAAAGGGCTTTTGTGTTCAGTTCAGTACTGGGTGCTGAAAACTATTTCCTAGGCTCAGAGGCACCTTGTTAATTGAATACTAATTGCATGGCTTTGCACCCGATTGGAGTTCTAGAAGAAAACACACACAAAGGAGGTCTGGCAAGACAGAAACCTCTGATCTAAGCTTGTGCTGTCACATCTTGCAACAGTGAGTTCCACAGGTTCATTATACACTACATGAACCTTTGAAGGGCTTAAAGGCAGCAGCAACAATACCTTCTGCACAATTGCTCTAATGGTCCTTTTGCCCATCCTCCTCTCCTGCCTGCTGCCCGTGAGCTGTGGAAGTGAATGCCTGAAATGTTCCATTGGCACAGGGTGGATATAGACAACCAATAGCCAAGCAATAACTTAACACCATGGGGGTCAAACCACTTGCTGTCAGATGTCTGTATCATCCAGTCGCAGAGATTATTTTTTTTTTAACTGCACATCAAACGTTCCTTTTGTATACTGTATATACAGTATACACAATATACTGTGTCTATACACTGTATTTGATGTTTGCAGTACATAGATCGAACAGACACCTGTATATACAGACATCTGTATATCTCCACATTCATGGTTCTTAAGGGCTGTCACACTTTAAGAGCCATGTCATTTTGAACTGAAAGGGTGTTGAGTCAAGTGATTGAGAAGATGCTGCAAGCTCAGCAAGAGCCCTGATCAATGGGACAATCCTCGTGTGGGATCAAGGTGCTGTGGTGCAGAAAACAAATGTGTTCTTCTGCCCTTCTGTTGTGAGCCAGCACTGCTCACCGCATGTCTAAGGAAGCGAAAGCTTGCCAGCAAGGAAAGGTTTGTCTGTTTGTTAGGCGCTGAGAGGGTCAAAGGCACCTTCTCTTCCTAAGCCCCTGGGAAGTTTACTGCAGCACATTATCAAGAAGCATGATTTCCTTGGGAAATGCTTGTGGCACTCCGGCTGTGCATGATGCTGTTGAGATTCCTGCATTGTAGGGGGCTGAATTTGATGATCCTTAGGGTCCCTTCCAACTCTACAATTCTATGATTCTATAATGTGAATTCTGTGCTATAGGCAGCTCCACTCTCAGACCCATGGGCCAGCCCCAGGCTGAAGTCACATGAACTGATAAAATGGAAACTTGGACCCAGCCCAATCCTTAATCTACCCTCCCTTGCTTGCGCTTTCTCTGCACTGCTTGAGCAAGCAAGGAAAAAGGAGGATTAAAAACCAGGGGAGGCAGCAATCTGCATGATCTCTCTCTCTGGGAGAGGGCTAGGTCTAAAATAGACATGCACACAGAACCCAGAGCCAATCGGAGTTCTTTGCAGGGCTGCCCTCAAGACATTTTGGTGATTGAGGCAGGAGATCTGAATAACATATTTAAACTGTTCGCCCCGAGGCAGTGGGAAAATCTCCAGCGCATGCCACACTTAAATGAACCGAAAATGCTCGGGAGCATCATGTGCTCAAACAGCTCTTCAGTTTGGTGGCGCTTGGAGAACATCCCAATGAACCATGCACTGCAGGTCGCATCTGCTTGACTCCCACTCTCCTTAATAGCACTCAAAATATGCTGCCCGAAGCAATGGCCTCATTTTGCCTCAGGGTAGAGCCACCTCTGGGTCACATTGGTGTTCAAGCGTAGGCTGAGACAGTGTAGGCAGTCAAGATCTCCTCCTCTGAGGGACGCATCACATGTTACAGTCTCAATGGATGCACATTACAGACTTGCAACGTGCATCGGTTGGAAACTGCAATGTTTCAAGTGTGCTTAACACTTTTTACCTATGCCATGGAAACATTCTCAGGAATAAACAGCTGCAGCGTGGAGATGCATCATATACCCGTTAATCAGGCACCCCCAAACTCAGCCCTCCAGATGTTTTGGGACTACAACTCCCATCATCCCTAGCTAACAGGACCAGTGGTCAGGGATGATGGGAATTGTAGCTGGAGAACAGCTGGAGGGCCGGTTTGGGGGTGCCTGCCGTTAACGCATATCGTCATGTATGAAACTGGTCTGAGCAGAACTCTTGTTTTTAGAGTTGAGTGGTGGTAGTCAAAATTTGGGGTGGTAATCAACTAAGTTTTAGTCAGAGCAGACCCAGTGAAATTAATGGAACTGGTCATGTTCATTAATTCCAGTGGGTCTGCTCTGACTAAAACTTAGTTGAGTCCATGAACTCGTTTTACGGCAAAGATAATCAGAACAATCTATATTGAAGTTTCTTATCCAGTGGTAACTAACTAAAGCTGTACAACTCAGCAGCTAATAGGTGATGCACAGCCATGGGCATAGCCAGGATTTTTGTTAGTAGGAGAAGGACCTCAAATTTGTATTGATTTGTATTGATTGGGGGAGGAGGAGCTGCCCCCTGCCTCCCCCTTGGCTACGCCCAGGGATGTAGCTTCCTTATCAAGATCTTCACAAATCTGACCAGAAGGGGTGGAAGTGGGAATTTGCTTCCCCTGAAATCCCCACCACATATCCCAAGGCTCTGGGATTTTGTACAGTGACATTTTCATGACCAGATCCAGGGGATGGGTTCTCTAGCTAAGTGTCCCTGAGGTCAGTGGAGCAAGAACAAACAGGATGCACTGGTCTGCTGACCTGGAGAAAACGGAAAGCCACCTCCCCATGTTTATACCAGTCCTATCCAATGCAGTGGTTTCATAATGCCTGCCAGTCGCAAGTTCCATGCCTTCCCTCCCTTCAGCATCTGAAGTGGGCGCTGGGATCAGAGCACACGCTTGCCCACAGAGCCTAGGGGTTGCTCCCAGTCTGAAGCCGCCATGCTGAGCCCTGGAGTCCCCGACAGAGGCGAAGAAAGCAGGCAAAACGAGCCTTATCACTTTTATTGTCATCAAGGGGCAGAGGGATCAAAGGTGCTATATGGGATGAAGCAGAAAGGCATTGGTGTCAGCAAGAAAGGTGGGGGGGAGAGAGAGAGAGAGGGCCAGGAGAAAGTCTAGCATGGACAGACGGATGGCAGGTGGAAAGACAGACACTCTGGGGTGAACAGGACACCTGGGATGGGCAGAGGGAGGGGGACAGATTGCCCTGTGGGCTTTGAGGGACTGAGGTAACGCGGGACAGGACTGGCGTGATTCATGCCAGCTAGGGGGAAGGTGGGTCCCATTCCCCCCACATACGCCAGTGTCTCTATTGCTCTGAACGTCAGTCACAGTTTTGAAAGGGGCAAGGGGAGAGGAGTGTGGCTAATGGCCATGGCATGGAAGACCTTCCTCCCTGGTCTACGGGGTCATATTCTGGGCCTTGTGTTGTTGTTCTGCTTGGGGCAGATGGGAAACTGCAGACCATGGTGCATGCATGCGTGTGTGTGTGTGTGTGTGTGTGTGTGTGTGTGAAAGAAAGAGTGAACCCAAACCTCTGTTGTTCCATTAATCAACACACACAAATGTACACACACACACACGCAAAATCCACGGATAGGCGCCAACTAGGATGCGTGCCAGGGAATTTAACAAGCATCTGGAATTTTATGTGCTCCGGGTGGGGTTGGGCTTTAGGAGAAGGGGGCCTGGAGAGGAGGAGGCGGTTTAATCTCCAGGAAACTAATGACCTGGCCTCCTGGTTAATGTCCCACCCACTCAAGAAAGGGGTGGAGGGATGGGGACCCAACTCTGTCGAAAAAAAGCAGAGGGGGAAGGAGACACAGAGAGTTGTTGTGCTACCATGGCAACAGCTCAAATAACCCAAAGGGAAGGTCTACAGGCAGAACGAGATGCAAGGAACTCCTTTAGAGAAGAGATCCCTGCTCTTCTTTACTTAGGAGCCAAGAGTCAAGGCTAACAACCCAGACCCAGTCAGATGAGTCAAAGCCCTTGCTCCTACTCAGTGAGACAGCAGCGTGAGTCCCAGTTTTTCACCATCACCACACACACACACACACACACAACCATACCCTTCACATGGTTTCCCGGTTAGGTGATGGGCTCACACTCACTTTCTCAATTCAGAGTTCTTCCTGATTCCTCCAGATTTAATGAAACGTAACTTTAAAAGAAGAAAAACAGCCCAGCCCAGATTCCCTTGATTTTCCTTACCTAGGGAGGGTGGGTGGTATAGAGGAGGGAACGGTTGTCTGACTCAGGTGTGTGGATGTCACTTCTGAACAGAAAACGATGCCGAGTTTGTTTATGTCTGTCTGCCTCTTAGAGGAATGGGGGGTGAGGGCAATGGGAGCACAGTAATTGCTCTGCCAGTCTCTTGTCGAGGTGCAGTGGTGGTGGGGCCACGGGGGGCCCCCATTGCATGGAAGCGCAGTGAGGGTGGGGCCAGCACAGGGGAGCGTGGGGGAATCGGGGGGGGGGGATATGTACATGGAGGTGCCGGCCAGCATTATTGCAGTAGGGGCTCTGTCTTCCGGAGGCCCTGTCTTCTGTCCCGTGCACACAAACACACACACACACAAACCCCTTTCAGTGCAAGTGGACAATGGCTTGTATGAGTGGGGGAGGCAAGGCCCCCCCCTTAGCTCTGGGATGGAAGGAGATTGCTTGCTGATCAGTCCCTGAGGTACCAGAACTGCCTCCCCTTTCGATGCTCCACAGAGTCCTGGGGAGGCACTATCGCTCCCCAACCTTTTGTGTACCTCGGGAGATGTGACTGACACACACACATAGATGCACACAAACACACCTTGGCCCAGCCTGTGGGAGACCCTGGCTCTTGTGCAGATTTGGCCAGGGACCCCCGATGGGGTTGAGAGCAGGTGCGTGTGTGTGTGTGTTTGTGTGAGGGCGGGATTGTCCCTTTTTCTCTTCTCAGAAAAATATTTCCATCTCTAGTTACAAAGAAAAAAAGAGGAAAAGAAACAACAACAAAAAAGAAAGGAAAGGAAAAATCGCTCCCGTTGGATGGGGCCGGGCGCCATGTGACGTTGCCGAGACCTGTTGCTAGTTGCCGGGGTGGGCGGTTCCAGTGGTGCCAAGAGTCCCGGGATTGTGGCAGGCAGGTGGGTGGGCATCAGTATGGCGAGAAGAGGATGGGTCCGTGTGCAGTTCGGATGGGCCCCGGAGCCGGGCGCAGGAGCGGGTGCGTCAGAGGCGGGCCCTGCAAGAGCGGGGGCGTCGGGGCTGGTCGCAGCGTCAGGGGCGAGGAAGCGGCGGCTGCCATGGCGGCTGCCACAGCCAGCGGATTGGGCAGCAATCCGGCCGCCAGCGACTTGGGAAGCTCCTTAGGGAAGGCCAGGGAGCCCTGTGGAAACAGAACGAGAGAGGCAGGCGTCAGAGGCAACGTTGGAGATTGCCTTACGGCAAGTCAGAGCTCCATCTAGCTCAGTAGTGTCTGGCAGCAGCTTTTGCACAGTCCCAGGAGTGGACATCCCCAGTTGTCATGGATACAGAGGGGTGATGGCAGGCACCAGCTGGGAAACCCCAAAGGGAAGAAGGCTCAGAGCTAGGGGATTGGTGGTGGGACAGCAATGCCTGGTCAGAGGGAGGAGACGGTGTCAAAAGCTAAAGCGGTAATAGGGTTTTTAGGGAGAAGGAAGAGGCGGTGGCAGAGAGCAGTCCAGAATCAGAGGCAGAAGTGGAGGCAAGCCAAGGAGCAGAAATGAGGCAGGCTGCTGAAGACTCCAGGGAGTAAAGGGACCCCTGACCATTAGGTCCGGTTGTGACTGACTCTGGGGTTGCGGTGCTCATCTCGCTTTACTGGCCGAGGGAGCCGGCATACAGCTTCCGGGTCATGTGGCCAACATGACTAAGCTGCTTCTGGCGAACCAGAGCAGTGCACGGAAACGCCGTTTACCTTCCCGCCAGAGCAGTGCATATTTATCTACTTGCACTTTGACATGCTTTCAAACTGCTAGGTTGGCAGGAGCAGGGACCGAGCAACAGGAGCTCACCCCGTTGCGGGGATTCGAACCGCCGCCCTTCTGAGCGGCAAGTCCTAGGCTCTGTGGTTTAACCCAGTGTTTCCCAACCTTGGGCCTCCAGCTGTTTTTGGACTACAACTCCCATCATCCCTAGCTAGCAAGACCAGTGGTCAGGGATGAAGGGAATTGTAGTTCAAAAACAGCTGGAGGCCCAAGGTTGGGAAACACTGGTTTAACCCACAGCGCCACAGAGTAGTCCAGAATCAGAGGCAGAAGTGGAGGCACGCCAAGGAGCAGAAATGAGGCAGGCTGCTGAAGACGCCAGCGGCTGGGCAATGTCAGGTTTTCAACATCATGATCTGGCATCGCGATGTTGAAATGGAGGAAGGAACAAGGTGCGTTGGCTCCAGCCCCGCAAGGTATCAGGGTGAAACTGCCAGCACTCTCACCGAGGGAGCTGTGGTGTTCTCACCCTGGCTCCTCACCAAGGCTTCCTTGTGCTATTCAGCTGGGGGGGGGCATGAAGGCTCCTGCCCCCACGCCAGCTGAGTCCCAATGTCCTTCTGGTTCAAGTGCGAGGCATGGGGGCTCGAGCAGTTTAACAGAGCCCCCCACCCCACCTGTGGCTTGCGCAAGCCAGAGGCGGGGTGGGGCTTCTTTAAACTGCTCCGCTGAGGAGCGAGCCCATGCCTTAGCAGAGCCATTTACAGCTGAGGGAGG
Source organism: Podarcis vaucheri (assembly GCF_965113315.1). Classification (NCBI taxonomy): domain Eukaryota; kingdom Metazoa; phylum Chordata; class Lepidosauria; order Squamata; family Lacertidae; genus Podarcis; species Podarcis vaucheri. Next base: position 15,277,840 of record NC_138760.1, on the reverse strand, counting down.
AATAAGCTGCATTGGCCCAACAACACAGCTTGCTCCTCCCTCTGTGTTAAGAGGGGCAGTGTGTGATGGCAGCTTCACCCAGCAGTATATAGTGGGTGAAACCACTGCTGCTCCCGAGTCCCTCTGCTTCCAGTGACCCTGTTAGCAGACGGGATTCAGGAGCAGCAGCAGTTACCCCTGCAATATACTGCTGGGTGAAGCCACTGTCTCTGTGGGCAACACATCGCCCAGGCCTTCCAGGGAGTCTCCCCCTCCTGCTGCGACAAGCTTTTCTCTCCCCTGGTCTCCCAGAATCAGGAGAAGTACAAACAGGCGCACTGGTAGAGTTTGGGAAGGACTAGGGAGAGGAGGGCACTTAGGCAGCTTTGACCTGGTAGAGAACTTCAGTCCTCACCAGGGGCAAGATCTACCGGGAGTTGTTGTGGTGCTCATTAGGCCTGGAACTATTGAGCAGCCTTGTTTCTCCTAATAAAGAGTTAACTTCGCTTTGTGTGATTTATTGCTGGACACCCAACATAATTTTGAGATGCCAAGGACTGAACCTGCAACCTTCCACATGCAAAGATGCTCTAGCCCTTCTCCAACCAGAAAAGGAAGCTAAGCTGCACCCAACATTTGGGGGGGGGCTGTTAAGCATGCGTGATGTCACACGACTGTCGCAGATCTCCCGTGTCTGTGCGGTGTCTTCTGTTGCTGCGTGGCCTAGGATGACCTCCAGCCAGGCCATGCGGCATCTCCCAAAGCAGCACAAGACAGCAGACAAAGGGAGGGGAGCAAGGAAGGAGTCAGCCTCCTCAATATTGGGGGAGGGGCTTGACCCCACCCCAACAGACATGGGGAGTGGGGGCTGAAGATGCCTCAGCCCTGTAGAGTTGGTGCCTATTTTTATAAATGAAAAACACCCTGGAGCAAAAAGCTGCCTTCAAACATTTTGTTTTGCTCGGTTTATGTCATCTGGTGAGATTTAGGGGTATGTATGTACAGGGTGAGCAGAGACATCACCTTGTCGACAGTGGCGTAGTGTGGGGGTGCAGGGGGGGCCGGCCGCACCGGGCGCAACATCTGGGGGTTAGGGGGTGCAAATCCACGGGTTAGGGGGCGCAAATTACTTGCCTTGCCCCCGGGTGCTGACAACCCACGCTAAGCCACTGCTTGTCGACAAAGGTCCATATAGTTAAAGCTATGGTTTTCCCAGTAGTGATGTATGGAAATGAGAGCTGGACCATAAAGAAAGCTGATCGCCAAAGAATTGATGCTTTTGAATTATGGTGCTGGAGGAGACTCTTGAAAGTCCTGTGGACTGCAAAAAGATCAAACCTCTCCATTCTGAAGGAAATCAGCCCTGAGTGCTCACTGGAAGGACAGATCCTGAAGCTGAGGCTCCAATACTGTAGCCACCTCATGAGAAGAGAAGACTCCCTGGAAAAGACCCTGATGGTGGGAAAGATGGAGGGCACAAGGAGAAGGGGACGACAGAGGACGAGATGGTTGGACAGTGTTCTCGAAGCTACCAGCATGAGTTTGACCAAACTGTGGGAAGCAGTGGAAGACAGGAGTGCCTGGCCTGCTCTGGTCCATGGGGTCACAGCTAAACGACTAAACAACAACAACAGTGTGCAGGGTGGCAGCTCTCAAAGTCTGTCCAATACAGTTACCCCAACGCACTCCAAACGGAGAGATGCCCCCAGCCCCTAGCCCCTGCCCACTCTGGCAAAGGCCACTCACCTGCAGCTCTGCCATGCCTCGCTGCTTCTTGTGCCGACTCAACAAGGGGTTGGGCTTCCCAGCTACTCCATCGCGGTGCCGTCGACTGGAAATGTGCTACAAAGGAGAAGAACCAGGCATAATGCTTAGGAGCAACCAAGGAATCTTCACTCCTGACTTGGTTTCCCTCAACCTCTCCTTCCCTTCCCCAATCCATCAACAAGCATGCACAGAATTCAGTAAGTGAAGTTCTGACATGCTCACCGGAGCTGCTAATTTCTGTTTCCTTGTGCACGTACCTAGGGGAGAGTCAGTGGGGTGTGGGAGCGCCCAGGCATTATTTGTACACAGACAGCAAATAATGGGGTAGGCCATGGTTGTCTGGTGCCTGAGGTGGGCAGCGCCGATGTTCTTCCCACTCCAAATTAACAGAGCACAATCCACCAGAGAGATCCCCACTGAATAATAATAATAATGATAATAATTTTTTATTTATATCCTGCCCTCCCCAGCCGAAGCTGGGCTCAGAGCGGCTAACAACAATAAAAGTAACACAGTTTACATAAAATCACAATCAATTAATTGAAATGCATTCTAAAATCAATTCATTCTAAAACCAAAATCAAATTAATGGCAACCAGTGGGCTAGAGTTCTATGTGGATTACCAAGGAGGGGGTCAGGCTGTGCCTTGGCAAATGGCCTGGTGGAACAGCTCTGTCTTGCAGGCCCTGCAGAAAGATGTCAAGTCCCGCAGGGCCCTAGTCTCTTGTGACAGAGCGTTCCACCAGATTGGGGCCACGGCTGAAAAAGCCCTGGCTCTGGTTGAGGCCAGCCTAACCTCCCTGGAAGTTTTTATTTGAAGACCGTAAGGTCCTCTGTGGGACATACCAGGAGAGGGGGTCCCGTAGGTATGAGGGTCCTCGTGGACAGGAGCTGTGCCCCATGGGTTATATCTGTCCCACACACTGCAGCTCTCAACAAAGATCAAAATGGGAAACCACTTCATTTTGCCCCCATCGGTGAGCTGATTCTGCCCCAGTGACTTGGGCTAAAGCCAGTGCTTAAATTTATGCAATAGGAAGTCCTGATAGGGAGCTCAAGGTACCCTGGAAGCTGTGCTCTTTCAACACAAAAGTTTGCTGTTCTCTAAACCTGGACTGACTGCCATTACCAAGAGGAGAGGGAAATGTACTCCGTGTGTGCTCAGAGGCACATAGCTCTTTCATAGCTGAGCATTATAAAATAAAATAACTTTGATTATACTGTGTCCCTTACACTCTTTCTAGCGGCACAAAGGCCTCCACCAGCAAAATAGACTGTCGTGGTATTAAAATGCCTCCCCACCTGTTTGAGCTGGATCTCCGAGTTGACTTTGACATTGCAGATTTCACAGTGGAAGGTTCTCTCCTGAGCGCTGGGGTCTTGGCTGCCCGGCTCCCCTCCAGTGGTGGGGCTCAGGCGTGGATATGCCTTGATAGGCCCCAACCCACTGCGTGCTTCCAGGATAGTCTTGTGCTTTGTACCTAGGAAGAGAACAAGAAGCAGTTCTGTAAGCATAAAGGCTCAAAGCACCCTCTTGAGATACTTCCATTCATTAGATCTCTTATTTATAGCACTCCAGGCGGGATGCTTGCTTCACAGCGAGTGCTGTGCACAAAATGGATCATTAATCTTAACCAGCCTTCCATAATATAAGGGTTTGAGCAAAAAACTTTAGTTATTTTCATTGTAATTATAGAAATTATAGTCCTACAATTAAAGGAATTTAACCTATGGTTTGTTGTGCATCCCATGGTTCCCTGTGGGAAGATCAGTGGGGACATGGACCAGGGTCTTTTCTGCAGTGGCACCTTCTTTACAGAACCAGCAAAACCTCAGCAAAACCACCAACAAAGAAATGTGTTTTTATTTCAAAGAGATGGTTAGCCAAAGGGGCATGATATGTCATCGTCTTATTTAACATCTGCTGCCTGTTTTTATGTCACAAGTAAAGTACAATTGGCAACTTCACTGACAAGAGCAAAAAACAGACCTCTCAAACATTGACCTAACACCTCCCTCCGCAGAACCTCCATTTGTTCACAGAAAATCCCTCTGGGATTAGAAATCTCCTCACAGCAAGTTTAACTCTCCCTGCCCTCTCTCCCTACTTTGTTCTTTTACAATTGCTACCTCAAATTTTGGTTATAACCTCATGGAAGGGGGCATGGTAATAACCAAGTTTTCACTAAGGTGGATAAACCTGTACTGGGTTGCACTACTTCAGTGATGGCCAGACTTGGCCCTCCAGCTGTTTTGGGACTACAGTTCCCATCATCCCTGACCACTGGTCCTGTTAGCTAGGGATGATGGGAGTTGTAGTCCCAAAACAGCTGGAGGGCCAAGTTTGGCCATCACTGCACTACTTCATGCTTCAGGCAGGGATTTAAACAGTGGAATCCCCTTATGCACGACATTCCCAGAACATGGAAAACAAGCATGTCAAGGACGAAGTTAACATTCTTCTCCCCAACATCTGGCTTTCTCTGTTGAGGGCCCAGGTCCCCCACTCATGACCTGTAGCATTGTCCCCCACCTTGCCCATAAGAAAATGGCCATGGAGGGGGAGGGCAGAGGCAAGGAAGCCAGGGTCTCTTTCCAACCTGGCACTGTATGGATATAAGTCCTACGGCAGGAATCCAGGTCACTTTCAAATAGCTATACATTAATTTTATGCCAATCGCACAGGGTTTTGAGGGGAAACCCAGGAAGCCCATAGGATAAAAACTGTCGTGCGTGTGCAGCTGACACGAAACACAATTACCCTACTGATGCACGACATCAGGAGCCTCTGGGCAGGCCTATCGGATCAAATCAAGACACTGACGTAACAAACCTGACAGCCAGCAGATGTCAAAAAACCTAAAAATGGACGGGCCTATAGCCAGAAATTTGGTGGCAGTGATGGGGCCTAGAGTTACACTGAGGGCCCTCTGTAATTCGGTGCAAAAACAACATAAAACCTCGTTTCAAGAGATGTAATGAGTTTATAGGCACTTATTTACTTAGACGTTACAATAAAACAAATGTAAAAATATATTCAGATTATATTCACAAGTACTAGTGTCCATGTATTAAGTAGGCAAGACCCATTGGCAGGAGCAGGCTTCCATGTTACTGAGCCACTGGGTAGGGTATTGCATGGGCACTTTATCTTCCCTTACACCTTTTAAAGTCAGGGATGGGAAAACTTGTGGCCCTTCAGATGTTTTTGGACTCCAATCAGCTCCAACCAGCATGACTCAGTGGTCAAAGATGATGAGAGCCATAGCGCAACAATATCTGGAGCGCCACCAGTTCCCTATCTCTGCTTTAAGTAAGAGGGCTAGATGTGGTCTTCAAAAAACAGACAGTGTCCTGGAATATCCTTGCCCATGGGCCAGGCACCCCTCTTGTGTGGGTTTAGCTCAGAAATGATTGGATTCATTCACCTGAGAAGCAATAACCTACTCTAACACAAGGTAATGAGGTGTGTGCATGTTGCATGTAACAAGAGTTGCATTGCCACACACTAGGATTGTGCATATTTCGGGCGGAAAAAATAAATCCAAATCCTAAACCAAGATAACCCTAATCATGTCCCCAAAAAGCTGAATTTGTACAAATTAAACAAATATGCTTTTATTTGAAAATTTATTCTGCTCTACTGGTCAAGGAACAAAGCAATAAGGAGGGCACTGAAACATTGCTCTCTGTCTGCCGGAAATCCTGCTGAAATCTGCCTCTGCAGCCATGAGGACCAAACACTTGGGTTTTTGCCTGCTTTCTACATTGAGGCCCAATAGATGCTGAATTCTGCACCCAATATTAATTTGTGCATTTGTATAGTATGTCTGGATGCAGGTGGCACTGTTGGTTAAACCACAGAGCCTAGGACTTGCCGATCAGAAGGTCGGCGGTTCGAATCCCCGTGACGGGGTGAGCTCCCATTGCTCGGTCCCTGCTCCTGCCAACCTTGCAGTTTGAAAGGATGTCAAAGTGCAAGTAGACAAATACCTTCTCTGGCGGGAAGGTAAACGGCGTTTCTGCACGCTGCTCTGGTTCGCCAGAAGCGGTTTAGTCATGCTGGCCACATGACCTGGAAGCTGTACGTCGGCTCCCTTTGCCAATAAAGCGAGATGAGTGCCGCAAGCCCAGAGCCAGCCACAATTGGACCTAATGGTCGGGGTCCCCTTTATAGTATGTCTGCAGAGTTAGGGAATGTACACACACACACCCCTACCTTGCCCAGCTGCCACTGTTCATGAAGAGGGGACAGAGAGAAATTAAACCAGCCACATATGCACAAAACATTCAAAAGTACAGTTCTCCCCATCCTACACCCCCCCCCCCAAATCGTCAGGAGAAGAGGCAGCATTCTAAACTTCACACGAGCCCGCCTTTATTAAGGCAAGGTGACCATAACTCTGGAACAGAAGGTCCCAAATTCAGTTCCCGGCATCTCAGGCCAGGGGTGGGGTAAGGAAGCGGCAAGGTCAGGAGAGCTCAAAGTTAGTGCCAGGGGCCCCACAGGTATGTGCACACCTGTGCCACTGCTGCCGCCAAACTGAAGCTCCCCACGCTTCGCCCCATCCTGCCACTGCCTTGATTCCGCCGCTGCCGCCATGGCATGTACCGCTGCTGCAGAACCACCAACACAGAGCTAGAGCCTGACTTGATACAAGGCAGCTTCCAACGTTCCTAAATCCAGCTGTTTCTGGAAACGATGGGAAAAGTAATCCCCTACTGTAGCATATCAGTTATGAGTATGAGCTATGAAGTCAGGAAAAGCCTGGTTCAAATCCCAGCTCAGGGAGCCAAAGAAGAGGCAAAGCCTTGAAGATGCGCTGAGAAATGAGTCTTGTTCAAATAACACACAGTCCTTGTGAGGCAATAAAATGCCAAATGTGTTTCAGCTGATGACAGCCTTGCTCAGGGGCTCAATATTAAGGCTCTCCACTCATGTGAAGGTGAGTATCAACCAAAACACGTTAGGCAGTTTATTGTTCCATAAGGATTATGATTACTTGATAAAAGATTTAATTTTGCAGTACTGTTCTGAGGCTTCCTTTCGTTTTTGGTGCTGCCCAAATCTTGCTTCAGCCACCAACTAACTCCTGAGGTGGTCTAAGTGAGACCTCCAGGTATTGAGCGGTATACAAATTTAATAAATAATAATAAAAGCCACTCTTCTTCCACCCCAGTCCCTACATTGTGGGGGAGAATTACAACACTTAGGTGGGAGGTTTACTTTGGGTCAAACTACAGGTTGTATTAAAAGTGTTTTTCACCAATGTGCTGAGAAGTGCACACATCTTTTTCTAAATCAGCCATGGGGGGGGGGGTCCCTGATCCAGATTGGGATAGGCAAAGGGACTACCATCCTTTCTCTGTGCTGTTTTTTCTGTCAACACCACCTCCTCTCCCACCAAACTACTATTTGCTCCCAAAGGTGTGTAGGACCCGCCCTGTGGAACGCCCTCCGACCAGATGTCAAAGAGAACAACAACTACAGTGGTGCCTCGCAAGACGAAAAGAATCCGTTCTGTGATTCTCTTCGTCTAGCGGTTTTTTCGTCTTGTGAAGCAAGCCCATTGAAGGATTAGCGGATTAGTGCTATTAGCGCTATTAGCACTATTAGCGGCTTTTAGCGGCTTATCTGCTGATCGGATCAGCTGATAAGTGGTTTAGCGGCTTAGAAAAAGGGGGGGAGGGGGAAAAAACCAGCAGGAACTCACAAGACATTGTCGTCTTGCGAAGCAAGCCCATAGGAAATTCGTTTTGCGAAGCACCTCCAAAACAGAAAACTCTTTCGTCTAGCGAGTTTTCTGTCTTGCGAGGCATTCGTCTTGCGGGGCACCACTGTACCAGACTTTTAGAAGACATCTGAAGGCAGCCCTGTTTAGGGAAGCTTTTAATGTTTGATGTATTACTGTCTTTTAATATTTGGTTGGAAGACGCTCAGAGTGGCTGGGAAAACCCAGCCAGATGGGTGGGGTATAAATAATTTTTTTTAAAAAAATATTATTATTGAAATATACGGGTGGGAACGGGTTAAGCTCCCCTCTCACCTGCTTCATGGTTTTCATCCAAACTGGGGGGCTCCAGCAGCCCCCCCCCCCGTCCTAAGCATGTTACTTTAAAAGGCTTTCACCACAATGTGTGGCTTGGACCTTAGATAATGCCTGTGAGGGTTTTGAATAATTGAAATGTGCTGTATAAAGTGCTAAGCATTATCATTAAAACATAACATAACAGCCCCTTCATACTGTCACAGTTCCGAGGAACTGTCTATAACAGAGAGAGGCACTAGGGCCGAGCCTCCCAAACGTGGGTCTCTGGCTGTTTTTGGACTACAACTCCCATCACCCCTGACCACTGGTCCTGCTAGCTAGGGATGATGGGAGTTGTAGTCCAAAAAACAGCCAGAGACCCAAGTTTGGTTATCACTGGACTAGGGGATAAGCCTCAGAATACGATACCGCAGGCAAGGTGCCAAGCAGGCCAGAGCCTTGTTCTTGCTGGCACAAGGGTTAAGCCCAGCCCTGCTCTAACAAACCCTTCCTTCTTTTTTTACCGGTTTTCAGCAAAGTATACGGTTTTTCCAGGTGATGACTCAGTACCACAGAACACCCAACTTTTCTATTTTTACCAAAATGGAAGGCAAAGCTCTTCTCTTTGCCTTGCCATCCCCCCCTGCCAGGGCTGGCTAGAGCAGAGTAGGCCTACAGGCAGCAAATGCTGGCTGCCAGCACAGGGTGGGAAATGATCCATTGCTTATTTCATTATTATATATATATATTTCTATGCAAGGAGGAGGAGGATAGAGAAGGGGAGAGAAGCACTATTCGGATTTCCTTCCTCAGGCACTAACATGTCTTGGGTCACCCTGCTTGCTATGATGGCCTTGGCTTTGCTGCTGAGGCATCGCAGTTCTGACCCTCCGGACCCTTCCAAAGTCTCCAGTTTCCTTTGAAGCTGCTCAGCGGCCTCTCGGCCAGAGCGCTGCGGCTCTTGACTAGATGCTAATGCATGTGGAAGGGAGATACAGGCCGAGGCGAGGCATGCAAAGGGACGAGAAAGGATACAGCTTGCTGAAAGGCACGGCCTCGCTCAAGAGCGGCTGCTGCGCTGCTCTCGTCTCCTGATTCTCCAGACCTGGAAAGTGGGTTGGGAGAAGGGAGCAGGGGTTTCCACAGGAAACTTAAGCTCCTGTGCCTGTGAGCTCATTTTTGTGGGGAATGCCTGACGGGCTGCCAACAGGGACTCTGCAGCCGCACCCAGGGCTCCAGCTATTGTTTCCATGGTGACAAAGCCAAAGCTGCAAAGCACTATGGGGAAAGGAGACAAAAGAGCTGAGTTTGGGGCAGGGGAAAGAGAGGAGGAAGGAGTGGCAGGAAGGTTGCCACTTTTTTCTGGCAGGGCTCCTGTGTCTTTATCAGCTGCTGAAAGTTGGGCTAGGAGGAGAAATGGAGCATTTTTTACTGGCATAGTAGGGCAATGGCTATTAAGATTGAGCAGGGTGTAGAAGATGCGCATGAGACTACTTAAGATCAGCAAAGACTAGTACAGGGATGGAAGAATCCTTATGTTCCAGAATTGCCATAACCCCTAATCATTGGCCATGCTGGCTGGAAGTGATGGGAGCTGGAGGTCAACAGTGTCTGGAGGGGCTAAAGTTAGTAAAGGTAAAGGGACCCCTGACCACTAGGTCTAGTCGTGGCTGACTCTGGGTTGTGGCACTCATCTTGCTTTATTGGCCGAGGGAGCCAGAGTACAGTTTCCAGGTCATGTGGCCAGCATGACTAAGCTGCTTCTGGCGAACCAGAGCAGTGCACAGAAACGCCGTTTACCTTCCTGCCGAAGCGGTACCTATTTATCTACTTGCACTTTGACGTGCTTTCGAACTGCTAGGTTGGCAGGAGCAGGGACCAAGCAACGGGAGCTCACCCCGTCGCGGGGATTCGAACCGCCAGCCTTCTGATCGGCAAGTCCTAGGCTCTGTGGCTTAACCCACAGCGCCACCCTAAGGTTACCCCCCCCTTTACTAGGGCAGTGGCAGAACAGGTGTTGCCTTCTTGTTCTATTCCGAACTGGGGCTCATCCACACAAGGTTAACGTAGAATTGCAGCTGTGTTTGCATATCGTCTTCATTCAAGTGGCAGTCTGCACCTTCCCCCTGCTAAATTCTTATGTTATGGATGCACAGATAATCTGATACAGGATAAAAAATCAAATATGAAACCATGTCACCCAACTGTGGGTGGGCAGGCTTGTTTTTGTTTTTACACATGTGGTATCATTTCACTTGGGGTGCCACCCCCACTACTTTTATTTTGTTTCCATCAGCCCAAAGGAAAGGATGCAGACTGCGCTTTCCCGCTGGTTGCTGCTGAAGGCATATTCGCCATTATTTTTTAAACAGCCATTTTGCGCAGAACTGCTCTTGCACAGAGTAGCTGTATTCAAAATTAAAACAAAATGTGGCCTTGCAGGTGCAGGAGGTGAGAAAGGAAAAGGAGAGCAAAGGAAACATTTGGCAGTCTTTCATGCAAGTGAATTCAAATACTTGCCATGCTTGGAGCAACACACACACACACACACACACACACAGAGAGAGAGAGAGAGAGAGAGAGAGAGAGAGACTATTCTTTTAGACACATCTTACAATTATATTTGACTGCTCTTTTGGGTATATTGGAAAACTTGCATATTGTTCTAAAGGTGCATGCAGAGCTAAAGAAATACCTGTACACACAATCACAATGGGCCTCAGGTTTCTGGAACTTATGGGGAAGTACTACTTGTGAGGAGGGGACAACGCACAGCATGAATACATCTCATCAAGCACTGCCCACGAGTGTGGACAGGAAACACCGAGAAAGATTCCAGAGGTATAAAACTGAAAGCACAAAAGGACACATGGGAACAGCAACCCATGACCGGGCGCATGAATCCCTGAGCATGGACACAGCCTTGGATCAGCTATCCTGCACATTCAAAGATCTGCCCGTCCTCTCCCATCTCTCTGCCAGTCCAGGGCCTTCACATGGAACACTTTTCTTTCATCTCCACCATTTCTTACCGTAGAAAGAAAACAAAAGCTTCGTCTTCAGACACTAAAGGAAATATTTACACACTTCAGTGCTGTTCAGTGTGCTGTTCAATTGGCGCTAAGAGATTTTGAATGACTCTGGCTATGGCGCTGAAGTTCCGCTGGAAAGCAAGTGGGGATTGACACCTCGCGAGAAGCCAAAGGGGAGGCTGAATGCAAATTCTAGTACTGATGAGCACAGCTCCTTGCTCCTACCAGTCTCTCCAAAACTAGAACTAATTACACAGAATAGGGGAAAGAAGCTATGCAAATGTGTACAGTGGTGCCTCACAAGACGAAATTAATTCGTTCCGCAAGTTTTTTCTTCTTGTGAGTTTTTCGTCTTGCGATGCACGGTTTCCCATAGGAATGCATTGAAAATCAATTAATGCGTTCCTAGGGAAACCGCCTTCAGACCAGGTCCGGGGACAGTCTGTCCCCCGACCTCTTCTGAAGGCTGGGGGGGGGGACAAGGGCTTTTCTTCCCACCGCCAGCCTTCAGAAGGCTGTTCTGAAGGCTGGGGGTGGGAAGAAAAGCCCTTCTCCCCACCTCCCGCCCCGCAAGCTCCGGGGACAGGAGGGCTTCGCTGCCGCCCGCCAGCATTTTAAGATCGCCCGGGACAGCAGAGAAGTCTCTGCTGCCCCGGGAAGGCAGGCGGGGGGAGCAAAGACTTTCGTCCAGGACCTCTTCTGAAGGCGGGGGGGGGGCGAAAGTCTCCCCCCCCCGCCTGCCTTCAAAAGCCGTCTGGGACGCTGCCTTTCTCCGCTCTCCCGGGAAGGCAGGCAGGGGGGAGCAAAGACTTTCACCCCCCGCCGGCCTTCAGAAGAGGTCCTGGACCTCTTCTGAAGGCCGTCGGGGGGCGAAAGTCTTTGCTCCCCCCGCCTGCCTTCAAAAGCCGTCCGCGATAGCGGGAAGCGCTTCCCTGCTATGCCGGACTGCTTTTAAAATGCTGGCGGTGGGGAGCAAAGCCTTTCGGCCCCCGCCGGCCTTCCTGGACCTCTTCTGAAGGCCGGAGGGGGGGAAAGGCTTTGCTCCCCACCAGCAGCATTTAAAAGAGGTCCCCGGAGATTTCCCTATGGGCTTTCGTCTTGCGAAGCAAGCCCATAGGGAAATTCGTCTTGCGAAGCGCCTCCAAAACAGAAAACCCTTTCGTCTTGCGGGTTTTCCGTCTTGCGAGGCATTCGTCTTGCGGGGTACCACTGTATATGAGTTTCAGAATCCCCCTTTTCTTGATACAGGATTTGGAATATCTGGGTGCAGAACATGAGGGGTGGGAACAGGGAATGTTGTTTTCTAAAATGCAGGCTATACAGCTCTGGTTATCACCAGCTGGAACACACAACTCATAAAACTGTTTTTCCAAACTACCATGTTATTACACTGATGCATGTAATGATAGTTTGATGCCCAACCTCCGTCCTTTGCAAAAAACTTTAAAGCAGGGAAGCTGTGAGAGGGGCAGGGAGGGGAATGGGAGCACATGCCCCCCCCTTGCCCCTTGATTTTCACCTGATTCATACCACCACTACCAAGTTGCTTTTATCCTTGCTGAGATTTTGGGCTGATGGGTCTGCAATCCTGCAGCAGAAAAAGCAGCTTAGGTAGTAATTTCAAGTGGAAATTAGTGTGGCCCTAATTTCAAGTGGATGGGACGCGGGTGGCGCTGTTGGTTAAACCACAGAGCCTAGGACTTGCCAATCAGAAGGTCGGCTGTTCGAATCCCCGCGACGGGGTGAGCTCCCATTGCTCGGTCTCTGCTCCTGCCAACCTAGCAGTTTGAAAGCACGTCAAAGTGCAAGTAGATAAATAGGTACCGCTTCGGCAGGAAGGTAAACGGCGTTTCTGTGCACTGCTCTGGTTCGCCAGAAGCAGCTTAGTCATGCTGGCCACATGACCTGGAAACTGTACGCCGGCTCCCTTGGCCAATAAAGCGAGATGAGCACCGCAACCCCAGAGTCAGCCACGACTGGACCTAGTGGTCAGGGGTCCCTTTACCTCTACCTTTAATTTCAAGTGGAAATTGACTGGGATAAGTACTACCCACTTCCCAAAATATGTGCTGCAAACCACCTCCCCACAAGGGCACTTTGCAAAGGAGAAGTGAGCCCTGAACAGGACCATGAAGTGGTAATGAGAAATCCTATCTCATGAAAACATGCTCCCCCCCCCCAAGTTTTTACCTTTGTTGTGGGCCTCGAGTTGAGACAGTGAATTGACAGCCACTTTGCAAAGTGCGCAGTACAACAGCTTCTTGGCCTTCTCTTCGTCAGGCTTGGTGTTGCCGTTGCTACTGGGTGCCGCCCCTGAAGTGGCTGGAACTGCAGTTGCCGTAGAGATCTCTCCCACCTTCGTCGCCCAGGTTTGCCCGCTCTTGGAACTCTGGCAAGGTTCTGGGCAGGGGGCTGAGTGGGGCGGCGGGGGCGCTGCTGCCGCCGGAGACACCAGACAGGGCTGCTTATCTGGAGAGGTGGGAGCAGGGACGGGGGGCACCGTCACCGAACCTCCGATGCCGTTCAGTTGCTCGGCTGCGTGAGAAAAAGAGAAGGCAGTTAAGTAGGGATGGAGCAGGAACAGGGCAGATATAGATATAGAGATACACAGACACACACACCTATGGCCAGTGCTTAATTTACGAAATGCCAAGTTGGGGGGGGGGGGGCTCAAAGTAATGATTAATTTCAGCTCAAGCTCACCAGGGCTCTGCCCCAAAATCTTTTCAATTGCAGGGCTTAAGCAGAGAGCAACGCCAAGCACATCACTACAGTGGTACCTCGGGTTACATATGCTTCAGGTTACATTATTTTTTAAGTGGTTACATTATTTTTTTATTATTTTTTAAGTGCAAGCATTTTAATGCAAAAGTCTCTGTATACAGGGGTACCTCAGGTTACATAAGCTTCAGGTTACAGACGCTTCAGGTTACAGACTCCCCTAACCCAGAAATAGTACCTCGGGTTAAGAACTTTGCTTCAGGATGAGAACAGAAATCGCACAACGGCAGCGCGGCAGCGGAAGGCCCCATTAGCTAAAGTGGTGCTTCAGGTTAAGAACAGTTTCAGGTTAAGAATGGACCTCCGGAACGAATTAAGTACGTAACCAGAGGTACCACTGTAATAGTAAACACAGAACACATGGCTCACTGGATAGCTCAGTTGGTTAAGAGTGTGGAATTGATAATGCCAAGGTTGCAGGTTTGATCCCCATATGGGACAGTCGTGCATTGCAGGGTAAAGGTAAAGGGACCCCTGACCATTAGGTCCAGTCGTGGCCGACTCCTGGGGTTGCGGCGCTCATCTCGCTTTATTGGCCGAGGGAGCTGGCGTACAGCTTCCAGGTCATGTGGCCAGCATGACTAAGCTGCTTCTGGCAAACCAGAGCAGCACACGGAAACGCCGTTTACCTTGGGCTAACTAATCCTCAGGGCCCCTTCCAACTCTACAATTCCGATTCCTGCCCCTCACTACAGAGAGCCAAAGCAAGGTGCCATTATGTATTTATTTTATATACCACTTGATTCTCCTGCAGTTCGGAAGTACGTCAAAGTGCAAGTAGAGAAACAGGTACCGCTCCGGCAGGAAGGTAAATGGCATTTCCGTGCGCTGTTCCCTTTACCTTTACCACTTGATTACAACAGTCTGTTTAATCGCTGTATAGAATGCTCATCAGCTACAAGAGAAGTAGAATCAGTTAGCAGCTATCTCAGCGAATGCCTTCCCTGAGCCTCTCCCTGTTGTTACAGCAGGGATGGGGGACCTTTGTGCTGCCAAAGGCCACATTTGTTGGAGAGTTAAGTGTTGGAGGCTGCATGCTGACAGCATATAGGGGCTGGAGCTCCTGGTGGATGGAGCCTATGCCAAAACATAGGGTATCCTTTTCTCTCTCTTGGTGCCAACCCCCTTTCCCTCATTTCCTCTCTCCCTGCCACGTACAATCAGAGTTGGAAGGGATAACGAGGGTCATTCAGTCCAACCCCCTGAAATGCAGGAATCTTTTTGACCAATATGGACAATCTGAGATTAAGAGTCTCAAGCTCTACTGACTGAGCTATATGTCTCTCTCTCTCTCTCTCTCTCTCTCTCTCTCTCTCTCTCTCTCTCCTCATGCCAGCCCCCTTTTCCTTATTTTCTCTCTCCTTGTCACCTGCACAAAGATAGACTGCAGGTTCCCCACCCTTGCTTTATAGACACACATCCCATTAACAGGTCTGTGTTGCAGGCATGGCACACATCACCTTCCCTGCATCAGGACTAGCTCTGCCACTCTGTATGGAAATTGGGTCAGATCAAAGGGCTACCACACTGAGGACTGAGCATGCCCAGTGGTCTTGGAAGGCAGGCTGATGGTTGGAGAGGGTGGGAATGGAAAACTGGGGGGGGGGGGGGGAGAGAGAGAGAGAGAGAGAGAGAGAGAGAGAGAGAGAGAAGGAATGGTGTATTGTGGAAGAGGGCAGAGTTCCAGCTAGCCAACCACAGTTCACCCTTTTGTTTGAAGTCCCACTTGTATATTTCTCTATTTCATTCCATCTTAGACAAAGCTAGGAAACTCTTGCTCCTAAGCAGGGGGTGCCAGTACCAATGCATTAATATTTGGCATGCCTTAGATCTGAGCTCTGGCATTCAAAACAGGTTCCAAAGCTGAGCCCTGGCTTATTAAACCTTGCCTCTGGGGCTGGATTATGGAGACCTCTTTACGAGAGCAAGAGGAGCAAGGCTGCAATACCGCCTGCTAAATATTTTAGTTTATTATTATTTAAAATGCAAATACCATGCCCAGGAGTCCTCAGTTTTATCCTCAGAACACACAAATATATATTACACATGCATTTGCTTGGCATAATTTATTCTGCTGCCAAGATTGAAAATTAAAATATGCTTTATCATACAAATGTAGATTCAAAGATCAAAGAAGCTAACGAAGAAAGAACAGAAATAAATAAAATCTACTATTCTCTGCCAAAAGAGCAATCTTTAACATGGTTATTCTCTTTCCCCTCTTATTTCCTATTAATGTAATACAGCAGAGCCCATATATTTTATATATTACACACACACAGTTATTCCTCCTGCAATGAGGATTGTTATAATGGTCCTTTGGGGTTCTCAGGGAAACAGATCCTGCGCCAAATACCCCAGATTCTCAAACTTCCAGAGTGAATAGCAGAATATGTCCGAACACAGATGCAGATCTTGCTCACCCAGGAGCTAGGGAGATGACTTTATAGCAGGCAGTCCCCACAGGGCACGACAATGGACTCGTCTGATCACGCTGGGAGCAGAATCAATTATGAACAGTCAGGAGGTGGCTTTGAATGGTCTAATAAAGCACCAATTCTCATGTGTGAAGTGTGCCTCCCTAGGGAGATGTGGACAGTTGCTAAATCTCTCTGATCCATGCCACAGTGCACATCCAAGATCACTTAACTCAGATTAGTCCCCTTTTAACACAGATTATCCACCTCGCCACCTTCACCAACAGGGACTTTCCCAAACCATTTTAATCGAACCCACTTTAGCGACTGACCACGGAGAGAGGACCCACTGTGCCTGGCAGGTTGTCCAGATTAATTTAGTGGGGAGTATGACTTTGTGCTTGAGGTATGGCTCTGTCCTCCGACTGACCCAGCAGAAGTGTCTGTTGAGCCCCTCTTCTCTTTCTAAGTCAGCATCACTGATGAAAGAGGCAAAGCTGGGCTCCGAACCTCTGGAAAAACTAGAGCTGCAGCAGAGAAAGCAACCAAAAGCTGAGAAGCTCAGAGAAGGGTACAGCGGGCAGGAGAAAATGAGGAGTTTCAAGGTGTATACCTGGCAGCAGAAAACAAACGGTTTGCAATACGATGCATTATTCATTGCAAGCAGCTCTGTGAGTAAAAATGGGCCAAGGCGGGGGGGGGGGGAGGTCTGCAGCAAGAGCCTCCTGGCAGAAGTGTTCCTGCAGCTTAAAGGGAGGAATAGGGCCAAGGCTGCTGTGAGGTTGGGGCCAGCACCGGTGGGAATGGCAGATCGGCTCCATCACTGCCCTGACCCTGCCACCACCTTACTCCTCCCCGGTAAGTGACAGTGATGCTTCTGCAGGGAGGCTGTTGCTGCAGCTCTCTTCCGCCAGGTGACTCACTCCTAGGGCAAGTGTTTTCTAAGGAAATATGTATTCGAGCGTATATGCCTCTCGCCTCTGAACCAAGCTCGTCAGTCCTGGTGGATTATTATTATTGTTTATTAGATTTCATCCAAGGATCACAGCGCAGTTTACAATATAAAAACACAACAATATGTGCCGTAAAGGTAAAGGGACCCCTGACCATTAGGTCTAGTCGTGACCGACTCTGGGGTTGCGGCGCTCAACTCGCTTTATTGGCCGAGGGAGCTGGCATACAGCTTCCGGGTCATGTAGCCAGCATGACTAAGCCGCTTCTGGCGAACCAGAGCAGCGCACGGAAATGCCGTTTATCTTCCCGCCGGAGCGGTACCTGTTTATCTACTTGCACTTCATGCTTTCAAACTGCTAGGTTGGCAGGAGCAGGGACCGAACAACGGGAGCTCACCCTGTCGCGGGGATTTGAACCGCCGACCTTCTGATCGGCAAGCCCTAGGCTCTGTGGTTTAACCCACAGCGCCACCCGCGTCCCTAATATGTACCATAGCAACAAGCAAAAACAATAAACTCCCCTATAAATCCTCCCAAGGCCTGGGAATGTTTTTGCCGGGCACCTAAAGATATGCAACGAAGGTGCCAGGCAAGCATCCCTGGGGACAGCATTCCTCAACTGGGGAGTCACCGCAGAAAAGGCCTGTTCTCATTTGCTGCCCTCCAGACCTCTCGCAGAGGAGGCACACATGGAAGGGCAACAGATGATGGATGGGGAGGTAAGGAGGGGCTGTCAAAGAAGCAGCTAAATAACTGCCAGCAAATAAATCTGACAGTTGTGGTTTGCAGTTTAAAGTTGGAGGGGGAGGGATAAGACTTTTGGGAGATCTGAATTGTTTCCCAACCCTCTTCTCCATCTTTGAGGATGTTTGCCTTTTTAAATCCCTGTTCTCAGCAACCATTCTCCCCATGCAGTTTCACAGCACTCCCTGTGGTTCCATTCCTGCCTGTTCCAGAAAACAGAAGGTTTTGCTTCAGTCAGTCCCTGCAGGGTGAACATAGAGCAAACCAATCTGAGGGGGGGGGGTTAAACAATGTGATTTAGGAGATCAGTAGGAAGTTCCAGCTCTCTGAAAACAAAACAAAAAATATTGAGAGAAAACGGTGATTGTCACATCCAGGAGCTGGCTATTTTATAAAATACGTTTATTTGGAGCAAACACTGGTTTCCTTGCTAATACAGCCCTGATTCGTAGATACATGAGTGAATTTTCAGCTGCTCTCAAATAGATAATTACCTACTAGTTTTTAAAAAATATCAACTGAAAGCAAGGAGCAACAGCAGGCTTACAAAGCTATATCCTGTGGAACATATCACAAAGCATGCAAAAAGTCTAGGGCAAGTAAGGTGGAGAGAAAAACTATCCCATTGCATGAGTTTTTGATGAGTCACTTGCAGTCCTTAAGCACTGAGTCCGCGAAGTTCTAGCACAAAGAGAGGATTCAGGCTATGGAGATTAAGTGTGACCTTGCATCTATTAATAGGACCTATTTTTCTTGTTACTTCTCGGTAATTAAAAAGAAACATGGCTATGAAGATTGGCTCCTTGTTTTCACGCCTGAGAGCATATGACTCGCCTCCTCGGATCATGCCCAAGGCCTATCTGGTCCAACGGCAGCCACTGCCATGTGCTCCGGGAAGCTCAAAACCAGAGCATGACAAAGGAGGTCCTTTGCCACCAGAGAAACCCAGAAGGGATTCTTCCTTTCTCCTCCTAGCAACAGAGACTTGGGGGTCAATGAAACCAATTGGCAGTAGATTCAAGAAAGACAAAAGAAAGGACTTCTTCACAATGCATTACAGACCACAAGATGAGGCGATGGCCACTGCCTTAGATGACTTTAAAGTACGGTAGTTGTGGGGAACACCTGCTCCCCCTACTCGATCTTGCTAAAATACAATTCCCATCAGGCCCTGTAAGCACGGCCAATAAGCAGCATGGGAGTTGTAGTTCAGCAGTATCTGGAGGGTGCAAGGTTCCCCACACCTACTTTAAAGGGAGATTACAAAAGGTAAAGGGACCCCTGACCGTTAGGTCCAGTTGCAGACGACTCTGGGGTTGCGGCGCTCATCTCACTTTATTGGCCAAGGGAGCCAGCATACAGCTTCCGGGTCATGTGGCCAGCAGGACTAAGCCGCTTCCGGCGAACCAGAGCAGCGCACAGAAACGCCGTTTACCTTCCCACTGGAGTGATACCTATTTATCTACTTGCACTACTACAACTCCCATCGTCTCTGAGCTCTGGCCTTGCTAGCTAGGGGTGATGGGAGTTGCAGTTCAACAACATCTGGGGACCCACAGGTTGAGAAAGGCTATCACAGAGCTTCTGTCTCTAAAATGGGCAGTGTGGTTTGTCCTAATGACAATGTACTTGGGTAACACCTCTTCAGATCCCGATACTGAAAGTACAGAATGAGACCTCCAGTGAAGCAGAGCACACACACACACCCAACCTGGCCAAGAAACAGCTTCCATTCTCAAAGTGTTCCTACCATCAAAATGTTTCTCTTAATGCTCAGCCAGAGAGCATGAACATGCTCCTCGTTGTGCAGACAAGAGGCCCATCAAGTCTTGCGTCCTGTTGGCCACAGTAGGCAGCCAGATGTTTACAAGAAGCCCCCTAAACAGTCAAAGGCAACAGTCAAAGAATAACCAGGATCTGGAAGCTGTCATAGGCAATAGCTATTCATGGGCCTGGCACGTTTATGAATGGCATGAGGAAAACTTTCCAACACTCTTCTAAGAGCCTGCACACTTAGGCACCAAAGTCCATCAAAATTCACTATTTATTGTGGGAAGAAGGGTTTTATTTTGTCTTTTCCAAAGGGCTGTCACATAGATGATGAAACAACCCCACTACAATTGCTTCAGATGGTAGAGCCAGGACCAATGGGTTCAAATTACGGGAGGTAGATCATTTAGACTGATTCTTAGGAAGAGCAAGGCCCTCTTTTCTTTTTAAGCAGAGGTTGGATGGCCTCCTAGCAGGGGTGCTGTTCCAGTGGATTTCTTGCATTGGCTGGGTGTGTGTGTGTGTGTGTGTGTGTGTGTGTGTGTGTGGACCAGATGGCTGTTGTGGTCCCTTCCATTTCCAATTTCCTACCAATCAATTCCACTAAAGGGCCCTGTATTCTAGATAAATAGAAAATCCTTGGAAGTATCAAATAGACTTAGGGGTAGAATAAGAATAAATGTTAGTAAGTATTATGGATCAGAATAATAATACGAGAAGAAGTTTGTAAATGAAAGGAGTGATTATTATTAGAAATATGAATTTGCAGAACTGTTATAAAAGTGATATAATGAAAGTCAGTAAGAGGGGATCTGAGGAAGTCACCTATTAATGTGAAGAAGTTGGGTATTAGAAGAAATAATCTTTTGGTATGTGTTTAGTTATTAGTTGTGCTTTCTTTGTTGAGTGTTTTTATGTTTTTATGTCTTTGTGTGATGTTCCAAATGCTGAAAATCAATAATTTTTTTGGGGGAAAAATAAAAATAAAGGGCCCTGTGTTCTACCATTGTGGGAGAGAGTAAAACTTCTTTCCATCCACTTTCTAAACACCATGCATATTTTAAAAACATATCTCAGGTGTGGTTCCTCCCCATCATCTCTCCCCGCCCCACTAAAAATCACAAGGAAAGCTCTCCAATCCCCTGATCATTTGGGACCCCCCCCCTTAAACACTATGCCCTCCCTTCCGAGAAGCAGCAAGCAGACATTTGCACAGTATTCCAGATCCAGCCACACCATCGGTTTACATAAAGGCATTAGGAGAGCAGCTGTTTTATTTTCAATCCTTTTCCTAATAATCCCTCGCATGGGATTTCTTCACAGCGGCTGCACACTGGTCTCACTGAGCCACTTGGCATAAGCTCATGAGCTCTTCCCAGACAGTCCCTGAATATGCAAAGTTAGGATTGATATTTTTATTTTTTGTCCCTATGTGCAACATTTCCCACTTGCCCTTAGCTCCATTTGCCGTTTTGCAGTACTGGGTCTTCATGGTGCCCTTTTCCCTATGCTTCCCTGGGAGCTCGGGTTCAGCAACCTCTTGGTTCCCCATCCCTGTGCTAAAGCAATAGCCTGTATATATATGATCAGTATAAAGTAAGCAGCACATAAGCAGCACACAAAACCCTAGAAAACCATTCTACGTTCTAAATCTTATATTAATAATCCAAAAATTGAGAGAGCTGTGTACAAGATCTACTACAGAAGCCACAAACACAAAACTCATTCAAATGGGAGAATTTCCTGAAGAAAGAAATTAAATATTATAGCTTAATCTAAGAAGAAATGTAACATATGGACTTGAATGTTTATAAATATATCAAAACCGTGAGAGAGAATTTACTGAAGAAGCCCGAGTCTCTACATGGGCGAAACAGGTGACAAACGCCGGCACCCTGTCAACTCTTGTGCGTAACATCACCGACACTTCATTTGATCAGACTTATCCTCGTTGATATCTAACCCTTGAGCGTAACATCGCCAAAACTCTGTTTGATCCAACTTACCTTTGTTGATATCTACAGGAGCCTGGCTAAAGGAACTTTAAAGACTGAATCTTCCTTTTGGACACAATTTGAATGAGTTTTCTGTTTGTGGCTTCTGTAGCAGATCTTGTACATAGCTCTCTCAATTTTTGGATTATTAATATAAGATTTAGAACGCAGAATGGTTTTCTGGTGTTTTGTGTGCCGCTTATGTGCTGCTTACTTTATACTCGTCTATTACGAGAATTGGCAGAATAGGTTCATTTCTTCAGTACTTGTATATATATGATGGCTAGGGCTGTTACAGACATCCGAATAAATTGTCCTGACAGCCCAATATAGGCAAGACTGTTAGCTTTGACACCCTTGCACACAGATAAAGTAAACAGCCCACAGCAGATGTCCAATGTGTGTGGATTTTCCAATGTGACCTAAAGCATTCCTGACACCTTCCTTCCCCACACAGAATGACCTGGATCTGGGAACAGGCCTAGCAGCAAAATGTTTTTTTCTCCAATTGCCATGATGTTGTCCCTATGCTTCCCTACCTCAATGTTGCCAGCTGAATACAGTCTTACAAATATAGTGGTACCTCGGGTTACATACACTTCAGGTTACAAACGCTTCAGGTTACAGACTCCGCTAACCCAGAAATAGTACCTCGGGTTATGAGCTTTGCTTCAGGATGAGAACAGAAATCGTGCTCTGGTGGCGCAGCAGTAGTGGGAGGCCCCATTAGCTAAAGTGGTGCTTCAGGTTAAGAACAGTTTCAGGTTAAGAACGGACCTCCAGAACGAATTAAGTACATAACCAGAGGTACCACTGTAAGTACACAAAAGTTACTAGCCTGCAAGCCCCCCATCCCCCAAAATTACTAGCCTTCTAGTAGGTTGTATTTCTATGCTAGTTCTATGCCATAGAAGGAAGCTCCATTCTCTATGGCTCATGCTGAAACACAGGTTATTCATCCCTTAGCAGGCAAGTGTTGTCCCCCCCTCTCTCCACAAAAAGAAGCCTTCTACCAAGTGAATTGGTGAAGTTCTAGAGTCACCCAGCCCTCCACCTCTGCTAACACTCTGCATTTCTATACTCGGAATTTTAAAAAAGAGTTTTCCTTCCTCCATGGCTAGCACAGAAACCAAGTGGCCTCTCCCACCCGTGCTCCTGCTCGCCTGCACAGAATTCCTGGTCACCTATGGTGACCAAGCGAAACTTGGGTCTCCAGTTGTTTTTGGACCACAACTCCCCCCATCCTTGGCTAGCAGGACCAGTGGTCAGGGATTATGGAAATTGCAGTCCAAAAACAGCTAGAGACCCAAGTTTGGGAAACACTGCCCTAAATGCTCTCAAGGCTTCGTGCTGGGTGCCTTCGTTTCACCCTGTCTTCCCTTCCGCCAGCTGGGTTTCGGCAGCAGAAAGAAGAGAATGAGCCCAGGCTTCTAGTGCTTTCAGCTCCCCTGGCTTCAGCTGTGATTTGAACCTTGTTTGCTATGGTCACGGGGTTTAGAAGATTTAGGGAAGAGACATCGAGCATGTGACTCAACTCCCTCAAGACAAGAACCTTTTAAGGCAAGCTGGCACTTTTCCGGGACGTTTGAAAAGGAAAGTGTTGCTCCCTCCGCCATATAGCAACCCACCACAGCCTTGAGCCAGAAGGGACAAAGGGTCAGATCTATAAATAAGGACATTTCTGCAGAATTCTGAGTCGGCGGCGAAACAGGTAGCTCCCAGCTCCAAATATCAGTATGAACACGACACCAATTCCCTCCTGACTCCTTCCTTGGTTTCATCCACCCAGTATGCTCCTCTGCCCTGCGGAAGCTGGAGACAGAGGGCTCAGCCACACTTCTGCTTGTCCCATACTTGCTGGGTGGGGAGGGGCCACTTTGTTAACCTCCTGGCAGGTAGAGCACTTCCAGGCAGGGAAAGGAGGTTTTGGTTGTTGTTTAGTAGTTCAGTCGTATCCGACTCTTCGGGACCCCATGGACCAGAGCACGCCAGGCACTCCTGTTTTCCACTGCCTCCCGCAGCTTGGTCAAACTCATGCTGGTAGCTTTGAGAACACTGTCCAACCATCTCGTCCTCTGTCGTCCCCTTCTCCTTCTGCCCTCCATCTTTCCCAGCATCAGGGTCTTTTCCAGGGAGTCTTCTCTTCTCATCAGGTAGCCAAAGTATGGGAGGCCTCAGCTTCAGGATTTGTCCTTCCAGGGAGCACTCATTTCCTTAAGAATGGATAGGTTTTCCTGATTTCCTTAAGAATGGATAGGTTTGATCTTCTTGCAGTCCATGGGACTCTCAAGAGTCTCCTCCAGCACCATAAATCAAAAGCATCCATTCTTCGGCGATCAGTCTTCTTTATGATCCAGCTCTCACTTCCATACATCACTACTGGGAAAACCATAGCTTTAACTATACGGACCTTTGTTGGCAAGGTGATGTCTCTGCTTTTTAAGTTGCTGTCTAGGTTTGTCATTGCTTTTCTCCCAAGAAGCAGGCGTCTTTTGATTTTGTGACCTGCTGTCACCATCTGCAGTGATCATGGAGCCCAAGAAAGTAAAATCTCTCACTGCCTCCATTTCTTCCCCTTCTATTTGCCAGGAGGTGATGGGGCCAGTGGCCATGATGTTTTTTTTGATGTTGAGCTTCAAACCATATTTTGCGCTCTCCTCTTTTACCCTCATTAAAAGGTTCTTTAATTCCTCCTCACTTTCTGCCATCAATGTTGTGTCATCTGCATATCTGAGGTTGTTGATATTTCTTCTGGCAATCTTAATTCCGGCTAGGGATTCATCCAGCCCAGCCTTTCGCATGATGAATTCTGCATGCACCCTCGGGAGTGCCAGGCTGCCTCTGCCAATGTGTCTGCACCATGCCTGTCTCCGTACCATCTCCTCCCTCTCTCTCCCTGCAAGCAACGGCAATCTACCTGCTGGGAAACCAGTGTGGCAGCTCTGCCGTACCAGCAAGCCACGCCTGCCACGCACCTCGACTTGTGAGTGTGGGTGCCATTAGCTGCTCTGCAGAATGTCTCAGGCCGGCCTTGTCTATATGCCCCATCACCACGAGATCACAGTTGTTGCTCTCATTTAGCTCGAAGCAGACAGCTATTATTAGATCCAATTTTGAAGAATTGCAATCAGACTGAGCTGGGGATGGTTTCTGGGCTCAGGCAGAAGCTCAGTCGAAACCAAAGCAGCCCGGCCCAGATTAACGTGTCAACAGAATAAACAGCGGCCCTGGCTCAGGAGCCAGGCATGTGCTCCGAATTATGCCGTCCCCCAAAAGCAATAATTTCATTAACAGCTGCAACAAAAAAAAGAGAAACAAAAAGGCTCCCTAGCTCAGCATGCAGCATGGACAGCAAGAATGGGGCTAAGGCTCCTTTTCTGCAGAGAAGGCGAGGGTCGGGCTTAAGTGCCACTGCCTAGTGACAGACTCAGGTCCCTATAGAGAGTGACAAGGAACCTATGTCTCTCTATAGATGTTGACAGGCTCCAACTCCCATCATGCCTGACCATTGGCCATGCTGGCTGGGGCTGGTAGGAGCTGGAAGGCAGCAGGCGCTCGCTCTGCTCCTGGTTTAAAGGGTCAACTTCTCCCATTAAAACACAGCTCTGGTTTCAACCTGGGAACTCCAGGGCCAAGAAGGATGGATGTCACTGATCTAGGGAGCAGAGAGAGTGGTGATCTCTTTCTAAATGTCCAAATGGACAGCGGTCAAGCTAGTTCAATCTGATGCTGGAGAAGACGTGAAGAAGAGGAAATTCTGGCATGTGCCCCTCTACCACCCTGTGGCACTGTGTTATTGGCCAAAATCCACTCTCATATAGGAGAGTACCCCCCGCCCCCCAGCTTAAGCCTGTCTGCAATTCCTGGCTTTTTATTTCAGATGTGTAGAGGCAGGATGTTCTGGGGTTGAGCAAAGGGTCTTTCTTTCGAAACTAGCCCCGGCCCTGTATATTTTAACAGCAATGTGACACAACTGAAGTCTTCCGTGGCCTGGAAGAAAAATGACGGAAGAAACTTCACCACCTACATCTACATGGTTCAAACTGTTGTCCAAGGTGCAGGAACAGACCCTTAAAAAAAAAAAAAGAGCTAGCAGTCTGATCTCTCACTTGTATTAAGCCTAGACTCCCTATGCCATGCCTCTTTCCCCAAGAACCTTCACTTTATTTACTTCAAGGCTGTGATCCTGCCATAAAACAAAGGGTTTGGCTTGGTGCAGCCGCGAGATTCCTGAAATTCCCAGCTTTCCATTGTTTTCATTTGCATCTTACCCTGTCTGCCTTTCAGGATCTCGAAAAGGCGTGTGCGTGTGATACTGCACAGGCGCACCCCCACACCCCACGAGACAGAACTTGTGAGCTTGCCAGCCCAGCATGTGGTTCCTATTCATACATAAGATCAGTGAATCCTAGCCTACCAGGCTTTGGTTGTCCGCTTTCTCCCGGAAAGGAAGAAATGTGGAACAAATGAGCAGAATTGGGAAGGCGGACTTCCTGTCCCAACTGCATCCCTCTTCCCCCTCCGGAGAGTAATCTCACTTAATGCGCAAGCTGGTTCAGGGCTGGGACAGAAGCAGCGCTGCCAGGATGCAAGGAGCAAGGAACGGATGCTCTGCCTCTGCAGTTGCTCTGCACCAAATGTGTGTGAGATGTCTGGTGGCCATTTCAACCCGCAACACCCCCCCCCGGGATCCCAACTTCCCTTCTTTCTTTTTAAACGAGTTTGTAATCTTTGTGGCTGTGAAGATAAGCTTGCAAATACAAAGGGAGTTCAGTCATCAGTATTCTGCCCAAGTCGTTGTTCCTCTTTGGACTTGAGCGTGCAGATATGAATTAAGCAGAACCCCAGTACGCACACATTGGTACAACTTACTCCAGCCTATTTGCCAACAAAGGTCCGTCTAGTTAAAGCTATGGTTTTCCCAGTAGTGATGTATGGAAGTGAGAGCTGGACCATAAAGAAGGCTGATCACCAAAGAATGGATGCTTTTGAATTCTGGTGCTGGAGGAGACTCTTGAGACTGCAAGAAGATCAAACTTATCCATTCTGAAGGAGATCAACCCCGAGTGCTCACTGGAAGGACAGATCATGAAGCTGAGGCTCCAATACTTTGGCCACCTCATGAGAAGAGAAGACTCCCTGAAAAAGACCCTGGTGTTGGGAAAGATGGAGGGCACAAGGAGAAGGGGACGACAGAGGACGAGATGGTTGGACAGTGTTCTCGAAGCTACCAGCATGAGTCTGACCAAACTGTGGGAGGCAGTGGAAGACAGGAGTGCCCGGCGTGCTCTGGTCCATGGGGTCCTGAATAGTCGGACATGACTAAACGACTAAACAACAACAACTCAGCTGATACAATTTGGTGTTTTGGGGCGGAGAACTTGGGACTGTTTCACTGAAGAGACTACAGCCCCGAGTACAGTGAATGCTTACAATCAACTATTTCCGTACCCATTTTAGTACACAAAGCTCCTCCACAGATCTAATCTTTTTCCATCTGCATAATAGTACTGGCGAAGCTGTTCACTGCTCCTCCTCTGTAACAGACAGAAACCAAGATTGCCAGTTTTGTTCAGTGCCTCTATCTTTCATTGTCAAAATTCAGTGTTACTTTTCAACTTTCTGCCAGTTCTGAGCTTGAGTTTAAGCATCTGAACAACAGGCCAAAATTTAGCAACCAGGAACAGAAACATTGCCCAAAAAAGGGTGGGTGGGTAGCTGACAAATTTGCTTTCACCTATGCCATGAAACTGGTTTGCTGTCAAGCACAGGCTTGAACTTTACCTGGCTGAAGTCTCACTGGGGGTTACAGCCGTTTCACTGGCCTATGCCTCTAACAGTAACCTGAGACTCTGAAAATTAAGCATGGAGAGATTTCCAAGCATAGAAACAAAGTGACAGGGAAAGCTTCAGCTGTGTAATTTCTGTATGGTGGGTTGCTGTTAAAGGCACTTAAGAAGGTGGCAAACCTGTCAACCCAATCCTGCTACACATTGCTGTGATTAAACCCCTCTGAAGGCAGTCTGATTTCATAGAATCATAGAGTTGGAATAGACCACAAGGGCCATCGAGTCCAACCCCCTGCCAAGCAGGAAACACCATCAGAGCACTCCTGACATATGGTTGTCAAGCCTCTGCTTAAAGACCTCCAAAGTAGGAGACTCCACCACACTCCTTGGCAGCAAATTCCACTGTCAAACAGCTCTTACTGTCAGGAAGTTCTTCCTAATGTTTAGGTGGAATCTTCTTTCTTGTAGTTTGGATCCATTGCTCCGGGTCCGCTTCTCTGGAGCAGCAGAAAACAACCTTTCTCCCTCCTCTATGTGACATCCTTTTATATATTTGAACATGGCTATCATATCACCCCTTAACCTCCTCTTCTCCAGGCTAAACATGCCCAGCTCCCTTAGCCGTTCCTCATAAGGCATCGTTTCCAGGCCTTTGACCATTTTGGTTGCCCTCCTCTGGACACGTTCCAGTTTGTCAGTGTCCTTCTTGAACTGTGGTGCCCAGAACTGGACACAGTACTCCAGGTGAGGTCTGACCAGAGCAGAATACAGTGGCACTATTACTTCCCTTGATCTAGATGCTATACTCCTATTGATGCAGCCCAGAATTGCATTGGCTTTTTTAGCTGCCGCGTCACACTGTTGGCTCATGTCAAGTTTGTGGTCAACCAAGACTCCTAGATCCTTTTCACATGTACTGCTCTTGCTTTCACCTATGCCATGAAACTGGTTTGCTGTCAAGCACAGGCTTGAACTTTACCTGGAGGGAAATTTGAGTTAGCTGAGCTATCTTTGTTCCTCTGGGTCTTCAATCAATCCTCAGTACTCAACCCCATTTTGTTCAATTCTTACTCCCAGTAAGAATTAACAGGACCACAGCCTTACACACAATTTAAGCTGGATTGGACCCCCTATCTGCCTGGCCATACTGGTTCCTATGTGACCATTTTGGTTTCTGTTTGGCTCTTCCTCCTTCTCAGTACTGCAAATAAAGAATAAAGGTAAAGGGACCCCTGTCCATTAGGTTCAGTCGTGGCCGACTCTGGGGTGGCGGCGCTCATCTCGCTTTACTGGCCGAGGGAGCCGGAGTACAGCTTCCGGGTCATGTGGCCAGCATGACTAAGCCGCTTCTGGTGAACCAGAGCAGCGCACGGAAACGCAGTTTACCTTCCCGTCAGAGCGGTATCTATTTATCTACTTGCACTTTGATGTGCTTTCAAACTGCTAGGTTGGCAGGAGCAGGGACCGAGCAACGGGAGCTCACCCCATCGTGAGGATTTTAACCGCCGACCTTCTCATTGGCAAGTCCTAGGCTCTGTGGTTTAACCCACAGCGCCACCCATGTCCCTAGTACTGCAAATACTTCTATGATTAATTACAAGTGGAGAGAGGGCTGTAGTGGTCAGATCCTGCTTTGCAGGCTTCCCATAGGCATCTGCTTGGCCACTGTGAGATTAGGAGACTGGACTAGACTGGCCTGATCCTGGCAAGGCTCCGCTTATGTTGATACTGCCGGACAATAGAGAAGGCTGCCTCAGAAAGCGATGGCCTCTCTCTCTCCTTAAAGGTTTTTAATTGACGCTAGATGACCACCTAGGAGGGATGCTGTGACAGTAGATATTCCGGATTGTCAGCAGGTTGAGCTAGACAACCTTTGAGGTTCCTTCCAAATTGATGAGTCTATATGAGGGTCTGTGTTTCACAGCAACCATAAACCCCAAAGCTTCTTTCCTACAGAGTGAAGGAGTCAAGTCTTTCAGGGAAAATGGGTTGACACACAGAATCAATAAGTGTGTTGCCTCTGGGACCCTCTGTAATTTCCCAAAGAAGGGTTTGCCGATACCTAGCAGAGAGGCACCAAGTCTATGAATGTTATCTATACAGCAGCAGCACCATCCATGTATATCGTGGTTCACAGAGGAGGGGGCTCCTCCCTAAAGGGGCTTGCAATCCAGAAACAAAAGAAGAGGAGGGAAATCGAAGCTGGGGTAAACCGTCAAAAATGCAAGTATTGAAATGATTTGAAAGAACAGAAGAAGAGCGCTGCAGGATCAGGCCAGTAAGGAGCCCATCTAGTCCAGCACATCCTTTTCTTACTGTTGCCCACCAGAGGGCTATGGGAAAAACATGAGCAGGACTAACAGCACTCTCCCAATTTGTGATTCCCTCCGAACATAGCCATTGTGGCTAGCAGCAATTGATAGACGCATCCCCCCACCCATTTGCCTAATCCTCTTTTAAAGTCATCTAAGTTAGGTCACTGCCTCCATAGTTCGACCATGCACTGCATGAAAGAGGATTTCCTTTGTTCTGCCTGGACTCTTCCTGCATTTAGGCTTTGCCGCAGGGCATAAGGACTAGCAGGGATGTGCTTGCTTTATAGAAGATTCTGCAGCTTTTCATTTTGTTTAAAGCCAGGCTCAGTCTAAAGCACACACCAGCTGAGCCAAGTGGGAGAATAAGACCTGCACAACTTGAATACAGCACCTGGGCTCCCCTGGGATGGAGCCTGAGGGAAAGGTCTTGAACAAGAGGGAAAGGTGAGAACATGGCTTTGGAATCCTGCCTGGGATTGTTATGACAACACCACCAGCCAGAAGACACACGTGGTGAGCATGCAGGCAGCACTGAGTGCTCTGTGTTGTTGTAAGTTACACCCTTCTCTGGTGAGTCACCTAGATGCACTTCTCATAATCCCTACCCCTTCCTCTCAGACCAAATCCTGAGCAAAAGCAACAGGGTCTTGCTCAGGAGAGGGGAGGGAAGCCCAAAAATATAGTTCTGAGGTCATTGGTGGCAAGATCCCAGCAGCTTTGAGTAATTATTCCTATAATTTCTATGTCTCAAGACAACAGCATCTGTGCCAAGCATTTGCTAGACCTTGAGAATATGTCCAGCAACAGGCTGATGGAGCCCTACAGAGTTCAGACACACCTTACAAGATGGGAAAACAACAGCAAAAGCTCACATTAAATAGGTGTGTGTGTGTGTGTGTGTGTGTGTGTGTTTAAGTCAGTTTTTAACAAGTGGATTTGATGGGCTCTGAAGTCCTCTTGTGGATCAGGAATTGGTTAAGAGTAGGACTCAATGGACAGTTGTCTGAATGGAGAGAACGGAAATCCCCAAGAATTGGTATCGGGACCTGGGGTGAAAAGGTACTTATTTTAATCTTAGCATCAGAAACAAAGGAACCTGCTTTAGATCAGAGCAAGCTATTTGTCCACCTAGCTTCATAGACTTATAGAATTGCAGAGTTGGAAGAAACCCATGGGCAAAATGGATTTCCTACGCCAGTTGTGGAGCCACACTGTCACCACAAACAACTGAGATTAGGAAGCAGAGCATATTTTCTCTTATTCTGACTGGCAGCAGCTTCCCAGTGTGTTGGGCAGAGAGAGGTCTTTCCCATCACCTATGGCCTGATCCATTTTAGCTGAGGATGCCAAGGATACAGCCTGGGACCTTCTACATGTAAAACTCAGCTAGGAGCCCTTCCCATATAATCTAGGGCTGTGTGCTGTATATAGACTAAAGCCACCTGCAGCAGAGGTGAACTAGAATTGCACACAGTGTCAAAAATCAATCATTTAAAAAGTTTTTTTCCCAATGTTTGCTTTTAAAATATATTTTTAAAGAATTTAAAAGTATTGAGATTTATTTATTTTTGAAGCATCCAGAGACAATAAATTCTTTGAGGAATCTGCTTCCCAAGGGAGCTTGCTGAGCTCACCCGCGGGTGGTGTTCAGGAGTTCGGCAAAACAACAACAACAATATTGTTTACACATGCATTTCTGGCCCCCAGCTGATTCCAGTTGGTTGTTTCATGTGGTGCTAATACTCTTGTTTTCCCCTAGTTTTTGTTTTGTGTGTTTTCATCATTTTTTGGTCTGAGCCATTGGGGAAGGCGGATGAGGGGAGGGAAGAATGTGGAGCAACGTGAGGTAATGCATGCAAATCAAACCATATAGTGACTAAATTTCTAAAAGGGGCTTTAATCCTCTAATCTGGCAACCTATGCCATTTTGTCCAAAATTTTCTGGCAGCGCCAGCCCTATCATTAGGTAAACAGAGGCGGCTGCTTCAGGCATCAGAATACCCAGGGCTGGGGAAGGGACAGCAACTTGCCCTGAGCCCCCTAAACTAGCCTGTTTCCCTCAGGGGCCGTGAAGGGTGCTGTTACGTCACCAGTGGTGAAGGAAGATCCAATTGCCAATTGCACTTGTCCTTCACTTCACATGGCAAAATCTGGGGGCTAGCCGGCTGCCATCAATTGCATGGCAATCAGAGGTGCTTTTTTTCAAAGGCATGGCTCAACATATTCTAGGCCTAGCTCCTGCCATACAGAACTTATTCTGGGCTAATCCTTCACCTGTTTCTAGGCTAAAAGGCAGAATATGAGGTCACGTTCATGCCACATGTTTAAAGCACTCTTAAACCACTTTAGCAGGCCTGGCTCGCCCCCAAGAATCCTGGGAACTTTGGTTTGTTAAGGGTGAGCTAGAATTGAAATACTTTATTGTCACTTGTACAACTTGTATACAGTGGGATTACACGAGCACCCCCACTCAGCTCTCTTAGTCTTAATTCCCCTTGTTTACTGACACACACACACCAAACCTGAAAGTCGGTTGCCCTGTTGTTATCTTTTCATTCAGCAGCCTAACAGCCCACGGATAAAAGGTGTTCTTTACCCTGTTGGTGCGACTAATTCCCAGCACCCTAAACAAACTACCGTTCCCGGGATTCTCAATGACTGTTAATCAAACTTTAAATGTATGGTGTGGATGTGATCTAAAATTTGAAATACATTTTCTTTAAAAGAAGCCAGCTTGGCAATTTTCACATACTGCTTCCTTCTCTGCTCAAGATCAACAGAGTGCCAGCCTGCTGAACTGGAGTCCAGTGACAGATAGGACACTTTATTTTATTTAATGTGTACATTTATTTTCCACCTTTCTTCTATCGCAGAACTCAAAAGTTGCCTGCTTCCAGATGGTCTCCCATCCAGGCACCAATGAGGAGGCCTGCGCTTGCTTAGCATTAGCAAGGCACTTGCCTCTTGTGCCCTCAGACCATGTCCTTATCTGACACCATTTCATTATATAGACATCATTTCTTTGGGTTTGAATGGCGACATGGCTGGTTAAGTGGTTGCAAACAGTAATTACCCTCACATGTAATGCAGATTGAACATCAGCCTGAGAGGGCTGGCTATGTCTGGGGCCTATCTACATTTATGGGCTTGTCAATTTCTAAATGAATGTTAATTTCGCTTGGTTGAGTCATGCATTGTGCCTGTTTGCAGAACGTGTTCCTTCGTCGCCTTTTAAAATCACCTTGCAAAATATAGACTCTGCACACTCCCAGATGAAGGGATGCATGTGTTTACAGATACCTAGCAGAGAGGCGCTGAGTCTATGAATTTTATTTATACAGCACCCACAACACACACCCAGAAGAACATCTTCACAGTTTCTTCTTGCCTGTTAAGCTCCTAGCTTTTAAGGTAAAAGGTAAAGGGACCCCTGACCATTAGGTCCAGTCGCGGACGACTCTGGGGTTGCAGCGCTCATCTCGCTTTACTGGCCGAGGGAGCCGGCATACAGCTTCCGGGTCATGTGGCCAGCATGACTAACCCGCTTCTGGTGAACCAGAGCAGCGCACAGAAACGCCATTTACCTTCCCGCCGGAGCGGTGCCTATTTATCTACTTGCACTTTGACGTGCTTTCAAACTGCTAGGTTGGCAGGAGCAGGGACCGAGCAACGGGAGCTCACCCCGTCACAGGGATTCGAACCGCTGACCTTCTGATTGGCAAGTCCTAGGCTCTGTGGTTTAACCCACAGTGCCACCCGCATCCCTACTTTTTAAGGTACTGCAGGTACTGGTTTTTTATCAAAGGATCAAAAGGGGGGAACCTTTGAGACTCTTAATGTTGCTGGACTCCCAGCTCCCATCATCCTTGCCCACTGGGCCAAGCTGCCTGGGGCTGGTGGGAGTCCAACGACATATGGGGAGTCTATTGGTTCCCCATCCCTGGGATAAAGTATAGTGATATGGCAGAGAAAGCTCTCATTTCAGCCCTGGGTTAGATCTTGCCATAAAAACAAAAGCCTCTTGCTGGGATGACAACCCCTCCTCTTGTCTTTAGCCTTCCTGCTACAGGCAAGATGGCTTCTGTTTTTTACCTGCGCTCCCTCCCAGTTTACCAGCGTCCCCAAGGCATCTACTAGACCCCTGCTCTTTGTTCTTCCTCCTTCCTTAAAGCACACAAAAGTTCTCAGATTAGCTATTGTACTTGGCAGCGGCATAGCAGGGAGGAGGGCGTCAACCCATCTCATCTGAGGTTGTGTGTGGGGAGTGCCGCGGGGCTGGGGGAATGGGTTTAGTAGTTACTTGGCACCCTTCTCTACAGCTGGGAGGCAGAATTCCCCAGGCGAGTCACTTGGCTACAGCCCCAGCTCCATTTCCACCGGCCATCAGAGCCGTGATCAATGTTTAATTAGATGCGATTTAATTACCCGCTTGCTCCTCCGTCACCAGTGCTGACAAGTCAGCTCAAGTTCCCAGCACAGAGAGGACAGGCAAGATGTCAAAGGCAGAATGCGAGAGCCAGGCCTTCCCTCCCCCCCCCCCCCACCTTCTGAGCAAAGGTTTCGCCCTTGACCCTATAATTGATGCAGAAGACGTCTAATGTCTTATTGAACCCTGTAATTGAGGCGGGATACAGGCAATGCCCAGGGCCCTGTATTTCTTCCTTAGCCAGCATTGTCAATATTTGCCACACCTGCCTGGCTGCACTGCGGGAAGGAAAAGGCTGCAAAATCCTGCAGGGGATGTGGGGAGAGCAACACACTCTCCTACTGGGAATGAAGGGCAAGTTTCCTCCCCCCCCCATAGAATTCATAGAATCCTAGATCATCATTCTAGTCCAACCCCCTGCAATGCCAGAATATGCAGTTGTCCCATAAGGGGATTGAACCTGCAACCTCGGCCGGCACCATGCTCTAACCCAGGCTTCCTTAACCTCGGCCCTCCAGATGTTTTTGGCCTACAACTCCCATGATCCCTAGCTAGCAAGACCAGTGGTCAGGGATGATGGGAGTTGTAGTCTCAAAACATCTGGAAGGCCGAGATTAAGGAAGCCTGCTCTAAACCAACTGAGCTATTTGACCACTGAGCTATTCATTTGTTGTTGTTTTAAAAACAACAACAACCAAGAGAATACATGTGACTGGGCTGCATTTAGTAGTGAGGGAAATGCTCTCTGTGAATGACCAGGGCCACACCTCCTCAGTTTTACTTCCTGTGTTTCAGGGCAGAGTTCTTGTATTGAAACGGGTCCTAGACTTGGGGTAACAAGTTCTGGAGCTAAGCTCTGGTGCAAATTGAGCCCAGTCACCTTCTTTTGGGAATACCTAGCACTTCAAACGCTGCATAAACACACACTCCTCAAGCTCTAGGGAAAGACCAGAATGGGAAACTCGGTACCTGTGCGGTCAGAGTCACTCTCCCCGGTGCTGGAGGACGGACTGCCCACAGGCCCCGGTTTGTCTCCCTCGCGGGCTCCCGATTCCTTCTGCCGCGTCCTGGCGGCCTCAATTCCCTTTACTCGCCGGGCATGGCGGTTCCCCTTGTAGTGTGCTTCGGCTTGGCTCTGTGGAAAGGAGAAAGGACGTAAGCAATCAAGCAAACCACAGGCCTATGCCTGCATACGTCTGGCACTGCCTCTTCAACCTAGCCAGCTGTCAGTACCGCTCAGCGTGAAGCCACAGCCCCTCACCCCTGCCACAAACCTGTCCTCCTAGGAATACTGTTCAGCTAAAACTGACGCCAGATCACATCGTGCTGTAAGTCTGGAGCTCAGGGGTAGTCAATCTCGTGCCTTCAGATGTTGCACTACATCTCTCCTCATCCTCAACTGTAAGAACATTATCAGGCCAACCAGGTGGTTGTGAGAAGCCCGTAAGCAGAACTCAAGAGCTCTTTCCGCTCCTGTTGTTTCAAACAAGGCATATTGCCTCTGACAGTGGAGGTAGCCATTGATAACCTTATTCCTCCATGAAGTTGTCTAATCCTCATTCGAAGCCATCACTTCTTTTTGTGGGAGCAAAATCCAGAGGGAAAGAAGTACCGTATTTTTCGATCCATAGGACGCACTTTTCCCCTCTTAAAAACTAAGGGGGAAAGTCTGTGCGTCCTATGGAGTGAATGCAGGGGGGAGGCAGGCAGGAAAAGCCCCCAAGAGCCACACACAAGCTTCACGTGGCTCTTGCAGGCTTTTCTACGAGGAGGGAGAAGGGACTGACACGGCCAGCCAGTCCCTTCTCCCTCCTCGTAGAAAAGCCCGCAGGAGCCGTGCGCTCCTTAAAGGGTACGCGGCTCCTGTGGGCTTTTGCAGGAGGTGGGGGAATTGCCATAGCCGCGCGCAGCCTCTCCAGCCGGGAGAGGCTGCACAAGGCTAAAGAAGCCAAGGCAGCGAGTGCGATCCATCCCAATAATATTTTTTTTCTTGATTTCCCCCTCTAAAAACTAGGTGCGTCCTGTGGTCCGGTGCGTCCTAAAAAATACGGTACTTCTTTTGTCCTATCCCAAACCTTCAGCTTCACTGAATGTCCCTGAGTTCTATGAAAGAGGGAGAAAAACCTTTCTCTATTTGCTTGCTCCTCACCATCCAAATTTTTATTTTAACCATCGGCCACACAGGCTGGGGCTGATGGGAACTGAAAGCCAGCTACATCTGAAGGCTGCCATGTTGCCTACCCCTGCCATAACCTTCCCTGAGCATGTTAAAAGCTCACACCTACTTCTGTCCTATTATCATAGTACCATCGAGAGTGTCTTGACCTATAGTATATTATCGTGGTATGGGAGCAGCTCTGAAACGGATAAAAAAGCTTTACAGAGAACAATTAAAATTGCCCAGAATGTTATTGGGCTCCGACTACCAACCCTGGATGAGATCTTCACGTCTCGCATCTTGAAGAAGTCACATAATATTCTGAGAGATCCCACCCACCCTGCTCACAACTTCTTTGAACTATTGCCTTCGGGCAGAAGATATAGGACGATGAAAACACGAACCACACGCCTTCTGAATAGTTTCTATCCAAGAGCTCTGATTGCACTAAATAATGATCTCAGGGCCAGTTGCAAGGTTTAGCAAGCAGGGAGTAGGAAGGAATGAGATAGGTTTTAGGTGATGTTATGCCTTTAATAGGTCATGCTATATTCTGGATTATGTTATGTTTTATAGATTATGTCTGAATAGGATGAGAGTGTCGGAGATACGTGCAAATGTATATGTGAACCCGGTCTTTGGGTGGGTGTTTGATTTTCGTTGTTGTGTATACTGTGTATATACGGACAATGACAATAAATTTATCTATCTATCTATCTATCTATCTATCTATCCAGGATGACCGAGAACACCAGGAAGCCCTATGCATAAATATATGTGACTTCCACATACCAGCCTCTCTCTCTGGAATAGCCAGCCTTTCTTCACTTGGGTTGTCTGCTGTTGTTCAGCCACATTGTTTCCTGTGCAATCCTCCCATGAGCTTCGCACACCCAATTTGTGGGCGATTCTGTGAACACAAATGCTCCCCAGCACCAGCCCTGTCCCATGCGGACAAGCAAAGCACCTTTAAGGCTTTCCAGGTTTAATGAATGTTTGCAGGTTCTGTCCGTTTTATTGCCTGCTTGTGATTGCAGCTGGGGGATTAGCAATAAATAGCCTCTTAATTGCTCCTTGAATAGCCTCTCTTAATTGCGCTCTCCCCCCCCCCTTTTCTTGGGGGAAGGGGGGTGTGCTGAAGACGCTTTAATTACCTATTTCCTCTCATTATCCTTTCTAATTTTTTTCTTTCCATTGTTTTTATAGCCAAGCAACACTATCCTAGACAGCGTATTTCCTGGGTAACATTTTTTTTTAAAGTGTGTAATAGTAGATTAACGTTCTTTTTGCTTTTCATACTTCCATGAAAAAGTGAGAAGTAATAAAAAAAAAGTCTTCCCCCATGAAATATAAACAACGGAGGGCTTATCTACATCTCTATTTGCCCCACCAATCCCCCCAGGAAACCCAATCTTAAGCACTAAATCGGAACAAATGGCAATCGGGTTTTCTGCAGACTGCAGCTTGTTTCGATTCAGCACTAAAGACTGGGTTTTCTGGGGGAGCAGAGCAAAGGCAAAACCACTCAGAGCCTTGCCTATAAAGTGTGGGACAAGCAGGAAGTGTGAATGAGCCCTGAGAGAGGCTATTTTGTCACTGATCTCCCAAACCTGATTGACCATGCCATGAGCTTTTTGTCTCATCCTGTGCACCTGGTATGGAACCAGGCATTACAATAAGGTTACCAGATTTCCCCCCCCCCCCAGTGAATTCAGGGACACTTTTCAACTTCAGTAGGAATGATAGTATTTTGTCAGGGGACTGATTTGTAAATCCAGGAACTGTCCCTGGAAAACAGAGATGCCTGGTAACCTTACATTACAAGTAACAGGGTTACTGCAACTGTCTGTCTCCCTAGTCTTCATCCCCTTGTGCGTTTCCACACTGCCTGTCTCACATAATTGGCTATTGGCACAAGGGAAATGACATCACACTGCAGGTTGTATCTAGTTTCATCCTTACAGTGTGAACCTAAGCAGGTTTCTTCAGAAGCAGGACTCACTGATGTCAACAGCCCTCGCTTCCAAGACAGCAGCCTTCCTCGGATTTTGAATTTACATGACCTGACCTTGAATTAAATGGCTTCTCGGGTCAAACAGGATAGCTATTTGTATTTTCCTTTCGAAAGCACCTTGGGTGCCAGAGCAATGTGCCAGAGCGATGCCGAAGCTGCGTGCAGCTCCCTAGGGTTGCGCAGAGCTTCCTGAAGCCTGGAGAGCAAGAGGGGTCGGTGCGCACAGACCCCTCTCACCCTCCAGGCTTCAGCGAAAGCCTGCACTCGCCCCATAGGACGCACACACATTTCCCCTTCATTTTTGGAGGGGGGAAAGTGCGTCCTATAGGGCGAAAAATACGGTACTTTGTTGCCAATTCATTCTATGGTAGAAAATCTTGCCTTGGGACAAGAGCAAGATTAATCGTTAATAATGTATTGACAGAGAAAATTGCTATAACTAAAGGTACAAGGCAGGGATGTCCACTGTCACCGCTGTTATTCATCTCGGTATTGGAGGTCTTTTTAAGATCAATAAGGAATAATGAGAATATCAAAGGAGCGTCAGTAGGGCAAAATCAATACAAAGTCAAAGCTTTTGCGGATGATTTAGTTATTACAATAGAAGATCCTACGAAGAGTGTAGATGAAGTGTTGGAAGAGGTAGAACAATTTGGAGAGGTGGCCGGCTTTAAGTTAAACAGAAAGAAAACCAAAATAATTACGAAAAACATTGAACAGGATGTAATTGAAAGATTGCAGCAATAATTAGGGATTGAAATGGTGAAAAAAGTTAAATATTTAGGGATTACACTAACCACTAGAGGTATTGATTTATTTCATGATAATTATGTACCAGTATGGAATAAGATAAAAAAGGACCTGGAGGTGTGGGGTAGAATGAAATTCTCATTTGGGGGAAGGATCGCAACGATAAAGATGAATGTGCTACCGAAAATGTTATTTTTATTTCAAACAATACCAATAATAAAAGGAGTGTGACCTGAGCAATGTCTCTCAATGCATCTTCAATGGGATTTGCACTTCTCCCGCCCCTCAACAGCCCACTGCCGCTCTCTGAGACCCACCACCACGGGCCGCACAGCATGAAAAAGCTACGAAGAAGAAGGGCTGGGACCTGGTGTCGCCAGATCCTCCAAGACTCACCTCAGAATTGAAGCGGATCTGGCAGACGTTGCAAGAGATGATTGGGCGCTTGGCCTTGGCTATGGGTACCCCAAAGGTGTGGTTGATCACTGCTTTCTGCACTGGGTCCATCTGCCAGAGGAAAACAAGGAGGAAGGAGGAAGAAGAAATGGTGATCAGTGAATATAGCCTACAAGGCTAACTTCCTACCAAGTAATCTAACTGAAGGTAAAACCAGGTAAACCCTGTCAAGCTATGGCAGCTACTTTTGAGGCTTCTGAGCCAGACACCCAATGATGAGCTGGCCATGCGCTGTCTGTAAATCAACAAGTTCCAGTGGGGTGGGAACAGCCCTAGCTTGGGCTGGGAGAGGTGGCCAAGATTTCAGAATTAACATTGAAAGGCTACATTTGACTATGGTTAGCTTTCCCTCCCCCATCACTGCTGCGGGCAGAGAATTGGATTTTCTGCATTAGGCAATGAAATGTCTTGGGCTGCCACGGAGCTGAGAGAATTGAGCAAATTGCTCCCCACCCCCATTCGCACCATTTACACAGAGAGGTTCTATGTATGTGATAATCCCAGGAACTAAGGGAAGGGGAAACAGAACAAGGACTGGACAG
Organism: Podarcis vaucheri; assembly: GCF_965113315.1. Taxonomy (NCBI): domain Eukaryota; kingdom Metazoa; phylum Chordata; class Lepidosauria; order Squamata; family Lacertidae; genus Podarcis; species Podarcis vaucheri. The sequence continues at coordinate 15,237,923 of NC_138760.1, read as the reverse complement.
TCTCCAAGAACAAAGAGATAAGGCAAGGGTAAGTAAGGAACCTCTGGCCTGGGGGGTCATGCATTTGGCCCCAGGCCTCTATCCGGCCCCAAAGACTCTCCTCAGCCACTCCCCTCACTGGGCCTGCGTCAAACTTTCCTCGGGTGTTTTTGCCTGGCTAAGATCTATCCCCGCTTGCATGGATGGAGGCTACAGGGGGGGGGGGTGCGGAACGAAGGAAAAATGGAAATTTGTTGCTTGCCAGCTTTTGCTTCTGGAGGCATGTGGCCCCCCAGAAGGCTCCCCAAAACAAAATGAGGCCCTCAGGGTGAAAATAAGTTCCTCACAGTGCTGGATTTAGGGTGTTGTTTCCCCAGAAAATGGTGCTGAGCTTGAGGGGGCTCACAACAACAGCAACCTATATTTATATGAGTACCTACTCAAAGTTAGAAATATTGGGGGGGGGGCGGGGCGAGGGATTTTGTCGTTGCTCAGGGTGCCATATTACAAAAGTCTGCCCCTGCTGGGATGGAAGCCCAGATAAATAATGGTTTGGCACAGTTGTGGGGGGGAGGACCAAGAGCTGAGAGGAGGGGGAACACCACCAGGTTGTGGAAATCTCACTAGGGACACCTATGACCTATTTCCATGATGACCTAGATTTACATATTATACCAGTCATCCATATGCTGTGGAAATCCGTATTATATTGCCCATTTCTCGAGAATCCCCAACTGGAAAACACCCTCCCCCCTTCCCCGCTTGTATTTGATAATTTTCACTTCTTAACCTTTATTTTATCATCGCCACCCTGTAACTTAAGACATCTTGATTTCTCTCATTTGCTATTATTGGACAAAAGCAAGCCAGAGATCCAACTGAAAAGTGAGAACAAAGCATGATACATTTTAAGTTCCATCTTCATGCAAATGGATGGGTGATGTTTGCGTGTACTATTACTGGTGACACTAGGTGGTTAACTGCACTTTGTCACAGTTACTTTAAACAGGAATGTGTGCACTGCAGGGTGACCGGCACTTAAGCAGAACTGCACACAGTTTTAGTCTTCCTGTGACTTTAAAAAGATGGCTGCTGGTGGAGTCCGTAGCCTGGGAAGTTCCTGAGTCAAATCTTGCCTTAGCTATGGACTTGCTAGGTGGCCAGAGGCAAATCGCCCTTCTCCACTGCAACATGGGAGTGAGAGAATAATATTTATTGTATTTATCACATTTTTATATCCCACCCTTTTCTCCAACGGCTACAGGGTAATAAAGATGTGGCCAGTCCCATGATATCCTCAAAACAATCTTGCAAGGTAAATCAGCTGAGAGATAGTGATTTGTTCGGCGGGTGGGGGGGCTGGCCAGCGAGCGGAGATCTGATACCCGCCCCCCCCCAAAAAACCGTCCACTCCATCACACTGGCTTCTGTAACAGTTCCTTCTCTTCTTGTAAGGATTGCCAGGTTAGCATAGGCAGTGCTTTCTTTTCTCGTAAAATAGGTGCTGGCACTCAACATGAAGTTGTTACAGTAAGCGCCACACTTTTTAACAACTAAAAAACAAGTGGTGTAAAAAAAAAAGAAGCGCTGAACATATGCAATGTGCTTTGTACGCTCGTAAGTTTTCCATCATGGGTGATGCTGGGGGTTAAACCACAGAGCCTAGGATTTGCCGATCAGAAGATCGGCGGTTTGAATCCCTGCGACGTGGTGAGCTCCCGTTGCTCGGTCCCTGCTCCTGCCAACTTAGCAATTTGAAAGCACGTCAAAGTGCAAGTAGATAAATAGGTACTGCTCCGGTGGGAAGATAAACAGCGTTTCCGTACGCTGCTCTGGTTTGCCAGAAGCAGCTTAGTCATGCTGGACACATGACCCGGAAGCTGTACGCCGGCTCCCTTGGCCAATAAAGTGAGATGAGCGCCGCAACCCCAGAGTCGGCCACGACTGGACCTAATGGTCAGGGGTCCCTTTACCTTTACCTTTAAGTTTTCCATGCATGTTAAGTAGTCATGCTACCCTCCACTCCACTGCAAAGGAATTATGAAAGATTTGCAACTTTAAAAATAATAATAATCACTTGATCAACATGATACACTCGTTTGGGGTGGGGAGGGAGAGGTCCAGGGAAGGCAGGGAAGGGCGTTGTTAATTCTCAACGGAACTGCACCTGTGAACACCACAGAAATCCAGTTGCTTAGCCACCCAGTGTCCCCCCAGAAAACCCATCTACTGCCCTCCGGCCTGTGAAACTCCAACCGGTCACACAAACAGCAGCAAGCGCCCGTGATTCTGCACATACGACTAAACATGCGGGAAAATGTTCTGACAGTAAGAGCTGTTCAACAGTGAAATGGTCTCCATCATGAGGTTGTGGACTCTCTCTGTTTTTAAGCAGAGGTTGGATGGCTAACTGTCATGGATGCTTGAGCTGAGCTTCCTGCATTGCAGGGGGTTGGACTAGATGACCCTGGGGGTCCCTTCCAACGCTACGATTCTGTGATTCTAACTCCCTTTAGGACCTGGCAGCGACGTTGACTGAATTTGAAACCGGGCTTGGTCCATTAGCCAGTGGGCCAAAGATTCTGGGAGTTCCCTGGGCTACTGCTCTGGCCCACCCATTTCTCACGCCTCTGTCCTGGGTCTCGCTCCAGTCTTCTTTCGCTATCCCCGGCTGACACATCTTGGACTGCATATATTATACCCTTATCATCGCACGTTGCGTTGTGGGACTCCATGCTGACACTTCCATACGGAACCACATGGGCTTGCAATGCTGCCGGAGACTTTGAGATCCAAGAGCTCCACTCCCCCAAGTCTAACCTACTGGAGACCCCAGCCACTGACAGCACAGGCAAAGGTTTGATTGGCTTTCTGGCTGCATCGCAAGGAAGTATGACTAGGCTTTGAAATGCTGCAAAGGGGACACTTCATTGGGCAGTCACGCCCCCATAAGGATCTCAACAGCGCAGAACATAATTAATAAATTCTTGGCGTAAAGCTGGAGCAGGGCCCAGCCTTGGTTGGCTGTTTGGCCCCAGTCTCTGTGATTACAATATAAATTGTCAACAGGCAGCTGCTGAAAAGTCAGGAGCCAACTCCAGCGCCAATTGCCTCATCACAGAGAGATTTAGTATTCAGGGGAAAGGCAGGAATCGAGGACACAGCGCCATATGGGGACCCTCAAGGAATGATAGCTGAGTCTAGTGTTTGCCCACAAGCTCCACAGTGGGGAAATGGCATCATCTCAGTTGCGGATGTCCATCCAAATTGGCAGCCGGTCAGGGCATTTGCAGACAGAAGGCTTAAGATTTCAGAGCTCTTTGCTTCAGCTGGGTTGCTAATGTAAATTTAAAACGGCACATTAGGCAAAATCCTCATCTGCATTACAAATGCCCCTTTCCTACATTCTCTCCCACTTGAAGAGTGACCATTTAGGTTAGCAGAAACAGCTCAGAGGCTGTTTAAGCCCCATGTAGGAAAATGGCCACTGGCTTACCCAAGGAGAATATATATACACGGTTCATAGCTCCTTCTGAGACCTACTATTTCATTCTTGCTCTCAGGAAGGTATGGTGGGGTGGGGGGGTTGCAGAGGTTCGTAACAAAAAAAGCTTTTCTTTTATTAAGGTATTACACACTTTTGCAGGATTGGTCTAGTTTACCTTGTTCACATGTTACACTGAACACACGTTCTCTGTACACATGTACAAGTGTTTGTGTGAAAGAGTATACTGTATGCTTGATTTGGACAACTCAGTTATTGTGTGCAAAGGCACAAAGACTGTACACTCATTGAAAAACTGTATGAGTGTACAGTGGTACCTCTAGATACGAACGGGATCCATTCCAAAGCCCCGTTCGCATCTAGAGGTAAACGTAACTAGCGACGGCATGTAGGCGCACGTGCGCGTCACTTTTCGGTGCTTCTGTGCATGCGTGTGACGTCATTTTGAGAGTCTGCGCATACGCAAGCGGCGAAACCCGGAAGTAACACGCGCTGTTACTTCCGGGTTGCTGCGGAGCGCAACTCGAATGCGCGCAACTCGAAGCGTATTTAACCCGAGGTATGACTGTATAACTAAACTATTTGTGCACACAGGTACACGGATCGTACACTCACTGAATGCAACTCACGTCCCCCGCCCTTTCAATATTTTTTTTGTCGTGCCTTTCCTCCATTAACCATTTATTATTATTGTTTCCACCTAAACATTAGGAAGAACTTCCTGACAGTAAGAGCTGTTCGACAGTGGAATTTGCTGCCAAGGAGTGTGGTGGAGTCTCCTTCTTTGGAGGTCTTTAAGCAGAGGCTTGATAACCATATGTCAGGAGTGCTCTGATGGTGTTTCCTGCTTGGCAGGGGGTTGGACTCGATGGCCCTTGTGGTCTCTTCCAACTCTATGATTCTATGATTCTATGTCAGGTTTCATTGTGATTAGAATCCGCTAACTTCTTCCAGCAGAAGCTAAACCGGCTAATTACAAATCCAGAACCAAAATAGTTCACCCTCCTGCCTCAAATGTCTCCCTCCCCACGTCCGCACGTTTTTCTAGTAACCTGGATCAAATTTATGGGGTGCTGTGTGTTGTGTATGACCCAATTGCACAAATTCCATTTCTTATTAGGGAGGAGAAGGCACAATAACCTAAGGTGTGCTAATCCAGGAAAAGGAAGGATGTATGTATTGAAAGCGTGTAAAGATTTGTCCTGGGACTACGAGTAGCAAAAATTAAAATTAAATGAAAATGCAATAGAAATACTGATCTAGAATAGATCCTTGCTCATGGTTTGTGGATAAATGTTTGGATGCACTATGGTAACAGCAATGAAGAGCTGGAAACAAGAGGCCTATTCAGACATTACTTGACTTCAGGGATTCAGGGGAAATTATTCTATTCCGGAGCAGGTCTCAGGTTTGGAGCTTCCCCTCTCTGCCTCTGTGCCTGATCTTGGGCAGAAGGTAACTAATGAACAGGGGGAATGATGTGATGATTTAAAAGTTAAATGCAGGATCTCCCTGACCCAATGAGATGGATCTTGCTTTCCTTGTGGGGTTTCAAAGTTTATTTTCTGCCTAAAATGAGGTGAAATGAAGGGGAGAGCATGCAAGTCCCAGGTCCATTCCCAAGCCAAGTAATACATGAATAGCTGCAAAGGAACAGCTTTCATTAGTTTGTTCAGCTTTAGACATTTTTGCAGTTGACACACCAAGATGGATATAGCCATTTTCTATTTGTGTGAAACTATTTAAAAGGAGGATTCTATTAATGAGTAATTGCAACAAGCCCCGATCTGACATGACCCAAGTTCAGGATGTTTATATGCAAAAGAAAGTCATCGAGACCTAGCAGTTGTTTGAACTCATTGAACTCTGTTGTACGCTGCTGTGGAATTATTTTAGCATTTCATTGCTTATAAATATCTCAATAATAATGATGATTTTATTATTTATACCCCGCACATCTGGCTGGGTTTCCCCAGCCACTCTGGGGAATATAAATAAACAAACATACACAATCCTATTTCTATTGGGGATCTCAGTGTGGAAAAAGATTCCACACTGACCGAAAAGGATTTGGGAGGAAAGATGACGATTTAGTGCTTTAAATCTGGGTTTTGCCAGTCTATTACAGAAATAAATCTTCGACTAAATCTTTGGTGGACTGAAAATATTTTTGCTTAAGGATACCCCAATTCATCCTTTGCCAGCCTGGTGCCCTTCATGTGCTTTGGACCAGTGGCGTAGCGTGGGTTGTCAGCACCCGGGGCAAGGCAAGTAATTTGCGCCCCCTAACCCGTGGATTTGCGCTCCCTAACCCGTGGATTTGCGCCCCCTAACCCTAACCCCCAGATGTTGCGCCCGGTGCGGCCGGCCCCCCCTGCACCCCCCACGCTACGCCTCTGCTTTGGACTACAACTCCCATCAGTCCCGGGGGGGGGCAGGGCGCTGAATTTTGGCCTTGCAGAGGGCGCCACTGAAATTCGAAGGACTAAAGTCCACCCCTGTTGACTTTTTCCATCTCCCCTAAATTTGTTTAGCCCTCTTCCGATGCCAGGACGAGATGGTTGGACAGTGTTCTCGAAGCTACCAGCATGAGTCTGACCAAACTGCGGGAGGCAGTGGAAGACAGGAGTGTCTGGCGTGCTCTGGTCCATGGGGTCACGAAGGGGTGGACATGAATAAACAACAACAACAACAACAACAAACCTGACCATTGGCCATGCTGGCTGGGGCTGATGGGAGCTGGATTCAGGAGGGCCACCCCTTCCTAGTCCCTGCTCCAACTGCTTTCTCATAGGAAACAGAACATGAGCTAAAGCACACCCACCATTTGTGAAATCAAACAACGTACAGCAGTGCATGTGGACTTGGGCTGTTTTTGCAAGCCTGCCTCATCCCAACAACGCTGCCCCAGCTCTGGTAAGGAAGGTGACTCTGGTCACGGTGGAGAACAGCCAAACCAGGCTGTCCCATAGGGTGCCGGAAAATTCCTCTCCCTCCCAAAAGCTGTCAAGTGACAGAAAAGCCACCGGGTCGGATGAGCAGAACGGGTGCGTGGCCAAGCCTTGCAGGCCTTTCCAGGCATTGGGTAGGGAGGCAAGAATTTCCCAGCCTCTTAGGAGAGGAGCCGCCCTGCTCTGAAGACACATGTCAGACAGAACAAGACAGAGAGAGTACACTGTTCCCAGCCCAGCCAGTAACAGAGCCTGGGGCTTTGCATAAACTGGAATCCCTTCACACGCCTCCACAGGGACAGAGAGAATAGGGAAAGGGCACGGCAGCTGTTTAAACAGCTCCCACTTCATTGCACACTTGGCCAGGACTTTAGAGATTCACAGGGGGATGTGGAGTGGGGGAGACGCCGCAGCTTACAAGCGGCTGGAAATGGTTTGCAGCCTCTGTTTTCTCTCTTGGACCAAGGCAGCATCTTCCCAGATGCTTAACAACTGAGATGCAAGGCAGCAGAATTGCATGATGTCGTTGTTGTTTAGTCGTTTAGTCATGTCCGACTCTTCGTGACCCCCTGGACCAGAGCAGGCCAGGCACTCCTGTCTTCCACTGCCTCCCGCAGTTTGGTCAAACTCATGTTGGTATATTCTTGCCTGCAACTAAACCAATGCCCTTTCAAACTGGTACTCCACCTGCACAGTCCCACCTGACCAAAATACAACTCTCTCAACATCTATGTTGCACAGAACGCAAGAGAAGAAGTAAGAAAGAGGAAGGAAGCACCTGATGCTTCCAGTCTGAAATGAGCCTAACCAGCAGCAATTCTTCAGGATCTCAGACAGAATTCTTTCCCAACTCTACTTGCTTGCGAGCTATTAACTGGAGACACCAAGGTCTAAAGCAGGGTAGGGAAACTGGATTTCACTAATGCAATTTGCACCTGCCTAGTCATCTGCCGTCATTATGATATCAGTTGTTGACTTCAAAGAGGCCCCCTTCTCAAAGCTGATCAGCTGATGGGCACTGAGAAGAGCTCCTTTGAACAAATGGACGAGAGAGGGATGAGTAGCCGAGAGCAGCCCATCACAGCCATGCTTTTTACCTGTTCCACACTTTGACATCACATATGATATCAGACGTTGGACAGGTGGGTGTGATTAGGTGAAACAGCCGGGAGGTACCCACCATTGGAATAAGCCAATGTTCTTTGCACATGCAAAGCATGCACTAGGCCACTTGGGTCTTGTTGCTTGTTATATGGAGAAAAAACCCTTTATACAAGAACTCTGTAAATTGAGCATCCTTATTTGGCTGTCATTTTAGATACTGGGCATGGTGCTTCCGATATGCATAGTCAGAAGGGCACCGAACAAGGAACACGACAAGCTGTTGCTTGAACATACCCTAAGGAGCTGAAGCAGTTTAGAGGAAAAGTTTAATTGGGGACGGAGTCACACACACAAAATTTGATTCGTCACTCAATTACTCATCGCTAAACGTGTAAACTGCTTCCACTTCAAAGATGGTACATATGAAAAGTTATGTTTGTGATATTTGATCTTGGGTGACCCAACTTAACAAAAGTGGTTGCAGACTCATTGTGCAACCATCATCATATATATGCAAATTCGCCCAAAGGGGGAACATGAAAGAGGTTTTAAGAACACACACACACACACACACACAAACAAACAAACAAACAAACAAACACAAACAGTAACAGAGAAAGCCGGGAGAGAGAAAACTGCTCACTGTCCCTCAACACACTGACTTAGGTTGGACAATCAGTTCCTGGAAAAATACATAAATCCTTTGCAGTCATTTCACTCCTCCCTTCAAATGAGTGTCTGACCAAACTAGGAAACTAAAGCTGACCCTAGCTTCCCATTGTCTGAACCAAGAATTGATGGGTTTGCAGCTTCCAAAGCTTGGCTTACAGATCTTGAGTTGTTTGGAAGCCATTAACCATAGTTTCCCAGTTCAGATGTAACAGGAAGCTATGGTTCACTGACTTCCTGGTTTGCTCAGGATGGCTGCTCACTTGAAGGGAGGAGAGAAGTGGCTGCACGGGAGCCGTGTGTGGCTACACAGAGCTCATGATTATCCTGACTCTGTAAGACAGAAATTGATGGTCCAAATGTAGCCATCATAGAATTGTAGAATTGGAAGGGACCCTATCAACTAGTCTAAGCCCCTGCAATGCAGGGATATGCAGTTGTCCCATACAGGGATCGGACCTGAAACCTTGGCATCAGGCAGCACCACACTCATCAAACCAACTTGACTGGCTTGCAATTCAGGACAAGAAGTACAAACCACATTTAACTTATGCTATCTAAGCAGTTCTGCGAGTTTTAAGCAGTTTAATTGAGAGATCGACTTAAATTTATCAGCAGGGCTGCACAGAAAGAGTACATGTGCAGTTTCTGAAGAAGAAGAAGATGATGATGATTTTGCCAAGCAGTCTATTGTAATAGAGAATTAAAAGCAGGAAACTGTTGCAGATGGGGGAAAAATTCAATGATGGGTAGCTGTGTTTGCTCACGAATTTTCTTAAAATGGAGCAAATCTTTTTTATCTAATGTGCAAGTTATCTTGAACTTCCTTTTAACGATTTGAAAGGTGATGAGAATATTCGAGTTTACCCAGCTTTCATTAATTAATCAGCAGAGTGACAGATGGTTTATCAACTAAACCTTTCCTAACTGCTACAGGGTGCTGTGAAGGCCACTGGCATAGATGGATTCTAAAATGAATTAGGTCAAATCCTCCACTGAGTTATCTGCTGCAAGCTACTAACCACAATTGTTCGGAGACTGGGAGACAAAACAAGAGAAGACAGCTATCCACCTCTTGTCTGGATTATATAACTTCTCTGGGCCATCTGACTGGTCACCAGAAAATGTCTATAACTGATGGTACATGTTAATTGATTTTAATATTTGGTTTGAATTCATTGACACACACACCCGAGGCCTAAAGAAAAATGGACAGGAAATAAATTGTAAAAATAAATAAAACCATTGGAGCCACAGTGTTGGGCTAGATTGAGATAGATCATTTGTTGCCATCCTTATGGTATTAAACTACAACTCCCATCATCCCTGGTTACTGGCTGTGCAGGCTGAGGCTGATAGTACCTGTAATCCGCACCTTGAGGGCATGCTGTTTATCCTGGGCAAAATGGCCTTTGATTATCTGACTCTGCCATTTTGTTTCTTATCCAGGCAAAACGCCTCGCCCCTCATTTATGTGGAGGCTTCGTTCCGAGGCACTGTGCATTTAAGTGAAATCACATATATTTGAAACACCATTTGAAAAGACAGCAAACACTCTCTAAACCTTTGCAAAATCTTTAAAAAAACAAAAACCTAAACAGTAGCACTTAGCAGATGCCAAACTGCACCACAATCACTCCCTCCAAACCTCCTTGACCAAACTCCAACTCTCCACAGGCCTCAACAGTTGGTGCAAAGGCTAGTGGGATTGCTAGGTGCTGTTTTTGCACCATTTTTTGCCTTTTCTTTTGGACGTGGGTGGCACTGTGGGTTAAACCACAGAGCCTAGGACTTGCCGATCAGAAGGTCGGCGGTTCGAATCCCCGCGACAGAGTGAGCTCCTGTTGCTTGGTCCCTGCTCCTGCCAACCTAGCAGTTCAAAAGCACGTCAAAGTGCAAGTAGATAAATAGGTACTGCTCCGGTGGGAAGGTAAACGGCGTGCGCTGCTCTGGTTTGCCAGAAACAGCTTAGTCATGCTGGCCACATGACCCGGAAGCTGTACCCCGGCTCCCTCGGCCAATAAAGCAAGATGAGCGCTGCAACCCCAGAGTCGGCCACAACTGGACCTAATGGTCAGGGGTCCTTTTACCCTTGCTAGGCTCTTTTAGGGCTCCTTTTGCAATTTTAAAATTCACTTCGGTTTGGCGTTATGCACGGTCATGCATATATTCAACACACATAAACGAGGGGTTGCTTGTATACTTATGCCTTCAATGGTCTATTCTCCCGGGACACTGGTTTGGCAAAAGTCTCTCTGACCTTCCCATTGTTGTTGTTTTTTGGGGGGTGGTGACAGTGAAATGACTGGAATGACAAAGGAAAAACGAAGCGTGCAGGTGAGGTCACAACTGTTTTAAGGAAGTCCCTATATAAAAACACCCCAAATAAACATGCTTTTCCAAATAGGACACTGAGATGATACAAAATGCGAGCCATCCCTGCTATGAAGGGAGGAGAGGGTGTTTTGCGCGTGAGGGAAGATGCAAGGTCAGCTCACGGAGGGGAGAGGGCTCACAGGACCGAACTGCCACTGCAGTCAGCGCCACACTGCAAAGCTGTTATCGATCCCTTTGCAGTGAAGCCGCTGAAGAGGTGAGACGTTGCAAGGATTAATTATGGGATAGCAGTTGCCTGGCTACTACTGTTTAGCACTGTCAACTTAGTTTAGCACTTAGTCAACTTCAGCAGCATGGTAGGTCCTGTTCAGAACAAGAAAGCAGCCGGAACCAGAGACTCTGCAATTTACATTACAAAAGGATGAGCAAGGAATGAGGAGAAAAAGGTTGGGGTGGATGGGAGCTGGAGTCCAGTAACATGTGGAGGGCTACTCTAAGAAGATAAAAACACACACACAAGTAAGCTTCTCAGGTGAAGACATATATAACCATTTTAATGAGTGGTAAGTGTGGTTTGATAGTGTTTTCTCCTGGAAGAGGAGAAGGAAGGAAGGAAGGAAGGAAGGAAGGAAGGAAGGAAGGAAGGAAGGAAGGAAGGAAGGAAGGGACAGTTTAAAAAAGAATAAAGAGAACCATCTTTGGAGCTGTTCTGGGGGGGGGGGTTAGTGAAGGATGTACAGTAAAGTGAAGGTAAGTACAGTGGTACCTTGGGTTACAAACACCTCAGGTTCATAGCTGTCAGCGTTTCCCTTTTTTAAAGGGAAATTCCCTTATTCCGAATAGGATTCCTTGCAAAAAAAGGGGAAAGTTGACAGCTATGCTCAGGTTACAAATACTTCGGGTTACAGACTCCGCTAATCCGGAAGTAGTACCTCAGGTTAAGAACTTTACCTCAGGATGAGAACAGAAACCACACACTGGTGGTGCAGTGGCAGAGGGAGGCCCCATTAGCTAAAGTGGTACCTCAGGTTAAGAATGGTTTCAGGTTAAGAACGGACCTCCAGAACGAATTAAGTTCGTAACCAGAGGTACCATTGTACATATACATCAATGAGCTTGTTCCTCTTTTTTTAAAAAAATCATTTTAAATAAGTGAGACATCCCACCTGATACATACTGATTCCTTCACCAATCCAGTGATTGTTGTGCTGATGTGCAGGCTTGTATTGTCAATTTTACAGGCGGGCTCACTGCTATGACCACTCCAGAAAATACATATGTCTTCACCCCAAAGAATCTACCCAGACAGATGTTCACACCATAGGCCATAAACCCAAACAAACAGCAAATCATAGTCCTGTGTGTATCTCTATATGACTTTAAACATTAGTGGCTCCCCTCTTTTTGGTGCAGAGAACACATGCCTTTGAAGGTGAAAACAGACATGGATCACAGACACAGGAATCTGTGATCAATTCTCCCAGCTTTTTAAAGCAGCAGCAACAAGGTGCTTGTTTTGATTGGAGCAGTGGCATTTGGGAGGAGGTATTCAATTAACTAACCCTCCCTCTTGAACTGGGGAGGGTATACCGTATTTTTCGCTCTATAACACGCACATAGTTTTTAGAGGAGGAAAACAAGAAAAAAAAATATTCTAAACGAAATAGTGGATATATGATTTTTGTGGTTCATGCTGTGGCCACAGACATGTGATCTGACAGTGAGTTTGGAGTAGCCCAATGCAAAAATCCTGAGGATTCATGTGGATCCACGCTTTGTAACCACGGAGGAGGTAAGGAAGGGGAACCATGGATCCTCTGCTCACGACTGCAGCAGATCCCACCCGCCACCCGCCACCCGCAGGCATTCGCTCCATAACACGCACAGACATTTCCCCTTACTTTCTAGGAGGAAAAAAGTGAGTGTTATGGTGCAAAAAATACGGTATTTAATTCTTTCCTTCCGCTGCCATGTTTCCCAACTGAAATTGTTGGTGGAAAAAGACAGACACCTATGTTTCCCCCTCCAACAGGGAGCTTTGAAAAGAGGGGGGGTACTTAGACAGAGAAAATGGTGTGGGAGGAAGAAACCCTGAAATTCAGCACCCTAAAACTCTAAGGTTTTATGCATGGGAAAAACAGGAAGTTTCTAGCCTTTAGACACACACACACAAAAACAACACAGACACTAAGGGGCTGCCCTGATCAAAATCAGATTCCTGGTGGTTGGCCTATTAATAAAAAAGCTGGGAGATTGGATTGCAGATCTCCCACATCATGCCTGTTTCGGCCCTGAGCCAGGTGGATTGTGACCTGGAAGTCATGGGATAGCAAACCAAGGTAGCTGGTTCTCCAAGGTCACCCAGGGTGACGGCCACAGTCACGGCAAGGGCCAAGGATTCTCGTACGTCTGCCACAGATCTACTTCTAGAAGGAACCCAGGAGTGCTGAGTTTGAGACAAGCTGGCCCCTGCCTCTGCCAGCCGAGGCCCGCTGGCAACTTCCCAGGCCCTGTCACTCTACCTGTTAACATTTCCACTGCCTTTGCCCAGCGTGTAACAGACACCAGTGCTCCTCAAGGCCGCCGAGAGTGTCATCACGCCCTCTCTCTCACCAAGAGAGATGGGGAAAGGGTTCTCATTTTAGACACTGACCTCCGCTGGTTATGTGCAAGTTGTAGACGCTTCTGCAGAACAGGCAGCCAGCCCAAAATGATGGAGAGTGGGAACTAGAACCAGGAAATTGCAATATCTCGCATGCTCATAGGAGGGCTGCGTATGCACAGAATTAAGAAGCCAGCAATTCAGGATTCAGAAACTCTTAAATTTTCATGAATTGAAAAATTCTAGCCCTTAGGGGATGAGTCTAAGAGCTCAAATGCCTTCAGTCGATGTGTGATATACAGTGTAGAAGGGGACAGAAGGTAACTGAGAATGGAAGATGTTTTAAACAAAAGTTGGGAGGAAGATGGAACTTGCTTTTTCGCAGTAGGCTAGCAGAGACTTTCTAGAGTGCCAAAATAGAGCAGCATTTGGAAGTTAAGAACTGCTCACTTCCATTTATTGCAAAGGGACTGTTTAAGCACCTGTGAAATCTCTGTGACTTAAAAGGGTTTTATTTTCCATGGTTACTGATCTAAAGGTTTAAATTCATATTCTTTGGCCCATTTCATGAGATGTTTAAAAAACTGCATTATGCGGCACAAAGTTCCCACCCAGCCTTGCTTGATAAACCATAGGATTAAAGCTGGTCATTTGACTGGTCAAATTAAGCGCCCAAACATTCCAAGTATTAATTTGTTAAAACTATTCTATTAATTTGTTAAAACTCCTGTTCAATCACACACACACAAATTAGTCAACCATTGTACCGAAGCAGTGAAATCAGATTCCCAACAACTGTAATTATTACTTTTCATAACACTGTTATACAAAGCTAAATGAATGCGAATGACCAAGGAATTTCAACAATTCTCTTGGCTTTCATCCCAGAACCCCAGAGAGAGCACAGTTACAGAAAAAAAATAAAAATGAAATCAAACCCCGTACACATAACAACTGCAAAGAGACCAAGATCCAACTAGAAGGTGTGTGTGTGTGTACAATCATTGTAGTAGTGCGCCTAAATAAATGTGCACCCTGATTCTTGCACCACTGGGAAACTTCACTGGGTAAGCCCTCGTCACCCGGCCTTTCACCATCAGATGACATCACAATGCAATTACAAATTTAGGATACCAGCAGCTCTAACACAACCCAGAAATGGAACTCAAAGAAGGCCTATGCAGTTCAGAGCAGGCTTCCATCTCAATGACTGTGAGGGTCTTCAAGGCCTGAAAACACCCCATTTACATTGCCCCATTTAACTGAACAGGTGGTATGCCCTCTTATCGGGTGCAGGAATGAAATGTGGCGCTAGGGGACAGTGAGCCACAAAATATACCTTCTGCCTCTGAAATTAGCCCCTCTATATGCCCCCCATACTCCATATACCCTTCATTATGACGTCCTTTCTTCTACCTCTCTCGCATGGCAGTGCCTCACTCTGCACACATTAGGGTGTTTCCGATTGGTGTTTATTGTGGCATCTGCTCATGCGTGCAATTTTTTTTGCAGCATCCATACAAAGTCATCAGCATCAAAACGACAGCCTGTATTTCCACCCCATTTAATCTGGATTTACTCTCTCTGCAGAAAACCTGATCTTAAAAAACAACAACCCAAAAACGGAACGAAAACCTTTTCCAACAACCCGTTTGTGATATTAAGCACCTATCTGGAATCATTCGGTCACTGGGAGTGAGTGGCCTTACTCCTTTCCTTCTGGCTTGTTCCTGGTCCTTCCTATATTTCCCAAGGGGTGGGGGGTATGGGTGGAGTGAAGTGGGGGCCAGAACACCCTATGACAAGGTCAAGAGACCATGCTGATCTTCCTCCCCAAACTCAATGCAGCAACCTCAACTGCCCTCCTGACACCTCTCCTCATAAGTCCACATTGTACAGTACAGTCATGAATATGTTTTGCACATTACGGTGAACATATGTGCCAGGGCTTGTAGGGAGGGTTGCACAAGTCACCCCCTCCCAGCTTTCATGTACTCAGCTTAGCCTATGTATATAAGATCTACACGGGGTGGTGGGGAGCAAAAGTTACACTTGCATCTACTAGTAAATCTCCAACTCATTTGTATTAGATCAGCTAGGGTTTCAAACTCCTAATGGCTTAACAAAAGCATCAAGAAAAAGTCTCCCCCAGGCCCGCTCCAAAATTAAGCTGCTGAAATCTAGGAAGGCTGGATTTCCAGGCTGAGCATGTGCTCAGAGCAACATCTCCAGCAATTCAGTGCCCATCTTCCTGAGCCAGCTGGTGGACCTCAGCGACCTCGGCGATCTATCTAGCCAGTAAAAGCAAAGCTGTTCCACCAAGCACAAGGCTGTCTACCTCTGATCTATGCACATGGAGTGTACCCAAATAAGTATATTTCTGAGCAATGGAGAAGCCTGGTTTTCCAGAACCCCTGACTGCACAGCAGGGTTGTACATACACATGTGTGGAGGCCAGGACTGGAAACAGCACAGGTGATCATGTGCATTCACTCATTCTATATAAGATGTAAGAAAAACTGCACAGAACTCACCACCCCACCCCTACCCCCACGTTTTACTCCAACATGTCCTTCCTCCACACAGCAACCAGGCCAAGGGCCATATGCCTGCTCAGTGTCTTTCTGGCACTTGCAAGATGCAGACTCAATTCCCATCACGGAACATGGCCTGCAACCGCGCATTGCGCACAAGTTTGCTGCTTGTGTCAGGGGAGCTCAGACAATGTTGCAATTCATAGCAAACCATGGGGAAAGGGACATCTGAACTTTGTATATCTATTCTGCGTATTTGCATTATTTCTATCCTCCCCTAATAATCGTTTTTTTTCTTTTGTATATATCCCAGTTTTGCTAGTCATTATCGATGGGGCAAAACTAATAGAAAAGCAATTCTCTAGAATATTGTGAGATGAAGGGGAGATTAAAAGTGTAATGCATACAAAAAAAGTACAAAAAAAGATAAAGGACCCCTGACAGTTAAGTCCAGTCGCGAACGACTCTGGGGTTGTGGCGCTTATCTTGCTTTACTGGCCGAGGGAGCCGACATTTGTTTACATGCGTACATATACATATACTTTAAAGCATATGCGCACAGCCATAAGGAGTAGAAAACTTTTAAAAAAAAGTCTGAAATTTTCATGGAACTGATTTCTGCAAACACCACCACTTTCTGTGCATTTTCTTCATGCCCTTGGAATGCCAAGTGGTGATCAGCCTATATCAGCTATATCATAAAGAAAGTCTCCATCCGCTTGATAATTTTGGTTGCCCATTTATCTTTTTTTTTGGGGGGGGGGGGGTTCTGGCTTGAATACGGCCCCACCTTTGTCGGTTACAGTATTGGTTATCAACCTTTTCCCAACAGCCTTTCGAGGCGAGGAGACTAGATATGCCTTAAGCTGCCCAGAGTGGCTGCGGAAACCCAGCCAAATGGGTGGTGTATAATTAATAAAATTATTATTATTATTATTACACAGGATTCCACGTGTGACTGCGCCATAATTTGCATAAGGACGTTATGATAGCAGTCTGAGAATGGCAAGACAGTATCACAGGTAATCAATCTACCAGGGATTGAGGGACTATTGTATTCCTTGTCTGCATATTAGCTTAAATGCCTAGGAACCTCAGACTTGGGGGCTGTTAAATATTGACGGCACACTCCAGAAAGCATGCAGGCAAATTCCCTTCTAAGGGGGCTTCTTTTATCTAATTCACTGGGAACAAGGTGTGAACAGCCTAAATCTTTGAAGTAGTGAAGAAGCTAAGGTGCTCTCTAGTGAGGAAACAGTTTTCAGTAGGCTGTGTGTTTATAAAGAGATGTGATGATTAGTTGAATGCCTTTATGGTCACCCTGTGCCAAAGCAATGATATGAGGCCGTAGGTCAGATTTCTAGGGCAGTTTTCAATGAAAAATGGGCAACTGCCAAACTGTAGCGGGAGGGAGTCCTCGCCTGTTCCATCAGTTACAACTCCAGATGTTGTTGAACTCTAAGACCCATCAGCCATAGTCATGATGCAAGTGGCAGGGATGTTCAGTCACAATCCAGAAACATCTGAAGGGCTGCAAATTTCCCACATCTGAGCTACATAAACAATTATTTTGGACTGGATTTAAAGCTCTCATGGATTACCTGTTCTGTGAAGATCTTATAGTATACAGCAAGAAACTCCTAGAGCAGTGATGGCCAAACTTGGCCATCCAGCTATTTTGGGACTACAATTCCCATCATCCCTGACCACTGGTCCTGTTAGCTAGGGATGATGGGAGGTGTAGTCCCAAAATAGCTGGAGGGCCAAGTTTGGCCAGCACTACCCTACAGGATGCGACAAAAGCATCTTCAATTGCCTTCAGAGCAATTTGGGGTGAGTAAGAGTATTCATCTAAACTTTAAGTGACGCAATGAAAGTCTTGTGGCATCTTAAATACTAGCAGTACTTATTTTGACAGCAGCTTCCACAGACTGGAGTCCACACCTCATCATTCTGCATCTGCTGAAGTCCACAAAAGCTGATGTCATTGTAAATTAGTTTGTCTTTAAGGTGTCACCATACCGTTGGTTTGTGCTGCAACAGATTAGCATAGTTGACCTTCTGGTAGCCGTTTGAAGGGGTGGCAATTAAAAGGATTTACAGTCTGCTTTTACAGCCCAAGCCAGCATGGCCAATGGTCAGGGATGATGGAACTTGTAGTCCAGCAATACCTGGAGGACATTAGGCTGGGGAAGGCTGCTTTAGTAAGAAGACATCACAACTTCAGGGCAAAAGGTTGGATGGGATGAGCCAGCAGTTCTCATTGCTATGTCCTAACTGCAGAAAATGAAACAAGCTGCTTCACATAGTTCTGGACTTTGGGGAAACTTTTTAAGAGATAGCTGAGCAAGCTGCTGCTGCTCTCAGAGACAGCTTAAGAACTAAACAACCATAGCTGTTGCACAGAGTTGGACTCTGTGGTTAGCATCTAAAAACAGGAGAGTTACGTTGCTTGGCAGCCATGACTTCTGACCTGAAAGGCTGACTTCTGGAGTGTCAGGTTCAATGCAGCCCAAGTGGCGCTTTAGTGCCAAGATAAGCAAGGGTATCTGGGTGGCACTGGCAAGCAGTGCTAAACGAATTAAGAGTTTCTATTATATGCAAGGGGGGGGGATGGTTGATGCTCTTCCCACTTGGTGTTGAAGGATTTTCCTTTTGAGCTCTGTGGACTTCACCGAGTTGGGTTAAATTTAGATTTAGGTTGGGCTAGAACAGGGGTGGGGAGCCTCCCATCAGCCCCCAGCCAGCATGGCCAATGGTCAGGGATGTTGCAAGTTGTGGATCTGGAGGGCCACACATGCCTGGTCCCTTAGAAACGTTCTTTTTAAATCTTAAAATGCTCAAGCTGTAACAGATTTTTATATCTACTGAAAAGAAGCCAGCCACAAAAACAAAAACAACCCCTCCCCTATCCCGGTCCTTCCAACAATGTCCCCGTATAGGGCAGAGCCTTGGAATAGTTGCAAGTCAGCAAGACAGGCTGCAACTGCAGGGTACAATGGTGGTTTTTTGTCCAACTGGGATGAGCTGGCAGGCTTCCTATCACAGCAGCACACTGAGCCAGGAAGGTCAGAGAGCTGAAACTCTGCACAACCCCTTTCCCTCCAAAAGCAAGTTTGCAAAGCTGCAATTGGCCTGGCCTGGCTGAGTTCTTCCTCCAGGATCTGCCTTGCTCCAAGGGCACTTCAAGCCTTATTATGTTCCCCACTGGGCTGCAACCACACAGAGCACTTCGAGTGGGGAAACCAAGGCACAGCAGCTGCTCCTGGTTCCCCTGTGGCAGAAAAAGGGTTGGGATTCTGGAGTCACTTCTGCTGCCTGCTGCACACTTGTTTGACCCAACATACCTCCATCCCTGCATTGGCTCTGATAGTTAATCCCCTGACTCAAATAGAAGCCAACATGCAAGCACAGCATATGCTCAAAGTCGGGAACTGATTTCTCCAAAGCCCCATTTTGAGAAGGGAGACAGAGAGAGAGAGAGAGAGAGAGAGAGCACACTAAAAGCCAAAACTTTCACCCCAACAACACAGGCCACCTTTAAATCCCATCACTGTGTAGGCTACTTTCGCCCTCACCTACAGATTGCAAACAGGGGAGGATGGGGAGGCAAGGAATTAATGGGAATTAACCAAAGGGAGCCCCTTACAGACTTTGTAACAGAGTTTACTTTTCTGTTTCATGCAGTTTGATCTCAGATTGCAGCCTGTCAAGAATGGAGAGGTAAAGGGTAAAGGGACCCCGGACCGTTAAGTCCAGTCGCGGATGACTCTGGGATTGCAGCGCTCATCTTGCTTTACTGGCCGAGGGAGCCGGCATACAGCTTCCGGGTCATGTGGCCAGCATCACTAAGCCGCTTCTGGCGAACCAGAGCAGCGCACGGCAACGCCGTTTACCTTTCCGCCGGAGCGGTACCTATTTATCTACTTGCACTTGACGTGCTTTCAAGCTGCTAAGTTGGCAGGAGCAGGGACTGAGCAACAGGGATTTGAACCGCCGACCTTCTGATCAGCAAGCCCTAGGCTCTGTGGTTTAACCCACAGCGCCACCAGTGTCTCCCAAGAATGAATAGGGCATCATATAATAATATACCACCACGACTATCACCAAGGAGCAATTGCAGGGAGAAGACGCAGGAATCTTGGCACCCAGACTAGAATCTCCCCTACCATAAAAAGCCAACCTCTGAATATGAGTTATGAGGACTCGCTAGTGGGGCACTGCTGTTGGGCTCCCATCTGGCTTGCTTACCGTCTTCCCAAAGGCATCTAGCCGGCCACTGCGAGAACAGAACCCAGAACTCCTTATCTGCTACTGGAGTAACACCCCTCTCCCAGGAATGCAGAATGGATCTGGAGTTCTCAAAATATGCCCGCCACCCTGCGTGAGCTCCGCTTCCGAATAGCCTTTTTAACTGCCCTGACACCCTTCCAGGCAGCTGAAACTGACCACACCACCCACCCTCTCTGTCCAACCATTCAGAAGATGCTCCGGTGCCCTACCTTCCATTCATCCATCTTCCTGCCTTCCCCCAAAATGTTTGCTCTCAAGCCAGGTTTGCAGTGCTGTACAAAGGACAGGCAGTGGCAGCACTTCTCTGCAAACCTGACGCTCCCCACTCCGGGGTCCATAAACCCAGGGGCATGGGCACAAGCGCCGGCTTCATTCAAACGCTGCTTTAGCAGGAGCCGGGCAAAGCGAGAGGCTCCTGTGAACTCGGGGATTTGGAACGGCCAGCACAATCAATTCGGCAGGGAGCAAATCTAGCCTGGGGACAGTTCCCAGGGACTCCCGCCTGCTTCTCTTTGATACTCTGCTGTGAAAGCAAGTAGCATGTTCTCTTACTACACGTACACACACACACACACACACACACACGCCTGGAGAGCTCCTCCCCAGAAGCGGCTGCATGCCCAAAAGCTCCTTGTTGTGAAAGAAGATTTTCCAGGCAGGGAAGCATGTCTCATTATTAGATCCCTTTAGGCTCCCCAAACTTTGCAAGATGACCTTAGGAGAGCTGGCAGCCAGCAATCTCCCGCCCCGCTCCTTCCCAAACCTCATCCCCTGTCATGACAAGCGAGCAAGCAAGGATGGCGATTGTCACAGTCTGCCTGCGCTTGGCTGCAGGCAGCCTGCGGTATCTATTCTGGAGCACAGAGCTGGCACCCGCTGGGTGGGGATGTAACTACATCTTGTCATGACATCCAACAAGCAGAAACCCCGCGTTCAGCAGATAACAGCTCAAAATAATACCCAAGCCATAAATAGCCCCTGTGGTCTTAGCATCTGACCCTGTGGGCGGCCCAGGACAGGAGGTAAGGACTTTTTTCTTTCTTTCACTTTTTCTTTTTCAAACCTTCCTGGGCTTCAACTACCCACCCTGGAAGAATGGCAGATGAAGGTGATTGACTACATGGAATTGGCAGAAATGACTGGCAGAATCCGAGATCAGGGAGAAGAGTCAGTGAAAGAAGACTGGAAGAAATTTAAAGGCTATTTACAGAAATATTGTAAAATTAATGAATGTTAGAAGGATGTTGGAAAGAAACTAAGCGGTTTCCAGCTGTAATGCTTTAAGAGTTATGGGGGGGAAAGGGTTCTACAAATGGGTAAAAGTTTAATGGTAAGGATTTGCTGAACTAATAAATTGAACTGGAATACAAAGAAGGGTGGTATGAGGAGGTCCAGGGAAATAAGTGTAAGGAAGTTATGTTATGGAAAATTAATGTGTTTTTAACTATTTTTATTTTGTATGTTTCTTTTTATTTTTCACTTTTTTCTTGTTATACCTTAAAAACTCTTAATAAATATTTTCTTTAAAAAAACAACACCTTCCTGGACTTCAGAAAGGAACAGGCCCCTGGGGTGGTAAACCTGTGACTGAGCTGGGACACTTACGAACGCAGGTGAAGGCTCACATGACGGAACGTCTCTTGCATTGGGAAAAAAATTAGTCCTGGCACACAGTAAATTAGCATGTCAGGGAAAAGGGGTGGCCGGATCCTGCTCCCTAGGATGCTGGTTTTCTATCATGCAGGTGTGTGGGTGTGTGTAGAGGAAATCAGTCCTGTGAGCCTTTTCCTGTAACTTGAAGTGGTACAGCCCAGATATACATACAGTAGTTTGTAAGGTTGTGAGCCAAGTCACAGATGCACACCTCACTCCAGTCAACCTCAGGAATTGTGCCTCCCTCTTCAGGGAGAGGGGAGAGGTTCCACCACAAAGGTATTATATATGACACCCAAGCTCCTCTGTGTTCCCAAACCGCCACGTCTGCTTTTCCAAACATCATCCTTTGAGCATTCTCACACCAGTTTCACAACACGCCCCGCCTGAATACACAGTGTACCTTCTAGAACTAAAAGACTTGATGAAATGAGGAAGACAGTGTAAGGGAGGTTTTTTTAAAAAGACAGGGTGGGGTGACAAAATAGTGGCATTCTGCATCCTGGGAACTTGAATTCCCAGCTTCAAAGAGGAGCAAAACCTCGTAGGGAGCATCTATCGCAGAAAGAGGTTAATAGATTGGGAATTGAGAGTCTATTACTAGATGAAGACCAGGATTTGTGTTCTAAAGGCTTCTGGGTATTTACTGTGTATACCTAAGAGAAAGCAAGGGGGAGACAGGCTTAAAGCTGGTCGTCTCATTTTCAGTTTTGGGAGAGGTGTAGTACCCAGTGGGAACTAAGTTTCTGCAAACTTCTGAATGCCAAAATGCACTTCTACAATTGGAGGTGCACCTGAAAAGGTTTGCTTGGAATATACCGTATTTTTTGCTCTATAAGACTTTTTCCCTCCTAAAAAGTAAGGGGAAATGTGTGTGCGTATTATGGAGCGAATGCAGGCTGCGCAGCTATCCCAGAAGCCAGAACAGCAAGAGGGATTGCTGCTTTCACTGCCTAGCGATCCCTCTTGCTGTTCTGGCTTCTGAGATTCAGAATATTTTTTTCCTTGTTTTCCCCCTCCAAAAACTAGGTGCGTCTTGTAGTCTGGTGCGTCTTATAGAGCGAAAAATACAGTATGCAGGAGCAGGAACTACCCATCCTCAAAGGAGCTCACCCTCTTGTGTTCCCGTCCAAGTCACTGTTGTGAGCTTGCCTTCCGGATGAAAAGTGGAGTGTCCAGAGCAGTGACTCATACAGAGAGCTGCAACATATAGTTTACTCTGAATGCGAAAAACTGCTGCAGTTCTAGCACAAGAGATCTGATCTCTCCCTAAGCAGAGAAGCAGCAGCATCACTGCCCATCTCAACAGAGGCTGACTCAGAGGAATAAGGTCAGAGCAACAGATTGTGCTGAGATGCAGCGGCAGCCTCCTCAATGCAGAATTCATTCTCAAATAAATTTTTCACTGGGCACAATTCGGGAATTACTAGATGTGGGTGTGTGTCAAGAGAGCCAGAGCTCCTGGGAAGTACTGGGTGGAGCAAACCAGGATTCCTTGGTTCTGCCTTTAAATATGGAAAATATTTTGACATTTGACATCCTTCCGCAGGGCCTGCAAGATGGAGCTGTTCTGCCAGGCCTTTGGTCAGGGTTCAGTCTGATACATTTTCTCTTTGCATAAGTACAAGCATGAAAGAGGTTTCCCAGCCCGCTCACAGGTCCTTATAGTATCAGTGGAAACAGTTGGTCCTGGCGAGTATTAACTGCTTTCAATTTTAACCTGAGGATTGTCATTTGTCCAGTTTTAACTTTAACTTTAATTTATTTGAATTAATTTTGGGGTTCATTTTAATCAACTGATTGCTTGTTTTTATGCATATTGTATTATCTATATGATGTTAGCCGCTCTGAGTCCGACTCTGGCCAGGGAGGGTGGTGTACAAATAAAAAAAAATTATTATTATTATTATTATTATTATTATTATTATTATTATTATTGGAATCTACTGCTGAGAGGTACAGCCTAGCCTGGGAGCCAGACTCCCCTTGCCTTGGGAGATAACAAATATCTATCAGTGACTCTAGCACTACAAGGGTGAGATAAGGAAGAGAAGTCAAGACTCTTTGGCTCGATTATGCAAACCTTTCCAGGAGAAAATGAAACAGGGTCCATACAGGTTGTAGGGGTTAGAAGTCAAGTTCCCTATTAAGTTTATGGTTTTCCCAGTAGTGATGTATGGAAGTGAGAGCTGGACCATAAAGAAGGCTGATTGCCAAAGAATTGATGCTTTTGAATTAGGGTGCTGGAAGAGACTCTTGAGAGTCCCATGGACTGCAAGAAGATCAAACCTATCCATTCTGAAGGAAATCAGCCCTGAGTGCTCACTGGAAGGACAGATCCTGAAGCTGAGGCTCCAATACTTTGGCCACCTCATGAGAAGAGAAGACTCCCTGGAAAAGACCCTGATGTTGGGAAAGATGGAGGGCACAAGGAGAAGGGGATGACAGAGGACGAGATGGTTGGACAGTGTTCTCGAAGCTACCAGCATGAGTTTGACCAAACTGTGGGAGCCAGTAGAAGACAGGAGTGCCTGTCCATGGGGTCACAAAGAGTCAGACATGACTAAACGACTAAACAACAACAACTAGATAGTGCCATTTTCTTTCTCTCTCTCCTCTCTCCGCTGCCTGGCCAGAGCATCATGAGATTGAACATTTTAAAATGCCAGGGATGAAAATGAACCAGAATTGGCAGGCCGTTGGGGGGAGGGGGGATCAAGCATCAATGAAGAATAGTGGCAGGAAAGCCAGCTGCCAGCTGAAAGGCTCAGAAGAGGGGCAGGGAATGTGCGACAGTTCCTGGGAAAGGGGACGAGAGGGCGACAACAGGCCTGCAGGACAGGAGATCCAAGGCCCAGAGCAAAAGCTCCCAAAGCCATCCCCGCTAACCATGCCCCTGCTTCAGCACTCTGTGTGCAAAACCACAATCGGAAGAAGACGGGGGTTGTTCTTAGTAAGCAGGGCTTTTGGGGTCTCAGAGCTCATCAGCCACTAAGGCTGTGTACACAATTAACATCTTAAAATGCAGCTAGGTTGTTCTTTTTCTAAATCTGGATCCCAAATCGGGTTGCGGGGGGCTGCAATGCCTCAAATCACACTATTTCAATAGAACCAATGGGATATAAAAGGATTGTGGCTAATGTCCTGCAGAGACTGCTTCCCAAACAAGCTGTGGGAGAGCTCGGGTTGGAGAGGGAACAGGAGAGCGTAAACAGCCTAAGTTGGATCATGGAGGTTGTAACCGAGAATCTGCACGTGTTCTGAGTACAGCACAACATTTTGATTATTGGCTGTTTGGCACAGTCAGGCCATGACTAGGATTGAGCATAAAGGCACCTGTTTTGCTTTGGAAGCCAGGCACAAAATACTGCAGCTGAGGGATAAGGAGAGATAATTCACAAGAGGACCCACAGCCCAAATGTTTTGACTGGAGTCAGAGTCAAACTCAGAGACGTGCGGCTGCTACTATCCTCCCTTTTCAAAAGATTTGCCGCCGCTACCCTGCAAATACGTTATCCAGGATTTAGTAGGACTTTTTGCGGGTGTATGCCACAACTATGTCACTTGGTGCAATATTAGCGGTGGTTTTTATACTGGACCACCTACAAATTATTCTGCTTTATTGGTTGTTCCCTGATGCTTTCCTAATGTTCCTGCGTGTTTGCTGCCTGGAGCGGCAGTTGCACTGCAGTGCAACGGGGGGGGGGGGGGCAAAAGAAACCCGGATCATTAGTGGTATAGAAAGTTACAGGGTTTCCGCTGGATGTTACACAAGGTGCACTGATTTGGAAATAGAGCAGCATGTCCACCCTGAACCCTTTGCAGGCTCAAACAGTATTGAAAACAGAGGTGGGACGTGTTACTGCCCCATACCGCCAGAAGCACAGATCATCATGAACACACAATAAAAATGACATGTGGAGGGGCCCTCGAACGCTGAAACTCCAGACTGCCACCAGTTATCTACAGAGGGGGGCAGTAGTGTATCCTGTGACAGAGGGCCGAGAGGCTCTTGGGCTGTAACCCCAAACCCTGGGAAGGCAGGGGACAGGGAACCTGGTTAGCTCAGCTGGTTAAAGCCTGGTGCAGATAATGCCAAGGTTGCAGGTTCGATCCCCGTGTGGGGTAGCTACATATTCCTTCATTGCAGGGGGGTTGGACTAGATGATCCTTAGAACCCCTTCCAGCTCGACACTTCCATGATCCTAAGTAGGCTCTCCAAATGTTGCTGGACTGCAAAACTGGCCACTGGTCCACATCTGGAGCGCCACAAGTGCTTCAACCCAGGCTGAGACTAGATGAAGGAACCAGGGGGCGGCAAAACTGGGTCAAATGGATTTCAACAAATAACTAGCTACCCAGGAGACCCTTTCCTGCTCAGAAGGAAGCAATGCTACCTAGTGGGTAAAGCACCCCTCTGGTTTTTCCCCAAGGCAGTGTTCCCCAAGGCAGTCCTTTTACCCGACTGTGGAGGGAGGAGAAATCCCAAGAGAAAATGGAGACTCTCCCCCCCCCCCCGCCTCTGCAGAGGGATGGTGATTAAATGGTGAGGAGGGGTTACGACACGGCTTCTCCCTTTTCCAAAGCATCCCTGCTTACAAAGTCTGCTCCCCGTCTAGGAAAGCAACGGCGGGAGGCAAGAGGCGGGGGAAACGGAGTGAACGCAAGCTGGGAGAGGAGAACCGACTCCGGAGTGCAGAGGCTGGCGGTGTTTTTGCATTTCCAGGGAAGCGGTGCAGCTGAATGGACCAGAGTGCGCGCAGTGGGGGGGGGTAACTTATTCCGTAGCCCCCGCCGCCACCTACCTACCTCTAGAAGCCCCTCTCCCCCGCACTTCGGATCTCTCGCGCCGCAACCCGCCCCCCCCCCAGCCGCTTAATCCGGATCAGGGCAGGCGCCTCTCTTACCCCGTGCAGCTTCAGTGCGCGCTGCCCGCAGCGGCCGAATCCCCCGGCGCATCCCGCCAGCCAGCGGAGAGAGTGTGAGCCGGGCGCCCGCCTCCCTTCCCCGGCTGGGGAGGAGCGACGGAAGGGGACTCCCTCTTTCCCTCCCCCCAGCCCGGGGCCGGACAAGCCCTGCCGCCCCGAGAGCCGGCGGGCGACGGGGGGGGGAGAATGGATGGGGACCCCCGTCGCCCCAGCTAATCCTGCAGCGCTAGAAGGGGGCGCCCTCGGTAATTCCCCCCTTCTCAATCTCCTTCCCTCGGAATCGCCAGGTGATCTATTCGCGATCTCCTCTTCCAACTCCACTAGGCAGGAACTGCTTTGAACCAAGCTCTCAGCCCCGGGACCCTATCTGCAGCGCTATGGAAGACAGGAGTGTTTCTAAGAGAGTGCAGAGTGCACTTCCGACCGCCCCGGGCACGGGGCAGCTCTGATCAAATGGGGTTAATAAAATCCTAAAGAATATCATCATCACCAACCTTTATTACGGTCCAGAGACCCAACAAATCGTTACAAAGCAATACACAATTCATACAGCCTACCTCCGGGTTAAACAAGCATTTTGTTCAGAATAAAGGGCTCATTGGTTCTTGCAACCACCGATAAAAACTTTGCCACTGCTATGTTCTAGCGTTTGTCCGGTCTTCCAATAGGAACCTGACATAGTGAGCCTCTGATTTTCCCGGGAAAGGTACCAGCAAGGGTAATATCAGTTCAGCCCTGGCTTGCTCATATTTTGCATAGTGCAACAAAATATGTTTTATGGAATCGCTGTCTTGAGCACACAAGCAAAGTCTGTCCTGGTAGGGAACTCCTAAAGAATAAGTAGTATTTGTGCCGTGCAGAAAATACTCCGCAAGCAACTCTGCTCCTAGGACGCCCCCTCCAATACCCCAATCTCAGAAATATATAAGAAGCAGCCCAGGTGTTAGAAACTCATCTCAATATTATAGGTGGGGAACAGTGGCTTAAATAAGACAGTGTAATGTTTTGAGATCCTTATTTTCTCAGCTCATATTCTTTTCTGTCCATCTGTAATCAGCCCCAGAAGCTATTTTCAGTGCCAGTACTTTAGCATTGTAACATGGGCACAGTGGCATAGCGTGGGTTGTCAGCACCCAGGGCAAGGCAAGTAATTTGCGCCCCCTAACCCGTGGATTTGTGCCCCCTAACCCTAACCCCCAGATGTTGCGCCCGGTGCGGCCGGCCCCCCCTGCACCTCCCACACTACGCTACTGCATGGGCAGTAACCGGAGGTCACTGAGCACGTACAGAGCGTTTTCCCTTCACCAGTGCCAGTGAGATCAAGGCTATATGCATCTACAATAAGTATGTCTCATTCAACTTCTGAGCAGGCATGCATAGCAGGCAGTGACTGGAAACAAAGCGGTGTGCTTGCCCCAAAACCTTTGCAGGTGGCCAAGGATATTGAAAGCGGGATTGTGTGGAATTGCCCCCCCCCCCAGTACCATCACAAAGACAAATCATAATGAATACACAATAAGAAGGGAATCTGGAAAGACCCTTACATATGGTTCTCAGGTTATACCCTATCCATACAAGATATATTGTTAAATACAGTATAAATAATAAAAATGCATTCTCTAGGTTGGGACCCAGCAACCCTATTTAGAAAAGGTTCGCAGCCTTTGATGCTACTATGACTATCACCACTAGCAGTCAAGCACTTTTAGGTCCATTTTACAGATGCGGAACTGATCAGAACAGTAACATGCAAGATGGATGCTTCCAAGATTACGTAATCTTTACATGTGCACAGACTCGGGGGTACGAGAATGAAGTGTGCTTTCAGTTTCAACTTGTGGGGTGCTGGGGGAGGAAATGTGCCTCAGATATTAGAGTTGACAAGCAGCGTGGATTTGGAATTCCTAAAAGGACTGGCCCCACACAGATGAATTGCTTCCCTTCTCCTTGTGACTAGCTTGAGGAAAAGGAAAGACTGTGGAGATAAGAAAGAGTTTTTGGTTCCCGATTCCCCATCTGCAATCTGAAGAAGTATATGATCCATTAGCAGTCTACTACCTCCACTGTTGTCTGCATGTAAAAGTCCAGACTTATTTCACATAAGGGAGAGGGAGAGGGAGGGAGGGAGAGAGAGAGAGAGAGGGAGAGGGAGAGGGAGAGGGAGAGAGAGAAACTGGGCATCTTTCTTTTAGCAGGCAAACTGCTTAAGGTATTTGTGCTACAAGGAGAGACCTCACCTGGAGAGACCTCACCTGGTCAGACCTCACCTGGAGTACTGTGTCCAGTTCTGGGCACCACAGTTCAAGAAGGACACTGACAAACTGGAACGTGTCCAGAGGAGAGCAACCAAAATGGTCAAAGGCCTGGAAACGATGCCTTATGAGGAACGGCTAAGGGAGCTGGGCATGTTTAGCCTGGAGAAGAGGAGGTTAAGGGGTGATATGATAGCCATGTTCAAATATATAAAAGGATGTCATATAGAGGAGGGAGAAAGGTTGTTTTCTGCTGCTCCAGAGAAGCGGACCCGGAGCAATGGATCCAAACTACAAGAAAGAAGATTCCACCTAAACATTAGGAAGAACTTCCTGACAGTAAGAGCTGTTCGACAGTGGAATTTGCTGCCAAGGAGTGTGGTGGAGTCTCCTACTTTGGAGGTCTTTAAGCAGAGGCTTGACAACCATATTTCAGGCGTGCTCTGATGGTGTTTCCTGCTTGGCAGGGGGTTGGACTCGATGGCCCTTGTGGACTCTTCCAACTCTATGATTCTATGATTCTATGAGAGTTAAGTGGCTTGAGTTAGCAAATTACTTTAAAAAAAGGAAAAACAATTCAAACCCTAAAAGGGGGAGAGAGAGGGAGAGAGAGAACCCTTTCAGTGTAAACATTTTCACCTGAATATGATTGGCAGGTGGGCTTCAAAGGATCATTGCACAAGCACCAATCATTTCACTGGAACCAGCTGTTGGAGAATTACTGGAAAGAGGAGCAGTCAACAGATGCACAGCTGGGCAAGCCATGTGTGCTCTGCAACAGGTGCAACCAGAACAGGGTGACTGGAAGAAACCCAGCTCCTTACTGAATAAAAAGGTAAAGGTAAAGGTACCCCTGCCCGTACGGGCCAGTCGTGACTGACTCTAGGGTTGCATGCTCATCTCACTCAAGAGGCCGGGAGCCGGCGCCGTCCAAAGACACTTCCGGGTCACGTGGCCAGCATGACGAAGCTGCACTGGTGAGCCAGCACCCGTGCCGCACACGGAAACGCGGTACCTATTTATCTACTTGCACTTAGGGGTGCTTTCGAACTGCTAGGTGGGCAGGAGCTGGGACCGAACGACGGGAGCTCACCCCGCCGCGGGGATTCGAACCGCCAACCTTACGATCAGCAAGTCCTAGGCACTGAGGTTTTACCCACAGCACCACCCACGTCCCTTACTGAATATACACCCCAAAAAGTGTGGCAGGGAGATGGAGGAGGAGAGGGCAGCCACAATCTTTGGTGTCAGAAGACGGCACATTGCGCACCAGAGAGAGGGAGGGAGAGATCCCCACCCCCCACCCCACTTTCTGTGAAATGTTGGGAGGATGTTTGCAGTCCTTGGGACAAGATACGTTTGTGACATGTGGCACTGTAGCAACAATCTCGTGAGTTATCTTCCATGCACCTAGGAGAGACACTTAATACGCATGGAACAGCTAATCCACACCACATCGGATCTGCATAAGCACAGCAGGCTCCTCCCCCTTCGCTGATATCTCATTACCGGGGATTTCACAAACATCCAAAGCTCCCAAAGGATTTCTTATCCCAAGTGAAGGCTGGGTGAGTGGGGGCCATAGAGCCACACTTTCCCAAACTGAGCGACTTCCCCGCTCCCTGCTGCCAAAACCTTTTAGCAGCATAAGCATTCTGTGTGTGGAAATTAAACAGGCGAAACTTATCCTGTCCCTTATGATAGATGCCAGGAAGAGATTAACCTGGAGAATTTCTACCTTCTAAACAGCTGTTAAAGGCGCTGAAGCCCTGCCAGGAATAAAAATATCAATGAAAGTAATTTCACTCCACAGGTGACCGGTGTGCAAGGCGGACAATGGGAGCCAATGGGCAGATCCATCCTCTCTCTTGGTACCTTGGAGTGTCTAAAACAGTGGTTCTTAAACTTGGGTCCCCAGTTGTTGTTGAACTAGAGCTCCCATCATCCCCAGTTTGAGAAAAAGGTAAAGGTAAAGGGACCCCTGACCATTAGGTCCAGTCGTGGCCGACTCTGGGGTTGCAGCGCTCATCTCGCTTTATCGGCCAAGGGAGCCAGCGTACAGCTTCCGGGTCATGTGGCCAGCATGACTAAGCTGCTTCTGGCGAACCAGAGCAGTGCATGGAAACGGCGTTTACCTTCCCGCCAGAGTGGTACCTATTTATCTACTTGCACTTTGACGTGCTTTCGAACTGCTAGGTTGGCAGGAGCAGGGACCGAGCAACGGGAGCTCACCCGTCGCGGGGATTTGAACTGCCGACCTTCTGATCGGCAAGTCCTGGGCTCTGTGGCTTAACCCACAGTGCCACCCGTGTCCCTCCAGTTTGAGAAACACAGGTCTAAAAACATGGGTCTAAAACATGCACAAGGAACCTGTTGGACTCCAACTCCCATCAGCCCCAGTCAGCGCCCAGGGGTGATGGAAGCTGTAGTTCAACAAACATCTGGAGGGCCACAGCTTACCCATCCATGAGCTGACTTGCACGAATATTTTTTATTTAAGGCCTGCAGATTACCTAATTACCAGTTGCATGTAAAGAGGAAACATTCTATGATATGTGGTGGGAATGCAAAAAGGTGAGATGTTTCTGGGAGATGATATATAATGCGTTGAAAAAAATATTGAAATATACATTTACAAAGAAACCAGAAGCATTTCTATTGGGAATAGTGGGAAGTGATATAAATAGAAAAGAATGTAAAAAAAATGTATATGCAGTAACAGCAGCTAGAATATTATTAGCACGGAAATGGAAGCAAGAATTGCCGACTGAAGAATGGAGAATGAAGTTGATGGACTATGCAGAATTAGATAAATTAACAGGAAGGATCCGAAACCGACGGGACCAGAGATTTACCGAAGACTGGAGTAAATTTATGATATATATGAAAAGTATTTGTGATGAACAAACGACATTTGTAGGTTTGCAAGAAGTTCTGTGAGGAGTATTGCTAGAAATATTGTAAAATCGGAGAAGGGAAGATGATAGGTTAAGAGAGGTAAAGACAACATGAAATTAAGTAATGCATAAAAAGTGATTAAGACGGAAGATCATCGGAGGTGCTGATGGAAGTCCAAAAAGAATGTATTTGTTATAATATGTGGGGTATGTTTTATAATTTGTATGCTAAAATTAATAAAAAATGTATTTTTTTAAAAAAACAACCAGTTGCATGTAGATATCTATTGCCAGTTGCCCTGGGAGTAGAGAGCATCCTCTGGCGTCTGCCAAGAGCCAAAGGAACAAGGACTGCTGTGGCAGTTAAGGAGCTATATCTGAGGATAAAGACCACAGCTTAGTGGTAGAGCACCTGCTTTGCATTCTGAAGGTCTCAGGTCCATACCCCAGCATCTCCAGATAAGGACTCCATCCTAAAGCCCCAGAAAACTGCTGTCAGTCAGTGTAGAAAATACTGAGCGAGAGGGACCAATGGTCTAACTCTGCATAAAGCAGTTTCCTCTATTCCTACCCAAGCAAGAAGACCAGCAAGGAAAGACCAGAAGAGCTGCAAATGAGTATAAAGGCAAGTTTGTTCTAGTCTTGCCATTTTTTACTTTGTAAGCTTGAAGGCAGGGCTTCTCTGTCTGTCTGTCTGTCTGTCTGTGCACTATTTTGGGAGACAGTATCTGGTATGAAAAGCAGGGTAAAAATATAAATAAATCTCAGGACTGGGCACTTGATCAGTCAGGAAAGATCAACTGGTCCAATAATGGTCAAGAATTTAAAGTACTGTTCTTGTTCGAATAAATGTTAATGCTTAATCACCAACAGGCACTTGTAATAACTTGTAACATTTTGTTGCAATTTTTTAAAACTTAAACAGCATTAAGGTAAGGGTTTGTTTTTTAAGAAAATAAAAATGTGAGCAATGTGATTGACCTTCTCCTTGTCTTTCATCCCGGAACACTAGTTTCACATTAAAGAAAACAAAACAAAGCAAAATAAAAGAAATTATCATTTCAACACAGCCTTCAAGACGTTACGCAACGTAACAGCGGGCCAATTCTGCAAACATCATGTATTCAAAGAATATTGATAACACTGGGCTGGTCAACTGAGCAGCGTGCCAACCCTAATAAATCAGCCCTTGCTCATGCCAGCATCTGTTTCATCTTAAAAGTCAGGAGTTGAATCCAGGAAATGTTCTTCCCAAGAAGAGTGAATTATCGACAGAACATAGCGGAGGCATTGTTGTAGCCCCTCTTCCATGCATACTATTTACACACATACTGGGGGTTCCCAAAGACCACTGCTCCATTAACTCAAGGGTGGTGGTGTTGATGTTGTTGTTGTTGTGGTGGTGGTGGTGGTGGTAAGATAAGGCACCGTATTTTTCACTCTATAGGATACACCCAACCATAGGACGCACCTTGTTTTAGAGGGGGAGAACAAGAAAAAAAATTCTCTCCCTCTCTGTGGAGCGCCCCTTCTGTGAAGCGGCAGGAGAAACGGAGCCCCTTCCATTTCTCCTCCCACTTCGCTGAAGGGGGGTTGTGCAGAGAGGGAAAGCTGCGCAGCGCCTCTCCAGCGAAGCAAAGCCAGGAGAGTGAGAGGGATCGGCGTGCACTGACCCTTCTCACTCTCCAGGCTTCAGCGAAAGCAACGCGAAGCCTCCGGAGCACGGCGGGAGCGCTCCCACTGCCCTTCGGAGGCTTCGCGTTGCTATTGCTGAAGCCATGGAGCCTGCATTCGCTCCATAAGACGCACACACATTTCCCCTTACTTTTTAGGAGGGAAAAAGTGTGTCTTATGGAGCGAAAAATATGGTATTTGCTGTCCTGCGGAGAACGATTCTGGGTGAGGCCGCTTCCAGACTCTGAAGCAGAGGTGGAGAAACTGTGGGCCTAAATGGACACCTTCCAACCCCAACCAGCACGGTCAATGGTCAGGGATTATTAGAGTCATGGTCCAAGGACAACAAAATCCTTCTTCACCACTGCTCTTAGGGGTCAAAGGCAGTGTGGAAGCTGTTTTCAGGAAGGGATGCAAGAAGGAAGGAAGCAACGAAGGCAGGAGGGAGAACAGAAGAGTTTTGAGATGGTGACAGCTTGGAAGCGAGATTGGACGGGCCAGAAGGTTAATTCATCTTGGAAAAACGTTTCATCTTTGGGGAGAGCCAAGAGCAATTTTGAGAAAGTCTGTTTTTCTGTGCAAAGAGTACCGAAGTCTGTGTGCTCTGGTACTCTCTAGAATAAAGCAACGATATTCCCCGGAGGGGGCGGGGAATAGAAGAAGCTGGGGGGGAAGTCACTAAAACAGAGCACCAAAGATTCTTTGGCTAGTGCTGCCCCAGGACATCCTGATCTCCGCCCACCTTAAGTGTAGGGTTATTTGGGGCCAAACTTCATGTTACTGAAAAGATCCATGGTTAGATTTTCTGTCATGTTTATTTTTACTTAATGCAGCTGTGCGGAGGGGAGGCACTTGAAATTTTATCTCTGCTTCAATCAGCCCCCTCTCCCCAAATCCTAGCCCAAAGCTGCCATTAGATGATATCTGATTCTCCCCCCACCCTCCCTGCTTTTGCAGGGACTAATTAGCATTTTGCTAGGGAAGAGGCGATTTAGATGGAGGAAATTGGCAAGAAGAAAACAGTGCTGCCCCCTCCTCCAGCTCCAAAAAAATATCATAACCCCCCCATCTCTCCATGGTTGCATTTAAATATCAATCACAATAAAAACACCACTCTGGGAGATCTCGATTGTGGATTATTTGCTTCATGTGCAGCCTGACCCACAGGGTTCCACCTGGGATTATTTTGACCTGGGGAAGCAAGTGACGAGAGAGAAAATGGAGGGCTCCTTGGCTTTTGCCAACGTGGGTGTTACACAGTATTGGAAACTCAGATACAGTGAGGGGGGAAAGTATTTGATCCCCTGCTAAATTTGCCCATTTGCCCTCTGACGAAGAAATGACCAGTCCATAATTTTATGGTAGTGGCGCCCGCCCTGTGGAACTCCCTCCCATCAGATGGGAAGGAAATAAGCAGCTATCTTATCTTCAAAAGACATCTGAAGGCAGCCCCTGTTTAGGGAAGTTTTTAATATTTAATGCTGTATTGATTTTAACACTCGATTGGGAGCCGCCCAGAGTGGCTGGGGAAACTCAGCCAGATGGGCGGGGTATGTATGTATGTATGTATGTATGTATAAATAAATAAATAAATAAATTATTATTATTTTATATATATATATATATCCTGCCCATATGCTTTTGAATTATGGTGCTGGAGGAGACTCTTGAGAGTCCCATGGACTGCAAGAAGATCAAACCTCTCCATTCTGAAGGAAATCAGCCCTGAGTGCTCACTGGAAGGACAGATCCTGAAGCTGAGGCTCCAGTACTTTGGCTACCTCATGAGAAGAGAAGACTCCCTGGAAAAGACCTTGATGTTGGGAAAGATGGAGGGCACAAGGAGAAGGGGTCGACAGAGAAAGAGATGGTTGGACAGTGTTCTCAAAGCTACCAGCATGAGTTTGACCAAACTGCAGGAGGCAGTGGAAGACAGGAGTGCCTGGGGTCACGAAGAGTCGGACACGACTAAATGACTAAGCAACAAAAAAAATATTAGTATATTATTATTATTATTATTATTATTATTATTATTATTATTATTATTATTTAATGGTAGGTTTATTGTAGCTGTATATAATCTAATCACCAAATGGCACCTTTAACCTCGGCTGCTGTCACCACAATGGAATGCCTAGGCACCGTTTCCCGCCCACTAAGCAATTGTTGTTGTTGTTATTTCCATTTCTATTACCACCATATATTTTAAAGAACAAATTTCAAAGTGGTTTACAACACATTAAAACATCAAACAATCCAGGAAAAAAAACTAATTCAAGCTTCAAGGAAAATATTTCAGGTCCTTCTTTAAGTGACATTTTGTTCTCCCAACTTGCCAGCCTGGCATCTAGAGATCTCCACGTGGTCACAACTGGACCCTTGGATAATATGTTTTGTTTTAATTTTGAATAAAAAAAAATATTTCAAAAAAACACATAATTGGACCCACGTCAGTTGCAAAACGCACCTGGCACCTGGCTAATTTCAAACACTGCTGGTCTTACAAGCAATGTCTTAAAAATCAAGCCAATATAAATTCCAAAAAATATTATCTATTGCAGGCCATTTTCACTGTGAGGTTATTAGAGGCATGTCAATTTCATTCTCAGGCAGGAATTCAGGACAAACAGGAAAACCAGCAGGGTGGCCGCCTTGCAGCCTAATTTCATATGACACTGAACCCGACTGCACGCGGACAGCTAGCAAGAGATAAAACAGTACAAAAAGGGGGTGGCGAGAGAAGCAAAGGGGGGCACCCAACTCACGTTTGACTCTTTCGCTGCTCACCGCGGGCTCCGGCAGTCCTCAAAGGATTACCTTGGAGGGAATGTGGGCCTCAACAGGAAAAAAAAGGAAAGTTTTTCCACCCCTGAGTTAACCGCTGACCTCTCACAGTGAAGAGTCATCAGTGGGGCTCTTAATAATTGAGGTCTTCAGTGGCCTACTTAACACACTAAAGGAAACAGCAGGCAGGTGTGGTTTTCTGCATCAGGTGCAGCGTGGCATCCCCTATAAAACCCGTGAAAGTCTTGGTCATCTTTAGGAGGACTGTATGGCCGTGCCATGGGGAGCCCCAAGTGTATGTGGTTTAAATACAAAGGGGGAAAGGCTCCCATCCTTTAACAGCACAGATCCGCTCCACTTCCCAGTGGGGAGGAGTTGCGGTGGACCGCGTGGCCACCCACTCCCCACCTGGGGCCGGGGGCTTTGTCCCCCATTGCCTGGGGGATCCCGGTCACGTCAGAGCCTGGCCAGCCAATCCGCTGGCTGCGGGGGGCATGGCAGGAGCCGTTTAAATGGAGGAGCAAGCCAGAGGACTTCCTCTTTGGCTCGCTTCCTCAATCACCCGCCCTCCCTCCCTATTTTGCAGGTTAGGCAATGACCTTGCTATGGACTTCGGTTGGTCGCCTTGGTTGTCCGAGTGGCCTGGTAGGAATTTTTCCACTTGGCAAATTGGCACTGGCCACTTGGTTTTCGCCTACCTCGTAGCAATCGTCATGACTTTGTTAGGGTTGCGGTTAGGCATTGTTTGACCTTGTGGGGGGGAGGGGAGGTGTGGCTATCACCAGCCCCTCCATGCTTAAGGGTATTCCGTTAAAGGAATCCGGGGGTGTTGATCTAGTCTGAAGCCCGGTCGGGGGCTAGGGCCTTGACACGACCCCGACAGAAACACCAGGGGGAGCTTGAGTTGGTTCGCATCGACAGGGTTCCCCCTACCGGTGGCTTACCCTTACTGGACTTCCTGCATAATGGGCAGGAGTCAGATATAGGTAAAGGTAAAAGGACCCCGACCATTAGGTCCAGTCGTGACTGACTCTGGGGCTGCGGTGCTCATCTTGCTTTATTGGCCGAGGGAGCCGGCGTACAGCTTCCGGGTCATGTGGCCAGCATGACTGAGCCGCTTCTGGCGAACCACAGCAGCGCACGGAAATGCCGTTTACCTTCCCGCCGGAGCGGTACCTATTTATCTACTTGCACTTTGACGTGCTTTTGAACTGCTAGGTTGGCAGGAACTGGGACCGAGCAACGGGAGCTCACCCCGTCGCGGGGATTCGAACCGCTGACCTTCTGATCAGCAAGTCCTGGGCTCTGTGGTTTAATCTGCAGCATCAATGCCTAAGCCAATACCGCTCACATTCTGTAACTTCAATAAAGTTGTGACCAAAATTTGCCCAATAACATAAACCTAATATCTGTGTCCTTGTGTGAGTTATTTCCAACGAGGGGGTGCCTGCGGGGTCTCGACACACAGCATGGGCCAAATGTGCGATGGCTTGTATTTCTGGATTTCATGCATTTGTGCCTTTAAGGATAGAGGTATCCAGAGTGTAAGATACCAGTGCTGCTGCTTTTCCAGTCCCAGTGCTGAAGTGACAAGGGAAGAGGTCCTTGCAAGAATCCTCTCTTGCAAGCATTTATTAAAAACCAAGGGTCTGGGAAATCTGGGTATCACAACCAGATTCTTCAGAAGGAGGAGGAAAATGTAAACCTTGGGAACTCAGGGATGGGGGGAACAATGTCAGAACAAGCCAAAGCTCAAGAAGAACAGAATGGCCAGAGACGCTTGGTATTGTTCTTGATGGCTTATCTAATTTTAAAGACATGGCCACTGTATATCATGCAAGCTTTGGAGCTGCTCTGATTCAGTTTACCCCTTAGCCTCAATTCCTTTAAAACCAAGTGCTTTGGGGGAAAGGGACGCGGGTGGTGCTGTGGGTTAAACCACAGAGCCTAGGACTTGCCAATCAGAAGGTCGGCGGTTCGAATCCCCGCGACGGGGTGAGCTCCCGTTGTTCGGTCCCAGCTCCTGCCCGCCTAGCAGTTCGAAAGCAGTTTGCCAGTGCAAGTAGATAAATAGGTACTGCTCCGGCGGGAAGGTAAATGGCGTTTCTGTGCGCTGCTCTGGTTCGCCAGAAGCGGCTTAGTCATGCTGGCCACATGTACGCCAGCTCCCTTGGCCAATAAAGCGAGATGAGCGGCGCAACCCCAGAGTCGGTCACGCCTGGACCTAATGGTCAGGGGTCCCTTTACCTTACCTAGATGGTTTGGGATAGGCAGAGACAGGCTAGCTTTCTGCAGATTTTCTGTTGCATCATCAACCTGCTGTAGGGGAAGGCGATGGTGATGATCAATGTTTGAAAGGGAAAGCAAGATTGTAAGTAGGAATGTTATCCCACACATTTAAAGCCAGGCCAAATGGTCAAATCTGGATTTCGAAAGGTGGGTTCCCACATTCCGGTTTGAAGTTTTAGTCCCCCCACCCAAAAAAACCAACAACAACCCATCATGCCAGCTGAAGTACAGTAAAACTTGGCTGGAAATAATGGGGGAGAATTCCATGTAGCACTAAGGAGATTGTTCTATCAGCGCAAGCTTTTCTACTTGTCCGATGCAAGCTTACTCTCCAGGTGGCACAATGGGTCAGTGCACCTGACTGTTAACCAGAAGGTTGGTGGTTCGAGTCCAGGCCTGGGGCAGGATTTCTGCAATGAAGAGGGTTGGGACTAGATGGTACTTGCGGTCCCTTCCAACTCTACGATTCTTTGAATCTTATGACTCTATAACTATCTCCCCGCTCCTCTCCTCTCCTCTCCTCCCCTGCGCCTGCACCCTGTTCTGAGGGATTTCCTAACCCTCCTGAATGGATTTGGAGGACACAGCGGGAAGAGGGGCAAACCCCGCTGTGCTAGCGGGAGCCCTGGTGCAGGCTTCTGCAAGCAGAACGAGGTAGTTGAAAACCTCTCTAGTGGGAGAGGCAGAAGCATAAAAAGGATTAGAATGATTCTTTTGTGAAATTGCTTTGAGATGTTTGATGGGAAGCAGTTCACAAACGAAAGCAAATAAAGTCGAAAAATAAACCGTCAACAATCCATCCTAGCAAAGTGACAAGAGTAACGATGTGGAGAATGTGTTTCGTGGGATTGTTTGGAGTTTCCTTGACGGGGGTGGGGGAGCTCAGTTTGCAACTGGGAGATCCTGGGTTCAAATCCTTGCAGAACACAAAGCAGCAGCCTCAACCTGACATACCTCTCAAGGCTATTGTGAAGGTAAAGACAATCAGGGGAATCCTCCAGGACTACAGGTCTCATCATCTCTGGCCATACTGGCCGAGGCTGATGGGAACTGGAGTCCGACTACATGCTGAGTGGCAGGTATAGAAGAGAATTTGTTAAAAAGTTTACCTTCTCCACGTTGCAGAGCTAAGCAACTCTATTTGCTGATACTGCTGCAAGAGAATTTGCTGCCCTGCACAGCGGGGTCCTGACTCTCTAAGGGGGACTCAGCCTGGGACAGATGGCCCTCCTGTTGCTTCTCATTTCCCAAGTATAAAGTCGTCGCTGCCTGGACATCCGCCATTCCAGACAGATATGTCTGGAGTGCACCCACCATCCCAGCAGGGACATACAAGGGATGTGGCTCCCCCTGCAGGCAGCTGCCTGGCAACACAGGAAGGAAACCCACTTCTTCCTTATTCTTGTACTTTTAATACATAAAACGCTGAACTGGACCCCCAGCTCCTAAACCAGGTTGCTGAAGAGCTGCAGAACAGTGAGCGCAATCTGCAGTGGGAGAAGCAGCAGGCGTGGCAGTTTAACCCTTTACCCAATTCAAAACACTTTTCCTTGCAATGTAGCAAATGTGCATTCTAGGAGGGGTTTGGAGGGGGGAGAAGGGGGGGAATGTCAACCAAGAAAAGGGTTAATGGCCCACCTGCTGCTTCTCTGCTGCAGACCTTGCTCCCTCTGCCAGTGCTTCCTGGAATTAAAGCTTTAGGTAGAAGAAGAAGAAGAAGAGTTTGGATTTGATATCCCGCCTTTCACTCCCCTTCAGGAGTCTCAAAGCGGCTAACATTCTCCTTTCCCTTCCTCCCCCACAACAAACACTCTGTGAGGTGAGTGGGGCTGAGAGACTTCAAGGAAGTGTGACTGGCCCAAGGTCACCCAGCAGCTGCATGTGGAGGAGCGGAGACGCGAACCCGGTTCCCCAGATTACGTGACTACCGCTCTTAACCACTACACCACACTGGCTCACAAGGTATAGTCTAGCAGGGTTTCAGCCTGCTGATTACAGGTTGCAGACCTAATCTCTCTCTCTCAATCTATCGCTGTCTCTATTTCTAACTCTCTCCAGATGTGATTTTGGAAGGAAGGTAGATGGGATCGAAATAAACTCTCAAGTCACTCTAAAGCAGGGGTCAGCAAACTTTTTCAGCAGGGGGCCGGTCTACTGTCCCTCAGACCTTGTGTAGGGCCGGGCTATATTTTGAAAAAATAATAATGAACAAATTCCTATGCCCCACAAATAACCCAGAGATGCATTTCAAATAAAAGCACACATTCTGCTCATGTAAAAACACCAGGCAGGCCCCACAAATAACCCAGAGATGCATTTTAAATAAAAGGACACATTTTACTCATGTAAAAACACTGATTTCCGGACCGTCCATGGGCCGGATTTAGACGGCGATTGGGCTGGATCTGGCCCCTGGGCCTTAGTTTGCCTACCCATGCTCTCTTGCCTTCCCTTCAATCATGCAGTACAGCTTTCAGAGGGGCATCAGTGCCAGGTTCTTGTAGCTAAAACCACCTAAAGGTTTGTGGCACCTTCAAAGACGAACAAATTATGGGTACCGGTAATTCTAAATTGCAGCTATGTGTATGACCCAGATCGAACACTGCTCCCATGTCTTCTCTTCCAGCGCTATTATAGGACTCAGCAATGTCATCTGCAACACCAGGAGTTCATTTGTCTGCACATCTTTCAACAAGATATATGTCGTCATCTGCCAACAAAGTCCTTCTACAGGCCTATTTCTATGCAAAAGTTTAAATGGCAATATTGAGAAACCAGTGGAGGAATATTTCAACTTCCCAGGCCACTCTGTATCTGACCATAAGGGGGCCATACTGGGACAAAGGACCTTCAAAGGAAGACTGCAGCATGAAACTGCTGAATTGCAATTCCTCAAGAGGTTCCGTGCTATCGCTAGCGGATTGAATCAGCACAATCACACTGCTTACGTTAATTGGCTTACCAATGCCAGGATGTCTGTGCTATCGTCACAATCTGTGCCTGCCTGTTTGTTTTGTGAATGGCCACTATTAAGGATATAATCATCACCATCTGTACCCTCTGCTGCACTTCCTTTCCTTCTGACCGCACTGATTACAATTATACACACCCATATTCCTGCAGCTCGGAATAACACTTCATGCATCTGATTAAGTGGATTGTAGTCCAAGAAAGCTTATTCCATTAAAAAGAAAAATAGCCTTTAGGGAGCCAGTAGCCAGTACAGCTTCTCATCTCTCTCTCTCTCTCTCTCTCTCTCTCTCTCTCTCTCTCTCTCTCTCTCCCCAGCAGAGGTCGCTCCAACATAGGCAAAGAGACCAAATGACTAAACACACCATCACCAGCTGAGAATACCTGCCTCCCTCTGTGCAGGAATGGGAATGGAGTCACTGTAAAAGAGCCCAATTACTGCTCTTTAACACATACACATGTCTTGGTTCCTAACCAATGACCTGAGCACAATCACTGATCTCCAGCTGTCCCCCGAGATGGAGATGAGAACTCTCCACAAGGCGGCAAATCGTTACCAGGCATGCTCACATGGTACTTCGTATCTTAAAGGCCAGGCACACATGCAGTGAAGAGGAGGCTGCCCTCAAAGGTGTACAGCAGGGACGAGGAACCGGTGGCCTTCCATCAGCCCCAGCCAGTATGGCCCATGGTCAGAGATGATGGGATTTGTAGTCCAGCAACATCTGGTGGTGGTGGGGAAACAGCTTCCCCATTCCTGGCGTACAAGTTGAGGTGATCTGGTGGTCAAAAGATTCCCTCAGGCTCCCTTCCAGCTCTACAGTTCTATGATGCACCACGCATGCGGTGGATCTGATCTCCTCAACCCACATACATTAAAGACTATATTCCTTCACGAGAGCCAGTGTGGTGTTGTGGTTCAGAGCGGTGGACTTGTAATCTGGAGAACCGGGTTCGCGTCTCCGCTCCTCCACATGCAGCTGCTGGGTGACCTTGGGCCAGTCACACTTCTCTGAAGTCTCTCAGCCTCACTCACCTCACAGAGTGTTTGTTGTGGGGAAGGAAGGGAAAGGAGATTGTTAGCCGCTTTGAGACTCCTTCGGGTAGTGATAAAGCGGGATATCAAATCCAAACTCTTCTTCTTCTTCACCACCTATTTGTGGTACCAACCTGCCATTACAGTGGTACCTCGGTTTAAGAACAGTCCGGTCTAAGAACGATTTGGTTTACAAACTCCGCAAAACCGGAAATAGTGTGCTGGTTTGAGAACTTTACCTCGGTCTAAGAATGGAATCTGAACGGTGGAAGGGCACCAGCGGCAGGAGGACTCATTAGGGAAAGTGCGCCTCAGTTTAAAAATGGTTTTGGTTTAAGAACGGACTTCCGGAACGGATTAAGTTCGTAAACCGAGGTACCACTGTATTATTATTTTTTACTAGCCTGACAAGACAAACTGACAAACTAGCAAACTTCCAAAGCCAGCAAAACTCCCAAGCAAGGCTAGTGAGTCCCAATTTCCCTACAGAACCTGACTCCCAACAACTTGCTGTAGCCTATCCATTTTTCTGCTGCAGCAGTGAGTGGGCAGAGGAAGGAAACCATTGACTGAGTGGCAACATGCTTTGGAGTGCATGTAAACACTTGACAAGCCAGTTGTCCTCCCCCCACCCCCCCCACCCCACCCCACACCGGCAGAAGCATGATAGTTAATCTCAGAGTCATAGGTGGGAGCCCAATGTTGGGC
This sequence comes from Podarcis vaucheri, assembly GCF_965113315.1. Taxonomy (NCBI): domain Eukaryota; kingdom Metazoa; phylum Chordata; class Lepidosauria; order Squamata; family Lacertidae; genus Podarcis; species Podarcis vaucheri. Next base: position 15,194,758 of record NC_138760.1, on the reverse strand, counting down.
AAAATATTCCTGCACTGCCGCAGTTCGGACTAGATGACCCTTGTGGCCCCCTCCAACTGTGCAGCTCTAGGATTTGAGATCTCTTGTGATTTAAGGAGATGTGGTGCTGCAGCCTCCGTAAGTGAGCCATTTGAAGCAGGCATAGCTAGCTTCCCTGGCCGGGGTCTGCATTCAGATCTCCCCTGGAGGCTGATCCATTCGGCTCGCCCACCAACCCCAGCGTGGCCCCCAGCCAGCCGCCACGTGACTGCCTTCAGAACATGGTGCTGATAAAGCTAAGGTTGCAGCTTCGATCCCCGTATGGGACAGGTAATTAATAATAATAATAATTTATTATTTGTACCCCGCCCAACTGGCTGGGTTTCCCCAGCCACTCTGGGCAGCTTCCAACAAAGATTTAAAATACATTAAAATATCACACATTGAAAACTTCCCTGAACAGGGCTGCCTTCACATGTCTTCTAAATGTTAGGTAGGTAGTTATCTCTTTGACATCTGATGGGAGGGCGTTCCACAGGGCAGGTGCCACTACCGAAAAGGCCCTCTGCCTGGTTCCCTGTAGCTTTGCTTCTCGCAATGAGGGAACCGCCAGAAGGCCCTCAGCGCTGGACCTCAGCGTCCGGGCAGAATGATGGGGGTGGAGACACTCCTTCAGGTATACTGGGCCGAGGTGCATATTCCTACATTGCAGGGTTTGGAGTAGATGACCCTCAGGGTCCCTTCAACTCTATGATACAACCTACCATGAGCTCTCTGGCGCCACCTACTGTTGATCTTCCTGCCTTCCACCCTACCAGTCCCAAACGGGCCCCAGCCACCACTTGTCTCCAGGGCTAACGTAACCCCTCCCGCACCCTCATCTGTGAGCCCTGGGTGCCTCACCTGGCATTCCCAGGGGCCAGGTGTCCAGGTCAAAGCCCCTTTCTCTGGTGGGGGCAGAGGAAGAGAAGAAGGAAAGTAGGAGGAGTTATACAAACAGTCCTACCCGAGCCTGTACCTCCTGGGCCGGAAGCAGCCACGGCCTTACCGTGTTGAAACCCGCGAAGAGGCCCACGGCCGGCTGCGCCTCCATAGGGAACGACAGGAAGGGCTTGAGATCCAGGGGTTGCTGCATCATGGCAGATGGTGGGCGCAGGATGGCCGGGATTGGGCCCGCCCGGCTCAGGCTGCCTAGGCAAGGAGAGACAAGGGGGAAGCATCAACAGTTTGCCCTGTGATGTGGGCAATGCAGAGGGTCAGGGCAAAGGGCAGAGGAAAAGAGGCTAGGACCAAATGATTTTAAACTTGCACAAATTTTACAAACAAAAAGGACTTTCTCAAAGAGACTTGCGGAGTATATATAAAAAAAATGCAGTAACAACAATCCATGAAAGCAGCAGCAAGGAATGCAAATGAAAGCTTAGGGTGAACAAGAGCAAAAATGAATGGTTGAAGATTTAAATCAAGCTATTATATCAGCAACGCTGGACATTTCCAAAGAACACAATAACTGCTTGTTGCACATATCAATATCTCAAACTTAAAAACATCCAAATTCCCAGACAGGGCCTCACATTTCAAATCTGCAGAAAACTCATCTCAGACTATGTGTTTCAGATCCAAGCTTGAATCCAACAGAATTTTTAATTTGGGGAGTGGGTTTGGACTAAAGAAATCTTTTCAAGTTAAACAGAGTTTTTGAAGGGTTTTGGTGGGAGGTTTTTTTATGTTCCTTTGCAGCATAGATGAGATTGGCCCATTTTATTCTCACGCACCACAATCTTGAAAAGTAGGTTATGTCAAGACGGGGGGGGGGGGGCTTCCACATGTCAGTTTACTGTGGACTCGGTGCTGCTCATATTCAGCACATAAACACACAAATCCTGTCTAAACAGCAGCTCCAGATTAAACGGGTAAAATATAGGATGGCATTTTGACAAGGGCGAGGTTGCGTGTGGACACTGTGCAGAACTTGCGTGCCCAATCAGCACCAAGTCCACAATAAATTGCTGTGGGAAAACACTCAGAGAGAAATACCCAAGTGGACTTCATACTATTTAAACCCTGGGTCTACCCAGTGGAGTCCAACATACTGTTCACTACATTACAGCATGCTGAACTGAGCACACACGTGCTAGCTATGTGTTTCATGCACATATCTGTCGAAGGAAACCAGCAGCATAAATGAGAGAGTTGAGTTTGCAGGTTTGCACACCTGATAAATTAGGCCTAGGCGCCGGTGTCCTGTGGCATGCTACCTGTCAACTGCTACTGTCACAAGCAAAAGTAGGTTCCAGAAATACAAGCGGGTTACTCTTGTGGGTGGCAAGTGGATCCCAGGAATCAAACCCTGCATTTGCCTAGAACAGTCAAGATATTCATTGCCAACTTGCTGGCCAAGGCTTATAGAAACTGACATGAAAGATATCCCAGAACAGCCAAAATAAGAGAACCTAATGACTGTTCTGTGGGAGAATTGAAGCCCTATTCGGATTAGTTAAAGAAATACTCTAGCATGATGAACTCGCGAGCAGGATTTGAACTATGAGCAACAGAAGGAATGAGAGATTATTGTATTGTTGTTATGGTATAGGGCCTAGGACTTGCCAATCAGAAGGACGGCGCTTCGAATCCCCACGACGGAGTGAGCTCCCGTTGCTCGGTCCCTGCTCCTGCCAACCTAGCAGTTCAAAAGCACATCAAAGTGCAAGTAGATAAATAGGTACCGCTCTGGCGGGAAGGTAAACGGCGTTTCCGTGCGCTGCTCTGGTTCGCCAGAAGCGGCTTAGTCATGCTGGCCACATGACCCAGAAGCTGTACGCCAGCTCCCTCGGCCAATAAAGCGAGATGAACGCCGCAACCCCAGAGTCGGACACGACTGGACCTAATGGTCAGGGGTCCCTTTACCCTTTACCTTTACTAGGGTGCAGCAGAGGGGGAGAAATAAAAACACCATGGAAAACAGGGTGGGAAGTCAACAGAACAAAACACAGAATTATTATGTATTGGAGTGTATATGTTAAACTTTTGAAAGTTGCAAAAATAATTGAATTAAAAAGGAAACTATGGCCCTCTAGTTGTTGTTGGGTTTCCAGTTCCCATCAGACCCAAGAAGCATTCATGGCCAGTTGTCAGAGAAGATGGGAAATGATGTCCAGCGACATCAAGAGCCTGAAAGGTTTGCTATCTCTGTTCTAGGGATTCTTTTAGCAAGCACACTCAGCCACGCTCCCCAGCGCAGCGAGTCTTGGGGCTATGACTGATAAGTCCTTGCACATGGCAAACGGGTTGGCTTGGGTGCCATAAACTTACCTTGCAACTTTACACAAAAGGGTGCAAATCTGCAGCACAAACTTGGAGCGCAGCAGCAAACTATACAGTTAGGGATGTTTTGAACTGGTCCAGTCCACCTAGAGCCAGATAGCCAATGGAAACACTGCAAAGTGTCTGACATCTGTGGAGTTTCCCCCAAAAAAGGCTTCTGCATGGGCATGCATATTCCCTCCACCACCACAATCACACCGCCAAAAAACAAAGAAAAAAAGCTGTTTCTCTCTCCCTCCTCGATTGCTTACATAACCATTTGTGCAGCCAGCCGTCAGTCCTGGAAAGTTCAGTGGTAATTGCACATCATCTAGTCGCCACTGCAAAGGCGGAAAAGAGCAACAGTGAAACTGGCATTCTTTCGCTCCCTGCTCTGCACTAAGCTGGGAGATGCCTTTTCACTGTGGAGGTGAAATTGGAAAGGGGTCTTGAGGTGAGCAGAAGAGGAATTGGTCAGTTTTGCCAGCGCTCTTCACAGCCCCTGTAGGCAAATCCCCAAACTTGTACAAGGCGTTGCACATCCATTGCGATTTGCTGGGTGCCCTCTGCAACGTATTTATACTGATAAGGACCCCTACAAAGTCACAAGGGACGATCTTCTATTTCCCCAAAGCCTTGGTGTGCTTGGATGTGTCCTCCTAGAGCTTAATTCAGTGATGAAGCAAAGCAGCAGAATGCATTAAGTAAAACACAACTGTGACGCCGCAAGGAGAGAGAGAAATCAGACCCAGGCACTCACTGGTCCGTGGTTTTTGGGCCGTTTCCAACAGCAAGGTCATGAACAATCTCACAATGGAGGAGGAAGTGGATCGTTACAGTATTGTGCAAGGGGATTGCAAGAGGGCTAAGATTGTTAGAGCTTATTTGAGCCAGAGAATAATTTGAGAAATGGGGAGGGGCTGGGCTGGGGTGCTAAAGCCTGCATCAGCTGCAAAATTCAAGCTTTGTCAGAATTTCAGGTTTCGTTTTTTTTTAAAGCAAGTTTCTAGTCCTTATGGCTGCAAATATATAAATATATATTTAAATTATATGTATGTATATGGCAAGAAGCCTGCTAACAGTGTGATCCGGTATATGCCTACTTAAAGTAAACCAGTGGGGCTTACACAGCCTAAATCTCAGAAGCAAAAGGGGTAGCTGAGTAAGTTTTAATAACAGGATATCATTGCCCTTCATAGTTCCCACCTCCACATACCCCACCCCATAACTAACAAACCAGAATACGTAATGAAGGGTAGTGAATAAAATAAAATGCAGAATAAGTAAGGCAGTCTGCAAAAGCTTGCATACTATATACAGGTTGCAAAAGTCAACCTCTCTGGATACAGAACTTGGATTTGCATAACTGGATTATGTCTGTATGACACCCAGTCCTGGGTATACACTTGTACAGATGTTATAATATATACCAATGCAGCACATTTATGCAAATCAAGTGAAGCTGCAGCACAGCTGCAAGTATTAAATGATTAATTGCTGTGTTTATATCAACCACAAGCTTAACATGCAGGTAAAAAGTCCCCACCGTCAACACATTGCCAGATCACAGGGGCTGACAATAAGGAAACTCTGGCATTACACACTTTCGTAAGGGCTCATCTCTATCCAGAAGGGCCGACACCATCCTTGCTGTTCCACATTTAATGTTAAACCAGTCCTCACACCCAGCTTTGCCTTCTGGCCTCTGTAAAGAGTGGCAGATAGCTGAACACAGCAAAACAGTAACATAAAATTATGACGCTCCCTTCAAAAGCCTTAAAAGGGCTTCCGAGTATACAAACAAACTTAAATGCAAGTGATTGATTGACCGATTGCTTAAAAGCCAGACAGTTAATCGATTTGAAACAAAAAACCTTTGCTTTGGATGAGAGGCCTAACTTGCATAAGATATATCAATGCGCTTATTCGCCACGCAGAATGGAGGCTTCTCTTGCTCTGAGCACAAACAGAACTGACATTTGTTAGGCCTGAATCCATAGAGAATCTCCATCGTTCCTGCTACTGGACTTTCACAGCTGTGGCTTTGACTCCAAAGCTGCTCCCCTCACCTTGGGGGCTTACAGTGCCTGCTGCACTGATGTGCTACACAGCCTGGGAATGACAGTGTGTGAACAAGCGGGCTGCTAAACTGGTCTGCTGCCTGTCCTGGTCATTCAGAGACAGAGTAAATGAGAAGAAGGCAAACTGTCATGTGTGTACTGCACAGGCATGCAACAACTGATCAGTAGACCCTACAAATGTCCCTATTTCCCAGGGACAGCTCCGGATTTACAGATGCCATCCTGGTTTCTGATTTGATCCCAGAATGTCATGCTTTTCTTTGCTGTTGTTGCTGTTTAGTCGTTTAGTCGTGTCCTACTCTTCGTGACCCCATGGACCAGAACACGCCAGGCACTCCTGTCTTCCACTGCCTCCCGCAGTTTGGTCAAACTCATGCTGGTAGCTTCGAGAACACTGTCCCACCATCTCTTCCTCTGTCGTCCCCTTCTCCTTGTGCCCTCCATCTTTCCCAACATCAGGGTCTTTTCCAGGGAGTCTTCTCTTCTCATGAGGTGGCCAAAGTATTGGAGCCTCAGCTTCAGGATCTGTCCTTCCAGTGAGCACTCAGAGCTGATTTCCTTAAGAATGGATGGGTTTGATCTTCTTGCAGTCCATGGGACTCTCAAGAGTCTCCTCCAGCACCATAATTCAAAAGCATCAATTCTTCGGCGATCACCCTTCTTTATGGTCCAGCTCTCACTTCTGTACATCACTACTGGGAAAACCATAGCTTTAACTATACGGACCTTTGTTGGCAAGGTGATGTCTCTGCTTTTTAAGATGCTGTCTAGGTTTGTCATTGCTTTTCTTTAGGACGTCCCTATTATCATCAGAAAAATGTTGTAGGGTATGGCGTTATGCGACCCCACGAGCCGAGATAAGTAACTCTACAACCTTTAGAAGACATATAAAGGCAGCACTATATATGGAAGTTTTTTAAAAAAATGTTTTTAATGCCTTTGCTTTGTACATTGCATTCTTTCTGGGACAGCTGATGACTTTGTGTGTTGCGGGCGGGGGGGGTGTGTCCTTCCTTGGTGTAGGGCTAATTTGGCATGTGGCATCCCCTAAAGGTCTGGCACACCAGCCAGATAATGATAATGATAATGATAATGATGATGATTATTATTATTATTAATACCCCGCCCATCTGGCTGGGTTTCCCCAGTCACTCTGGGCAGCTTCCAACCAAATATTAAAAACACAATACAGCATTAAACATTAAAAACCTCCCTAAACAGGGCTGCCTTCAGATATCTTTTAAAAGTAAGATAGTTGCTTATTGCCTTGACATCTGCTGGGAGGGCGTTCCACAGGGTGGGTGCCACCACCAAGAAGGCCCTCTGCCTGGTTCCCTGTAACCTTACTTCTCACAGCCTGGACCTTAAGTGGTCCACAATGTTCTCTTTCCTTGTCACATGGCACTGGCCTAGGAATGGGCAAGTCTTTCAATTTTTAGTTTCTCTGTTTAATAGAACGTCCCTATTTTCATTGGAGAAATGTTGTAGGGTATGAACAGATCAAGAACAGCAGCTGGTGTCGGGTGCAGACATCCCTTGAGGATACACAGAGAAGATCACACCCGCGCGGAAGAATAACCAAAAGAAGAATAACCTTTACAGCTTTCACACAGAGGGTGCCCCAAAAGCCCATTTGCAAGTGGCGGCAGCTCCATGCGAAATCTGTAACTTTTGCAAGTTGCAAACCCTGTGGAACACTCCCCACTCTCTTAAGAGGGAGGTTCACAACATTAGGGCCTTTTAGTTTTTAGATCTGAGCTGTGGTTTGAACAAATCATTTAGATTCTTTGCCTTTTACTTTATATAGGGATTTCTCTTGTCTTCCTTCTTATTTATGCTCTGGCAGGATCTCTGCAGGTGAACTCATTGATACAGGGTTATGATTATAAAGGTCGCTCACAGCTCCTCAGACTCCTTGCTGACAACCTCACTGTTCTTTCAGATCCCCAAATGCCTCTTCCGCAAGAGAAACTGGCAAATTTAGCTCTGTGACAGGGCTGGGTGTTAATTTTGATAAATTGGAGACAATGTTTTGGAAGCTGAGGCCAAGAACATGGCTGTTTATTAGGTGGCGCTTTTGGTATCAAGGTGTGTCTGACTTCCCTGAAATACCTGGTGGTTCGTATGTCACAGAATTTGTCTGGACTTAGGTTGAATTATGTACCTGTTTTGCAATGTATTACATATGACTTATGATCCTGGCATCCTGGCATCCCCTCAATTTATTCTTATTAGGCAGGATTGCTGCTATTAAAATAATAGCCCTCCCACGACTTCTTTTTTTCTTCCAAGCCCTCTCAATTTTGATCTCAGATGGGATTATGAAACAACGGCAATCAATTTTAAACCGTTTTATTTTGTGAACCAAGAGGGCAAGATGACTGGCCAAACTTCCTTACTCTAAATCTCAAGTTGGGGCGAGTGTGGGTGTGAGAGAGAGACAGACTGTATTTTGATGCCTTCCAATTAGGGCAGATTCTTTTTACGGACTCTCGGGGTCAAGACTAAAACTTGGGTAGGGTTGGAGGCAATGAATCAATCAACAGCTCCATAATAATAATAATAATAATAATAATAATTTTATTTATACCCCGCCCTCCTCAGCCAAGACCGGGTTCAGGGCGGCTAACAACCAATAATAAAAACAAGTTGATTGAAATACAACTTAAAAACTAGATTAAAATACAACATTAAAACATTAAAATGCAGCCTCACCACAGGAGGAGAAAGGAAAAAAGAAAGAGGGGGAGGGAATCAAATTGACTCCAAGCCAAAAGCCAGGCGGAACAACTCTGTCTTACAGGCCCTGCGGAAAGAAATCAGATCCTGCAGGGCCCTGGTCTCATGAGGCAGAGCGTTCCACCAGGCCGGGGCCAGTGTTGAAAAGGCCCTGGCTCTGGTTGAGGCTAATCTAACTTCCTTAGGGCCCGGGACCACTAGGGTGTTGCTATTTATGGACCTTAAGGTCCTCCATGGGGCATACCAGGAGAGGCGGTCCCGTAGGTATGAGGGTCCTAGGGCACTTCTTTTCCTACCAGCCACCCAGATAATGTGGAAGAAAGTGACAAATCCTTTCTTTCATTGTTCAGTTTGGCACAAATGGCACAAGAAATGAGAACCCTTTCTTTCTACAGAATGATCACTCTCCCATTTCATCTGCCACACCAAGCAAGTGTGCTCCGAGTGCCACAATGCACAAAGTGGGGCTGCCACACAAGTTGCGGGACATCTTTGATCGATCTATCCCTTTGTCAGCACAACAAGTTACAGATAGGTTTAGGGGCACTTCTCCTAACTGACTGAGGATTCACTAAATTAGCTCGCTTTTGCAGGAGCCTTCTGTTGACAGAACAGCAACTACCGTAAGTCCCCATACAGCTTACAAACTTCTCATTGCTACCACTCCAGAGTGCAGAAGAGGCCTGGTATTCTACTGAAGACCACTTTTTCTTCTTTTTCTGGCCTTATGGTCCTTTGGGAGAGAGGTACTGGACAGGAAGAGGGTCCTGGTCTTTGGAATAACCTTTGGTCCCCTAAGCCTCTGTCCTCTGTTTCAGCCACCATTTATGAGAACTCATTGAATGCTCACCACTGGTGTTGCACTCCATTCTTGCTTGCCAGAGTTCAAGCATTGGGCAATGCCGTTTATGTTGGCAGAACCGAAATGAGACTTGACGGCACCTCTGATGGGCTTGTCCAGGAGTGGGCGTCTTTGGGAAACACGTGGTGAAACAAATTGGGGTTATTATTGGGGAAAGTGTGATGTTGGAGTCCAAATCGTGTTTGCTACCAGTGTTTGAGGAGAGTAATGTAGCTATTGTGGGAAAATAACTAGTAATTTATTTAATGGTCCTAGCTTGATTGGTCATTTCACAGGGCAAGAAAGATTCTTCACGCATTACTTTAGATAGATGGCATTCAAAGGCATTGTTTATTACTGTTTGAGAGAAGCTAACCCACCATTTAAAGACCCTTAGAGCCCAGGCAGAGCCAGAGAATTTTGCTGCAAATTGGTGGGAGTTTTATCTCATACACGAGCATGAACAACCATTTCAGGCTTTCATTCTATCTGAGTTTATTGGACAGAATTTTTAAGCTTTTGCTCATTGTCCTTTTGATCCTTTCCTCTGTTAGCTCAGTGGATGCCCTGGGTATTATTAGATGTATTGTAAGAATATGTTAAAGGTAAAGGTAAAGGGACCCCTGACCATTAGTTCCAGTCGTGACCGACTCTGGGGTTGCGGCGCTCATCTCGCTTTATTGGCCGAGGGAACCGGCGTACAGCTTCCGGGTCATGTGGCCAGCATGACTAAGCCGCTTCTGGCGAACCAGAGCAGCGCACAGAAACACCATTTACCTTCATGTCAGAGCAGTACCTATTTATCTACTTGCACTGTGATGTGCTTTCAAACTGCTAGGTTGGCAGGAGCAGGGACCGAGCAACGGGAGCTCACCCCGTTGCGGGGATTCGAACCGCCGACCTTCTGATCAGCAAGTCCTAGGCTCTGTGGTTTAACCCACAGCGCCACCCGCATCCCTTGTAAGAATACGTTACAGCTACTCTTTTAGGTCACCCTCTTGAAGGTACGTCGTATCATCCTGTCTGCTATTTATGATTTTCTTGTCTTTTAAATTTTTTTTAAGGCAAGTAAAGGTGGGGGTGGGGAAGAAGGCTTGTTGGAGGTATATACATTTGTGGATTGTAGAGAGAAAGTGGATAGAGAGCAGTTTTCCCCTTTCTCACAAATCTAAAGAACAGAGCTTATCCAAGGAAGCTGAATGTTGGAAGATTTGGGACAGACAAAAGGAATCACTTTTTCACACAGCCCATAGTTTAACCGTGGAACTCACTGCCACAAGATGTGGCAACAGCCACCAACCTGGACAGCTTTGAAAGAGGATTGGGGGGGGGAAGGATGATAAGGCTATCAAGCTATTAAAGCTATGGTTTTCCCAGTAGTGATGTATGGAAGTGAGAGCTGGACCACAAAGAAGGGTGATCGCCGAAGAATTGATGCTTTTGAATTCTGGTGCTGGAGGAGACTCTTGAGAGTCCCATGGACTGCAAGAAGATCAAAGCTATCCATTCTGAAGGAAATCAGCCCTGAGTGCTCACTGGAAGGACAGATCCTGAAGCTGAGGCTCCAATACTTTGGCCACCTCATGAGAAGAGAAGACTCCCTGGAAAAGACCCTGATGTTGGGAAAGATGGAGGGCACAAGGAGAAGGGGACGAGAGAGGACGAGATGGTTGGACAGTGTTCTCAAAGCTACCAGCATGAGTTTGACCAAACTGTGGGAGGCAGTGGGAGACAGGAGTGCCTGGCGTGCTCTGGTCCATGGGGTCACGAAGAGTTGGCTATCCTGGCTGAGGCTGATAGGAGCTGGAGTCAGGCGACATTCAGAGAGCATGACATTGGCTACCCTTGGGCTACATGGCGACACGGTGTCACCGCTTTGTGTCATCATAAAGCCTACCAGTTAGAGGGCAAAGCTTCCTGTCCACCTCATAAGGGCTTGCTGGGTGGGGAAGCCAGCTGTCAGGATTAATAAGAGGTTCCCTTGCTTCTTTTGCACCACCAAAAATGCCACACCAACTTCCCAAAATGGATGGTGAAGTTGGAGGAAGCATTTCGGCTCAGCCCCAGCTTTCACCCCAGAGATGCAAGGATAGAACAACACCGCTCTCTGCATTCACAAAGAATCATAGGCAGTTTTCAACATCATACCCAAGGTGCAGAGTAACTTTGATTCTAGCCTCCCCCACCTACCTCTGTGGTCTTTGCCCCGGCAGAGGAGAGCAACGGTGCAACAGGAAGTGAGGAACCAGCCACAGAGATAGAGGGTCAGCTGTCCTTGCAGCGACTGCCTTCTCGGTTCCTGTTACAGGCACGAGGGAGAAGCCCATCCCCACCAGCCTTGCCCCATGGCAGAAGCCCTCCTAAGCTTATGGCGTTCCCACAAGGCTAAAACACGGCCTTAGCCCTCCAGAAGTGAAACTTGCCCTGCTGAATCGTGCCCTGATATCCCTTCATTCCTCCAGCCCAGGCACACGCAGAAGTGCAGAGTCAAAATCAACCTGCTGTTTTAAAGGCCGCCTGTGTCCTTGCTGTGCCCGGCCTGTCCCTGTCACAGTTGCTTGGGAGGACTAGGATGGCGCGAGGGCTTAAAGGAGATTAGCGTCCACTTTTACCCGGCAGGCACAGTGGCAAAGTTCCAGAACAGGAGCTAGAGGATCCCTCCAGAAGACCAGGGAGATAATAAGGGCCTTCTGGGTTTCAAATCATACACACACAGAGAGAGAGAATGAAACCAAATGCACTTACCTAATACATCCACAGCTATTACCTATAAACTAAGGGCTAATCCACATTTAACTTTTGCCTTGATCTTTCCGGACACAGGTCTGTCCTTAAAAGCTCCATATCTGCACATTTTATTTTTCTGCTCTGGAGCTTTCCCCGTGAAAACCCACCCTTTAGATAAACTTATTTTTTGTTTGTTTGTTTTAAATACCGCCCTTCGTCAAAATATCTCAGGGCAGTTTGACAATCCAAACTAAGGGATATGATTTCCAGGTAGACTTGAACTCTAGCACATCTCAGATTTAGAAATGAATGCCCTAATCTTCTGCATGTTTACTCGGGAGTAAGTCCCACTTTGTTCCCTCGGGCTTACACCCTAATTCCTGGTTGTAGGCATTTCTGGAGAACTGCACAAAGGACTTTGGCAGGTTGTCCCACTCACCTGTCAAAATGAGGCTGCAGGGATGGGGAGGGTGAGGATCTTGCCAAGCCAAAAACAGCCCCCCACTCTTGCCCTAACAAGTTAGGAATTGCATCCGAAGCTTGTTTGAAGGGAGCACTGTGGGGTTGAAGAAAACCCATCTGCTCTCTATAGATATCTTCCCCCTCTTTCCTCACAGTAAAACAGCTCCTTTCTTACCCATTACGTGCAATGTTGCAATTTTGTGTGTTTTGCATTGGTACTTTTGGTTCTTCAATGGCTACAACGCAGAGCAAAACAGTCAACTGACCCTCTGAGCAAGTCCTAAATGTCAGGAGACCAACTATGGTGCTCAGGAATTAGATGTCTGCAATCCTCTGCAGCAATGCCAGAAAGGAACAGCTATGAAAATGAAGTCTGGAGGTGGTGGGGGGAACGGGGGGGACGAGACGGGATGACTTGCCCATCACCAGCGCCACAAGTCGCTTGACTGACAGCTTTTCAAAGATCTAAATACAGAGAAGGGGGATTTCCCCGAATTCAGCAGTTGAGCAATTTGAGTTTCTACCCATCATGCCCACCACCAGCAGCAAAATTTATTTTGAGGGAGGAAAACCACCCGAAACCATCTGCTTGTGTTAATGCAAGCATGTTTTCCTCCCTAACGAGGCCACACAGAACATCAATAAAAGATGGCACTGCAATTTGTGTGGGTGATGACAGAAGGGTGAGTGTGTGTGTGTGTGTGTGTGTTTGGGCTTGTGTATAGTAAGGAAGAGAAGGCCTGACGCTTTGCAATAATGATCTGGGGCTGGGAAAATGTCATGCACCTGGTGCTGCTGCTGTTGTTTTTGTGAAAAAGAAATATGATACTAGAAGTGGACATGGACACACACACACACACCCTCTCTCCGCACAAGCCCGAACAAGGCTGCCACCTAAGAAACTGATACAGTGGTACCTCAGGTTACATACACTTCAGGTTACATACGCTTCAGGTTACAGACTCTGCTAACCCAGAAATAGTGCTTCAGGTTAAGAATTTCTTTTCAGGATGAGAACAGAAATTGTGCTCCGGCGGTGTGGCAGCAGCAGGAGGCCCCATTAGCTAAAGTGGTGCTTCAGGTTAAGAGCAGTTTCAGGTTAAGTACGGACCTCCGCAATGAATTAAGTACTTAACCCGAGGTACCACTGTACTGCTGGCTATTTGAGGGGACCAGAACTGAGCCAGAACATTTTGGTACCTGGGATGTGAAAAAGCCATGTGGCACGCTCTCTCTCTCTCTCTCTCTCACACACACACACACACACAATTGTGCCCCTGCTTGCTCCACTCACCAAGCCACCAAGCCCCTTAGACCTTACCAAATCCCTCCCCTTGCATCTCACCAAAATGCAAACCTCTCCCCTTGGACCTCCTCCCCACCACCAAACATGCTTTCCCACCTGGCACTCATGATACTGCAAAGTGGAGGAAGCAAAGGATGCTAGAATTAGCCATGGGACGGGAAGCTCCCATTGGCATCAATGGGAGCTCCCCACATCCCACCTACCCGGGCAGTTTTCAGCACCAAGGAATGAAGGGAGGGGGCACTGAGGAAGAGATCTGCACCAAGAGTGTGCTTCCTTCTTGCTGCGCCACCATTGAAACATGAGAGGTGCTGGCTGTGTCTAATTTGGGGGGTTTAGAAAAACAACTACCAAGGTGTGGCTACTAGCCATACAATTACTTTTAACATTTGGTTTGAGCCTAAGGTAAAGGTAAAGGGACCCAACCATTAGGTCCAGTTGTGGCCGACTCTGGGGTTGCGGCGCTCATCTTGCTTTATTGGCCGAGGGAGCCAGCGTACAGCTTCCGGGTCATGTGGCCAGCAAGACTAAGCCGCTTCTGGCGAACCAGAGCAGCGCATGGAAATGCCGTTTACCTTCCTGCCGGAGCAGTACCTATTTATCTACTTGCACTTTGACGTGCTTTTGAACTGCTAGGTTGGCAGGAGCAGGGGAGCAACGGGAGCTCACACCATCGCGGGGATTCGAACCGCCAACCTTCTGATCGGCAAGCCCTAGGCTCTGTGGTAAAACCCACAGTGCCACCCGCATCCCAGCCTATGCTTCACTAAAATCAATGTTAGTCATCAGTGGGGTATGCACAGAATTCCCCCATCTCCCACTCCTCCAAACTCGTAGGAAGGCTAGTTTGGCTGAGGGTATTCCCTAGCCACTGCTTCCACCTGTTAACACCCACAACAGTTGTCACCCATACAAATTGCAGTGCCATGTTTTACTTGATGTGATGTTTGGCCTTGTTATTTGGACTACCATGGTTCCTTGCACAGTGACAGAGCAGGAAGTGACAAAGCACCCAGGATGAGTAACAGATATTCCTCAGCACTGCTCCAGGAACCTATTTCTGGATTTAGAAAGCTCATTCAAGATAACCCACAGGAATATTCACCTACCTTATAACTAAGCTTATTTAACAGATGTATAACTAGGGCTGGGTAATATCTGGTTTTCAACATCATGGTATATCACCAGCTAAACATTGCGATATACCGATATATCACGATGTCTGAAATAAGGATGGAACTATGTACAGGCAAATGCTAACCCGCCTTTTAAGAAACCTTATTCATAAAGCAGTTTACAAAACACACCATCAGCACATAAACAATAAAATATTTTTTGAAACCTCTCTTTCGTAATACTACTAAAAGCCAGCGCAACAAATAGTCCAGCATTATTTAAACATATAAAACTCAAACCCACAACACCATTTCTCTAGCTGTTTGCAATTAACCACTGAAGGACATCACAAAAAGGTCCTTCAAGGCCTATGCATAAACACAGTGAGGGACGGGACTTGATCACGCAGTGAGGGAGCTTCATTTCACAACTGTGGGGCCACCATTGAGAGGGCCCTGTTCTGTATGCCCACCACAGGGATTGTCTTTGTAGGTGGCACCTAAGCAGGGCCTCTGAAGTACACCTTAATGCTTGGGCAACTTGATCTTTTAGGTAAACCCAGACTCTTTAGGGCTTTAAAGGTCAATATCAGCACTGTGAATCGGGCCTGGACACACAGTGAAACCGGTACAATGTAGGTACAGAACAGCTATTAAGACAGCAGAAATGCTACATGTTCTAGACTGAGCCAGTTCTATGCCTTAAGGCCCCCATACGAGTCCTCGTCTTCTCGCCTTCTTCTCTGAAACCCACACAAAGCAGAACATGTGCCAGCATGCAGTTGAGGCCTGAATATTTAAAGTGCGTGCCCAAGACATTTCACTCTCTAAAGTGGAGTCGAAATGAAGCATATTCCCCACCCTTAGGCTAGGACCAGCACTTATAGGGATTCTTGCTGCAGTATTAAGACAACGCATTCTGGTCTTCATCTAACCTTTCCCCTGGTGCAGCCTGAAGCAGGCTACTCTGCTCTGCTACATGGCCTTAGAAGCTTAAAAAGTAATATACACATCAAGTGAAACGTGCAAGTCCTGAGCTCTGGACCACATAATGTGATAAACCAGAAACTGCATCTTAGCTTGTGAAGAGTAGCTTTTGTTCACCATCGAACAACAGCATCTGTCACATCTGGGATTAGGAGCAAGATCAAAGGGTGTAGTTTTTTAATTAAGTTTGACATTCAGCTCCTCTATTTTTAGCAATTAAGTTACAAAATTTATACCCTCTTTCCCTTCTCTCCCACCCAACCATTGTGCTGTGATGTACGGCACAAAACTAGCCACAGAAATCTGCTACATTGCGGGAGGGGAATCAATGTCTTAAAATGCCATTGTTTTGTAAAATTAATTAGCAACATAACAAACGTTACGTGCCGAAATTGGTATGTTACCAGTTTCCTTCATCCCCCACCCTCTGTCCAGAAGTGGGGAGCCTCTAGTGAATGGACCAAGTTTGGTCCAACAGTTCATTTGCCCTAAACCACACCTACCAGCTCCACACCTGATGTAATACGTGACGTCAGATGTAGGGAAGGTAGAGACCTTGCAGGATTGGACCTTATTTGCACAGCTGATCCCTGCAGAAAGCAGGGCTGAACTTCCCACTGGGCCATAAAGCTTCCCTACCCCTGCTGTTAGGGACGCGTGTGGCACTGTGGGTTAAACCACAGAGCCTAGGACTTGCTGATCAGAAGGTCGGCGGTTCGAATCCCTGCGACAGGGTGAGCTCCCCTTGCTCGGTCCCTGCTCCTGCCAACCTAGCAGTTCAAAAGCACGTCAAAGTGCAAGTAGATAAATAGGTACCGCTCCGGTGGGGAGGTAAACGGCGTTTCCGTGCGCTGCTCTGTGCGCTGCTCTTCCGTGCGTAAGCGGCTTAGTCATGCTGGCCACATGACCCGGAAGCTGTACGCTGGCTCCCTCGGCCAATAAAGTGAGATGAGCAGCGCAACCCCAGAGTCGGCCCCGACTGGACCTAATGGTCAGGGGTCCCTTTACCTTTACCCCTGCTCTAGTCGTTGGAAGAATAGAATGTCCATGAGGCCCTGGAATTTTGCAGGTCTGAAAGGAAGGCTGTCCTCAGATCTCCCCTTCCAAGCAGCATGAAAAGACCCCTGCTGTTGCCCCTCTCATGGCAGAGAGGGCAAAAAGGGAAAACTGGATCTGCTCAATCCAAAGCTCTCACAATCCCTTACAAACCCACAGAACGGGAAGGGTGGGGGAGAGAGCAGTATGCACTCAGAGGGATTCACTCTCCCTTCCCCAGTCTATTTCTCTCCAGCATTCCCAAGATACTGCATGCTGCTGAGCTGTCATATCTTAAAATATTTACAAGTATTTCATTAAAAATGATTTCCATGTAATACTATGAGTAGAACTTTAAAAACCACAATAGCTGGGCTTTATTGAATTCCTTCCCGAATCAAATATTTCCAGTTCAAATACTTTAGCTTATGAGAGAAGGGAGGGGGAATATTTTGAGACATTTATGCAGCAGGTAATATTAAAAGGGGGTACTTTTTATTAGATTAAGAATTTATAAGCTGCTTCGCAAACAAGTTTTCCAAAGCAGTGTTCAGTAAAGGTGTCAGCAAACCTAATGTATACGAGAACTACATGCACAGCAATTTAAAAGCAAATCTCAGAAACAACAGATTCAGTATGCATTATAAAATGGCTTCAACAAGCTTTAGGGAAGGCCCTCTTTAAAAGATAAGTTATCGGTAGTCTCTGCTATGCATTTGCCTAATTTCAATCGGAACCAGATTCCAGAGGCTTGGAACTGCAATTCTAAACGACTGGTTTTTAGCTGATGTCAGGTGTGCAGTCCTCTTAACAATGCTCCACCAGAGTAACACAGTTCCAGCCAGGTGTGTATGGGACAAGGAGACCCCTCAGGTAAAATGGGCACTAGTTGCATACGGCTTTCAGTGTTAGAAGCAACTGAGACTGGTACCCTATTGGCCGCCAGTGCAGTTCCCTTGGCGGTGGTGTTGAGAGGATGCCCCAGGCCACAGCCTAGCTCCATGTTTTGCACTAGCTGCAGCTTACAGACCATGGCCAAGGGAAGCCCCACATAGGGTGTGTCACAGTAATCCAGTCTTGCAGTTATCAGTGCCTAGACCACAGCTCCAATACTTTGGCCACCTCATGAGAAGAGAAGTCTCCCTGGAAAAGACCTTGATGTTGGGAAAGATTGAGGGCACAAGGAGAAGGGGACGACAGAGGATGAGATGGTTGGACAGTGTTCTTGAAGATACGAAGATGAGTTTGACCAAGCTGCAGGAGGCAATGTAAGACAGGAGTGCCTGGCGTGCTCTGGTCCATGGGGTCATGAAGAATTGGACACGACTAAACAACAAAGACCACTGTGGTCTAGCTCCTATGCTCCAAGAATGGTCATAGCTGCCTTCCCAGCAAAAGCTGATAAGAGGCTCTCCTAGCTACTGATATTCCAGTGGCATAGATGCATTGAAGAGCACTCCCGGACTGTGCACCTGCAACCCCATTCAGAGCAGGAACTTGGCCTATTTATCAGACACAGGGACCACTCACTCTCAGATCCTCCATCTTGCAAGGATTCAAATTTGGTTCACTGGCCCTCGTCCAGCCCATCACTGCTTGCAGACACCTGCATAGTCACTCCTGATTCAGATGTTAAAGAGAACTGGAGCTCTGTGCCATCACCATACAGATGACTGCCCCCAGTGGTTTCATGTAGGTATTAAATAACACGGAGCACAGAATAGTGCCCTGCATAGCACCATAGCACAAGGGGGCCATGGATTACTCCTCCAATGCTGCTCTCTGTATTCGACCCTGCAGAGTGGAACAGAACCACCTTAAACAGTGACCCTGTTGCCATGGAGCCAATCCAGAGAGACAGACTACTAGCCAGGTATCACCCCCATTGCCCGTCACTCAATAAATACTGTTCGTCAGGGCAACCAAGACAATTTGGCCCCCAAACTAGGTCTGAACCTAGAATGGAATGGGCCTAGATTATCAGTTCAATCCAAGAACAACCGCAGCTACTGCCAAAACCCTTTCAACCGCCTTCCCAATAAATGGTGAATTTATTCTCCTTAGCTTTGTTTACTAAAGGTAAGTCCAGTAAACATGCCGAATTAGGTCCCAATTAATTTAGGGAACGCAACTCAAAATTTTATGGCAAGCACACACATCTTTTCTTACAGACCCTACAACTCGCCCGTCAGTCAGGGCCTATTTTTCTTTAAGGAGGAAAACATATGCAAAACTCTTTTCCCCAACCAAAAAGAGAGAGCATTAACAGGAGCAGCAAGAGAGTCACCAGGGGTATATGCACCACTCTGGCCTTTGCAGTTCCAGTACGCAGAGCAAATACCCCACCTGCCCAACAAACAAGCCGGCCCAGGCTTTAGTGCGAAGTGGATAGAGCTGGCTTAGCCAATCATCCTGTCTATCCCCCTGGGTCTGTTCCCGCCTCTCCAAAGGAGCACAGAACAAGCAGGAGGCATCAGGGAACAGCCTCTTTTCAACACTCTTCGACTTCTTAGCAATTCCTAGTAGGCAGTCATGCTGTTTCATTTTCCCCAAGCACACTCAGGAGATTCCCCAACTGGATTGCCCAACATTTTTATCTCTAGTTTTTAAAGAAGCTGAGGTGAAGGCCTTCCGAATCGGACAAGAGCAGTAGCACTGGGGAGGTGGGGGAGGCACTTAACCCTTCCCCTCCCATCTTCATTTTCCCTATCGAAAACACCCTTCCAAAAGGTATTGCTGGCCCCTCAGAGGGGATCGTGACACACGTGAAGCCATGATGCCCTTGCTCCTCACCCCCATTGCCGTTTCAATGTCAAGGGCCACCAAAGAACTACCAAGTCCCTGCAGAGGTGCCAGAGGTGAGCTCCTGTCCCCAGGTCAAGACCTGCTGCAAGCTACTTTTGTGATCCAAGTCCCTCTGCTCATAAGCAGGTAGTGGAAGCATTTCACAAGCTCGGGGGCAGCGGGAGGAGATGCAACAGAGCAAAATCATTGACGCCGCTGAGCTGCAGCAGCAACAAATCCCAGAAGGGCACGAAACTAAGTGGACCAGACAGGCGCGACAGCACCACCGATTCTCCCAGCTAATGTCTCCCTTGGGATTTATTTTAGAGAGGGGAGGGTGGGGGGTGCAAAATGCCATTTACCTGACCAAAGGCCCCACCCCGTGGCCTCCCCATCCCCCAGTAGCTTCGCTCACTCGCACATGCAGGAAAGCGCAGGGCGATTACGTAAAAAGGAGAAAGCTGGAAATAGCCCAGATGCAGTGATTCCCAGTTCCCCGTTCCTTTCCTCCCCCCATCAAGAACCCAAGCCACCCTTCCCCCACCACCATGGAGCTGCCCTCCCTCCCCACCCCAACCGCTCATAAGGGGCTCTGGAAAGCACAGCCAATTAAAGACGCTCAAAAGTGGGGCAAGCATGCAGCAGAGGGAGGAGGGGGTGCTGGAAAAACTGCAGATGGGGGTGTGTGTCTTGTGGCAGAGGGGATAACGATACGACCATCCCCACCACCCTAGAATCAATTTGCTGCCTCCCAGGTTCCAAAAGGGAATGCAGGTGACAAACCAATGGAAAGAAAGGAGGTGCAGAATGACATACACATACACCCCACATAATAATAATTGTGTGATACACAATTCTCTCTGCAGATTGGATTTGATATCCTGCTTTATCACTACCCTAAGGAGTCTCAAAGCGGCCAACATTCTCCTTTCCCTTCCTCCCCCACAACAAACACTCTGTGAGGGGAGTGAGGCTGAGAGACTTCAGAGAAGTGTGACTAGCCCAAGGTCACATAGCAGCTGCATGTGGAGGAGCAGGGAAGCGAACCCGGTTCACCAGATTACGAGTCCACCACTCTTAACCACTACACCACACTGGCTCTCCAAATATTATCCAATGAAGTGAAACAGACAGCACAAGTGGCAGCTGGGAAGCAGGACTCCTGGGTTCTTTCACCACTGCAAGGCTGTGTTGAGCGGGTCTTAGTATATGGGGCACATTGCTGTCTGGCCTCATATCAGAGTCCCAACTTTTTGGGAGCCCCACACCTCAAGACGGTCATGTTTGAGGGGCAGAAGACCAGACCCTACTTAGGGTGCTTGGGTCAAAATAAAGGAAATTCTAGGGATTTGAATGCCAGGACTAAGAAACACACCCCTACAAGCCATGGACCTGTGATGAGTTGGATGAGTAATGGATGATTCTTTTACCTTAAATAGTGGCCCCACAGGAAGATTTCTTGCAAGAGAAGAAGAAATAGTTCCCAACAGCTAGTCCAAACACTGGACATTTGTCCATGGGTGTCATTGGCTTGAAAGAGGAACCATCACTATTGCCTCCAAGTTGGTGTTTTGCATCATAAGGGAATGTGATACAGTTACTAGGCAACTAAGGATATGATCCTCAACTACTGTTAGGTCATTTGTCAGGATCAAAGAGGCAGCAAGCCTAGGGGACCAAAGCACTGTATTCTCAGCGGCCAGGACCTATCCTTCTGCTGTCCATCTCAGCCTTCTCTTACCCATCTCTGAACAGTTCCCGCAGAATCTCTGCAGACCTCTCTGGCAGAGTTACGTCTCCTCGCCGCCAAAATGGGGGAAGGGACAAAGATAAACAAGGACATCTCTGTCAAAGTCAGAGAGAGAGTCCAGTGGGCCAATTCCTCCCAACCGTTGTTTAGCAAACTACTGTCTTGGCAGAAGATTTAGGGCTGCTGATGGCATAACCCATGTGTTTCACTTTACAGAGAGCAGTCCTCTGTTTGAAGTGCTGTCGGTCCTAGCCTAGTTTAAAGAGCAGGAACCATAAGAAGAGGAGGAGGAAAGGGTCTTGACGTTGCCTATCCAACAGTTAGCAGTACCTGGGTGGCAGGCTGTGGGAGCACACAGGTCATCAAATCCCCATCTTCTGCCCTGCCCTCCACCATGATGAGTTGTGTTGGACACATCAATTAGCACATGCAATTTCTGTGCAAATCTGGGTTCTTTGCATGTGTGTGTGAGAGAGATGTACAGTATTTCCTCTTTTTTGGTGATGTGTATGTGGCCACATGGGAACCAGACCAGATGTCCATGTTAGTAGTAGTACTCAATGAGTAATGGGATAGTTCCTATAGTACCACTGCCCATCTTTGTCCATGGAGTTTTGCCAACAAACCTTGCCAACAAAGGTCCATATAGTTAAAGCTATGGTTTTCCCAGGAGTGATGTATGGAAGTGAGAGCTGGACCATAAAGAAGGCTGATCGCCGAAGAATTGATGCTTTTGAATTATGGTGCTGGAGGAGACTCCTGAGAGTCCCATGGACTGCAAGAAGATCAAACCTCTCCATTCTGAAGGAAATCAGCTCTGAGTGCTCACTGGAAGGACAGATCCTGAAGCTGAGGCTCCAATACTTTGGCCACCTCATGAGAAGAGAAGACTCCCTGGAAAAGACCCTGATGTTGGGAAAGATGGAGGGCACAAGGAGAAGGGGACAACAGAGGACGAGATGGTTGGACAGTGTTCTTGAAGCTACCAGCATGCGTTTGACCAAACTGCGGGAGGCAGTGGAAGACAGGAGTGCCTGGCGTGCTCTGGTTCAGGGGTTCATGAAGAGTCGGACATGACTAAACAACTAAACAACAACACCACTGCCCACCCAGGACAAGGAAGTGGAATGCTTAGCCCTGACCCATCACCCCTGACTCTTGGCCATGCTGAGTGGGGCTAATAGGAGTGAGAGTCTCACAACATCTGGGGGGGCCCACAGTCTTCCCCCTCCATCCTTGTTTCAGACCATCTGGTGCCGAGCACCCCAACACCACCAACGTAGGTCTGGTCTGCCCATTCGGAGCAGGACGGACTGGGCACTTCAAGCTGCAAGCAAATGTTTGCTCTTGTAAATACTCATCTAAAGACATCCCTACAAGTAAAAACAAAACCCAGAAAGGTATCGCGCCAGGGAGAAAAAAGCCTAACACAGTCCTATCCGCTTTGTGCATGTGTGCATGCATGCGTTTTATGGAAGGGAGCATTTTTTAAGCAAAAACAATGACATCACACCCACACAGCCCTTTAGTCTGAAGTAGTTCAGTCTGTTCAACCCCCCTTGGGGCTCCACTGGCTCATTTACACTGCATTCTGCTGACTCCCGTGTAGGCCAGGGCCTCTCCTAGAGAGAAGCTTCCCAGTTCCCTGCCCACCGGTCTCCCGGCATGCCTGTGGGGCTTCTCCCATCCCCTTCTGTTACCGGGAGTTGGCTCCCCTCATCCTGCCACCTCTGAGAACTGTTTTCCTCCCTAGGCAGGTCTCAGCATGAAAAAGATACAGCTGAAATGAAATCCAAGTGTAATTGAGTTTGTCCCTGGGCTTGGGGGTGGGGGAAGCAGCAGGGAGTGCTCAGCTAGTCCTGGTTTTGTGAGGCTTAGCAAAAAACAACAACCAGGGGCAGGGGTGAGGCCTAAAGTCCACATACCCCACATTGATGCACACACACACACACATGTTCCCACACCTGTGTGTGTGTTCCTGAACAGGGAATACTGAAGCACCCAAACATTCTTAACCTGTGAGTGCATGCACTTTTCAGGCCACACGGTACATGCTTGCCATACAGCAGCATTAGCCACTGCGTTCTCTCACACACTCACATGCCTGACACACGCATGCACTTACATGTATCACAGGCGAACACGTCACAAATATGCCTTTGCCACAAAACCTCAGCAGTCCGCTCTTTCTTCCCCACCCAGTTCGCCCTGTTTCTCCGGCGAAAATCCACAATTCACAGACTTACAGGCATCGCTCCCCTGTACGCACATGCAGGCAGAACTGCGTGTCTTTCTATACACGCACTCGCAAGAAGCACATCATCTCTGCACCTAAACCCCTCCTGCAACACTGGAGACAGAAGTGCCAGCGTTGAATCATCAGTGGCAGGGGTGGGGGTGGGGGGTCCAGGCCTGTCCACTCTGCAAAACAGAGCCACCAACAGCCACAGATCCCATCTCTTTCCTTCATCCACCCACCCCGCTTCAGCCCAACTCTGCTGCCCAGGATCAGGACCAGGTGCAAACCTCAAAGGAGCTCTGTTCCTTGCCGCCATTGGCCAGGTCATAGTACGGTCAAGAGGGAGGAGGGAAGCAGGTGAGACAAAAGCCCTTTGTTTGGGGGAAGGCAGGTGCTGGGAGTGGTATGGCCCATGCCACTCCTCTTTGAGTGAGGGACGGCAGGGAAGCCGACTGTTCAAGGTTTCTTTGCAAACCCCCCCCCCCCACACACACACACACTCACCGGTTCCGAGACACACTCAGAATGGGAGGAGATTTTGTTCCCTGGAAGATGCAGGTACACACAGAGACATAGGCACCAGAAGCCTTGAAGCATGAGGGAATTCAGCGCCAAACTGTGTGTACGATGGGGTGTGTGGAGGGGGCTGGAGAGCCAAATGTGAGATAAGCCAACTAACTAATTAGGACCCAGGAGTCCCAAAGCAGCCCTCTGCCTTGCAGTGCACTAAGTCCTCTCTCCAGAAATGAAGGAGTCTGAGCTTCGGTGCCACAATCCCAGAGGTGACGATCTGCAGTAGTTTTGTGTAGAGGAGGTAGCAGGAGGCAGCAGACAGAGCAAGTAGCAAAGGCTGCCCATTGCCTCCTTGCTCTCTCTCTCTGGCCAGCAGGGGAAAACAGCTAGGACCAAAGAGATGCTCAAATTACTAAACTGCAACTAAAACAAAGATGTGAAGGTCGTAGCGAATGAGGCACCAAGCCAGGCTTCTGCAGAGTCCTGGCTGCAACCACAAGGGTGGCAAAAGCTGTGGCAGGGACCCACCCACCCCCGGCAAAAAGGAAAGGCTCTGGCATGGACGTTAGTGACAAGTTGGAGGAAAATACTCCTGGCTAAGCTGGAGGGGACGCGGGTGGTCCTGTGGGTTAAACCACAGAGCCTAGGGCTTGCCGATCAGAAGGTCAGCAGTTCGAATCCCCGCGACGGGGTGAGCTCCCATTGCTCGGTCCCTGCTCCTGCCAACCTAGCAGTTTGAAAGCACGTCAAGTGCAAGCAGATAAATAGGTACCGCTCTGGCGGGAAGGTAAACAGCCTTTCCATGCGCTGCTCTGGTTCACCAAAAGCGGCTCAGTCATGCTGACCACATGACCCGGAAGCTGTACGCTGGCTCCCTTGACCAGTAAAGCGAGATGAGCGCTGCAACCCCAGAGTCGGTCACGACTGGACCTAATGGTGAGGGGTCCCTTTACCCTTACCTTTACCTTTAAGCTGGAGGCTGAGGTCACATGCACACCATGTATTTAAAGCACTCTTACACCACTCTGACAATTTTGGCTTCCTCAAAGAATTCTGGGAGCTGTAGTTTGTTAAGTGTCTCCTATCAACTCTCAGCATCCTTAACAAACTACAGCTCCCAATATTCTTGGGGGGGGGGTAGGAAAGTGGAATAGGAGCACTTTATATGTCCTAGAAGGGGTGGAAGAGGGAAAGCCATTTTCTCCACCCCCTTGTCCCCATGTGCCACCAACAAAGAACAGGTGCACGGCAAGAGCTGCTTACAGAGCAACCCCTCCAGATGGCTCACAAAAGCAAGTCAAGCCACATCTGATGGGTTATTTGGGGGGGGGGAGCAATCGAAGGAAACATGGAGGAGGCAGAGAGAAAACCTGATCTGGCTGCGAAACATCTTCTGCTGCAACATTCAAAGACCGGGGTGAGGAATTAAGTCCTTCCCTACACTAGGTAAAGGTAAAGGGACCCCTGACCCTTAGGTCCAGTCATGGCCGACTCTGGGGTTGTGGCGCTCATCTCGCTTTATTGGCTGAGGGAGCCGGCATACAGCTTCTGGGTAATGTGGCCAGCATGACTAAGCCGCTTCTGGCGAACCAGAGCAGTGCACAGAAACGCCATTTACCTTCCCACCGGAGCGGTACCTATTTATCTACTTGCACTTTGATGTGCTTTCAAACTGCTAGGTTGGCAGGAGCAGGGACCGAGCAATGGGAGCTCACCCCGTCGCGGGGATTCAAACCACCGACCTTCAGATCGGCAAGTCCTAGGCTCTGTGGTTTAACCCACAGCGCCACCCGCATCCCTACACTACAGAATCACCAAAGACATCGGACCGATTCATGCAATCTTGTTGAGGAAGGGGGAGTGGCAAAGTCACCACAAGTTGAATTTCTGATGGAATGCGAGTTCAAGCTACAAAGGCTCTAGAATCAACCCAAAATTCCACTCTGAGGGAAAAGTTGTTGCTTTGCAGGCAGTAAAAAAAGGTTGCATGAGCAACAGAATCCTCCCCAAGTTCAGTTAGAATTCTGTTCTATCGCATTCAAAAGGTGGGAAATGATTTAGTCCCAGCTGAGCCACCATGGTGTGGTAGTTTAAAGCGTCAGACTAGCACCCAGGAGACAAGGATTCAAATCCTCACTGGGTTACCTTGGGCCATTAACTCTCTCCCTCTCAACCTAACCTGCCTCAAAGGGTTCTTGCGACGATAAAATTGAAAGCGAGACATCCATGCGCACCACTTGGATTTCTTTGCAGGAAAGGTAACCATCAATAAAGAGGCTCCAGTCTCAACATGACCCTGATTGGCACTTTCAATATTAATTAGACGAAGAACTACCCACTTGAAATGGCGAGTCCCAAGAACAAAGGGCTTGCATCACAAAGACTCAGGGGCAGATCACCACCCTGATCTGTGTCCCCAATGTCTGATGGGCCAATTTTAATTCACACTGTGTCTCGTTCCACCCAAGTCTTTCTGATCACCGAAGCAGTGAACACACTAGCCTTTTTGCAGCACAAGCATGTCGTTTTTTCTTAATCCAGAATTATTTATGCTTATCCCCCAACATGCTTCTTTCAGTCTAGATTTTACCTATAGATACATAGATCCTGCTGTCCACAAGAATATGACTATTTGATTCACATTTGAATATTCTCCTCTTCATAGGTTACCCAGTATTTTCCTCCTTGCTCATGCCTATAAAGGGGGAAGTGGCAATTGCAATCTTAGCACACCCACACCCACAAGGGGGATACCCTCCATTGCTAGGACCGCCTACATTGGCTTTGATCCGATTTCAAATGGGCACACTGCGGGGTAATTCAGATTAATCTCTAGAAATGCGTTTCAGAGGCACTGTTTGTTTGGATTAAGCAGGGGGAAAACCCACCAACTCCTCAGTCTCCATTAATTCTAGAATAAAATGTGTGTATGCAGCCAAAGCTTGCTTGGGACTCCCCCAAGGCTCCCCAAAGTTCCCATATATTGCTTGCACACTCACACACACATCTTCACAGCCTCAGTAGCTAGAAACATAGGTCTACCCACAATAAATGAGATTGTTAGGCTATAACATGAACTTCTCTGGGCAGCTTAATTAAGAAGTATAAAATACATACACAGCAACATATGCTAAAATACAGTTCCTATGCTTACCCAGTGCAATCATTTAATATAAGCAACCTTGTGATTATGCGCAGCTCGCAGACATTTTGGTGCCCGAGATAAAAAATGCAAATAGCAGCATCTCTCCTCCACTAATTAACACGAGGCACAATCAAACAATCCACTACAAAATTATTTTGCCTGGGACTCTTTCTACACTTTCCAGCCTGGGAGGAGAGCCAGATCAGACCACTGCTATTCACCCTCAATAAGATTTGGGCAGAAAAATTACTCAGTGTATTGTGCCTCTTGGGTCAGATCTGCCTCCTTCTTGGCTGCTTCAAAAAGGCACCCAAAGTCTGTTGCCCAAAATGGTTGCCTCATCTTGCCTCGGGACAGGGCCACCCTACAGCGCATGCGCACACACACCAAGTCAGGCTTTTGTCCCATCTAGCTTGATACTGTCTACAAAGAGACTCTGCAAGGTTTCAGACAGGAGTTTCCCTACCTGGAGATGCTGGGACTTGAACCTGTGACTTTCTGTATGGAAAGCATCTGCTCTGCCCACTGAGCCACAGCCCTTCCCCACATACAGCTCCTCTTAGCTGAACACCACTTTTAAATGATGCTCCAAGACATAGTTCATTGTAGCCTCCACACAGGACCAGCAGTGTCTCATGGGCCAAGTCAGCCTTGCCTGAAGGAGAAGGAGGAATGACTCCACCTGCAGCTCATCACCCTTCACAGAGGAGAAGGCCCTGATGAGAACCAGCTGGCTCTGGCCTTCTCAAACAGAGCTCTCAGCAGTAGTCAGGTGCTGGAAACAATGGCTGTCGTTTCTGGCCCTACCTTGCTACTTCCTGCTCACCATCTGGGTTCCCTGTCCTCTGGACTGGACCCCTGGCTCTGTGACCATCTGGCTTCCCTGACTTCCGGACTGTCTGTAGGTGGATTTTGCTCACGGAGTTCCTCAGAGACGGCTAGCCCCTCAGTGCCGGATTAAACCCTGTGGAGATCCCTAGGCCAGGCATAGGCAAACTCGGCCCTCCAGGTGTTTTGGGACTACAACTCCCATCATCCCTAGCTAACAGGACCAGTGGTCAAGGATGATGGGAAATGTAGTCCCAAAATATCTGGAGGGCCAAGTTTGCCTATGCCTGCCCTAGGCAGTCAGAATATTTTGGGGGGGGGGGGCTTGCAAATGATCTCCTAATAGGTTTTTGTACTTTTCTTTCAAGATCAAATCAATATTATTTTGATCCGTTGTTGTGGGACCCATAAAAGGAATGGGGTCCATAGGCCAGTGCCTACTCTGCTTATTTGGTAATCCGGCACTGTAGCCCATGCTTAGTCAGCAATGGGACTTGGAAGGGGCTACAACACAATGACAAACCTAGACAGCATCTTAAAAAGTAGAGACATCACCTTGCCAACAAAGGTCCGTATAGTAAAAGCTATGGTTTTCCCAGTAGTGATGTATGGAAGTGAAAGCTGGACCATAAAGAAGGCTGATCGCCGAAGAATTGATGCTTTTGAATTATGGGGCTGGAGGAGACTCTTGAGAGTCCCATAGACTGCAAGAAGATCAAACCCATCCATTCTGAAGGAAATCAGCCCTGAGTGCTCACTGGAAGGACAGATTGTGAAGCTGAGGCTCCAATACTTTGGCCACCTCATGAGAAGAGAAGACTCCCTGGAAAAGACGCTGATGTTGGGAAAGATGGAGGGCACAAGGAGAAGGGGACGAGAGAGGACGAGATGGTTGGACAGTGTTCTCAAAGCTACCAACATGAGTTTGACCAAACTGTGGGAGGAAGTGGAAGACAGAAGTGCCTGGTGTGCTCTGGTCCATGGGGTCACAAAGAGTCGGACACGACTAAACAACAACAACAACACAGTGATGAATGGGAATGGGAAGTCCTCTTCATGGCAGCTACGGCATGTTGGTGGGGGCTGTTTGGATGCAGCGTAATGGAAGCAGGAGTGATATTCAGAAAGCCAATGCAAAAGCAACAGGACCATAATATTTTCTTTAACCCCTTTGAGGGGTTTTTTCCCTGCAATCAAGCAGTATATAAATTTCATTAAATTAATTAATTAATTATTGAGGCCAGCTGGAGCAGCAGGCAAACCTTTCAGAGCATGATGGTTCATCCAGCCTCTAGAGCAGTTCTTGGAAGCTTGTTCACTTTTTTTATAGCTAGGCCTGATGCAAAAGGCAATGCACTGCTGGTACTTTGGAATTCAATCTTAATAGACCAGTCTGGCTACCCATGCTTTTTGTCATCAAGCCCAATAGTGTTCTAGAGACTAGAGAAAGCTGAACTTACAGACTCAAGTATCCTCCTCCCATGGGTTCATTATGTGGTCCCACGCAAGTGGCTCATTCATTCTTGGCCTCAGTTCTCGGTTGTGGTTCCCTTGGTGGTGGACTTTCCCTCATTTGAGGCTTTTAGGCAGAAGTTGGATGGCCATCAGACACGTATGATTTAGTTGAGATTTCTGCATTGCAGGGGGGGTTGGAGTAGCTGACTCTATGGTTCCATGATTCTATGAATTACAAGCGCCCTGCTTCAGAGAACTCTTGTGATAAGCTCAATACGGATCAAAGTATCCTCCCTGTATTTTCTTATTTGTCAGTTAGAAAGGGAGGAGAAGAATGGGGACCCTGTGAATAGAGGATGTCAGAGAATTCTAATGGAAGCAGAGGCGCGGTTGCTTCCTCGCCCCATGTCCAGAACAAAAAGCAATCCAGGGAATATGATCAGTATTCACTGCTGCTGTTGCCTTCAGTCCACAAGTGATAGGTAATAGATGGCTTCCCTTCCACTCATCATTTGCAGTGTTCTTCCTTTGCACTGAAATGAATGGGGTGGCATAATGTAATGGCAATGTCATTACGTAGCTATGGAATTAATTGCAGAAAATTTCAGCAAAGCGGACAGCGAGATGAATAGCTCAGCTTTGGGTGGACTATGAACTGCAGAAGAATGGAAACAGCTCTACCTGGAACAAATATAGGGTAAAACAGGTAATGCTGCCTTCTTGTATCCCTGCCTGTGAACACTTTAGATGATGCTAGACTCCCAACTTTCAGCAGCTCCAGCCAGCACAGCCAATGGACAGGGATCATAGAACTGTAGAATTGGAAGGTACCATGAAAGTGATCCAGTCCAACCCAATGTGATGCAGGCATCTTTTGCCTAATGTGGGGTTCAAACCCACAACCCTGAGACTGAGCTATCTGAAAAGCAAATACAGTGGTACCTTGGTTGTTGAATGGCTTGGCTCCTGAACAAACTGGCTCCCAAACGCTGCAAATCCGGAAGTGAGTGTTCCGATTTGTGAACATTTTTTGGAAGCCGAACATCCGACGCACCTTACGCAGCTTCTGATTGAGTGCAGGAAGCTCCTGCAGCCAATTGGAAGCCGTGCCTTGGTTTTCGAATGGTTCCGGGAGTCAAACTGTAATGGGACCTGCAGTCCAATAAACACCTGGATCCCCGCAGGTCCCTCATCCTGGTTATATAAGTAAGCAACCGCAGCATTTTTGACTCTATGCAGGCACTTGGTGTTTAAAAAGGTGGAGGAAGCAAGCTCACCTTAGAGGCCCTTATACCTTCCTTCCCACATGTGAGGAAAGGGTAGAGTTAGGAGCCCATCGAAAATGTTGCCAAAATGGCCCACAAAAAGATGGAGTCACACTTGTCCCAAGATGTACAAAACCACACACAAGAGTGACTTTCAAAGAGAGCTCTGATAACATCAAAAGCTGAATGGGAGCTTCTCCGAGAGTCGTGGCAGTCAAGACAATACCCTGACAACAGGAATTTCCTGGCACTAGTTACCTTCCCCTATAATGCTTCACTGTAGTGGAGTGTTAGGTTCATTCTAGGCTAAGGACTCTTCACCCAAAGTTCCTTTGGTGCCTCAACATTCTTCTGGGTGAAGACTCAATCAGGCTAGTAGTTCATCTGATGGCCATGATTGCCGTTCTTTGCTTTTTTCCTAGGCCCCTAAAGAATCTAGGGTCCTAGCAGGTTCTCCGGCAGACACGTTAGCATGGAAATGACTCCTTGAACGTAGAAAGACTGGAAACCATTGGAATGCTGGAGCAATCTGTGGCACATTCATCCCACCTCCCTCCCCTTGAAGTCAGTGTGCAACAACTTCACCACATAGCCACAACTTTAAAGAAAAATGAGGGTGTGGGAGATCAGGGTGGTCTGAAATTATAGAGTGAGAAATACGGTGGATGCAGGGTGACCTCAGCCACTGCAGTGACCGACATATTTGTCTCTCTTTCGCACATCAGCAGCGATGACATTACAGTGTGCGCCTTGGCAATAACATCTTATTCTACAGAATCGGTGTAACTCTGCTCCTGCCCTTGACAGCAAACTGCCCTGGCCTGGACGAGAGATGGCTCCCTGCCCATAATCACTGCTGCCAGCAGGCACCACCTCAGCTCTTTTCAAGGGGTCTCTGTCATAGCAGGAGACGCTGCAGAGTCTGTCTCGCGCTCTCCCCCCCCCTCCCCTACTTCACTCACACAAAATGACCATCCAAGCTTTGTGAGCAAAGATAAATGGTTTTTTTCAAGCTTTGCCATAACAAGCCTCCCAGGCCAAGAAGAAGAAGAAAAATAATAATCACCAACTGTAATTACAACAGAACAAAGATAGATCACTTGGCTACTGGTGCACTTTTTTGTCATTGAGCCAGGTAGAGAAGCAGCTCAAAAGGGAGGAAGAGTTATGTGAAGGTCTGGATGGAGCAACTGCGCTGGGATGTCGTTCAAGCGCCCACTAGAAGCTCATCTTTTGCCCCCTGGGCAAATGGCTCCCTTGGTTTCTCTCTAACCTACCCTTTGGGAGCAAGAGGGCATTTATCCGACTGCAATCAGCATCACTTAACTAAGTCGACATCAGCACCATACATTTTAAAGCATTCTTGTGCCACTTTAAACAGTCATGGCTTCCCTCAATGAATGCCGAGTAGTTTGTTAAAGATGCTGAAAGTTATTAGGAGACCCCTGTTGTTCCCCTCACAGAGCTATAACCCTCTTCCCAGGGAACTCTGGGAATTGCGAGGGAAATTAATAAAACATTGGGGCATGACGAGTTGGATTTCCATTGCCATCATAATGTCTATATCAGGGGTCAGAAAACTTTTTCAGCAGGGGACCGGTCCACTCTCCCTCAGACCTTGTGGGGGGCCAGACTATATTAGGGGGGGGGATGAACGAATTCCTATGCCCCACAAACAACCCAGAGGTGCATTTTAAATAAAAGGACACATTCTACTCATGGAAAAACACCAGGCAGGCCCTATAAATAACCCAGAGGTGCATTTTAAATAAAAGGACACATTCAACTCATGGAAAAACACGCTGATTCCCGGACCATCCACGGGCCGGATTTAGAAGGCAATTGGGCCGGATCCAGCCCCGGGCCTTAGTTTGCCTACCCATGGTCTACATCACACAACAAGCAACTGAGAAGCCACATCCCTGGCCAGTAAGTAATTTTTAACCACCAGGGCCATACTTTAAATTGAGAAAGGGTTGAAAGGCCAGCAGTGCTGACTCTGCCAGCTGACTACTGGGAGGGTAAGTGAGAGGCATTCTCTAATCCTCTCCTTCCCAGCACAAACGGAAAACCAGTGCTCCATGCAGCCCAGCATTTCATCTGTGTACAACACAGAATTAGCCCACTCAACTCGGCCTCCAAACCAGGTCATAGGTTCCTAAATGCTGCACGGGTAGAGGAGACCAGTGCACCCAATTAAGAGGACTTTAAATTAGAGAGCAGGCCAAGGGTAGAAACCTTTTCTAAGCACGTTTGTCACCACCCAGGCAATTTAAAAAAAAGAAAAATGGTTGCAAGCTTTAGTATGCAATGCAAGCTTCATCAAAGTGCATAAGAAGGTCATTTGACAAAAACTAGGCAACAGCAGCACTATTCAGTCAAAAAATAGAATCCCAGAGTAGGAAGGTTATCTCAGAGGTCACCTGGTCCATCCCCTTAAGAACATAAAAAAGAGACCTGCTGGATGAAGCCAACGGCCCATCTAGCATCCTGTTCTTGCAGTGGTCAGGCAGATGCCTGGCAAAGCCCACAAGGAAGACACAAACACGGCAGCAGCAGTATTGAGAAGCATACTGTCTCTGACAATGTCTGCAGAACCATAGCCATTAATATAGGCTTGTCAATGCAGGAAATCTGCTGCCACACCATTCCCAAGCGCTGGGAACAAACATTTGTGCCTGCATAAATCCTAAGAGCAGCTTTGCCAGGTGAATCCGGGAGTCCATCAAGTCTGGTACACAACAGTGGCCAGATAGATGCCTCTAAGAAGCCCAGAAGAAGAGTAGAAGAGTTTGGATTTGATATCCCGCTTTATCACTATCCAGTGGCGTAGCGTGGGTTGTCAGCACCCGGGGCAAGGCAAGTAATTTGCGCCCCCTAACCCCTAACCTGCCGCCGCTGCCAGCTTCTTCTTGTTGCTGCCTGGTCTGGTCTGGTGTGGTTCTCTCCCGCGCTCAGCGCTGCACTGGGCGGCCGCTCCACTGTCCCTCCCCCAGATAGTCCCTCGCTCTCTCTCCGCACCGCACGCCTGGCACCCACCCCCTCCACAGTGGGCGGTGACCCAGCGGCTCGGATCGGATTCGCACAGCCAGCACTGCAGGGAGAGAGAGTGAGTGAGCCAGGTAGGGGCAGAGAGCTGCGAGTGCGAGTGCGCCCCGCCCAGATGTTGCGCCCGGTGCGGCCGGCCCCCCCCTGCACCCCTCACGCTACGCCACTGTCACTACCCGAAGGAGTCTCAAAGCGGCTAACATTCTCCTTTCCCTTCCTCCCCCACAACAAACACTCTGTGAGGTGAGTGGGGCTGAGAGACTTCAAAGAAGTGTGACTGGCCCAAGGTCACCCAGCAGCTGCATGTGGAGGAGCGGAGACACGAACCCCATTCCCCAGATTATGAGACTACCGCTCTTAACCACTACACCACACTGGCTCTCGAAGCAGAAGCAGAGCATGGAGGCAAACAGCCCTCAGCAATTGGTTGGCTTCCTCCCAATAGTGTCTGGAAATCATTCCTCAGAGCTTTAATGACTAAGAGGTAGCTGGATCTATCCCCCATAAATTTGGCTTTAAAAGAAGATGAAACATCTAAGCCTCTGGTCAACCCCATATCTTGTGACATCAAATTCCATGTTAGTTATGTATATGAAGGCTTCTTCCTTGCTTTCACCAATCCTGAATGCACAGCCGAATCAATTTCACTGGGTGATCCTAGTGAATTTGGGGAG
Organism: Podarcis vaucheri; assembly: GCF_965113315.1. Lineage (NCBI taxonomy): Eukaryota > Metazoa > Chordata > Lepidosauria > Squamata > Lacertidae > Podarcis > Podarcis vaucheri. Next base: position 15,160,482 of record NC_138760.1, on the reverse strand, counting down.
TGGGGAGAGAGACAGAGAAGAAGAAGAAGAAGAAGAAGAAGAAGAAGAAGAAGAAGAAGAAGTCCGGCTATGGACTATTTACAGAATTACTACTATCATCGTGCTTTTGCCTCATTTGGGACCAGGGCTGAATTAACCCTTTACATTAAGTGCATCATGGCACCAGAGGGCTTAATTTCTAAATCATAGTACAGTGGTACCTTGGGTTAAGTACTTAATTCGTTCCGGAGGCCCGTTCTTAACCTGAAACTGTTCTTAACCTGAAGCACCGCTTCAGCTAATGGGGCCTCCTGCTGCCACCACGCCACCGGAGCACGATTTCTGTTCTCATCCTGAAGCAAAGTTCTTAACCTGAAGCACTATTTCTGGGTTAGCAGAGTCTGTAACCTGAAGCATTTGTAACCTGAAGCGTATGTAAGCTGAGGTACCACTGTACATGGATCCAAGCATTCAAGATGATAAACACAGTGTAACCTGGAGACGGAGGTGTCCAATCCCACAATATAGCAATGTTACAAGGCTGGGGCATAGAGCAGTCATCTTTTCGAACAGTTAGGACAGACCCTGCAAGTGTCCCTATTTTCCAGGGACCGTCCTAGATTTCCAGAAGCTGTCCCAGTTTCTGATTTGATCCCAGAATGTTCCGCTTTTCCTTAGGATATCCCTATTTTCCTTGGCGACATGTTGGATGGTATGGTTACGTGACCCCCAAGCCAAGAAGATAAGTACAACCTTTAGAAGACATCTGAAGGCAGCCCTGTATAGGGAAGTTCTTTTCAATGTTTAATGTTTTATTATGTTTTTATATACATTGGAAACCGCCCAGAGTGGCTGGGGCAACCCAGTCAGACGGGCAGGGTATAAATAGTAGAATTAGTAGTACAGTGGTGCCCCACAAGATGAATGCCTCATAAGACGGAAAACCCGCTAGACGAAAGGGTTTTCCATGTTGGAGGTGCTTCGCAAAACAAATTTCCTATGGGCTTGCTTCGCAAGACGAAAATGTCTTGCGAGTTCCTGCGGGTTTTTTTTCCTCCCCCCCCTTTTTCCCAAGTCACTAAGCCGCTTATCAGCTGATCCGCTAAGCCGCTTAACAGCTGATCCGCTAAGCCGCTAATAGTGCTAATCCGCTAAGCCGCTAATGGGCTCGCTTCGCTAGACGAAAAAACCGCAAGACAAAGAGACTCGCGGAACGGATTCTTTTCGTCTTGCGAGGCACCACTGTAGTAGTAGTAGAAGTATGGAACAGGACATTCCTATTTTCATCCAAGAAATGTTGGAGGGTATGCTAGTACCACTGTGCCTTTAACAGCAGTTTGATGTGCAAACATTAACAGCTTGAGAAACTTCCACCTCCAGCTGTGAAAAGCTTCAACCGATGTGGCTTCTGCACATCCAACTGCTGCTAAAGGCACAAGAGGAAACCAGGCCGGTTATTTTCTAGTCAGCTGGCAACCCTAGGGAGCAATAAGAGCACCTCTTCTTGGAACAGCTGGAATGGAAATGCAAAAACAAAACAGAGCCACGCATTGAAAATACTGACAGCTAGAGATGTGTTCTTTCAGTATAGAATAATTAAGCCTGTCTGCACAATGCTAGATGAAAAGCCGAACATAAGCTTGCTGAGAGGCCTGGTGAGGGCAGCAGGTCTGACCCTGTAGCAGTGTAGGCAGCTTCTCATTATCCCTGCACCTGCAGCCTAACACAGTACAGCACATTCAAAATAATCCCAGTTGGAAAAAAGGGAAATGGGAGTTATGAGGTCAGGTAGCAAATGATCAAGTCAGCAGGGGGTGGTTTTGCACACCAGGTTCCAAGCAACGAGAATTTGGGGTTTTGCTACAGTACTCTTACGGGGTATTTATGTCACTATTGTTCCTCCCCCTCCACACACCCCTCTCTCATGCACACTATATTACTATAATTGGAAGCCTATTTCAGGCATACAAGTGGAGGCACACAGGTAAAGGGATACCGGTTAATTGGCGATGGAGGAAAGGCGCATTGCACAAGTTCAGAAGCGCACATTTGTCAGCATTGCAACGGGCTGAGCCTGGCATTAACAACTGGTTGCAGGGCTAATCCCCGGCTCAAATTAAGCCTTGACAGAATGGATGATTTAAGAGGAAAATTCAGAATGCACAACTTTTGTCCCGCGGCATTTTTGTTTACGCAGCACTGCAAAAGAAAAGGCGCACTTGCCAAAGTTCTCCCTTCTAAACAGCTATCAAAAGGCTTAGGGCCCCATCTTATACAGAAACTGGCAACCCACAGCCCACCTGCGTATGAGAAAGCCTCTAGGTGTGAGCAGGGCTGCGTGGGCATTCCAGGTGACCTCACTCCCGTTTTGCAACGGGAATTTTGGCACAATACTTTGCACTTCAAAAACCTCAACTCTCCCCACCTTCCCACCCCGTACTCTCTTCCCTTTTTAAAAGAAAGTTTCTAGTCCTCATAACTGGGTGAAAATCTTAAACTGGGGACTTCCACTGGTTGAGAGATTATGCTTTTAGGAACTTGCGCAGGTCTCTCTCCTCCTGGTCAAGTTTATCAGAGAAAATAAATTACACAAAATAAGAAAACACGCCAAGATACTTAATTTGCATAATTTATTCCAGTCTTATAATTTAGTTCATTTTGGAGCAGAGAATTTGGATCCCTTGGTGCAAAACATGCATTTAAAAAAGGGAAGGGGAGACCAACAGAATACGCTTATCGCCATCTCCAGTCTCATTCTCCTCCCAGGCATCTCTGTGTGGACGAAGCTGATTAAAGTGATAAATCTATTGGATCTGATGATTCAAGAGATTTGTGGGATGCTGAGCTGGTGACCTTTTCTCCTCCAGCCCCCCCCCCCACTTAAAAAAAATAAATCTTACGGATCTAAATGGAAGCGGGGGGGGAGATGCTGGTGTATGGGGGTGTCCCTTAAAATTGTGAGTGCCTCCTAAAGCACAGCCGTGGCGAAGTGGACCCAGGTTCACGAGCCAAGGCCTTGGGAATCATGAAAAGCAGCTCCGCCGCGACTCACAGCCTTGAAACAAGTCAGGATCAGGCCCGCTCTCCTCATTATGCATCACTTGGCCACCCACACAGAGCTCTCCTATGCCTTGCGGCTCTGCTATGTCTGAGCAACGAGAGGTTCCCCCCCCCCCGCCCCATGTTCTGGCTGCCCGGCATGCCATGCACCCCCTTCCGCTTCTCGCCCCCACCCCGATCCAACCATTGCTGCGTGCAGAGCAAGGAAGCGCTGAGGCAGAAGAGACTCTGATCTGTCCTGACAATCTGGCCCAGTTTCCTGCTGCCGCTGCAGCAGCCAGGGGTGTGGAGGAGGCAGCTAAGGGGGAGCCCAAGGTTAGTGGCAAGGCAGGAGTTGTGGGGAGGGGGAAATGGGGGGGGGGGCGACGGCTGGTTGTGACAAGAGAGACTGCATGAAAGGGAGCAAGCAGTTGAGAGCAGCGTCTATAACTGAATAGCCAAAGCAGAGAGGTTCAGTTGTGAGAGGGTTGTGTGGCTAGACAAGGAGGCCACATCAACCTGTGTTCTAGAGCCGGATTTTAGAAATGAATTCTAGGGGCTTACAGGGAACCTCAAAGAGTGCAGAAGTCTTGTATTATTTACTTAAAGGTAAAGGGACCCCTGACCACTAGGTCCAGTCGTGGCCGACTCTGGGGTTGTGGCGCTCATCTCGCTTTATTGGCCGAGGGAGCCGGCGTACAGCTTCCGGGTCATGTGGCCAGCATGACTGAGCCACTTCTGGCAAACCAGAGCAGCGCACGGAAATGCCGTTTACCTTCCTGCCGGAGCGGTACCTATTTATCTACTTGCACTTAGACATGCTTTCGAACTGCTAGGTTGGCAGGAGCAGGGACTGAGCAATGGGAGCTCACCCCATAGCGAGGATTTGAACCGCCTACCTTCTGATCGGCAAGTCCTAGGCTCTGTGGTTTAACCCATAGTGCCACCCGCGTCCTAAAAAGTGTGCTTTCGAACTACTAGGTTGGCAGGAGCTGGAACAGAGCAATGGTAGCTCACCCCGTCGCGAGGATTCGAACCGCTGACCTTCTGATCAGCATGCCCAAGAGGCTCAGTGGTTTAGACCACAGCCTGTGCCTAAAGAAGTCAGCAGGAAAACAAAAGTACGATCAGGAAGGGACCATGGCTAGCCAAACCACCTGGTCTGTCTAGACTGAACAGTTCCACTCCATTGCTGGAAGAATGGAACAGGGTCCCTTTGTTTATAGTAAAAGATGTGCCCCAAAGCTGTCATCCACTGTGTATTTCGTTTACCTGGAGGACAAGACCCATCATGGGCACAGGTTGGGAGGTGTAGAAAATCCAGGAATAGTTTCCCCAAGGCACCTGTGCTAGCAAAGGACTTTCAGGATGGAACCGGATTTTCGGCAATGCGAGAAGTTTCCCAGCACAGGGTGCTGAGCCGACAGGGTGCAAAATAATAATTATTAAAACCCTATATTTATATGAGTACAGTGGTATCCCGGGTTACATACGCTTCAGCTTACATACACTTCAGGTTACAGACTCCGCTAACCCAGAAATAGTACCTCGGGTTAAGAACTTTGCTTCAGGATGAGAACAGAAATCATACTCCAGCGGCACGGCGGCAGTAGGAGGCCCCATTAGCTAAAATGGTGCTTCAGGTTAAGAACAGTTTCAGGTTAAGAACAGACCTCTGGGACATACTAAGTACTTAACCCGAGGTACCACTGTAGCTACTCAAAGTTTGTTTGTTTTTTGCAGAGGGACACCACATTTTGACCTTTCTCAGGACACTATATTACCAAAGTCTGTCCCTGCTGGAGATAACGTTTTCTTTGGGGGGCCTTCAGTTGTAGACAGAAAAGGGTTTTGATTTTCCTTCCTACGTAAATGAATGGGATCTTTAGCTTACATAGGAATAGAGGAAGCTGCTTTATACAGAGTCAAACCTTGGGGTCCATCTAGCGTATCTATACTGACTGGCAGTGGTCAGAACTGCCCCCCCTCTAGGGAATCAGGTAGTGCCCCAGCTAGATATGGGGATGGAGAGTAGGAAATATATGCTGTATGCTGTATACAGCATACTATTAGAATGGGAGACGAAAGATGAAGAGGTAAAATCAGTTATGATTAAATGGGCACAAGATGTAGGTCACAACATTATGATGGAAGATTGGGAAAAATTATGGAAAACTGATTTAAAATTTACAGACTGTTCCCTATTGAAGGAGAATTACATGAAGATGATGTACAGATGGTATATAACACCAGTGCAGTTAGGGAAAATGTACAAAACTAGTTCAAGTATATGTTGGACATGTAAAGAAAAGGAGGGGACATTTTATCATATGTGGTGGGATTGTAAGGTAATTTTAAAAATTTGGGAAATGATATATAACGAATTGAAGAAAATGTTCCATTTAACATTTGTTAAAAAACCTGAAGCATTTTTATTAGGGATTGTAGGGAAAGACCTGCCCAAAAAGTTGAAAAACATCTTCATGTATGTGACAATGGCCGCGAGAGTTTTAATAGCACAAGGATGGAAGACTGAAGAAACCTCAACTAAAGAATCATGGCAAGAAAAATGGATGGACTATGCAGAACTGGCAAAACTGTCATACAAGCTACGGGACAAGGATAACTGTGACTTTAAGGATGAATGGGAACCCTTTACAAAGTATTTGAAGACGCAACAAAGCGAACTGGACTCCTTGGCTGGTTTTGAATAAACATTCACAAACTTTTTATTGATAATTATCAGCTAAATAGTTTGAGGATCTATACAACTGTGTAACATGCAGAAAACAACATTTTTAGAGAAATCAAAGACTGGAACTGAGGGAAGTCGGGGGTGGGTTGGTTCTGTGGGGGGGGAGGGAGGAAAAATGGGGGGATAAGGATGATATGTTTCTGGATAATATGTTTTGTTTTAATTTTGAATAAAAAAGAATTTTTTAAATTTTTTTTTAAGAGAGTAGGAAATATACGACCCAATAAAAATATCCTTTCAGGAAATTTGGTAGAGCCCTTAATAATAATAAGTTGTTATGTGGCATGGCTGCAGTGTCAGGCATGAAAATGCTCAAGCAATACATGCTCAAATTCCAGGAACCAGACCAGGGAGATGTAACATTTCTAGCATGCAGGAATTTCCAGAGGGTGTGTGTGTGTTACGGAAAAACAATAACAACAATGGAATCCCTAAAGAAAAACACGTAAGGTTTTGTGGGCTAAAGCCACTGACTTATGTATCCTGCAGAACCCTTTGCCGATCAACATGTTTAGAAGACGATGTTGTGCAAAATAAAGCTGTTTTAGGGAGGCTTTCCTAATTTGCATAATCTATATAGGTCACAGCATTTGTCTTGTTATTTGGTGCACAGTGTGGGCACAAAAGGAGGGCTAGGGTACAGTGCATACAGTTCTGGGCACAACATGGCAGGGATGGTACCCATCATTTGTTTCTGTGCTGAGGCCCAGTTCCTGAGGGTAGGGTAAAAGGTAAAGGTAAAGGGACCCCTGACCATTAGGTCCAGTCGTGGCCGACTCTGGGGTTGCAGCGCTCATCTCACATTGGCCGAGGGAGACGGCATACAGCTTCCGGGTCATGTGGCCAGCATGGTGAACCAGAGCAGTGCACAGAAACACCGTTTACCTTCCCACCGGAGCGGTACCTATTTATCTACTTGCACTTTGACATGCTTTCGAAGTGCTAGGTTGGCAGGAGCAGGGACCGAGCAACGGGAGCTCACCCCGTCACGGGGATTCAAACCGCCAGCCTTCTGATCGGCAAGCCCTAGTCTCTGTGGTTTAACCCACAGCGCCAACCGCGTCCCTGAGGGTAGAGTAGCCAGGTTCAAATTCCTGATCAGCCACAAAGCATCTTTTCTTAGCCTAATCTATGGTCATCATGACGATAAAATAGGATGCCCCAAGCATGCTATCCTAAGCATCTTAGTGGGAGGGTGGCATACAAATGGGAAAGGGAAACCAGGAAGTTGCCTTATACCTGATCAGACTATTTTGTCCATCCAGCTCAGTATTGTTCAGCTCTCCAGGCGAAGAGGGCTTTTCATATCGCTTGCTACCAGATTCTCTTTTAACAGGAGATGCCAGGGATAGAACCAAGGACCTTCTGCATGCATCATATGAGTTCTGCTGTTCAACTACAGCCTTTCAAATTATAATCAGAGGTGTGGATAGAACTTGGACTGGAGGGTGGGGCCTGGGGGGGGGGTAGACAGACTTGAAAGCACTGCAGTCCCTTCCTGGAAGCTAACCTGGCACAAGTGATGATGAACTGCAAAATACATTTGGTGTTTTAGGTGACTTGCACAGTCCAGGACTTACCGTATTTTTCGCTCCATAGGACGCACTTTTCTCCTCCTAAAAAGTAAGGGGAAATGTCTGTGCATCTTATGGAGCGAATGTGTGGTCCCTGGAGCCAAATTGCCCAGGGGCAAAAAGCAGATCATGCTTTATATATATATATATAAAGAGGGAAGTGGGTGTTGAAACAAAGCCGCTGATCGGCAAGCAATCGGGAGGGAGGTAAGGCTGCTGGTAAAGGAGCCTGCCAGGTAAAGAAAGGAACTTGCAAGGAGAGGAGACAGGAATACTAAAAACAAGCAATGAGGAGAGAAATTAGAAGAAAAGGAGGAGCAAAAAACTCCTCCAGCTAAAGAAAAGACACTAAGACAAACAAGAGGGAAGGGGGTGTTGAAAGGAAGCAGCTGATTGGCAAGTGATCGGGAGGGAGATAAGGGAGGCTAGCGATAAAGGAGGCTGCCTGGGAGGGGGGAGGTAAAAGTCCATGGATCCTCAGGATTTTTGCATTGGGTCACCCCAAATTCACCATCAGACCACATAGCATGTCCATGGCTACAGCCTGCACCTAAAAAAACAGGCACCCACTGTTTCGTGGGGCCGCAATGGTGCAAAAACATGGTTACAAAGCACGGATCCACATGGATCCTCAGGATTTTTGCATCAGGCTACCCCAAACTCACCGTCAAATCACATATCCTGTCTGTGGCCACAGCATGAACCACAAAAATCATACATCCACTGTTTCGTTCAGAATATTTTTTTTCTTGTTTTCCTCCTCTAAAAACTAGGTGCATCTTATGGAGTGAAAAATACGGTAATCCCAAGGGACACTGATTTACTACAAGCTGCAATCTTAGGATTCTTGCACTGCAAGGGCTTGGATGAGATTACTCTTGGGGTCCCTTCCGACTATACAATTCTATGATTCTATGACCAGGTAAACCATGTCCTCTAATCAACGTGCATGGTGGCATTCAACAAAGTTTGACTCAGAACAGTAAATTCTAACTTAGCCATGCTTATTCATTTCAATGAGTCTACTCGTGAGTAAAACTTGGCTGCATGCCATTCGTATTGGGCAAGAACAGTAACGAGAACGAGAGCAGAATCCTGTTCTCACAGTGGCCAGCCAGCTGCCCCTATGGGAAGCTCACAAGCAGCGCATGGAGGTAGAACTTGAAAAAGATGCTCTGTGCTAAATCAAATCATGAAAGGCTTTAATAAATCAGACTCAGGCGTGGGCAGAATTCCACTCTATATCAACAGAACTGGCAACAGGTATTAATTTCCCGCCTTTAGTTATTTCCCATCCTTCACCCTAAGGCCAGAAGACGGGTTACAGCATTAAAAAAAGCCCTAATTAAAACAACTTACAGTCAGCAACATAAGGTGTATCCTCAAAAGCCTTTGTCAGGCAGCTTGCCACGGTATCATCCTTGATATAAATTAAATCAAAAAGGCGATGAGATAGATTGGGTCCTGATGTAGGAGGAGACAAGTTTCAACCATTTGCCCCATTGTGGTTTTGATTAGAATTGTGCCCCCGCTCCTTCCCAGTGCCTACTGTTTGCAGTGAGAAGAAAACGGCATTCGTTAGGAAACTGGTGCAAATGGGAGCTTTCCATCAACTGCTAATAGCAAAATTGAGGGGTTACCTGGAGGGCAAAGGGTTAATTCCTTCCCCCTCTACACCATAGTCCCAATCAGACTCATGGGCCCCTCTTCCACCTATTTATTCACTGGGGGTGGGGAGATATCAAGCACACCAGGTATCCTACCTAGATTGGCCTTTCCTTGAACAGAGGGACGGGGAAAAGCTGGGGAAGGGCTGTGGCTCAGTGGGTAGAGCCCATGCCTTGCATGTACAAGGTCCCAGGTTCAATTCCTGCTATCTCCAGGTAGGACAGGGAGAGAGCTCAGTCTGAAAGCCTGAGCAGCTGCTGCCTGTCAATATATAGAGAAAGCTGAGCTAGATGGAACAAGCTTGTGTACAAGGTAGCTTCATCTTCTACAGTCAGAAGTCTTTTCTGCTGGCAGTGGCTCTCCCAAGATATCAGATTGGGTTCTCTCCGAGTTCTACCTGAAAAGGCTGGTGACTGAATCCGAGACCTTATGCATACAAAGCAGGGTGGATAAAAAATCATTTTTAAAAAAAGAAAGATTTTTTTTATTTAAATCGGATTTTTTTAAATTTAAATCGGATTTTTAAAATAAAATGCCTTTGGAGGGAAAATCTTTCTACAGATAGTTTTCTATTTAAGTTACATTATACAGTGGTACCTCGGGTTACAAACGCTTCAGGTTACATATGCTTCAGGTTACAGACTCCACTAACCCAAGTTAGTGGGTTAAGAACTTTGCTTCAGGATGAGAACAGAAATTGCGCGGCAGCAGTGGGAGGCCCCATTAGCTAAAGTTAAGAACAGTTAAGAACAGTTTCAGGTTAAGAACGGACCTCCGGAACGAATTAAGTGCGTAACCAGAGGTACCACTGTAGTCCAAAGGCTATTCATCAGGAAATAAGTTTTTCATGTGTGCTAAAACTCAGTCTAAGTAGTGTTGTTTTTTTCATGTTTAACCACATCAGTTAACAAACATTGTTACATATGCTATAATGTTATTGTTTTAGTTAAATAAATTGTTTAAATTGTTGTTAAGGGAATGATTATTTTTCTCCTTCCAATAAAGTACAGCAGAAAAGTTGTCAAAATATAAACAGTTAACTTATTAAACCTCACCATAATTTCATAATTATCTGTCTATGTATTTCTAATAGTATAACCAAATCAGTCATTTTTTATATAACTGTAAAAACTACTCTGAAAACTTATACAGTAATTCCAAAAATGAAACCTTCATCTAGTTGTAAATATTAAGATTATACCAGCAAGAATGAGTCTTTCTGTAAAAAAAAATGATTTAAATCAAGTCTTACTGACTAGTGATTTAAATCATGATTTAAATCCATTTGATTTAAATCAAATCCACCCTGAGACAAAGTAGAATGTTTGCCACTGAGCTACACTCCCTGTCGTGCCAATTTGGGTGCTCCAGTTCTAACTGCAGACGGAGGAGGCATTGCCTTTTGAAGACGTTGAAAAGGTAGTCTACAAGGGCAAGGTTAGGTCTGCATTACACGCAGAGAGGAGCTGAAAAGAGTTGTCCTGCAAGCCTGAAATCTGCCAAGCCTCAGAGCTTTGAGTAGATGCTGTCTTACTTTTCCCCCTTTACTGCCCAAAGACCAGAACCTTATTCTTTTATCCACACTGCAACCTAAAATTACAACTAGTGCATGTGGATAGCGACTGTTAACATACAGTACACCCTTGTTGTTCCTTGCATTTGCTGACGCTCAGCTGACACTGAAGAAGGTTCTCAACACTAAGGTAGGGATGCTCAGGTTGGCAGTGCGTGCCACATTTTGGGTATGGCACAATTCATTTAAGAAAGTAATCTGGATTTGGAATCTATACCTCCATCAAGAAATCCATCTCTGCCCCAGCCCAAAGAACTTGCATTGGGTGTTCCAAGTGTAAAGGTAAAGGTAAAGGTAACGGGACCCCTGACCATTAGGTCCAGTCGTGGCTGACTTTGGGGTTGCGGCGCTCATCTTGCTTTATTGGCCGAGGGAGCCCGCGTACAGCTTACGGGTCATGTGGCCAGCATGACTAAGCCGCTTCCGGCGAACCATAGCAGCGCACGGAAATGCCGTTTACCTTCCCGCCGGAGTGGTACCTATTTATCTACTTGCACTTTGATGTGCTTTCGAACTGCTAGGTTGGCAGGACAGGGGCCAAGCGGCGGGAGCTCACCCCGTCGCGGGGATTCGAACCACTGACCTTCTGATCGGCAAGTCCTAGGCTCTGTGGTTTAACCCACAGCGCCACCCGTGTCCCTCGTTCCAAGTGTAGGCCTTCAAAAACAAACTTCTTCTACATTCCTGTAAATGATACAAGGACCCAGCCCTGCAGAGCAGATCCAGAGAATCCAAATGCAACTTCCAGAATGCAGTATGCTTTGTGCTCTATTTCATTCATCCAACAGCCCTTCCAAGCATTAACATACAAGCAGAACTGGAGGTCATCTGACCATGAATTGCCCAAGAGCATTCCATGACCTCACCGCAGAATAACAAACGGAATGCATGTATCCCACTTTCACACATCTAATGGGGTGGCCTGGGAATTGGTTGTGCAGATGAAACAGCAAGTAGACCCCTGACAACGAGCACATCCTGGGGGTTTCCCTGCCAACAGCTTAAAGCAATGACAGGCCCCCCACACAAAACACAAGGCAATTCCTCCTCCTTGGCAGCTGAAATCTGTCTCAGCCAAATTCCCCCCAGGAGCAGGTGCCTGGCAAGGGACCAGTCTCCCCTCCCCAATGCATCTTTCTCTACTCCCACCATCCCAAGAGCATCCCGGGCGTGTCGGAGTCAGCCGACAATCTCAAAGGGCAGCCAAAGCACCAGATGATGCCACCTGCCTGGTCCAGCGTGGAAGGTGACCTCCATCACATCCACTGCCAACATGCATGAGCAGCCATCTATGACATGGCAAGGGGCCAGATCCAAACACTGTGACACCAAGTGGTGGCACCCAATGCGGTCCTTAAGAGGAGCTGGTTAGATGGCTAGTTCAAAACTTTCCCTCTCCTGCCCGGTTTTACAAAGAAACTCAAAGGGGCAAACAAAGCAGTAGCAAGACTCCCCAAATGAAGCCAAATCACAGAATCAAATACAGTCGTACCTTGGTTTTCTAACAGCTTAGTTCTCGAACCCTTTGGCTCCCGAACGCAGCAAACCCGGAAGGGATTGTTCCGGTTTGCGAACTATTTTTGGAAGCCGAACAGCCAACAGAGCTTCCACGGCTTCTGATTGGCTGCAGCAGCTTCCTGCAGCCAATCAGAATCCGCACTTTGGTTTCCGAATGTTTTGGAAGTCAAACAGACTTCCGGAACGGATTCCGTTCGACTTCCAAGGTATGACTGTATTGATGCAAACTGACAACGAATCAAACAGTTCCAAAATAGCCGTCAAATTAAACACCCACACATGCACAAGCCAAACCAGAGAAACACTTTACTAAACACTTTACTACTTTACTAAGTAGTAAAACAGTAGCCTATTAAAAACAACACCACACAAACAATTTAGCTATAGCCTAAAGCAGTGTAATGATGAGGCCTTACTCATCCAGCTCCACTTAATATAAAGCCCTCTCTCCTCCAGTTCTTGCAAAACCAACTTGAGTCATATCAGAACTTAATAGTTCCAGGAGTTTTCCCAAAAGCTCAAAAACTGGAATATCTTTACAGTGGTACCTCGGGTTACATACGCTTCAGGTTACATACGCTTCAGGCTACAGACTCCACTAACCCAGAAATAGTGCTTCAGGATGAGAACAGAAATCACGCTCTGGTGGCGCAGCAGCAGCAGGAGGCCCCATTAGCTAAAGTGGTGCTTCAGGTTAAGAACAGTTTCAGGTTAAGAACAGACCTCCGGAACGAATTAAGTACTTAACCTGAGGTACCACTGTATATTACACATTTGGTATGGGAACTTCATAGCAAGTTCCCTTCCTCCACCAGAGGGTTCCCACAGGCCTGGTTGCTCACACCAGATATGAGAGGCCACTGCTTGGAGATGAAAAGGCTCCTTTTGCAATACAGTGGTACCTCGGGTTATGTACGTAATTCCAAGCCAATGAGGCTTGTTTCTACTTCAGCACAAATCCAGCACGTAGGTCAGAAAGGATGTGGGAGAGGTCCTATCCATCACTTGGAGCAACCTCTCCCCACTCTTTCCAAACCTTTACACAGAATAAGCACTCACTAAAGCCGCACGAATCCCAGCACCACAGCTACATGTGTTTTCTGATCTACTGCTCAGACAAGCACCCGGCTTTCACAAAGGCCCCTGGGGAGCAAGCAGTGTGAGATCACCCACAAGGGGCACAATTTGGGTCTGAAGTTTGTGCATGCCTCAGCCTGACCTTGCAAAACACACTGTAACTGTTGCTAAGCCCCAAGGGTAGGATGTGTTCCGCTGAAATAGGACATTCGCAAAAGTCACGATCAAAAGAAAAAGCGAGCTACCTTAATTGTGAGATCACTTCCTCTTTCAAAATTGAAAATCCCCGACAGCTATTCGTGCTGATCTGTGACAGGCAGGTTGCTGGTCTTTGCCATACGTGACTGTGCACTGTGTAGCAGGGAGGGGGAACTTGCAGACCCCTGCACGTTGCTGGACTACAACTCCCATCATGCCCAACCACAAGCAGGCTGTCTGGGGCTGATGGGAGCTGGGGGTCCAACGAAATCGAAAGGGCTGCAGGTCCCCTTACCTTGGCGTACAATAATACGCAATGCAAATGAAAAGGCAGAAAAGAAAATACCATGGGCTAAGTAGCTGATAGGCACGCGGGTGGTGCTGTGGGTTAAACCACAGAGCTTAGGACTTGCCGATCAGAAGGTCGGCGGTTTGGATCCCCATGACGGGGTGAGCTCCCGTTGCTCGGTCCCTGCTCCTGCCAACCTAGCAGTTCAAAAGCACGTCAAAGTGCAAGTAGATAAATAGGTACCACTCTGGCGGAAAGGTAAACAGTGTTTCCGTGCGCTGCTCTGGTTCGCCAGAAGCGGCTTAGTCATGCTGGCCACATGACCCGGAAGCTGTACGCCGGCTCCCTTGGCCAATAAAGCGAGATGAGGGCTGCAACCCCAGCGCACGGAAACGCCATTTACCTTTCCGCCAGAGCAGTACCTATTTATCTACTTGCACTTTGACGTGCTTTCAAACTGCTAGGTTGGCAGGAACAGGGACCGAGCAACGGGAGCTCACCCCGTCATGGGGATTCGAACCGCTGACCTTCTGATTGGCAAGTCCTAGGCTCTGTGGTTTAACCCACAGCACCACCCGCATCCCACCTTGGACATAATCACCACTAAAAAGACCTCTGGGCACAACCCTTGCTCAGGTTCTCCCAACCCACTATCTTGCACACTGGTGCAACTGTGAATGTTTTCGGGGACTAAAAGCCAATCTGGGGGGAGGGGGGGCTGCAAAAGACACAGTGGCTTGGGGGCTTCCTGTGTTGCTTGCCAAGGTATTCGTAAGGCAGCCATATTGACCGGTGCTTTTGTAGGTGTGGTTTGGTTTGCAGTTGTCCTGGGACTCCTCCATGCATTCCTGGGAGGAGGAGAAAAGGAGGAGACAAATCAGCTCCAGCTGTACACCAACATCATATGGCTGGTGGGAAACTGGGTAAATTCCCATATCCCGACAAGCCCTGCACAGAGGTGGCCAGACGAGGCCTCCTGAGAATCCTGAACTCACCTTGCCAGGCTACGCCCGCACCTGCATGCAATTTCTATCATGGGCCACTAAATACCAGTTTCGAAAACCTGCATTTATTATGCAAGTGTGTGCATACACTTACACAGACCGGATAATTTATATGAAATTATATGCAGAACCCTGAGGTCATTTTCCTTAGCTGTTGAAAGCCCCAGATAGTCTTCCCTCCCACATCATCATCTGGAATTACATGTCATTGCCCACACCCTTTCAAGCTTGCCCTCAGAGGTTTTCATTTTTAAAGAAAGCAAAAGCTCGGAGTCTGAGAATATGGAATTCTGTGCCCAGTACCAGAATGCTGGCGAAGCACATAATGGCCTGATTCACTTGCTATGATCTCAGTTTGGTGAACCATGGTTTATCAAACTAAAAGCAAGCATCATGCCCTAACACTTCCTCTCCACCTTAATGCCGGATTTCCAGGATCTGTTAGTTTTCCATTCAATCTAATAATAATAATAATAATAATAATAATAATAATAATAATTTATACCTCACCCATCTGGCTGGGCTTCCCCAGCCACTCTGGGCAGCTTTCAACAAAATATTAAAATACAGTAATGCATCAAACTTTAAACGCTTCCCTAAACAGGGCTGCCTTCAGATGTCTTCTAAAAGTCTGGTAGTTGGAAACCATGGTTTAAGTTCCATCCTGGCTTGCAAACTAGGAGAAAACCATTGTTTCTTGGTTCAGTTGGTAAGAGGACTCTGCTGCTTAACAAATCCTGGAAGTCTTACATGAAGGCACAAGAGAGAATAGAAGAAGATAGACGTAGGCACAATGGCTTATCAGACTGAGGTCATTATGTCTGAACTTGACCAATATATAGAGTTCTACTGAGGGTCATCTGCTGGGGTGAAGCCCAATGCATGCAGAAATAAACCTTCATACATGAACTGGCTGTGCATCAAATGATAACGTTAAAACACACATGATCCAAACTGTCCCTGTTTACAGATAGTCTCTGTTTGTTCCTGGTAGATCCCTGTCCTTCTCTGGAGTGCCTTGTTAACATTTTGTTAGTTTAGTTTGCCAGAGATGTCCATGGTTCAAGCTCCTGCCCCAGGAGATCAATATCTCTTAACTGGGATGTAAACACCTTGCATCTAATGTACACACATGCAACTGTGCACATAGGTTCGGTTTGCATGTACAGTGCTAAGCCATGATTTATCAAAACATGGTTAGTTTGATTATCCATAACCTGCCAAACTATGGTTCGTTTACTGCAAATGAATCATGAATTGAAGCTGCAGTTCTTTTGTTTGCTTACAAACCTTTCTTTAATTACAACATAGATTTATGTGCAACACCAGCACCTTTCCATAACCATGGTTAGCTTGGCCACCCCATACTAGACACTTACCAAGTGATAAAAGACCTAAGGCAAGAGCAAGTGGAAAACAAACCAAACTTTGGAGAAGCCAACCATGGTTTGCTTCCTCATTTGTAGGACATCTCCCACTAGCATTATGTACAAACCAAGTCATATACACCAAGATGCCATGTGAAACACAGCTTGCCATTTCCTGCGGCAATGGGGCATATTTCGAACTGTGAGTAAGAGCTTCTGTGGCTCTGAAGGCAAGGCAGACAAGCTATCGCAAAGTCAACAAACACAGAAGAATGAAAAAACTTTGTTAACGTGTGCTAGCAGACAGTGAGGCTTGCAAAACATCCTTGGCATAAGAACAGAGGTGTTATGGATGAAGGTGATGGAATACATGGAATTGGCAGAAATGACTGGCAGAATCCGAGATCAGGGAGAAGCGGCGGTGGAAGAAGACTGGAAGAAATTTAAAGACTACCTGCATAAATACTGTAAAATTAATGAATGTTGAAGGGATGTTGGACTGAAAATAAGCGGTATTGGTAAAAAGACGAATAAGAATATGTAAATGTGGATTGACAATGGTTGGAAATATATAGTTATAAAAGGTTAAGATAATAAGTAAAGATAAATGATAGAGGGTAAGGATTTGTTGAACTAACTATGTGAACTGGAATACAGAAAAGGGGGGGTGTGAGGAGGTCAGGAAATAAGTAAATGAAAGATATGACATGAAAATATTGACTGTTTTTCTCTTTTTTATTAATTTTCTTCTTTATTGCCTATTTTGTATTTTTTTTGCTTTCTCTTTTACTATTAATAAGTAAATGAAAGATATGACATGAAAATATTGACTGTTTTTCTCTTTTTTATTAATTTTCTTCTTTATTGCCTATTTTTGTATTTTTTTTGCTTTCTCTTTTACTATTGTTATGTTTTTTTTTACTTTCTTATTTACAATTTTGTAATTTTTATTGTCTGGAAAAGTTTAATAAATATTATTTTAAAAAAAGAACAGAGGTGTTATGAGACCCATAAACAAACAGGGGTGCTACATATTCCTATCCTCACCAGTCATATGTTGGACACTAGCCCGGCCCTACCATTAGGCAGAATGAGGAAGGCGCCTCAGGTGGCATATGCTGGGGGTGGGGCAAAGAAGTGGCAGCCCAACAGCCATTCATGCCAACCCCTTGGTCATTCCCCTCGGTTTGATATCAGAGCTGATGTCCTGTTGATCGATCATACACGCCTCCTGCCCAGAAATTGCTACCCTCAGATGCGCTGGGGGATGCTATCGCACTGCCAGTGTTGAAGATTCAATTGCCAGTCCACTCAGCTTCTCCGGCGTGAGTGGGAGAGGGAACATCTTGTGATTTTTCCTCAGGGCCTGGCTGGGGGCATATAATGACAGCATGGCCCTGCACCCTCTTGATGGAGGTGGCTCCTGGGCTTTTGTCAAAAGCCCGACGCAAGCACATGGCAGGTGAAGGTTTTCCTGGCATGGGATAAAGTGATGGGGAGGGGAAGAGAAGAGAGGGTGCAAAACTTCACCAGCTCAGGAACAATTCCAAAAGGGTGCCACTATCGCCCAGCCACTTCACAAATCACAGCAAATGGACCTTCCAAATAAACAAACCATCACAGCAGACTAACATCTGAGCTTTGGAAACAGAAGGTTTGGTTTGGGGCTGGGTTGGTTTTTTTTAAATAAAATAAAACTTCTGGTTGGTACTCAATAGAAGGTTCCCTCCCTCAAGCAAGTAGGAGCCAGTGAAGCTATCTAGGAAGCGTAACAGTTTGCTGCCACCAGGCCTGGTCCTGGTTCCCTCTACCCTCAATAGATACCTGGCCAGGAACAGAAGCAAGAGATAGTGGTTTTAGCCTATCAATCAGAGTTTCCCAAACTTGGTTCTCCAACTATTTTTAGACTACAGTTCTCATCATCCCTGACCGCTGGCCCTACTAGCTAGGGATGATGGGAGTTGTAGTGTAACAACAGCTGAATTCCCAAGATTGGGAAGAGTAAAGGTAAAGGGTAAAGTGGTCCCTGACCATTAGATCCAGTCGTAGCCGACTCTGGGGTTGCGGCACTCATCTCCCATTATTGGCCGAGGGAGCCAGCGTACAGCTTCTGGGTCATGTGGCCAGCATGACTAAGCCGCTTCTGATGAACCAGAGCAGTGCACGGAAACTATGTTTACCTTCCCATCAGAGCGGTACCTATTTATCTACTTCACTTTGATGTGCTTTCGAACTGCTAGGTTGGCAGAAGCAGGTACCGAACAACGGGAGCTCACCCCGCTGTGGGGATTCAAACCGCCAACCTTCTGATCGGCAAGTCCTAGGCTCTGTGGTTTAATCCACAGCACCACCCACGTCCCCAAGTTTGGGAAAACCCTGCTATAAATTAATGATTCTAGATCAAGAACAGGGGAACTTGAGACCCACTACAGTGGTACCTTGGGTTAAGTACTTAATTCGTTCCGGAGGTCCATTCTTAACCCGAAACTGTTCTTAACCTGAAGCACCACTTTAGCTAATGGGGTCTCCTGCTGCTGCCACACCGCTGGAGCACAATTTCTGTTCTCATCCTGAAGCAAAGTTCTTAACCCGAGGTACTATTTCTGGGTTAGGGGAGTCTGTAACCTGAAGCGTATGTAACCTGAAGCGTGTGTAACCCTAGGTACCACTGTAGAGGTTATTGGGCTACAACTCCCGCCAGCATGGCCAATGGCCTGGGATGATGGGGTTTGGAGCCAAGCGCTCCCCATCACTGTTCTAAAGTCTGCTCCAGCCAGGCTGCCATTAGAGGGGCAAAAAGCAAGGCAAGAACTAGCAAACAGTTTGTAAGTATGGCGGGCTTTACATATTCTGCGCCCCAGAAGTCGCTGACAAGCATTTATTGCTGTAGGAGAAAGTGAATGCACCTATGACTCTAGGGCCCCACTGAACAGGAACTATTTAGCCTATGCAAGATCATAACGCAGGCATCACACACACAGACACACACACCTATGAGTGGCAACCGCCACTGGCACTGAGTGGGCCTCCTAAGCTAGTGTGCTGCTCTCAGATGGAATGGATGATGTTGTCCAGTCGCCAATACAGTAAATTGCCAGTCAAGTCATCTTCTGCCCAAAGGGGCACCATGTTGCTCTTCACTTCCGGCAACAAAATGTCTTGGACTAGCCCTGCCTAAGACTTGCTGAAATAGCACATGTGAAGCAACATTTGAAGGCCAAGAATTATGCTGCCCGTGTTATTTAGTGTGCATGCACGTGCATGATAGAGCTACATTACTGTCCTTATTGTGGATCCTATGATTACTCCTCCCATAGGATTTCCTTTGAGCCAGCATTTACCAGGACCAAATAATGAATCATAGAATTAAAGAGTCAGAAGGGACCTCAATGGTCATGTAGTCCAACACCCTGCAATGCAGGAAAGATGTGAGGATGTTTTGGCCATGGGCAAAATGGAATTTCCATACCAGTTGAGGAGCCGCACCGTCACCACAAACAACTGCAATTATGAAACAGAGCATCACTCCAGCCAATAGGAGTCCCAACACTTCATTAAATCGACCATTGATTATTCTCATTTTACAAGCAGAACCACAACAGTGAAAAACTAGAAATTGCCCATGGCCAACCTGTGATACAAATCCAAATTTTTGTAGGTCCATGGCTATTGTTCTGGGGAAGTGCTTCCCAAACCAGGAAATTCCTGTGCTTTTTAGAAAATAATTTTGAGAAATCAGTGTCATACACACCGTATACAAAGCCCTGTGTACCTCAGCTACAGAAAAGCAGAGCTTTCCTATGGACACACAGAGATTTCTCAGGATACTCAGCTTGCTACTGCAGCCCTGTCCAAAATAGCATCACTATATCACAGGCCCCAAAAAACTCAAGGTTGCAGCAAAGACAAGGACAGGACAGGTTGGCGGTGCCTGAAATGGTCTCCCTCGCTTTCTGGGACAGAGCGGAGCCAAGCGCTGTGGCTTGCTATCTCTAGATTTACTGCAGCTGAAAATCTGGGCAATTGTTACAAACCAGCCCTCAAATGAGATCCTGCTCAGGCAATAAAAATAGCCACTAAAGCTGTGGTTACCTGGTTATGTAAAGGCTGTCTGGGCACCCAGCTCAGCCTCCAAAAGCATGGCGGGGGTGGGGGGGGGAGTCTGACCCAGCTGGGAGCCTCCATTCAGATGGGCTGGTCTCAAGCCTCTTGTGGGATTACTAAAGCCCAGCAGCAGCAGCAGCAAACGAAAACCTTGATCAAACATCCAGCCACTGGGGTGGGGGCCCATGTTTGAACCTGGCACGATCAAGCAGGTCCTTGCTTTAAGGCCCAAGAAGGAAGTAGACTAAAATAATCAATGCCTACATATTAATGTCGCACACTTTAACCACTCTGTCTCGTTCGCATGCTGGGTGGTAAAAGTCAACCCCCACTGCCATGGTCCATAATCAATAAGAATCTGTGTTTAAACAGCATAAGTCAGGTCATTTCTTCACAAGTCACTCCCCCTCCCCTTTTTTTGCTTTCACACTTTTATTTTTAGGAATCGTCTCCTTTCCATATAATTTGATAGCACACGGGCCCCGTCACAGCAAGAATAACCTTTTTACAGCACATCGTTCTGCCCCAACTCCATTTTGACCTTGGGCTTGCAGGGTTGGCTTGTGGGGACCTAATTTGCATCTTCCTAGAACAGGGGTAGGGAACCTAAGGCCCAGGGGCAGGATGCGGCCCAATCGCCTTCTCAATCCGGCCAGGGGACTGCTCAGGAATCAGCGTGTATTTACATGAGTAGAAGGTGTCCTTTTATCTAAAATGCATCTCTGGGTTATTTGTGGGGCATAGGAATTCATTCATTTTCCCCCTCAAAATATAGTCCGTCTGAGGGACGGTGGACCGGCCCACGGCTGAAAAAGGTTGCTGACCCCTGTCCTAGAATCACGAGATGCAGCAGAGTCCAGTGCAAGGCGTTCCTAACTGGGTGCCTCAAAGCAGCTGACAAGCCGAGGCATTTCTGAGTACCAGAGCTGCGCTACCCCACAGCTCTCCTCATTTCAGCAGTCTAATTTGGGAGGCAGGGAGAGTAATTTTGCTCCTACTATTGCCGAAACAATACAGAGTCAGAAATCCTTTTACAATCTAGTGCAATCGCCCAGAGACCTGCTGGTAGACTCCCTTCTACCTTCTGCTCACCCCTGGTGCAGAAGGAGGAATTTCAGAAGGTAGAGCTCGTCTGAAGATTCCTTCTCCGCAACTATTAAAGATGAAGAAGAGGGGTCTTCTCAGGCATTTAGCATACTGTGGCTGTGAACACACTACCGGCTTAAAACATAGCAGGCGAAGGTGGTTTTTACCTCAATTTGCAGAAGAAACGCATCAAAACACAGCATTTCCTAAGAAACAGCAGGACAGATACAGGATAGATACGGATTGTGGCTAACTGCTTCCCAAACCTGCAGTGGGAGGGCAGGCTGCAGAGTAAATGGGGTGTATGTGTGTGTGCACAGCACCATTCCTACACTATGCAAGCCCAAATCCAGCACCATTGCAAATACAGTACCATATTTTTCGCTCTATAGGACGCACTTTTTCCCCTTCAAAAATGAAGGGGAAATGTGTGTGCGTCCTATGGAGCGAAGACGCCATAGCCCCGCAACCCTCTCCCGGCTGGAGAGGTGACGCGCGGCTATGGCAGGAACCTCTCCACTGCGCCTTTCCGCTGCTCCCTGACCTGCTCTTTGGGGCTGGTGGTGGGCTTCCCCCCGCCAGCCCCAAAGAGCAGGTCGAAGGGAACCTGAAGCCTGGAGAGCGAGAGGGGTCAGTGCACACCAACCCCTCTTGCTCTCCAGGCTTCCAAGGTAGCCGCCTGAACGGCACCTTGTTTTAGAGCGGGAAAACAAGAGGGGGAAAGTTCTCCCCCTCTCTGTGCAGCGCCTCCTGCCGCCTCACTGAAGGGGCGCTGGGCAGAGAGGGGGAGAATTTTTTTTCTTGTTCTCCCCCCTCTAAAACAAAGAGCGTCCTATTGTCCGGTGCGTCCTATGGTGTGAAAAATACGGTAATTAAAGAGGTGCACCGTATCACTTCAAATACCTTCCCTTTAAAATAAAATTT
The DNA here is from genome assembly GCF_965113315.1 of Podarcis vaucheri. NCBI lineage: Eukaryota > Metazoa > Chordata > Lepidosauria > Squamata > Lacertidae > Podarcis > Podarcis vaucheri. The sequence continues at coordinate 15,138,327 of NC_138760.1, read as the reverse complement.
TAATATCTGCACCACAGACATGTTTCACATTTATACCACTCCAAAGAAAACGGGGAATTGGAGTAACAGTGCTGAGAATTTTATTAAGAGAAGCACATTTTGCAAGGTTTCCTGGGGAAAGGGAATAACTGCTCAACCCGTTTGAATCTGCAGTATAGACATGATCAGGAGAGCTCAACTTCTGAAGCATTATTTTTTTTAAAAAAAACAACAACAGTATCAACAACAAAAGAAATGGAAGGGAGGGTATGTATTTCCCAGGTTCAAAATACTGAAATTTTGGTGCTGGGGGGGGGAATGGAATATCCCCCCAACAGAAATCCAAACTCAGAAACAATGTGCTGACAAATATTTGTGTGGTTGTTCATGAGTGCAACAAATGAATAACTTTTTTGGGTGGGTGGGTGGGTGTACATTATCATACAAAACTTTTAGGTAAATCTCAAAGTGTCACATGAATAGGAGGCAGCAGAAAGAGAAGACAGATTTTCTAGACGTCAGAAGCAATGTTTAAAGTGAGCAGACACTTAAATTTATTTGTTTTTTCAGCCCTGCAAAAGTATAGCATTCATCTGGAGATGTCCAGATATTGCTCACGGCTTAGGTCAAAGCAGTGGAAAAAACGGTTACATGAGAGGACTGTTTTCTGGGACCCCATTACCATCCCAAGGTCAAATGATGCAAACAACATTTTGAGTGGCACTGAAAATAAAAGAGGGCTCCTCTGATTTCTGAGTTAAATTCAATAAGCTGCTTTCGCTGGAAATCCAGTGAATCAAAAGAACTTCATGCCACCATTTCTGTTGAATTGCAGACCACATGTTGAAACAGACAACTTGCTTCCGTGCTGTTAGCTTTTATGATATCCTTTTGCAGCACCTCACAATCCCTTGTGGTTTATACCATCCTAAACAATTTGGTGCTCTCCGCAAATGTGACCACCTCTCTATTCACCTCTAACCCCAGGTCATTTATGAACAAGTTAAGGGGGGGCACCACTCTCAATACAAAAGAGCCTCTATTTCTTCATATTGGAATTCACATTCCAACAAAGGAATTTTTGTTCCTGGGAAGAGCACAGACGTCTATTTTGATCTAATCACTACAAACCACCTACAATTCTATACAAGAAGAAGAAGAAGAAGAGGAGGAGGAGGAGTTTGGATTTGATATCCCACTTTATCATTACCCTAGAGAGTCTCAAAGCGGCTAACAATCTCCTTTCCCTTCCTCCCCCACAACAAACCAGAACAGAGGGCCATCAGTGATCAGTAGGCCGTTAGAGGCAGTGGCGTAGCGTGGGGGGTGCAGAGGGGGTTAGGGGGTGCAAATCCACGGGTTAGGGGGTGCAAATTACTTGCCTTGCCCCGAGTGCTGACAACCTACGCTACGCCACTGGTTAGAGGAACAGCCACAAGTGTTTTCTTGAAAACCATGGTTATAAACCAGAGTTTAATTTTCACTGGATAAGAACATCCGGTGAAATAGGGCATGCAAGATTGCAAGAGACAATTATAAATAGCAAAAATGCTAGTTTAAAACAGACAACTAACACGCTGGTCCCCACTGCACTCTTTAGGTATATAGATACAGTGGTACCTCATGTTAAGTACTTAATTTGTTCCGGAGATCCGTTCTTACCCTGAAACTGTTCTTAACCTGAAGCACCACTTTAGCTAATGGGGCCTCCCACTGCTGCCACGCTGCCGCCGCACGATCTCTGTTCTCATCCTGAAGCAAAGTTCTTAACCCAAGGTACTATTTCTGGGTTAGCAGACTCTGTAACCTGAAGGGTCTGTAACCTGAAGCGTATGTAACCTGAGGTACCACTGTACTTGACTGGAGATTGGCCGATAATCATAGTGAGATCCTCAAACTGGTATAAAATGCTCATTCGCATGTGTGGCCCACTCCCTGCCCAGATCTTACCCACCTATGCCCTTGGGCCAAGGTGAAAAACAGGAAAGCAAGTCTTTACCTCCACTGGGGAGCCAGGCTAGTGAATGCCCACCACCACCTCATGCACAATGGGGTTATGTAACATTGTTTAAGCGAAACAGGACAGGAATGTTGGGGATCAAGATTCCCAGGACTAATTCCCAGCACCAGCAGCTGCTAGTGGGTGGCCAATTACAGGAAGCATCATTTGAATACAACACCCAGCTTGAGTCAAGCCAGTAAGCATGAGAGAGAAGAATGGAGAGCCTACCACGCAGCCTCCTTCGTCCAAGTAGCAGCTGTCTCAAAACAGCCAATTCCTTCCATTAAAAAAAGGCACATTGCCAAATGGAAGAGTTTCAAACTACAGGGACACCTCTGGGATGCTCTCACACTGCAATTCTTTTCCTCCCCTTTCCTTTTCTTGTTTGTAATGCACTTTAAATAAAGTCAGGATTCAAAATGCTCAAAGAAGGCCTCTGGTGTCTTGATCCAGCTGTGTCTGTATGATAAGTAAAGCATGCTTTCCAGCTGCACAGAAAGCTTCTTCACATAAAATTACTCTGTGAAATCCAAAAGCTTGCCACCCTGCCAACATGGTCTAATGCCGAGCTAGGCAACATGATTATCTCGGATGCTGTTGAGATACAGCTCCCATCATCCCTGATCACAGATCATGCTGGTTTATGTAACAAATATGGTCTCATTTGCCTTCACTGCATGCCTAGGAAGCAGGGGAGGGGAGACAAGTCACAGGGCAGTAAGATTTCAGTTCTGCAGATAAGGAACTGTGGTGGCCATGGCACAGTCAGGATGTTAGGGCAGATTCCCCCACTGAACCACATTGGCTCACTGGTTAGGAATGGGGATAAGGGAAGGCAGCAGCCTCCACAAGTCAAATCAGGGGTCAGGGCCTGTTGCTATTGCTGCCTGCCGATCCCATCTGCATCCTCACTTAACCCCGCTTCCCAGCTGGACTTAGCAGCTGAGGGATTATTCAAGCCCCCACAGAGCTGGTGTAGCAAAGCCCTGGGACAGCCAAGCCTTTGCTGCCACTCTGCTCACATCACAACTCTGTGCAGTCCACAATGAAATAATCCTCCCTCGTATAATCTGCATGCAGGAAACCCAAATTCAGTTATCAAAACAATTTGCATGCATTGGCCTACTCTTATGTAATTTATTCTGCTTTCAGTGTTCGGTTTTTTCAAGGAATTTGCTGGGAGAGGGGAAGCTGCAGACCCAAGAGAAGCGGTTTCCAGACTGTGTGTGGGTGATCCCTGGAGTCCTAAAGAAACTTTTCAGGGGGTACTGACAGGGCAGGAAATGGCAGACAAGAGTCCCTGAAATGAGAGCTGGCCCGCCAATCATGCAATTAACAGCCATGTGGGAGCCATCTAAACCAGAGATAGACATATGCATCTCTTTGGATATTTTTGGACTACAGCTCCCATCATCCTTGGCCACTGGCTATGCTGGATTGAGCTCATGGAAGTTGTGGGTCCAAGACAACATCTGATTCCCTTCCTCTGTTCTAACTAGTGTGCCTTAAGTTCACGTGGGACAACACACAGCAAAGACCAGGCATCTGGGCCAATGCCCTATATGTACCAAATGTATACTATGGAACATGTTCCAGAATCCTTGGCAGCATGGACACAGTTCTTTGGCAGCCCAGCCAATAAGAAAAGGGTTTGCCAAAGGTTTAAAGCTTGAAAAATCACTGGCATAAAATAAGAAAGAACGGCATAGAACAGAGATAGACAACATGGTGCCTTCTAGTAGTTGTTGGGACTACAACTCCCATAATCTCTGAGCATTGGCCACAATGGCTGGGAGTTGGAGTTCAGCAACACCTGGAGGGAAACACGCTGACTTTCCCACCACATAGGCTGGAGGGAAGAGAGTCGCCAAGTTCAGCAGAGTTGTCACGAGAAGAACAATACCCATGCGAGAAGGACTTCTTTCAATGCGCAGCAAGTTCAGCTCCTGATCACAGGCACTTTGGCCCAGAGTCTTGTTGCTGTAACAGCCTAACAGAAGGCTTAGACATTTCTTTGTTTTATAATAAGCTAAGGTTGAGTCTTGTCACAGCATCCTGGCCAAAAGGCAGCCACCTAAATCAGGAGGATGCTGGGAAACTCTGGCATCAAAGAAGAGTTGGAGCCAATCTTGTAAGATGTGCAACATCAGTACCAGTCCTCACTGTGGCATTGAAGCCTTAAGCTAACTAATTTAGGCACACAACATGGAAGAGTTTGCACAGAGCCACAACGCAGTGTATTTTCATTTGCTTTCCATAAAGAACGATAGAAAATCTGGTCAGTGTCCTGCTCTGTGGTGTGGCGAGGGAAAAGGGAACTCTGAAGTTGCTCCACCACCAAACAAACTAACACTGAGCCCTTCTAGACCAATAGCAGCAGGGGCAGCCTGACTCTTGAGTAACGTGTGCTGCAAGATGCCACTGACTTAAAGGGGGCATGCCTTCTCCAGTCCTAGTCTGGCTTAGAGTTAACTCATTGAAAGTAATGTCATTTAAGTTATATGTGTCCATTAATTCCAATGGGTCCACTCTGTGTGGTGGGGGACTAGGACTGGATACAGGCCACATATCCCACTTCTTATTTCCAGCCTAGACCTACAAGTTCATGCTAAGAGAAGCTTTGGAGCCACCTGGACAAGTCTCTCTCTCTCTCTCTCTCTCTCTCACACACACACACACACACACTTCCCCTTTTCATTCTGCTGATGCGCCTTTCCATTTCCCTTTAGGACAAAAAGCTGAACTCTTGATCTTAATGTGGAATGATACAAATTGACACAGAATGAGCTATATTTATTTCACATAACTTCGTCAGCCAAAGGCCATCGTCTCAAAGAACGCAACCGTCTTGAGTCCTACTCTTCCATCTTCTCCCTGAACACCAGCGTCTGTTTTGACTCTGCTTCTAGATGTTTCTGTCCATCCAAACTCCTCCCCCCCAAAAAAACCCCCCTCTTCTTCCTGTATTCTCAAAACAGATGAGATAAGAGAGGTGTCAGGCAGATCAGGAGAGAAGGACTGCAGTGCAGTGGCAGTGCTTGGCTTGCAGAAGGTCTCAGGTGGGATTCCTGGCATCTCCAGGTAAGAGCTGGGAATGTCCCCTGCCTGAATCCCTGAAGAGCTACTGCCAGTAAGTGGACAATACTGAGCTAGTCAGGCCAATAGTCTGATTTCTTAGAAAGAAAGAAAAAGACAGTCCCAATTCCAAGCAAAAGCCGAACGAGACCCGTCTTTTAACAGCGCATCCTGGACACATTCAGCCTCTGGCATAATTGACAACCAGTCAGCTATGCCAAAGGCAGCACAAAGCAAACTTGGCTGAGAAACTGGCCAAAGGAGCTAAAATGCAAACAGCACCAGGGCCAGTTCCCCTAGCCAGCCTGAGCAAGGAGGGCCAAATTCAGGGGATATAACACACTGCACACTGAGACGCACTGGACAGTTTACGTCATGGGTATGCAAACTAAGGCCCAGGGGCCGGATCTGGCCCAATCGCCTTCTAAATCCAGCCTGCAGACGGTCCAGGGATCAGTGATTCTTACATGAGTAGAATGTGTCCTTTTATTTAAAATGCATCTCTGGGTAATTTGTGGGGCATAGGAATCCGTTCATTTTTCTCTCCAAAATATAGTCCAGCCCCCCATAAGGTCTGAGGGACAGTGGACCGGCCCCCTGCTGAAAAAATTTGCTGACCCCAGTTTACGTTATGTGTGCAAGGCTAAAGCTAATGGTCTGGGAAGATATAAGCCTGCAAAGTTTCGTGCCAATAGTAGTAGTAGTAATAATAATAATAATAATAATAATAATAATAAAGCATTAAGTCTTTGGAAGAAAAGGGGCTGAATTTCAGCCCAAGCTGCTGCCCCAAGAGCACACTTGATAAAGTGGGATCTCACAGTCCATCTTGATGCTCCAGAGCGGGTAGATCTGCTGGCCTGCAATTGCCCTGCCAGGCACCAACACTACTCACAAGACTTCCATCACTGCTTTTCACAGCACATTATTTTGATCAGCCCCTTGGCACTGCATGGCATTCCCCACCCCAGTTAGTGGCTGTCATTGCTCTTTACACTATTATCCCCTTTCCTAGGCACACTCACTGCTGTTCTGTTGCCCTGTACTCACCAGCTTCCCATCCCACTACCCAAGACCAACTCACTCATCTTACTAGCATAGTTCATCACCGACGTTACAGGCACCCTTGCCATTCTCTAAACTCTCCTTTACATACACTGCCTCTGAACGCCTCTTGTTGGAGACACTCCATGCCCCGTGATCACCGCAGCATGAAGCCTGTGCGTTTTGTCCTTGTTAACTGACTGTGCCACCATCTTTTCCAGAAATCTTCACTGGAATGACCCTGCAGCTCAGAACACAGCCACCTGACCGCTATTATTCACTATTTCTGTCACAACGTTGCTCGCCACCTGCATTTGCAAATCCTCTCAATGGCTGATCAGGACTGAAGCTGGCTGTTGCGCAACTGTGTCCAATGAAGCCCAGGATTGTGTTGGGATTTGACGCAGAGGCATTCCAAGCCACATGCAATCTGGGAAGCCTCTAGATTAGGAGCATCTTGGCTGCAATGTCTCTGCTGGACCATGACAAGATTCCCCAGTGGAAAAGGAGGAAGTGGGAGAAAGAATTAACAATAAATTGGTGACAGAGAACCTGTCATCCGCCAGGTGTTTGTAGACCACAACTCCTATCTCCCCTGGCCATACAAGCAGGGGGATGGATGGGAGGTGGTGCCCAACATCTTAAAGAGCCACGGGTTCTCCAGCCCAGATCAGTAAGTGGAACTGCATTAGCCGGAGCTGAAACAAAACCAAGTCACAGGCCACAGGGCCGTGCCATGGAATCTTTGTGCGGCATTTCCCACCCCAGAGGCAAGTCTGGCACCTACCTGGGAAATACCTGGGACTCTGGCCCGATTCCATGTCTCACACACACAAGCTACCCGGCAGCATGAAACCCAGAGCTGGAGCAGAGAGACAGATGGATACAGAAAAGAGAAAGTGAGGAAAGGGGAGGGAAGTTTAGGACATAGTGGAGAATTAGAAATAGGCAAGGAAGCGTAAGGGGAAAGACAACAAGAGAGAAGGAGGGCTGTGAGCACAGACCAGAGGCGGTGAGGGCTTCCCCAGCAAACTCCAAGCCTTGCCTGGAGGCCCAAGAATGAGATAAAGTCAGTCCCTTCCCTCTCCTCCCAATCCTTTCAATCCCCGAGGCAGATTCTTACAGGGAAGCTGATTTATTCTGAGTCAGACCACTGGTCCATCTAAACCAGTATTGTCAGCACTGACTGGCAGCAGCTGCCCAGAGTTTCAGGAAGGGAGTCTTCCCCAGTCCTAAAGGGAGAAGTACCTGCATGCACAGCCCTTCTCCCAAATCAGTTAAAAGGCAACAGCGGAGCCGAAGGATGCAAGTGCAAGGACTGTGAATGGAAGGAAGGCCGAGTTACCGAGCCCCTTTATCAACGAATCAGGTCAGACACGTAGGCAAGTGGCTGCCAGGCTTGAACAACATGGGTCACAGATCAGCAAAGTCCCATAAGTCAGACCTTTGTTCCTCCTCAGGACCCTTGTGAGATGCAAGACATCCAGAAAAGGGGAAGCTACTGTGATCCATAGCGATGGGGGGTGGGGCGGTGGGAAGAGACAGGCCACACCACTGCCATAGGCAATAGAGGCCAGGGGCCAATTTGGGCTGGAGTGCGGGGGGGGGGGCAGGGTGGAGTGGGGAGAATGCCTGCATTTGCCAAGGCAAAGCAGGCAGGCAGCTAGTAAAGAGAGATTTGCCAACAGGCAATCCAAAGCGCATGCATTTTTGCAAGGTCAAGATGGGCACTTACAGAGCTGGATAGGAGGTTGTCATTGGGGGGGGGGAGAGCGACTGGGAGAAGGATGGGGTTCTGAAAGGCATCACTCAGGCATGCTGGACGTTATCCCTTTTAGTTGTGTTTTATTTTGCCCAAGGTCTTCCTTGTGTGGGACGATAAGACCGGATCACAGCCCAACAGGCCTGGCTCAAGATTCTTGCTTAGGGAAATTAAAACATTGCTCCCCACCCCTCTCCTGTGCTCAGCAGCATAACAAGAGCACATTAAAGGACCCAAGAGATAACCAAGTCAATATCTCCCCCCCCCACCCAAGTTTCATTTGTAAGGTCTGTCACTTCTTTGCTCACTTCTCTTTTACAACTGAATCTATGCCCCCAGGCAGTGGCGATCAAGAAGGCTCTCAATTATGTCTACTGGAATGCGGGTGGGGGGGTATCACTCAACGGAGGACAAGTGCACCTCCTTCAAAGTGAAGTCTTTCCCCCTCTCTCTCTCTTTTCAGTGCACTTTACTATAGCTAAGACATATACCTAAGGCATTGGCCCAGCTTGTCTCTGCAGCCTAGATCTGCTCCGGCTTGGAACTCCAAGGGCACGTCCATCTCTGGATATATCTATGCACCGTAGCTGTACCTCCAGATTGGCCAAGATGTATGTTTGTGGTGGGGAGCGCTGTTCTTTCACTGCATTCACAACATCATGTCCCTCGGCCCAGATTAAGTAACCCAGAACCGTGGATCATGTACTCACAGGCATTTGACACAGATCAAAACTCCCCCCCCCCTTTTGCTTGGGAAGGAAGGCCACCTTTTGCAGGACCTTAACCTCCTCCTTTCACGGGTGGCACTGTGGGTTAAACCACAGAGCCTAGGACTTGCTGGTCAGAAGGTCGGCAGTTCGAATCCCTGCGACAGAGTGAGCTCCCGTTGCTCGGCCCCTGCTCCTGCCAACCTAGCACTTTGAAAGCACGTCAAAGTGCAAGTAGATAAATAGGTACTGATCCAGCGGGAAGGTAAACAGTGTTTCCATGCGCTCCTCTGGTTCGCCAGAAGCGGCTTAGTCATGCTGGCCACATGGCCTGGAAGCTGTACGCTGGCTCCCTCGGCCAATAAAGCGAGATGAGCGCCGCAACCCCAGAGTCGGCCACAACTGGACCTAATGGTCAGGGGTCCCTTTCCCTAACCGCCTCCTTTAGGTACGCAAGGGTACCTAAAGAGGGAAAGTAACTCGTGTTAGAGGACTGCAACCCCGCTCTCAGCTTCAACCCACTTCCTGTTCCTTGTTCCCAATGGCTCAACAACCAAGCCACCATTCAGCTCAATGACACTGCTGTTAGGGGGCCTGGAAAGAGAAAGGAAAAGACCCCTTGCTAAGCAGCCCCACCTATGATGGGGAGCCGGTTCAAACAGCAGACCTGTCTTTCTCCCACATGGAACAGGAAAGGAAAGCGCCTGTGAAGGAGGGAAGAGAGAGGAGGAGGAGCCTCTGAGTCGTCGTCCCCCCCCCCACTCACGCACAGAGATCTAGGTCAACACTGATGCTTCAAGCTTTGGACAGTTTGTCAGAATAAGGGATTCATCTCATCTCTTTCCTTTCTCTCTCTCTCAACCCCCCCCCCCCATATCTCCTGCCTGGCAACTAGCTTGTCTCTCCCCCTACCCCTCCTCTTCAGCTTCTGGGCAAACAACCCAGTGGTGGGGTCAGCTCATCAGAGAGACCCTCCATAAGCCAGGCAAAGGTCGGGGGGGGGTCGTGTTTCTCAACTTGCTGGAGATCTGGGTGCCCTGTTTCCGTGGGTGTGCAAGGGAGGCAATCGCTGGCTGCCCTGTCTCTGTCCCCGGGGTAGTTTGTCCCCCCACATTTGCCCCAATGCACCCCTTCCTCTGCCGTGTTTCCCACCCCCGCCCGGCTCCCGACACCGCATTGCCAGCCCTCGTGCCTCCTTCTCTCCCCCCCCCCCGCCCCAAGTAGCGCTGTTCAGAACAGTTCAATAACTTCCACCTTGTGACGCAGACCTGAGCTGTGTTTGGGGAGGGGGAAAGGGGGCGATGCAATGGTAGATGGGAGGAAGGTGACGGGCTCCCTCGTAATACCACAAACCCCTTTTCTAATGGGGTGAGAGGGCGAAAGCGAGCAGAACGATCTTCCAAGCATTGCCCTTCACTCGTCACCCGAGAGGCACTGCAACCCGGCATTCACACGGTCGTCCCTTCCCGATCCGGATCTTGGGGAGACGAGTCTAGATTGTGCCCTATGCAGCATCACTGGGACGGCTGAGAAATTAAGGAATAGGGAACATTGCCCCCTTCCCACCCCCTCTCTATTTCGTTTCGCGAATCCCAGGCAGCCAAAGATCCCAATTTTTATGGAGGGGGGGATCTTCTCCATAGGGGTTGGTCGGAGAGGGATCGGAGCCTTGGGAATAAGTATGGGATTTTTCCCAGGACGGGTGTCGGGGGGGGGGGGAATTCCCAGGGCAAAAAAGTGAATGAGACCCAGGCGGGAAGGCAGGAAGGAGGTGCAGAAGCCGGAGGAGGCAGCAGCAGCGTCACTCACCTAGGATCATCCCCGCTGAGCTCACGCTGCCGGAGCAGCACCTGACGTCTGGCAGCGGCGCAGCAGGATGGCAGGCAGCCGCCGAGGCAGAGGATCAGCTGCCGCCGCCTCCTCTTCTTCCTCCTCCGCCTCCGCCTCCCCCGTGTCCGCTGCGGTGCTGCTGCTGGTGGTGGTGGCGGCGGAGGCAGCAGCAGCGCTAGGAGCGAGCTGGGTTGGACGACAGCAACGGTGGCGGCGGCGGCCGGAGCAGCAGCGCCGGCGCAGGAGCAGCGCCGGCTGCAGCAGGGCTGGCGAGCGGCAGAGCCGGAGTAACAGGAGGCATCGCCAAAAAAATGTCAGCGCAGCGAAGCACACACGCTCCCCCCCCCTCCCCGCTCTACACCCCCCGGCAGGCGGCTCGCGCGCGCCCTCTCCGGCTCGCCATTGGCCGCGGCGCAAAGGCGGGCGCCCAATGAGAGCGGGCCGGAGCCAACTCGCCGAAAACACTCACACGCACACTCAGCGCCAAAGCCCTCGAGCGGGAGGAGGGCTCCCTCCTCGACCCGCTCCTCCTGCCCCTCAAAGTCTGCGTAGCCGGCCCGCCACGCGCGCTCTCTCCGCAGTGGCAGCTGCAGGTAGAAACGCGCCACCTTCGGCGCCTCTCGGGCGCCTCGCGCGCTGGGACACGCCGCGAGCCCCCCCCCTCCCCGGCCACCAAAACCGGGCTGAGGGGGGACGCGAGGAGGCGGCCGGGTCGTCAGAACCAGCGCGCGCGCGCACGAACGCACGCACGCGCGCACACACCTGGCGTGGCAGGACAGCAGCCCGCGCGCCGCGACGAAGCGGGGACGCTTTCTGCAGGCCGGTGCTTTCTTTGCGCGCCTTCACTTCTGGCGAAAAAGCGCCGCCAGAGCGTTGGGGGGGGAGAGAAAGGGGTCCAGGAATATCTCTGCCTGAGCAGCAGGGTTAAGTTGGAGGGCCCATGGTGGAGAATGCTAAAATATGACTATTATCATTATCAGCAGCAGCATGATTTCTAAATTCCGTGCCAAGGAAAGGTGGATTTTGCAATCTCCCGGCGTTTTGAAAATCGCACCTTTTACATATAAAACTTGCATTTTTACTATTCTGCAAATGAGGGCGGGCAGGAGGGCTATGCATCTTGAAGCCCCGTAGCACTGCAGGCTTCAGAATGAGTTTGTAGGCAGCTTAGGGGTGTATTAGCAAGTAAGTCCAAAGATGACCAAACTATTTACGTATGTGACAATAGCAGCTGGAATATTATATGCACAGAACAAACACAATGTTCTACAAATTACATAAGCAACATTTAAATTACTTCACACCTTTGCTCATTCACTTGTGGAATTCATTGCCACAAGATGGGATGATGGCCTGTGTCTTCGCCACACCTTGTGACTGCTTAAGAACATACAGTATTAGTCAATCAAGTAGGTGGAGGATAAACAGCTTTTGGCTCTGGTATCAAAATGAAGCCATACCTCTTTGATAATGAGTAGAGATGGCATCCTCTGTCATAACTTTGCTTATGAACTTCTCAGGTGCCTATGGCTGGGCTCACTTGGAGACAGAATGCCAGTCTGCTTGAGGGTCCTTTAGTCTGCCACAAGGAGTGAGGCTGTTCTTCCTGTCTGAGGCACGAAGTACCTGTTGCATTTGTCATGGGGATGCCCCTGAGAATAGTGCTCCCCACTGTATAAGACTTGGAAGCACCCACAAAAATAAATATGGATGATCCGACTGTTCTGGGGAGGGGGGGGGGCTTTCCAAAATTGGTAGCCATGTTGGTGCAACGCATACAAGGAGTTGGGACCTGTGACCTTCCCGATGTTGCTGGACTGATTCCCGTTGTGGCTGATGGAGTTGGGAGTCCAACAACGTCTGGAGGGCCCAGTGGCAGAGGAAGCCTTTTGGGCACCTGGGAAAATGCACCCAGGGATGGGCAGAGCCAGAGCTAGCGGTGGCGTGTGTCCCCAGGGGGAGGGCGCCGGCAGCAGGTAGCATCCCGGAGGGGCACCACCAGCGGCAATGTCAACCCCCGCCCCAGGGATGACACCAGGGTCAACCGGCCCCCACCACCCCTACCTTGCTCAGCCTCTGGGAGGGCCACAGGTTCTCCATGGCCAGAAAACGTGTATTAGGGTGCTAATATGCTAATGCTAATCCAAGAGAAGCTGCCGCCCACATGCACCAGGTAGATGTTACTGTGGAGCATGGAAAAACCCTTTGTAGACAGCACGTCTGATGAGCATGTCTAATCCTCGAGGGCAGGGGAGTATAGGGCACAGACAAGTCAAAGATCTTTTCTCCTGCTTGCTGCATTGCCTTTGACAGGCTGGTGAGGGGGGGGGGACCCTGAGCCTCTTGTCCAAGGTCTCTGTCTGATCCAATTAACACAGTCTGCACCAACCTCCTTAAGAGCTACATATCCAGTCAGGTTCCTATTGGCTGTGAGGACTGAGAGAGAGAAGACCAGTATGGGATGAAACACTGTCAAGTACAGGAAACGCTGAAACTCCTCACCAAACCCCCACATATACAGCTCATCGTTGGCATCCTGTATTTGCATGCCGCTTACTGCCAGAACAGTATCTAGGCATGCCCTGAATAGTCATGGATATGTATGATTCTTAGGGTTAATTTGCACAAAAATATCCATTGCTGCTCAACAATAGGACTGCCAGCTTTTTTTCCTGGCAAGGCTCTCCTGATTTTTAACAACTGCCTGACAAGCAGAAATACAGCAGCCGGAGCTTTTCAGCAGAGTGCAGGTGCGGTGATGGAGAAAGCTTCCCCTGCTAAGTTTCTCTTTTGCTATCGAGTTGTTAAAGGCATTGGAGGAAGGCCAGGAAAGAAAGTTGACCACCCTACTTGATGAATACAGAAATATCCAGAGATATCCTGCACTTGCGGAAGAGTCATTACAGAATAATCAACCACAAGAGGTTTTCGTTTTCCTTTCTTTTTTAATTTTCCAAGTGGTGCTAGTAGCAAAGCGTTGCCGCGTGGAGCCAGCCAGCCAGCCGTGCCCCTTTTCAGGATAATCCATTCCTACTGCCTCTGTTCCCCTCCCTCTTTCTAACAATCCATCTACATTTCTATGTTCACTTAGTGTGCTCGATTCTCATCAGCCTGGCTTTTCTTTATTATTATTTCCCTCTCTTAGAAGTTCTGTTCCCCTAAAGATTTTTTGAACTTCTGCAAACCCTGGGATTTCCTCAAGGCTGCTGATACCTCCCTCTGGGATGTGGGTGGTGCCTTTGGAGACTACAGACGGAGCCACACTTGGAGAATGAACTTGCTATTAGCATCTGAGATTCTACCTTCATCCATACATTGGGTTGTTCTCCTAGTTCTACTCAAAGAAGACCCACGGGGTTCTCAAATCCCTTTCCAAGGGAGAGCATTCACAAGTTGAGATGTATCAACACAAAGTGATGAGACTCTGGCACACATACACAAGTGGTTCAGCCCTTAAGAGGCGTGTGGACAAGCACCCATTCCATGCTGGTTATTAGAAAGTACCCACCTCCTTAAAGCCCCACAATTATCTTGCCTATGCCTGCTGAAGTCCTGTAACACAGCACCAATCAAGTATGAAGCTTGCTTTTTATAGCAAAGGAAGGTGAGAGAAGCCTTTCGCTTACAAAGAACTCTACTTCAGATGGGAGGTTAGAAGCAACTGGCTCAGCGCCTCCGACTTTCCTGAACAGGAGTTGGATCTAACACGAAAATCTCAACTCACCTATGTCGTAGGAGAGGTGCGTTAGCTCCTTCCACATCTTCTCCCCTGTCTCGTGAGAAGGTGCTGGCTTGGGCAGAAGTGGGAAAGGGCTCCAGCGTGGGACAGGCTTGGGGGAAAGGTGTGGAAACTGCTCTGACGTGGAGCAGCAGGCTTGGGCAGGAATATGGCGGGGGTGTGGGGGCAGGGCGTGGAGCAGCTCTCTCTCAAAGGCTGCGGCTAAACAAACAGGGCTCTGTGTAGGGGTATCAGGGCATGCATCGCAGTGATGGTTTTCTATCTTTACTCTCCAAAAAAGGAGGTGCAAGGTAGCAAACAAATAGGCTATGGTTTTTTTTAAAAAAAAGCAGCCTAAACCACGACGAAACACCATTGGTAACTGACTCTGATTGACTGATGAAATCCTGCTGAAACAATCGAGCAATCGCCATCCTTCTAAAATGACATGCGGCAGGGCAGGGATTATTATTATTATTATTTATTATTATTTATAGGCTGCCCATCTGGCTGGGTTTCCCCAGCCACTCTGGGCAGCTTCCAACAAAAGATTAAAAATACATGGATGGAGAGGTAACCTGTGGTCCTCCAGATGTTGTTGGACTCCAAGTCCCATCAGCCTCAGCCACTTTAGCCAGTGGGCAGGGATGATTTAGAGTCCAGCAGCATCAGGAAGGTTTCCAGCCCTTGCAGGTAGGACGTCTTGGGAAGAGAATTCCACAGCTGGGGTGCCACAGCAAAAAAGGCCATGTGATATAATAGATTTCATTTCGCAGGCAGAAAGCACTCTGAGTAAGGCCTTCATGAAAATCTTTATTTGCTTATGTGGGTTCGTATGGAAGAAGACACTTGCTTAGGTATGCAGCTCGTGTAAACTTTCACAGCAAATAAGCAGCACCTTGCCTCATGAGAAGAAGCAAACAGAAAGCCAGTGAAACGAATGCAACAACATTCTTATCTGCTTTCAGCAACTTACACAAGTTAACTGGAGGGCCACAACATTCTGCATTAGCTCTGCTTTCTTAACAGTAATCAAGGGCAGCCCCACATAAAGTGCACTGCAGTAGTCAATCCCCTGTTTTACCAAAGCGTGGTCCTAGTCCTCCAGGAAGGGGTGCAGTTAGTGTATCCATGTAGTTGATAAAAGCTTTCTTCACATCCACTTTCACTTGTGCTTCAGAATTAGACCTAGGAACACTTACTCATACTTTCCTCGTAAATTAAGTATTCAGCTCCCACCCCCAGCAGCTGAATGCTCTGCAAAGCCATGGAGTCAAAATAATCCTTCCTGATGGGAAGCGGTGGAGACTACCCTGCTCTTGTAAGGTTCACATACACACAAAAAAGTTTGGTTATTACCGGTATAAAGGATTATAAAAGAGTGTCTCCACCTCCATCATTCTGCCCGGACACTGAGGTTCAGCGCCGAGGGCCTTCTGGCGGTTCCCTCGCTACGAGAAGCCAAGTTACAGGGAACCAGGCAGAGGGCCTTCTCGGTAGTGGCACCCGCCCTGTGGAACGCCCTCCCACCAGATGTCAAAGAGAAAAATAACTACCAAACTTTTAGAAGACATCTAAAAGTTTAGGGAAGCTTTTAATGTTTTAATAGGTTATTGTATTTAGTGTTCTGTTGGAAGCCGCCCAGAGTGGCTGGGGAAACCCAGCCAATGGGCGGGGTATAAATAATAAATTATTATTATTATTATTATTATTATTATTATTATTATTATTATTACTACTACTACTACTACTACTATTCCAACTGCACTCTCTTCCGTCAGGTAGGATTCCCACCAGATTGTGCCACTAACAGCTATTTGACAGCATGCCAATGATGCAGTGATGAGACAAAAATTTAATTTGTTGATTTCTGCCCAGGAAATAAAGCTGAAATCTGAGTGCTAACTATGCATTAAGACCAGGTTATTTAAAAAATAAAAAATAAATATCACTAACAGCAGCACACCCTGTATGCGTGGGGGGAGGGCAGGTTGTCATTAAGACAGCAATATGTTCAGAGGGGAAATTTAACCAATTTCTTCCCTGTCACGACCCTGACAAATGTCAGCCCTGCATTTCTCTTGGCCTCAAAAGAAGAAAAATCTGTTAACATCAGTGGAGGCTCCACTACCCCACCCCTGGGCTAATAGTTTGTGGAAGGGGAAGGGGGAGCTGAGATCACCTGTGAGCACAGACACTTATTTCACAAGTGCTCTAAAACATGTGCTTTTACTATGTGGGAGACTATTATCTCCCCGCCCCATTTTATCATAAGAGTACTGAGGCAGAAATTTGCCATGTGGTTATTCATCTGCCTCCAATGTGGTCCTGTGAATCAGCCCACTGTGAGAACAGAAGAATAAGAACACAAGAAAAGGTATAAACGGTTTATTGTGCATTTGAGTGGCATAACCTCTTGTTTGAAGAACGCAGCCTAAGAAGTTTGCCGGCTCAGTGTGGGATCCCAGCAAAGATTTTGATCATTTGAGGCATTTTCTTTTTGGCAATTTCTCGGTTTGCTGTTGTTGTTGTTGTTTTCAAATCAACAGCCAAACGCGTCCGTCATCTCAATAAGCTGAGTAGCTAAGTGCCATTCAAAACTACCAGCTTGTATGTCAACTCGTGCACAAAGACAGGTGCAGACATGCTTTCAAAAGCCACACTTAATTGCAACACTCACAGCCGCCTCCTGAGATAAGTGCAGACTTAATACCCATGTTATCTCTCCCCACCCCACCCCCTTCTGCAAATGTAGCTAGCTGTACATAATAATTCTTAAAGCCAGGGAGCAAAAGTCAGCCCATGTACTGCATAATGACGCTGTTTCCCCTTTGGTACATGACAGATCCACTGTTATAGCACCTGGGGAAGATCTGAATAATCAGGAACATCACAGCATGTCCAGACTGAGGTGTGATTGCCACACGCTTAAGAACATGAGAAGTGCTTTGCTAGTTCAGAGCAATGGCTCCATCCAGCCCAGCTCCCTATCCACAGGTCCAGCCTGGCTGAAACTACAGTCTACCAACACCCAGGCACCCTCGGCTAAGAATCCTTGCATTAGGTACTTGCAAGCAGCATGTGGCGAGGATGAGTGTTCATCCCCTGCAATGTACATGGACTCTGAAGCTCCTGTTCCAATCCTAGCTACTCACAGCTTTCCCAGTCCCCATAAATTTGCCCAACCTGTGCTGAATCTGCCTAACAGCAGAACTCCGTCTTCGACAGCTCTATCTCAGCATTCCATTGTAATCAGGAGAGGATATGAAGGTGTTTGACAGATTCTAGAAACATTGATGGATAGGTGCCCTTAAAACAGGGTGTTTCCTGCAAGTGGAAATTAGGCCTACGACTTGCTCTGGAAGGGATTGCACTCCTCCAGAAGCAAGAAGTTCATAATCTGGGAGCATTCCAACTTGTCACTGGAGTCTCAGGTGGCTTTGTGGCTAAAAGTTATTAAATTTATTATTATTATTATTATTATTATTATTATTATTATTATTATTATTATTATTATTACTACTATTACTATTATCAACAGCAACAACATTATTTGTATCCTGCCCATCTGACTGGGTTGCTTAAGTTCTTCCCTAGCTACAAATACTCCTAGAATGGGATAGCCTGGCTTCAGTTGTCCATGCCCTAGTCCTGCTTGGACTACCGTAATGTGTGGGCTACTGTAATGTGGGGCTGCCCTTGAAGACGGTCCAGAGGCTGCTGCCAGTGCGGAATGAGACTACAGTCGTAACTTGGATTTCAAACTCCCAAACAAATTGGCTCCCAAATGATCAAAACCCAGAAGTGAGTTTTCTGGTTTTTTAATGCTCTTTTGGAAGCCAAACATCTGACGGGGCTTCCGTGGCTTCTGATTGGCTCCAGGAGCTTTCTGCAGCCAATCAGAAGCTGTACTTTGGTTTCCGAATGTTTTGGAAGTCGATCAGATTCCGTTTGACTTCCAAGGTACAACTGTACTAGGTTGGTAAGTGGAGCAGCCTGATGAGATCATATGTCACAGGTTGCCAGTGAACTACTGGACCCAATTAAAGATGTTAGTAGTAGCATATAAAGCCCTAATTGGCTTGAGACACAAGTACCCAAAAGTCCACCTTCCCCAGTATCAACCATCTCAGACCGTACGTTTGGCAAGTGAAGCTTTTTTGGTGGTGCTGCCCAGCTGGTGTTGACCCGTGACAGGGACTTTTTGGTGGTAGTTCCCTGCTTGTGGAATTCCTTCCCTAATGGTATGTTTTTGTCTTCAACATTATTAACTTTACAGAGGAATCTGAAACTATTTCTGTTTACTCAGGCGTTTGGTGGCTGAAGAACTCCAATCCTGGCAACCTTGAGATCACGGCATGAAATAATCTTAACTACTTTCGGAATGTTTTAAACTGTTTATAGATGTTCTTAACTGTTTTAGAATGTTTTAGGTTTATTGGAAGAATGGCAGATGCAACTAATAGACTACATGGAGATGGCGGAAATGTGATAGACTATATGGAACTGTCAGAGATGACCGGCAGAATCCGAGATCAAGGAGAGGAGCAGATGGAAGAGGACTGGAAGAAGTTTAAAGTTTACCTACAAAAATATTGTAAAATTTATGAATGTTGAAGGCTCTGAAAATTAAACGAAGGGGTTCTAGCGATTAAGATAAATAAGATTATAAAGGGAGGGATAAAGGTCTAAAATGAATATTAAATGATCTTGCTGAACTAACTTCTAAAGTAGAATACAAGAAGGAAAGGCGGGTGGAAGCAGAGAGAATAAGGTTTTGAAAGTTATTAATATAAAAGTGTTTTTTTATGCTAAATTTTTCTTTTGTATTTTTCTTCTTTTTTTGTTTCTTTGTTTGAATTCTTGATGTTTGTTGTTTGTTTTTTTCTGATTTTTGTTGTTTTTTGTTAACTCTTTGGAAAATCTTAATAAAATATTATTATAAAAAAAAAAGAGATGGCGGAAATGACTGGCAGAATCCAAGATCAGGGAGAAGAGTTGGTGGAAGAAGACTGGAGGAAATTTAAAATGTATTTGCAGAAATATTGTAAAATTTTTGAATGTTGAGGACATTGAAATGAAATTGCAGGGGTTTCAGCAACAAGGTAAAATGCAAGATTGGATTAATAAATAGATAGACTAACAGGACATGAATTTGCTGAAGTAACTTTTAAAACGGATACAAAAATGGGAGACGTGAGGGAGTCAGGAAAATAAGTTAATCAAAGAGGAGAAATTAAGAAAGAAGGAATTTTTGTCTTTTTATATGTGTTTTTATTCTTTTCTTTTTTGTGTTTAATGTCTGTATTTCTGTATTTTGTAATTTTGTATCTTTTTCATTTTTTTGTATTTCTCTAAACTTTTTTATGGATAAAACTTAATAAAATATTATAAAAAAATAATAATAGAATGTTTTAGGTTTATTTTTTTAAAAAAATGTGGATGTGTTTGGTGCCTTGGGTTCCTTTGGGAGGAAGGGCAGGACAGAAAGTCAATAAAAATGTATACAAGTCTGTGACTTCCCCCAAAGAATCCAGGGAACTGTAGCTTACCCTTCACTGCGCTACAATTCCCAGCACCCTTAACAAACAACCATTCCTGTAATTCCTTGTGGGAAGCCATGTGCTTTAAATGTATGGTATGCATGCAGCCAGGTATGTAGGCAACAAAATCTAGATATTTGCTCTTCTGGTAAGGTAACAGCTTCTTCAGAAAAGGGAATTGAAAATGGGAAGTGGTGTAGGGAGATGGTGTCCACTCCTTCTCAACCCCAAATTCTCCCCGCCTCCCCACACCTCAGACCAGTGGTCTTCCAAATGCATACCCTTAAAAACATTCCTTCTGGCACATACATATACGTACATAGGGCTGCCTCTGAAGACGGTTCGGAAACTTCACCTGGTGCAGAGTTCGGTACGTAGCCAGGTTGCTCACCAGTGCAAGACAGTTTGAACATGTTACACCGATCCTGGTCCAACTACACTGGGCCCTATTCAAAGTGCTGGATGTGACCTATAAAGCTTTAAACAGCTCAGGATCACAATACGTCAAGGACCACCTCTCCCCATATGAACCAATCTGGAACCTGTGATCTGAGGTCCTACTTTGTGTGCCTCCTCCACAAGAGGTCCAGAGCATGGCAACACAAGGACAGGCCTTTTCTGTGGTGGCTCTCCGTTTGTGGAATGCTCTCCCCAAGGAAGTCCACCTGGCACCTTCATTACATAACTTTAGGCATCAGGCAAAAACATTTCTCTATAAACAGGCCTTTGGCTGATTAACATTCTATGGCATTTTAAATGTGTTTGTGAGAGAGGACAAAGGTTTGCCTTTGTTTTGTTATGTATTTTGTGTTCTCGTTTTGTAGTTTTATGCTGTGAAACACCCTGTGATTTTGGGATGAAGAGCAGTATACAAATTTAATAAATAATAATAACAACAACTGCATAGCATGTAGCTAGGAGCTCAGGCAACTCTAGAAAATAGGTTTGTAAGTGCTTCTCAGTTATCCCAGGACTCGTGGGTCAAAATCAGCTCTGGACGCCCAAGTCTCCTCTTTTGTGACTCATCAGGCTGCCTCCACTGTCTCCTTTAAGACTCTCCATAAGGTCTAATTCTTCGGCAAAGACAGTCCTGCATCTCCATGCAGTCAAACTGCATGCAAGCTTACTTGACAGTAAGCCACGCTGAGAAATATATCCCGCCTTGTGTGTTAAGATTCTGCATTGAGACCCTGCTGTGATACGAACCAAAAAGTGGCTATCCTTCGAAATTTGCAGTCTGAATTTTGCACTGCGGTCCTCCAGCCAAGTCAGGTGTACCAACATACATATGCTAGTATAAAGTGCACTCGTAAATGTATGCATTTGTGAAAATGCCATACAAACATGCATTATATCAGGGGGAACTGCTTTGCAAAAACATGCATACAACACTGTATACAAGAAAATTGTGGACAGGGATTCAGAAACTGAAACTGACAAGCATCCCTGATTGCCCTGCAGCCTTGTCCTCAGAGAAAACTCAGTAGTGGTCAAAATTAGAAGCCCATACCCTCCAACATTTCTCCAACGAAAATAGGGATGAAAGCATGTCAGAGTGCAAGTAGATAAATAGGTACCGCTCCAGCAGGAAGGTAAACGGCGTTTCCGTGCGCTGCTCTGGTTTCACCAGAAGCGGCTTAGTCATGCTGGCCACATGACCCGGAAGCTGTCTGCGGACAAACACTGGCTCCCTCGGCCAGTAAAGCAAGATGAGCACCGCAACCCCAGAGTCGTCCGCGACTGGACTTAGCGGTCAGGGGTCCCTTTACCTTTACCTTTACCGAGGATCATCTAGTCCAACCCCCTTGCAATGCAAGAATATAAAGCTGTTTTATATGGGCACTGACCTTGGCATGATCAGCACCACACTCTAACCAACAGATGATATGCAGTAGGACTTACTCGCAGGTAAGTGTATACAGGATTGTGGCCTAAATTAATGGAGTGAAATAAACATGGTCCCCCCACTCTTCTTTATGTAAGAAGTGCATGTGTAAGCTACTTATCTTCTAGCTAGTGAGCATCATCCTATCTTAGCAATGAATTACATATGCCAACTATGCATTTTATGAAAACACCCTCCCTTTCCTCTGTCCTAAGCAGACTGGCCAGTCAACTTACCTGGAGGACGCAGAGGTTATGGGAGAGAACAAGAGAGTTGTTTCCTTCAATGGATCTGCCGCCTTGTGCCTTAAGATCATAAGAGGAGCCTACTGGATCAGGCTGGACTTAACGGTCAGGGGTCCCTTTACCTTTAAGGAAAAGTGGGAAATTCCGGGATCAAATCAGAAACTGGGATGAGCACTGTAAATCCAGGACTGTCCCTGGAAAACAGGGACACAGTGGCGTAGCGTGGGTTGTCAGCACCCAGGGCAAGGCAAGTAATTTGCGCCCCCTAACCCTAACCCCCAGATGTTGCGCTCGGTGCGGCCGGCCCCCCTGCACCCCCCACGCTACGCCACTGGGTCTGGAAGTCCAGAACAAGAGTGGCATGTAGGTGCACCTCCTCCTCCTCCATCACTTGTGTGAATATGAGTACTGCATCCTGCTGGCCTGCTGAGTCCTAGCAGTCAGTGCCTCCTTTTGCTAACCAAGATGAGGGCCATTTCCATCAGCTCTTCACGGCTCCGTCAGCAGATGCTTCAAGGCAGCAGCCTCTGCATAAGTGAGTCAATAAACCTACCATGACTCAGCATGACTGGATCTCTTGCTCTGGTAAAAGAGAGTGTAGGAATCCATCACACCTCTCTAGAACACCCACACTTAAAAACAAATTGGTCTCAGTGCAGGGGAGAGAGGGAGGTGTGTACTAGGAGCCAGTGGCGAGGCTTGCAGCAGTTTCAAGGTACTTTGAACACCTATGAATCCAGCCAGGCCACATTGGCACCTGGCAAAGCCAGGAAATTTGACAAAAAGGGGCAGGTGGTGATAACGTACCCTTTGCTGGTTTGTTGGCAAGTTTTCAGGCTACACAGCACTCTTTTTTCAACGGAAGAATTCTGTGCAGCTTCAAAACTAGCTTCATCAGCGTTATTAAAATACAAACGGAGGCCTCTGAACAAAAATGCAGTGATCAGAAGACCGCCGCTTACACCACCTCCAGCTGACAGCCCAGATATGAAAGGGGAATAGGCAGGGAAGGGAGCGTCACCTATAGCATCAGGACTTGCCAGCAGATCATATGTGGGAACCTCAAATCAGAAGTTTTTGCTCTCTACTTCCCATTCCATATTCAGCCTATGAACATGACTGATTCTGCTGATTCCGGCAAATGATGAATGCAAGGCTAATCGCACAATGAGCCGAGGGAGCAAGTTTACTCAGCGCATCGTGCACAGAATAGGAAGCAGGGCACATGGCAAAGCAAGCAGGCAGACACAACTTCGCTACAGGGCAAAGCTGATCCGTAGCTCAACGGAGACAGAGAGCTGCATACATTTCCGCACAGGAGAGAGTAAGGCACAGTAAGCAGAGAGGTGCGTTCATCCCTCCCCAGCCTTTGTCTCCCACTCCATTGTTTTCCCTTTTATCTGCTTTAGACTGTAAGCTCCTTGGGAGCTGAGACTAGTCTGCCTATGAAACGCTAATAGGTGTCATGTGTGATGACATTGTAGAAGTAATACAATGAATGAAAGGGAACAAGTAGACCTCACCAAAGCACCATCATCAGTTCTGAGAAATACGGTTCAAGAAAGATCAACTAGGAGATGGGTGCCATGACCTTATAACCATGGCTTTAATTTGTGTCTATGCCGTGAAAAGCTTCCCTTGCTTAATTTCTTTATATGTCGTGCATCTGGTAAAAGCTGCATGGGAGCCGGGCAGATAGGAAAAAAGTGGCAATCCTTGCTTTTCTTCATCAAGCCTTTGGGGATCTCTGGTTCTCTGACTAAAACAAACTGAAGGAACCTCAAGGCTCCCCTACCACTTTTTTGTGGGGCTCAGAAGTGATCCAATCACATAGCAGAACTTTAAGTCTGCACTTTTAAAGTGCATTGAGGTTCTCAGAGGCCTTAGTACAACAAATCTTTTTTTAAAAAAACAACAACAACAGTACCAGGCTTTTTGTGGCATGGAAAGTGAAAGGTAGATGCATCGAAACGTGTGGAATGAACAAATGTTTAGCGGGAAGATGTGCTAACACCCTGAAAGCAAATCAGGATGACTGTCCATTGTCATATTTCCTCCCTGCAAATAAACCAGGACAAATGCAGAATAAAGACCAGACACAGTCTAACTTCTGCATAAACTCTGCGCAAGCAAATCAGGTTGTACATGCAACAAGCAGGGCATCTGGAGGGATCCCTCTGTCTAATGATGGAGCTGCTGTCTCATCTGTCTTGACTTCCATACGATCCCCAAAGAACCATGCACACAAATATGCCTCATTCCCCCTCTCTTTCCCCCTCTGTTCATAGAATTGTAGAATTGGAAGGGACCCAAAGAGTCATCTCCTCCAACCCCTTGCAGGAATTTTAGCTAAAGAATCACACACACACACACACACACACACACACACCCTGCCCTTCAGGGCAATAGCATTTCCAGGCTTACAAAACCAGAGTAAAAGCAAGAATAAAACTGGCAGATAAACAATCAAATAATACGTAACAGAAGCATCTGTTATCACAATTCCAGCAGAGGTGGGGTGGTGTTAAGAATTAGCAGAAGCATACATGCAGTTGACGATTTTTTGAATTCTCAGAACAACCCTGTGAGTAGGCTAAACAGAGAGGGGCTTGCTTGCTCAAGGCCATCCTGCGAACAGGACATGAATTTAGGTCTCTCTGATCCAGGTCCCAACACTCTGATATGCTTAGGATACACTGCTCAAAACCTCTAAAGTCAGAGTCGTGGACAATAGAGCCCCACAAGTAAAGCCTAGTTGGTGGGCATATTCTTCTCCCACAAGCTACACTTTTTCCTCTACAGGTAACTCCCCGCAAACTCACCTCTGAACTGTGCTTATTCCAGCAAGTTTGATGCCGTTGAGCCACTGAAACTGACCACACTACTCGCATGTTCATTTCTCATGCAAACTAAGGCCACAGGACCAAACCAGCAAATTCTGCCGCCCTGCAGCTGGAAACTTCGTTAACTGTTTTAAAGGGGTTGGATGTCACCTGTCGCACAGGTAAATCTGAACGTTGTTCAACCCAGTTTTGCTCTTGCTCTCTCCCACAGCATTGACCTCTTGATCCAAGCATTTTTAGATCTGCTCCTGTTTTTTTGTTTGTGCCCTCCCACTGTACACTGAGACAGCTAGAATCTGAGTAGGCATCAGGTACAGGAATCTGCTCATTTCCCTCCCTGAGGGCAGGGAAGGGGGACTTGTGGCCCTTCAGAAGTTATTAGACTCCAGCTACAGCTCCCACTGTGCCCTGTCAGGGTGGCTAACAGTCAGATACTCAAAACAACATACAGTGGTACCTTGGGTTAAGAACTTAATTCGTTCTGGGGGTCCGTTCTTAACCTGAAACTGTTCTTAACCTGAAGCACCACTTTAGCTAATGAGGCCTCCCGCTGCCTCCGCGCCACCGCCGTGTGATTTCTGTTTTCATCCTGAAGCAAAGTTCTGAACCCAAGGTACTATTTCTGGGTTAGTGGAGTCTGTAACCTGAAGCATCTGTAACCTGAAACGTCTGTAACCTGAAACGTCTGTAACCCAAGGTACCACTGTACAGTAGAATCCTTCCAACTCCCTCAAATGCAGGAATATGCAGCGATCCCATACAGGGCTCAAACTTGCAACCTTGGTGTTATTGGCACCATGCTCTAACCAACTGAGCTAGTCAGTCCAGTCTAGAGAGCCTTATTCTGGGAAACGAGATTTACCTGCACCTCCCCGCTGAAACTGCTGACAGTTTTTGCAGCCTCCTTCCCCTGTGCTGAAATAATCTGACATGCCAGAAGAGTTGCTCTCCTACCCTGCCAGACCCAACAGCCCTGTTACCCAAGCCTCCTTTTCCTACAGACCATGTGCCGTCAGCCAGTGTTGCCATCCGCATTTCGTAGAATCATAGAATCATAGAGTTGGATGAGACCACAAGGGCCATCGAGTCCAAGCCCCTGCCAAGCAGGAAACACCCTCAGAGCACTCCTGACATATGGTTGTCAAGCCTCTGCTTAAAGACCTCCAAAGTAGGAGACTCCACCACACTCCTTGGCAGCAAATTCCACTGTCGAACAGCTCTTACTGTTTACAACCTTCTTTCCTCCTGTGGCTGCAAACTGCTGATAGAGATCTCCAATCTCTTAATCTCAGAGTCATGGGGTTTCAGCCCCACATTGGGCAAAAGATTCCTGCATTGCAGGGAGTTGGACCAGAAGATTCCCACGGTCCTTTCTAACTCTACGATTCCATGATTCTAGGACCCTGGAGATGCAGTGCAGAAGGAGGCATTTAAATGGAAGGGGAAAGGTGTGTGCAGTAGTCCCGTGGAGTCTGGCTAGGCAGACTGCTGTGGGCCACATTGAGTACAGCAAAATTGTTGTTTAGTCGTGTCCGACTCTTTGTGACCCCATGGACCAGAGCAGGCCAGGGACTCCTGTCTTCCACTGCCTCCCACAGTTTGGTCAAACTCATGCTAGTAGCTTCAAGAACACTATCCAACCATCACGTCCTCTGTCGTCCTCTTCTCCTTGTGCCCTCCATCTTTCCCAACATCAGGGTCTTTTCCAAGGAGTCTTCTCTTCTCATGAGGTGGCCAAAGTATTGGAGCCTCAGCTTCAGGATCTGTCCTTCCAGTGAGCACTCAGGGCTGATTTCCTTAAGAATAGAGAGGTTTGATCTTCTTGCAGTCCATGGGACTCTCAAGAGTCTCCTCCAGCACCATAATTCAAAAGCATCAATTCTTCGGTGATCAGCCTTCTTTATGGTCCAGCTCTCACTTCCATACATCACTACTGGGAAAACCATAGCTTTTACTATACGGACCTTTGTTGGCAAGGTGATGTCTCTACTTTTTAAGATGCTGTCTAGCAAAATACCTGATAAGTAAATGGCAGACGAGTCCCTCGCTTCAAACATCTGATTCAGGTATGCATGCAAAACATTGTAGATGCTCCTGTCACATTGAGGACTGAATGTGAGGATGTGGCAAATGTGCATTTCTCGAGCTATTTGTCATGCAGGTAGGTGGAAGTGGCTACAGCTATGCTCCCGCGCATGTTCGTATGAACAGTAACACTGCAACGCTGGATCAAAGTGAATATTCACCCAACTGTGCATTTTCTTCCCACAGTAGCAACTGGCAAGATGCTTCAAGATATGCAAGGCAGGAAGGCAAGAGACCTTCCCTGTTGTCTGTCCTCAGCACTTGATACTCATAGGAATAACAGAATTTTAGAGTTGGAAAGGATCTTAAAAGATCATCCAGTCTAACCCCCAGCTCAATACGGAAATCATGCAACTACAATGCCCCCAAGAGATAAGCATGCAGCTTCTGCTCAAATGTCTCCCCAGTGAAGAAGAGCCCATTTGTTCTGCTGTCGAAAAAGCTCATCCCACTGGGAAATGTCTCCTTGTATTTTACTAAAAGCTCTTCCCCTGTGATTTTTCACTGGTTCTAATCTTGCCCTGTGGAGCAACAAAGAACAAGTCTGCTCCATCTTCTGCATGACAGCCTTTCAGATATTTGAAGGCAGCTATCGTGTCTCCCCTTAATCTCCGGCAGCCTAGGGTGCCTCTGATCGCATGGAGCCACTTTAGCGTGTAGCTAATATGACAAGTGTGTTTGCCACAACATATTGCGTGATGCCACCCTGTCACACTGAGTGGCATCACAACAAGCATAATCCTCTAATCCCCACCACCTTTGTGCATCCAGACCACACACAATATTACAATGGCTGACAATCCAATTGCAGTTGCTCCCAGTCAAACTACCCATTTAGCATTCATTCTGATTTGTTTGCAGGAAAGTTATATGGAGCCAGCTGTTTATTTAGCATTCATTCTGATTTGCTTGCGGGGAAGTTATACAATGCCACCTCCGGCAACTGTTATCCCACAGTTTCCCATCACTTCCCTTACTGCAAAAAGTCTGGTGGCTTTGCAGCTCCTATCATTCCTTGGTCACCTTGCTGATGTTTGAAGAGAGTTGAGGTTCCACAACATCTGCAGTGCCAAAGGCTCCCCACGCCTGCCTTATCAAATTATCCAATGGATCAGGAAAATCCAAATGTAGCAGGAGGGAAGTGTGGGCTGTGGTGTGAACACCACACTTGAAAAGAGAGCTTTGAGCAACTTTAAATCCACACTAAACTCCATTGTGGAATGAGGCTCAAGTGACTGGAGAAGTCAGGATCACCTTTTTCCAGCAACAGACGACCATGCAGAAGAGCTTTCTTGGGTCCTCCTGTCCCCTCCCTTAACAACAACTGAGTGACAACTGCAAACCAGTTCAACCTTGTGAGTAATTTGGGAACATTGGATGGTGAAGAACTGCTGAAGCTAAGCAAGTGTGGAACAGATTGGTGCCTTGAGTAGGAAGACTCCTGAAGCAAGTTCGATTGATTGATCCATCCATCCATCCATCCATCCATCCATCCGTCTGTCTGTCCCTCCATCCATATATTCTAATCTAGCCAGTGCTGTTTTTCTAGTAAAAGAGTTGCTGTAACTCATCATGAGCACCTCCTTCGTTCAATAATAATAATAATAATAATAATAACAACAACAACAACAATAATAATTTATTATTTATACCCCGCCCATCTGGCTGAGTTTCCCCAGCCACTCTGGGCGGCTTCCAATCAAGTATTAAAAACAATACAGCATTAAATATTAAAAACTTCCCTGAACAGGGCTGCCTTCAGATGTCTTTTAAAGATAGGATAGCTACTTATTTCCTTCACATCTGAAGGGAGGCTGTTCCACAGGGTGGGCGCCACTACCGAGAAGGCCCTCTGTCTGGTTCCCTGTAACCTCACTTCTCGCAATGAGGGAACCGCCAGAAGGCCCTCGGCGCTGGACCTCAGTGTCCGGGCTGAACGAAGGGTGTGGAGATGCTCCTTCAGGTATGGCGCCCACCTGAGAGGTGCCAGAATTGATTTCCAGCTGGAAAAAAAGCCCTGAATTTATCTACACACATGAGGAATAGCCCTTGGACCAGTTGGTTCCCATACTTTGCCACAGCAAGGCGCTCTCTGCTGGGGCGGAGTCGTTTCTTCAAGCATGACAAAGGCAAAACAAAGGCATGCAACTTGGCTGCTGATGCTCACTTTTGTCACAGGTCCAAAAAAGGCAGGCAGATCAAAGGGAAAAGGAAGGAGCCAGCCCACGTGGGTCGGAGGCGTCTGGTAAGACATTCTAAGGAAGTGAAAAGCTCAGGGAATGCGGGTGTGGTGCTCCCAATCAACTGGGGAGCAACCAAATACACACACAAACACACAATCCTGGTAACCCACTGGCTGGATTGATTCAAGCCAGGAATGCCTGGAGGAGGAGGAGGAGAATGAGACAGGGATCATTTCGTCTAATGTATAGCTTTTGAAGTTTTCCAATGTGGCTTGTTTACCTCTTTCATTTTTTAATGAGAAAGTTTTCCAGTGTAAAAGTTAAAAGGGGGACGGGAATGCATTGAATGAAAGACGGCAGGACAGAGGTTTGCCACTGAAGGTAAACTGACCTCAGCATAGGTAAAGGTAAAGGGACCCCTGACCATTAGGTCCAGTCGTGACCGACTCTGGGGTTGCAGCGCTTATCTCACTTTATTGACCGAGGGAACCGGCATACAGCTTCCGGGTCATGTGGCCAGCATGACTAAGCCACTTCTGGTGAAGCAGAGCAGCACACGGAAACGCCGTTTACCTTCCCACCGGAGCGGTACCTATTTATCTACTTGCACTTTGACGTGCTTTCAAACTGCTAGGTTGGCAGGAGCTGGGACTGAGCAACGGGAGCTCACCCTGTCGCGGGGATTCAAACCGCCAACCTTCTGGTCGGCAAGTCCTAGGCTTTGTGGTTTAACCCACAACGCCACCTGCGTCCCTGACCTCAGCATAGCATGGTTTATTATAAACAACATCATGGAAGCACTGAGTGGACAATCAGGCATCATTGTGCAGGAGAGAGAGGATGAGATGGACTCTGAAGCAGTCTGGCATAGATCCTAAGGGACATGGCTTGTGCTTATGCCTCTGTTGGGTGGCTCTTTGTGCATCCCTGGGAAAGGTCATTCCCTTTATTATTTCATCCACATGATCACTCTTTCTGCATTCCTGAGTTGGCATGGAAAAGGTGTGGGATAACCGGTTTGCATGCCCATTGTACTCCTCTCCAGCACAACGGATGCACTGCTTAGGGCTCCTACCATGTGAACAGTATGGGTAATATTCAGCCAGGTTTTGCACAGCGTAGACTCATTCAGATGAATTAACAAGACAAAGTTAGCTCCATGGATTTCAAAACACATATCAAGAATAAAACTTAACTGAATACCACCCAATATGTACATTTCCCACCCTGCTGTGACCCACTATTGCACCACACATACAAATTTAGTTTCGGACATCAAAATACATAATCTGAGCTCCCCAACTGTTTGTTTTTAAGTTTCTAGTCCACAAGTTTGCAGACAGCAATTTGAAAACACAGGTGAGTAGGTGTCATCTTGTGGATTCTCAGGAACCAGAGGGAGAAATGGTAAGAACTGCTGATCGTTTTCCGCATAGCATTTTGCCCATGGCTAGCAGAAGAATTACTCATTACATACATCGCCTTTTGGGGTATAAATTATTTCTATCAGTAAATTCTGCCCAATGGGGAGCATATGCAAAATATTTAATGTGTGTAACATCCTGAAGTTGGCTTAAAGTTCAGGTTTTAGGTGTGGCTTGGTGCAGAATTCTTATTGTCTTGGCTCAATATAAACACAGCTTGCTGCTTCCATGAACCCCTATAAAAATAATAATCCAGTGCTCTTTCTCATAACTGGGGCCCACAAGTTGCTATGACTCATGAAGGTGATGTTGGATGCTATCTTCCCGAGCCTCCACCTCTATTTCTGCTCCAGCCCTTGACTTTTAAATATCTCACACCAAGATGCTTCTCTATTTTCCCTGTTCCCGATGAAGCTTGTGACTTTGAGGCGTCCTCCGAGTCTCACGTCCCATTGGCAGCGGGAGGTTGGGTTACAGTCGCCCGGGTGGGGATTCAGTTTCTGACTCCTAGGCCTGAGAAGGGAAACGCTTCCCAAGATGAAAGGCACCAATTGCCTTTCTCTCCCCCCCCCCAAAGCCTTGGCATGGTTCCTGCCATCTCTCTTCTGGGGTTGATTTCTATGTGTCTCCCATCTGAGCAGACACCTCAGTCTGGATGCTGAGATTGCCTAATAGGGAAGAGGTCCTCTCTAGGTATCACTCCCTCTTGGGTATTTTGGGGCTGTTCACTAATTTGCTCTTATCAGTAGGGATGGCACAGAAATTCAGTTCACATTTAAACAAATCAAACGTCCCAAAACAATACGCAAACTAAAACCCAGCTTTCAAAATTTGCACTTTTCTGAATTTTGCAATGTAGTTCTCAGCCAAGTAAGGTTTATGAAAATGCTTCAAATTTTTAATTATTTATATTTATACCCCGCCCTCCCCAGCCAAGACCGGGCTCAGGACAGCTAACAACCAATAATAAAAACAAGATGATTAAAATACAATTTAAAAAACAAGTTGATTAAAATACAACATTGAAACATTAGGATGCAGCCTCTTCACAGGAGGAGAAAGGAAAAAGAAAGAGGGGGAGGGAATCAAATTGACTCCAAGCCAAAGGCCAGGTGGAACAACTCTGTCTTACAGGCCCTGCAGAAAGAGATCAGATCCTGCAGGGCCCTGGTCTCATGAGGCAGAGCATTCCACCAGGCCGGAGCCAGTGTTGAAAAGGCCCTGGCTCTGGTTGAGGCTAATCTAACCTCCTTAGGGCCCGGGACCACTAGGGTGTTGCTATTTATGGACCTTAAGGTCCTCCGTGGGGCATACCAGGAGTGTATTTGGGTAAAGTGTGCATGGTCGTACTAGTGAAATTAACTTAGGAAAATGCATTACATCGGGGGAAACTGCATACAAAAATATGTATAATAGGATAAGTTTGCACTAAAATGCTGATGAATTTTCACAAGAGCTTTAAAAAAAGAAATAAGAAACAATGAACTGTTGGTGAAACAGAGAATCCAAAACATGACAGATTTGCCCATCCCTAGGTTAGCACCATGAGACAGGAACATTGGGGTCCACTCAGGGCCAGGCTGCCTTTGGACCAAAGAATTAACTGGCTGGTGTGACCCTTTATGGGATGCCATATGCCAAATTAGTCCTAATGAAGGATGCCCCCCTCCCCACAACACGCTAAGTCATCAGCTGTCCCAAAAAGAAAGAAAGCAATGGACAAAACATAGGCAATAAAGTGCACTGAGAAGCATAGCCTTGATGCCATAGGAAATTTGGAGGCATGGTCAAGGCACACTCTGGGGCTGCCCTTGAAGACTATCTAGAACTTCTGCCTAGCAGCACCCTATCTCCTGATGAGAGAGGACAAGGGTGAACATGAAACAGCAATTCTCCTGCATTTGCACCAGCTTCTTCCAGACACAAGTCAAGGTTTTTGGCTAGTGTTACCTATATGGCGCTGTGGGTTAAACCACAGAGCCTATGATTTGCCGATCAGAAGGTTGGCAGTTTGAATCCCTGCGACAGGATGAGCTCCCGTTGCTCGGTCCCTGCTCCTGCCAACCTAGCAGTTTGAAAGCACCTCAAAGTGCAAGTAGATAAATAGGTACCACTCCAGCGGGAAGGTAAACGGCGTTTCCGTGCGCTGCTCTGGTTCGCCAGAAGCGGCTTAGTCATGCTAGCCACATGACCCGGAAGCTGTACGCCGGCTCCCTCGGCCAATAAAGCAAGATGAGCGCCACAACCCCAGAATCGGCCACAACTGGACCTAACGGTCAGGGGTCCCTTTATGTTTAAAAAAGGGATCTCTCCTAAAACAGGGAAATCCAAGACTGGCTTGGAGGAGCAGATTCCCCTATTCCTCCCAAGGGTGTCACTGCATCTTGCCCTGACCCCATTGTGTCACTGCATCTTGCCCTGAGCTCCCGTTGCTCAGTCCCTGCTCCTGCCAACCTAGCAGTTTGAAAGCATGTCAAAGTGCAAGTAGATAAATAGGTACCACTCCGGCGGGAAGGTAAACGGCATTTCCGTGCACTGCTCTGGTTCGCCAGAAGCGGCTTAGTCATGCTGGCCACATGACCCGGAAGCTGTACGCCGGCTCCCTCGGCCAATAAAGCAAGATGAGCGGCGCAACCCCAGAGTCGGCCACGACTGGACCTAATGGTCAGGGGTCCCTTTACCTATAGCGCAGCCTGTGATCTTTGGCGATGGACAGCTCCACCTATACGAACACTCTCGCACACCCCCTTCCAGTTTCCTGAGGGGGGTATGAGGAGGCTAAGCCTTCCGCCCCATCCTCTCTGGATGTTAGATCAAGGGGGATTTGCTTCCCTGCCCTCTGGAATACTCTTTCAGCTGGGCCTGCCTCAGCCTGTCCTTCCTGCAACTTCAGAAGGCAGGTGGGGGTAGCGGGAACTTCGGAGCAAGCTTTTGGGCTGTGAGCCGGCTTGCATCTAAGCTCTCTCCTCTGAAAAAGGTTTTCGTTTGGCTTAATGTGTTATTTTATTGTATTGGCTTATGTATTTTAGCACGCATCGCCTTGGGCTATATAAGGAGATGATAAACGCAAACACACTCTCCCTAAAACAAAATCCTTTAAAAAAAATAAAAAAATCATAGTAACTGCTGAGCAAAACGGTTGGAACAGGCACAAAAAAGAAAAGGAAAGAAGTGAGGAGTCCAGTGCTTTGCTATGTCTGGATGATATATAGTCCCCAAGCCAAGAAAGATTTGGTCTCTGATTTGCTTTGCTGCAGAAAGTGTGGGTATGTTTTGCCTGGGGGAAGAGAGATTAGCCCCGCTCAGATATCTGAAGGACTGTCACATAGAAAATGGGGCAAATTTGTTTTCTGTTGCTTCAGTGGGTTCAATGAGTTTGAATTACAAGAAAGGGGATTTTGACAAAAGATTAGGAAAAACTTCCTGAAGGGATGAGCAGTTCAGTATCGGAAAGCTGCAGGCTCTCCTTCAGCAGAAGCCGGACAGCTGTCTAGCAGGGATGCTGTAGCAGAAGATTTCCAGCAACACTGGGGGGAGTGGACTAGGTCATCTGCAATAACCTTACCAGCTCCAATATGCTGTTCTGTGTGATGCATAAAGAAAGAAATCAGGTTTTATACTGATGAAAATGGTTCCACTTGGCAGGCAGGGCAATCTGATGTGGAGCTGAGGGCACAGCTTAT
The DNA here is from genome assembly GCF_965113315.1 of Podarcis vaucheri. Lineage (NCBI taxonomy): Eukaryota > Metazoa > Chordata > Lepidosauria > Squamata > Lacertidae > Podarcis > Podarcis vaucheri. The sequence goes on along the minus strand of NC_138760.1, from coordinate 15,104,319 downwards.
GCCAATGGCATGCCACTAACTGGCCTGTGCCACAGGTCATATGGCTTGGTTGCCTCTTGGCCACAGTCAGTGCTTTTTTTCTGGGGGTACGCATACCCCTAAACATTTTGTGAATCTTTGTACTTTTGTCCATTTGCTGTATTTATTTTCCCCGATTTGAACTCTAAAATGGTAATATTCTTGAGTCAAAATGAGAGTACAGTGGTACCTCAGGTTAAGAACTTAATTCATTCTGGAGGTCTGTTCTTAACCTGAAACTGTTCTTAACCTGAAGCAGCACTTTAGCTAATGGGGCCTCCTGCTGCTGCTGTGCCGCTGCTTCACGATTTCTGTTCTCATCCTGAAGCAAAGTTCTTAACCCGAGGTAATATTTCTGGGTTAGTGGAGTCTGTAACCTGAAGCATATGCAACCTGAAGCATATGTAACCCGAGGTACCACTGTACCCCTAAACATTTCTTTTAGGAAAAAGAGCACTGGCCACAGTGCTCAACCAACCCTGTACAGTGGCACCTCTGGTTACGTTCTGGAGGTCCATTCTTAACCTGAAACTGTTCTTAACCTGAAGACCACTTTAGCTAATGGGGCCTCCCGCTGCTGCCGTGCTGCCCCTGTGCAATTTCTGTTCTCATCCTGAAGCAAAGTTCTTAACCTGAGGTATTATTCTGGGTTAGCGGAGTCTGTAACCTGAAGCATCTGTAACCCGAGGTACCACTGTATAAGATTGCTGGTAACACATCAGTGCAAGTCTGTAGTAAAAACTGGCACCTGCAGCTGTGCATGTGTTTGTTCATTGTTGGAGACATGTGGAAGGGAGGAGATAAGCAAGAGCCCTTTCCTCATCCTATTCACAAAAAGAAACAGAGGCTGCAGAAGTAGGGAGGACTCTGTCAAAGGATGCAGCAAAGACACGCGTTGATGGGTCCTGTGGCTCATAGAATTGTAGAATTGGAAGGAACCACAAAGGTCATCTATTCCAACCCCCTGCAACGCAGGAATCTTTTCGCCCAATTTGAGTCTTGAACCCATGAACCCGAGATTAAGAGTCTCATGCTCTACTGACTGAGCCATCCCAGCAGTCATCTTTTAAAGAACAGGTGCAAGGGCCCATATCAGCTTAGAAGGCGTGCCTTCTGCACATACTCAGAAACACTCTCTCCTTCCCATGAGACAGGCTGAAAGCTGACGTGAAGAACAGGGCTTAAATGAAATAATGACTGGGTAAAAAAGGGATCAGGGACGTGGGTGGCGCTGTGGGTTAAAGCCTAGGACTTGCTGATCAGAAAGTCGGCGGTTCAAATCCCCATGACGGGGTGAGCTCCCATTGCTCGGTCCCCGCTCCTGCCAACCTAGCAGTTCAAAAGCACGTCAAAGTGCAAGTAGATAAATAGGTAGCGCTCCGGGGGGAAGGTAAACGGCATTTCCGTGCACTGCTCTGGTTCGCCAGAAGCGGATCAGTCATGCTGGCCACATGATCCAGAAGCTGTATGCTGGCTCCCTCGGCCAATAAAGCGAGATGAGTGCCGCATCCCCAGAGTTGGCCATGACTGGACCTGATGGTCAGGGGTCCCTTTAAAAAAGGGATCTCTCCTAAAACAAGGAAATCCAAGACTGGCTTGGAGGAGCAGATTCCCCTATTCCTCCCAAGGGCGTCATTCCATCTTGCCCTGACCCCTCTGCCTGTCGCAGTGCACATGGGGTTACTCAGAAGCACCCAAGAGCGAACTCCTTTTGCAGGGTAGCTTTCCACCAACTTGCCCTGAGGTGCTGGTAGCTGGGGGAGTCACCCACACGACCACCCCCAAGCAGGCTCCGCTGCCGACCTTGCGGGGAGGCTCACGTTTCCCATTCTCCCGTGACATTAATAATGCAGGCCGGGCCGTGTCGTGCTCAATAGCTTGCTGCTAATTTGCTGTTCTATCCTTTTGTGCACCGGCCGAACGGGACTTTAATGGATGTAATGATGAGAGGCGGAAACCTGAGAGCCGGATCCCAACCCAGCCGTGCCGCCAGCTGCGTGGCTCAGGAGCAGGGCACGCCACCCCCCTCCGCATTGCCAGTAGGGCGAGCCTTAGGTTTCCACGGGATCAGGGAAATTTGACGATGCTTCACCTCCTGGCCGACCCTCCCTTCCACCCCCCTCGCACCTTCTGGTGTTGCTTGTCCCAAGGGCGCCTTCTGCTCCACCCAAGTGGCCTTTCTTTTCAACAGCAAAAGAGGGCCAGGTGGGAAGCTTGCCTCCGCATCCCATAGGGTTCCTGCTCCAGGCGTATGTCGCAGGCCCTCTGGGCAAGGGAAGCGAATGGTTAAACATGTAAGGCAGGGAGGGCTATCCTGGGTGGCACTCAAGATATTAAAGGTAAAGGGGACCCCTGACCATTAGGTCCAGTCGTGACCGACTCTGGGGTTGCGGCGCTCATGTGATGGCCTGGGATTCCGAGTCTGAGAGTGAACCGGAGGAATCCCAGCTGGCACAGGAGTCCCCGCCTCCAGGGCCGGCTGAACTGGGGCAAGGCCTAGATGCTGAGGAGCCTGCACCTGGGCCAGATCCTCAGGGGCAGGCACCAGGTGAGACCATTCTGGCCCCTGAGGTGCTGGAGGACTCAGTGGCTACAGGTGAGCCTCCCCCGGGGCCCAGTAACCCTTCGGCCTCTCCTGAACTGCAGAGGCTTAGGGCAGAGAGGCGAAGGGAACTGGTCTCTCCCAGGAGGAGTGCTCGCCTTAAGGCCAGGAGAGGCGGGGCTCCTGGGGGCCGGGACCGCCCCCGGCCTTAGAAGAAGATAAAGGTCAGGCAGCCCGGTCCCAGGTTGCGGGAGCAACGTCGTTGTGGAGTACCTGCTTTACCCAGACCTAGATCTGCACTCCCGGAGTGCCTGTTCCTCGCCCAGCTTCCTGCTTCTGACTCTCCGGTGTTCCTGTTCCTCGCCCGGCTGCCCGCTGCTGACCCACCAGTGTTCCTGTTCCCCGCCTGGCTTCCTGCTGCTGCCCTACCAGCGTTCCTGCTTCCCCGCCCGGCTCCCTGTTTCGGACCTCACGTCTCATCTAGTGATTGTCTACCCTGCTAGTGACTCTGGACTGAACTTCGGCTACGGTATTAGTACCTTTTCCCCCCGGGACCAGCACAGCTCATCTCACTTTATTGGCCGTGGGAGCCGGCATACAGCTTCTGGGTCATGTGGCCAGCATGACTAAGCCGTTTCTGGCGAACCAGAGCAGCGCACGGAAACGCCGTTTACCTTCCCGCCAGAGCGGTACCTATTTATCTACTTGCACTTTGATGTGCTTTTGAACTGCTAGGTTGGCAGGAGCAGGGACCGAGCAGGGACCGACACAGATATTAGGTTTATGTTATTGGGCAAATTTGGCCACAACTTTATTGAATTACAGAATGTGAGCGGTATTGGCTTAGGCATTGCTTGGACCCGACTATATCTGACTCCTGCCCGCTGTGCAGGAAGTCCGGTAAGGGTAAACCACCGGTAGGGGGAGCCCTGTCGATGCAGACCAACTCAAGCTCCCCCTGGTGTTCCCGTCGGGGTCGTGTCAAGGCCCTAGCCCCCGACCGGGCTTCAGACAAGATCAACACCCCCGGATTCCTTTAACGGAATACCCTTAAGCATGGAGGGGCAGGTGAGGGCCACACCTCCCCTCCCCCCCCACAAGGTCAAACTATGCCTAACTGCAACCCTAACAAAGTCATGACGATTGCTATGAGGTAGGCGAAAACCAAGTGGCCAGAACCAATTTGCCAAGTGGAAAAAATTCCTACCAGGCCCCTCAGACAACCAAGGCGACCAACCAAAGTCCATAGCAAGGCCAGTGCCTAACCTGCAATTAGGGAGGGAGGGCGTGTGATTGAGGAAGCGTGCCAAGAGGAAGTCCTCCGGCTCGCTCCTCGGTTTAAACTGTTCCGGCCATGCCCCCGGTCAGCGGATTGACTGGCCAGGCTCTGACGTGGCAGGGATTCCTGGGCAACGGGGGACAAAGTCCCCCACCCCCGGTGGGGAGTGGGTGGCCACGCGGTCCACCACAACTCCTCCCTACTGGGGAGTAGAGCAGATTTGCTGTGGCTAAGCTGTGTGTGGTCCTCCAGGGGTTAATGGACTACAACTCCCATCAGCCCCAGCTGGCATGGCCAATGTTCAGGGATGACAACGCTTTATTAGATTTCTTACCTACCCTTCACCACGAGGTCCCAGTACGGTTTACAGCAATTTAAAACTGCAATATTAGAAAGAGTTAGGACAAATCCTAGTCAAGAGAATAGGGCGAGTCCAGAAATATTATATCATAGGTGTCAAAGACGGAGGAGAAGGAGAGATGGATCTTTAGTATATTACAGAAACTACATAGTGAATGTGCAATATGTGCCACTGTGGGCAGGCCTTTCTTTTTTTTTTTTATAATACTTTTTATTAAGTTTTCATCATCATATACAGCCAAGAAACAAAAGATCACACAGCCAAAAAACAATACATGTAAAAAAGACATTAAGTAAGCATACAGAACTAGAAAAAAGAAAAAAGGGAAAAAAAAAAAGGAACATACATACAAACAGTTTATTAGTAGCGACTTCCTTCCCACCTGATTTCGGATTCCTACCTTTAATAATTTTATCAAACAGCTGGTATAGATTTTTTGTTTATAACATTGGAAGATTAGATCAAACCTACTGTAGTTGGTAGGTTACTATAATTACCATCGAAATAAACTATAAATTTGTTCCAGTCTTCTTTTAACTTTGTATTTTTTTGATCTCTAATTCTTTGCGTCAATTTAGCCATTTCTATAAAACCATAAAGTTTCAGTTGCCAATCTTTGATCGTTGGTAAAGTTGGTTTTTTCCAATTCTGGGCAATTAACATTCTAGCCGCAGCTGTTGCATATTGGAACAGGGTTTTATCTTTTCCCGGTATTTCTTTTCCCACCATCCCTAGTAAAAAGGCCTCCGGTTTTTTGGGGAATGTGAGTCTAAATATTTTTTTTAATTCATCATATATCTGATTCCAAAATTTTTTTACTCCCTCACATGTCCACCACATATGTATGAAGTTCCCTTCATTTGTTTTACATCTCCAGCAGGCCTTGTTACCGGTCTTATACATCCTATTTAATTTTTCTGGGGTTAGATACCATCTATATATCATTTTTTCAAGGTTTTCTCTAATAGCAGCACTTGCTGTAAATTTTATTCCCTCGTTCCATAATTTTAGCCATTTCTCATGTTCAATATTATGTCCTAAGTCCCTTGCCCACTTTACCGTGACTTCTTTAATTTCTATATCTTTTGTATCCCATTCTAGTAAAATATTATACATTTTGGATAGTAACTTAGATCTACTTTCAATTATTTCAATTTGAAATCTTGACTTCTTTTCGCTCATTCCTACTTTCTTATCTTCCATCCATCTTGCGTTGATTTGATGGTAATGTAGCCAGCCCTTCAACTTCCCTTGCAATTCCTCATACGGTCTTAATTTCCAGCCTTCATGGGAGCTTGTCAGTAAATCTTCATATGTTAAGTTTTGTTCATCCAGATTTGTTTTTTTAAATGATAAGATATCTGTTGGGGACAGCCACCAGGGTGTTTTAGATTCTAACAGTTTTTTGTTTCTTTCCCAAACTTCGTGTATCGGACCTCTGACGATGTGGTTCGAGAAACTCTTGTGTACTTTCCCCTTACTTGACCAAAGATAGGCATGCCAGCTAAACCGGTTTTCTACACTTTCGAGTTCTAATAGGTCCTTATTTTCCAGAGTTATCCAATCTTTTACCCAGCATAAGCAGGCCGCTTCATAATATAATCTTAGGTTAGGAACCGCAAGTCCTCCTCTCTCCTTTCTATCTGTAAGTAGTTTGTATCTGATCCTTGGCCTCCTTCCCTGCCATATGAACCTAGAGAGGACTTTCTGCCAATCTTTAAATATTTTAATCCCTCTGATAACCGGAATATTTTGGAAGAGAAACAGCATTCTAGGAAGAATATTCATTTTTATTGCCTCCATCCTGCCAAGCCACGAAAGGTTTACTCTGTTCCAGGCATCCAGATCTTTTTTGATTTTGTTCCAAGTTGTTGTGTAGTTATCTTCGATCAAGTTTATATTTTTAGGTGTGAGCCAAATACCTAAGTATTTTACTTTTTTGGTTATTTCAATTCCATGTTGTCTTTCTAATTTATCTTTTATCTCGTTTCTCAAATTCTTTGTTAAGATCTTGGTCTTTAATCTATTCAGTTTGAATCCAGCTAGCATACCATATTCTTCTAATATTTCCAGCGCCTTCTCTGTGCTTCTTAACGGTTCTTCTAAGGACAACACCAGGTCGTCCGCGTAAGCTTTTAGTTTGAACTCCCTTGATCCTATTTTTATCCCTTGGATGTCAGATGATGATCTTATTTTATTTGCTAGAACTTCTAATACCATAATGAACAAAAGCGGGGAGAGGGGACAGCCTTGCCTGGTTCCTTTTTCAATTTGGAATGTATCTGTAAGGTTATTGTTTATCACCAGTTTGGCCGATTGTTTTGAATACACTGCCTGTATTCCTTTCAGGAATTCTCCCTCTATTCCCGTTTCCTCCATAGTCTTTAGTAAAAATGACCAAGAGACATTATCAAACGCTTTTTCTGCGTCTATGAAAATCAAGGCCGCTGGTATTTCGTTGTTAATTTCCAGATATTCAATTAGGTTTATAATGTGCCTTACATTATCTTTCAGGAATCTATTCGGTAAGAAGCCTGCTTGATCTTTGTGTATTAAATGTATCAGGCATTTTTTTAATCTATTTGCCATAATGTCGGCAAATATTTTATAGTCGTTATTCAATAGAGATATTGGCCTATAGTTTTTAATACACATTTTATCTGTATCTGGTTTGGGAATTAATGTTATATAGGCTTCCCTCCATGACTCAGGTATTTTCCCTCCTCTTAAGATGTTGTTGATAGTGTCACAAAGCGTCGGTAATAGTTGATTTTCTAGAACTTTATAATATTTAGCCGAAAGACCATCCGGGCCTGGGGCTTTGCCTATTTTCATTTTTTTTATAGCATTTTGAACCTCTTCTGTACTGATGGGTTTATTTAGTTGAACTCTATCTTCTTCTGTGATGGTCTTCCCTTTATGTCTCTTCAGATATCTGTCTATTTGTGTTGTATCCTCTTCCCCTCTCTTATATAATTCCTCGTAAAACTCGAGAAACTTCTTTCGTATTCTTATGGGGTCAACTATCAGATCCTCCTCTACTTTTATTTTGTTTATTGTATTCTGTTTCTGTCTTTTCCTCAATTGCCAGGCTAGAAATTTCCCTATTTTATTCGCTGACTCAAAATATCTCTGCTTCATTAGTTTAATTTTCCACTCGATTTCTTGGCTCGTCAGCATCGAATATTGTGTTTGTAGCATTTTTATTGTCCGAATACTTTGCTCATCCTTTGGGTGATCTATTAGTTTTTTTTCATGTTCTCTTAGTTGCTTGAGTATCTCTTCCTTCTCCTGTTGTCTTATCTTCTTCTTATAATTATTTTGCTGAATAAATAGACCTCTTATTACCGCCTTACTGGCGTCCCACACCACTTCTATGTTTGTTCCTGTATTCAGATTCAAGTCAAAGTACTCTTTTAGGGTAATTTTGGCCTTCTCCATGACATCGTCGTTTTCTAATAGATATTCGTTTAGCCTCCATCTAAAACTTCCCTGTGTGACACCTTTAATTTCTAAAGTTATCAGGTTATGGTCTGATAGTGTTCTTGGGTGTATTTCACAACTTATTGCTCTTAAAGTAAGTGCTCGCGAGGTCCAAATTTGATCTATTCTGCCCCAACTTTTATGTACTTCTGAGAAGAAAGTGAACTGTTTTTCTGTCGGGTGTAGATATCTCCATATATCTATTAAGTCTAGGTTTTCTTCCAGATCTTGAAATGATTTCGGTAATTTTCCTTGATTTCGCTTCCTGTTTTCGGTTTGTCTGTCAATTTCTGGTGACGGCACCGCATTAAAGTCTCCCAGTAGTATCGTCTTGTTATCGTCTAGGTCTATTAGTACTTGTTCTAATTTCTTGAAAAACTCAGGTCTATTTGTATTTGGAGCGTAGATATTCACTACGTTGATCTTTTCTCCCTGAAAGTTAATTTGAACCCCTAGTATCCTCCCCTCCTCATCTTTATATATCATTTTTGGTTCCCATTTTTCCTTCACATATATTGCTACTCCTCTTTTTTTCTCCTCCATAGAGTTTATGAATTCCGTACCCAAATACTTGTTTGTCAAGACACGTTTATGCTTTCTAGCTACATGGGTTTCTTGGATACAGATTACATCCATTTTTTTCTTTTTCAACACGTTCACAATTTTATTCCTTTTAACTTTTTCGTTCAGACCATTTACATTCCATGATACGATTTTAAGATTCATTATCACCTTTATCTACCAATAAGTCAGTGAATTTCCAATCTAAGTTTTGTCGGCTTAGATTCGGTTGGGTTTGTCTTCTGTCTGCTCTTCGATCTCTTCCTCCTCCCCTTCCTCCCCTTCTTCGCCCTCCTCTTCTTCACCCCTACCCCCTGCTTCTCCTTCCCTCTCTAGTCTCTCCCTCAAATTCGCTTCCCCTCTTTCTTCTCTCCCCCCCACCCCGTCTCCACTTCTTTCCCCCACCCCCCCGAGATCTTTTTCATATCTACGTAGGAATTTACTGACTTCCTGATTTTCGGTTATCTTAAATCTTTTCCCTTTGTAGAAAAAGGAAATCCCTTCTGGGAATTCCCATCTATGTTGTATACCGTTTTTCCTTAGGGTACCAACTATTTGTTTATAACCCTCCCTTTTTCGGAGCAGTCTGATTGGTATTTCTTTAAAAATGATAATTGGTTTCCCATCAATTACCAGTTTTTTCTGGTAACTTTCTCTTAGAATCAAATTTCTCATTTCTATCGATTTGAAGATCACTAGACAGTCGCCTGGAACTTTTTTCAATCTGCTTTGTTTAGGTTTTATTTTTATTCTAAAGGCATTTTCTATCGTTTGTGCGACCTCATCTTCTTTCAATGCAAGCCACTCCGCCAGCTCTTTAACTATTTTTCCTTTTATATCTTCCTCTCTTTCTTCCCCTATTCCTCTAAATTTTAAATTTAAGTGCTTTTGTTTCATCTCCATCAAGGCTAAATTATCTAAGATCTGGTCTTGATTTTTACTCAGTTCTCCAAAATTCTCTTTAACTTTTTCAGCTTCTTTTCTCTGATCTCTCAAATCTTTCTGCGTTTTTTTATTTAATTCTTCTAAGGACTTTGTTCTAACTGTGAGGTCTTTTATCTTATTTGAGAGTTCCCCTGTGACCACTTCAATCTTTTTATCAAAGGATTCTTGCATCTCTCCTAATTTTTTTTCTATACGTATCTCATTTTGTCTGAATTCCTCTTTTATTTTCAACCATAATGCATCTAGGTCTTTTATTTCCTCTTGTCTTGAGGTTCGCCTGTCCATTGGGGTTCCCCCAGCTTTCTTCCCGTCTTTCCCCGACATCTGTTCACCTCCCTCCCCTTTTCTCACCTCCCCACCACCCACGATCAGTTATTCTAAAAGTGTTTTTGTTTTTTGTTTTTTGTTGTTGTTTCCCAAAGCGGGACCGACAATCTTGGATATTATAGTTATCACAGGGAGAGTTATAATCTATCCCTTAATTCAGTCAACACACTCTTCCTATGTTATCTAACTTATTTCTCCTCCCTTTTCACAGTCAGTACACAGTTTATTCCCTTACCCAATGTTGGGAGCCTTCTCCTCCACTTTAGGAATCTTTGCAATTACGTAATAGCAAAGATAAATTTCAGTTAAGAGGATAAGATGCATGAAACCAGAAGTAGAGAGAAGGGGGAGAATTAGGAGGTACCAAAGGGATGTAAGGAGGGGGGGAGAAACACCAAAAACCCCCAAAAGGGGTGATGGACAGATAAAGTGGTCCAAATAGCGCAGGTAACACGGGGGCTTCTCTTTAGGTCTCCTCCACTTGTTTAATTTTGTCCATACTGGCTCCTGCCCTGCCAATGTCCTACCAGTGTTACCTTAAATGCAGTCCGAGATCGAGGGGAGGGGTCAGGAGCCCCAATAGAGCGGGGAGATAGGGTGGGGTGGGGGAGGAAGAGGGGGGGGCAGGCAAGAAGGGCTAAATAGATACGCGGGCGGAGGTCCAGCTGGGTAAATACGCGGACAAAGGTCTAGGAGCTTTGAAGTTGTTCGCCAAAGTCTAAGTGAATTCCTCACGGATAAGAAGAGGGGATCAAACTCGCCTTCAAAAATTAAGTGTCCAATTCCAATTCCAAAAAAGGGAAAGAAGTCCGGTTCTTATTCCATAAAGGGGGTGGCAAACACCAGGGAAGGGGCCGGCTTCACGACGCAAGGTCACTCCAGAAGCGGAAAGGATACGAAAATGAGATGAAGAAGTCTTTCAAAATCTTTAAGCCTTTCGGAGTAAACCAGTTTCGGGTGTGCCCAGCCGCACAACCGCTAACCAGCCTCTGCCCTCCACGGCAAATTGTATTATCTCACGCACCCGGGCTTGCGCAATGTGTCTCTTTTATTGTTGGGATAACAACGGCAACAGGCTGGAAAAACGCTGGGGGTCTAAGGAAGAAGCCAGGGAGGGTAGGTACGTAGAGTCGGGTTCGTTCTTATACCCCGTCACAGGAGCTATGGGGGGGTTCTTGCCTCGCCGACTCCCCCCGCTGCTTTACACTTTCTTCCCTCTCCGTTCGTTATCTCCACTTCTAAACGTCCCTCCGCTCGTTTCTCCCGGTTCTCTCTTCGGCTATTTAGCTTTCTATTCAGACTCTCCCGCAATCCACTTTTTGATACAAAGTTTTTAAAGTTTGATACAAAGTTTTTTAAAGTTTCATTTCATTTATGTACTTTTTTACTGGTTACTTTGCCCCGCGGAGTTTCCTACGAGGTCTTTCCCTCTCTTGTTCTACAGCAGGTGAGAGTTAGCTACTTTGTCTCGCTCTTCCAATTAACTCCCAGCGCCATCTTAACTCCGAGAAACAGTCAGGCTCCTTAAAATTAATCCGTTAACATCTGTCTCTCCTTGGAGTCTAATCTCCTAATTTTACACTCCAACATTTATTTTGATAACTCCAAAGGTGACAGTTTCAGAAGATTTCGGAGATTTGTCGCCTCTTTTCAGCGGGGGCTCGAGACATAGCTGTGCGGGGTCGCAGAGCTTACCAAGATGCGTCTTTCGGTCCCTTTGCTCCGGAGTCCTCCCAAAAACAGGGAAAATCCCAAAAAGCTTCGAACCATTCCGACACTGCTGGAAGCATTTCCCTCCAGGGGGCCCCCCTGGAGGTTTTGGGGTCACAGTGTCTTTGTGTTGCCCCTCAAAATCCCCGCGCAGTTCGGAGAAGTCGCGCAGCAACTTCTCCGCGCTCCCGTACTGTTTGCGAACCAAACCGGAAGTCTGTGGGCAGGCCTTTCAACAAGGCTGCTACCCCCAACCTGAATTTCTGAGGGCAGTGGAACTACCTCTGCCAATCTTCACAGGTATTTGGTGACCTAAGTTGTTGAGGGCTTTAATGTGCGCACCTTGAATTGGGCCCCAAAATGAATCAGCAACTAATGATGGGAGTTATAGTTCAGCAAAAACTGGAGATCCACAGGACTCCCACCCCTGTTATAAGCAAATCCCCATCTCTCAGCCTTGGTCCCTTTAGGCTACAGGTAAGAACCATGATTTGATTAAATTTGTGGGGGCCAGTGGGGCTTTAGGATTTCATTAAGGCACAGCCATACCTAGGGGTTGGTGAAACCGGTCCCCGCCACCTGTAGCCTAAAGGGACCAAACCACTTCCAGCCTCCCTGTCATCTGAGCAACGGGGAAGAAGAGGCTGAGAGATGGGGATTTGCTTAAAACACAAAAATCAGACAACAGCAGCCAGAATTCTCTATGCACAAAAATGAAAGAAGAAGTTCCCACCAAAGAAGAATGTGTGAGTAAGGTGGTGGACTATGCAGAAATGGCAAAGTTAACAGCCAAAATAAGAGAATCTAATGATGATTGCTTTGTGGAAGAATGGAAGCCCTTTTCAGACCATCTAATATCATAGTTTGATGTACTCATGAGGCAGATTTGAAATATGAGCAACAGAAGGAATTAGAGAACACAGTATCGATGTGTTGGTATAATAAATAAAAGGGATTGTGTAGTAGAGAGAGGGGGAGAATTAAACCACCACGGGAAATGGGGCAGGAAGTCGAGAAAAGATAAATTTATTATGTATTGAAATAAATATATATGTCAAACTTTTGAAAATTCAATTTAAAATGATTACAAAAACAACCCCCAGACATATTTGTGGGGTGATGCAACGCACGACACAAAAACATGCAAATCTTTAGCCCTTCCTCCCTGCCTCACTCTCACTACAGACGCTTTGAGTACTTGGGTCCTATAAAATGTAGTCATTTCTAATGTGGCTGTTGTGATAAAGTGATTTTTTGGAGGGGGGTACAAGGGACCCCAGGTACGTCTCTGCTTATGGGATTGTTGTGAGGAGTACCGAGGTGGTGTTTGTTTTTTAATAAGATATTTATTAAGATTTTCAAAAAAAATTACAGAATAAAAAAAAGAAAAACACAAAATAAAAATAGATAAAAAACAGTTCAATCTTTCTATCACATATTTTTCATTTGCTCCTCATGCCTTCCTTTTCTGTATTCCAGTTCAAATTGTTAATTCAGCAAATCCCTCCCCTCTTCATTCATCTTAATCTTCAATTTTTAAATATTATAACATTATTTTTTTTTACCTATTAATAACCATTTTCTCATGTTCCCTTATAGCATTACAGCAAAAGACCACTTAGTTTCTATCCAACATCATTGTAACATTCATTAATTTTACAGTGTTTCTGTAAATAATCTTTGAACTTTTTCTAATCTTCTCTGAGGTGGTTTTTTAAAACACAAATGCTCAGTATTGATAATCACGAGATTGAAAACATACAATGTGATTTCCCTTGCAAGTCACTAACCACAACACATTCTCTCCTAGTACCTGCGCCTCAGAGCCAGAGGCTGTAGCTTCCATGCAGAATTAGTCCCAGGCAGCGCCTCTCTTTAAGAGGCAATTGTAGCACAGCGGCTAGCATGTTTGTTTCGGACACAGGAAACCTAGATCTCTGTTTGGATATTAAGTTCCATCGGTCTCCAGGCAGAAGAATAAGTGGGCACAGAGCTGAAATCAGAAATGGCAACCATCACAAACCAGTACAGGAACATTTTAGCCTAGCCGGACACTCTGCTATTGGTCTTTATGGAGGCTATCCTTGAGCAAAGGAACGTACAGTGGTGCCTCGCAAGACGAAATTAATTCGTTCCGCAAGTCTCTTCGTCTTGCGAGTTTTTTGTCTTGCGATGCACAGTTTCCCATAGGAATGCATTGAAAATCAATTAATGCGTTCCTAGGGAAACCGCCTTCAGACCAGGTCCGGGGACAGTCTGTCCCCGGACCTCTTCTGAAGGCTGGGGGGGGGGACAAGGGCTTTTCTTCCCACCCCCAGCATTTTAAAAAACCCCGGGACAGCGGAGGACTTCTCCGCTGTCCGGGCGATCTTAAAATGCTGGCGGGCGGCATTTTAAAATTGCCCCGGGACAGCGGAGGACTTCTCCGCTGTCCGGGGCGATTTAAAAGCCCCTGGGAAGGCAGGCAGGGGGGACACAGACTTTCGCCCCCCGCCCGCCTTCAGAAGGTGTTCCCGCCCCCCCCCCCCGCCTGGCTTCAGAGCAGCGTTCCGAAGCCGGTTGGCGGGGGCAGGTGTTCCCGCCCCCCCGCCCGGCTTCGGAGCAGCGTTCCAAAGCCGGGCGGTGGGGGCAGGTGTTCCCTCCCCCCCGCCCGGCTTCGGAGCACCGGGAGAAGCGATCTCCCCACAGCCCCTTGCTTCAAAAGAGGTCCGGGGCAGTGGGAAGCGCTTCCCGCTGTCCCCGGACCTGGGGCTGCGGGGAGAAGATCACTTCTCCCCGCCGCCCCTTGCTTCAAAAGAGAAGACCCGCTGTCCCCGGGGCAAGCTTCGTTTTGCGAAGCAAGCCCATAGGGAAATTTGTCTTGCGAGGCAACTTGAAAACGAAAAAACCTTTCGTTTTGCGAGTTTTTAGTCTCGCGATCCACAGTTTCCCATAGGAATGCATTGAAAATCAATTAATGCGTTCCTAGGGAAACCGCCTTCAGACCAGGTCCGGGGACAGTCTGTCCCCGGACCTCTTCTGAAGGCTGGGGGGGGGACAAGAGCTTTTCTTCCCACTCCCAGCATTTTAAAAAACCCCGGGACAGCGGAGGACTTCTCCGCTGTCCGGGCGATCTTAAAATGCTGGTGGGCGGCATTTTAAAATCGCCCCAGGACAGCGGAGGACTTCTCCGCTGTCTGGGGCGATTTAAAAGCCCCTGGGAAGGCAGGCAGGGGGGACACAGACTTTCGCCCCCCGCCCGCCTTCAGAAGGTGTTCCCGCCCCCCCCCCGCCCGGCTTCGGAGCAGCGTTCCGAAGCCGGTTGGTGGGGGCAGGTGTTCCTGCCCCCCCACCCGGCTTCGGAGCACCATTCCAAAGCCGGTTGGCGGGGGCAGGTGTTCCCGCCCCGCCACCCGGCTTCGGTGTACCGTTCCGAAGCCGGGCGGTGGGGGCAGGTGTCCCCTCCCCCCCGCCCGGCTTCGGAGCACCGGGAGAAGCGATCTCCCCGCAGCCCCTTGCTTCAAAAGAGGTCCGGGGGCAGTGGGAAGCGCTTCCCGCTGTCCCCGGACCTGGGACTGCGGGGAGAAGATCGCTTCTCCCCGCCGCCCCTTGCTTCAAAAGAGAAGACCCGCTGTCCCCGGGGCAAGCTTCGTTTTGCGAAGCAAGCCCATAGGGAAATTCGTCTTGTGAGGCAACTTGAAAACGAAAAAACCTTTCGTTTTGCGAATTTTTCGTCTCGCGAGGCGTTCGTCTTGTGGGGTACCACTGTAACAGGGAAACTCCAGCGTGAAACTGAATTACAACTTACCCCAAAGTTCCAAAAGTTCATTTCGGTCTGAATAGCAACAAACAATTTCCTCAATGTCTATAAGTCTTAATTTACTCAACAATGCTAAGACAACCGTGTTTATATTTCTGATCCTGGACTAGTTACCTGGCCACCCATGTGCATATATACCTGTAGCCAGTGTTCAAAACTCCCATTGTTCTAGGCTCATTTTTCGACAGGGAATTTCATTAGTGCAAGCAGTTTCCGAGCTCTGAGCACAGTACTGCGCCTAAAATTTCAAATTACGGTAAAACTGCAGCATGGAAGGAAATGAGGACCTTTTTCTGCCTCCCCACTTCCAGCTACTCTGAAGACTGGAGAAGAGACCCTCTTAAGAATATTAGGGGGGTGGGCAGGGGAGGGACACTAGACCATGTGAAAAATTAACATAATATTTTAGTTGCAGTTCATTCATTTTCAGCTTTGTACAGTCATACCTCTTGTTACGTTTGCTTCATCTTACGTTTTTTCAGGTTGTGTCCCACAGCTATCTCGAAGTACCAGAAAGGGTTACTTCCGGGTTTTGCCGCTCCCGCATGCGCAGACGCACAAGATGATGTCACGTGCATGCGCAGAAGCGGCGAATCGCGACCCGCACTTGCGCAGACACGGGTTGCGTTCCTTTCATGTTGCAAACGGGCCTCCGGAACGGATCCCGTTCACAACCAGAGGTACCACTGTATTCTTGTTATAAAAAAAGCACACCTGTTCTGCTTCAATTTTCAACATGGCTACTTCAGATCAAAATGCCCAATCCTGTGTAGATCTGTGCAGAAGTAAGTTCACGGGGTTTACTATCAAATAAGTATATGGAATATATTTGCTTGTTTGTTTAGTAACACAGACCAACACAGCTACCATTCTGGAAAGCAAGCAGAAGTTATTCCTGTCTGACTCCAGCATCTATATCTATATAGATATTTTTATTTATATACTACCCTCTCGTAAACTGTCAAGGCAATGTCTAGCAATATAACAACATAAAAACCATTAAAAGCAGTACAGAACTATCAATAAAATGAACCGTCTTTACAAATATAGATCTAGATCTGCACTGTACATTTAAAGCCGTATTATAAACAGTTGTGTCTCCCCAGCAAGAATCATGGGAACTGTAACGGTGCTGAGGGGACACCCCGTTACCCACATAGATTGTCCTGAACCCCTGGCCTACCTGGCAGCAAGCCCATATGCCAAGTCTCCCAGGCTAGGGGGACTTGATAAAGTCCAGCCTGAAGCACAGTCCTGCAGACATTTTGGAGCATCCAAGCTGAGGACTATTAACATGGGCAGCTGAGCAGGCACAGCACCTCAACTCTGCTTCCCTTTTATACTTTGCCTGCTGATTGCAGCACCTCGGCTTCGTGTGACAGGTGACCCTCACCTGTTCCAAGCCTATTCCAGCTGATGAATCACACCCCTGCTCCTAGAGCTAGGGATGTCCTACCATACCCTCCAACATTTCTCCATTGAAAATAGGGACATCCTACACCAGGGGTTGGGACGCAGGTGGCACTGTGGGTTAAACTACAGAGCCTAGGACTTGCTGATCAGAAGGTCAGCGGTTCAAATCCCCGCAACAGGGTGAGCTTCCGTTGCTTGGTCCCTGCTCCTGCCAGCCTAGCAGTTCAAAAGCACAGCAAAGTGCAAGTAGATAAATAGGTACCGCTCCAGCAGGAAGGTAAACGGCATTTCCGTGCGCTGCTCTGGTTCGCCAGAAGCAGCTTGGTCATGGTGGCCACATGACCTGGAAGCTGTACGCCGGCTCCCTCGACCAATAAAGCGAGATGAGCGCCGCAACCCCAGAGTTGGTCACAATTGGACCTAATGGTCAGGGCTCCCTTTACCCTTTAGCTTTATACCAGGGGTCAGCAACCTTTTTCAGCCATGGGCCGGTCCACCGCCCCTCAGACCATGTGGTGGGCTGGACTATATGGGGGGGGGGATGAATGAATTCCTATGCCCCACAAATAACCCGGAGATGCATTTAAATAAAAGCACACATTCTACTCAGGTAAAAACACGCTGATTCCTGGACTATCCGCATGCCGGATTGAGAAGGCGGTTGGGCCACATCCGGCCCCCGGGCCATAGGTTGCCTGCCCCTGTCCTATACCCTCCAACATTTCTCCAATGAAGATAGGGGTGTCCTAAGGAAAAGCGGGGCATTCCAGGATCAGATCAGAAACCAATTAGGCTTCTGTAAATCTGGCACGATCCCTGGGAAATAAGAACACTTGGAGGGTCTGAACAAGCTCCAGGGAAGATGGAAGCTTTTTGGAAAAAGTCCATTCTAGTGTTTCTCAACCTGTGGGTCCCCAGATGTTGTTGGACTACAACTCCCATCCTTCCTAGCCAGCATGACCAGTGGTCAGGGATGATGGGAGTTGTAGTCCAACAACATCTGGGGACCCGCAGGTTGAGAACCACTGCCTGGAGCTGCGATGACAAACACACCTCGGGTGCCCCTACTGCTGGCATCTATTTGATCTATATTGCTTATGCTCATAAGAAGCACCCTGCTATCTAACCTAGCATTTGGTTCCCACAGTAAACTTGAGAGCAGAAACTCACCTGCAATTCAGAGACATACCGCCTCCAACAGTGAACACAAGCCATAGTCATCATGGCTAGAAGCCACTGAGATCCTCCATGAATTTGTCTAATCCTCTTTCAAACCAGGGACAGGGAACCCATGGTCTCCACATGGCACTGATCTACAACTCCCGCTATCCCAGACCATTGCACGAGCAGGTTCGGGCTGATGGATGCTGGAGTTCAACCACAGGCTCTTTGCACCTGTTTTAAAGCTATCTATGTTGGTGGTCAGGGACGCGGGTGGCACTGTGGGTTAAACCACAGAGCCTAGGACTTGCTGATCAGAAGGTCGGCAGTTCGAAAGCATGTCAAAGTGCAAGTAGATAAATAGGTACCACTCTGGCGGGAAGGTAAACGGTGTTTCTGTGTACTGCTCTGGTTCGCCAGAAGCGGCTTAGTCATGCTGTCCACATGACCCAGAAACTGTACGCCGGCTCCCTCGGCCAATAAAGCGAGATGAGTGCCGCAACCCCAGATTCGGCCATGACTGGACCTAATGGTCAGGGGTCCCTTTACCTTTACCTATGTTGGTGGTCACCACAACTTCTTGTGTGAGTGAATACCATAGTTTAACCATGGAATTATTGGAGCAGTGTGTAATCGCTTGCAAAAAAATTGTCCGTCTTGCTATGAAGGCCAGGCACCATGGAGCAAGACGTATCTCCAAAAATCCTTGGTGGTACATACCACCCAGCATCACAAAGGACAGACATGGGCTCTGGCACACATCCCATTTGGGCCTGCAATAGAGTAACGCTGTTAGCCCTCTGGCAGCACTGGATTTAGGGTGGTGCAGGTGGTTCCCCTGCTCAGGGTGCTGTGCCAAGGGGACACAAAATAATAAGAAAGAAAGAAAGAATCATTGTGAAAATAAGAAGCATGGGGGGGGGGGCTGCCAAATGTCATCCTCGCTCAGGACACCATATTACCAAAGTCCGCCCTTTCCTCTGTAGATTGTTCCTACAGTTTGGACCCATGCGACAAAAAGCTGCACTTTAGAATTAACTGCGCACCCGCAGGCTTTTCTGTTCAGAAGACATGCTCAATGAGCTGTGTATTACTGAGCAAGATGGATGCCATCATTAGAAAGAGCTGAGATCCCACCCATATGGTTGCCTATGCAAGGGGCGTATTGCTCTAAGAATATCTAAAACATACGGTGCTCTGGATGTTGCTAGACTACAAGCCCCATTCTTCTCAACCATTGACCATGCTGGCTGGAGCTGATGGGATTTGGAGTCTGTTATGTACTGAGTTGAATAGGATCCAAACTGAAGCAGTCTGATTGGTCCTAGAACAATAGGATCCAAATTGCAGCAGTCTGATTAGTCCTAGAACAATAGGATTCAGAATGCAGCAGTCTGATTGGTCCTAGAACAATGCAGCAGTATGATTGGTTGGCAGGAACCACCCAATCCTGCTCCAGATAGAAGTGACTCCACAACCTGATTGGCTTACAGTAGAATTCCGGAATTAGCCAATCATGTGCAGCCCATTGTGTAAATAATGTATATAAAGCAGATACTGTGAGGGGACATTCATTCATTCCTCCTCACCACTATGAGCTGAATAAAGAGCATGAAATCACTTTGCGACTCTGAGTATATTTCAGAGTCCAACAACATCTGGAGGGCTACAAGTCCCCCCCCCCTCGGCCTAAAATTACATTGGAGTAGATTGCTAAAGACACTGGAGGCACTGGAGCTCCTGGGGTCCCCATAAGCCACTAGAACAGGCACCCCCAATCTTCGGCCCTCCAGACGTTTTGGACTACAATTCCCATCATCCCTGACCACTGGTCCTGTTAGCTAGGGATCATGGGAGTTGTAGGCCAAAAGATCTGGAGGGCCGCAGGTTGGGGGTGCCTGCACTAGACACCATTGCAGCTCAAGTATTTCCGGTGTGTGGTGTCAAACCCTGACAACACCAAGGTTGAAGGTTTGAACCCTGTATGGGACAGCTGAATATTCCCGAATTGCAGGGGGTTGGACTAGATGGTCCTCAGGGTCCCTTCCAACTCTACAATTCTATGATTCCTTCTTTTCCTCTGCTGCATCATCGGATGGTACAGCAGAAGGTCGCCCTGTTTGTCTCAGTCCTATGTTTGAAGGTTCTTGCAAAAGTTGCAGTGCCCTCTAGTGTCCGGAAATGGAAAGCTGGTTTCTCCCTGACTCTCCTGCAAACCTCCTTTCTCTGCTCCAAACTGAAATAAATGACAGAGGGAACGTATGCCTGAAGTTTGGTGGAGGGTGTGTTCATACTTAGCAACATCAGCTTTCCATACACAGACACAGACAGTAGCTCCTGCAGCCAATCGGAAGCCATGCTGGACATTTGGCTTCCAAAAATCGTTCAGAAACCGAAACACTCACTTCCGGGTTTCGATCGTTCAGGAGCCGATTTGTTCAGGAGCCAAGGCGTTTGAGATCCAAGGTACGACTGTATATATACTCAGGGGACAAGGTGGAAAGGCAGGTGATCTTTCCCATACCCTCCAACACTTCTCTCATGATTTTATTATTTATACCCCGCCAATCTGGCTTGCCCCCTGCCACTCTGGGCAGCTTCCAACATATATGAAAACATGTTTTAATAAAACACTGAACATTAAAAAAACCTTCCCTATACAGGGCTGCCTTCAGATGTCTTCTAAAAGTTGTTACTTATCTCCTTGGCTCGTATAATTCCATACCCTCCAACATTTCTCTGATGAAAATAGGGACGTCTTAAGGAAAAGCAGGACATTCTGGGATCAACTCAGAAACCAGGACAGCTTCTGTAAATCCAGGACTGTCCATGGAAAATAGGGACACTTGGGAGGGTCTGTTTTTCTGAGGATGCACAACACTAGCTGTGGAAAGCAAGCCAGGGTTGAGAGAGCAAAAATCACTCCTGAATTGCATCATCTAGTCCCAGGGACAACAGTGAAGAGGAGATTTCTTCTGAGGACGCGGAAAGTTAATTTCCCTCACCACAAAGGGATCACAGCCCACATGTACAATTATAGGATTACAGTGGTACCTCGGGTTACATACGCTTCAGGTTACAGACTCCGCTAACCCAGAAATATTAGAACCATAGAATCATAGAATCATAGAGTTGGAAGAGACCACAAGGGCCATCGAGTCCAACCCCCTGCCAAGCAGGAAACACCATCAGAGCACTCCTGGCATATGGTTGTCAAGCCTCTGCTTAAAGACCTCCAAAGAAGGAGACTCCACCACACTCCTTGGCAGCAAATTCCACTGTCAAACAGCTCTTACTGTCAGGAAGTTCTTCCTAATGTTTAGGTGGAATCTTCTTTCTTGTAGTTACCTCGCGTTAAAAACTTCGGGTTAATCACCTCGGGTTAAAAACTTTGCTTCAGGATAAGAACAGAAATCGCGCTCCGGCAGCATGGCGGCAGCAGGGGGCCCCATTAGCTAAAGTGGTGCTTCAGGTTAAGAACAGTTTCACGTTAAGAACGGACCTCCAGAACAAATTACGTTCTTAACCTGAGGTACCACTGTACACGGCAGGACTTCTGCATGCAGCTTGAAGAGATACCTCAGTCTAGCCATCATGTTGTACCAGAATTATTCTGCTTAAGGATATTTAAGAAGCTGCCTCCTATTGATGAGGACCATGGATCCATCTAGCTCAGGGATGGGGAATCTGTGGCCCTATAGTTTAGAGCTAATCTGACCAAACTCTCACCAGTTTCCATAAGAAATGCCTTTATTGAGCTGTGTTTCCAAGTTATGCCCATTGCAGTCTTGGATGGGCAGTACAACAAGGTCCCTTATGCAGACAGACTGTATCTTGTGGTCCTCAGGTGGAAGACATAACTCATTAACTGTTAGCCTGCCCTTTATATAGAAACCCAAGAGATGGGTTTCTGAAACCTTTGTGCACATAAGCAAGCAGGTACACTCCATCAGGAATGGTTCAGTTTCTTTTGAGTGATAATAATAGCTTCAAAATACAGAGTGGCCCTCTATTTACTGGCTGCAAAAAAATATAATGAAATCAGGAAAAAGGAGTTAGATCAGTGTTTCCCAAACTTGGGTCTCCAGCTGTTCTTAGACTACAGTTCCCATCATCCCTGACCACTGGTCCTGCTAGCTAGGGATGATGGGAGTTGCAGTCCAAAAACAGCTGGACACTCAAGTTTGGGAAACCTTGGGTTCGATGAAATCGCTATAAATTGTTGTGGTGATTCAGAGGTTTAATCTGAAATCAAGCTAGTTTTAAGCTTGTTCGCGTCTGTCCTCTCTCACACACACATTATGGATATATATTCTGTATTATTAATGTTATGTACTGAAGTTCTCACCCTGGGCCAGCAGGGGGGTACTGTAGATAGTTTTCACTCAGGTCCACATATGCAAATAAGGAATTGAAAGTGACATTCAGTGATTGGATAGTTACAGAAAGTTGTTACTGTTGCATTGTAGTGCTCTACATAAACTGGCTGAACCCTTCAGTTCAGTTCTGTTCTGGCCTGTGAATAAACAAGAACTGTTTGAAGAATCGCTGTGTCGTCTGATATGTTCATCCACAACTTAACAATTAATATCATTGCTACAAGTTTGTTATGGCCTTTGGCTATAATAATAAACTTCTTTAAAAAAAACAAACCCTGAAAATTTGTTTTGTCATCCTTACCCTAGGTATCTTCCCCTTGTGCCATGATTGCTACTTTTAGATGTCAAAGGTAGATTTTAGGCTTCCTAAACGAATTTTCCATGATGCCAATGAAAACTTTTTAAAAACACACCCAAAAAGTGCCATGAGCAGAAAGTGGTGAGGGGAGGCACCATTGGCAGAATCTGTCCCATGGCCTGGAGGGTCCTCACTCCTGGTTTGGGAGATCAGTATTCGAATCATACCAAACTTCAGTTTACTGTGAATTTGTTTTCATTGTTCCCCAAATAAACAAACCTGTTTTTTGTTAATGCTGTGTAATCGTCAGTGAAACCCCTGCTTAAAGGGGTTTGAATGATTACCCCCCAATACCTACACCTACGCCCATGCTGTTAGCACTGCAAGACTGCGGCAAATTAAAATGGATCTGATTTTTAAACACTCGTTTAGCCTGGTTACTTCACCTGCTCTCACGCTATTCGTGATTGGCATATTATTTTAAGGCTTTTTAAACTGAACGCACAAGGCGTCTTCGGGGTATTTGCAGTGGAAAAGGCAGAATCAAAAAGCTTTTCAATCAAACAAACAAGCAAAAGCAAGAGGCACCTATTTTTACCGCAAAGATTTCCGAGCGCTGGAACAGGAAGCCTGCTCAGCGCCCAAAGCCATTGTGACAGGCCCCTTAACAAGGGAGAATCCATCAAACTGCACGCACCAGGCAGGGGTGAAAAATGCTCGTCACATTGCAGAGTCCACTTTTACTGGGGCAGGAAGCGCCAGGGCGGGGGGCAGACTTCAGCTGGGGTATAAACATGATTTACATGTTCCAGGTGCATGTGTCCAGGCCAAGTTCCAGGTTGCAGCTCCAACTCCCTCATTAAAGAGCTGAGAATGCCTCCCTCGCTAAGCTATCTATATTTAGCTTCTCTTGTGGATGCCGGACACATTCCCAGCCTCTCTCAGCCCTAGCTAATCTTCCTCCTGGGAGCCTGCAGTCAAAGCAGCTCTTTTGTTTACTGCCCTACATTGACTCGTCATCTTCGATCCCAATGACATTGCAGGCAGACGCATCACGGCAGCCAGGTTATGATGTCACTGGCAGAGGATTATGTCCTCACCAGGAGTGGGAGCCAGTGGAAAACGAGAAGAGAAGATTCCATTGCCCCTGCACATAAAAACTTGGCAGCGTTGCCAATAGACTGCATAACTCTCCTGGTGGGACACTGGAAATGCTTGGAGGTGCAAATTGTGGGATATTGGGGAACCATAGGCCCCTTCAGACATCTTGTTTATTCAGCAACTATAATAATAATAATAATAATAATAATAATAATAATAATAATAATAATAATATCTTTATTGTCATTGCCCCCTTCGGGGACAACGAAATTACTTGACTGCTCCATAAAAACACTAATTAAACAATACAGTATAATTCAGCAAGGGAGATTAGATGACTTTCAAAGTCCGGGCTTCCCATTCAGGGCCGAGATCGCTCTGGAGAAGAAGCTGTTCTTAAGACGGCTCGTTCTTGTCTTCATTGTCCTGTATCTCCGTCCCGACGGCAGGAGCTCGAAGAGACAGTGACCAGGATGAGATGGATCTTTTACTATGTCCAGTGCCTTCCTATGGCACCTTGTGGCATAAATCTGCTCTAAGGTGGAGAGTGGGCAGCCAACAATGCTCTCTGCTGCCTTAACAACCCTGCACAACCCCATCCTGTCCTGGGTAGTACAGCTTCCGTACCACACACATAAGCCATAGGTGAGCACGCTCTCAATGGCGCAGTGATAGAAGGCAAGCAGCAGTTTCTGCGGAAGATGACACGAATTTTAGGAGGTGGTTAGATTATATCCAGTCTTTGTTGAGCATTTGTTCCGATTTGTTTATGACGCAGTGATATGACAACGAGAAATTATCCGGCATTCATCCGGATATGTTTTTGGGGTGTTTATGAGCATTCCCATTAATCATTCATCCATCCCATTCTTTTTGGTGCATTTTGCCATTACTTTCCAAACTGCAAAAAGTCCCCCCCCCAATATATGTATTTAAAAAGAGCCAGTGTGGTGTAGTGGTTAAGAGCGGTAGTCGTAATCTGGGGAACTGGGTTCGCGTCTCCGCTCCTCCACATGCAGCCGCTGGGTGACCTTGGGCCAGTCACACTTCTCTGAAGTCTCTCAGCCCCACTCACCTCACAGAGTGTTGGTTGTGGGGGAGGAAGGGAAAGGAGAATGTTAGCCGCTTTGAGACTCCTTTGGGTAGTGATAAAGCGGGATACCAAATCCAAACTCCTCCTCCTCCTCCTCCTCCTCCTCCTCCTCTTCTTCTTCTTCTTCTTCTTCTTCTTCTTCTTCAAAAGTGGATTTGTTACAGTAAGTTGACAGAGCTCATTAATGCATTTTAACTGAGCAAACCTACAGTTCTGCTATGCGTTTATGTGCCTCTTGCAAAATAGTGACAAGTCTAATGGCATCCTATAGCTGCTTCTGCTTCCAGAGCCACCCTCTCTTGGGAATTTACTATCTCTCCCTCTTGCCAGCCCCACTTTGGTCAAAACCCTGCTCCCAATCAATAGCTATGCTTGTTTAGGACCTGCAGGGACTGATAAGGTTTAAATCTGAATTGGCTACCACTGTCAGCAACGGGAACAATGTTTTGTGTCTGATGTACAACATGCCGCTGCAAAAGACGTTTCTGTGCTTTTAATAGCAACCCAGAACAAGAGGGAATTTCAGGAAGTAAAAAATTCTCACCTGTGAGGCAGTGTGATATGAAAAGCTGCTAAATCCCAGCACTTCTCTGTTCTACGCAACCCATAAAGGTACCCCAGGACGAGAGTAATCAGACCTCAGCATAGCTGTCAACCTTCTCTTTTTTCCTGGGAAATTCCCTTATTCCAGCGCCGTTTCCCGCTGCTTCCCACTGCTATCCAGGATTGTTAGATATCCCATAGACTGTCCCCGGGACAGGTGAGGCTGCTGATCCCTTATTTTCAAATCTGAAAGTTGACAGCTATGGACCTCAGGCTTGTCATATCTACTTCACTTTTTACTACAACCCCAAGATCTACCAGTGTTATAATCAAGTGCAAAGAAAACAACAACCAGTAAGAATTAAAGAACAGGTCTGCCTCTGAGCACATTCTGTGCCAAGGAATTTGTTTGCAGTCCCAGACTTGACCTGGGCTCAAAGTCCTTTAACACCAAATACACTCCAGGTTAGCGGCAGAAGCAGCTGGCATTGTAGGGCAGTGCCACAGAGCCAACCTTCTATCCTAACGCTAGCCTGGCGGATCCTTACCAGGGTGGGGCAGTGGCAAGGTGGGGGGCACTATACTGGCACGAGTACTAGGTTGGCACTATACTCATGCAGCCCTGAACTTGCTGGTGCTCTGCCTCATCCTTGAACCATTCTGGTACGTGGCAGCAATGCTGGGGTCTGGAAGACAGCTCTAGGGCACGGCCCCAGCGTGCCAGTCGCGCCTGCTTAACTCCTTTCTTTTCAGCAGCCTGAGGTAGGTGGGGGAAGTCATTTAATTGTTGTTCCTGTGAAATATACTCAGAGTCGAGAGTGGATTTCACGCTCTTTATTGAGCTCATAGTGGTGAGGAAGAATGGAAGTTAACCAAAATGTCTGCTTTATATACATTATTTACACAATGGGCCCCATGTGATTGGCTGATTCCAGGATTCACCTTGGGTGGTTCCTGTGGACCAATCAGAATGCTGCATTCTGAACACTATTGTTCCAGGACCAATCAGACTGCTGCATTCTGAATCCTATTGTTCTAGGACCAATCAGACTGCTGCATTCTGAATCCTATTGTTCTAGGACCAATCAGACTGCTGCCTTTTGGATCCTATTCAACTCAGTACATAACATCCTGTGAAACAAATGGGAGTCAAGCCCCCTTTTGTTGATCTTCTTCAAATCTCCCAGAGACCTGCCAGAAGATTTAGGAGACCTGCCCTCTGGACTAAATGTATACCATGGACTACTGGCCAAATTCCAGTAGACAAGCTGTAGCACTTCCTTGTTGCTGAGGTTATTGTATGAAGGGGAAGCCGAAGGTGGTGCCCTTCTGATGTTATTGGACTCCACGTCCCATCAGCCCCAGGCAGCACAGGCATCGGTCAGGGATGATGGGAGTTGCAGTCCCGCAACATCAGAAGGGCACCACTTTGGCTACTCCTGTTGTAAAGAATGTCAGTCTATGTGGCTCTTCCTCCTCCTCTGATCTGGCAAGGCATTTCCTATGTTCCTAAGCCAAAGTGCTCAAGATCACTTAACAGAGAGTGGTTCCCGAGTGCACATCCTTCTTTTGTCAATGCAAAATACATTAGTGGTCTGAGTGGTGGAGTTCTATTTAAAACTAAAGCGGGTCATACAAGACCGGGAGTCAGTCCGCCCATCCCTGCTTTATTGCCTCTGGTCATCCCCGAGCCTAGTCAGGGGAAGAGACAAGCTCCCTGGAGCCGGCCCAGGGCTGGCTCCTTTCTCAATGGGATGCTTTCAGAAAGACCCGAGCCTTGGCTTCCCTCGCTGCTTAGGATGAGGGAGAGCCAGGGCTCTCTGGCCCACGTCCCAACCTCCCAGTGCTATTTACAGGCTGCAAAGTTTGGGATTCTTCAGCTGCTCTGGCCCAGGACATGGATTGGCTGTGGTCTCTCCCACATGCTGTGGGCGAACTGAAGCAAGTTGGGTGGACGGCAGGTGGCCTGGTGCTGGAGGCAGAATTCCCGGGCTCCTTCAAAAACCGCTTCGATCAGGACAGCTAGAGAGCGGCCTTTAGCCTCCCGAAATGGCAATCTCTCCTGTGAAGCAGGAGGCAATGTTTGCCTGTTTCCCCTCCCGTTTATAAATTGCTAAAACTAAAGGTAGTGGGATTCCAGGGTACTTGGAAGTAGCCCCTATGGATGGGCCAATTGGTCAGTTTGGGTCTCTCTCAGTTTCTCATTTTTCTAAGCTTAAACTCAGGTCTCCACATTTCAACAGCAACTTGCGATTATTACAGTGGCACCCCGGTTTTTGAGTGTAATCCGTTCCAGAAGACCGTTCAAGTTCTGAAATGTTCAAAAACTGAAAACTCAATACGGAAACCTCACTATGGAAGCTGTGTGGCATGTTTGACTTCCAAGGCATGTTAGAAAACTGAAGCAACAGAGATGTTCGAAAACCAAGATCACTGTATTTTTAACTTTTCATGAAACTTCGGTATCTTAATGTGAATTTCTCATACAACCCACATTTCCAGAGCTGTTGCAAAGATTATAGAGACTACAAGCACAGCAGAACAAAATGGAAGGGTGGACTGTGTCACTTCAGGCTGCAAGTGGCAGGAATCAAAATTTTGACTGCTTCCCTACACAAAAAGAGACTCAGTGTAAGTAGAAAACTAACAGTGGAAGAGGTACGTTAGAACCTTTCTTTCTGATGCATTCGGTTTTAAGATAGCCCCCTTCCTGACATGTTAGTTTTCTACTTGCGAGGAGTTGTTACATGGCGCATTCAAAAATATCATGCACCAACACATACTGCAAACAGTCTTTAGTGGTACAGTTCATTTTACTAGTCATTCTGCTGCAACTATATACCTAATAGGCCAAAGATCAGGTAGGTGAGATGCCTGGGACACTAGAATGGCACTGTAAGCAGTGCATTAAAAGAGGGTTAGCTGTGCCATGGGCATCATGTGGTCATTAAAAAGGTAAAGGTACCCCTGCCCGAAGGCCAGTCGTGTCTGACTCTAGGGTTGTGCGCTCATCTCACTCTAGAGGCCGGGAGCCAGCGCCGCCCGAGGACACTTCCGGGTCACGTGGCCAGCGTGACGAAGCTGCTCTGGCGAGCCAGCACCAGCGCAGCACACGGAAACGCCGTTTACCTTCCCGCCAGAGTGGTACCTATTTATCTACTTGCACTTTTTAGGGTGCTTTCAAACTGCTAGGTGGGCAGGAGCTGGGACCGAACGATGGGAGCTCACCCCGCCACGGGGATTCGAACCGCCGACCATAAGATCGGCAAGTCCTAGGCTCTGTGGTTTATCCCACAGCGCCACCCGTGATTAGTAATGTCATTCTTGTTGCCAGCGGTGCAGCTTTCCAGTGACAAACTATTAAAATTTATGCAGCAACCAGAATGCTTTGCAGCAAAGATTCAGCTGCCCCTCCAATGACCAAGATCATCCAAAATTAAAGCTAGCCCATTTCAATCTTATTCTTGCTGTTTCAACTGTGCCTGCCCTGCACACAACCAATCTCTGCTCTGCTCTGTGTGTTCTAGGAGACTGGGGAGAGGGGAGCTGGTCACAGCAGGAGTGGGAGACTTCTTCAGCACCCTGCCTAGTCTCTGCCTGTTGGCCCTCCTTCTCTCCAGTCTCTGCTTCTGCCTCTGATTTTGGACTGCTCTCTGCTCCAGAGTCTTCCCACTCACTAAACCCTGTTGCCTCTTCTGATTCCGACACCTCCTTCCCCCAGTCTGCCCCCTCTTCTCCCTCTGACCACTCATTGTCACCCCACCACCGCTTCCTGAGCTCTGAGTCTTCTTCTCTTGGGGGGTTCCCCAACTGTTGCCTCCCACCGCTCCTCCAGTCCCTGACAAGACAGCAGTGCGGATCCTGCTGCTCACTGGCAAGAATCAACCTTTGGAAGAGAGGCTGCTCATGCTGTTTCCTCCGTGGGGAACTGACACTGTTTGAGAGACTAGCATTGTCTGCCAGGGTGACTCCCTGCTGCTAAGCTTGCAAGCTTGTAAATGAACAGATAGCACCCAAAATGTTAAGTCTCAATATACCCTCCTCGCCAGGGTGGGGAACCCACTGCAAAAGGCTTTTCCTGGAATGGCCTCTGAATGCGCTCTGCACATGGTCAGAGGCATTCTCCTCTTCATCTCAATCTGTTCCAGGCCAGACTGAGCCCCGGAGAAGCCTTGCTTAGCACGGTGGCTGCGCATCGCACCCGCCTTCAACAGGCAAACATACTGTAAACATTTCTTTCCCTGTCATTGCCAGCAACAAAGAGAACGTCTCCTGCTGTCAGGCAAACAGCGAGCGCAAGGCTTTCTCTCATTCTGACTTCAAAGGCGGCATTTCAAGCATGGAGCAATTCCAGCCATGCTGAGCAGGAGACCCACACGGTCCTTGTGGGAGAGTGCGCAAGAACTCAAGAGTGCAGTTTACAGTTCCAAGTCATCTTTCTCAAACAGCAATCGTCCCCTCTTACATTAGCGCCAGCGGTCAAACTCTCTCCACCTCAGGACCCTCTGTACTGGGCAATATCTGGTTTTCAACAATGCATTATAACACCAGCTAAACATTGTGATATACAGTGGAACCTCAGTTTCCGAACGTAATCTGTTCCAGAAGACCGTTCGACTTCCAAAACGTTCGAAAACCGAAAACTGAAAGCGGAAGCCTCAATACAATATAGGAAACTCAAAACAGAAGCCGTGTAGCATGTTCAGCTTCCGGACATCATTTGAATACCAGAGCAGTTACTTCCGGGTTTTTGGGATTCGGGAACCGAAACATACGACAACGGAGGTGTTCAACAACCGAGGTTCCACTATACCAATATATCATGATGTCTGAAATAAGGATGGAACTATGTGGAAGCGAACAGTAGGGCTTAACGATATCTGGTTTTCAACATTGTGATCTATCACCAGCTAAACATCGTGATGCACTGATACATCATGATGCCTGAAATAAGGACGGAGCTATGTAGAGGCATTGGCTGGCTTCACAGTTTTTCCCACATTGTGATTTTTGCACAACACACACACACACACACACATCATGACTTGCAATATATTGCCAGGTCAAAAATTATGAAACCGATATCACAATATGGACTTCAAACTGGTTTTGGATGATATATTCATATATCTCCCAACTGTGCTCTGTACAGTGGTACCTCGGGGTAAGTACTTAATTCGTTCCGGAGGTCCATTCTTAACCTGAAACTGATATATATATATATATATATATATATATATATATATATATATATATATATATATATATTGCTTTCGTAGATTTTCACGGGTACAGGAATGCAGGTTTTGGTGTCTTCGGGTGTCTTCCCGTGTAAGAGTCGGGGTGTCTGTGCGACGTTTCGACGAGGTCTCACTCGTCATCTTCAGGCTGGTGCTTTCGGCTTCTTGTTACTGGAACAGAGCAGAGTCTGGTGTTTGAGTTCTTATAAATACTGTTGAGGGGTGTGGTGTATAGCCTCCAACGTTCTGGGCAGAGAGGAAGTTCCTAGATTAGTGTGCCTTTTCTTCTTTTGTTCCTTAATTACTTGAGGGATATCTTGGGTGATTTCATGAGTGATATTCTGAATATCACTGAATATCACAAAATATCTGAATATCACTGAATATCACAAAACCATAGCTCGCCCCTATACACGAAGCCAAGCCAGAGCACAACTAAATGCAGCACAGCCATCTTCTCAGAAAAACTCTTCACAAGCTCAATAGGTCAAGACACGAAAGCTTTAGCAACTAATCTACACTTAATGACCCACCCAGTGATATTCAGAATATCACTCATGAAATCACCCAAGATATCCCTCAAGTAATTAAGGAACAAAAGAAGAAAAGGCACACTAATCTAGGAACTTCCTCTCTGCCCAGAACGTTGGAGGCTATACACCACACCCCTCAACAGTATTTATAAGAACTCAAACACCAGACTCTGCTCTGTTCCAGTAACAAGAAGCCGAAAGCACCAGCCTGAAGATGACGAGTGAGACCTCGTCGAAACGTCGCACAGACACCCCGACTCTTACACGGGAAGACACCCGAAGACACCAAAACCTATATATATATATATATATATATATAGCCTTTCCCATTTATTTTTCATTTGAATGTATCTTCTTTTTTTTATATGATATTTATTAAGTTTTCAAAGGGGGAAAATTATATAAGTAAAAAGAATAGAAAAAAGACAAAAAATTAAAAAAAAGAAAAATACAAAATACAGAAAAAAGATAAAAAAACATTTAAAAAGAAAACACATCAATCTTTCCATGTCATATATTCATATCCTTGCTTCCCTGACCTCCTCACACCTCCCTTTTTTGTATTCAAATTTAGTTAGTTGATTCAGCAATTCCTTTCCCTTTTTGTTTTTATCTTAATCCTTTAACTTAATATAATATAACTTTGAGTTCTCACCTGTTAATAATCCATTTTTCATACACCTTTAAAACATTACTGCTTAAACCACTTCATTCTAACATCATTCTAACATTCATTAATTTTACAATATTTCTGTAAATAGTCTTTAAATTTCTTCCAATCTTCTTCCACCAACACCCAACACCCAAGTACAGTGGTACCTCTGGTTACGTACTTAATTCGTTCCAGAGGTCCCTTCTTAACCTGAAACTGTTCTTAACCTGAAGCACCACTTTAGCTAATGGGGCCTCCTGCTGCCGCCGCGCCGCCGGAGCACGATTTCTGTTCTCATCCTGAAGCAAAGTTCTTAACCCGAGGTAATATTTCTGGGTTAGTGGAGTCTGTAACCTGAAGCGTTTGTAACTGAAGCGTATGTGTAATAGGTATGAGTTACTCGTGCATAAACTGGTGCCTTTCTCGGTTAATTTGCCTTGTGAAACCTTTCTGACTGCACAGCCCCTTCTCATCGTGGCTGCCTCAGTCACTGGCAGAATCCATCAGTGGGCGTTTCTTGAACCTCTTCCAGCATAAAAGTTGTTTGACACCCAGCCTCCTCCTCCTCTCACTGCGCGGGAGTCTTCTGCGCAGGGAAGGCGTGGGCAGCGGAGGACCTGGGCTCTCCTCACTGATGTCCAGTGAAGAGT
Source organism: Podarcis vaucheri (assembly GCF_965113315.1). Lineage (NCBI taxonomy): Eukaryota > Metazoa > Chordata > Lepidosauria > Squamata > Lacertidae > Podarcis > Podarcis vaucheri. Next base: position 15,072,231 of record NC_138760.1, on the reverse strand, counting down.
CCTGGAGCCCTCTCTCCAATTCCCCCGTCTGCCTCCCTTTATCCCTGGTGTTGCGCTGATTGGCTTCCCCCTCTACTGAGCTGTTTCTCCCCCTGCTGCTGGGTCCTTCGCCAGCATCATCTGGGAGCCTCCCCTTCGCCTCTCCCTCCGATGTCAGTTCCCTGACAGTATGTAACCCGAGGTACCACTGTACATCAGTGGAGATCAAACCATCACACATTTCTCTCTCTCTCTCCACTCATTGGCCCCAAGTTCAGGGAAAAGCAGAGTCAGCTAGGAGGACTTAAAGTGAGACACAGAGGATTAGGGATGCCTTGGTGTGTGTCCCGTACTCTAACCACTACACCACACTGACTCTCTTGTGATCTGGAAACCAATTGTGGAAACCAACAACCAATCTGAAAAGCGCTACAAGCTAGGGCAACTCTTCCTGGGATGAGAGAGGCCCAAATACTCCTGCCTGGAACTCCTGGGGAGCCGTGTTTAGGAGGACGCCCAGATGCCAATTAACAATTGAGGGGGCACATGAGGACCGAAGCAATTAATGTCACATGCCGTTAGGCCTGCCGTATCACTTGCAGCTATAAATACCAATATAAAAGGGACAGGCTTTTGCTCAGTGGCAGAGCATCTGCTTCACATGCAAATGCTCCCAGATATATAATCCCCAGCATCTCCTGATATGGCTACAAAAACCCCTGCATCTCAATGCCTGGAAAGCCATTACCAGTCAGCACAGATCGTTCTTCCTCAACTTGGGCCCTTCAAGATGCTTTAGACTACAACCTCTCATCAGCTCCTGCCAGCACAGGGCCAGAGTTAAGTACCAGGTGAACCAATGCAGGGATGGGGTCAAGGGTCAGCACAGTCCCCTGGGCTTGCCGCAGTGAGGAAGAAGATTCAGGGAGGGAGAGGACTCCATAGAGTCAATGTTGGATCTGCAGGGTCCGGCAGCTTCCCATAATGTTTAGAACCAGCGCCCCTGTATTCCTAGTGGTCCAACTCTGTATAATGCAGTTTCATACAGACCTCTGTAAACCTGCCAGCCAAACCTGTACTTAAAATAAAACTTAAAAGTTGGCTTGCAGAGTATACTCAATACTTTCCGGCAGGAACAGCTCACCTCTGGCTCTCCAGATGTGGCTGGACATCAGATCCCATCATTGTCCCTGACCACTGGGCCATGCTGGTGGGAGATGGAACCCAAAAAGATCTGGAGGGCCACGGGCTGTCCGCTCCTGCCTTAGGAGAAGATTTCCTAAGTGATCCAGGAATCATAAAAACACCAGCAAGAGGAATGCTATTGTATCCCTTACCTGAGCCCAACATGTGGATGAAATCCAGAGAGCGGGGCCTTAAGAACTGGTCACATGAAGATGCAGATCCGGGAAAGGTCAGAGGTCACCAGAGGAGGAAAGCTCAAGGAGATCCAGATGCCACAAGAAAAACCCCAGCGGAAGTCCTGCAGGGTCTGCCACCATCAGAGCTGGTCAGAAGGAGCCACTAGGAGGAGATCCATCATGCAAAGCGACCTCACATGGCAACCCACCGTGGGAGATGTCTCAGGAGGCGGGTTACAAGGAGAAGGAGCCGCGCGGGGGGGGGGGAGGCTGATCCCACCGGGGTGCATCCCAGTTTGCTTGCCAAAGCCACCACGGCATGACACAATGGGGCCGCTCTGTCTCACTGCATCTCTCATCAAAGGCAGAGCGAGAAGGCAAAGACGACAGCAAAGAGAGGACTTGAAAGGCGGCGCGCGGACGTCAGGGCTTCACCAGTCCCTTTGGCAGAGGGAGGCAGAGGCAGGCGGAAGGCAGGCAGACCCTCGGAGCCCAAAGGAGGCCTGGACGGGGCATGGGGACCGGTGTCTCCCTTGCTCAGCTTAGCCACAAGCTCTCCCTTTGGCCGTGCAAGCAGCTGACGCGGGCGCTGGGAATTCCTCTCCTTGCTGAGCCAACAAGTTCTGGGAGCCGGTCCCGAGAGGAGGCAGGACAGTTTGCACAGCTGGGAAGTGGTGTTGGCTTTCACCCGCCGGGAGAGGTGGAAGTGAGCCGCCATGGGGGCCCTTCTAAAAACCAGCAGAGGGGCAGCAGGTCTTACCCAGTGCAGAACCAACACTGGGAAGCCTTGAACTTACACACACACCAATCACAGTCCCCAAAAAAGGACCGCAGTCTCTTGGGGTTGCCACCTTCTCTGCCTGCCCTCGCTCCTATGACCTGAGTAGTGGGCTTCCCTCCCCAATTATCTTCCTGTCGAGGGAAGCTTTATGAGATCAAGTATCTCTCTGCTTTCACTGTCTGGGTGTCACGCAGAAATTGAAGGAAGCCTGTCACAGTTGGAGGTAGCGATGCATCTGAACACCAGTTGCTGGAAACCACAAGAGGAGAGAGTGCTCTTGAGCTGTAGACTTAGACCGGCCATTGGCCTGATCCAGTAGGCTCCTCTTATGATCTTAAGGCACAAGGCGGCAGATCCATTGAAGGAAACAACTCTCTTGTTCTCTCCCATAACCTCTGCGTCCTCCAGGTAAGTTGACTGGCCAGTCTGCTTAGGACAGAGGAAAGGGAGGGTGTTTTCATAAAATGCATAGTTGGCATATGTAATTCATTGCTAAGATAGGATGATGCTCACTAACTAGAAGATAAGTAGCTTACACATGCACTTCTTACATGAATAAGAGTGGGGGGACCATGTTTATTTCACTCCATTAATTTAGGCCACAATCCTGTACACACTTACCTGCGAGTAAGTCCCACTGACCTCTGAATATCATCTGTTGGTTAGAGTGTGGTGCTGATCATGCCAAGGTCAGTGCCCATATAAAACAGCTTTATATTCTTGCATTGCAAGGGGGTTGGACTAGATGATCCTCAGTAAAGATAAAGGTAAATGGACCCCTGACCGTTAAGTCCAGTCGCGGACGACTCTGGGCTTGCAGTGCTCATCTCATTTTACTGGCTGAGGGAGCCGACGTTTGTCCGCAGACAGTTTTTCCAGGTCATGTGGCCACCACGACTAAGTCGCTTCTGGCGAACAAGAACAGCACACGGAAACACTGTTTACCTTCCCTCCGGAGCGGTACCTATTTATCTACTTGCACTTTGACGTGCTTTCGAACTCCTAGGTTGGCAGGAGCAGGGACTGAGGAATGGGAGCTCACCCCGTCGCGGGGATTCGAACTGCTGACCTTCTGATCGGCAAGCCCTAGGCTCTGTGGTTTAGACCACAGTGCCACCCGCATCCCTTTACATGATCCTCAGGGTCCCTTCCAACTCTACAGTTCTACAATTCTATGGCAAACAATAACGAGGGGCTGCTATCTTCATGACCTGCTTGCGGACTTCCCAGAAGCAGCTGGCTACCCACTACAGAATAAAGAAAGATGGGTGGATTGGATGACCCTGCAGTGCCCCTTCTTATGCTGTAATAACCTTTAAAGGAGACATCATGTGCATGTATACAGCTTTGATGGTTGATGGCCAGAAAATTAAAATGTAGGACTGGGATTTCTCCCCCCTGAAAACCTTGCAGGACCCCTCTAAGAAAAAGCTGTGGCCCATAAAGAGCAGGCCAAGGATATCAGTAGCACTTAATTAAAACAGCAGCAGCAGCAGCTTATAGGGGCAGGTGGAGGGGTTGTGGGGTTCAAGGTGTATTTTTAATGAGACACTGCCCTCTCGCGGTTGTCCTCTGCTATTGCACTGAGGCTTTATATCATATGCTCACGAACACAAGAAATGTTTGCCAAGCTTGTTCTTTATAGCAAAGAGGTGCTCACATATGACCACCTTAGAGTGCAGTGAAGTCTTCCCACCCCAGATGTGTTTCACAGCTCTCAGCCCCCTCTCAAGCTGTTCACATCAGCAAAGCTTCATTAATGTCAGATTTGTTTCTGTTTGTGTGCACACCAAGGGAGTGTTGACAGGTGGGAATGACTTTACCCTACGTAAAGATGTCCACACCTTGGCTGGAGCAGAAAACCGGTCTAAGAAGCAATGCATCAAACAGCAGTACAGTGGTACCTTAAGTAAGAACTTAATTTGTTCCAGAGGTCCGTTCTTAATCCGAAATTGTTCTTAACTTGAAGCACCACTTTAGCTAATGGGGCCTCCCGCTGCGGCCGCACGATTGCTGTTCTCATCCTGAAGCAAAGTTCTTAACCTGAGGTACTATTTCTGGGTTAGAGGAGTCTGTAACCTGGAGCGTCTGTAACCTGGAGCGTCTGTAACCTGAGGTACCACTGTGTTTTATAACGTCTGCATTTTGGGTAGCACCCTGGGTTCGTGGACTAAAAGCCCTGCCCTGGAAACACAGTGACTGCGCAGTAAACAAGAGTCTGACCACTGGCCCATCTAGCTACACAACGACTCTTCAGGGTTTCAGGCAGGACAGGATACTTCCCTCCAGGGCTGTCTCAAGATACCAGGGACTGGACCTGGGGAACTCCTCAATGCATAGCATGGAAGTATATCTGGTTGGAGCAAGGCTTCATTGGAGCAAGTGTTTGGCATGACTCAGCCTCATGGAATCATGGAGTTGGAAGGGACCACCCAGCCCAACCCCCTGCAACGCAGGAATCTCAACGAAAGCATCCAGGACAGATGGACAGCCAACCTCTGCTTAAAAACCACCAAGGAAGGAGTGTCCACAACCTCCCAAGAGAGTGCATTCCGGTGTCGAACAGCTCTTGCTGTCAAAAAGTTCTTTTTGAGGGAAATCTTGGAACAAGAGGGAGATAAACTGAAATTACAAAGTCATGAGAAAATGAAACATAAAGTACAAAATTGGTTTCAATATCATCAAATAATGGAATTTTTCAAACAGGATAGGAAAATTGGCTTTCAGGTGGAAAAATCAAAATTAGAGACTGAATTGTTAGAACCCAATACTAAGAATTTATCAAGAATGTATAACTTGCTGCTGAAATGGAATACACAAGATGAAACAGTTAAATCGGCTATGATTAAGTGGGCACAGGACATTGGCCATAACATTATGTCTGCTGACTGGGAGTGGTTGTGGAACACAGGTATTAAATTCACGGCATGTAATGCCTTAAAGGAAAACATTATGAAAATGACTTACAGGTGGTACATGACCCCAGTCAAGCTAGCAAAGATCTACCATTTGCCTGATAATAAGTGCTGGAAATGTAAAGAGACTGAAGGTACTTTTTATCACCTTTGGTGGACATGCCCGAAGATTAAGGCTTTCTGGGAAATGATATATAATGAAATGAAAAAGGTACTTAAATGTACTTTCCTTAAAAAACCAGAGGCCTTTCTCTTGGGCATTGTCGGCCAATTGGTGCCAAAGAAGGATAGAACTTTCTTTATGTATGCTACAACAGCAGCAAGAATACTCATCGCAAAGTATTGGAAGACACAAGATCTACCCACTCTGGAAGAATGGCAGATGAAAGTGATGGACTATATGACATTGGCTGAGATGACAAGCAGAATCCGTGATCAGGGAAAAGAGACGGCGGAAGAAGAATGGAGAAAATTTAAAAGTTATCTTAAGGACTATTATAAACTTGATGAATGTTAGAATGTTGAGGTTTGCAGGAAGAAAGGGATACAGTGTTAACAGATAAGATCATAGAAAAGATTAAGATGACAGAGGTTGGAAAGGTATATTTAGAAGTTGCTAAAAAATACTTTGGACATTGGGATGCAGAAAGGGGGGGTATGGGGGAGTCCCGGAAAAGAAGTTTATGAAAAAATGTTATGAAATTATACGTGTTTGTATGTTTTTGTATGTGTTTGTTTGTGTTTAAAAAATCTGTAAAACCAATAAAAAATTTATAAAAAAACAACAAAAAGTTCTTTTTGATAAGCATCTCCTTTCTTGTAGCTTGAAGCCATTGGTTTGAGCCCTGCCCTGCAGAGCAGGAGAAAACAAACGTGCTCCACCTTCGATGCGACAGCCCTTGAGATTATAACAAGCATTCAGTCCCCAAATGCATGTTTGGGTTAAAGGGGGGTCCCTGGTGTGAGGGCTGACTGGTCACGTGGAAGGCAGAGGCACCAGCAGCAGGTGGAGCCAATGACAGGCAAAGCCAAGTAAGTCTCATTTTTGTCCCCATCCTCCGCCCATGCTGAGTTCTACAAGGGCAACACTGAGACTTGCAGCTATGCATACCCTCCAACATTTGTCTAATGAAAATAAGGATCTCCAGTGCTGTTTTTCTAGAAAAAGAGGTGCCGGAACTCACCATGAATACCTCCCTCGCTCTCTTAGAAGCACAAAGGTGCCCACCTGAGAGGTGCCGGAACTGAGATCTGGTGAGTTCCAGCTGGGGGGGAAAGCCCTGGGGGTGTCCTATTCCATACCCTCCAACATTTCTTCAATGAAAATAGGGATGTCCTAAGGAAAAAGCAGAGACATCACCTTGCCAACAAAGGTCCGTATAGTTAAAGCTGTGGTTTTCCCAGTAGTGATGAATGGAAGTGAGAGCTGGACCATAAAGAAGGCTGATCGCCGAAGAATTGATGCTTTTGAATTATGGTGCTGGAGGAGACTCTTGGCAGTCCCATGGACTGCAAGAAGATCAAACCTATCCATTCTGAAGGAAATCAGCCCTGAGTGCTCACTGGAAGGACAGATCCTGAAGCTGAGGCTCCCATACTTTGGCCACCTCATGAGAAGAGAAGACTCCCTGGAAAAGACCCTGATGTTGGGAAAGATGGAGGGCACAAGGAGAAGGGAATGACAGAGGATGAGATGGTTGGACAGTGTTCTCAAAGCTACCAGCATGAGTTTGACCAAACTGCGGGAGGCAGCGGAAGACAGGAGTGCCTGGCATGCTCTGGTCCATGGGGTCACGAAGTAGGACATGACTAAACGACTAAACAACAACAACAAAGGAAAAGCGGGACATTCCAGGATCAAATCAGAAACCAGGACAGCTTCTGAAATCCGGGACTCTCCCTGGAAAATAGAGACACTTGGAAGGCCTCTGTGTACGCACTGTATCTTTAAAGCACATTTGAATTGCATTTCCTCCTCAAAGAGGAGCACTGCAGTTTAAGGGTTACTGGGAATTGCAACATTGCGAGGGGTGAACTACAGTGCCCAGAATTCTTTGAGGGGAAAATGTGCTTTTAAAGGTACAGTATGTGTGTAGCCTGTGGGGGCGTAAGAAGACAGGTAGGTAGGGGACCAAGGGGGAGGCAGCCCCCTATCTTGCCCTAATGGACTCACCTCCATTGCTTATTCTGAAAACACTGTGGTCTAACAACCTGGATCAGCTTGTCCTATCCAGCATCCCACACTGATGGCTATACAGTGGTGCCCCGCAAGACGAATGCCTCGCAAGACGAAAAACCCGCCAGACGAAAGGGTTTTCCGTTTCTCGATGCGCTTCGCAAGACGAATTTCCCTATGGGCTTGCTTCACAAGACGAAAATGTCTTGCAAGTCTTGCGATTTTTTTCGCTTCCCCCCTTTTTCTAAGCCGCTAATAGCCTTTTAGCCGCTAAGCCGCTAAGCCTTTAATAGCCGCTAAACCGCTAATAGCGCTAATCCGCTAATCGGGTTGCTTCGCAAGACGAAAAAACCGCTAGACGAAGAGACTCACGGAACGGATTATTTTTGTCTTGCGAGGCACCACTGTACCCACTAGACTGGAAGCCAGACCGAGAATCAATATTTGGGAGCTAAAGCTGGATGGATTCCTTTCTTTTCATTTCTTTCTGTTTTTGAAAACAAGGCACCAATGGTCTTTTAGCAGAAAAGCCTGGGCAGGCTGCCTAGGGAGAAAGATGGATTTCCCTTCACTTACAATCCCCCAATTAAGATTTGATAACCCGTCTAAGAGAGACACTTTAGCCAAGCACAAGAAAACGAGCTTAATGTAAAAATGATAAGTGGAGGGAATTAAGTCCCTTGCCAGCTCTGGAGTGCAGCAAGTGCCTTGATGTCTGCTATAGATCTGAGACACCGGTCCCATTTGACATAGCGGCCCTTAAGCGTTTTGACATGGAAGATCAAACTATATGGAAGGAGCCACCTCTGCCGCCTTTCCCTCCCTCCTGCCAGATCCTAGAAGCTCTGGCTTGCTAGACCTTCTTCATGCACCCCATAGTCTGAGACTTGTGGGAGGGGGCAAAGCTTGGGGGGCCAGGGGGCGGGGGCCACGGGCGCAAAATTCTGAGGGGGGGCGACCAGGTGCCCCTGTTATGTACTGAGTTGAATAGGATTCAGAATGCAGCAGTCTGATTGGTCCTAGAACAATAGGACCCAGAATGCAGCAGTCTGATTGGTCCACAGGAGCCACCCAATCCAGCTCCAGGTGGAAGTGAACCCGCAACCTGATTGGCCTACAGGAGAATCCTAGAATTAGCCAATCACGTGGGGCCCATTGTGTAAATAATGTATATAAAGCAGACATTCTGGGGGAACTTCCATTCCTCCTCACCACTATGAGCTGAATAAAGAGCATGAAATCCACTCTCGACTCCGAGTATATTTCACTGGAGACGAAGATGGGATTCGAACCCATGCGGTGTCATGTACAGAGTTGAAAAGGATTCAGAATGCAGCAGTCTGATTGGTCCTAGAACAATAGGATTCAGAATGCTATTCAACTCAGTACATAACAGCCCCCATGACAAGCTACCTGCTGTGCTCCTGCCGCCTTCCAGAGCCGCAGGGAGGCAAGCTGCACCCAGACTGGGCCTTCGACTTTCACGGCTGGGGAGGTGCCTCCATCTCCTTGCATGCCCTGCTCTTGGGCTGGCTGAGAGGCGAGGGCCTGCCCAGCCTCTGAGGCAGAGATGGATGGAGGGGGCAAGGCCTAGGGAGCTCTGGACACTGGTGGCCCAGGCCGGGGAGGAAGAGTCTGTTCCTGTGGAGGGGGGAAGAGGAGGCTGTGGCAGAGGCCGAGTCAAGGTTGCTGCAGTCAAAATGGTGGCACCTCCACGCAGCACTCCTGGTGTTGGCCCACCAATATGCGCCCCCAACCCCGTGCCACACCATAGCCACCTGGATGTTGAGAGAGGGAGAGGGCACCAGGGCCACCCACTGAGGAGGGAGGCAAGAAAACACCCAAGGGGGAAGCCCCCCCCCAGAATGCGCCTTCTGCCCAATCCACCAGGGGGTGCAACACTTGCCCTGCCCCAGGCACTGGCAACCCACACTATGCCACTGCTTGTGGAGCAGGGTATCTTGTGGCACAGGGTATCTTCTTTGGCGATCCCTCGTAGCCAAGTAAGATTGTCTTCCATAAACACGGTTTTAACATTGAGTCCATAAGTGACTGTGGAGGCGAATTCTGGATCCACACGTCCTTCCACAGTGGGGACATTGGTTTCCAGGCGGGTGTTAATCATGGTGTGGATTTGCCAAGCATGCCTTCCTCTTAGCACGTTTCTCCCTTGCATCCTGAGTTCGAGTGTCTTCAAAGCCCATGACACCTTTGGTAAAGGCTGTTCTCCAACTGGAAAGCTCGCAGGCCAGTGTTTCCCAGTTGTCAGTGTTTATACTACATTTTTTTAGATTTGCCTTGAGACAGTCTTTAAACCTCTTTTGTTGACCACCAACATTACGCTTTCCATTTTTAAGTTTGGAATAGCATAGTTGCTTTGGAAGACGATCATCAGGCATCCGCACAACATGACTAGTCCAACGAAGCTGATGTTGAAGAATCATTGCTTCAACGCTGGTGATCTTTGCTTCTTCGAGTACACTGATGTTAGTTCGCCTGTCTTCCCAAGTGATGTGTAAAACTTTTCGGAGATACCGTTGATGGAATATTCCGAGGAGTTGGAGATGGCACTTATAAGTTATCCATGTTTCACAAGCATATAGTAAGGTTGGTAGTACAATAGCTTTGTAAACAAGCATTTTGGTTTCCCTGCGAATTGGTTACCCTTGTGGAACAGGGTATATGGGGCTTCCAGCTCTTAAGAGACTAAAATGTTACACTTAGGCAAGGCCCACAGATGTGCCACAGTAGTAACAGTACAGTACTACCTTGGTTCTCAAACGCCTTGGTTCCCGAAAACCCGGAAGTAAGTGTTCTGGTTTTCGAACGTTTTTCAGAAGCCAAAAGTCTGATGTGGCTGTCGGCTATTGTTTCTGGGGCACTGGCACCAATCAGAAGCTGTGCCTTGGTTTTCAAACATTTCGGAAGTCAAACGGACTTCAGGAACGGATTAAGTTCGAGAACCAAGGTTCCACTGTATTTGGCGCTTTTGTTTTTGCTATTTATTTTGCGTTTTTGAGGCTCTTTTGGTTAATTTGTTTTTGTGACTGTGTGGAACCCAGTTCAGCTACTGATTGATTGATTCTGTGACTGTGGAAATGGATAAAAGCCCCCCATCCAAACAATGACTATCATCAGTGCAGGTAAGAAAATTTTTTTATTTTAATTTTTATCATCTACAATACTGTCTTATTTATTTTATAGTACAGTACATTGATTATTGCTTTCATTTTATGGATCAATGGTCTCGTTAGTAAAATTCATGTTAAATTGCTGTTTTAGGGGTTGTTTTTAAAAGTCTAGAATGGATTAATCCATTTTGGAAAGTGCGCCTTGGTTTTGGAACGCTTTGGTTTTGGAACGGACTTCTGGAACGGATTAAGATTGAGAACCAAGGTACTACTGTATAGAGATATGAATGGCCAGAAAAATGGAAAAATTCAGAAGAGGGGCAATGGAGCTTGGAGATGCATCACTGGGGGGAAATGGATGTGGGAGCGGGGGTGGAGGGGTACCTTTTATGTAATATTTCTTGTTAGACCGTTGCTGTTTCCATCACATGCTAGTAAATTCAGGCTGTGCACTGACAGTTGATTTGGTGCTCTTGAGAAACAGACCCACTTCCTCAAGAAAAAGCCCTGGGAAGCATGAGAGAAAGACAACTTTGTCTAACCTCCCCACAAAAAAACCCAGAATGAATGCTGAATACACAGGTTGTCCGGACGTGATGTCATGAATTTTGTGTCTTAAAATTCAAGTCCTTTCCTCTAAAGAGTTTTGCCTTTTCTTTTTTTTTAATCATTTGGCTGCTCTTCTTATTTTACCTTAAAATGTGTATTTTATACTGTATTTTATGCTGTTCTTGTTGCATTAATTAAGTGTCTTAAATTTGTTGTTAGATGCCCTGAGCCCGGTTTTCTGAACTGGGAAGGGCGGGGTATAAATAAAAATTTAATAATAATAATAATAATAATAATTTGCTGTGACCTGAAGTGGCACCTGCTTCTGGCTCTCTGCACCAGTGCTAGCAACGCCTTAATTAATTTCCCTCCTTGGAACGAGTTATCTTCAACCCCAGCATATAAATCAATTATTTAATGGGAGGGTTTCATTATGCTATTTACTTGGCATGTATGAGGCAGTTGATGTGTGTATGAAAACTGCATGTGAGCACAAGTGCACCATATTGCAAATACTTTTTAAAAACAGGCTGAGGTTGTTTGGCAGAGCCCTATTTGCCCTTATGGACCAACCTTAATGCCTGGGAGCTGTCTGTTAAAAATGCAGTAAGAGGTTTGGGGCAAAGGAGAAGAATTTTCCTTGCCCCCAGGCTTCTCAGACTTGCTTGGAACTCAGGAAGCAGGTGGAGATTGTGTTGCTCAGAAGGGAAAAAAATCTCACTTTTCCTGAAAAGCAGCAGAACATCTCATTCCACAGCCTGCTAATACAGATTACTATCTCAAAGAATCATAGAATCACAAAACGGTAGTTGGCCATCCAACCTCTGCTTAAAAACCACCAAGGAAGGAGAGTCCACAACCTCCCGAGGGAAACTGTTCAACTGCCAAACATCTCTTACTGTCAGAAGGTTTTTCTTGATCTTGAGTGGGAATCTCCTTTCTTGTAACTTGAAGTCATGGGTTCGAGTCCTACCCTCCCAAGCAAGAGAAAACAAGCTTGTTCCACCTTACATGTGACAGCCCTTGAGATATTTGAAGGTGGTTATCATGTCAGCATCTTAAAAAGCAGAGATATCACCTTGCCAACAAAGGTCCGTATAGTTAAAGCTGTGGTTTTCCCAGTAGTGATGTATGGAAGTGAGAGCTGGACCATAAAGAAGGCTGATTGCCGAAGAATTGATGCTTTTGAATTATGGGGCTGGAGGAGACTCTTGAGAGTCCCATGGACTGCAAGAAGATCAAACCTCTCCATTCTGAAGGAAATCAGCCCTGAGTGCTCATTGAAAGGACAGATCCTGAAGCTGAGGCTCCAATACTTTGGCCACCTCATGAGAAGAGAAGACTCCCTGGAAAAGACCCTGATGTTGGGAAAGTTGGAGGGCACAAGGAGAAGGGGACGACAGAGGACGAGATGGTTGGATAGTGTTCTCAAAGCTACCAGCATGAGTTTGACCAAACTGCGGGAGGCAATGGAAGACAGAAGTGCCTGGCGTGCTCTGGTCCATGGGGTCACGAAGAGCCGGACACGACTAAATGACTAAACAACAACAACAACAATCATGTCTCCTTTCAGTCTCCTCTTTTCCAGGCTAAACATATCCAGCTCCTTCAAGCTTTCCTGATGAGGCCTGGTTTCCAGACTCACTAAAACTTCCCAAAGGGGTATTTGTGGGGTCAAGACATCCTTGCAGGAGGGAGTGGTCCTAGCCGTCTTAAAAGAGGTGGTGATTTGACAGTTGCTGAAATCCTCCATTGGATCCATTGACTGGTGACATCGTCTTGCCACAAATAACCTATTTCAGAGAGGATTGAGGTAGGATAGCTCTAAGTATTCTTGGAGGAAACCAATTGCCTTGACCCATTTCAAACAGGGGCTCTGGCCTGTTTATAGGATTGGATCAGTCTTGGTTGTCGTGGTGGATGGCCTTTATCTGGAGAAGGGCAGAGGAAGTGTGACTCTGTTTTTCCTTACTTGATCTCTGAGCAGTTTTTGATAGCCCTGATTCCCTGATATGACAGTGGGAGCTCTGTTTTACAGTGATTATGGTCCTATCTCCAGGGTCAGTTTCATTGGATGATTATCTCTCAACTGCCCCCTCCCTTCCCAGCAATTATGTGGTACAGTGGTACCTCGGGTTAAGAATTTAATTCATTCTGGAGGTCCGTTCTTAACCTGAAGCACCACTTTAGCTAATGGGGCCTCCTGCTGCTGCTGCGCCGCCGGAGCATGATTTCTGTTCTTATCCTGAAGCAAAGTTCTTAACCCAAGGTACTATTTCTGGGTTAGCGGAGTCTGTAACCTGAAGCGTCTGTAACCCGAGGTACCACTGTACCATCTTGTCCACAATGCTATCTGATATCTGCATGGCTCCTAGACAAAACATGTATTCTTTGTTCATTGTACTACATGTTCTGTCTTTGTTTTTGCTTTTTTAAATAATATTTTATTAGGTTTTATCCATAAAAAAGTTTAGAAAAATACAAAAAACGAAAAAGATACAAAGTTACAAAATACAAAAATACATACATTAAACACAAAAAAGAAAAGAAGAAAACACATATAAAAATACAAAAATTCCTTCTTTCTTAATTTCTCCTCTTTGATTAACTTATTTTCCTGACTCCCTCGCGTCTCCCATTTTTGTATCCCTTTTAAAAGTTAGTTCAGCAAATTCATGTCCTGTTAGTCTATCTATTTATTAATCCAATCTTACAATTTACCTTGTTGCTAAAACCCCTGCAGTTCATTTCAATGTCCTCAACATTCAAAAATTTTACAATATTTCTGCAAATACATTTTAAATTTCCTCCAGTCTTCTTCCACCAACTCTTCTCCCTGATCTCAGATTCTGCCAGACATTTCCGCCTACATGTTCTGTCTTTGATCACAGACTCTTGTGAAATCGTACCACCTCCAGGACCAGCCCAGAGCATTTTCCCACCAGAACCAAAGCTGAAAATGGCATCACGATGTCTTGCTGCTACAAAAACAAACAAGGTTTCATGACAACACACAATCTGTGCATAGAGTACCATAAGCTCTTCAAAATTCAGGACAACCTTCTGAAGAATCCCTCTGTTCCAGTCAACCAAAACTTGGCACTATGCCTACGTTACAAAGTCCACACATAAGTAAGCTAACTGGTGTGTTTAAAACTTGCTTTCTTTTTATTGCTAAGCCAACCAAAGAAACAAAGATAGCTGCTTTACACTACTTTAAAACTGGATGATTATAGTTACATATATATCTCAGAATCCCGAATGCAGCCATGTCTCTGAGTGGCCTAATAGTTGAATTTCATTTGTTGGCTGTCCTCAGAAAAGCCTAAAGACCGTGCAGGAGAAAAGTCCTGGGCCGAATAGGTTCACACTATGGCAAGTGCAACTAATGGAAGAAAATACAGTTCACAAAAGCTTTGGTCCAAAAGGAACTTCCAATCCTAATAATAATGATGATGATAAAAAACCCTACAAAATATAAGATCCTGCCATCATCAGCCCTGCTTTTCAACATGAATCAACTGACAAAATTTCTTTTCACAATACTGTTTTAGAAAAAATTGCCTCTCGAAACTGTTGACCATGCACAACTTTATCATAGTCATAAACAACCACATTGCCAGCAGCGTCTGCCAAGCCTCCACTCTGCCCATCCGGCTTCCACTGGCAATGGCATCAGCTGCTGCCAGCCAGAGTAAGGCACACACGCCGCAACCTTGGGTCACCTGGTAACGCTGTGCAAGCACAGCCAGCATGCCACAGAATAATTTGTGCAAGCACACATGGGGGGCAGCGGCGATATCCTATTGCACATGTGCCTACTCACCTAAACCTTTCTTAGCGATCCATATTCCATTGCTTTTTATATTCCAGATTATTTCTGGGTCCAAGTGTTCGCCTCGTTATGTTTTATATGTACAAATTCTACAAAGCACACTGTAGCATCTTGAAGAGGCTTTATGTTGGCAGGAGTTTTCATGAATGGTGAGCTAGGCTAGGACTCTGATCGGAATCAGCCACTCTTCCCATTCTGCCTCTGAAGCAACTGCCCCAGTTCTTTGCTTCCAGCTAGAGCAGGGGTAGGCAACTTAAAGCCCAGGGGCCAGAAGCAGCCCAATCGCCTTCTAAATCTGCATGATTTTACATGAGTAGAATGTATCCTTTTATTTAAAATGCATCTCTGGATTATTTGTGGGGCCTGCCTGGTGTTTTTACATGAGTAGAAAGTGTGCTTTTATTTAAAATGCATCTCTGGGTTATTTGTGGGGCATAGGAATTCGTTCATTTTTTCCCCTTCAAAATATGGTCCGGCCCACCACATGGTCTGAGCGACGGTGGACCGGCCCACGGCTGAAAAAGGTTGCTGACCCCTGATGTAGAGCTTTCGGTTTTGTTGGCTTCTGCAATGGCCTTGTGGAGTGGTGGAACTTTTAAGAATTCCCAGGACTTCTATGGGGTCTTGCCTTCCTTACACAGTTTGCATTCTCTGCTCTGTTGCTTCAGCTGTTTTGCAAATTCTGAGTGCCTTTCAAATGTGAGCTCGTGATCTTGCAGCAGTTGCCCAACAGTGTAAGCATCAAAATGCAGCATTTCCTAAGGAGCGCCAGTCTATAAGATAGATATGGATTGTAGCTCACATCGTGTGCACCATGGTTTCCCACACCAGCAGTGGGAACACGGTGGATGCAGAGTACACACAACCTCATTTGAGTCTCCATAACTGCATGTTTTGCTTGTTGTTGTTGTTGATTAGTCGTCTAGTTGTGTCCGACTCTTCGTGACTCCATGGACCAGAGCACGCCAGGCACTCCTGTCTTCCACTGCCTCCCGCATCCTTCATTCGTCCCAAACTTTTCTGTGTATTTCCCGCACTGCTTTCATAACTGCAAGTACAGGAGACAATTCCCATTAAAATATTTGAGGGGGCTAGAGTTCCCCAAATTTGATGGGCATTGCGAATCAAATGGTGTTTGTGTGTGCTGCAACTTGTGGTCAATTATGTGGGGTCAGGCTTACCTGCCCGCCCCCAATGTGTTATTCAAGTTGGTACCCCGGCTGTAAGAAGTCAGTGTCCCAAGGAAGGTTAGGGTTTGTTGTTGTTTAGTCGTTTAGTTGTGTCCGACTCTTCGTGACCCCATGGACCAGGGCACGCCAGGCACTTCTGTCTTCCACTGCCTCCCGCAGTTTGGTCATACTCATGCTGGTAGCTTCAAGAACACTATCCAACCATCTCGTCCTCTGTCGTCCCCTTCTCCTTGTGCCCTCCATCTTTCCCAATATCAGGGTCTTTTCCAGGGAGTCTTCTCTTCTCATGAGGTGGCCAAAGTATTGGAGCCTCAGCTTCATGATCTGTCCTTCCAGTGAGCACTCAGGGCTGATTTCCTTCAGAATGGATAGGTTTGATCTTCTTGCAGTCCATGGGACTCTCAAGAGTCTCCTCCAACACCATAATTCAAAAGCATCAATTCTTTGGCAATCAGCCTTCTTTATGGTCCAGCTTTCACTTCCCTACATCACTACTGGTTTGGTCAAACTCATGCTGGTAGCTTCAAGAACACTGTCCAACCATCTCGTCCTCTGTTGTCCCCTTCTCCTTGTGCCCTCCATCTTTCCCAACATCAGGGTCTTTTCCAGGGAGTCTTCTCTTCTCATGAAGTGGTATTGGAGCCTCAGCTTCAGGATCTGTCCTTCCAGTGAGCACTCAGGGCTGATTTCCTTCAGAATGGAGAGGTTTGATCTTCTTGCAGTCCATGGGACTCTCAAGAGTCTCCTCCAGCACCATAATTCAAAAGCATCAATTCTTTGGCGATCAGCATTCTTTATGGTCCAGCTCTCACTTCCATACATCACTACTGGGAAAACCATAGCTTTAACAATACGGACCTTTGTTGGCAAGGTGATGTCTCTACTTTTTAAGATGCTGTCTAGGTTTGTCATTGCTTTTCTCCCAAGAAGCAGGCATCTTTAAATTTCGTGGCTGCTGTCACCATCTGCAGTGATCATGGAGCCCAAAAAAGTAAAATCTCTCTTTGCCTCCATTTCTTCCCCTTCTATTTGCCAGGAGGTGATGGGCCCAGTGGCCATGATCTTTGTTTTTTTGATGTTGAGCTTCAGACCATATTTTGCGCTCTCCTCTTTCACCCTCATTAAAAGGTTCTTTAATTCCTCCTCACTTTCTGCCATCGAGGTTGCGTCATCTGCATATCTGAGATTGTTGATATTTCTTCTGGCAATCTTAATTCCGGCTTGGGATTCATCCAGTCCAGCCTTTCGCATGATGAATTCTGCATATAAGTTAAATAAGCAGGGAGACAATATACAGCCTTGTCATACTCCTTTCCCAGTTTTGAACTAATCAGTTGTTCCATATCCAGTTCTAACTGTAGCTTCTTGTCCCACATAGAGATTTCTCAGGAGACAGATGAGGTGATCAGGCACTCCCATTTCTTTAAGAACTTGCCATAGTTTGCTCTGGCCGACAGAGTCAAAGGCTTTAGCATAGTCAATGAAGCAGAAGTAGATGTCTTTCTGAAACTCTCTAGCTTTCTCCATAATCCAGCGCATGTTTGCAATTTGGTCTCTGGTTCCTCTGCCCCTTCGAAAGCCAGCTTGCACTTCTGGAAGTTCTCGGTCCACGTACTGCTTAAGCTTGCCTTGTAGAATTTTAAGCATAACCTTGCTAGCGTTGCAGATAGGTAGCCGTGTTGGTCTGCCATAGTCAAAATAAAAAAATTCCTTCCAGTAGCACCTTAAAGAACAACTAAGTTAGTTCTTGGTATGAGCTTTCGTGTGAATGCACACTTCTTCAGATATCTGAAGAAGTGTGCATGCACACGAAAGCTCATACCAAGAACTAACATAGTTGGTCTTTAAGGTGCTACTGGAAGGAATTTTTTTATTCTTGCTAGCGTGTGAAATGAGTGCAACTGTGCGGTAGTTGGAGCATTCTTTGGCACATGCTTTGCTTAGCAGCCTGAGATCAGCCACAAAAGCCGCAACAGTTTCACTCACATATGTTATGGCCTCCGTGGGGTTTGGGGGGGGGCGGAAATCCCTCTCCACTTATCTTAACGGCACGATGACCTCACGCACGTTTACTCAAACGAAACTGCACCCATTGCAGCCCGGCTGACTCCAGCGTTCAACTTACAAAGCCCCTTCCCCCTCTCCTCCCTCTCTTGTTTTTCTCCCCGGGCTAGAAATGGGCGGGCCTTGGCTGCGCTTGCCTCCCCATAAATCCGTTTTGACTGCAAAGAGTCCCGGATTTCTACAAGTGCTCAGCGGAGAAGCAGCGGGTAAGGGCTGCGAGTTGCCGCGAGCTGTTTCACCTGCTTTTCGGGAAGCGTTCCAAGGTACTTGTTTGCAACGTCGCGGCGGAGTTTGCAAAAGGGTTAGAGGGGCAGGGAGGAGGTAGAGCGCAGCGGACCCCCAAAGTCTCGAGAGCAGACAAGTGCGAGACGGTGAATCGGCGAGGCCGTCAATTCGCTGGGAAGTTGCTCGGGCCGACCTCGAAACCGTTGCTGCCGCGATTGGCATCTGCTCGCCCCTGAACTGAGTTCACACTGGGCTTGCTTGCAAGGTTCGCCAGTTCGCAGCCGAAGGGTTTCAGCTCTGCTGTTCGGGCTGTGTACACATAAGACCTTTAAAGCTCATGCCCCCCCCCAAAAAAAAAAGAGTTACTGCAGTTTTGCTAAGGGTTCTTGGCAGTGCTTTCCAAACTTGGGTCTCCTTTTTTTGGACTACAACTCCCATCATCCCTAGCTAGCATGACCAGTGCTCAGGGATGATAGGAATAGTAGTCCCAAAACAGATGGAGACCCAAGTTTGAAAAGCACTGCTTCCTGGGAATGGCAACTCTGTGCCAGGTGAACTACAGGGTGCAGATTTTTTTGTGTGGCTGGGGAGAATGTGCTTTAAACACATCCTAATGTCCTTTAAATGTGCTTTAAACACATCTTACACACATCCTAAAGTGGCTTTCAGGTGTTTTTATGGGTGCAGTAGCCCTGTGCTTGTTGCCGAACTATGGACCTTGTGAAATCTAATCTGCTAGTCAGTCGTATAGGTCAAGGGTGTGTTTACAAAGACGTTTATACTTGCTGTGTTTGCTGGGTTTTTCACCCATTTAATACTGGGTGGTACTGTCGTCTAAACCACAGAGCCTAGGACTTGCCAATCAAAAGGTCAGTGGTTCGAATCCCCACAACGGGGTGAGCTCCCGTTGCTTGGTCCCTGCTCCTGCCAACCTAGCAGTTCGAAAGCACGTCAAAGTGCAAGTAGATAAATAGGTACCGCTCTGGCGGGAAGGTAAACGGCGTTTTCGTGCACTGCTCTGGTTCGCCAGAAGCGGTTTAGTCATGCTGGCCACATGACCCAGAAGCTGTCTGCGGACAAACACCTGCTCCCTCAGCCTATAGAGTGAGATGAGCGCCGCAACCCCAGAGTCGTCCGCGACTGGACCTAATGGTCAGGGGTACCTTTACCTTTACCTACTGTAAATGCATACATATCCAGTATTTTATTACAAACGACCACTGTCTGAGGCATTGCTTCTAGAACCAGCTTCACACAGATTGGAGTCCAAAGCCACACCCAATTTGTCTCTAGGCAAGGTTGTACACTAACAGAAACATCTCTGGGGGACTGAGGGAGCTGGGAAAACAGTTTCACTTCACTACACCACAAGAGGCCTCCTTTCAGAATAATTGTATTTGTTTTACCTTCACAACAACCTAATGAGAGAAATTAAGATCTGAAGGTGTGTACACTTTACCAGCTGAAACTTTTTGTGTGTGTGCCTCTCATCTGTCCATGCCAGTGGGCAGAGAGGACGTGGGGATCTCTGATTCAGATTGCCTGACTGGTTTCCCTGGCCCTCCACCTGCCCCCAAACCCTTTTCCTGAAGCACTCTTCCTTCCAACCATGCCACCCTAGAAATGGCCTTTAAGTGACTCATCTTCCAAGTACGGTGGAGCCCTGTTCGCATCCTCAAGCGAATGCAAGCCACGACTGCGCGTCTGTGCCTGCGCAGGTCATGACTTGCCACTTCCACGCATGCACGTGACGTCATTTTGACCGTCTGCACATGTATGAGCTGCGAAACCCAGAAGTAACACGTTCCGTTACTTCCAGGTCACCGCGGAGCGCAACCTGAAAGCGCTCAACCTGAATCAACTTCAATCCGAGGTATGACTGTAGGTGCGAAAGTGCAAGATACCCATTTGACAGTGGAGCCCTAGGCACGATTCACTGGGCGCAATAGGGCTTATTCTCAAGGAATAGGACTTATGCCTGAGTAGATATGGATAGGATTGTGTTGCAAGGTGCCAAAAATTTCACTGTTCTCTGCACTACAGGGTAGTCCTAGAATGCTGTTGAGAAAAGCATGTTTTACACAAGCGCAGAGAGGGAGATGGACAGGACGAGAATATAAAAGGCCCCAAATAAGATGAAATGAAATGGGGAGGCTAGGGTTCAAGGAAAGAGGATTTGCTAGGAGGAGGAGACTCGAATAGGTTGAGATTGCCAGGTACAGCTTCAGCCAGCAGGAGCTGGGACTGGCTCCCAGTGAAGGGCAGTGGGATTGCGCCACTAGCCAGCATGGCAACCAGTTGGGTCCCCTTCCTGGCCACATCAGAAGCAAGCAAGGAGGGTGCAAAGTAAAAAGAGGGTGCACCCACTGCCGATGTGAGACATATAAAGATAAAGGGACCCCTGACCATTAGGTCCAGTTGTGGCCGACTCTGGGGTTGCGGCGCTCATCTCGCTTTATCGGCTGAGGGAACCGGCGTACAGCTTCCGGGTCATGTGGCCAGCATGACTAAGCCGCTTCTGGTGAACTAGAGCAGCGCACAGAAACGCCGTTTACCTTCCCCCCAGAGGGGGGAAAGCAGTGCTTTCAAACTGCTGGGTGGGCAGGAGCAGGGACCAAGCAACAGGAGCTCATCCCGTCACGGGGATTTGAACCACCAACCTTCTGATTGGCAAGTCCTAAGCTCTGTGGTTTAACCCACAGCGCCACCCGTGTCCCTTGTGAGACATGTAGGACCTTCTCAATCTGAATGAACTCTCAAGAAACAGCTGGTGTCACTTCACCCCCCTGCAAACAAATGAGGACGAATGCTCAATAAACAGGTTGTCCGGAAGCAATCCATTCACAAAATAGCTACAATCTGGAAGCACCCTGAGAGATAGTAAGCTTAATGAGACTTGCGTCTCAGTAGAGATATATAGGATCACATGGTGTAGTGGACAGAAATTTCAAGGAGCAAGGAGTGGTGGTTACTACGAAAAATAGTGTTTCATTATGAGATGGAAAGACATGCTATTTGGTTGCCACTGGTAAATATTTGAACTAGCATTCTTGAACTAGCTCACAGTACTATCCCTGACCTAATTGGGGGAAAGTGCTTTGGCATAGCTGTTGCTTTGCATTTCAAATGGAGAACGGTGTCTTTGAAACAGCAGCCCTTGCTCTGCTTGGCCAGTAACAGGCAAACAAAGCTTTTGAGCTGGCATAATGAAGTAGTCAGACTTGTCAGAGTAGGGCTGAGGGCGATCTAGGTTCAATTACTGACTTTGCGACATAGCTTTAAAGTGGCCTTGGGCCAATCAATTGTACCTCAACCTCTTAAAGTCATTGTGAGATTAAAATCATGCAGGAGAGAAGAACCAGTTACGCTGCCTTGATCTCCTTGCAAGAAAGGTGGGAAATCAATGCAGCAGTAGTTAACATTTTGAAATCCTTACAAAAAACCTGTAAATAGTATGTGTTAGCATATCAGAGGATGAAAGTGGCTGACCAAATTTTACCTAGCAAATTCTAGGGCTAGGCGATAGCATATCTCACCAGCTAAATAAAGTAGTACCTCAGGTTAAGTACTGAAAGAAAGAAAGAAAGAAAGAAAGAAAGAAAGAAAGAAAATTCCGGGTTGAGAAACTACTGAAGAGCCCAGCTCGCCGGGGTACAAGTCCCCCGCGAGTCCATGCGGTCAGTAAAAGAAGGAAATTCCAGCCAGGTAATTTGGAGCAAAACAGCAATCAGTAGACTTAGATCCTTTATTATTGCGCAACAGGTTCAAACAGCAGTAAGAACCCAGAGCATGGGGTGACATTCACTTTTAAAACTTTGCCACCATATCCCAGAATACAGTTCGCACAGCAGCATCAATACATCATTGCTACATCACTAACATGTCACAAAAGTTACAGATGGGTAGCCGTGTTGGTCTGCCATAGTCAAAATAAAAAAATTCCTTCCTGTAGCACCTTAAAGACCAACTAAGTTAGTTCTTGGTATAAGCTTTCGTGTGCATGCACACTTCTTCAGTGTATCTGAAGAAGTGTGCATGCACACGAAAGCTTATACCAAGAACTAACTTAGTTGGTCTTTAAGGTGCTACAGGAAGGAATTTTTTTATTATGTCACAAAAGGTGAGGGTTACACTAGATTAGCATAGACAGATATGTCAGGGCAACACCCAAGTACAGTGGTACCTCTGGTTACGTACTTAATTCGTTCCAGAGGTCCGTTCTTAACCTGAAACTGTTCTTAACCTAAAGCACCACTTTAGCTAGTGGGGCCTCCTGCTGTCGACGCGCCGCCGGAGCACGATTTCTGTTCTCATCCTGAAGCAAAGTTCTTAACCTGAGGTACTATTTCTGGGTTAGCGGAGTCTGTAACCTGAAGCGTATGTAACCTGAAGCATATGTAACCCCAGGTACCACTGTATTGCGAGCGGGGCTTTTTTTCAGCCGGAACTCACCAGAACTGAGTTCCGGCACCTCTGTAGCGTTGCAGTGCCATTCCCTGGCACAGCGCTAATGGCTATGTGGTGGATGAAGCGGGTGGCACGGCAATTGGGGCAACGAGGCGGAGGTTGGCGGCATAATAATAATAATAATTAATAATAATACTTTATTATTTATACCCCGCCCATTTGGCTCAGCTTCCCCAGCCACTCTGGGCGGCTCCCAGTCAAATGTTAAAAACAGTACAGTGTTAAATATTAAAAACTTCCCTAAACAGGGCTGCCTTCAGGTGTCTTTTAAAGATAGGATAGGTGCTTATTTCCTTCACATCTGAAGGGAGGGTGTTCCACAGGGTGGGCGCCACTACCAAGAAGGCCCTCTGTCTGGTTCCCTGTAACCTCACTTCTCGCAGTGAGGGAACCACCAGAAGGCCCTCGGCGCTGGATCTCAGTGTCCGGGCTGAACAATGGGGATGGAGACGCTCCTTCAGGTATAAAGGACCGAGGCCGTTTAGGGCTTTAAAGGTCAGCAGATTGTATTTTTACTGCACCGGTGGGACAAATGGGTGCAGAAGAGAACCTTTTTTTAATTTTTTTTTTTAAAGGTCCCCCCCTAAAAACAACTTTGGCTGTATGCTCCCCCTCCTTTTCTAGAAAAAAAAAAGCCCTGATTGTGTCCTATTAAGTGCAATACAGTACTACAGTTGTACCTTGGAACTCGTACATTTTGGCTCCCGAATGATCGAAAACCGGAAGTGAGTGTTCCAGTTTTCAAGGGATTTTCGGAAGCCAAACGTCCGGCGCGGCTTCCGATTGGCTGCAGGATGCTCCTGCAGCCTATCGGAAGCCACTTCGAACAGTTCCGGAACTCAAACAGACTCCCGGAACGCATTCTGTTCGAAAACCAAGGTACGACTGTATGCTGAAACCTCACAAGGTCTGAAATAAGGACCTATGTAGAGGCATTGGCTGGCTTCACGGTTTTTCCTGCATCGTGAGTTTTGCATATCTCTCTCACACACATCATGATTCACAATATATTGCCAGGTCAAAAATTATGAAACCGATAGCATGATAGCTTCAAACCGGTTTTGGATGATATATTGATATATCGCCCAGCCCTAGCGAGTTCAGGGCAGGGGGGAGATTCAGCCTGAGGGTTCTGCTCTGTCTCCTACGCCAGCAATTTGAGAGATGAGGAAGAGCCACAGAGCAGTGGTAAACCATCCATTTTGCATCAGAAAGCCCCAGGCTGGAACCCCAGCATCTTCATATAGGGCTGGGAAATGAAGCCTGTCCAAAATTCTGGAAAGCCTCTGCCAGTCAGTGCAGACAATACTATGCTAGATGGACCCAGTGGTCTGACTCAGTATAAGTGGCTTCCTATGTTTCTCCTACTACCACCACTGCCTACAATAAGCCAATATTTGATAAACCACCTTCTTCTTTTCCAGCTGCAGCAGTCTTTGGCCATGTGGCTCTATGTGGCGGCTCTGCTGGGTCTTTATTTCCTGTTCCGACGGTACCGTGAACAGCAAATCTTGGGCAACCTGACGGAGAAGTATGTTTTCATCACTGGCTGCGATTCCGGGTTTGGAAACTTGTTGGCCAGGAAACTGGATGCTCGGGGAATCCGTGTCCTGGCAGCTTGCCTCACGCAGCCGGGGGCAGAAAAGCTGAAAGAAGCCACATCGGAACGGCTGCAGACCACCCTCTTGGACGTGACCCAAACGGAAAGCGTGGCCCGAGCAGCAAAATGGGCAAAAGGCATTGTGGGAGACAAAGGTTAGGGCAAGGCGCTCTGAATCTGCAGCAGCATAATTTGGTGTTCTTTCTGGAAAGTGTTGTCATCCTTGCGGGGTGGATTAGGCTGGGAGATGGTGACTGTGGCCCAAGATTTGCCCGTCTGACCAGGGTCTCTGTTGTTGTTGTTTAACCAGTGGCGTAGCATGGGTTGTCAGCACCCGGGGCAAGGCAAGTAATTTGTGCCCCCTAACCCGTGGATTTGCGCCCCCTAACCCTAACCCCCAGATGTTGTGCCCGGTGTGGCCGGCCCCCCTGCACCCCCCACGCTACGCCACTGGTTTAACCTCACTCTTCCAGGTCCAAGTCCATCTCTCTTATCTATAATGCCACACACCTGGCAGTCTGCACTTGTTGAGCAATGTGATAGATGTGCCTTATGTGATATGTGACTTGTTGAGCAATGTGATAGTTGGCCTTCCAGCCTTCTCTAACTATCCCTTGGGACCCTCCCCAAGCTGGGTGCACTGGTCCCCTCACCTCAAAAGGAAAAAAACTTGTTGGAAATTAATCTCAGGTGTGTAGGTCAGAGGCAATCTTAACTATGATTTGTTTGAAATGAGCCCATGTTCAAACCATGGGTGGGGAAGCTGGCTTGTTTCAATGGCCAGTAATTTAGATTAATCATTGTTTAGGGTTTGAACATGGCTCACTATGTGTTTTCTTTGTAGCATTCTAACAGCCCACAGACATAATTTCAGTATTTCTGTTTTAAAGTTTTGCTCAACGTTTTACTGGATTCTTATTTTATTTTGATACCATGTACTGACATTTTGCTTGTGATTTCTAAATTGAGGGAACCGTTTATAGAGATTTCATTATATTAAGCAGTATATATGTTACTAAAATGAATGGATGAACTCAGTGCTGAATTCAAACACTGCGTTGGGCAGAGAAAGCAGCTTAAGAGTCTCCTTTTGCAGCTGCAGTTTCAAATGGAGAGTCATCCTCTGCAATCCCAGCTTTAATTAAAGCTGGGCCTGGAAAGATTGGCTAGGATGTTTTCTTTGTGTGTAGACCTGATCCTTCCTTTGAAGCGTGATGCCTTTCTGTCAGAAATGATGTGTTACATGATGTTGGGTGGGTGGGGCTTTGGTAAAAGGGCCTTGCAGGTCAGTATGGTACAGGGTTTATTAGGCAAGCAGGCCGGAGGGTCACCAGCTGTGGTTTAGGTTGAAAGACGATAACTAGACTATCCGGTGACCCTAGTGGTTTGAAGCTTCATCTTCTCAGTCCTACTATAAACCTGGAGTCACCAGCATGGCGGCACCCATGGAGACAGTGGATTCTCTTCAGGGTGACACCTATACCGTACATTTGAAATCCATGGATTTCCCCCAAAGAATCCTGGGCGCTACAGTTTGCTAAGGGTGCTGTGAGTTGTGCAGGGGAACTACAGTTCCCACAATTCTCTGTGTTTTACGTGTGCTTTAAATGTATGGTGTGGACGAACCCATCTCTGCTTTGTATTCAGAGTCTGTATTGGTCAGGTTGTGCTTTGCAGAGAGTAAGAGAAGGTGCTCAGGAGGTGTGTCCGTATGGATGGGGCTCTGTTCTGTACCTGATCTCCTGTTTTGTTTTTGTTTTTTCTCCTCAGGCCTTTGGGGATTGGTGAACAATGCTGGCATTTCAATCCCAACTGCCCCCAATGAATGGCTGACCAAGGAGGACTTCAAGAAGATCATAGACATAAACTTGCTTGGTGTGGTTGATGTAACCATACACATGTTACCTTTGATAAGAAGAGCCAAAGGGAGGATTGTCAATGTTGCCAGCATAATGGGGAGGATATCCTTGTTCGGTGGTGGCTACTGTCCATCGAAATACGGAGTGGAGGCTTTCTCTGACAGCCTCAGGTAACTGCTGCAGGTTGATGTCTTTTCTCGTAGCATTGGCTGCAACTCCTTGTCAGTCCAAGGAGACATTTTCTGCTGGGGGGGGGGGTGACATTGTGCAAACCAGCCTGTGCCAAAAAATGTTTTCTAAAAAAACAAAAACCGGAACTGACATACGATGTTTGCAGAATTCAGCTTCCATCATTCAGTGTTTGCGGAACTCAACGGATCTGGTACTTGCAGAGGAGCAAGCTAGCCTGTTTTCACAATGGTTGCCTTCAGATTATCATATCTTGGCCTTAATAAGATAACATACAAATGAGCCTCGCTCTGGGGCAGAAACGGGGCCTACAGTCTTGGCTTGCTAGCCAGTCTGCAGTTTTTGCTTGATTCCTGGTCTCCACCACTTTCTAAGGCCTCTGGCATGTGTGAAAAGCAGGCTTTTGCAAAGCTCTCCCAGGTCTGATGGGAGAGTCTGGTGAGGACAAGTTAGGGAGGATTTAAAGAAGCCCCTCCAATCTTTTTTGACCTGTGGGCACATGCAACTACTGTTGTGAACCAGGCATGCATGTATTTGAGCACTCCTTCCCCTTGGCATGCTGCTACCAGTCAGCACAGACAATATTAAGTTAGATGGAGCAATAATCTCATTCAGAATAAGGCCACTTCTCCTATGATCTTGTCAATAGCCCTTTCCTTTACCTTCTAAAGTAGTTGTTTTCTTAATCGTCCTATATAACAATAGTGAGTTCCGTTCTCCCAGAGTGATCGCTGTGTAACCAAAAGAACTGTCAAAAGGGGTCATCAGCGTATCTGCCAAACTAGTGACAGGAGTTGCTGTGTGCTGTCCTCAGATGAAATTCACTGGCCACTGTTGGGAAAACAGGGTGCAAGACCAGATGGACCATTTGTCTGATCTAAAAGGGCTTTCCTATATATCATGTTCTTATCCCCTTCACATCTCTATCCCATGGGCTACTGGTACAGAAGGCAACTATTCCTTCCCTTTTCCCTTCTCCAGGCTGGAGCTTGACGCCTTTGGAGTAAAGGTCTGTATAATAGAACCAGGCTACTTTCGAACGGCTATCACAAATGAGAAGTTATTGTCAGACAACTTCAATAGCCTCTGGAAGCAGGTCCCAGAAGAGACCAAGAAAGCATATGGGGAGCCTTACTTAAATCATAGTGAGTACTACCTTCCTGTTGTCTTGAATTTGATTCTGCTTAACAAATTAGTGCAAAGGGTTCCAGATGTGCTAATCTGTATTTGATAGCTTAACTGTGGGTGTATGGCGTGAACTGGGCAATTTGTATTCCGGAGGAGGGGTGGTGGTGTAAGAATAGGGTTGTGATGGAATTAGTCCACACTAATGGTATTCAAAGGTGACTGACCAGCTTCTGGCCTCTTTCTCTTGTTCCAATAGTGCTTGATTCAGCCATTAAGATGCAAAAAGACTGCAATCCCAACCTCTCTCTGGTTACCGACTGCATGGAGCACGCTCTGACATCTGTGTACCCCCGTACTCGCTATTCGGCCGGCTGGGATGCCAAGCTGTTTTTTATCCCTATGAGCTACATGCCAACATGGCTGCCACACTGGATAATGACCCGCTCTTACCCCAAACCAGCACAGAGCTTTTAGAGTGATTGTTAAGTGTGGGAGGGGCTGGAAAGTAGAACCTCTTTTTCAGTAAAAAATAAAAATGTTTAATAGACTCCTTTTATTATTGTTTGTGAGATGCCTCCTTCTCTTGCTGCAATGAAGTCTTGTTTCTGAACTATATCCAAAGCCAGGTGACGCCTAGTTTCCTTTTCCAGTTAGCAGGGGGGGAGGCTGGACCGTCCATTCTAGTGCTTCCTTAGACATTGTCTGTTTCCTCTCCCCATCTCTTCTAACAGGTACAGGTGTGGTGGTAGTATCCTGGGCTCTGTCTCTCAAGAAAACCTACCCTTGGGCCAAGTCAAACAATTTATCTAGCTTTAAGGCCCCTGGCAAATGTCCCTTTTTAAGTCTTTGTAGCTTGAGAGAGTGGGTAGAAAAGCAACAGCGAAATGCACTGATGATGACAAATGACTAATAAGGTGATGTGTAAACACCCCACAAAAAAGGCAGAACAGGATGAATGGTGAATCAATGGGTTGTTGGAGGAGCTCTCAATCTGCTGTTCTGTCTAAAATCCTTTGGTGCAAGCTTCCTATTGAAACCATTTCTACATTTGTAGCTTATTGACTGGTTCTTTAAAGGCAAGGAATTTAACCATGCTTAAATGGCGGTCACGCTGGGTCTGTCCTCCACAGTGTGATTCCAGCTTCACATCATGCGTTCACACACACTTGTGAGTGGTTAACATGCACTACAACTGGTCATTGTGCACATTCACCAGGCCTCATGGACAATGTGCTTGTGCACAATTCTGGATATAGATATTTAACTCCCACAGGCTGTGGGGAAATCTGCAAAGGTTGACTGCATCGTGTACATTGAGCAATAGGAATATTATCTTGTCAGTATGCATAGTCTGTAATTAGCACGCCTTTCCTTGCCTGAGTCTGCAGTTTACAGTCCTTGGGCTAATTGATGCCCATTGCCTAACCTTACGTGGCCTACAACATACTGCTCCATGGATCAGTCAAACAGCAGGAAAGGGAACTACAGTACAGATAAATATCAAGCTCTTATGCAATTCAGTTCCCTTTTCACCTCTCTCAACTGTTCCCCAGTCAGCAGAACCGCACGAGGGGGCTTACAAGGACAGTTTTAAACCTTCCCTTCCCTCTCTCTCCCACAAGAGCACATATTTTGCAATTGAGAGTGCAATCCACTAAGGGTTTTTCTTAAGACATCTGAAGGCAGCCCTGTTCAAGGAAGTTTTTAATATTTACTGCTGTGCTGTTTTTAACACTTGATTGGGAGCCGCCCAGAGTGGCTGGGGAAACTCAGCCAGATGGGCGGGGTGTAAATAAATAATAATTATTATTATTATTAAGCAATCACAACCACAAATGAAACTCCCAGTTGAAATGAGTATCAAGTAGGTAGTATGAGTATCAAGTACGTAGCATCCAAAACATGTCTTGGTTAGGAACCAGGGAGTGAGGCCCCTTATCATATGTTCTTGGTCTAACACGCATTCAGAGCCTTATGGCAGGTACTACCCAGAGGCGCTAAGAGGATCATTATACACCTTTATTATACACCTTTAGGCGCCAGGCAAAAACGTTCCTTTTTAACCAGGCATTTGGTTAATTTACATCCTATGCCCTTTTAAAATGTTTTTTTTTTTGTGGGTGGGGTGGTACTGGATTACTGTTTTTATTTTTATTAGGTATTTTGTGGTTTTGTATCTTGATTTTATTCTGTGAACCGCCCTGAGACCCCTGGGTATAGGGCAGTACAGTGGTACCTCGGGTTAAATACTTAATTCGTTCCGGAGGTCCGTTCTTAACCTGAAGCACCACTTTAGCTAATGGGGCCTCCTGCTGCCGCTGCGCCGCCGGAGCACGATTTCTGTTCTTATCCTGAAGCAATAGTGCTTAACCTGAAGCACTATTTCTGGGTTAGCAGAGTGTGTAACCTGAAGCGTATGCAACCTGAGGTACCACTGTATATAAATTCTAATGATTGATTAATTAATTAATTAATTTTTAAAAAAATTAGGATCCAGGAGCAGTGACCTACTTACCCACTGGCACCTGACAGAAGAAGACTGACGTTTCATGTAGCCAGGAAGACTGAAAAGTTTGAGGCCTGCTCTTGTATCACTAGAAGGCAGGCAAAGAAAGGCTGCAGAGGCCAAAATATGGTTCAGCTGAAGGATTTGAGGCCTGCTCCTGCAGCAGTCTCTTTGCAGGCCAGGAAGACATTTGTCTCCAAGTCTTTCTTTCCTCCTGTCTGGGTAACCTTCCTCAGCTGTTAAATCTGCAAAAGTCCCATGGTGCTTGACCACTTACTGCTATTAAGCTTTTTCCTACGCCTGTGAGATGCGGAGGAAAGATTCAAAACTTTCCCTGCCCTTGTACTGTTCAGCAGACCTGGCAACAGCTGAGAATGGTGAGGAGGAGGCTGAACTGCAGGAAAAAGTTTGTCTTTTATCATTAATTGCTCAAATTATCTTCCCTTTAACGTATATAGCTCCAATCCCCATCCAGTTTCATCCAATCAAAGCAAAAGTATGAATCAAGCAGCACAAGGACACAATGGGAAACTGCACTAAGGTATATCATTCCCAGGCTGGTGAGGGCATTCAAACAGCAGTTCACTTTGGATCGAATCAAAATGATGTTCTTGTTGATGATGATTGGAAAAGGAAACTCCAAAATGTTGCAGCTGCTTTAAATCAATGTTACAATTGAAATGTTGCAGAATAAATAATAGAACACAATGTAAATTCAGCTGTTTGGAGTTAGAAGATTTAAAATACATAACTTTATTTAAGGGGGGAATATTGCAGCTACCTGCACATGCTCTGGCAGCTTCTGTGCAAGGTTTGGCGAGAACCTACAAATGCTTAGGGTTGAGCTATTGGACACATTTAACCCTGAAAGCTTGTTTAATGTTCTTCTGGGTCTTTACTGTCTAGATTCTTGAAGCTGATCTTCAGGGTCTATTAGCAAAACAAAAGCACATCTAGTATCATTCCAGGTTGGGGATTCAAAAAACTGCTCACTTGGGATGAATTCAAGATGGTGGTGGAGATTTTTAAAAAGCTATGTACTTCATTGGCTGTGATTACTTTCTGTTACTAATAATAAATCAGAAGCGCAGAGGTATTTTGAAGGATGACATTTGGTCTGATGAAACACAGTGTGTAGAAAGGAGTTTCAGAGAGCTGTTCAAACTCACTCCAAGAGACGCTCCTGGCCACACCTTTAAGAAAACAGATTTGAGGTTGTTGTTTTTAAAAGCATTCCAAGATTCTGTAGGTCATGTGCTGGGAACCTGATGCTCCCCAGATGTTGCCAGACTGCAGCTCCCTGTTATCAACATCTGGAGGGCCACAGGTTTCCCTCTAGCCCAGGGCCTAAGTAAAGAGGCTTTAAATTAGGGGGAAACGGCATTTCCTGGTGCTCACCCTATGTTCTCCAGTTAAATAAGAGGTAAGGCTTCTAAAGAAGAGAGGAGGAGTGGCCATTTCTGAAGAGGTCAGTTGTAGCACAGGGACCATTTGTCATTGGCACCTATGCCAAATGGGGAAACTGGCATGTGTTATTGATTATTGAAAGCTTTCAGATAGCTGCCCCTGAGGTGGGATGTGAGAGACCAAGAATATTGAAGCTGCCAGTGAGCCAAATCTCCAGTCACAAATTCCCACTTCCAAAGGCCCCCAGGAGTCCATTGTAGTTCCCTCTGGACAGGCAGTATCCTTCTGTCCAGATTCTCCTCAGTGGACTAACACCTCCATTCGATGGCTGCCTTTCTTTCTGCAGATGGGCGCTGCCCCCTGCTTCTCAGCTGTCTCTACCACCTTGACAGTGATGCTGCTTTGCTTGAACTTCACCAGGAACCTGTAGATGACCAAAGGAATCTCATGTTAAAAGATACACCTGCTCTTCACAGTAGCACTTGAGCTTGTTTACTAGTGTTTCAGACACCAAACCAAACTAAACAGAAATGGCTAAGAAAGGAGGAAATTCGAAGACTTGGCAGCAAGGTTAAACCAGTTTGAAAACAGAAGTGTTGCAGAAAAATCACAGTGGAACCTTAGCCACTGTATTTGGAGTTATGTGGTTTTAAACAAATTTATAAATACATTTATATATTAAAAAAAACATTGCAGCAACTTGCATGAACAAGTCCTTGAGGTTTGTACTACAAGTCCCATCAGCCACAGCTATCAGACGATACATTTAAGCATGTGACTCCCTGCAAAGGATATTGGGAACTGTAGTTTGCCCCTCACAATGGTTTGATTTCCAGCACCCTTAACAAACTACAGTTCCCAGGATTCTCTGGTAGAAGTAGGATTATTTGGTAGAAACAAGGCCACATTATCAGGGGTACAACTGGAGCACTTACTCCAGAGCTGAGGCCTGTACGGGAAGAGGGAGCAGGCTCTGAGCTTTCATTTTAAAGAAATAGTCTCTGACCTTCCTGGAAGGAAAGTTATAAATGAAGATGGAGATGGTTTCACCACTACCAAATAGATATATATTTTCTCTGCCTTTGGTTTTGGTATATCGCCAGCACAGATGCCAGTTAAACCCATCGGTAGATCTGTGTTTCTGTGGATCAACACAGTCTTTCAGCATTCTTCCCATTCCCCCCTGCAGAAAAAGAATAATCACTCACAGCCTGTCAAATAACATGGTGGTTCTCTCTGGAAAAGGAAGATGAATTTGCAGAAGGGCCATAGCTCAGAGGCAGAGCATTCAGTTCCCAGCACCTCCTGATAAAGTTGGGAATGTCCCCTGCATGAAACCCTGGAAAGCTGCTATCAGTCAATGTAGATAATACTGAACTAGATTGACTAATGGTCTGATTCGGGATAAGGCAGCTTCCTATGTCCTTATGATGCTTTGGACAAACTCCTAAACAAGAGCACCAGTGCTTGGTCCAAATCTCCCCCTCCCCTTTCCGCCTACTGCTAACTCTCTTGTCTTACTCATCAGCCACTTGGAGCTTCAGTTTTTGCTTTGTAGCTTCCAGCACGGTCTGGTGGAGCCGGGTGACTAGTTCGATCAAGTGGTCACTTATAAGCAGGAAGTCCCCTTTGGTACCCGCTGTGGAGGTCTGCAAAAGGAAGAGACATTGAAACCTTATGGAGGCACCATCCTAGTCTTTACTCGAGCTTACAAGCTTTAGCACTTGCTTCCGTTATGTTACCTAACCACTGGCCACCTTATAAGCCAGCCCAGCATTTCTAAAATAGCTCTGCAGAACCCTGGGGTTCTGTGAAGTAGTCCATGAGGTTCTGGTGGGGAAGTGTTGCAATAACGGATAAGCATACACAAATTGTGATTTCCACTGCGCTGAAGCCATAGAGATTAAGTGCCCCACTCAAGCAATTGTCGTCCTTCCTTCCCTCATTGCACTTTCCAAGGGTTAAATCAGTAGCAGCTAGCAGGTGGCGCAGGCAGGGCAGTGTTGTGCTGGTTACCAAGAGTTAGAAGAGCAAGGCAGGAGTGAGACTGGTGTGGTGTGGGCACAACGCTCCCCACTGCCTTGCCCCTCCCCTTTGCAGTGACATTGGGAAGCCTGGTCAACAATCCTGCCCTGCTACTGGGTTTTGCCACTGCAAAAAAAATCAGAACCACTGAACTAGCCCATCATATGCCTCTGCCTCCATAATAGCTACTTACTGTCAAGGGAATGGAAAACAAGCCCATCTGCAGGACATTGGCCAAGGAAGTCTGCCCACACTCAACTTGCATTTCTTTGGTCATCTGTGGTGCTTGATAACTGGGACTTTTGGTTCTTTTTGTATACAGGGAGTGGCTTATTCCCCCAAGTGGTCTTGGAAAACCCAGCAATCTTAGCTAAAAGGGAAGATGGGATAGGAGCTAGGGATTTTTATGGGATGAACTGTTCTCCAATCTTGATCCTTGCAAGTTAGGCCAGTATGGAGGAAAGGAAGGTTAGATATGATTGCAGAAGACCTTTCTAATGGCAGGTGGCTATAAAGCTGCTGGTGTGATTTCAGGACAGGTAGTGATGGGTGGGAGTGGGATGGCAAATCCTGCTGCTGCTGATTGCTTTTCTCTTAAACCAGGCTTTGACACTGCAAACAATCCTGTTAAGAAGAAGTGGGGGTTGGGGGGGCAACAGGCTGAAGAAGGGGTCCCTGCAATTCACTGATGAATCTGTTTAAAAGACAGGGCAATCCATGTTAACTCGGAAGAAAGTTCCACTGTTCTCAGTGGGATTTCCTCTCAGTTAAGTGCAGATACAGGACTAAAGTCTAAGAATTCTCTGTTTGAAAAGTGTCTCAGCAGCGTTTCCTTTCATTAAAGTGTTCTTCAATGGGATTTGAAAAAGCTACATTTGAAAACTACACATTCAGAGCCCACATTTCCAGACTTGTGTGACATTTCAGTTCAGCTTTGGCAGGATGGTGTCAACACCTTAAAAAATAAATCTTGCATTTTCATATTGCCTAACCCTGCCACAGGGGTTTCAGAGGGAGTCACGAAGTAGCAAATTGGCTGCAAGGATCTTCCTGGCCATTAAATTGTCTTGGTAGCTGTCAGGCCACCGCCACCACCTTCCCAGTACCTCTTTAATGTGCAGAACAAAGAAGCCATCTGCATAGCGGCTGACGGAGACACCGTTGATGTCACTCAGGGTGATCACTGTTTTTGGCTGGGCAGCCTTGGGGTCTGCCAGGATGATGTGGCTCTTGGTGAGAAGGAAGATTCGAGGAGAGGCCTGGAACAGAGAGAGGAGGAAGGAAAACTGCCACCTTGAACCCCTCGTGACAGGCTCTTAAGGACAGAAGAAAAACAACCCTGCTGATTCATGCCAAACGTTCACCTAGTACCACATCCTGCTTCGACACTGGTCAGCTCATTCATTGTGTGCAGGCCGGCCATGAAAGCACCAGCATCCCCCCTGTCGTTCATCCCAAGCCCCTGTCAACAGAGGATCTTGCTCACGTATCTGACATATTGAGAGGTGGGTGGATGAGTTTAAGGCAGGGGTTGCCAGTGAGTCACTGGTGGGCGCATTGGCACCCTTGGGGTCTTCTCTGGCACCCACGAAGCCTCTGAGCCTCCTCCCCCAAACTCAGTGCCCTTGGTCTTGAGGTGGTGGGGTGCTTACTTTAGGAAGTACACAGAGCTGAAAGAGAAAGTTGGAAGTGGGATGCTCTGTTCCACAACCTATTTCAGCTTTACGTGCTTTTCAAGGCTCAGATTCACCCTAGCAGATCTGATATTCATGACGATTCCTTGGAAAACTGAATTGCCAGAAAATAAAAGGCTCTCTTGTGACACAGTTTTTAATCGGGATCCGCCATTATGAGACAGACTATGTTGCGAGATTAATAGTCAGAGGAGGAGGCGAGCCATTGCTCTGTTGTCATGATTGTATTCTAAGTTTGACTTGGCAAATCCTCCCCTGGAAAGACTGATTTATGGTGCAACCTGTCTGGGAAAATTAATGAGCAGACGCTTAGATTTTATTTCATCGGAATTGAGAAAGATGGCACCTGCCGCCCGAGCAAGATTTTTGGATCAGCGTGTGAAGATTTACTGCAAACAAAAGACTTACCAGCTTTAAAAAAAGGGAGAGCCTTACAAAGTTCACACAGAAGCATAACAATACTTACTTTAACTCGCCTGTGGAAACAACTCAGAGGCTATTAAGAAGGAAACGGATAACAACAGGAAGATCGAAAGATGGGATTGGTGAACACTAAAAGCAGCAGAAATATGAGATGACTGGACCCTTACTGAACTCGAAGCATGGGAACCCCCAACAAAAATTTATAATTTGGCAAAATATTTGGAGTTTACGATATGTATTGGTATAATTTGGAATAATTAATGTGATATGATTGGATTGTTAAATGGAAAACTTAATAAAAATTATTTTTTTAAAAAAGGAAAACTGAATTGCCTGTGTGTGTGTGTGTGTGTGTGTGTATCTGTCTTTTTCTGGGCAAGGAGAGGCAGGTGCTTTCAGTTACTAAAAAAAAATCCTAAAAATGGGCCTAAAAGGGTTGGTGACCCTCTGCTTTGAGGTGCAATAGACTAGATAAAGGTGCTTTCAGACAGGGGCTTAATCCTGCAAACAGGCCGTGCAGGTATTGCAAATAGTTCACTGGCAATGGGGCTTCATTTCATTGTGATTGGAAGACAGGTGAAAGAAATATTTAAATATGGCAACCCTAGAATAGTGAGAAACCACACACAGGGTCCCTTGCTCTTCCTTTTGTTCTTGCTCCTTTGGGTGCCAGAGAGGTAGGGCAGGATGTTTCTTACCTTTCCATCACCTCGGTTGACCTTCCTCACGCTGTCAGCCATGACCATCTTGCCATCAGCTGTGGCTTGGAGCTTACGATACTTGGAGTTCTCCTTTAGACCCAGGTGATCCCCTCTGAAAGGTTGTGGGAGGCTAAAAGACACAAACCGCAGGTTGTAATTAGGGAGGGAGGGAAGTAAATTCAGTTTGCATGTAAAGGTAAACCTATTTAATGCACACATTCCCAGAAAATATGCAGACTGAAACGCAGCCATCCACTTGAAATCTACATTTCTCTGAATTTTGCAACGATGTTCTCCAGCCAAGTAATGTGTGCAAAAATGTATTGTTGTTGGGTAAAGTGTGCATAGAAATATATATATTCATGAAAATAGCATGCAAAGATGCCTTCAAAATGTATAATAATGCTTTCTAAAATGCAAATTAGGAGCAATTCACACACAAAAATGCTGATGAATTGTCATTAGTACCCTCAAACTGATGTAGAAAAGTGGAGAACTAAAGGGAAGCACCGTATTTTTCGCTCTATAAGACGCACCCAACCATAAGACGCACCTAGTTTTTAGAGGAGGAAAATAAGAAACAAGAAAGCAACGGAAAGCCCCTTGAGCAAAGAGGGAGGAGCGCTCCGGCTGTGCTCAAGAGGCTTTGCGTGGCTATCCCTGAAGCCAGAAGGGCAAGAGGGATTGGTGCGCACTGATCCCTCTTGCTCTCCTGGCTTCAGCGATAGCTGCGCAGCCTGCATTCGCTCCATAAGATGCACACACATTTCCCCTTACTTTTTAGGAGGGGAAAAATGTGTCTTATAGAGCGAAAAATACGGTAATAGTTCTGTTCTATTCTGCCTTGGTCAGGCCCCACTTGTGTCCAGTTCTGGGCACCACAGTTTAAGGATACTGACAAGTTGGAAGATGTGGAGAGGAGAGCAACCATGATGATAAAAGGTCTGGAAACAGCTTTACAAGGAACACTTGAGGGAGTTTGGTGTTTTGCCTAGGAAAGAGAAGACTGAGAGGTGATACAATAGCCTTCTTCAAAGGGCTGTCACATGGAAGATGGAGCAAGTTTGTTTTCTGCTGCTTCAGTGGGTACCAGTGAATCCAAATTACAAGAAAGGAGAGTCAAATTAAACATTAGGAAGAATTTTCTAACGGTAAGAGCTGTTCAACAGCGGAACAGATTCTATCAGAAGGTGGTAGACTCTCCTTTAAGGTAAAGGTAAAGGGACCCCTGACCATTAGGTCCAGTTGTGGCCGACTCTGGGATTGCGGCGCTCATCTCGCTTTATTGGCCAAGGGAGCCGGCATACAGCTTCCGAGTCATGTGGCCAGCATGACTAAACCACTTCTGGCGAACCAGAGCAGCGCATGGAAACGCCGTTTACCTTCCTGCCGGAGCGGTACCTATTTATCTACTTGCGCTTTGATGTGCTTTCGAACTGCTAGGTTGGCAGGAGCAGGGACTGAGCCACTGGAGCTCACCTCGTCTCAGGGATTTGAACCGCTGACCTTCTGATCGGCAAGCCCTAGGTTCTGTGGTTTAACCCACAGTGCCACCCACGTCCCTTAGACTCTCCTTTACTGGAGGTTTAAAAACAGAGGTTGGATGGCCATCTGCCAGGAATTCCTTAGCTCCGACTTCTGCATTACAGGAGTTTGGAGCAGTTGATCCCTGGGATCCCTCCCAACTCTACAGTTCTATAATTCTATAAACTTAAGGTTGGAAAGAAGAAAAACACAGAGAGGTAGAAATTATCAGATACACTCATCCCTAATAGTAATCCACAGCAATCCTAATGGGTCAATTCCAGGGCGACTGGGGTGGCGCTAGCTCCTGTCTTTGCACTCACCTTTTAGGGTACAAACTCTTCTTACCCCGGAAAAGTTCACTGGCACACAACTTGTCCTGGAGGGCTACTTTTCTCTGGGGTGGCAGCTGATCTCGGTATTTCTTGCACTGCACCAGGAAAGCAGAGAGCAAAGGTGGGTGCAGGTAAGAAGCAAAAAGGGAGTCAACATTGCAAACTCCAAAACATACCCTATTTACTTTAGCAAGGAAAAAACACATGCAAATTTACTTCAGTCACATTTGCTTCCAAAAAAAAAAAAGAAAGTTTCAAATTCATATTCTTCTGCTTTGATTGCTTTTGTTTCTTTAAAAGCACTCCCAAATATGAATGTTCTTGCATAGAGTACTTCCCCACCCCTCTTTTTTGTTTTTGTTTTTTGTTGTTGAATCTGGCAGTCAAGGCCATGATTCTGCTTTCTGTGGTCTTGTACTCAAAGGGCAGGAAGAGCAGCCAGGCTCAGGTCCATGTCCATTGGTGGCTGCATCATTCTACCTAACAGTAGGGCCGGCCCTGTTTTTGTGGCTTGTGCTTGGCAG
Source organism: Podarcis vaucheri (assembly GCF_965113315.1). Classification (NCBI taxonomy): domain Eukaryota; kingdom Metazoa; phylum Chordata; class Lepidosauria; order Squamata; family Lacertidae; genus Podarcis; species Podarcis vaucheri. The sequence continues at coordinate 15,033,643 of NC_138760.1, read as the reverse complement.
AAGGAAAACACTGCTAGGTCTCCCCAAGCTTCAAGTGACATGGGCCAGGAAAGCCTGTGATGACTGAGTGAAAGTGATCAACATCAAGTTGACTGCTGGGGCCACTTCAGTCATCTCTAAAGCACCATGTGGTGACAGTGCCCTATATTGAGATTGTTGGGCTGTAAATATGTAGCCACACAGTACACTGTAATGATGGGAGAGGAGGTAGACACTGGATGACTGTCTGGAAGGCATGGTATCCTCTTCTATGTTGTGATTAGCCCTGCACAGCTGTGTCTTGAAAAGGCAAGGATTTGGTAGCTGTAGCAGCAATGGTTCTACTTATGTGCAGCACCCACATGCTCTGTGGTGGGATGGGTCCAAATAAAACCTAACATTGTTTGCCTGGAAATTCATCCATAAAATAAAACATTAGTTTAAAAAGAAAACTCAGTTCAACTTGCCCAAGTAAGCAAAAGCTCACTCCACACCCACACTGTCACTTTGAACCTTGTTTGGTCTTGCAGAGACAACTCTGGTGCCTCAGCAAAAGTGTGTTGGATGTGGAAGCAGCTGTTCTGTGATTCCCGTCAACAACGTGGGTGGCTCGCATAGTATCAGAGGCACAATGAGAGGACAGATGAGGAAGAAATTTGTTTCCGTTTGCATTTAAAGGAGATGCTATCAAATTTGCACTTTCTGAAACACTACGAGGACTGAAACAGCCATCCTTCAAAATTTGTGCCCATTCAAATTTTGCAAGGCAGCTCTCCATCCAATCAGTGTTTACTAAAATGCATACATATATTAGGGAAAAGTATGCATAAAAATGAACATACTTCTTAAAAATGACGTACAAAAGTGCCTTCTGTTAAGGAAAACTGGTTGCAGAAACATGCACATTAGTTAAAACTGCATATAAAAATGTGTTTAATTAGGAGGATTTTGTACTAAAATGCTGGTGAACTTCTGCAGAAATGAGCGTAATGGAATTAAAGCTTGGGGAAATGAGAAACTGAGAACCAGGATTGACAGATTCTTCCATTCGTAACTGAGAAGGAGGGAAATAAAGAGACAAATTGGGGGTGGGGGTGGGGAATCACCCCCTTTCCTCTTTTCCACTCTTCCATCCTATCACAGTTTATTGGAACCCCTCTCCCACGCAAAATAATTTGCAAAATATCTCCAGGGCCACTGTATTTGTTGGCCTAGTAATTACCGTATTTTTCGCTCTATAACACGCACCCGACCATAACACGCACGTAGTTTTTAGAGGAGGAAAATCCGTAGGCATGCCACCCGTAGGCATTTCCTCCATAACACGCACAGACATTTCCCCTTACTTTCTAGGAGGAAAAAAGTGAGTGTTATGGTGCAAAAAATACGGTATATACACAGGATACCAGATGCCAGTAGTCTCAAAATTGAGGGCACTTCCAGACATCCTGCTTATTGCACATTCATCCTGATGCGTTTGAGATGAGGTTAGCTGCTGCTGCACCAAAGCCAGGGTTATCGCACACTGCATTTCCTCTGACAATTTCCCTATCACAAAGCATTTAATCATTTGTGGAAGTAGGTTTGCTGTGCAAGGCTTCCATATCGACTATAATTTAAGGTCCACAAATGACAACACCTTGGAAGTCCCAAGTTGCAAGGTGGTTAGATTGGTCTCAACTAGGGCCAGAGCCTTTTCAGTACTGGCCCCCGACTTGGTGGAACGCTCTGTCACAAGAGACTAGGGCCCTGCGGGACTTGACATCTTTCTGCAGGGCCTGCAAGACAGAGCTGTTCCACCTGGCCTTTGGTTTGGACTCAGTCTGACCCTTATGTTTCCCTCCCCTTATGATTTTGATCTATGGGCTACTATTAAAATGAGGCTGCATTTTAAATTGTATTTTAACCTGTATTTTAAATTGGTTTATTATTACTATTGTAATTTTACTGGTGTTAGCCACCCTGAGCCTGGCTTTGGCCAGGGAGGGTGGGGTATAAATAAATTATTATTATTATTATTATTATTATTATTATTATTATTATTATTATTTGTGCAACCTGAATTTGTCAGAATGTGATTGAATCCCAGACGAGAACAGTGACAGTCTGGAAGCACCCTCTGTTTCACTCTGAAAGAATTGTGGATAGAAATGAGCCATAATCCCGCTCTAACCCTCCAATGGTGGAAGATCTTCTTCAGTTCTTCATTGGGGCCTGTGAGAAACTTGTATGGAGCTGGCGGCCAAGCCTGGTCAGTCACTGTCATGGACGGGAGGTTGTTCTTCAAGCCCAGGAGGAATTTTTGCACCTATAATAAGGGAGACAGAGAGCACATAAACCCACAAGGCAATGTTTCCCAAAGTGGGCAATACTGCTCCCTAGGGAGTGCTGGAACAATCCAGGGCAGGGGTCTGCAACCCGCGGCTCCGGAGCCGCATGCGGCTCTTTTACACCTTTGCCGCGGCTCCGGGGCAGATACTAGCGAGGGGAGGAGGCACATTGTGCGCCCCGACACTCTCCACTGTGGCGGGCGCTGTACTGGCTGTAATGTCGCATGGGGGTGGTGCGTGCGTTAGTCATGCACCGTCCCAACGTCACCTTCCCGCCCGCTGTCAGATCAGAGGGCAGTGGCGCGCATGCTTTAAATGTCACAATGGTTTTGCGGCTCCCAGGTGTTTTTTTTTCCTTCGGAAACGGGTCCAAGTGGCTCTTTTTGTCTTAAAGGTTGCAGACCCCTGATCCAGGGGGTGGTAGTAGAATTGGGTTCATTGAATAAAAATAAGGGGGCAGTGGAAGCATAAAGAAAGAAGAGATTTTGGAGGGGAAATGTGCATGTTTCATCTGTTGTGTAATGACGCTTACTGCCAGGTCAGCCGCCATTGCAGGACGGTGAAGACACCTCGACTGGATTTGGCGGTCGTGCTGCAGGCAAGGGGGTTTCCCTGCTGTTACGGAAATAAGGGGCACATCTTTAAAGTTATTAAATGTTAGAAATGTTATGCCTGAATGTATCCTTTCGACTTGACAGCTCAGCTTTCAAGCCTTAAAAATCATGTAACATCAACTCAAGGACAGATCATGGAGCTGAGACTCCAGTACTTTGGCCACCTCATGAGAAGAGAAGACTCCCTGGAAAAGACCCTGATGTTGGGAAAGATGGAGGGCACAAGGAGGAGGGGAGGACAGAGGACGAGATGGTTGGACAGTGTTCTCGAAGCTACAAACATGAGTCTGACCAAACTGCGGGAGGCAGTGGAAGACAGGAGTGCCTGGCGTGCTCTGGTCTATGGGGTCACGAAGAGCCAGACACGACTGAATGACTAAGCAACAACAACAACATCAACTCCTTTGCCACTTTCCTCCATTCCAACGCTATTTTGCCCTTGGAAAAAAGGACTCTTTTCCCTGCCACCTCCCCAAGCGTGAAGACATGTATACACACCTCCTACCCCAGGAAATGCCCAGAGGTGACAATTGCTGGGCTCATTGTTAGCCAAGGGAAGCCAAATCTCATCACTGGATTTGCCTCAGGCTCCAGACATGCAAAGGAACTTCTATTGTACTTTGGGTGGTGGGTACTTAAGACATGTTTGCCTGTGCTAATCTTGTACAGTGGTACCTCGGGTTACATACGCTTCAGGTTACATACGCTTCAGGTTACAGACTCCCCTAACCCAGAAATAGTACCTCGGGTTAAGAACTTTGCTTCAGGATGAGAACAGAAATCGCATGGCGGTGGTGCAGCAGCAGCAGGAGGCCCCATTAGCTAAAGTGGTGCTTCAGGTTAAGAACAGTTTCAGGTTAAGAACGGACCTCCGGAACGAATTAAGTATGTAACCAGAGGTACCACTGTACTTGGGTGTTGCCCTGACATATCTGTCTCTGCTAATCTTGTGTAACCCTCCCCTTTTGTGACATTTTAGTGATGTAACAATGATGTATTGATGATGCTGTGCGAACTGTATTCTGGGATATGATGGCAAAGTTTTAAAAGTGAATGTCGCCCCATGCTCAGGGTTCTTACTGCTGTTTAAACCTGTTGCACAACAATAAAGGATCTAAGTCTACTGATTCCTGTTTTGCTCCAGATTACTTGGCTGGAATTTCCTTCTTTTACTGACCGCATGGACCCGCGGGGGACTTGTACCCTGACGGGCTGGGCTGTTGAGTAGTCTCTCAACCCGGAATTTTCTTTAACACTGGGCTTGGGGGAACCCCTTTCAGCTTCACCCAGGCCCGGGAAATGGATTGCAGCTTGCCTGCCTATTTAGCCACTGGCAAATTTACTATGTTGTAGGACATGGGCAGAAATATAGATACACAAAAGAACACCTATTTGTTACTCAACTTTCTGTTTGTTCATTTAAAGAAAGTAGATTTCCAGGAGGGCTCTGAGTTTTGTTTTGTTTCCTGGAAAGCAGGTGGTAGGCCAAATAAGTTTGGGAACCTCTGCCTCAAGGCATCTAAAAGGGTCGCGTGCACCTGGAGTGCCTGGAAGCGGTTGGAGGATGGATGGCGGCTAATGGATTGAAGTTGAATCCTGACAAGACAGAAGTACTGTTTTTGGGGGACAGGGGGCGGGCTGGTGTGGAGGACTCCCTGGTCCTGAATAGGGTAACTGTGCCCCTGAAGGACCAGGTGCGTAGCCTGGGAGTCATTTTGGACTCACAGCTGTCCATGGAGGCGCAGGTCAATTCTGTATCCAGGGCAGCTGTCTACCAACTCCACCTGGTACGCAGGCTGAGACCCTACCTGCCCGCTGACTGTCTGGCCAGAGTGGTGCATGCTCTAGTTATCTCCCGCTTGGACTACTGCAATGCGCTCTACGTGGGGCTACCTTTGAAGGTGACTCGAAAACTACAGCTAATCCAGAATGCGGCAGCTAGACTGGTGACTGGGGGCGGCCGCCGAGACCACATAACACCGGTCCTGAAAGACCTACATTGGCTCCCAGTACGTTTCCGAGCACAATTCAAAGTGCTGGTGTTGACCTTTAAAGCCCTAAACGGCTTCGGCCCAGTATACCTGAAGGAGCGTCTCCACCCCCATCGTTCTGCCCGGACACTGAGGTCCAGCGCCGAGGGCCTTCTGGCGGTTCCCTCATTGCGAGAAGCGAAGCTACAGGGAACCAGGCAGAGGGCCTTTTCGGTGGTGGCGCCCGCCCTGTGGAATGCCCTCCCATCGGATGTCAAGGTGATGGACAACTACCTGACATTCAGAAGACATCTTAAGGCGGCCCTATTCAGGGAAGCTTTTAATGTATGATATTTTAGTGTTTTTTGGTTTCTGTGGAAGCCGCCCAGAGTGGCTGGGGAAACCCAGCCAGATGGGCGGGGTACAAATAATAAATTATTATTATTATTATTATTATTATTATTATTATTATTATTATTATTATTGTTGTGTGAAGGAGCATTGCTTTTATGGCAAACAAACAACTACTGCTACCACCTCCTCTAGCCTGAAAGATGGAAAGGCCAAGGATTGTAGCTGAAACATTTTGCATGTAAAGCCATGTGATTTACCATTGGGCTGAGACCCTTGCCCTGAATAAGCACTGTGATTAACTCTTCCTTACACAGCACATGCCTGCCTGCATTGATGCTAACAACAGCAACACTTAACATTTAAATTTATTGAGTTCCGCTACCCCTCTGAGCAGGGATGCGGGTGGCGCTATGGGTTAAACCACAGAGCCTAGGACTTGCTGATCAGAAGGTTGGCGGTTCAAATCCTCACGATGGGGTGAGTTCCCGTTGCTCAGTCCCTGCTCCTGCCAACCTAGCAGTTCAAAAGCACGTCAAAGTGCAAGTAGATAAATAGGTACCACTCCGGCGGGAAGGTAAACGGCATTTCCGTGCACTGCTCTGGTTCACCAGAAGCGGCTTTTCTTGCTATGTTATTTCTTGCATATAATTTTAGAACTGGGCCAGGAGGAACATACTCACCAGACTCGTGTAGATAAACTTAGTGATACGCTGAGATGCCCCAGAGCGGAAATACTTCTTGTATTCCTTCCGTGTCTGCAAACAGACAAAAGCCCTGCTTGGTGAGTGTGCTGAAGTCCAAATAACATCTGAAGAAAAGAAGCTGCTGTGTACCAAATAAGGCCATCCCACTTTGCCTATTATTGTCTACTCTGACCGGCAGTGCTCTCCCAAGCACCAAGAAGAGATATTTCCCTACCTGGTTCACAAGGCCTCTTTTTAACTCGAGATGCCAAAGGTTGAACCCAACACCTCATGCATGTAAAATAAAGTGTGTTCTACTGAGCTATGGCCCTTTCCCACTTTGGAAGCAAAGAGGAAAAGGCTGAAGCAGGGTGAGGAAGTGCAAACAAGAATGGAAGGCACATCCAGGAGGTTTTTGCACAGTGACAAAAAATAAATAAATAAATCTCTCACCCACAAAGTTTCCAGCTGATAGAAGCAAGAGAGGGGTCAGCTTTTGGGATACTCTCTTTCCTTATAATCTCTCAGTAATTCTGAGGTTTGCTCAATAACATTGTAAAGCTTTTTAAACAAGGTTATGAGGGGAGACAGGGACACAGGTGGTGCTGTGGGTTAAACCACAGAGCCTAGGACTTGCCGATCAGAAGGTTGGTGGCTTGAATCCCTGCAATGGGGTGAGCTCCCGTTGCTCAGTCCCTGCTCCTGTCAACCTAGCAGTTCAAAAGCACCTCGAAGTGCAAGTAAATAAATACCGTATTTTTTGCTCTATAAGACTCACTTTTTCCCTCCTAAAAAGTAAGGGGAAATGTGTGTGCGTCTTATGGAGCGAATGCAGGCTGCGCAGCTATCCCAGAAGCCAGAACAGCAAGAGGGATTGCTGCTTTCACTGCCTAGCGATCCCTCTTGCTGTTCTGGCTTCTGAGATTCAGATTATTTTTTTTCTTGTTTTCCTCCTCCAAAAACTAGGTGTGTCTTGTGGTCTGGTGCGTCTTATAGAGCGAAAAATACAGTAGGTGCCGCTCCGGCGGGAAGGTAAACGGTGTTTCCGTGCGCTGCTCTGGTTCGCCAGAAGTGGCTTAGTCAAGCTGGCCACAAGACTGTACGCCGGCTCCCTCGGCCAATAAAGCAAGACGAGCCCCACAACCCCAGAGTCAGCCACGACTGGACCTAATGGTCAGGGGTCCCTTTACCTATGAGGGGAGACAGTTGGTCTGCGGAAACAAGGCATGCGGCTTTCCAGTTGACACCGTTCTTGCTCTGCTCCTTAGCAGAGAGCAGGCATACTTGAGCAAGGGAGATGAAAATCCAGATTCAGTGGCTGAAGCCACTACAAGACCCTGTTCTACCTCAACTCAGGTAAGGTTAACCCCAAAGAATCAGAAAATTATGAAGACAGCTTTTGTGTGTGTATAAACTCGCATACACACACGTGGTTGCAATGTCTGTCAGTTCATATTGTATTGACAAACAGCAGGTCTATCAAGACAGCATCTTAAAATACTTACAAACTGCAAACTGTAAATTCATAGGATCGTAAAATTGTAGAGTTGGAAGAGACCCCAGGGGTCATCTAGTCCAACCCCCTGCAGTGCAGGAATACTAAAAGAGGTACTCTCTCCTACGTGTGAGTAAAGTGGGCAGAGATGCCTCTTTTATGAGGCTTCCCTGCTGACTGATGTGTGTGCCTCCTAAAAAACAAAAATGTTTTCTGTGTATAGAATGCTTGTTTCCTCCCCTTATATGCTGGTTTTTGTAGAATTAAACAAACCAAACAATCAACTTTGTGTAACTGCATGGCTGGCAACCCAGTAGGAAGGCCTATTCAGAAAAACTAAGGACTGCCCACCTAGCAGTTCGAAAGCACGTCAAAGTGCAAGTAGATAAATAAGTACCACTGCGGCAGGAAGGTAAACGGCGTTTCCAACCACGTGACCCGGAAAATTGTCTGCGGACAAACGCCGGCTCCCTCGGTCAGTAAAGCAAGATGAGCGCTGCAATCCCAGAGTCGTCCGCGACTGGACTTAACTGTCAGGGGTCCTATACCTTTTCTTTAAGGACGGAAAAACTAAGAACCCACAAAATAATTCGTTTTGAATTACACCCTGGGAAATAGTTACAGATAGGTAGCCGTGTTGGTCTGCCATAGTCGAAATAAAAAAATTCCTTCCAGTAGCACCTTAAAGACCAACTAAGTTAGTTCTTGGTATGAGCTTTCGTGTGCATGCACATTTCTTCAGATACCACACTTCTTCAGATACGTATCTGAAGAAGTGCACGTATCTGAAGTCCATACGTATCTGAAGAAGTGCATGCACACTTCTTCAGATACCACACTTCTTCAGATACGTATCTGAAGAAGTGTGCATGCACACGAAAGCTCATACCAAGAACTAACTTAGTTGGTCTTTAAGGTGCTACTGGAAGGAATTTTTTTATTTCGACCCTGGGAAATGTCATACAATGTGGGTAGATATCCTAGCTATGGACTGCAAATGGATGAGAAAAGTGGTGAGGAGTAATTGACATGTTCACCAGTGGCATATTTGTTACCTGATAACCTCTCCAGTAAGCAGTAATGATGGTGGCAGCATGATTGCGGCTCTTTTGTTGCTTCAGCTGCCGTAGGAGTTTACGAGACTGTGGAGGAAGGGAGGGGATAGATAAGAACCCCAAAGGAGCCCAGAAAAAAGGGGGAGGGGGGTCAGAGAGGCAGGGAAAATCAAATACAGTGTTTTTTTTGTCTTAGCTGACACAGTAGATCAATCAACAAAAGCTTCAAGTTGATTAATCAGTCAGGAGGGGGCATTTTCAACCAATGAGGGCATTTTTTTCATCTATGCGGCTGATACGCTATTTTTTTTCTGGTGAGTGATAGGGAATTTAGCAAAAAGTAAATAAAGTTCTTCCTTCCAACAATGGTTAGTAGTGTGTTTATTTATGTGTTTACAAGAATGTGGAAGAAGGTTATGGATACAGAAGAACCCCATGGCAGCGGAGGTTGACGGGGAAAGAGGCAGGGAGAACCCAAGTAAGGTGGGGTTTTTTCCTTATGGTGACAAACTTTAAAGCAGCAGATCAATCAACTAAAGCTTTAAGTTGATTAATCAGCAAGTAGGGTCACTTTCAATCAGGCAGGGCAGTTTTTTTCATCTCTGAGGCTGAAAACGGCACACACCTTTATTGATTTTCAGGGTGCTTTGGTTCTTGCTTATTACTTCTAACAGGGAATTTAAAGTCAAATGATAAAATGTGGTCTTTCTTTCCAACAATAAGGAGTAGTGTTTGTTTATTAAATTGTGTTATACACCCAATAAGTCATAAAGACACCTAGGTGGAATATGTTTTGTAACATGCATCTGTCTATAAATTTAATCTAGTAACCAGTTAAAATGAGGATCAATTAACTTTTTTTTAATTTTATTAAAAAAACATTAATCAGCTGGCAGCTCAGGCTTGTAACATATGGACTGCAACTATGGCATGCTACTTTGCACAGATAAGAGGGGTTTTTTTAATCTCATGCAGCAAGTTGCATCTTTCATCAGGAGGGGAAATTCTACATGCAACGTCTTGAAATGTGATACCCGTTGCAATAGGCCACTCCAGACATCTTTTTATTGTACATTCATGATGATTTGTGCACATGATGCTCTCAGAGCAGTCACACACCATCTTCAATACTGTCTGCAAAAGTTTTGAGCTAGTCGCACTACTTCAGGCTTCCTTGACCTCAGCCCTCCAGATTCTTTGAGACTACAAATCCCATAGTCCCTGACCATTAGTTCTGCTAGCTAGGGATCATGGGAGTTGTAGGCCAAAAACATCTGGAGGGCTGAGGTTGAGGAAGACTGCACTACTTCGTTTCTGATTTGTGCATACCCCGTAACTTCCTGCTGAAATCCCATCAACTTTTTTGACCACAAATGTTGGGTTTCGTTCTGTCCTGGTTTTGTTTTACTGTAGCCCCTTCGGACAGCAATAGAATGGTAGCATTGTGGGAACATCACAGAGCAAACTAAAGCAGAATAAATCTGCCACTAATGCACTATAACTGTGTCAAGAATATGTTGCAGAAGACAACCACAATAAAACAGCAGTCTGGAGGGGACACCAGAGAACCTGTTTATTGTGCAATCATCCTGTTTTGCAGAGACATTAGATGACGCTGCCTCTTTATTAAGCATTCGTTCTAATTTGTTTGCGAAGGAGTTGGATGACTTGTCAGAGCAAGTATTAACCCCACATTTTCCAGTCACATTCCTTATTGGAAAAAAATACAGTGGTGCCCCGCAAGACGAATGCCTCGCAAGACGGAAAACTCGCTAGACAAAAGGGTTTTCCATTTTGGAGGTGCTTCGCAAAACGAATCTCCTATGGGCTTGCTTCGCAAGACGAAAATGTCTTGCGAGTTCCTGTGGGTTTTCCCCCTCCCCCCCTTTATAAGCCGCTAAGCCGCTTATCAGCTGACCCGATAAGCCGCTAAAAGCCGCTAAAAGCCGCTAATAGCGCTAATAGCGCTAATCCGCTAATCCATCAATGGGCTTGCTTCGCAAGACGAAAAAACCGCTAGACGAAGAGAATCACAGAACGGATTCTTTTCGTCTTGCGAGGCACCACTGTATGATCTTTTGGGGAAGTAGGTTAGTTATGTGATAGCTCCCAATCAAGTATAACTGTGTGGCCTCAATTTTCCAGTATGTAATTGAATCCTACCCCAAAATAATAACCGTCTGGAAGTGTGCATAATCATCTGAATTCACCCAAAGAAGCATGCATGCAGGAGCAAACAGACAGAGAGTAGGTCCCAGGATGGGTGGGGGGTGGGGGGGGATTTCCCCAATATCCTTTCTCACAGTTGTGGGCAGTGAAGTTCTATGGGCCCATTGCACTGACAGTTCATTAAAATCAGTTTAGCATTATTGGAATCTTATGCTGTTTCACATCAGTGTAGGCAGAATGAGAGCAAGGGGAGCAGTATTTTCTCAGTCTCCATTGACCTCAGTTGGAGTGTTTAAACTTGTTTTGCTAGTGTAATGCTACTGTATTGTCACAAGTGGAGCTACGGTAAAGTCCGAGACAGCTCAGGATGCCAACTAAGACCTGTTCCTCCCTACACTCTGCCACACACAGTCAGGTTTTGGCTCCTGGACATCACCTATACAACACCAGCATTGTGGTTATGCCACTACAACATCACTGGTACAGGAAAAGTCAAAGCGCCCCCTCCACCCCATTTTGTAAAATCCCCATTAAGCTCAATCCAGCACTAGTAATAGAAGATGGAGCAGCTTCACTAAGACCTAAAATTTTCTTGGTCATTACTAATAACACCTTAGACAACATTGGGCATCATATACAGTGGTACCTCGGGTTACATACGCTTCAGGTTACAGACACTTCAGGTTACAGACTCCGCTAACCCAGAAATAGTACCTCGGGTTAAGAACTTTGCTTCAGGATAAGAAGAGAAATCGTGCTCCGGCGGTGCAGCGGCAGTGGGAGGTCCCATTAGCTAAAGCGGTGCTTCAGGTTAAGAACAGTTTCAGGTTAAGAACGGACCTCTGGAACGAATTAAGAACTTAACCTGAGGTACCACTGTATAGTTCTGCACTGAAATGTTTCCAGTTTGGCACGCACACATGTGCAGCAGGTGCATGTATGCGCAAGGATTTGAAATGGCAAGGTAACTAAATCTGGGCAACAGTGTACAAACTTATCATTTCAGCCTCATCTGGCTACTTAGCATCTGAGCCCCTGTTAGCAGCTCCTAAGTTGTCTGCAACTGACAAAAAATTCAAGGCTACTGAAGAATACGGGAGATTTTGTTGCATAAAATGATCATTGAATACATCACGTCAGGACATTAATTTTTAAAAATAAAAATTCTTGCATATTATTTAATTACTTTGACTATATAAGTAACTGATCCCTAGAACCTTTAAAGGCCTGGCCACAACCATATTCTGGATGTCACCTGCCTCACCTTCCATCCTCGGACATAGGCCTGGATAAGAAGAGCTGACATTTTCATCTTCCCGTATTTCTTCTTTTGCTGCAAAATAAAACACTCACTTTAGTAGACAGACAGGCCATGAACAAACAGGGAGTCATCAGTGGTAATTCCTACCCCTTTTGACTGGTAGGATAGAAGGCCAGGAGGCCAACAGTAGATGGCGCCAGAGCCAATGACAGACAGGGCCAACTAATTCTAGTTTTGCGCGCGCACACACACACACACACACACACACACACACCCTCTTCTGACCTCTGTTAAGGCAACACTGAGACTATGGAGGAGGAAACTGACAGCCAGATCCACCCGCTTGACTGATTGAAAATAAGAAGGCAGCCTTGTGAGGGCTGCCACCCCGCCCCGCCCCGTACGCCCCTACTGACATATCAAAGCAGGTTGGAACTTGTCTTGGTGTGATTTTCACCTCTTGCTTTCAATAACTAGAACAAATATGGAATGCAAATATTTCTTCAAACTGCATTGCAAATGCCCTTGTTAAACTGGACCACAATTCAAGAAGGACACTGACAAACTGGAACGTGTCCAGAGGAGGGCAACCAAAATGGTCAAAGGCCTGGAAACGATGCCTTATGAGGAACGGCTAAGGGAGCTGGGCATGTTTAGCCTGGAGAAGAGGAGGTTAAGGGGTGATATGATAGCCATGTTCAAATATATAAAAGGATGTCAAATAGAGGAGGGAGAAAGGTTGTTTTCTGCTGCTCCAGAGAAGCAGACACGGAGCAATGGATCCAAACTACAAGAAAGAAGATTCCACCTAAACATTAGGAAGAACTTCCTGACAGTAAGAGCTGTTCGACAGTGGAATTTGCTGCCAAGGAGTGTGGTGGAGTCTCCTACTTTGGAGGTCTTTAAGCAGAGGCTTGACAACCATATGTCAGGAGTGCTCTGATGGTGTTTCCTGCTTGGCAGGGGGTTGGACTCGATGGCCCTTGTGGTCTCTTCCAACTCTATGATTCTATGATTCTATTCTATGATTCTAAGTATCACTCTGTCTAACAGCCTTCCCAATTCTCATGGATGCAAGCAAGACGATGATTTAATACTGGCCCATTATTGTCGATTTCGCAAAACACAGAGGACAGTGGGGTCTGCAAGTTAAAAAGCACCCAAGTCTATAAAATTGTACGTGTATCACTCTCTGCATCTTACCGCATGGCCCCGGTACCAGGCAGAGATAACAATTTGGCTCTTGCGCATCTGTAGAAAGTTCTTGCGGCACTTCCAGGCCCGGAAGGTTGCTTGGATCAGTGCAACCAGCTCCTGTATCCGCTGCTGGCGTCTCTCCTCCAAATAAAAAAGCTGTGAGGGAAAAGGTTGAAAAGCACCAATACAGGGTTCAGACCATGGAAGAAATTACAGCCTGATCTGCATTAACTTTGATGTTAGCTTTGATGTTCCTTCATGCTCCTACCAGACAAATCCTCAGGGCCTAAAAGGTTAAGATTACCAGCTTCTGCTTTCCTATCCTCAGGTTCCCACATCAACCAAGGGCATTTTGCACGCATAGGTTTGTGTTTTTAAATGGGTTTCGTAAATGCAACTACAGTGAAGGCTACAGTGGCCAGGCCACACGTTCAGTTGATCTTTTGCAGTCTGTCCTACTTTCCCAGCAGACATGTGTGCCACAAACTGTGAGTGAGAGAAAGATCACTTCCAGAAAGAGTTGGGGTAGAAATTAAACTCGGTTCACATTTAAAAGCAAATCAAATTTGCACTTTTGCGACTGCTGAAAACCGTGGCTGATGAAAAAGAAGAAAAGGGGCGAGCAAGGGCTGCCCTGACCTTAAATGCCCCTTAGTAAGCCCGCCCCCACTGCCAGCCGATTGGCTGGCGCAGCGATTAATGAATATTAATGAACCCGGGAATCCCTGAGTCCCGCGGGGCTGCAGCCAGCCCCGCGAGGATGCAGATGGGTGGGGCGTGAGCCCGCAACCTCCCCCCCTCCTTATGTCGGGAGTGGCTTTCTGAAACAATATGAGGGCCAAAACACAGCCATCCTTTGAAATTCCCACTGATCCAAATTTTGTGATGAAGTTCTCTACGAAAGCGCGTAATAATAAATACATGAAAATAACATAGACAAAAGGATTATATTAGGGAAAACTAGTTCCAAAAATGTGTTGATTTATTGAGCATTCATCCTGATTTGTTTTTACACGTTTTCCCATTAATCATTTGCTTATCCCACACTTTTCATTGTGTTTTCCATGTCAGTTTCCCAACAGCAAAAAGTCCATTTTAGTTGCCCCCCCCCCCCCGTGGATCTGTTGCGCTAAGGTGATGGATAACTTTGAGCACACCTAAATTTCCGGTATGCAGTTGAATCCCTTCCCACAAAATATTGAAAGTCTGGAGGCATCTATAGACGAATATGGTTGGCTATACAGTGTGGTGACATATATTTTGTCATATCTTTCATTTTGTAACGCACACGCCATATGTGAAAAATATTTGGTGCAACCCTAGGAGCAACATTCATTCCTCCCACTAACTCCAGAAGAGCTGGTAACCATTGACCTCCCCTCTTGGTCCTAACATCAGTTGCTCACCGTGCGTGGCGTGCGGATGAAGATCTTGGTGTGCCCGTATGCCAGTTCTTTGGAGTCAATGGGCAGACTGCTCAAAAGGGCTTGAACACCATCCCTGCACCAGAAAGGGGAACATAAGAGATCAGAGATTGCCTAGCTACCACCTGGGCTCACTCTTAATTGGTTGGGAAGGCCACTCTATGTGTGTGGGAGGGGTGTTACTGCCCATGTGCCTAATGCCAAGCAGCACTGCAGGTCTCCACCACAGACCAGGTCACCCAGCTGGCACAAGCCTAGAACATCCAAAATGCTTATGACTAGGAGAGCCTGTGCATGTACACACAGTGGGAGGCTGCAAAGTAGGGTGTCAGGAGCCAGAGTCAAGTGTAGGTCAGCAATGAAAACACAGTGTCAATGAAGTTAACTCTTTATTCAAAAAAACCAAAACAGTGCAGGCAAGTAATCCCAACTCCAAAAAGACAGTTGCAAGGACCAAAGATCCTCACCTTCCACTGCTTCCTAAGTCCTCTCCTCTGCAGGGTTTTTGCCAAGCAATCGTAGACTGTGTCCGTGCACAATCAACCTCTGCTCTGCTCTTTTCATTTCTCCGCATGTTCCAAGAGACCAGGGTGTAGAGGGGAGCTGGTCGCAGCAGGAGGGGGAGACTCGACCCCATACCTGCCTCTTGGCCCCCCTCCTTTCCAGCCTCTAAGCCTGGACTCTCTGCCCCACCCTCTCCCTGCCCACTAAACTCTGCTTCCAACACCACCTCCTCCCAGTCTTTTCCCTCTAACTTGTCATCGTTGTCCCACCACCAATCCCCTGGCTTTGAGCTTTTGTCCTTTGGGAGTTCCCCAGCTGGTGCCTCCCACCACTCCTCTGCAGCCAGCCAGTCCATGATGTGGGATGACCCTCCAAAACCACCTGCATCCAGTGGCGTAGCATGGGTTGTCAGCACCCGGGGCAAGGCAAGTAATTTGCGCCCTCTAACCCGTGGATTTCTGCTCCCTAACCCGTGGATTTGCGCCCCCTAACCCTAACCCCCAGATGTTGTGCCCGGTGCGGCCGGCCCCCCCTGCACCCCCCACGCTACGCCACTGCCTGCATCTGTCCCCATCACCACACAAATGTGCTACATGTTTCCTTTCCAAGCAAAGCCTAGCCCAGCGGTCGGGGATCTCACCCCCAGAAGCCAAATGCAGCCCTCCAAGTTTCTCTCTCTAGCCCTGTATCAGCATTATTAAACCCTTGGATGAGTCCACTATGTGGGTATTCTGATGACCCCTTCATGTAACCACCAGGCTCTGATGGCAACCTCTCCATCACATCGCAGTTTCTGTGTCCTACCTGGCGCTGCCTTTCCACTTTGGCCAAGTCTCCTTGGAGAGCATCTTGTAGCGCTCCAAACATGGGTCATAGAGCTGCCGATAGGCATAACCAGCCCGCCGAACACGCACATTCTCCAAGAGGCCAAGGTAGCGCACCTGTGTCCGAACCAGATCATCTGTGAACACAGCAGCCTTTTTGGTGTCATTGGGCTTGATGCACCTGCAGCAAAGAGGACATCCTTATTGAGTGAGATTACTCTCCCATCTCTTTCAGCAAACTGGCTGGATCCAAAGATAAGTCCAGTAGCAGCCTCATACCCAGCAATGCTTGGGAATTCTGAGACATAAAAAAACCAGTGCAGCCTTTAAAGGTTCAGTTTATCATCTTTGGTCAAAATGGTGCTGAATTATATCTAAACATAGATGAAAGCCTGCTCCTTGGTCCTAGGAACCATCACACAAAATTTTGTTATGAGATCTTAAGAAGTGTCCGAATCCACAGAGAACAATCAGCTTTCCAAAATAAATAGATGTCTATTCACTGTTTCTCTCTCTCTCACACACACACACGTACACACACAGAGAAATTACCTGATGTAATTAGGGTTCTTAGAATAGAGATTCTTCATGAGGGTGGCCACAGAGGCTTTGAACTGTGAACCAGCGGTGGGTGGACGCTTGAGTGAGGCTTTCTGGGGGTCCCCTTCAGGGAAGAGGCTGCGCAGGAGCACGTGTTTGGCCTTCCACATGGCTTGTGACAGGTCTCTAAAGAGCAGGTCGTTGTTCTTCTCTATGAATCCGACCACATTGTAGGTCACCTGAGGTGGAGAAGACTCAGTGCCTAAGTAGTTCTCAGATACATTCCTAGTGAACACAGTGCATCACCCATTGATGGAGGCACATAGAAGGGAAGACTTCAAGTTGAAGATGAGAGCTCCACAGTTCAGAAACGCTTCTCTGCGTGCTGTCACACAGCAGTAGTTTCCTTCACCTCACATGCTCCCAGCCACATTTCCCAAACCATCCCAAGGGATTCAGGCACTTCAGCTTTAGGAAACTATATTTTAACCCAGGGGTGGTAGCTAACCTTTTCCAGCTCAAGGTTCACCACCTTTCCAAGGGCTACATGCCAGCACTGAGGGAGCTACCCCTGCTCTAACCTCCTGTGCTCCCCAAACAGACCCGTTTTTGAGAAAGGCTCCTAGCGCCAATTACCGTATTTTTCACTCTATAACACACACCCGAACATAACACGCACGTAGTTTTTAGAGGAGGAAAATCCGTAGGCATGCCACCTGTAGGCATTCCCTCCATAACACGCACAGACATTTCCCCTTACTTTCTAGGAGGAAAAAAGTGAGGGTTATGGTGCAAAAAATACGGTACCTTGCCAGCATAGTGGTGAATACGGAAGCAGTTTGCATGCAAGCTGTTGTCCATGATACGCTTGTCATTCTGTGTGACCCTGCTCTCGTAGCGTTGGTGTCCCTTGTAGACTTGGTTGAGCTTGTTCAGGAATGTGGCTTCGTTCACCTCGCCTGGGCGAAGGCACTCCTCATCCAGCATGGCCAGGATCCCACCTTTGCCCTACGGAAAGAAGGAACACTTAGAACACTGCAGCGCAGGCTAGTCCACCAGGGCAAATGGGGCACTACTCCACCAACCTCAGTCACCCAACGCGATTTCTCATACAAAGTTTGCAACGCATTTAACTGAAACGTTTCTTTGATGTGTCTAGAAGATCTAATCTAGATCATGGTTTTCTCCACTGTGGTGAGAAGTGTACAGTCATACCTCGGGTTACAGACGCTTCAGGTTGCATTTTTTCGGGTTACGGACCTGCAGAAACCCGGAAGTACCGGAACGGGTTACTTCCGGGTTTCGGGTGTCGCACATGCTCAGAACGCGCCGCTGCAGGTTGCGAACGTGCATCCCGCACAGATCACGTTTGCAACCCGAGTGTCCACTGTAACTTCATTTCCACTTTAATTTTAATTAGTATTTTCCAGATTGGCATCTATACACATTAACAAGCAAATCCACATTTTATGCAAATCTGCCTCTTCCTTTGCCCTCTGTTTGGCTGATGCATAAGTGGTTATGATAACACTTCATAGGGAGTAAGGCCCACTGAACTCAGTGGAGCTTACTTCTGAGCAAGCAGACATGGGGCGTCTTCAGCTCTTTCAAAGGCCTGCTCTTCTCTTTGCCTGTTCCTTGCAGATGCAGTTAAAAAAAACAACAACACATCATGGTTGCTGGCCTTTCCAATTCCTCGTCCACGGCCCTTCTTTCTGCTTGTTAGCCTGTCTCCTCTGTGGATTGTTTTTCTTTTCTTAAAAAAAAAAAAAGCCATCTGTTTGTGAAGTACTCAGCCTGCTGAAGGGAAAGACAGGAACCTAGAGCAGTTTTCTTTTGTGAAAGGCAAGGCTTTCTTTGGCCTCCTTCTCCACCACTCCACTTCCACACACACACACACACACACACACGGCTGAAGATAGATTCATGCAGGGCTGAGTCTTGACCCTTGTTGGCACTCATAAAGCACTGGACAGAAATGAATGCAGAGAAGGCCAGATTATCTACAGCGAAGATGCCAGAGTGTGCCGCAGTGGCGTAGTGTGGGTTGTCAGCACCCGGGGCAAGGCAAGTAATTTGCGTCCCCTAACCCATGGATTTGCGCCCCCTAACCCTAACCCCCAGATGTTGCGCCCAGTGCGGCCGGCCCCCCCTGCACCCCCCACGCTACGCCACTGGTGTGCCGGAGTTGTGAAAGAAAAAGGAGGCATTGGATGAAGGGAGGCAGTAGTGGGAAAGGAAGAGTGGAATTTGCTGGGCAAGAGACTGAGTGGTGGTTGTTTTGGTCACAGCAACCTAGCAAAAGACAGCTTTTCATTACAGTGATACCTCGGGTTACATACGCTTCAGGTTACAGACTCCGCTAACCCAGAAATAGTACCTCGGGTTAAGAACTTTGCTTCAGGATGAGTACAGAGATCGTGCAGCAGCGGTGCAGTGGCAGCCCCCATTAGCTAAAGTGGTGCTTCAGGTTAAGAACAGTTTCAGGTTAAGAACGGACCTCCAGAACGAATTAAGTACTTAACCCGAGGTACCACTGTATTGAAAACCAAGAGGTGTGAGGACTTAGCCCTGCATGGAAACATTGCCAACCACTCTGTTAAGTTTTTATTGTGTGTGCTGGGGCAGGGACCAACTGCAGCGGCAAAGTGAGAAGGCACTCTGCACATACTCAGAGGCACTTTTCCCACTTGAGACAATGAAACCTGCCACAAGCTGGGAAGCCACTTCTCATTTTCCTCAGCACTGCTCACCTCCCCCCCCCCCCCATGGGAACTTCTCTGATTGCATCTATCCTGGGCAGTCTCCCCTCCGGGCCCTGAGCACACTCACACCTGCTAAGATTAAGGAAAGGGTTTGCATCACATGCAACTAACGCCATGGGGTTATGCAGCCTCCTTGTCCACCTTGTTCTACCGGTCTTATGCCTAGTTTGTCATTTGTTCTGCCACTTTCCCTGGGGAAACCTGCTGTTTACCTCTGAATCAGAACAAACGTCAATCCGCAGAAAAACTTATTGATGTTTGCTCCGATTCAGTGGTGGCAGAAGACAAGCGGAAGTGTGGATGAGCCCTTAGAGCAGGGGTAGGCAACCGAAGACCCGGGGGCTGGATGCGGCCCAATCCCCTTCTCAATCCAGCCCGCGGACGGTACGGGAATCAGTGTGTTTTTACATGAGTAGAATGTGTCCTTTTGTTTAAAATGCATCTCTGGGCTATTTGTGGGGCCTGTCTGGTGTTTTTGCATGAGTAGAATGTGTGCTTTTATTTAAAATGCATCTCTGGGTTATTTGTGGGGCATAGGAATTCGTTCATTTCCCCCCCCCCCCAATATAGTCCAGCCCCCCACAAGGTTTAAGTGGCAGTGGACCGGCCCATGGCTGAAAAAGGTTGCTGACCCCTGCCTTAGAGACACAACATGAGCACTGGAAGTGAAGAAAGGCTCTGAAAGGGATGTGGTCTTGGATTTATGGGATTGCAAGTCTTCTTTCTCTCTCCACTTTATTCACCATTGCTCCCGAAACAACTTACATCCTCTATCAAGTTGCAGATTATGCTGTTATCGAAAAAGTCCACAGGAGTCCAAGCGATGCCCTGGGGGGGGGAGAGAAAGCATGTTGTTAGCAGGGAAAGGAGGCCCACAATGTGGCTTTCATCACTAGGTAAAGGTAAAGGGACCCCTGACCATTAGGTCCAGTTGTGACCGACTCTGGGGTTGCGGCGCTCATCTCGCTTTTTTGGCCGAGGGAGCCGGCGTACACTTCCAGGTCATGTGGCCAGCATGACTAACCCGCTTCTGGCAAACCAGAGCAGCGTACGGAAGCGCTGTTTACCTTCCCGCCAGAGCGGTACCTATTTATCTACTTGCACTTTGAAGTGCTTTCAAACGGCTAGGTTGGCAGGAGCAGGGACCGAGCAACGGGAGCTCACCCCGTCGCAGGGATTCGAACCGCCGACCTTCTGATCAGCAAGTCCTAGGCTCTGTGGTTTAATCCACAGCGCCACCCGCGTCCCCTGGCTTTCATCACTACTGCTTACCAAAGCGCTACAGGAGCATGGCAGGGAGAAGAAGAAGAAGAAGAAGAAGAAGAAGAAGAAGAAGAAGAAGAAGAGGAGGAGAAGGAGGAGGAGGAGGAGGAGGAGGAGGAGGAGGAGGAGGAGGTGGTTTGGACTTGATATCCTGCCTTTCACTCCCCTTAAGGAGTCTCAAAGTGGCTAGCAATCTCCTTTCCCTTCCTCCCCCACAACAAACACTCTGTGAGGTGAGTGAGGCTGAGAGACTTCAAAGAAGTGTGACTGGCCCAAGGTCACCCAGCAGCTGCATGTGGAGAAGCAGGGAAGCGAACCCGGTTCACCAGATTACGAATCCACCGCTCTTAACCACCACACCACCTCTTGCAAGCAGGGCTTCCACATAACAATGGTTCATTCTGGACAGGAAACCTGTTCTGTTGTAACAAATGGACCATCCCAACTACCCCCCCCACCAACATTATACATCCCCCACCTCTTTTTTACATACTATACTATATTTGTATTTTCCTATAAAATACAATTGCTTCTCTGATCTTATGGTGAATCCTAGAGGTTATTGGCACCTGTACATTTAAAGTTATTTGTTTAATAGACTATTGTAATTTAATATTCTGTTGGAAGCCACCCAGAGTGGCTGGGGAAACCCAGCCAGATGGGCGGGGTATAAACAGTATATTATTATTATTATTATTATTATTATTATTATTATTATTATTATTATTATTCCTGCACTGTGTGTGTGTGTTTGTGTGTGTGTGTGTGTGTGTGTGTGTGTATACATATACATACATACACACACACACACACACACACACAAAACCTTGTATATATAACCTATTCTATTAATACCCTTGCCCCTTGTCTATGAACCAGGCAAAATTGTCTACCTCCCGAATGTACTCCTCTTGCTCCTCCTTCAGGGTCAGCAGGATGAAGATTTGCTGCAGCTTCTCGTTGCAGTAATTGATAATGAACTGCTCAAAGCTGTTGTCCTACACAGAGGAGAAGGAGAAAAAATAGAAACTTTGAAAGCAAAAGAACCCCAGGTAAAGGATGCATACATCCTAGATCGACTCCCACATATAAAACCCTCACCATATCCCCTAAGCCTGAACCCAGTTCATGTTTGTGCTCCTCCATTTAATACACATAAACAAGACATAGAAAGATAGACAGGTAGCAATGTGCACATAACACATGAACGTGCACTCAGAGAGAGCACCTTCTCATATCTGAAGGCACCAGCCTGCCCCAGAGTCAGACTCACTTGCCAAGACCCTGACCAAATCTCTGCCTTTAGAAGCAAGGACCAGGAATATCCACTACTCACCTGAAAAATCTCAAAGCCATAAATATCCAGGACACCCATGACTTTCTTGTGCTCAGTCGTTGTCACCTAGAAGAAGGAGGAGGAGGAGGAGGAGGAGGAGGAGGTGGAGGTGGAGGAGGAGGAGGAGAAGAAGAAGAAGAAGAAGGAGAAGAAGGTGTGCTGAAAGCATTCATACTTCCCAGTCTCCCCATGTCATTTAATTGGGGATAGTTACCATCTTATTTCTCTCTTCCTAATCATGAATACATATTTTTCCCCAAAATTTTTTTTGCCAGTGCCTATATGAAAATGCATCATTTAGCTCAATCCCACCCTTGCTCCAAAGCAGCATAATATGGCAGTGGTGGTTCTACAGATGTTGGTGCTGCTGTTTGACTCCAGTTGACATCAACCTCTGCCAGAATGCATAATGGTGAGGGATGATGAGATGTGGTCTAGCAACACTTGGATGGCCGCAAGTACTCCACCCCCCATGTATGGGTTCTCTCACTAAGCCAGATATGAAAATAAGGGAACGTTTGTGAATGACCACATTAGCTGAGTCATAAACCACTGGGTTAAACCACAGAGCCTAGGACTTGCCGATCAGAAGGTCAGCGGTTTGAATCACTTCGACAGGGTGAGCTCAGTCCCTGCCAACCTAGCAGTTCGAAAGCACATCAAAGTGCAAGTAGATAAATAGGTACTGCTCCGGTGGGAAGGTAAACGGCGTTTCTGTGCGCTGCTCTGGTTCGCCAGAAGCGGCTTAGTCATGCTGGCCACATGACCCAGAAGCTGTACGCCGGCTCCCTTGGCCAATAAAGCGAGATGAGCACCACAACCCCACAGTCGGTCACAAACGGACCTTTAAACCACTGCTTTAATACATTGGATATGGAACTCATTTTCACTGTTTTAAGTCAGGTGGATCATATCCACTGCGCACACTCACTTTGATGCTCTCGTTGATCCTGTTAACGAGCCAGTTAAATAGCCGGTTATAAACGTTCTTTGCTAGGGCATCCCGCACATAGTAACCCTAGGAAGCAAGAGAGAGACTGTTAGACCATGAAACACACAGACCATTCAGGAAGCTGAGAGCCCTGGGCCAGAGTGATAGCCACTGCCTTGGGAAGAACTCAGCCCTAAAGCTCCCAGGTCAGAAGCATCCTGGGTTATAGCTATCTGATGAGGGCATGTTTTACACATCCTAAGTATACTGGTCCGAAAGCAGTCTTAGAATCATCACTGTAACTTGTAAAATTACGATAATTTAACGGCTGCTCTACAGAACTGCCATTCCTAGAACTGAAAGGAGAAAGTATGACAGGAGGGGGGGCGAGGGACATACTACATTCATAGGTTGTTTTGTGCCCTACAGCAGCCGGTATTTCAACCGGGGATGTCAGAGAGTTCCGTCAGAAACGGAAATTTGAGCAGTGTTCAACCACAGTCAATAATTGAAATCATACAAGTGAATATGTGTGCTATTCACTATGATTGATTTTTCAGTCAGCAAATGTTATATCAATAATTACAGTCATACCTCGAGTTGAATCTGCTTCAGGTTGAGCGCATTCAAGTTGCGCTCCGCAGCAACCCGGAAGTAACGGAGTATGTTACTTCCAGGTTTCGCCGCTCGCGCATGCGCAGATGCTCAAAATGACGTCACTCACATGCATGAAAGCAGCAAAACATGACCCGCGCACACGCAGACGCGCCATCGCGTCTTGCGTTCCGTTTGGGATGCGAATGGGGCTCCAGAACGGATCCCGTTCGCATCTCGAGGTACCACTGTATACCATATTGGCCTGAATATAAGCCTTACTTTTTTTCTAAATTCTAACCATGAAAAGTTAAAGTGCGGCATAAATTCGCGACCTTACAAAAATTGGCTTTTACAATATCGATGCTGAAACAGACATATGGTAAAACCGAATGGGTGTGAGTGCCTGCGGAATTTTAAGGGAGCGCCTTTTTTCTCTCCCCCCCCCCTTGAATTTTAATGGTGCGGCTTATATTTGGGCCAATTCAGTATTATTTTCTGTCTTGTTTTTGATGTTTCCCTTCTGTCACAATGCACTGAACTTAATTGCAAAATTAACTACATAATTAATTGCATTACATTTGACCATAACTGCTAGCGACACAAATAACGTAGGATTGGCCGGAAGCCGAATTGCAGTGGAACAGAAACAGTGCTGATTGCAACAGTCACAGGATGGGACAGAAATCACTGCATCCTTACACCCCTAATTTCAATATCTGCTGAAAGGCTCAGTATTGTCCACACTGATAGGCAACAACACTCCAGGATTTAATGCAAGGTCTCTCCCAGAAAATGGTCTAACACTGAGCTGTGGCTCTTCCCGCTCCCATAAAGAGAGTGTCACCTGCAAGAAGGCCCTGCTCCCTGTAGCTATCAGGCTAACTTCAGACTTCTGCGCCTTGGCATTTGCATACTGGAGAAAATGAGTTAGCACACCAGTGCTGATATGTCTGCAGTGAGATGCAAAACACAGATTCTAGCAAGCAGCAGAATATGTACATAAATGACCTGCCACAGTATGAAGTGGCTGGTAAGAAAAACATGAGCAAGAGGGTTATTGAGACCTCCACCCATTGAACTGGTTGAGAGGACAGGCTTGAGTCTCTGTGAAACAGGTTTTTTTTTAAAAAAAAAATGGAATGGAAATACAGCAGAACCAACATTTTTGCCCGGGAACTAATGACCTAACGGAAATCTGCATACACCTCAGCTCCACACTCACCTGTGAGACCGTTAGTGTTGTCACCACCTTCTCCTGATGGGCTTCCACTGTGCGAGAGCACAAAGCCTGCTCCAGGGCAGCTTCACTCAACTGGATCAGCTGACAGATCTCCCGCACCACTGCAAAAGCAAAGCGGGAAGTGAGTTCCTCTCCCTGGTACTGGAGACACATTGCAATGCAGAGAAATCAAGGCAGGGGGGCTCATTGGAGATCGAGGCAGGAGTTTCCCAAGCTCAGGCTGTCTTCTACCAATTACTGTTCCATTCATTCTAGTGGGCAGGGATAGACAAGCTTGCCCATTTCAGCTGTTCTCAGTCTTGTTCTCCATATTTCTACATCAGTCTGGATTACTTTCCCCCCAGTCCTTGTAAAAAAATGGTCAGCATTTTAGTGCACATTTATCCTAATATAGGTACCGGTATTTTGTCTACAACCTTCCATAATTTTTGTGGTCAGCAATTTCCCTTAAAATAACACAATCTTGAAAACTGTTTTCACAAATATGTGCCTTCTTATGCACACCTTCCCCCAATTTGTGCATTTGTTAGCAGCGCCGAATTGAATGTGTATGGAAGTCCTGAGCTGACCCTGCTCTTGGCCTTGCTGATGTAGTCTTAAGGAAGGCAGAGCAATCGGTTTAGCACCAGCTTGGATGCAGGAGTCGCCAGAAGGAGGCATACAAGGCAGTGGCGTAGCGTGGGTTGTCAGCACCCGGGGCAATGCAAGTAATTTGCACCCCCTAACCCGTGGATTTGTGCCCCCTAACCCTAACCCCCAGATGTTGCTCCCGGTGCGGCCGGCCCCCCCCTGCACCCCCCACGCTACGCCACTGATACAAGGCACCATCCAACCATCTTAGGGACTCCACTTCGGTTTTGTGTAGAGCAGGCTTCCTCAAACTTGGCCCTCCAGATGTTTTTGGCCTACAACTCCCATGATCCCTAGCTAGCAGGACCAGTGGTCAGGGATGATGGGAACTGTAGTCTCAAAACATCTGGAGGGCCGAGTTTGAGGAAGCCTGGTGTAGAGTTTACTCTTTAGCCTTTTCTTCTCCCAAAGATATCCCACAAGGCAGCAGAAGTTTAGAATCAGTCTTCCTTCACCTCAATTAGATCAGTAACAGCAGACAACTTTCGCCTAAGAGGTTGTTTGCCTGCAATTATTTTTATTCCTGCCACATGCAGCAGGTTGTGGAGGGAACTTGCAAAGTGATGACGTCCCATTGGGTTACTAAATGTTGCTAAATGGTACAGGGCAACTGATGTTCCAACTGTATTTAGGAAAACCCTTTTAATTCTAAACCCATTATGGCACCCTGGCCACCGGGTGTATCATACCATGGAACTGAGACTATTAAGCCAATGGGACACAGGCTGCATGCACCTACAAAACACCTGGGGAAAGATCTGGGTCTCAAAATCGTGAGCTACTATGGGACAATCAGCCCTGGGCCAAACTCTGCGTGGTAATTCTGGAGATGACCCATCCTGCCCTGCTGACCTTTGTCATCCTCGATTCCACAAGCTTCTGCTCCACTGGCCTGAAATTGCTGCCCCAGCTTTATGTTGCCAAGTTTGAGGACGACAGCAGCCACCTCCAGCACCGCTGTGATCTCTGATGGGGAGAAGCCAATAGCTCGCATAGCATCCTTCAAGAAAAGCAGCATTAGGGAGCAGGGTTAAACACAGGAAGGCCCTCAGGTGAGCTCCCTATGGACCACAGCAAAGCCTTCTGTGTATGAGCCTGTTGAGATCCGAGGCAAAACCCAATTATACTTTCAGGGTCAAAAATGGATGTGTAAATGGCGCTGTGGGTTAAACCACAGAGCCTAGGACTTGCCGATCAGAAGGTCAGGGGTTCGAATCCCCGCGACGGGGTGAGCTCCCGTTGCTCGGTCCCAGCTCCTGCCAACCTAGCACTTCGAAAGCACATCAAAGTGTAAATAAATAAATAAATAGGTACCACTCCGGCGGGAAGGTCAACGGCGTTTCCGTGCGCTGCTCTGGTTCGCCAGAAGCGGCATAGTCATGCTGGCCACATGACCCAGAAGCTGTACGCCCGCCGGCTCCCTCGGCCAATAAAACGAGATGAGCGCCGCAACCCCAGAGTCGGTCACGACTGGACCTAATGATCAGGGGTCCCTTTACCTTTACCTAATGGTGCTCCCAGGCAGGTGTTTAATATGATATCAGTGCTCCTTAATGGTCCACGAGACTTTCCTGGATTCAAAATGCCAGTCCATACTCCCCTCCCCCCATCTAATCCTGGTTTTCCCTTTCTGGGGGAAATTCAACAAAACTGCCACCAACTTCCTATTTGCAATACCTCAATGACCCATTTGCAACATTAAGCCCCTGTCTCTGAAAGCCCTCTGGTTAACTAGAGAGAAGGATTTGGGTTGTACAGGCTCTAATATGCCATAGGGCAGGTCTGTGGATTCACAGGAATATACAAGTGGGACCTGCAACAGAATGCTGCTATGTGGCGTGCGTGCTTCTGTCCAGGGCTCCAGTCACCCATGCCCCTTTCCAGGATATTCCCCACACACACATTTCCCCTCCCACACATTTCCCCTTCCCAGTTTTACACACATACACCAACAGTCAGTGAGGATTTCATAGCTCCTGAACATGCTCATACCCAAGAGGCAAGGTGAGGCAACTGCCTCAGGCAGCAGGATCCCCAAGGGGCATCTGATCCCAATGTCGATCTTTATCCTCCCCTCCCTATTCTTGATTTAGATCTTCACTCTCCCCTACTTCCCTGGTGGGGGGGGAGCACCATTTTGTGGTTTGCCTCAGGTGACAGAATTTCCTGAGCTGGCCCTGCTCATACTTCATGGTGTGGTGTTCTCCATGTCTCTCATTTGTACTTCTACGAACCTTGCGTTCCGCTAAGAGCTAGTCCACATTTCTGCTTATCCCCATACCTAGAAAGCATGGGCCCAGCAGTTGTCCTATTCTATGTTTTCCAGACAAGGGTCTGAGCAGTTCTGCATCTGCCCTGTTGCTTTACCCCAGAAAACCTGCTCTTTAGCGCTAAATTGGAACAAATGGCAAATGTGGAAACCCCAATTGCCATTTGTTCCGATGCAGTGCTAAAACGCAATTTTTCCTTGGGGAATAGCAAAGGGAAGTGTGAATGAGCCCTAAGTCCAGACCTTTCAAGTGTCCCTATTTTCCCAAGGCTGTCCCAGATGCACAGAAGCCATCCTGGTTTCTGATTTGATACCAGAATGTCCCACTTATCCATAGGACGACCCTATGGAGAGCCAGTGTGGTGTAGTGGTTAAGAGCGATAGACTCATAATCTGGTGAACTGGGTTCGATTCCCCACTCCTCCACATGGCAGCTGCTGGGTGACCTTGGGCTAGTCTCACTTCTCTGAAATCTGTCAGCCCCACTCATCTCACAGAGTGTTTGTTGTGGGGGAGGAAGGGAAAGGAGATTGTTGGCTGCTTTGAGACTCCTTAGGGTAGTGATACAGCGATATATCAAATCCAAATTCCAATAATAATAATAATAATAATAATAATAATAATAATAATTTATTTATACCCCGCCCATCTGGCTGAGTTTCCCCAGCCACTCTGGGCGGCTCCCAATCAGTGTTAAAAACAGTACAGCGTTACATATTAAAAATGTTCCTGAACAGGGCTGCCTTAAGATGTCTTCTTCTTCTTCTTCTTCTTCTTCTTCTTCTTCTTCTTCTATTTTCATCAGACAAATGTTGGAGGGTATGGAGTTATGTGACCCCCAAGCCATGGAGATAAGTAACTATACAACCTTTAGAAGACACCTAAAGGCAGCCCTATGTAGGGAAGGTTTTTTTTAATGTTTTATTGTGTTTTTACATATGTTGGAAGCTGCCCAGAGTGGCTGGGGCAACCCGTTCAGATGGGAACAGGACACCCCTATTTTCATCCGAGAAATGTTGTTTTATCCAAGAAAAGTCTTCAGAAAACTCCCTCCTGTTCATGGCTGCATGCATATAGGTTACATGAGGACAAAAATCACCACCATTACTACCACTACTACATCTTCTGCCACTCACAGACCAGTACAATTTACACCCCAGACCCCACTATGGCACACAGCACAACTCATACCTGAACAGCTCTGAAATTGGCGGCGTCATCCATACCGTGCAGGCTTGAGGCCTCCCTGTTGAGGTAACTATAAAGGCGGCTGTCTCGTTGCAGCTTCAGCTGTCCTGTTGAAGAGGAGGAATCATTGTCGTGGCGTCTGTGGTTCTCACCACTCCTTTATTCACAGAGCCCCCCACCCCTGTGTTAAGGGAGGCCATATTCTGATGCTATGATGTGTCCCCCACTCGCAAGACTCAACCACCCCCACTCAGAAGTAAATGGCCAGAGCTCTCTTCCCTAACGGGGCCACACACACTTGGCCTAGAATGCAGCCCTCTAACTCTGCCATTGTGTGCTTTACGCCCCGTCATAGCTGTCAACTTACAGATTTGAAAATAAGGGACCAGCAGCCTCGAAAATAAGGGATCAACAGCCAAAATAAGGGATTTTCAGAGCACAGGTCTGTTCAACTTCTGAGCCCCTCTGAGCCAAATGCAGAAAGCCCAGCCAGCAGCCAAACGAAGCCTCAAGCGGTGGTTCCCACAGCACAGCAACCCAGCAAAGGGGATGCAGCAAGGGAAACTACTGTCACCTCTCCACTGGGAAGCGCTGAGCAAAGCCGAGTCCCCAGGCAACACGGCCGATTTGATCGGTACAAGGCATGCAAGCTCTACCCCCCCCCAGTCGTTCTTAGACTCCTTATTGGGTGAGCAACGCAGCCAAGCAACACAGTTGGAGCCTCCCTCCTCCCTGGCCGGCAGGGAGGGAGGGAGAGGAGCTGCTTCCTTTGAAACCCGGGAAAGTTAAGGGACATCATCAATAAGGGACAGCAGCGGGACACAGCGCTGGGATAAGGGACTTTCCCGCCAAATAAGGGACAGTTGACAGCTATGGGCCCCATGCATGAAAGACGTACTGAGCAGCTCGTCAGAGCCTCCAGACAACAGCTGGTAGAAGATGTGGAAATTCCTCTCGCCCTTGACATGATGAACCACCCGGGATTTCTCTAGCAGGTCTGAGAATAAATGGAAGGAGGAAATGAAAGAGGTAAGTGTTGGACGGGCACCATCAAGGCCAAGCTACAATCTGTAGCATCTCTGGATATTCCTAGGCTCCTGAAAAATCTTGTAGCCTGGCAGTGTGTCTCTGAGGATAAACAGAAGCACAGAACCTGCTGCCTTGAAGATGTTGCTGGACAGGGAAGCCAATGGGATGTCCAACTCTCCTCAGCCCCATCTAGCATGGCCAATTGCCAGAGTTGGTGGGACCTGTGGTCCAAAACGTCTGGAGAGCACACATTCTAGGGTTGCCATATGTCCTCTTTTCCCAGGACATGTCCTCTTTTTCATGGGTAGAGTTGTCATAGTGATCCATAGTTAAAAGTAGAATGTGCCCTCTTTTTTGCAATATGGCAACCCTAACGTTGACTAGATACTAGAATGTAGGTGTGCGTCTTAAGGTTGGGGAACCTATGGCTCTCCAATGTTGTTGGACTCCACCACCCATCAGCCCCAGACAGTAAGGCCAATTGTCAGGTGTGGTGGGAGTTGCAGCCTCCAGTTCCAGCAACTGGCCAAGAGGATGAAATCCCGTTTCTGAATAATAATAATAATAATAATAATAATAATAATAATAATAATAATAAAATTTATTTATACCCCGCCCTCCCTGGCCAGAGCCAGGCTCAGGGCAGCTCACCCCAGTAAAATTACAATAAAAATATAATAGGGGGGGAATCCCAATTTAAAATACAGGTTAAAATGCAATTTAAAATGCAGCCTCATTTTAAAAGTAGCCCATAGATGAAAACCATAAAGGGAGGGAAACATACGGGGAGAGTGAGTCCAAACCAAAGGCCAGGCGGAACAGCTCTGTCTTGCAGGCCCTGCAGAAAGATATCAAGTCCCGCAGGGCCCTAGTCTCTTGTGACAGAGCGTTCCACCAAGTCGGGGCCAGTACTGAAAAGGCCCTGGCCCTAGTTGAGACCAATCTAACCACCTTGAGACTTGAGACCTCCAAAGTGTTGTCATTTGTGGACCTTAAGGTCCTCCACGGGGCACACCAGGAGACGCGGTCCCGTAGGTACGTGGGTCCTAGGCCGCATAAATTCTGACAAACTTTATCAGGGTCTGGTATCTCATACTCACAATTGCTGATGACGCCGCCCAAAGGATCGCCCTTGAAGTCAAACTCAATATCCATGTATTTGCCCTAAGGAGAAGAAGGGAATGTGGAAAGCTTTTGAAGCAAAATGAGCTGCCTGTAACCCCTGAAGGATGTGATACTGAGTCCACCCACCTTTGGGAATTGAGTTCCTATTTTTTAATTCATTTTTGCTTCAGAGTAGCCCAATTTACAGTGCAGATATAGGGACTTGGTGATTTAAAATTGACAGATAGCAACGGTCAAACTACATGAGACATGCTTACTTTCCACAGTGGAGTAGCAGTTTCAGTGGGGATCTAGATCAGGAAAACGGCATTCAGGAGTGGGTACTTTCCCTCTCTCCCACAGTGCAAATGTCTCAAGCAAAACTATGGCCTCTCCTCCAAAACAGCAGCGTTTCTCATTTTAAAAACAACAGTCTTCTTGCCCTGACAGATGCCAACCAACCACATCAAGCGAGATTTCTTCAAGTCAGAAAGCAAGGCTGCAGAACCTTTTCTCATTTCCACGAAGAGTAGAATAACAATAAATGATGCGAAACAGGTGAATATTACCTGGACACTTGATTAACACCATTTATGCAGGTCACGTCAATCATCTTTTCTTAGCGTAGTAGTTGAGTTGTAGAACTTTGATGTAGGTGCAGATCTGAGTCCAGAATTCTTGCTCTCTCTTCCCACCCCACCCTCTTAAGTGGCTTCACATAATTCTTCACACACAAACTCTCCCAAAACATTCATCCCTCAGCAAATACTTACAAATCGTGAGGAGTTGTCATTGCGAATGGTTTTGGCATTTCCAAAGGCTGCAACAGGGGATGAAGAGGGTTATTAAAAGGGTTGCATGTTTACCCAGGAAAGCCTTGCCCACCCCTCCATGTGGTGGAGAGCCAGTGTGGTGTAGTGGTTAAGAGCCTTGTAATCTGGTGAACCGGGTTCGCGTCTCCGCTCCTCCACATGCAGTTGCTGGGTGACCTTGGGCTAGTCACACTTCTTTGAAGTCTCTCAGCCCCACTCACCTCACTGAGTGTTTGTTGTGGAGGAGGAAGGGAAAGGAGAATGTTAGCCACTTTGAGACTCCTTAGGGTAGTGATAAAGCGCGATACCAAATCCAAACGCCTCCTCCTCCATGACGTTAAGAGGTCTTCTGGACTAGATTGTAGAGGCAACGTATCATGGCAGGAGTGGACCAAACAGGTATAGAATAGTATAGAATTCAAGGACTTGCTAGACTACAGATTGTGAAAACTCAAAGGTTCTCAAAAGCTCAAGGCCAAGACAAGTTGGTATCACTAATGCCACGGGCACTGTCCAAAATGTGGCTGTAACATTTGCACAACTACAACAAATGCAAATGAAAACAACAGAAGCTTTGGCTTCAGTGGGGACATCTGGATCCCTCACAAGTAATGAGCAACAACTGCATACAATTAGCGTCCTTATCAAAAATGCAAAAGAGCCTTGATACTTTGCTGTCCCAGAACACAGCCCTCTCTATCCCATTCACAGAGAAGAAATCAGCATGTACATACCTTCCAGTACTGGGTTCGACTGAAGTAATTGTTCCTTGACACGATTCACCTGTTCCCCTTTCCCACATACAGCTGCCACGTATGACATCATCAGCTTGCTGGCCTCTGAGGGTACAGGAAAAGTGGGAGGAGCAATGACTGGGGCATGTATGAGAGGTACTGAGGTGGGGAGCTTAATGAGACTAGAGGTAAGAGATCCATTCTTTAAGAGTCAAAAGCAGTATTTCCACCAACCTCAGTGCTGATCTTAGAATCATAGAATCATAGAATCATAGAGTTGGAATAGACCACAAGGGCCATCGAGTCCAACCCCCTGCCAAGCAGGAAACACCATCAGAGCACTCCTGACATATGGTTGTCAAGCCTCTGCTTAAAGACCTCCAAAGTAGGAGACTCCACCACACTCCTTGGCAGCAAATTCCACTGTCGAACAGCTCTTACTGTCAGGAAGTTCTTCCTAATGTTTAGGTGGAATCTTCTTTCTTGTAGTTTGGATCCATTGCTCCGTGTCCGCTTCTCTGGAGCAGCAGAAAACAACCTTTCTCCCTCCTCTATGTGACATCCTTTTATATATTTGAACATGGCTATCATATCACCCCTTAACCTCCTCTTCTCCAGGCTAAACATGCCCAGCTCCCTTAGCCGTTCCTCATAAGGCATCGTTTCCAGGCCTTTGACCATTTTGGTTGCCCTCCTCTGGACACGTTCCAGTTTGTCAGTGTCCTTCTTGAACTGTGGTGCCCAGAACTGGACACAGTACTCCAGGTGAGGTCTGACCAGAGCAGAATACAGTGGCACTATTACTTCCCTTGATCTAGATGCTATACTCCTATTGATGCAGCCCAGAATTGCATTGGCTTTTTTAGCTGCCGCGTCACACTGTTGGCTCATGTCAAGTTTGTGGTCAACCAAGACTCCTAGATCCTTTTCACATGTACTGCTCTCAAGCCAGGTGTCCCCCATCTTGTATTTGTGCCTCTCATTTTTTTTGCCCAAGTACTGTACTGTAGTGTTTAGATTAGAGATCCCATAGACTTTAAGTGTCCTGCCGCAGGTATCATTCAATGTTAGATGACTAGCACGTGGATATGGTTTGCCCAAAGTGGCTTTGCAGGTCCAATGGAGAGGACTGGCAGTCCTAATTAAGCCTTAGGGCCCGAGGTTCCCACTTCTGGATTATACTGTTGTTGGGAGATGTGTGCATAATTGTTTGCATAAGCACGTAGTCAGATTTCATGCAAGGCAGGAGGGCATTTTCAGCTGTGAACAGCCTATTTATATCTGTCTATGTCATTGTTTCCCAAACTTGGGTCTCCAGTTGTTTTTGGACTACGACTCCCACCATTCCTAACTAGCAAGACCAGTGTTCAGTGATGATGGGAATTGTAGTCCAAAAACAGCAGGAGACCCAAATTGGGGAAACACTGCTCTATGTGAACAAGAAGACTGGGGGGTGAGGGAACCAGGTGGAACACAGGCTGTGGTAATTTTTGGATAGTGTCAAGGGCACTTCCCAGCAAAAGAATACACATGGCACAGAGTTAACTGTTGTCAAAGATATCACAGTCACTTCTACAGCTCTCAAGAACTATGCACACCTGCTTGGTGTCTAGGCAGCTCTTCCAATGTCCATGCCCTATGGAGCAGTTTCAGCAACTGGGAACCATTCCCCCTCCACCAGTTTATGTACCTCCCCCCTATGGGCTGCGTGCAAACAGCTGGAGACTGCACCTGCATGGAAACGTCCTCTGCTCATCCCTCTTCAATTCCCTCCTGGTTCTGGGAGACAGTGGTTCAGCAGAGGGTGGGGAGCACCCAGACCTTCACTTGCCTGGCCTGCCTCTTCCTCCAGCTCAGAAGCTTCCCCTGCCTCCGACTCCTGCTTCTTGGCTGGCACAGGTCCCCGCAGACCACTGGCCCCCTCTCCCAAGTCAGACTCCAGCCCTCACTTCCCCTGGTGCTCACTCTTCATCATCCTGCCATCCCCTGACAGTAGCATGTTACATGATATGAAGCCGTATCAGTCTCTTTAGTGCACACTTCCTCTGTTGCCCTTCAGATGTTGTTGGACTCCAACCTCAGTCAGCCCCAGGCAGCATGACTAATAATAATAATAATAATAATAATAATAATAATAATAATAATTTATTATTTATACCCCGCCCATCTGGCTGGGTTTCCCCAGCCACTCTGGGCGGCTTCCAAAAGAATATTAAAATACTATGATACATCAAACATTAAAAGCTTCCCTAAACAGGGCTGCCTTCAGATGTCTTCTAAAAGTCTGGTAGTTGTTCTTCTCCTTGACATCTGGTAGGAGGGCGTTCCACAGGGAGGGCGCCACTATCGAGAAGGCCCTCTGCCTGGTTCCCTGTAACTTGGCTTCTCGCAGCGAGGGAACTGCCAGAAGGCCTTCGGTGCTGGACCTCAGTGTCCGGGTAGAACGATGGGGGTGGAGACGCTCCTTCAGGTATACTGGACCGAGGCCATTTAGGGCTTTAAAGGTCAGCACCAACACTTTGAATTGTGCTCAGAAACGTACTGGGAGCCAATGTAGGTCTTTCAAGACCGGTGTTATATGGTCTCGGCGGCCGTTCCCAGTCACCAGTCTGGCTGCTGCATTCTGGATTAGTTGTAGTTTCCGGGTCACCTTCAAAGGTAGCCCCACATAGAGCGCATTGCAGTAGTCCAAGCGGGAGATAACCAGAGCATGCACCACTCTGGCGAGACAGTCTGGGGGCAGATAGGGTCTCAGCCTACGTACCAGGTGGAGCTGGTACACAGCTGCCCTGGACACGGATTTAACCTGTGCCTCCATGGACAGCTGTGAGTCCAAAATGACTCCCAGGCTGCACACCTGGTCCTTCAGGGGCACAGTTACCCCATTCAGGACCAGGGAATCCCCCACACCTGCCCACCTCCTGTCCCCCAGAAACAGTACTTCTGTCTTGTCAGGATTCAATCTCAATCTGTTTGCCGCCATCAGTTGGACATCAGTTTGGGGAGGGCTGCCCACCTTGACAAACTACATAGGACTCAGCTACATTAGGGGGAAAGTACTGTATTTTTCCGTGTATAAGGCTAGGTCATTTTACTTTAAAATTATGGGGTATGTGGGTCATCTTATACATGGGGCAATCTCCCCCCTATTTTCTTAAATTGGAGTC
The DNA here is from genome assembly GCF_965113315.1 of Podarcis vaucheri. NCBI lineage: Eukaryota > Metazoa > Chordata > Lepidosauria > Squamata > Lacertidae > Podarcis > Podarcis vaucheri. Next base: position 14,998,179 of record NC_138760.1, on the reverse strand, counting down.
CCTAAAAATAGGGGGCTTCTTATATTGGGGGGGGGCGTCTTATACAAGGAAAAATACGGTAGTTATGAATGTGTTTTAACACTGTGACACCAGATGGCACTGTAGAGCTGAAATCGGAACTTATGAAATTTTCCATTGTGAGCTTTAAGACGGGTTTTTCCCCAGGGTGTTTTTTATAGCTGCGTAGATGCAGCCAAAGAGAAACACGCCAACATTACTATATAAACCCACCACTCTGCTAAGGCCTGCCATGTGTTGCTAGACTACAACTCCCATCATCCCTAACCATTGGCCATGCTCGCTGGGGGCTGATGGGAATTGTAGTTCAGCAACATCCGGAAGCTCACACATGTCTCCCACCCCTGTTTTATGACGTTCCCCTCCCTCCCTTGAATAACCCTTTCTCACTCACCTGTTTTGCCAGCCCCGCTCTCTCCAGTGATAAGAATGCATTGGTCTTTGTCCTGGTCTCTCAGTGAGCGATAGGCATCATCTGCTATGGCATAGCTATGTAGGCACAGTGAAGAAGCATTAGAATAAGGTTACCAGATTTTTTTCAATGAATACAGGGACATGTTTCAACTTCAATGGATTTTGAATGGGGACTGATTTGTAAATCCAGGGACTGTCCCCGGGAAACGGGGACGTTTGGTAACCTTACATTAGAAGGGCTGGCTGGCTGGCTTGCTACCAGCCTCCCATTCCTCAAAGCTGTCACATACACACACACGCCAAACTCCCTTGGGGGTCTCACTTACATGTGGGGTTTTACTGCAAAGAAGTTACAGTTCTTATACTCTTCCACTATCTCTTCCGTGTAAATGGGCAGCTGCTCGTACGGGTTCACGGAGATCACCACATTCCCGATGTATGTCTGTCAAGGCAGGAATGTTGCTATTACAAACAGCAAGATGCTGGCAGTGCTCAAAATTGGGGTGAAAGAGTAGGGTGTCCTTAATAAACACCCACAAGCAGTGGCATAGCGTGGGTTGTTAGCACCCGGGGCAAGGCAAGTAATTTGCGCCCCCTAACCCGTGAGAGAGAGAGTGTGAGCCAGGTAGGGGCAGAGAGCTGCGAGTGCGAGCGTGCCCCCCCCCAGATGTTGCGCCCGGTGCGGCCGGCCCCCCCTGCACCCCCCACGCTACGCCACTGCCCACAAGTCCAGCTCCTGAGTCCTCTCCCAGCTTCAGACACATAATGCTCCCTTGTCACTTCTGAAAAAAGTAGCTAAGCTGGCCAGTACAAAAAGGTAAGGAGGTCAGGGCCTTTTCTGCCTCCCCATAATTCAGGTATTGAATTAACCAGAGACAGTATGGTGTAGTGGTTAGCATAATAGACTAGGACCTGAGAAACCAGGGTTCAAATCCTCAATGGGCTGAAGCTGAGTAAATGAATGAGTCAGTTCCTGCTGCCCCCTCGGCTGACTTTCCTCCAGCTTGTTTTCCCTCGGCCCCTGCTTCTGTTACCACAGCGCCACACCTCTCTTTCTCCATTCCCTGGGATGAGGATTGCCAAATGATCAGGGGAGGAAACGCTGCTTTGGTCTGTATTGTTGCTGTGCCTTTAAACCCCAGCTTCTTTTTCAGGAATCTACAGGAGAAGCTTTTCACAGCACAAACTTGATAATGTATGTGCATCGTCACTCACTGTGAAAGGCACAGCTACAGAAGCCTGCTGGAAAGTTGGCATGCTTCGTCCTGCACAGCCAGTCAGCTGTGTCTCTGGACAGGAGCTGCAATGGTTGTTGCCTATTTCTCTATACAAAAATACACCTAGGCTGCAAAGCTATACATGTTCTCTAGGGAGCTGACGGGAGAAAATATGCATAGGATTGGACTGTGCATGTCATACTGTACAGTGCCTCATGTTTCCCATTCTGAAGTTAAAAATAGGGATGGAGGACAAAACCAGTATGTATATAATGCCTAATATGTCAAATTTTCATTTTCCAAAGCAATACGAGAACTGAAATACAGCCATCCTTTGAAATTCACACGTATCCAAATTTTGCGACGCAGTTCTCCAACGAAACCATGTTTACAAAAAACGCATTATATTAGGGGAATTTGCTTGCAAAAATGTGTATATGTTTGGTGAAACTGCATATAAAAATGAGTTCGGAGAAATGTTCGGAGTCCAAATGAATTTTCATGAGGATTAAAAGGGGGGGGGGAGAGAACCATAAATTGCTGCAAAGTGCATAGAAATGTAATTAAGATTTGAAAAATGAGAAACGGAGAGCACCAAAATTGACAGATCCTTCCATCCCAGTTAGAAAGGCTGCCACCCAGTTCAGTTACCACCACCCCCAATCCCTGCTGCTCTTACATAGATTTCCTTATGTTGGAAGCGCTTCTCCAGATTCTGCATTAACGTATCCTCTGTCAATGGGTCTAGAAGCACCAGATCTCCTACCCTGCTGGTGTCAATTGCAGTATCGGCCTCCATGGCTGTGGGAGAGACAGGAATTCCAGACACGAATGCCTACCTGAAAGGCAATGGAACAGCTAGGTGAGATCCAGATAATCCTGCCACAGAACCAGAAAGACCTCTCCTTAGTGACGTGTGAAAAGCTGCTGCAGACTCTTGGCTCATACAAAGCCAGTGGCAATGCAGGAGGGTCGGTGAGTCTGCAAACCTCCAGATGTTATTGCACTACAGCGTAGCTCATGGGTAGGCAAACTAAGGTCCGGGGGCCGGATCTGGTCCAATCGCCTTCTAAATCCGGCCCACGGACGGTCCGGGAATCAGAGTGTTTTTACATGAGGAGAATGTGTGCTTTTATTTAAAATGCATCTCTGGGTTATTTGTGGGGACTGACTGGGTTTTTTTTACATGAGTAGAAGGTGTGCTTTTACAGTCATACCTCAGGATGAATACACTTCGGGTTAGGCATTTTCGGGTTGCGCTCCGCGGCGACCTGGAAGTAACGGAGTGCGTTACTTCCGGGTTTTGCCGTGCGCGCATGCGCAGACCGTCAAAATGACGTCACGCACATACGCAGAAGCACCGGAACGTGACCCACGCACGCGCAGATGCATGGACATGGGTTACATTCGCTTTGGGATGTAAACAGGGCTCCAGAACGGATCCCGTTCACATCCTGAGGTACCACTGTATTTAAAATGGGTTATTTGTGGGGAATAGGAATTTGTTCATTATTATTTTATCAAAATATAGTCCAGCCCCCCACAAGGTCAGAGGGAATGTGGACCGGCACCCTGCTGAAAAAGTCTGCTGACCCCTGGCATAGCTCACCATCCTTGGTCTTGCTGACTGAGGCTGATGGAATCTCGAATCCGACAACATCTGGAGGACCCTGGATTCCTTGTCCTTGCTGTAGATGGGTACAGTGGTACCTCGGGTTACGTTACCTTCGGGTAACGTAATTTCAAGTTATGAATGTGGCAAACCCGGAAGTGTATACTTCCAGGTTTCGCCGCACACGCATGCGCAAAAGCGCTCTATTGTGTCATGCGCATGCGCAGAAGCGGCAACTCTGGATACAGACTTTTTGGGGTAAGTATGGACCAGTTTGTATCCGGAGGGTCCACTGTATTATGCAAGAGACCCAAGGGGGGGGTGTTGCTTTCAAGAGCAACTGTGTACATAAGACCATCTGCATTTCAGGGAGTTGGACTTTATGATCTTTGGGGTCCCTTCCAACTATGGTTCTATGATCTATGCTAGATGGTGGTTGATGGGAGTTGGAGTCCGACAACATCTGGAAAGCCACAGGTCAGTCACAGTTGCTCTTAGATATTTTTTGGGGGGGAATATCTAATTATTGAAAAAATGCTCCCATAAACAGAGGTGAAATCCACAATGTGTGCTACAGTCTAAGTAAATATCTTGGAGACCCTGCCTCTGTTTTTATGTTCCATTATCTTGTTTCAGATGAACTGAAAGCACCCTCCCTGTTACGATGTAGTGAGATTACCACCTGATTAGTGTGAGTGGGTCTATTACGACGGTTTTACGAGAAGTGGCTCCAGATGGGATTTGACACAAGAGAACAGCTAAAATGTTCTTTAATGGCTATGTATGTTCATTTTCAGAATGGGCCACTCACTCATAGAGTTGAGATTCAAAACCAGTGTCTGTTTGGCAGATTGTATTTGAGAAACAGCAGCTTTTGGCAGCTGGAATAAGCAGGGAAATAGAGTGCTATTGGTTGGGTGAAGATGAAGAATGGTGAGGCCTGGACAGAGTATCTCTCTCTCTCTCTCTCTCTCTCTCTCTCTCTCTCTCTCTCTTCCTGCTTCCAGGTGTCTTGCTTATTGAGCATTCAACCTAGAATCATAGAATCTTCGAGCTGGAAGGAGCCCAACCCCCTGATCTGTTTGCAGAGAGATTAGGCAACACTGGATTGTTTACAGGGAGGTTAGACGTCATTGCTTTGAAGAAAGTACTGCCCCACACTTTCCACTGCCTTTCTCCATCCCTTTCTTCAGTGTGAAGGGTTCAGGTTTCCTTCCTGGGCAGCAGGGAGAGGAAAGTGGTGTGTTGCACTAGGGCTCCAAACCAAATGTAATTGCACGTCCTGAATTTTCCAATTGTGGTTGAATCCCACCCAAAACACAGTGAAAGTCTGAAAGCACCCTCTCTCTTTTTTGTAGGTCTGATATAGGACTCAGCTACATTAATAAAGACACAGCTATTTGAATGTGCTATAAATATGCAACACCAAGTGAGGAGATTTCACCCCTCCCATATCCAAGAATCTCCTGAGGAGTCTGCTGATTCTCCAGAGAGGAGGAGGCGTGTTCTGCTCTCTACTTATTCTGCTCCAGCACCACATCAGTGTCAGTCAGTGTCGGAGAGAGACTGAGTGTTAGAGATCGTGTCGAGATAAGGTTGCTGCTAAGAGCAGCTGCAGACACTCAGTGCAGAACAGCATTCATTTATGCTTAGACCTATTTAGCTCTGTATATAGCTGTATTATAGTTGTAGTTATAGAATAAAGAAGATATTCTACAGAGCTGCTCTCCGAGTTGTTTATATACTCTGCTAGACTCTGCTCTACTCTGCTGTGCGACGACTGTCTTCTTGTGGGAGTGAATCCGGTGCTCACAACTCTAAGCTGTGAGTCCACAGCACTTTGACCTGTTCCTGTGCAGAAGGTGGTCCCTGGAAGTGCTACCCCAGCTCGCCTATCCCAGTCGGGGCTGAAGTGGATGAGTCCAGTTAGTGGCACTGGCTCAAGGGCGATGCTGACACCAAGTGGCGCCAGAGAGCAAGAAATTTTAAAACACAATTTTGCACATATGTTTTTTCTTTCGTTATAAATATCACATTTCTGACTTATTTATAGCGTTTTCCCCCAATGTGTAGATCCACCCATAGACTAAAAGACCAGCGGTTTTACATGAGTGCCCCTTTACCTCTACTTAAGCTCTGCTTCTCCGTTTGCAACAAAGCAATAAATATTCAGGGGTCCAGCCTCTCTATTTTCCTGATTCAGTGAATGCACACGTGGCAGGGTGCAACACCACAGCGCTACAATTCCCAGAGTTCCATGAGGCATTGGCTGTCAAACTACTCAGGGAATTGCAGCTCTGGGAGAGGAACACAGCTCCCTTTTGGGGGGAGCGGGCAGTGGCGTAGCGTGGGTTGTCAGCACCCGGGGCAAGGCAAGTAATTTGCGCCCCCTAACCCGTGGATTTGCACCCCCTAACCCATGGATTTGTGCCCCCTAGCCCCCAGATGTTGCGCCTGGTGCGGCCGGGCCCCCCCCCTGCACCCCCACGCTACGCCACTGGGAGCGGGTAGCCATGATTGCTTAAAGTGGTATCACGGGGTTCAAAATGAATGCTGTGAATGTAGCCTCTGTGTTGCTTCAATTCAACACAAAAACAAAGCGTGCCTCTGAATATCCAATCTGTCCTGCGCCGTAATGAAGGGAAGCAGCAACAATAAGGGAAGCACATGCAGGGAAGGCTAAAAGGTTGCCAGCTCATAAGTGCTTTGTGAGGAGATGCTGAGTGCCTTCCCTACCACCCCCACCCCCACCCTTCCATCCTGCCGGGGGGCCATTGATTCCTAGGCCAGCTGACAGCTGTTGGCGGCCCAACTTCCTGCTCTGAGTCACTGGTGTCCTTGCAAGCCTGAGGTGGTTCTTCCCAGTGGTATTAACCTCTTCATGGCTAGTTCCAAAGTCTAACCTAGAAGAGAGCACTCCGGAGCACTTTCCTCCCTGCAAGCCAAACGCACAGCTGCAGTTAAGTTGGCAATCCTATGCTTCATTTACTCAAAAGTAAGTCCCATTAAAAACCAGTGGGACTTCCAAGTAAACATGGCTAAGAGCAAGCTGCACAAATGCGACTTGTTTCAGAACCCAACCTTGCACCACTGCTGCCTCAGCACTGGTGCAAATGTCCATGGATTTGTCTAATCTGTTTTTTTAAAGTCATGCAAGCTAGTGGCCAAGGGCAGACCATGTTAAGGAATTGTAGCTTTGTGAGGATTAAACCACAGTTCCCAAGAATCTTTAGGGGAAATAATGGGCTTTAAATGGGCTTTAAAAAGCATGTCTTTGTGTCCTGCTACCCTTCTTTTATGGGGCTCCAAGGTGCAGTTTTACCTTTGAGATAAGTTCACCTGAGAGGCAGTGACTTATAAGAGATGGCATAGCTTAGGAGCTATGATTCTGAGCTATGAATCAGGAAACCCCTGGTTCAAAACTTGCTGCTTCTTTCTTTCTTTCTTTCTTTCTTTCTTTCTTTCTTTCTTCTCCACTCCCCCTCCAACTCAACTTTAATTGTGCAACCTGAATTTGCTGTTATGGGATTGAATCCCACCTGAAGATTGCAAAAGTCTGGAAATGGTGTGTGTATGTGTGTGCATGAGAAGGAGAAAAAGAAGGCAGAGATTTTCAGTGTGAAAATGGTGCCTGGGAATAGGGTTAAAGAGCCTCTCTTTTCCTGTCCCAGTCTTCCACTTAAACCTGCAATCTCAGCAGTTGCATTGTACTAACAAAAAACCAACAATCCCAAAATGGATTGCATGCCCTCCAACATTTCTCCGATGAAAATAGGGACGTCCCATCCCATAAAAATAATTTTAGTATTTAGACACCACCCATCTGATTGGGTTGCCCCAGCCATTCTGGGTGGCTTCCAACATATATAAAAACATAATAAAACATTAAACATTCAAAGAAAAATTTCATATACTGGGTTGCCTTCAGGCAGCTTGGGGGTCAGAAAACTCCATAAAGGTAAAGGTAAAGGGACCCCTGACCATTAGGTCTAGTTGTGGCCAACTCTGGGCTTGCAGCGCTCATCTCGCTTTACTGGCTGAGGAAGCAGGCATACAGCTTCTGGGTCATGTGGCCAGCATGACTAAGCCGCTTCTTCTTCATGACCAGAGCAGCGCATGAAAACGCCGTTTACCTTCCCGCCGGAGCGGTACCTATTTATCTACTTGCACTTTGACATGCTTTTGAACTGCAGGAACAGGGACCGAGCAATGGGAGCTCACCCCGTCGCTGGGATTCGAACCGCCGACCTTCTGATCGGCAAGTCCTAGGCTCTGTGGTTTAACCCACAGTGCCACCTGCGTCCCTTAGATAACTCCATAACCTGCAACATTTATTCAATGAAAATAGGGACATCCTAAGGGAAAGCGGGACATATTTGGGATCAAATCAGAAACTGGGTCACCTTCTGTAAATCCGGGACTGTCCCTGGGGAAAAAAGGACACTAGGAGCGTTTGGATTGCAGAGCCACACATAAAGTCTTAGCAGTGCTGTGCTTCTGCTAGTCATGCGTCTGGCTGAGGGTGAACCTGGGAAGCCAGCGAAGACTCTTTCCTGGCACTGGCCAACAATCCCTTAGCAAAGCATTCTGTTGTTGTCTGAGTTACTAAATTGCTGTTTGCCCCCAGAGTAGACTCAGCAAGAAAACTCAATGAAGCTGCATCAGCAGCACTAATCGAGGAGTTCCTGTGAGCGGCACGATCGTTAGCCTGACTATAAAAGAACTTTATGGCCGGGAAGGACTTGAACAGCCTGGATGCTGTACTTTCTCCTTTGTATCTCCCAGGTGAGAGCAGAAGGCCCAACTGCGATAGCAACTCAACCTAACGTAGTTGGGTAAATAAACAGAGGCATATGGCCAGTGGTTAGTTTTCAGTCCATTTATGCAGTGGCGTAGCGTGGGTTGTCAGCACCCGGGGCAAGGCAAGTAATTTGCGCCCCCTAACCCGTGGATTTGAGCCCCCTAACCCTAACCCCCAGATGTTGCGCCCGGTGCAGCCACCCCCCCTGCACCCCCACGCTACACCACTGCATTTATGGGGAGCCAAACTCGGAACAAAAGCTGGGATAGATGCATTGAGAGCCAGAGCTCTTGGGTTGTCCAGATGTACTTGATTCTCGCCCTAACAGTTATTGTGATGCAATGGTTAGGCTACTTTGTCTTGAGGGTCTCTCTTCTGCTTTTCTTGATTATTGTGGGCTGCCATGGTTTCTTATGGCTGCCACATGGGAGGAGTTTAACTGTTCCCTTTGGCTATGTAGCTACTGACCAGAGAAACTGTAAGCTCACACTAGGGAGAAGCTGGGAGTTTATCTGAAGTCCTCATGAGACGAGACCTGCCGGATCAGGCCAAAAGCCCATCTAGTCCAGCATCCTGTCCTCACAGTGACCAACCACATGGCCATCAGAAGCTCCAAGGCCAGACCCAATTGCAACAGCGTCCGATTTAGATATTAGCTATGAATCAAGGGCGGTCGGATGAAGGGGTTTATACTTCCAATAAGATTTGTTTTGTTTACCAGATTTATATCCCCTTTTCCCACGAGAACTTCCCCAATACACACAAGTAATAATATAGGATGGTAGCCACACTGGTCATACTCACTGATCCCATTGATTTCAGTGTGTACACTCTAAGTATGGCAAATGTTGGCTATTACCCATTGTTTCTTGTAAGACCACAGGGATTCAAACCCAGGCCTCCCTTGTCTAAGTAAAATACACCAACCCAAGGCTAGGGAACATTTGGCCCTTCAGATGTTGTTGGACTACAGTTCCCATCATGCCTGACCACTGGCCGTGCTGGGGCTAATGGGAGTCCAATAACATCTGGAGGGACAGAGATTCCCCAGCCCTGCTTTGTTCGAAGGAAAATAATATACATAACAACGATTCAGGAGCGGCAAATGTGGTGCTCTCCAGCTCCAGATGTTGTTGGGGTGGTGGTTTCCAATTCTGATTGAAGCTGGTTTGGAAGAAAACACATCAGAATGTAGAACTTCATAAAAAGTGACAGAGCAGCTGTGGCTTGCAGTTTAGGATGTGTGGACACACCACTTCTCAAACCATTGGTGGGAACACACCACATGCAGGGTCAATGGGAATGTGTGCACACCCCAAATGTGCTCATTGCTAACTGTTTGGGGAGTGGGTAAGAGGAACACTGGGTGATGGAACAGAGTATCCTGGAGAAGATGGAACACTAAACAGTGCTGCAACATTTTGTTGCAGATCCCACTTGTTGACATTTACAGTGGTACCTCGGGTTAAGAACTTCGTTCTGGAGGTCTGTTCTTTACCTGAAACTGTTCTTAACCTGAGGTACCACTTTAGCTAATGGGGCCTCCCACTGCCGCCGCACCGCCACCGCGCGATTTCTGTTCTCATCCTGAAGCAAAGTTCTTAACCTGAGGTACTATTTCTGGGTTAGCAGAGTCTGTAACCTGAAGCATCTGTAACCAGAGGTACCACTGTATTAATTTTTAAACTATTCTTTTGATAATGAGGGACTCAAATACACTGAAACAATGTCGCATTTGTAGGAAGTTCCACAAAAATCTATCTTGACATTTGTATTTCCGCTTCACAAAGGCTACTTTGGATGAGAAGAGAACTACTTTCCTCACAAACAGTCGCATTTAAATGAAAAAGAGCTTCAGGAGGGCACACTTCTGATCAATGGGGGAGGAGTAGGGATTGTTTGTGTCAGTGTCTGCTGCTCATGTTGTTTGCCCCCAAGTATTCCTGTTAGCTGTTTCATTCAGCCTATTTATAACATATCATCTAAGGGTGAAAACCAGAACTTCCTCCGGCAACTTGTCCCAATTCCCAGGTATTCTTATGGGTAGGAAATCTTGTCTTCCTTTAATTTAAGCCCATCTTTGCTTTGCCCTCAGTGTTGACAGAAAACAATTAGTGGTTGTGCTTCAGACTGCAGCAGTCTATACTATTGGAAAAGTTAACTCCTTTCCCAGATGGTGGAACATTATCTGTCCCTTCTGAATTTCCCAGCGGCTTTTGCATTCCAAACAATTACTGCACTTGGTTGTCCTCCTCTGAACCCATCTGATATATCTTGAATGGTAGTATCAAAAAGTACATCCAGGATTATTCTGTTTTTCTTTTCTTTCTTTTTACTCATAGAGCTTAATTCGTGATATGAGAGGTGGCATGGGAGAAGAAGAATGCCTATTGAGGAGGAGTAGTTTATTAATTTATTTAGCTGTACAAAGTACCATATTTTTCGGTGTATAAGACGTAGCGTGGGGGGTGCAGGGGGGCCGGCCGCACCGGGTGCAACATCTGGGGGGCGCGCTCGCACTCGCAGCTCTCTGCCCCTACCTGACTCACTCTCTCTCTCTCACTGCAGTGCTGGCTGTGCGAATCCGAGCCAAGCCGCTGGGTCGCTGCCCACTGTGGAGGGGGTGGGTGCCAGGCGTGCAGTGCGGAGAGAGAGCAAGGGACTATCTGGGGGAGGGACAGTGCAGCGGCCGCCCAGCGCAGCGCTGAGTGCGGGAGAGAACCACACCAGACCAGACCAGGCAGCAGCAAGAAGAAGCTGGCAGCGGCAGCAGGTTAGGGGTTAGGGGGCGCAAATCACTTGCCTTGCCCCGGGTTAGGGGGCGCAAATTATTTGCCTTGCCCCGGGTGCTGACAACCCACGCTACGCCGCTGAAGACGCCCCATGTATAAGACACCCCCTATTTTGGGGGACTCCAAATTAAGAAAACACCCCTCAGCATGTCCTGTGTATAAGAGCCCCAATTTTAAACCTAATTTTTTGGTTTAAAAAAACAACCCTAGTCTTATACACTGAAAAATGCAGTATGTATGTTGGTTTTGACCTTAAGAGCTGGTTTCATTTGGGAAAGAGTGGGCCAAGGGGGAAATGGCTCGAACTTGTGCCTAGAAAGCACGGGTCAATCAGAAAACCAGTTGGACCTATGCTTTCCAAGCATGAGACAAGTGCAAGTGTGGACAAGCCCTGAATCAGACCACTGATCTCCCATGAAGCCAAGTTTACAACTAAAAAGTGCTCTGGAGTATCTGAAGCAGGGATCTTCCCCAACCTGAGATCCATTTAGCTGGAGATTTCAGGGACTGAACCTGGGACTGAACCTGAAAAGCCCATGCTCAGCTGCTGATCTAATGCCCCCTTCCATCGACCTCAGCAGAATGAAGCATGTGCATAATGGAAAATGCATGAGTCAAGAACAGCACAAGGGCACTGAGAGACAAGCTGTGTGTAAATGACACAGGGTACCACTTCACAAAACCCCTAGGTGGAAAGCAGCTCTGTGCAAGATGTAACATGCAACCCACCTGCTGATCATCACACATGAAAACTGCATAGGCGTGTTCGTGCTATGTACATTCAATGTGAAGTCACAGGCAATCATGGCAGCAAACTTTGCCCATGCACGATACATGAACCTCTACTCTAGTAACTTCTACACTACAGTGCTTTCCCTCTGAGAATGGGGCATAGTATTTAAATGTGCCTAAAAAATTAGTAATTGCTCTGAAGCACCATAATCTTGGTTACACTAACTCTATTTGGATTTGCACCAAATCTTACATCTGTATATAATAGTTCCCTATTGTTAAGGCCCCCCGTCATTAAGATCAGGAGATCAGTAGAACATCAGCTTCTTTTAAAAAAATAAAATTAAACACCACCAACATTTATTGCACTTTATAAAACAGCCAACCTTCACCTTTGATTTATAAGGCTGCCCATGGACTCTGCACCACCGCCATAAAATCTCAATATCCTTATCAGTCCTGCTTGAATAAAGTTCATATCTGAAGCGAGCAGTTTTATGTTCACTCTGTTGGTATACTGTATTAAGGTTGGTTCAAAAGAGGATACGAATGATGACTTGGGTGAAAAAGGCAGCCACCTGTACCCAATTTGCAACTGAAACGCTTGCACCTTTGCAAGTTATGTTATGCTACGGTTTATCTGGCTCAAAGGACCCCCAAAGCAGGAAACACAAACAGAAAGACACAATAAAAATGGAATAAATACAGTAAATGGGAAGTTAAACAATGCAAAATAGCAAAATCACAAAATACACTGTTTTTGTCTTGATGAGCTGCTTCTGTGCTCTCATCACCATCGCAGACAGAGTTCCAGCACTGCACTTGGAAAGCAGGTTAACTCACATCCCCACCAATCTCTCACTTAGGAGCAAGCCCATCCGCAGCCAATAGCCTAGAGGATACCCCTTGCCTTTGTCACACCCTTGGTCACTCCTTTGGGGTTGCCCTACCAAGGCTAGCCTGCCAGCAGCAACCAACCACCAATGGCAGCACCCAAATAAATAGGCTTTTCTCCCTGCAAACCAGCTACAGCTGTGGCAACATTCTTTCCTCTTCACACTCTTTCCTGCTCCCACCGGCTGCTGTTCTCCAGATGCAGCAATAGCCATGGTACTGCTATCTGCCTCCTCTCACAGCTGAACTGCACCAAACCTTTAAAAGTTGAAGATACTTATGAACCAACCCGGACCCTGTGACCACAAACTGAGGCCCTTCTTTGGGTGCCTCCCCCACAATAGGTCCGGAGGGTGGCAACATAGGTATGGGCCTTTTTTGTGGTGGCTCCTCATTTGTGGAATGCACTCGCCCCAAGTAGGATTGCTTCACAGCTTCATCACATATGTTTAGGTGCCAGGCGAAAACAGTTCTCTTCAACCAGGCGTTTGACTGATTAACATCCAATGGCCTTTTAAATGTGTCTGTGGGAGGGGATGTTATTGTTTTGTTTTTGTTCTATTATGTATTTTGTGGTTTCATTTTGTGTTTTTATGTTGTGAGTCACCCTGTGATCTTCAGATGAAGGGTGGTATACAAATTAAAATAGTAGTAGTAGTAGTAGTAGTAGTAGTAGTAGTAATATAAGGCATGAGTTGGTGCAACTTTATAGGCATGCCACAGTACACATGCAGAGGTAAAGGTAAAAAAGGTAAAAGGCGACTATGAGGTGTGGCGCTCATCTCGCTTCAGGCCAAGGGAGCCGACATTTGTCCACAGACAGCTTTTCAGGTCATGTGGCCAGCATGACTAAACCGCTTCTGGCGCAACGGAGCAACCGGACACCGTGACAGAAGCCAGAGCTGTTCCTTCCTGCAACAGCGGTACCTATTTATCTACTTGCACTTTCAAACTTCTAGGTTGGCAGAAGCTGGGACAAAGCAATGGAACACATGCAGAACCCTCACCTTCCTCCACAAAACCTAGGAAGCAGGCAGCCATGACATACTGCCATGAATCAGGCAGGATTACATATGAAGTTGCATTATACTAGGCATGTCCAACAGGCAGACTGCGATCTACTGGTAGATCGTGGGGTGTTCCTGATAGATCCTAGCAGACTTCTGGCCCCTCAGTGATCTCCTTCCAAACAAGTCTTTATATATATAAAAATAATACTCTGGCTTCCTAAAAAAAAGCTCAATAAAGCTCAACAATTCAGATTACTGCCAGCTTCAGCTTTCTTCTACTGCAAGTAGATTGCAGTCTGTCGGGAGTTGGACGTCCCTGCATTATATCAAGTCAGATCGTTGCCTCCATCTAGTTCAGTGGGGTCTACTTGAGAGGTGGAAGACGTGTACCCTCCAGATGTTGCTGGACCCCAAACTCCCAACATCCCTGACCTTTGGCCACTCTGGCTGAGGGCTGATGGGACCTGGAGTCCAACAACAGCTGGAAGACCACAGGTTCCCCATCCCTGGTTTACTCTGACTCATGACTGTACTCTAGGTTTCCCAGGTGGTAAGCTTTCCCCACCCCTTGTACTTTGCACCGTGTGCTACAGTGCCTCCCACACCTTTCCCAGCCCTACCATATGAGATCCTTTAAGGGGAGATGTCATGAGGACCTCGTGCATGCACAGCACATGCTCTACCACTGAACTATGATCTCTTCAGCTCCTAGCCAAGTTTGTGTCAAATGTCTTCTGCCTGGGCCCAGGGCCAATCCTACCGTTAGTCAGAATGACGAGAGTGCCACGGATGGCATATTCTGGGAGGCGGTGGCGCCCCTCAGCTCTTCCTCCTGTGCTCATTTTCCTGTCTTCAAGGGTGAGATTTTGAGTGGTCTAGAACGGGGAGGTGGCAAAAGCCTTTCGTCTAGCCCCAGGTTAGGTCAGAACCAAGGGAAAGGTGTGGGATTTCTTTAGAGCAAGGATGGAGAACCAGGTATTGCTAGACTTCATCTCCTGTCAGCCCCTAGCCAGCATGGGCAGGAGTGATGTGAGTTGGAATGCAGGAAGGGGCACTGAGAATCTCTGCCAGGCCAGGGTGCTCACACTCTTAGCAACCCACAGTCACAGTGATCTCCAAGAGTCACAGAAGCCAAGTGCATGTTTAGCAGGTTGCAGACAATGGGTGCCAGGGGCATCTAAATATTTGACAAGGGACTGGGGTGGGGGCAGGGAGAAGGATTTCCTGCTCAAAGAAATGGAGTGACTGATGGGAAGTCAACAAAGATAAACATTCATTCATTGGTGGGTGAATTTACCCCTGGTACTATTTTAACAAGTCATTTGCCTCCAGACGGTTGGTATCACCTTTCCCCTGTGGTGGTTTCCGTTCACAAATACAGTATCACCACTGTGCCAAATTGGCAGGGTTGGGGAAATAAATTTAATTGAGTTTGCATCTATAGGTGAACCTACTTAATTTGCATTTACTGAAGCAATATGTGAACTCAAACACAGCCACACTTCAAAATTTGCACTTCTCCAAATTTTGCAGCGTAGTTCTCCAGCCAAGAAATGCACACACCAGGGTAAACTGTGCATATATTAGAGAAAGGAACATGCAACAATGAATTACATTGGGGGAATGGTTTTGCAAAAATGTGTATATTGTGCAAAAAAAATCACACTAGGAGAAATGCACTCTAAAATGCTGATGAATTTTCATAAGGACTTTAGAAAGAGTTCAAACTGATGTGGAAATGTGGAGAAAGGAACCTAAGATCGGAAAAGTGAGAAATCAAGGAAAACTGGATTTGACATCTTTGCCCATTCCTACAAATTGGAGATAGTATTGCTGTTATTGGGCCCCTAATTTGTAGAATGCTTTGCTTCATCTTTTTAAGCCTGCGTGAGGAGGCAAATTAGTTACTTGCAAAAATCTCCCCCCTGCAACTGAGTTAGCTTCCAGACAACCTGTTTATTGAGCATTCATCCTGATTTGTTTACAGGGAGATTAGAGGACCTTGGCTATTTAATGAGCATTTATTCTAATCTGTTTGCAGGGAGGTTAGGCAACATTGTGTCAAGCAATGTTTTCCTGTGCGTTTTACTGTCACTTTCCTTATTGCAAAAAGCCCAACCTTCTAGGGCAACAATTAGCTTTAATTGTACAACCTGATTTTGCTGGTTTATGACTGAACCTCACCCAAATCAAGGATCTGGAAACACCCTGAGTCCAGGGCAAAGGACTCCTAAAAAACAATTCAGATTTCTTCCCTCCCTTCACTGGGTTACAACTGATCTTCCAACAGCAGAGGTGGGAAAACGTTACTTTCTGTGTTCAGCTGGCAGCATCTAGGGCTAGAGTATAAGGTTTGCCAGCACTCAGCCCCAGAATCCCTTTTCAGTGCCAAAGCTGATTCCAGGAGTATGTGAATAAGTCTTGCACATTCTCCAATAGGCAAAGTTCCAGGGATATTGCTGCTTCAGTTTAAGGTTGGGGGGGGGATGTTATGAGAGAGCGCTAGAGATTTCTGGCATTTTTGTAATATTTGCCTCACGTACAAGTATACAAGCAGAACACATGTGGAGACAAACATTATGAGAAGGTATGTCTCGAAGCCATAAAGTCATCCAGCAGCCATAAAAATAATAAAAAGTGTTTCTGGGAACATGCCAAGTGCTTTTACCATGCCCCCCCCCATGCAACTGCAGCCTGTAAAGGTAAAGGTGAAGGGACCCTGACCATTAGGTCCAGTCGTGACTGACTCTGGGGTTGCGGCGCTCATCTCGCTTTATTGGCCGAGGGAGCCGGCGTACAGCTTCCGGGTCATGTGGCCAGCATGACTAAGCTGCTCCTGGCGAACCAGAGCAGCGCATGGAAACGCCGTTTACCTTCCCGCCGGAGCGGTACCTATTTATCTACTTGCACTTTGATGTGCTTTCGAAATGCTAGGTTGGCAGGAGCAAGGACTGAGCAACGGGAGCTCACCCCGTCGTGGGGATTCGAACCGCCAGACTTCTGATCAGCAAGTCCTAGGCTCTGTGGTTTAACTCACAGCGCCACCCGCGTCCCACATAAAATGTGTCTCTAGGAACATGCAGAGTGCTTTTACCATGCCCCCCATGCAACTGCATAGGTCTGTACCTATGCAATAAAAATTAAAGAGCAGAGTTTTGGGCAAGCTTGAACCTCAAACCCCCTCTTTGGGGTAAATGAAACACAGTCCAGTTCTAAGAGCTGCCCTGTGTGTCCCCACCCCCAACATATACCTTTCTGCGTTCTCCACCTCCTTTCTTCCTCTGCCAACTCTTGTTTTGTTTTTCTTTGAAACTTCCGTGTCCGCAAACAAAGAAGAAAATGTCTTTGTCTTGGCAATGCCTCCCAAGAAGCACTGGAGATTGGGTAAAGGGTGGGGATTAGAATAAGTTTTTCGGCACATTTCCTCTCCAAATCAGGAACAAGACAGACTTTACAGGGGGATTTCCTACAGACAGAAGCTGTCTCCCTGAAGGGGAGAGGGCTGCTTTTTGTAATAACACAGAGAGGATGCCTGCCCAGAAAACAAACAATGCTTCAAGGATGTAGATTTCCTATTTAACCAGCCGGGGGCGGGGGGGGGGGAGAGGTATCACACCCTGGTGTGCAAAGCCCTGGGAAAGCCGCAGAGTCTCCTACTCTGCAAGCAAGAATGAAGTTGGCCGGGAGGGATCCATGCACTGTGAAGAAAATGCCAAGGCAGGTTCCTACTCACCCCCTGAACAGGGAGACGTCCCGCAGCTCTGCAGCCGCACACCCAAGCCTTTTCTCCAACGTAGCCCAGGGTTAGAACAAAAAGAGCAAGGAGGTTGATCCAGCTCAGCAGGAGCTGTCCATGGTTTGTCTCTTCTGCACCGTCCTGCTTGCCGCTCAGCAGTTTCTGACTGCCACACCTACTTCCTCCCCGCACTGCCTGCCACCAAAGGATCTCCTCCTCCTCTTCTCAGATCACAGGGCTGCAAAGTCAACAGGGTTAATCATTATGTTGCTAGCAAAGTGCCCATCAATTTGATGGATGGAAGGTGTGTGTGTGTGTGTGTGTGTGTGTGTGTGTGTGTGTGTAGAGATTTGCAAGCCTCTCCTGCATATTTCAAAAGCCTGTCCACTCTGTGCCTATAGAGCAGTGCTTCCCAAACTTTGGTTCTCCAGCTGTTTTTGAACTACAGTTCCCATCATCTCTGACCACTTGTCCTGCTAGCTTGGGGTGATGGGAGTTGTAGTCCAAAAACAGCTGGAGACCCAAGTTTGGGAAACACTTCTATAGGGACACAGTGGACACTCATCCCACTAAGGCCTCTGTCACACTACCTAGTGTGAGTGACTGAGAGCAGGTTTGGGCCTTAACACGGTTCTGAGTGCTTTACTTCTCCCCGCAGTGGAGAATGGCAGTCACTCATTTACAGTGGTTCCTCGGGTTAAGTACTTAATTCGTTCTGGAGGTCTGTACTTAACCTGAAACTGTTCTTAACCTGAAGCACCACTTTAGCTAATGGGGCCTCCTGCTGCTGCCGCGCTGCCGGAGCACGATTTCTGTTCTCATCCTGAAGCAAAGTTCTTAACCCGAAGCACTATTTCTGGATTAGCGGAGTCTGTAACCTGAAGCGTATGTAACCCAAGGTACCACTGTATATGAAAAGAAATGAAAAGGTGCACTTGAGATGCCATATAGTGGGGCTATGGTCCTCCACAGGCTCTCCATCCCTGATCTAGAGCAGTGTTCCCCAACCTTGGGCCTCCAGCTGTTTTTGGACTACAATTCCCATCATCCTTGACCACTGGTCTTGCTAGCGAGGGATGATGGGAGTTGTAGTCCAAAAACAGCTGGAGGCCCTGTTGAATGGTTTCTTTAAATGTAAAGGTTCATCATTGTTCCACTCCATGTGTATGTCTTTAAGGGGCCGGAGCAAGGGCCAGAGCAAGATAACGAGACCCAGCTTTACAGCTGTGAAACATAGCAGGTGCTGCTGAGTTGTATTTGATTAAGGTGTGTCAGCATCTGGGTGTAGTATATAAGGAGCAGCACCTAGCTCTCCCATTACCCTGGGGGATGGGTTGGTGGTTGGGTCTGGTTTGTTTGTTAATATATTTAGTGTAAAAGGAGTTTTTGTTTTTCTTATTAAAACCTTCTTTAAGTTATTTTTGAGTCCCTTTAATGCATGGTCTCCCCAGCAAGCTCTCTGCAGCGCTACCATACTGCAAAAAGCCAACAGGCCCAAGGTTGGGGAACACTGATCTAGAGGACAGATGACCGACTGGTGACCCTTGAGCTAAGTCATAATGTTGTCCATCTTTTGCTAGTTCCACCACATTGTAAAAAAAAGCAAAAAAAAAAAGCTGCTTTTTATTAACGCGCAGTGTCACTTGAGAGGAAAATAAGTAATGAATTGCTGCACATATTAAATATGTTTTGTAGTATTCCCAGTTTTGCACACAGAGAGAAGGACCTGCTTGAGTTGATCTTTTAGGAATTTCAGCATCCTCCATAAGAAATGTTCTCCACAGTAGTGAATCCAGGCCCGGGCCTCCTCGTGAGGCCGGGTGAGGCACCCACCTCGCTTCTGGTAAGAATTCTCTGGAAGCTGCCGCTGCTGCCAGCACTTTGTGGGTGCTGCTGTGCAACGCAGGCACCAGCAGTGGGGTGGCAATGAGGAGGAGGCATGTTCCTGCATCACCTCAAGCGGTTGCAATGGGGCACACCACCCCTGAGTGAATCAGCTACTGCTAGTTCAGGGTGGTCCAACATGCAGCCCGCAGGCCACAAGTGGCCCTCAACGCCTTATTTGGCGGCCCTCAACAACGATGTCCATACCCACTGTGATAGGAATTTTGAGGTCTTAGATATATGTTAAATGTTCATAAGTATACCAAGCAAGCACATACATAGATCAGCACAGGAAGACTGACCTGAAACCATTTTTGATCCCAAATGTTTTCTCTGCAAGGTCAAAGGAAAATAGAAAAGCCTCCCCATTGTCTTTTCCTTCACAAATCCTGTCTTAAGGGCATATTTAAGATAGAATAGGGTGTGAGCCTTTGACCTGGCTCAGGAACTAAGTATTTATCATTACAAAAGACTGGCCAGGCTCCCCAGGCAGTCCAATCAAGTGACCATTAAACAGGTAACCCGGCAGACAGGAGGTAAACAAAGCACTCAGATTTCTGCTGTAGACCACCCTTTCTGTGATGTAGGTATGATGTATCTGGGGGTGGTCTTGGACTCCAGGGAGGGAATTTAAAATGTCTATACTGTATAAGGGCAGGCACACTTTTGTTCTGGGTTCCTCCTCCCTCCTGCGTGTGGTGAGTGAGGACCCTGTTGCCACAGATCAATAAAGATCAGGTTTACCGGCTGCTTTGCTTCTCAATGTTCTCTGGTTGGCCTCTGTTATTTTCTCCTACCAATAGGGAGCCTACGTAAGGACACTATATGGGCTCTTAGATACCCCATAAGGGAAAAGGGCAGATTTTTGTTTACAACACCCACCTCCACACAGTACTCCCCACAATCCCATCCCAGCTAGGTCCGGATTTTGCAAGCTCCGCAGCAGGCAGCAATCAGGGGCTTCAGGGCCACATGGCAGCACACAGGGCCCCCATAGGCAGAGCCACCATATGTCATCAGTACAGACTGCCATGCAAGAGAAGAGAGATTGACAGGGGGAGGGGTGACTTGGCTGGGGGGGGGAGGCTGAGGTAAAAAGTGAAGGGGAAAGAGAGCATGACCTATAAATATTGTTATGTACTGAAATTCTCACCCTGGGCCAGCAGGGGGATACTATAGATAGTTTTCACTCAGGTCCACACGTGCAAATAAGGGATTGGATAGTTACAGAAAGTTGTTACAGTTGCGTTGTACTGGAGCTCTATATAAGCAGGCTGGCTGAACCCTTCAGTTCAGTTCTGTTCTGGCCTGTGAATAAACAAGAGCTGTTTGAAGAATCGCTGTGTCGTCTGATATGTTCACCCACAACTTAATAAATATAACTGTGTATAAATAGGAGCGAAGGCTGCAGTTAGAGAGAAAAAAGGAATGAGTGCCCCAAGAGATATGGAGGGAAAAACAAGTGAAGCGGGAAATGCTGAGGTAAAAAGCCAAGGGGAGGAATGGGCTAAAAACAAGGGGGGGGCTGCACCTGAGGGGAAATGGTTTGAGGGGGCAGGCTGAGGTAAAGAAAAGTGTTTAAGCACAAGAGTGTAAAAATGGGAGATACTGTGAGCTGCGCCCCTCACCGATGAGGTATCACATCCTCCTTGAGCCACTTAAGGTCAAATCTATGAATTTTCTAAAACAATATGAGAACCGAAACATATCCGTCCTTTTAAATTCACACTCATCCAAACTGTGTAACCAGTTTTGTGTAAACATCCAATGTTTACACAAATGCATATATTAGGGGGAAATGTAATCTCAAATGCATATATCAGTGAAGATAACGTACAGAAGTGCAATATATGCGGGGGAATTTCTTGCAAAATGAGAAACAGAGAGAAGTGAAATGGGCAGATCCTGCCATCCCTAAGTGGGAGTGTGTTGGATGCCGAGTGTGTACACAGCCATGGTGTGTGTCTGGGCCTTGCCAGAGTCTTGTGACACCTAAAAAGCTAACAAATTGATGGCAGTATGAGCTTTGTTGAACTGGTGTCCATCAGATGCACAACATTGGCAGAGCTGCTGGTATAATACGCATATGACGGGCCCTGCAGGGGTGGAGATTATAAACAGAAACCCTACAAGGTCTGAGGAAAAGAAATGCAGAAAGGACGAACACTGACAGTGACCCTTCTTAACTGGCACCCTTCACAAAGCAGGGCAGGTGGTAACACAAAGTTTCCTGGCTTTGTAGCAATGAAAAGAGGGGTAGCCATGTGACAAATCTCTCGCAGCAAACGCAACAAAAGAGTTTTGGGGCACCATCAAGTCTTTAAGACATTACCTTGGCATTGGCCAGCTAATTAACACACATGTGGAGAGAAGGAAGGAGAAACCAGCCCAAGGTATTTTGCTGCCTGAGGTAAAGAGCAAGATGGCGCCTCCCCCCACCTCCCAGTTACAAAAGCTGTCTAACTGAATCTAATTGAATCTTTTGTTGGCGTTTACCATCTGCTGTATTATGTATCTTAGATTCAATAGGGTGGTTGTTTTTAAAAGGTTCTAAACTCTTTGTGTGGAAACTCACTAACCTATTTAGCACTAACCGATTTTGTATTTAACTTGCCTTTCTGTTGTAACCTGCATGAATCTAAATAAAACTAAATAAATAAATCTGAAGGCGGCACTGTCAATGGGACAGCTTCTGGCACCTGAGGGCGGTTGTAAATAAAAATGTGCCCTTTTCCCTTATGGGGTATCCAAGAGCCCATATAGAGTCCTTACATAGGTTCCCTATTGGTAGGAGAGAATAACAGAGACCAACCAGAGAATATTGAGAAGCAAAGCAGCTAGCAAGCTTGATCTTTATTAATCTGTTGCAACAGGGTGCTCCCCTCACACGCAGGAGAGGAAGAGGACCCCCAAAATTGCTGTCCAAGGGCTTATAAAGACTTTTGAAGTTGCCACCCTGTAGATCAAGACCACCCCCAGAAACATTATGCATACATCACAGAAGGGGTGTAACTTAAGACCACCCCTTAGATACATCCCACCCACATCACAGAAATTTTAATGTTGTTTTTCTCCTGTCACAGTTTATCTCCTGTCTGGCAGGTTGCTTGATTGGATTTCCTGGGGAGCCTGGCCATTCTTTTGTAGTGGTAAAATACTTATTTCCTGGGCCAGGTCACAGGCTCACACCTTATTCATATCTTTGAGACAGGATTTGTGAGGAAAGAGACAATGGGGAGGCTTTTCCAGTTTAACCTTGCAGAGAAAGGATTTGGTCAGTTTAGGAATCAAAATGGCTCCAGGTTGGTCTTCCTGCGTTGATCCATGTATGTGCAGTTATGAACACTACCATATATCTAAGACCATAAAATTCCTATCACAGGGCAGCCACCTAGCTTAGGCTGCGCGTTCCCGCCCTGCAAGCTCTGTCTACTCATTGTCCCTCAGCATCTACTGCCTGAGGCAGTTGCCTCACTTTGCCACATGGCAGAGCCGGCCCTGGCAGGTCTGTCACATGCTTCATCAATGTCCATTCAGTGGTGTTATAATTAGGCCTCGTTCTCTCTGACATACTTTATGAAGTACATTTTCCCACCCAAAATTGTGGGAACTGCAGTTGGTTAACATGCTGGGAACTGGAGCTGTGTGAGGGGGGAAACGACAGTTCCCTTGATTCTTTGGGGGTGGGAATGTGCTTTATGAGGTAAAATTGATTAGATACAAAGACAAATTTCAAGATGACATTGCTGGATGGGGGATTACTACTATTCATCCCCACGGCTATAAATGATCTTTGACATCTTCTCTTATCTAAATTCTGAAACAATGGTTTAAGCTCCTCAACGACATTTGAATGCCCGCCACCTTTTGGAAAAGTATCAAATGAAGGGAAATATATATCTAGAATATACATGATCTTAATGGGAATTAAGGCAAAAAGAGATGGATGACTTTTCTCAGTGGGAGAAGAAATGAAGTGTTAAATTAGATGATAAGTGTTCGAATTTTGTTTTGAGAGAATGGCTGCTGTTTTCAACTTGTGTAAGTACAAGAGACGCATGTTTTGAACTAATTGCCAGATGGAGCACTGCCCCTTGGCAACAGAAAAGAATTACTCATCAAGGCTAAGGCTCCTGGTGGGGAAAATGTAGTTTTAAAAGTACGTATTTACACTTCAATTTTATCTGATTTGTGTGTTGTGTGTTTTTTAATTATGCCGCTTAACAGAATTAAAACAGTAAAAAGTTAAAAGAGAAGTAACAACCATCATAAAAAAATGAACAGCTTAAGTCAGCAGCAGCTTGAAATCAAATTGGAACCAACAAATTTAAAAGCCAGGAACAATAAGTGAGAAATACTCAAGAGCCAAAGGCTTGCTGAAGCAAGATGTCTTTTCAATGAATGTCAAAACGCTTAAATGGATGTTAAAAATTCTCAGTGGCAAGAGGAGGGGATTCCATAGTATTGGTGCCACCACTGAAAAGGCCTCAGCATTTGATCCTGCCCATCTGATATCCTGTAAGGGCAGGAGCACCTCAGTTGCTGATCTTAACTACTGACATGCTTATATGGGAGTAGACATAAGGTTGGATTACCCTAAAGTGTCATTTTTCTGGCATGATATATTAAATGTAATTACTACAACAACTACTTACATATTGCATTTGAAGAAGAGGATGACAGCTAGTGCCACTTAAAGTAGATCTACTGTACTGAAATAAATGGATTTAAGTCCATGGATTTCAATGAATCTACAACTTAATGATATACCACCCAGAGGCTATTCTGAGTGGGACTATAAGAAAATCACTATAAATTACTTTTAGAACTACTGATGGCTCCTAGGACATTTACTGCATGGATACAGAAAGACTCAATAGTTCCCACTGTTTCTGCAGTCAAAAAATATATGGGACCTGGAATTACAAGAACTGTTCACACAAGGAAATAAAGTGTAAAAATTCACCAGAGTAATAAACACGATTTTATTTTAGAATGCTCATCACTACACCATGTTTATTTTCTTTTGGAAAAACCATGCATCAAAGTATGGGTGCAGAAAACAAAAACATTTGATACGACACAATTTATGTCAGACTTTTCATTAGTTTTGTAATACCTTTGGAGTGACAATGCATAGTTGGTCAACTTTCCGAAACTATTATTTATGAAACCCTCTGATAAAATAAAATACTAGGGGGCAGTATTCGACTAAATACAGTGGTACCTTAGTTCTCAAACTTAATCTGTTCCGGAAGTCGGTTCCAAAACCAAAGCGGTCCAAAACCAAGGTGCGCTTTCCCATAGAAGGTAATGCAAAATAGATTAATCCATTCCAGACTTTTAAAAACAACCCCTAAAACAGCAATTTAACATGAATTTTACTATCTAATGAGACCACTGAACCATAAAAATGAAAGCAATAAACAGTGTACTGCAGTCACACAATCAATCAATCAATCAGTAGCTGAACTGAGTTCCACACAGTCACAAAAACAAAACAAAAAGAGCCACAAAAATGCAAAATAAATAACAAAAACAGATAGACCTAAGCGTAACACTCAAAATAGAAGTGTGGCACTCAAATCGGTAGCGTAACACTCAAAACGGCGCATGTTCAGCTTTCAAAAAAAGTTTGCAAACAGGAACACTTACATCCGGGTTTGCAGTGTTTGAGTTCCAAGTTCTTTGAGTACCAAGGTACCACTGTAAATGCAAAAGTGAGCGACTTCTGCTTGTGCAACGGACTTTCCCCCTGCTCTCCTCCCTCCAAATTTGTTCAGGAGCATTGTGGGCAGACCTAGGACAGATGGGGGGGTGGAGTGGGGGAAGTCTCATTGCACAAGTGGATGTCAATCCACTTGCACAAAGCTCCACTTTGCGCTACACTGAATACAACCCAGAGTGACATGCATTGTTAATCATAACCAGAATAGACTTATTGAAATGAATGAACTTTTTAAAAGCAGGAACAAAGACAAAACCCCTCTTCCTCCAAGAGCACAGTGAATCCAGTGAGCTTCATGGTTTAGTGGGGATTCGAATCTTGGTCTCCCCAGTCATACTGTACTCTGATAATTAATTTCCTCCCCCATTCACAAGCAGTGCTGTTTACCGTATTTTTCACCCTATAGGACGCACTTTTTCCCCTCCAAAAATGAAGGGGAAATCTGGGTGCGTCCTATGGGGCGAATGCAGGCTTTTGCTGAAGCTTGGAGAGCGAGAGGGGTCGGTGCGCACCGACCCCTCTCGCTCTCCAGGCTTCAGGAACACATCCGCAGCCTAGGCAGCCCTGCGGGAGGTCCCGCAGGGATGTCTAGGCTGCGGATAGCAGCCTGCCACCCAGCACGAGGGGCGCCCTGAAGCAGAGCGCCCCTCGCACCGGGCAGACATGGGCCAGTCCCAAAAGCTTGGGGGACAGCAGGGAGGCGCAGTGCCGCCATCCCGCTGTTCCTCGACCTGGTTCGGTTTCCCCGACCTGCTTTTGGGGGGGAAATAAAGGGGAAAAATTTTTCCTTTATTTCCCCCCAAAAAAAACTAGGTGCGTCCTATGGGACGAAAAATACGGTATTATAAAACAATGTCTAAGCCTGAAGATTTTTTCAAAGTTATATTCAAAGAATGACACACACACATACATCCACCAAAGACAGGAAAATGTTTGCCTGAAAACATGACATAACATTATATATTTGGCTACCAACGCAAACTGAACTATTATAGATATGAGCTAGCTTTTAACACAGAAGAATCCACAGACTTCCGTAAACAAAGAACCAGGAAATAGCAGCAAATGCCACAGAGGAATAGGCAGAACTTCACTCTGTGGACTTAACAGACCTGTGGGGAGAGTCATGCACTTTAAATGTGCTTTAGATCGATGGTGTGAATGCAGCTTAGGTGTGATGGCATACAGCCATGGGGTAGTTTTAAAAAGTCCTGCCATTAGGCAGCAAGTGTCAGGCTGCTGATCTGGGGTTGTCATGAAAGGGTAGCAAATTCTTATCTATTTAATTGATCGTCAACCATTGCCTATATAAAAACAGCTAACATCAATAAAGGTAAAGGAACCCCTGGCCATTAGGTCCGGTTGTGACCGACTCTGGGGTTGCGGCGCTCATCTTGCTTTATTGGCTGAGGGAGCCGGCGTACAGCTTCTGGGTCATGTGGCCAGCATGACTAAGCCACTTCTGGCGAACCAGAGCAGCGCACGGAAATGCCGTTTACCTTCCCGCCAGAGTGGTACCTATTTATCTACTTGCACTTTGACGTGCTTTCGAACTGCTAGGTTGGCAGGAGCTGGGACCGAGCAACGGGAGCTCACCCTGTCATGGGGATTCGAACCGCTGACCTTCTGATCGGCAAGTCCTAGGCTCTGTGGTTTAACCCACAGTGCCACCCGCGTCCCCAACATCTATAATGGGAGTGCTTTGAGGAAAATAGCAGGGGCAGAATGCGGACGACGGGATGGCGGAAAGAGAGAAAACAGTCCCCGCTGTCAGCATGTACAACCAGGAAGAAATCTCTGCTCCTCCAGATGTAGTTGGACTCCAACTCCCATCAGCCCCCAGCCAACATGCCAATGGCCAATAGCCCAGCGAATGTGGAGGGCACACAGACTCCCCATCCCTGCTGTCATACACCCCTTAAGATAACTGCATAAACCAGTTGTTCTCTATCCACAGTGAAATACATCTAAACATAACTGAACAGCTAAAAGTATGGGCTGGCTTTCTGGAGTCCAGGCTCTGGACTGTGGCAACACCTTCTCTTCCTCTGTCGATTGGAACAGAAAACATGAGCTCCTCTGCTGCAGTCAGTCACCCCTTACCTCCAGTATTTCAGTAGTGAGTTGAGACTCACGAGCCAAACACTCACATGCATACAGTATTTGTACTTCACTCTTCAAAAAGGAAAAAAAAATAAACTTTTCCAGTAGAACTAAGCTTATGCGGCTCTGTGCAACCCTCAATTCTTATGAATCTGTGTCCCAAAGTATAAAAGGTACCTTTCTATATAGAAATCCTTGATCCACAAAAGAAATAATATTTTGACTATATTGTGGTTTTATTGCCACCTAGTGGTCAAAAGGTCAGAAGGCAGCTTGATTTTGCTAGGCTGGTTGTGAACTCAGAGCAAATCAAAACCTTCCTGCTTTGCCTTTTAGCTTCATCATTGTACAGTGGTACCTCAGGTTAAGAACTTAATTCGTTCCGGAGGTCCGTTCTTAACCTGAAACTGTTCTTAACCTGAAGCATCACTTTAGCTAATGGGGCCTCCCGCTGCCACCGTGCCGCCGGAGCACGTTTTCTGTTCTCATCCTGAAGCAAAGTTCTTAACCCGAGGTACTATTTCTGGGTTAGCGGAGTCTGTAACCTGAAGCGTATGTAACCTGAAGCATATGTAACCCGAGGTACCACTGTATAGCTTCTCCCATATGCTGAGGATGCTTCTAACTGATTTTAATATTGCATTTCTACATTGTTGTAATTTGCAGAAGGACTTTATGGTGAATACTGCTCTTTAGCAAGGGCAAAATGGCCAGAACAGCCCCTGACACATCAGCTGTAACTTTAAAAATTTCTGCTTTGGCTTGCTTTTCCCTCCTCCCTCCCCATTCCTTTTTCCTCATGTGCCATGTCTTTTTGGATCGTGAACTCGAGGATAGTGATTATCGTAGAACTCAGCTTTGTATGCTGCTCTGAGAGCCCTTTAAGCTAAAGAGGGGGTGGGGTGGGATAATTAATTCTGTAAATGAACAATACACATACTTGTACATTCTAAAATTTCCCCCAGCTCCAAAGAATAAGGGCAGCAGATCCACATGCTTTAAATGTGTGTCGACTGTGCATTTAATGTATGCTGTGGACCTGCCCTAAATGTACCTCTTAATTTAACTTTAAAAATCTTTAACTTAATTTGGGGTGCATGGGTGAAAGAGCAAGCACCTTCGATATCAGAAGCCATGAAAACCTGTCTCTCTTAAGAACCCACCAACTCTCAGTCTGAGTGCAGAGGTCTGGCTGTGTGATTCCAAGTGCTTCAAGCCTGATAAGGCTTTATCTTATCACTGCACTAATGATTTGCAATTTCAGATGAGGACTTTACTCCCCTCCCGCCAGTGAGTCATCTGACCAGCTGGCCGGACTGAAATCGAACCATTGGGGCTCAAAATTCAGTCCTAACATGGAGCCTAGGGAGTTGGGCACCGAAAACCTGAGGCAAAGGAGATCCCAGGAGAACTCCCAAAATGAAGAAGAAGCGCCACAACAAGTACCAAATGGTGAGGAGCAGGGCTTTTGTTTTCCCCAGGGGGAACTCACAATAACTCAGTTCCGGCACTTTCTCAAGTGGGTACCATTGCCATTCTAAGAGAAAGGGGGAGGTGTTCCTGTTGAGTTCCAGCACCTCTTTTTCTAGAAAAATAGCATCTCAGGGAAAGTCCTGGAGCATGATGCTGCAAAGGAATGCTAAGAAAGCTTTGCTGAAAATGACTGGGATTGCATGGGGACCCATAGGAAAAGCTAAGGGTTGGGCTTTCGAGCCAATGGCTTTTGTTGCAGCTGCTGACTCAAAGGAACCTCCCTTACTTTACATGTGCCCCCTTTTTTAAACTCAGAAAATGCAGTGGAAGGAAGGCAAAGCATCCCAGGAGAGTGGTAGTGGTGAGAGATTCCCCTCAGGCCTGGAGAGTGACATGGGTTGGTTAGCAATGATAGTCTGTTATCACCTGCTGTTCATCAAGGAAGTGGCGGGGTTGGGAGGAAGGCATAGAGAGTTCAGCAGTGGCAGACTGGCTGAGCTATGGAAATGGGCGAACAGTCTGCTAGCTATTGTCCAGAAACAGGGGTGCTTCCAGTCAGTTACCATTTTGGGGTGGGACTCAATCACATACAGGCAAATTTTGGTTCTGCAATAACAGTTGATTTGGCATACTTGCACAACAGACCTGATCCTCCCCAACCCCCAAATTTTACAATAAGGAAAGTGACATGGAAATGCTTGGTGCAAGATCGTCTAACCTCCCCACATTTTTTAAAAAATGTTTTATTAATTTCCCACTAGGAACACAACTATTAATATTACACTGAACTTCAAACAGAGTTGTCTTCCTTCCATAACCATGTCAATAAATGTTAAGTTCCCATCATTGGTAGTGTTACTAAAAGTTTCATATGAGCATATAGTTTCTTGCCTTTTTCTTACATCGGCTACAACTTGATATATCTGGCTATATTTGGTCCAATTTTACTAGACCAATTTTAATTGTTAACAGGTTAAAGGCACACCTGTGATTATTCCAACTTTTCATACGGTCAACCCTGAATTTTAGTCATGTAATAAAATGAGATGATGTATTTAACGAATGCAGCCTAGCTCTTCCTTTTTGGTGGTCTTTTGAGACTAGCACATTTTCCTTGCTGGTTTTATACGCTGAATCATGGCATTTGTTAGAGGTGTTAACAAAAGCAAGTGTCCTCTTCCATTATCTGAAAACGGGGGAAATGTCAAGCAGATAACTGGGTATGTTAACACCCTACAAACCAGTTTATCTGTTTCTCTCAGTAAGTTAAACAAAAACAAATTATGTTGCAGTTCTGTGCACACTTACCTAGAAGTAAGTTCCATTGCACTCAGCAGGGCTACTTCTGCATAGACATGCGTAGGACTATGCTGTTAGCCATTAATCCTTTCACAGCTCTGAAAAGAAATTGGAATTGCCAGCTATTAGAAATAGTCTGATTCTCACCACCCCACAACTTTACCACCTGTGTTATCAAGCATTCCTTGGCACTATTGCTGAATTCTACTACAGTAACCAATCTAACTTTGGCCACATGCAAACTCTGCAGTGTTAGGGAGGTACCTGACTGTGATTCCAGCAGTGAGCTATCAAGTGTCCATCGGACCACTGTGTTCCTGAGCATCTTCCCTTGCCATCTCTAATTATGTAGGAGACACCAAACACCTGGACATCATCACTGCTCATATCCAGTGGAAGAGACACATGGAGGTAACAACAGCTGGTTTCAGAAGCATTGCCTGGAATGGAAAGGGCCCTGGGTGAGGCAGATACCGGTAATCTCCTAGCCCTTTTGCATGGGGAGGAGAGCAGTCAGTCAGGTAAGGCCAGGGACGGGGAACCTGTGGCTCTCCAGTGGACCGTAATCTCAATCTTCCCTTACCTGTTGACCATGCTGGCTGATACTGATGAGAACTGAAGCACAGTAACATCTGGAGGGCCATAGGTTTCTCAACTCTTCTGTAAGGCCATGAACCAACTATTAGGATGTTGCTCAGAGCCAGAGTGTTATTCAGTAACTAACTTGTGGGAATTCAATGGTGGTCAGGCCCTCAATGCTTTCCCAAGAGCTGGCATTATCATTTACATCCATATCATGATATTGGTTTCATATTTTTTGACCTGGCAATATATTGCAATTAATGGGGTGTGGGGGTGCTATGCAAAAATCACAACGTGGGGAAAACCATGAAGCCAGCCAATGCCTCTACATAGCTCCATCCTTATTTCAGACATCGTGA
This sequence comes from Podarcis vaucheri, assembly GCF_965113315.1. Classification (NCBI taxonomy): domain Eukaryota; kingdom Metazoa; phylum Chordata; class Lepidosauria; order Squamata; family Lacertidae; genus Podarcis; species Podarcis vaucheri. The sequence continues at coordinate 14,967,525 of NC_138760.1, read as the reverse complement.
TATATCGGTATATCATTATAGCTGGTGATATACAGTCGTACCTTGGAAGTCAAACAGAATCCATTCCGGAAGTCTGTTTGACTTCCAAAACATTTGAAAACCAATGCTCAGCTTCCGATTGGCTGCAGGAAGCTCCTGTAGCCAATCGGAAGCTGCATTGGACGTTCAGGTTCCAAAGAACATTAGTGAACCAGAACACTCACTTCCGGGTTTGCAGTGCTCAGGATCCAAAACATTCGAGTCGCAAGGTGTTCATCAACCAAGGTACGATTGTATTGCAATGTTGAAAACCAGATATCACCCAGTCCTAGACATAAGTCCATCATTTAAGTTTAAATTAATTGCATTTAAAAGCAGTGAGCAAGAGTGTGAGCAGGTGACCTGTGTGCCTCCTCATTCTGTTGTCCAGGTGATGCTAACTGTTAACAAGCAAATTCAGGGGCCTGCTCCTTGCTCTCCCTTCCTGGGCCGTTTATCCTTAAGCAAGGTTTGGACAGGACTTCATACAGAGGACTCCTTCAAACAAAGGACCATCCTCTGTCGAGCAAGACTTATCACCACCTGAAAGAAGGCAAAAACTCCCAGAGGACAACAGAGAAGGGGATGAGGAAAAAGCCCTGGGGTTGTAGGGTGGGTCTTTCCTAGGTAGTAAAAAGGTAAAGGACCCCTGACAGTTAAGTCCAGTTGCGGACGACTCTGGGGTTGCGGCGCTCATCTTGCTTTACAGGCCGAGGGAGCCGACATTTGTCCACAGACAGTTTTTCTGGGCCATGTGGCCAGCATGACTAAGCTGCTTCTGGTGCAACAGAACACCGAAACCAGAGCAGCGCATTTACCTTCCTGCCAGAGTGGTACCTATTTATCTACTTGCGCTTTTTGGCATGCTTTCAAACTGCTAGGTTGGCAGGAGCTGGGAGTGAGCAACAGAAGCTCACCCTGTCGCGGGGATTTGAACCGCCGACCTTCCGATCGGCAAGCCCAAGGCCCGGTGGTTTAGACCACAGGGCCACCTGCGTCCCTTTCCCTAGGTAGTAGAACCCCAATAAAGGAGAGAGTGGAGGGTGGCATGAGAATAACTTGTCTTTTATGCCTGTGCATTCTGAGAAGCTCCAGGGCGAGGGTGGGCAAGGGAGAGGGCTAATCTCCTGGTGTTTTCTTGGCAGGCGATGAAATCAGAGCTCCTGGAGCAGGTCCACACTCAGCTCAGTGAGCTGCTGGACAAAGCATTGGAAGAAGCGGCATACTCCTTCCCCCCTCGTTTGAGGAACGGCTTAACAAAGCAAGCAAACAGGTAACCAAGCTTTTTAGCAGCCAGCTCTGCTATGACCTCTGCTTTCCCAACAACAGCAAATACAGGTGCAAAGTCTAAACAAACTAGGGGCGCTTTCGGACTTCCACTATTTTCAGGCGAGATTCAAACACATATTTGGCAGGTTCAGGTTCCGCACTCGCAGTTGATTGGGAGGTATTATTTAACAAACCCGCTTCCATGAAAATATCGGACTTTTTTTGCGATAATGGGGAAATGCACTGGATAACAATATCATCTAATCTCCCTTATTTTTATTTTTTTAAAAAGATATTTATTGAAAATTTTTAGGATATAAACATACAACATACACAACATACACAACATACAAAAATAAACATACAAAATAATAAACAATTAAAAACACACTTCAATTTTCAGTAATATAACTTCCATATCCTTATTTCCTCCGACCTCCTCATACTTCCCTTCTTTGTATTCCAATTCAGTTTGTTGGTTCAGCAAATCCTTACCATAAAACTTTAACCCATTTATAATCCTTTTTTTTCATATCTCCTAAAACATTACAGCCGGAAACCACTTAATTTCTATCCAACATCTTTCTAACATTCATTGATTTTACAATATTTCCTTAAGTAGTCTTTAAATTTCTTCCAGTCTTCTTTCACCGACTCTTCTCCCTGGTCTCGGATTCTGCCAGTCATCTCAGCTAGTTCTATGCAGAATCTACCTTAAAACAAATCAGCGTTGAATGCTCACCCAGCAAGTCCTCTGGAAACACTCAGCAGCTGAAACCCACAATAACGTCAGAGAAAAACAAAGTGGCCACAAACAATTCAACCTTCATTCAAATGAGTAGCTAAAACAAAACAAAAAAGGTCATATTCCATTCCTTGAAAGGTGACAAAGTGGAAATTGCCTGAACACCCAGTTGTTGTGAAGGTGAATGAGATAATGAAATGCTATTATCTAATCTCAGGAACCGGTAAACTGCAGACTAAATGGATGGAAAGATACTCCCAGGATTTCAAGTTGTTCCTAAGAGAATAACAACAACAACAACAACAACAACAACAACAACAACAACAACAACAACAACAATAATAATAATAATTTATTTATATCCTGCCCATCTGGCGGCTTCCAACACAATATTAAAATACAGTAATGCATCAAACATTAAAAGCTTCCCTAAACATTTTAAAGCACTGAAAATGTGTACTGAGTGTTCTAAAACAGCACCATGATGTTCCTGACATCAGGCATATAATATGTAAGGCACAACATAAAAGGAAAAGGGGATGGGGAAGAAAGAAGAAAACCAGCAAATTCCGGCAACAAATTCTTCAAGTTACACAGCTATTCTAATAAAGATCAGTTTGAAAAGGAGAGGAAGGGCCAAATGGCAACTAGAGTAGGCCCACCTGTCCAGCTTATTTGACTGTGCAGTATACTCTCCCATATGCACTCCCACTGCTGGTTTGGGAAGCGGTGTACATATATGACATTAGCCACGACCTCTGTCTGTCATGCCATTTCTTATGAAACACTGCATTTTTGATGTGTTCTCCCTCAAACCACTTTTGATCCGAATTGAGAACATGAACAACCTGGCTGCTTTTTGAGCCAGCAATGTGTACGCAGCCTTTGTCTATGGCAGCCAAGTTGGATGGTTGTGTTATATGAATTCTAAGGTCTCAAATACAGAATAAATATTCATAAACCCACACATATGTGCGGGAGAGCAATCCTGAAGCTAGTTTAACTCCCCCAATAACCTCAAATATTCCTCTGCAGTAAGGGAGGCAAATAGGAAAAGCCTTCCCATTGTCTTTTCGCTTACAAATCCTGTCTTAAGGGCATATTTGTTTATGAACAGGGTGAGCCTGTGACCTGGATTCAGGAACTAAAGTACATTACAAAATAATGGCAAGGCTGCCCAGGTAACGCAATCAGCAGCCATTATCAGGTATCCTGGCAGACAGGATTTCTGCTGTAGACCGCCTCCTATGATGTATCTATGATGATTGCGGGTAGTGGTCTTTGGGTAAGGGGGTTTGGCAATGTCAAAAGTCTTTAAAGGTTGCTGCACACATTTATTCAGGGTCTTTCCCTCCTTGGAAGGGGGGGAAGGAACTCTGTAGCAACAGAACAGATATATAAATATCTGCCTTGTTTTCCACTGGATCCTGCCTCTATCCATTCTTCTCTGACCTATCAGGGACTTAGGAGACTCAGAGTCCCATGGGGAGCTGGGCAGCAAAAGCCAAACCCCAATTTTAACATCAGTTGCTAATGCATATAAGATGAGGGAGAGAGGTGGCAGGTGGTAAAGGTAAAGAGACCCCTGACCATTAGGTCCAGTCGTGGCCGACTGTGGGGTTGCAGCGCTCATCTCGCTTTATTGGTCGAGGGAGCCGGTGTACAGCTTCCGGGTCATGTGACCAGCATGACTAAGCCGCTTCTGGCGAACCAGAGTAGCGCACAAAAACACTGTTTACCTTCCCGCTGGAGCGGTACCTATTTATCTACTTGCACTTTGATGTGCTTTCGAACTGCTAAGTTGGCAGGAGCAGGGACCGAGCAATGGGAGCTCACCCCGTCACGGGGATTCAAACCACCGACCTTCTGATCGGCATGTCCTAGGCTCTGTGGTTTAACCTACAGCGCCACCCGCATCCCTCCACAGCGCCACCCTCTGCAGCAATTAAGTAATGTTCTTTTCAGAAGTAATGTTGTGAGCTTGACAGAAATGTACAATAGATGAGCCTTCCTGCTTTGGCTCATCTTCCTTTTTCTTTTTCTTTTTCTTTTTTTTCTATTTTTCTTTTTTCTTTTCTTTTATCTTTTCCATAGTTGCTTATGTTCTGTGTTATGTACTTTGATATTTTTTGTAGTTTTTAAAGTTTCCCCCCCCCCCCATTACTATTAAGGAATTTTCCTTTGTAATTTTGGTTGTCTATATATATATGTACCTGTTTAAAGCAAAATAAAAGTTTAAAAAAAACACCAAAAAAAAGTTCTTTTTCTGCTGCTCCCAATTCCTTGCCCAGAAACAACTGAGGTCTAAGAGATCATGCTAACCATTCCCTGCCTTGGAACCTTACAGGGAGAAAAGCTCACAGCAGGAGAAGCAGAAAGTGTTTGTTGAACGGCAGTCCTTGCTTGAGTGAGTATGTCCTTCCTTCTTTCTTGCTTGCTCCTGAAATAAAAAGAGGGCTACTAAGAGGGAGGCCCTCTTGTGCCATATATGTAACTTCCCAGTGAGTCCTTGGATGAGTTACTGGTGACTCAATAATATGAGGCAAAGCAGGCATGGCAAACGTGTGGCCTTCTAGATGCTGATAGTCAAAGAGTGAACTGGCAGTAGATCACACCGTTCAAAGTTGGAGTGAACTCTTAATTAGCAAAAAGCACAGTCTTCACAGACTTGCCTGAGTGTCAGGCCAAATGAGCACAGCAGCTCATCAAGTTGCCAAGACTGACAGACCCCGCCTCCCCACAGCTATCTAAGTCCCCTCCTTGCCAGGGCTTTCCCCAAGCAATCAGAGACTGTGCCTGTGTGCAGTCTGCTGCTGCTCCGCCCTCTTCAGCTCTCTTCTAGTTCTGGGAGTTGGGGAAGAAGGGAGCTTGTTGCAGCAGGAAGGGGTGACATCCATGACTCTTCACCGGCCTGACTCACCTCTGCCTCACAGCCTCCCTCTTCCCACTCGCTGGCTTCGGCTTCTGATTCTGGACTTCTCTCCGCCACAGAGATACTTAGCTCACCAAATCCTGTTACCTCTTCAACTTCCAACACCACCTCTTCCCAGTCTTCTCCCTCTGACCACTCGTCATTGTCCCTCCACAACTGCACAGACTCTGAGCCTTCTTCCTTTGGTGGGTCCCCAGCTGGTGCCTGCCACCCCGTTCCTCTGTGTCCAACCAGTCCATGACACTGATGAACTGCAACTCCCATCACTCCCGACTATTGGCCATCATGGCTGGGGCTGATGGGAGGAACATCTGGAGAGCTACGGGTTCCCCACCTTTAATGCAGAGAACTGCATGCCCAGGTGTGGCGATCAGGGTCCCCGGACATTTAACGGACTATTGATCCCTGTGCCACCACTGTGCTCGCTTCCCCGCTGCCACCAACCCGTTATTCTAGGGTACACACTGAGTCCAGACTGTTGTTTAAATTGAACCAAATAAACAAGTTTATTTTATAAGTATTAACAAGTTTAATCTGAAGAAGTGTGCATGCACGTATCTGAAGAAGTGTGCATGCACACGAAAGCTCATACCAAGAACTAACTTAGTTGGTCTTTAAGGTGCTACTGGAAGGAATTTTTTTATTTTGACTATGGCAGACCAACACGGCTACCTATCTGTAACAAGTTTATGATTTCTCAGATAATATTCTGGTCAGTTTCTTGACTTTAGTTTCTTTACTGGCCTATACCTTCCTAATAACTTCTGACTGATTATCTCAACTGTTTGACTGACTTCTCTTAACAGATTCTCTCACTCTCTCATATCAGACTAGCCCAACCCACAGACTTATCCTCTCTCTCTCTTCACTAACTCCAGACTAACTTCTCAACAACTCTAACTCCTCCCCTTGGGTTCCTATTGGTTAGTCATTTTACAATTAGTTAACCCTTTCCTTATGAACCCAGTATGATGTCACATACCTAGGAGGACAAACGCCACACCAGGTCATGTTAGATACCTCTGGGGCAAAGTCCTTTTTCTGAAGGCACCTGCTAGGAAAGAAGTAGGATCCCTATCGTACTACTTCAGACTTGGGCTGCATATGCATGCATTCCATTAAGCCGCCGCCACCACTGCTTTAGAGCTCACACGTTGGCAAACCTGTTCCCCTTCTCTTTTGCAGCGAGCTGCTGGATGTAGAGCACTTCCGCACCATCTACCACATGTTCGTGGCCATGCTCTGCGTCTTCGCTGTCAGCACCGTTGTTGTGGATTTCATTGATGAAGGACGGTATGGTTCAGCAATGGGGCTGGGGACAGGCGGGGCAGTATAGGGAGACTTGCATGGTAGAACAGTGGAGGGCAGCAGGGAGGAGGACTTGCAGCAAAATGCAACCCTCCCGGTCTCTGTATCAGGTCCATGGAGCTCTTCCCACACTTTCTGAGCAGCGCTCTCTGGGTGTTTCTGCCTGGCTGGAATTTGCCCTTGAACTGTGACAATGCCTCTTGCACACCGGGAATAACCAAGGGTCATCCAACCCACTGCAATGCAGCCATCTCAGCTAAACCATCCATGAAAGATGGCCATCCATCCATCTGGAGGGAGGATAGAGACAAGTGTGCGCGCGTGTGTGCAAAAACTATCCCACTGAACAGAGGTAAACATGTGCTTGCTGCTCGGCTCACTTTTAACTCTGACCTCGCCTGCTACGGGCCTGAAAAGTTGCCCAAAAGGGAAACTGGCTGGAAAACGTTGGAAAACGTTCCCTACCCCTGTCCAACGGAAAGGTTTGTGTGCTGTGATTTCCAATGCCTCTGGCTTGAGACCCAACTCACAGTCTTTAATTGGAACCTGTTGTCGCTTACCTGCTTGAATGACTCTCAGTGTGGGTTGCTGTGTCCTCAGTGGCTGCCTTTCCATCTTTCACAGCCTTGTCCTGGACTTCGAGCTCTTCATCTTTGCTTTCGGAAAGCTGCACGTGGCGCTCTTTGCCTGGCTCTGCATGTTCCTCTACACCCTAGTGGTCCCCTACAAAGCCCTGCAGATCTGGACTAGCTGCTTAAGGACTGTCCGGTTCCCCAAGCTCTTCACGGCGGCTGTGGTTGCGGCGCTGCTGCTCTGCCACACTGCTGCCCTGGGCTTCTATCCCATCCACACTGTAGTCAGCTACAAACTGGGGCCTGCCTCTCGTTTCATTGTCATCCTGGAGCAGGTGCAGTACTGTGACATCGTCATCACCAAGGGAGATAAACTCCCAAGCAGTCTGGTGGGTGGAGGGGGTGGCGCATCAGGGTCATTCAAGGGAGAGAGGGGTGCTTTGTAGGGGGGAGCTTAAGGGCGGTGGTGGCTTTTTCCCCATTGGTACTGGTAGGTCTGAAGGCAAGGAGACCAACAGTAAATGGAGCCAGAGAGCCAAGGACAAACAGAGCCAACTAAAGCTAGTTTTGATCCCCATTCTCTTCCCGGCTGGATTCTCAAAGCGCAGTGAGGTTTAGGAGCAGAAAGTTGCCACTGGCTATGCCACCTCCTAGACTGGTTGCAAGTAAGAAGGGAGGCTAAAGGTGGACTGAGGTTGGCAGGACAGTGCCCCATTCAACTTAGTATATCAGCCTCCATTGCTTAAGGGAAAACCAAACAGTGTCATTTGGGTTGAAATGGTTGAAATGGGGTTGAAATGAAATCCAGATGCCCAAAGCAGAGGTTCCAGGCATGTGAACAGGCAGTGAAGAATATAAACACCTGCAGTGGTACAGATGTATATTTCTATATATGGGCTGGAGGTGTGCCACACATCTGACATTTGGCTATGGAACAATCTTGCTCTTGGTTTAAAGGCATACACATCTGCTGGGGCCGGCCCTCCTGTTATGTAGAGGTAATCGCCTCAGGCAGCTGCTTTTGAGTGGTAGCAAGTTCTTGTTGCTGCTATCACTATAATCAGTAACACATAACCGCAACGGCACATTTCTTATTTATTAAAAGCCTTTCTAAGCAACCTGATATTTTACAGTTGGCCTCAGGTTCAATTCTGGGCGGGACCTCAGTCAGTGTGGACAGTTCTGAGAGCTAGATGAGCAAGCGGTCTGACTCTGCATAAGGAGCAGCTTCCTATGCTGTGGGAAGCCGGTGTGGTCAGCAGCCTGGAGGAAAGCAAAGCAGGCAATTGAGACGGAAAGTTAGCAAGTGGTCAAGCTGATATGTAGCCAAGTGGTGACCGGGGGCCAGTCATCCAAGGGCAGCTCAGTCTGTGCCGGTCCAATAAGCTGCTCAGAATGAAGATACAGGCCATGGCAAAGAGCAGAACTCTATTGGCCCTCTGGGTCATGGGGCAGTAAGTTGGTAAGAAGAAGAAGAAGAGTTTGGATTTGATATCCCGCTTTATCGCTACCCGAAGGAGTCTCAAAGCATTCTCCTTTCCCTTCCTCCCCCACAACAAACACTCTGTGAGGTGAGTGGGGCTGAGAGACTTCAGAGAAGTGTGACTGGCCCAAGGTCACCCAGCAGCTGCAAATGGAGGAGCGGAGACGCGAACCCAGTTCACCAGATTACGAATCCACCGCTCTTAACCACTACACCACACTGGCTCTAAGCTGTAGTGCCACACTCTGGCTATCTTGGTGGTGGTGCAGGAAAAAGCAGACCTGCCGTTCCCTCCTCTGGCAGCAAGAGAAGGGTGCCAATCTGGGTCCTGCCACAGTCCCCCATTCAAGGCAGCCACACACCCAGCACATACTCAATTGTTCCCCCTGTTTCAGTGCTTGCTTCCCCCACCTGCTTAGATCCGGTTCCTCATGAAGAGCCATGCGTTCCTGCGTGAATCTGTGCCTCCGATCCTCCGCGCTGTGTCCCAAGATGGTGAGTTTGATTGCTGGGTGGTGGCATCTATGCCAGCCCTTCCATCAAGAGTGGGGGAACTTCAGGACCAGAAGAGTCAAATGCCAGAGGGTGTTACTACAAATACCTTCCTCTGCCTGCTACTGCAAAGCAAACGAAATCTCTGCTCAGTGCAAAGCTAAACAAGAGCTCTCTGTTTCCATCACTGAGTGCATAATCTCCCCTATCCACACACACCCTGATCGTTGCATAGGCTATCTTATTCAGCAATTTCTCTGAATAATTGGCATTGACCTCACACTTCAAAGCATATCTTTATCTTTGTGATCATGAGAGCTAGAAACTTTGCTTTTTGCACTCAGTTCAATGATTCTACAGTTACATCCTTCGCAGTATACACAAAGCCCTGGGTAAGTAAAGATAAAGGGATCCCTGACCATTAGGTCCAGTCGTGACCTACTCTGGGGTTGCGGTGCTCATCTCACTTTATTGGCCGAGGGAGCTGGCGTACAGCTTCCAGGTCATGTGGCCAGCATGACGAAGCCGCTTCTGGTGAACCAGAGCAGCGCACGGAAATGCTGTTTACCTTCCCTGCCGGAGCAGTACCTATTTATCTACTTGCACTTTGACGTGCTTTCGAACGGCTAGGTTGGCAGGAGCAGGGACCAAGCAACGGAAGCTCACCCCGTCGCAGTGATTCAAACCGCCAACCTTCTGATCGGCAAGTCCTAGGCTCTGTGGTTTGACCCACAGCGCCACCCGCATCCCTCAAAGCCCTGGGTATTTTATTCTAAAATGCCATTGCAGAAAATGGAAGGATCTGCACTTAGTGTACCATGTCAGAGCAAGTTCTACTAAGTTATTCCTTTTCTCATTGTGCAATACAACCCCACACCTCTTTGCTTCACAGTGCCCTCAGCTGCTCCTCTCTCTTTTTCCTTTCCAGGAAAAGGGCACCCACCTGAATTCTCAACATACCTGTATTTCCTCTTCTGCCCCACTTTGATCTACAGAGAGAGCTACCCAAGGCGAGTCCTCTTCACTCCATTCTCCCATTTTGCTCTTTAAAGACTTCCAGGGTCTCTAGCTTCAGTACAAGGGCACCCTGGGTCAGAAAAGGAGCAAAACTGGCAGAGCTTCAGAATCCAGGATGCTTTTAAAGTATCCCAAAGTAAAGCAGGAGTGTGCTGTTGCTGGTTTTCAAAGAATTCCTTTGTATCTTTTTCCTGTTCTTTCTGTTGTTAGCGAGTCCTTAAGAAGTGCTGAGTTTAAGCAGCAAATTGGTGCTTCGGGGTTTTTAAAATGTAGTTGTTCCTTGGCTGTTATAGGGGTGTGATCTGATGTTGCTGTAAGTCCAGTATCTGCTCTTGGTAGACTTCCCTTTAAAGTACCAGAAATCCTAATGCAATCCATTCTAGTATAGGTTTTCTGGTATGGTCTTTATTAGGGCTTTTAAAATTTAATTCCACCCGATCAGGAGGAGAGCTTCATGCTAGAAGGCTATGATCGCTCAGTGATGACATCACTCCCCCCTAAGATTCCGTGGTGCTTCCCACACCTGTCTTGGGGAGTAGTATATCCATCATTCTTCCCAAATAGAGGAAACTGTACTCCTGTAAGGAGGAAACCTCCACACAGTGCCTTCTCTTTTCCTTGTAGGACACCTTATGTGCGCTGGAGGTACGTCATCAATAACTTTGCTAAGGTGAGAGGCGCAAAACGATGATTCCATTGGCTGGTCGTTACATCTGGCCTCTCTGTGGACGAAAAGGGTTCTTGGGGTCATGGGATAGCCCCATGAGCCTAAGATGAATGGTTCCAAGTTTCAGGAATCCTAGGTACAGATCCCTTTGGTGGGTGGCCCTCATGGGCTTACCTAGCAGTGGTGGCACAGGCAGCAGCAACACTCCACGCTGGATGGCTGAAGGCTGCCAATTTAATGTCCCACAATGCTTCAGGGCAGTGCTCTGTTGGGAGCATTGTGGGAAATTAAAATGGCAAGGAGATCTAGCCACTTAGAGCAAGTCCTGAAGGAGATGTTGACACCAGCTCTGAGCCCAAGACACACCCACTGCAGTGGGACAGAACTTTCCCCTTTCTGTTCTGCAGGTTCTTGGGTGCTTGTTTTACGGGTACTTCATCCTGGAGCGCCTCTGCATCCCTGTCTTCAACAACATGAGCAAGCAGCCCTTCAGCACCAAAACCCTGGTGCTCTCCATCTTCAACGCAACGTTACCAGGTAGGTGAGCAGAGCAGCAGCTCTGGTTTGCATGGGGGCACAAGGGATGGACGTCGGCCAGAAAATAAAACAGTGGGAAGCAGTGAAGTCATCTTGAGTCGCTGGAAACCTGGTGACCTGTGGGATCGTCTTCATTCCCCCCACACACACCTCTTAGTCCCTCCCATTAACCACCCACATTGCCTCAGCCTTCTTCCTTCTCTATTGTCACACTCTGAGAATGACCAGTAATGTCCTTCTCCTGTTTGTTCCTGACTTCCAGTAGTCAGAGGTTTATGTGTGTCAGTGATGTCAGCACGCCGGGGGGCATGATGATGTCACACGTGCATGCCCTGCCCTGGTGAAGGCGCACAGCCCCAGGCACCCACAGCCATGGGGCCAAGCCAGAACTGCTGGTCAGGAGACCCCCCAGAACTGCACACAGAGTAAAGATTGAATGGATTGTTCTAACTTGCAAGCTGAAATGCTTGTGCTGGTGGAACAAGTGCCACAGCACTATGCTGAATTCCTCTTCTCCTTCGCTGTATGTATTTATTATTTATTATTTATTATTCATGCTTTTAGATTCCAAGGAGCTCAAGCTGGCCCATGTGGTCCTCCCTCTCCTCATTTAATCCCCACAACAACCCTGTGAGGTAGATTAGGCTGAGAGGCTGTGGCTGGCCTAAGGTCACCCAGTGAGCTCCATGGCTTAGTGGGCATTCGAACCCTAGTTCATCGCTATAACCGCTACACAACACTGTCTCTAATAATGGTAGGGCATGCCCCTGCTGAAGAGGCAAAGATTAAAATTGCAAGTGCTTCATATACAGTACTCCGTTGTGGTGAAAACTGATCCAATGCAGCCTAAACCTGTAGTGGAACGCCCTCCCTTCAGATGTGAAGGAAATAAGCAGCTATCCTACCTTTAAAAGACATCTGAAGGCAGCCCTCTTTCGGGAAGTTTTTAATATTTAATGCTGTATTGTTTTTAACACTTGATTGGAAGCCGCCCAGAGTGGCTGGGGAGACTCAGCCAGATGGGCGGGGTATGAATAATAAATAATTATTATTATTATTATTATTATTATTATTATTATTATTATTTGATTGTACTGCAATCTTACACATCCCTTGCATGGTTCTTGTCCCCCCCCCCATCTGTACACTCATTTCCTCCTCCATATGTCTCTCCTCACAGGGACCTTTCTGCTGCTTTTGGCATTTTTTGCTTTCCTGCACTGCTGGCTGAATGCCTTTGCTGAGATGCTGCGCTTTGCTGACCGGATGTTCTACAAGGTGATTGGCAGGGGAAGGGCAGGGAGGAGGTTGGACTGCTTACCGTATTTTTTGCTCTATGGGATGCACTTTTTCCCCTCCAAAAATTAAGGGGAAATGTGTGTGCGTCCTATAGAGCGAATGCAGGCTCCTTGGCTTCAGCGATAGCAAAGCGAAGCCTCCGAAGTGCAGAGGGAGCGCTCCTTCCACGCTCCGGAGGCTTCACGTTGCTTTCGCTGAAGCCTGGAGAGCGAAAGGGGTCAGTGTGCACCGACCCCTCTCGCTCTCCAGGCTTCAGGGATAGCCGCCTGAAGCCTTCAGAGTGCAACGCAGGTTCCCGCTGCACTCCGCAGGCTTTGGGTTCCTTTTGCTGAAGCCAGGAGAGCAAGACTCTCCTGGCTTCAGCAGAGAGGGAGAGCTGCGCAGCGCCCCTTCAGCCAAGTGGGAGGAGAAATGGAAGGGGCTCCGTTTCTCCTGCCGCTTCACTAAAGGGGCGCTGAGCAAAGAGGGGGAGAATTTTTTTTTCTTGTTCTCCCCCTCTAAAACAAGGTGTGCCCTATGGTCCGGTGTGTCCTATAGAGCAAAAACTACAGTATATTCCATCCCATCAGACACACATAGTGGGTCATTTGGCTTCCTGGGAATGTCAGCTTTCAAATTTTGCCTTCATAGTTACAAGCAGCGCTGTTTTTCTAGAAAAAGAGGTGCCGGAACTCACCATGAACTCCTTCCTTGTTCTTTTATTATGGCAACGGTGTCTGCCTGAGACGTATGGGAACTGAGTTCCGGCTGGGAGAAAAAGCCCAGGTTACAAGCAAACAAAAAGCCAAAATAGCTGCACATGCAAAGGCAGAGACTGCCTAAGGCGTTGAAATTAAAGGCAAGGTAAAGGTAAAGGTACCCCTGACCATTAGGTCCAGTTGTGGACGACTCTGGGGTTGCGGCGCTCATCTCACTTTACTAGCCAAGGGAGCTGGTGTTTGTCCGCAGACAGTTTTTCCGGGTCATGTGGCCAGCATGACTAAGCCACTTCTGGTGAACCAGAACAGTGCACGGCAAAGTCATGTGCTCAGTCATTAGTAGCCACATCACACTGAACAGGCTTGTTTAGCTTCTGAAAAATTGAGCTGCCAATTATACCTGAACAACTTTTCAACTGACATAGCACAACTAGCATTCTGGCTGCAAAACAGTTTTGAATAATCCATTCCAAACAGCCATTTTGTTGAGGGCAAGAGTTGGATTCTCACGGCATCAAAGACTGCCATCTATGGCAGGGGTGCTAGCAGAGAAATGTGAAGAGAGGCAGTCTGGAGCTGAAATGCCAGGGTATGGTTTGTGTTATGTACTGAAGTTCTCACCCTGGGCCAGCAGGGGGATACTGTAGATAGTTATGCAAATGAAGGATCGAAAGTGGCGTCAGTGATTGGATCGTTTGTATGCAAATGAAGGATCGAAAGTGACGTTCAGTGATTGGATAGTTTTAGAAAGTTGCTACAGTTACGTTGTTCTGGAGCTCTATATAAGCAGGCTGACTGAGCTCTTCAGTTCAGTTCTGTTCTGGCCTGTGAATAAAGAAGAGCTGTTTGAAGAATCGCTGTGTCGTCTGATATGTTCACCCACAACTTAACAGTTTGCAAAAGGGTTTTGCATACAGGGAGTTGCTGCTGAGGCATTGCAGCAGAGAATGGGTAGGGGGACACAAAGAGGTGACCAGCAGCCATAGATGCCCTTGTCTATAGCCCCCCAAAATGTGGAGACAGGCTGTGGCTGCTAGATGGTGGCAAACTGCATTCTGTGCAGCAGGCACAGGGAACCTTTGTCCCTCCAGGTGTTGCTGAACTACAACTCCCATCAACCCTGGCAAGCATGGCCAACAGTGGGATGGTGGTGGGAGTTGTAGTTCAGCAACATCTGGAAGGGCAAAGGTTCCCTACGCCTGCTGTACATGCTCAGGTGCACTCTTTTTTCTATTACTATTTCATGTACAGTCACATTTGGTGCCTGTATCCAACTTAAGTCTTATGGTTGACTTATGGTTGAATCAACTCTGATAGAGCAGGCTATAGAGAGTGGGCAAAGATGAGCATTTGTCATCTGTGTCCAGGACAACTGTTTACCAGCTTCAACTGGTACGTAGGCTGAGACCCTATCTGCCTGCGAACTGCTTTGCCACAGTGGTGCATGCTCTGGTTATCTCCGGCTTGGACTACTGCAATGCCCTCTACGTGGGGCTACCTTTGAAGGTGACGCGGAAACTACAACTAATCCAGAATGCGGCAGCTAGACTGGTGACTGAGAGCAGCCGTCGAGACCACATTAACACCAGTCTTGAAAGACCTACATTGGCTCCCAGTATGTTTCTGAGCACAATTCAAAGTGTTGGTGCTGACCTTGAAAGCCCTAAACGGCCTCGGTCCAGTATATCTGAAGGAGTGTCTTCAACCCCATCGTTCTTACCTGGACACTGAGGTCCAGCACCGAGGGCCTTCTGGCGGTTCCCTCACTGCGAGAAGCCAAGTTACAGGGAACCAGGCAGAGGGCCTTCTCGGTAGTGGCGCCCTCCCTGTGGAACGCCCTCCCACCAGATGTCAAAGAGAAGAACAACTACCAGACTTTTAGAAGACATCTGAAGGCAGCCCTGTTTAGGGAAGCTTTTAATGTTTGATGTATTACAGTATTTTAATATTTTTTCTGGAAGCCACCCAGAGTGGCTGGGGAAGCCCAGCCAGATGGGCGGGGTATAAATAATAAATTATTATTATTATTATTAAAGGAACTGGCCACACAGGGCACACTGGCCAGGGAGCACCTTCTCTCCTGCAGGCTGCCTGAACATCTGTGGCCCAAAATCTTCTGGGGAGCGATGATGCCCAGTGTGGCACAGCTATCCAGATTCACAATTGCACCTCCCTCTTTCTATCCTAGGACTGGTGGAATTCCACATCATTCTCTACATATTACCGGACGTGGAATGTGGTTGTACATGACTGGCTCTACTACTATATCTATCAAGAACTTGTGTGGGTAGGTAAGGCTTTTGGGGGAGGAAACAGGTGTGTTGCACTGTTTGCTTCCTTTGGAGCTCAATCTGCTGTTTCTTTGCCCCTCTTCCACCCCAGGGTTTCCTTTACTGCCCCAAACTGCACAGGCTTCATTCTCCAGGATCTCCCTAAAGGACCCCTGTTATGTACTGAAGTTCTCACCCTGGGCCAGCAGGGGGATACTGTAGATAGTTTTCACTCAGGTCCGCATATGCAAATAAGGAATTGAAAGTGACGTTCAGGGATTGGATTGTTACAGAAAGTGGTTACTGTTGCTTTGTAGTTGAGCTCTATATAAGCAGGTTGGCTGAACCCTTCACTTCAGTTCTGTTCTGGCCTGCGAATAAACAAGAGCCAGTGGCATAGCGTGGGGGGTGCAGGGGGGGCCGGCCGCACCGGGCGCAACATCTGGGGGTTAGGGTTAGGGGGCGCAAATCCACGGGTTAGGGGGCGCAAATCCACGGGTTAGGGGGCGCAAATTACTTGCCTTGCCCCGGGTGCTGACAACCCACGCTACGCCACTGACAAGAGCTGTCTGAAGAATCGCTGTGTCATCTGATATGTTCACCCACAACTTAACAACCCCTCTGCCAGGGTGCCCCCCCCCCGCAACATTCCGTGGGTGCAGTAAGAGTGCATTAGTGGTGGATTTATACTGGACCATCCACACATCGTTTCACATTATTAGTTATTCTGTGATGCTTCCTCCACATTACTGCACAAATGTCACCTGGAAGGTCATGCTCCACTTAAAAAAAAAAAAGATTTGTTGGGGGGATGTCTTCAACAGGTGCCCAATGAACCAGAGGGTGTTTTCAGGGTGTGAGACTGTGGAAAGGGGAAACCTCCCAAGTGGGAGCTAGAAACACTCACTTATTTGAATGTGGATTGTAGATTAGGGTATAATTAGAGAAATATACTCAGTCTCGAGTGTGGATTTCATGCTGTTTATTCAGCTCAGAGTAGTGAGGAATGGAAGTTCCCCTGAAATGTCTGCTTTATATACATTATTTACACAATGGGCCCCACATGATTGGCTAATTCCGGCATTCTCATGTAGGCCAATCAGGTTGCGGATTCACTTCTACCTGGAGTTGGATTGGGTGGCTCCTGCGGACCAATCAGACTGCTGCATTCTGAATCCTATTGTTCTAGGCCCAATCAGACTGCTGCATTCTGGATCCTATTGTTCTAGGACCAATCAGACTGCTGCAATTTGGATCCTATTCAACTCAGTACATAACAATTAGAATAATTTTTTCTTCCTTTGCCTTCCTCTCTTTTGTCCTTTCTTTCTTTCTTTCTTTCTTTCTTTCTTTCTTTCTTTCTTTCTTTCTGAATTCATTTGTTCTAGATATAATTTTATCATACAGTGGTGCCTCGCAAGACGAAATTAATCCGTTCCGCGAGTCTCTTCGTCTAGCGGTTTTTTCGTCTTGCGAAGCAACCCTATTAGCGGCTTAGTGGATTAGCGCTATTAGCGGTTTAGCAGCTATTAAAGGCTTAGCGGCTATTAAAGGCTTAGCGGATTAGCGGCTAAAAGGCTATTAGCGGCTTAGAAAAAGGGGGGGAGCGGAAAAAAATCGGAACACTTGCAAGACGTTTTCGTCTTGCAAAGAAAGCCCATAGGGAAAATCCACTTGCGAAGCAGCTCAAAAACGGAAAACCCTTTCGTCTAGCGGGTTTTCCGTCTTGCGAGGCATTGGTCTGGCGGGGCACCACTGTATTGTGAAAACTTTAATCAAAAAATTCTGAAGCAAGAAACAGGTGCCCAAAGGACAATAGGGAGGGTGTTTGCCGGATAAGTCTTTTTTTACCGCTCATGCCAAAGACCAGGATCTTTTGCATACAAAGAAAACTACAAAATGAAGGTTCCAGATACACCTTTGTGGATGGGGTTTTTGCAAGTTAGTGGATGCCACTCCTTGTCCCCATAAAATAACCTGGGAGGAAAGTACCATATTTTTTGTTCTATAAGATGCACCAGACCATAAGACGTACCGAGTTTTTGGAGGAGGAAAACAAGAAAAAAAATATTGTGGATCTCAGAAGCCAGAACAAGAGGGATTGCAGTGCAGCGAAAGCAGCAATCACTCTTGCTGTTCTGGCTTCTGGGATAGCTGCGCAGCCTGCATTTGCGTCATAAGACACACACACATTTCCCCTTACTATTTAGGAGGGGAAAAGTGAGTCTTATAGAACAAAAAATACAGTACTTCCAAAGTGTAAGTAAGGGTGAAGTATTTGCTGTAACTGCTCTGTGTCTTTCCTCACCTGAAGCAGTTTGCCAAAGGGGCAGAGCTTCCCACCAGGTGCCTCTCCGTACAGGGAGGGAGAAGTGGAGGGGCGAGGCGGTGCAAACGCCAATCTGCCATTCCTGCTGATGCATTGCACCATGCCAACTTCCCTGCTGCCTCACTCCTCTCCCAGTAAGCAACAACAGCACACCTGTCGGGAAGTTAAGTGTCGCGGCTCCACCCCACCTGGCAAGCTGTTTCCGTTCTTCACTTTTCACTAGAGAGTGAACACAACATGGGCTGTTTCATGTACAAAACCTGCAACTGACCTGTGCCCTTTGCTCCTTCCAGCTCCTCAGAGGAAGAGCCCGGGTTGGGGCAATGCTGTTTGCCTTCATCGTCTCAGCAGTCGTCCACGAATACGTCTTCACCGTGTGCTTTGGCTTCTTCTACCCTGTCATGTTCACCCTCTTTGCCTTCTTTGGAGGTCAGTACTGCCTCAGAAATCCATCTGAGCAGAAACCACACCACCCCAGACTTGAGCACCGTCAAACTCTTGCAGTACGAAACAGAAAAGACATTGTTTTCTTACGTTCTTAAACAGCCCCGTGTGGTGCAAGGGAGCTTTTTAACCTCACACACACATTACATGCACCAGTCTTCCCCTCCAGGATTCATCCCATAGGCTGTTATTTCGCCCTCCCACCCCCTGCTCACACTCCAGGTCCCCTCCAGGCAGTTTCAGATGGTTCAAAAACATTGCTTTTCATTTTCACTTACCGTATTTTTCGTCCTATAGGGCGCACCGGCCCATAGGACGCACCTCGTTTTGGGGGGGGGGAATGAATAAAAAAAATTATTCCCCCCCCCACCGCGGCTGCCGCCCCAAGCCTTGCGCACACCTGCCCGAAGCACGGGGCACCCTCCGGAGGGCTCCCCGTGCTTCGGGCAACAGGCTGCCGCCCTAAGCCTCGCGCGCTCGGCGGGACCTCCTGCCGGTCGTGCAAGGCTTGCAGACACTCGCCGGGGCTGCAGGCTGCTGCCCGCAAGCCTTGTGAGCCCGCGGGAACTCCTGCCGGGCTTGCAAGGCTTGCGGATAGCTTCCTGAAGCCTGGAGAGAGAAAGGGGTCGGTGCGCACTGACCCCTCTCGCTCTCCAGGCTTCAGCCAAAGCCTGCATTCGCCCCATAGGACGCACACACATTTCCCCTTCATTTTTGGAGGGGAAAAAGTGCGTCCTATGGGGCGAAAAATACGGTACTCATTGGACCTCCAGTGTACAGTGGTAGCTCAGGTTAAGTACTTAATTCGTTCCGGAGGTCCGTACTTAACCTGAAACTGTTCTTAACCTGAAGCAGCACTTTAGCTAATGGGGCCTCCTGCTGCTGCCGTGCATGATTTCTGTTCCCATCCTGAAGCAAAGTTCTTAACCTGAAGCAGTATTTCTGGGTTAAGGTAAAGGTAAAGGGACCCCTGACCATTAGGTCTGGTCGTGGACGACTCTGGGGTTGCGGCGCTCATCTCGCTTTATTGGCTGAGGGAGCCGGCGTACAGCTTCCGGGTCATGTGGCCAGCATGACTAAGCCACTTCTGGCAAACCAGAGCAGCGCACGGAAACGCCATTTACCTTCCCGCTGGAGTGGTAGCTATTTATCTACTTGCACTTTGCCGTGCTTTCGAACTGCTAGGTTGGCAGGAGCAGGGACCCAGCAACGGGAGCTCATCCCGTCGTGGGGATTCAAACCGCCGGCCTTCTGATCAGCAAGTCCTAGGCTCTGTGGTTTAACCCACAACGCCACCTGCGTCCCATATTTCTGGGTTGGCGGAGTCTGTAACCTGAAGCGTATGTAACCTGAAGCGTATATAACCCGAAGTACCACTGTATGCAGAAGTCTGTATTTCGAAACCATGGCCATACATTTTGGGTGGCCCCGTTTCACTTCCAAATGTGACAGTGCGCTCAAGCATTCAAGTTCACTATTGAACTAAGGATAGTGCAACCTGAAGTGCTCCTGTTCAGAGTCGCTGTCAGTGATGCCATGCACTTTTTCCAGGACACTCCATTCCATGCCCCTTCCTTCCCAGGTTTTTCACATCCACCTACAAGCCACACAATGTTTGCAGCCACTGAGCATGCTCAGTGCTATCCTCATTGGGCTGGTGTTTAGCAGGGGGAAATAACCCCAAAGCTTCCCCCCCAAAAAAATATTTTTTCCTGCTTCTTCAAACTTTGGCCTTCCCCTGAGCCTGCTGATACCTTCCTCATGCTTCTCAGGAGCCATTTGGGTTGCAAAGCTGCCATAGCTCAACATCGGAGCTTGTTATTGATATATAATGACACATCTGAATGCCTGCAAGTTAGAATAATATGCTCTGTTCCCAAATTAGTTTCAGCTCTGCAGGAAGTGAGAATTGCTATTCCTCCAAGTTCTAGGAATGAAGGGTGGCATAAGGGCCATAGTTCAGTGGTTTGGAGCATCTGCTATGCCTGTAAAAGGCCCCAGCTTCAGTTCCCAGCATCTCCAGGGAATGCCCCATCTGAAACCCTGGAGAGCTGCTGCCAATCAGTGTTGGTAGTATGGAGCTAAATGGACCAATAATCTGATTCACATTCCTATGTCACTATGGACCAGGGCGCTGCTCTGTCGCAGAGGTTCCCAGAAACTGGCAGGTGAGAAATACCTTTGGTCCAGTGTGGTCTGGACTGTGCCCAACTAACCTTTTCTCCTGGTCTTCTTCGCAGTGATCTTTAACTTCATCCTCAATGATAAGAGAACAAGCCCCGTTTGGAACGTCATCATGTGGACATTCCTGTATGTGGGCCAAGGAATCCAGGTCTGCCTGTACTGCCAAGAGTGGTATGCCCAAATCCACTGCCCGCTCAAAGAGGTGAGCATGCAGACTGGCTTGTGGGTGTAGAACGAGCCCTCAGTTCCTCCCATGTAGCAACTTGCAGAAGGCACAGCCAAAGGCCTTTTGCTGCCTGAAGAACTCCCAGTTCTGTCCACTTCCTGTACCTCCCCATCTGCTGCCTGAGGCAGCTGCCTCACAGCAGGGCCAGCCCTGCTATCAGGGATCAAAAGTCCCCAAGCCTGATTAGCACCGATTAGCACACATAAAGGCTCCACAATCCTGTGCAGTTCTGCCATAGTATCAATAACATGGTTTCCAAGCACATCAGTAAATGGCAAAATCCACATAGAATCTTGTAGCATCTTGAATAATAAGTGTGCTTGCAGGTTTTGCGGTGTCCACACAATGTTGTTGCCATAAAAATGCTGGCCTGCATTCACACCCAGTCAATTTGGATTTACAGTGGTACCTTGGGTACCACTCTGGGTACCGCTCTGCTGCCGGAGCACGATTTCTGTTCTCATCCTGAAGCAACGTTCTTAACCCGAGGTACCACTGTACTCTTCCCAGGAGAAATACTGTAACTCCCCCCCCCCCCGTTCTGTTCCAATTAAACCTTCTCTACCTGAGACCCTGGGGAAACCCTTCGAGTCAAAATAGACAATACAGTGGTACCTCAGGTTACATACGCTTCAGGTTACAGACTCCGCTAACCCAGAAATAGTGCTTTAGGTTAAGAACTTTGCTTCAGGATGAGAACAGAAATCGTGTTCTGGCGCTGGTGCGGCGGCTGCAGGAGGCCCCATTAGCTAAAGTGGTGCTTCAGGTTAAGAACAGTTTCAGGTTAAGAACGGACCTCTGGAACAAATTAAGTACTTAACCTGAGGTACCACTGTATAGGCTATTTCACAGGTGGCCAAACCTTGAGATAGCTCAATGACCTGCTTTCAGTACTAAAACCCTGCCTGGAAACTCCCTGCCAAATTTATTATGATGTAAGTGTTCCTGGGCTAGAGCCCATTTCATTATATTATGCCATAATGCTCATAATAGAATGAAATGGGCTTATAAAGTGTGACTCCGTGCAGTAGCATAAATTGCCACCATATCGACCTAGATCTAACCACCAGTGAAAGGCATGACTTTGTGTATTCCTTTTTGTCTTGTCAAAGTCCTTTCCTTTTCTGATTCTGGCCCTTAGTGATGTTTGTTGTTGTTTTCTGCCTTTCAGAGGACTTTCTGGGGGATAGTGACTCCACGTTCTTGGTCCTGTCGCTCCTAGGTCAATGCCAACTACCTTTGAGAAGCCACCTTCCCCATCCCTTTGCTCCAAACAGATCTTCCTGGACTCACACTCTGGCCATTAGAGGAGTCGGAGCCCAACATCTTCAGAGGAGGGTTAGGTTGTCCATACTTACTGCTGACTCAAATTCAAGTACCCAGCATTGACTGACTAATCCTTTCCCCAGCATAGCAAGAAGGTGATTTACCTGTCCACTGTTGTTGCTTGATTCCAGCATCTACGTAATACTTCAAAGTTTGCCTACTCAGTTTATTCATGGCTGTTTTCTACTTTAAAAAATAAAATTCTGTGCACACAAGTAATTCGGATTCTGCTCTCAGAAATGTGGAGTTCTGCATCATTCATATACTATGTGAATCGCTACCTTTTGTTTTTTGTTTCGGTTATGCTTTTGCAGCTAAAGATATACAGCAAAATATATAACCAAAAAGGTTATGCCTTTGCAGCTAAAGATATACAGCATTTCCAGACATCCTGCTAAAATTACATGATTGTGTAGTCATTTTTTAAAAGAACCCGTGCCCTGGCTATCAGCTGTTTTCTGGGAAATGTGGCCTGGAATGGGCTGCCACAGCTGCTTGGGGCTCAGCTGGCTGAGCTGAAACTGGCTGATCCGAGGCTGGTGTAAGTTCAAAAAGGGGTCCCTTCTTGTTCAGCTCAGCTACCTTACCAGGCAATCCAGAGTAGAACACTATTTTAAAGGCTGGTTTTCCCTCGGCCAGCGACACAGGTGGCGCTGTGAGTTAAACCACAGAGCCTAGGACTTGCCGATCAGAAGGTTGGCGGTTCGAATCCCTGTGATGGGGTGAGCTCCCGTTGCTCGGTCCCTGCTCCTGCCAACCTAGCAGTTCAAAAGCACGTCAAAGTGCAAGTAGATAAATAGGTACCGCTCCGGCGGGAAGGTAAACGGCGTTTCCGTGCACTGCTCTTGTTCACCAGAAGTGGTTTAGTCATGCTGGCCGCCGGCTCCCTCGGCCAATAAAGCAAGATGAGCACTGCAACCCCAGAATCGGCCACGACTGGACCTAATGGTCAGGGGTCCCTTTACCTTTCCCTCTGCCAGGCTTAGACAGAGAGGGCTGCTGATGAACACACTTTGAATCTTACGTAACATTACTTGAATTACAGATAGGTAGCCGTGTTGGTCTGCCATAGTCAAAATAAAAAATTCCTTCCAGTAGCACCTTAAAGACCAACTAAGTTAGTTCTTGGCAGTGGCGTAGCGTGGGGGGTGCCAGGGGGGCCGGCCGCACCGGGCGCAACATGGGCGGGGGGCGCGCTCGCACTAGCAGCTCTCTGCCCCTACTAAAATCCATGGGTTAGGGAGCCCGCGCTCGCTCGGCTTGGCGAGGAGGTCGCGGAAGGGGGAGAGCGAAGCCTTCTGCCGCGGGCAAAAAAGGAGAGGAAGCCGGGCGGGCGGGCAGGCGGGCTGGCTGGCTGGGGTCTGGCTGCGCCTGCTGCTGCCTTTGCCGCTGCTGCCGGGGCTTTGACAGCTTGGCGAGCGGAGGGAGAGGAGCTTTATGGTAATTGCGGCTCTCTCTCCACTGGCCGCCTGGGTAGTGAGCCGAGCTGAGCAGGGAGTCTGGCGAGGGGGCGGGAAGAGACTTTTCCACCTCGCCTGGTCAAAAAGGAGAGCGGAGTCTCCTCAGGGCGCCCTCAGGCAGGGCAGGGCAAGGCAAGCAGAGCGAGGAGGAGAGAGAGGGGAAGGGGGGGGGAAGCAGCCAGGAAACGCTGCGGCGTGGTCTGGAGGAGGAATCAATTAAGGAGAGAAAGCGAAAAGCCTTGGAGAAAGGGAAAAAAGGAAAGAAAAGAGGCAGCTCCAGGAGAGCGCGGGGGGAAGAGAAGCCTCGCTGCTGCTGCTGCTGCTGCTTGGGAGAGTAAATTACTGTACTTGCCTTGCCCCGGGTTAGGGGGCGCAAATTAATTGCCTTGCCCCGGGTTAGGGGGCGCAAATTACTTGCCTTGCCCCGGGTGCTGATAACCCACGCTACGCCGCTGGTTCTTGGTATGAGCTTGGTATGAGAAGTGTGCATGCACGCGAAAGCTCATACCAAGAACTAACTTAGTTGGTCTTTAAGGTGCTACTGGAAGGAATTTTTTATTATTACTTGAATTGCCATTCAAGTGGTATGTGTGTGTTTTGTGATTATGTGGGCTGGGGTTACCTGCCCTCCACCCCCAATATTTCATTCAAGTTGGCACCCCTTGCGAGTCCAGTCTGAGGTGACTCCCCGCCCTAGCGGGAGATGCGCCGCGCATTAAACCTGGTACGTTTTGAGCGCAAAGGGCGCAAATTGCAGCCCTCCCCCGTAATTCTTTTCCGCTCCAGAACTGGAGCTCGCGTGCAGATCCTTAGACAGAAATTGCTTTCTTGATTGGGGCCTCCACCCTGACTCTGATTCTGAAGATGCAGGCCTTGTGGAAATTTCCCAGCTGCTGTTTCCAAATGCCCTTGTGGGAAGAGAATATGGGTTGATGGTGATAGAACTCTTCCGAGATCCGATGACCAACATAAAGGATTACCAACAAGACCGGCGGAAAGGGACTGAAAGAGACTTGAAAGCCTCGGACGTGAGGAACCCAGGCTAAGAACGGATATTTTGGACATGTATTGGGAAAGGACGAAAACCGGGGATGGGAGGGAGGGAAGATTGGAATTTTAAAAACACTCAAGACCTTTGGGTTTAGTTAATATGACCTTCATCTAAGATAAAATGGGAAATCGATGGAAGGGAATTTGAGTCCAACTTAGAAAAAACTTTTTTTTTTTAATAAAAGATAATATTAAGATGGTTAAGAGGAGAAATACCAATTTGCTGACACAATTTTGGGAATTGGGATGCATGAGGGGGGGTGGGGGGAAGTCAGGGAACAGGGTTAGGAAAGTAGGATTTTCTGAAATTATACATGTTTTTGTCTTTTGTCTTTTTTGTGTGTATTTTGTCTATATAAAAGGTGAAAAACCAATAAAAATTTTGGAAAAAAAAAGAAATTGCTTTCTTGATTTCAGCAGCCCAATCTAGGGAGGGGGGGTGCTTTTACTTGTTGCTGCTCAAGACGCTGATGAAGAGCTGGAAAAGTCTCTGTTGATCATCTACCACTACAAATCATCCGAAGATCATCCCCACCTACTTTCTGCCCATCCCTGAAAAAAATCCACCCTAGTCCGCTCCCGTGGAAAAATAAACCCCTCCCACCCCCGCAGCCTTGGCACCGCCCCGCCCCAACTTCCTGGACTCGAGGCTGCATCTCCCGTTCCACCAAATCGAAAGCGGCCGCGCAGCAGCCCTGTTGCAGCCCTCCTTTCCGCGCGCCCTCTGCTGCTCACGTCACTAGGGAGGGGATTTCCCGCGCGGTCCTTTGTCTTGGATAAGTGTGTGTGTGTGTGTTTTTATCTGGACTGGGCAACCGCTCCTTCCATGGCGGCTGCGAGAGAGCGGTTGCTGCAGATCCTCGAGGATCTGACGGACGAAGAGCTCCGCAAATTCGTCTTCTACCTGGAATCCATCCCGGACCAATCTGTCCGAATCCCTCGAGGGAAGCTGGATAAAGCCTCGCCGGTCGAGCTAGCCGAGCTGCTTGCGCGCTATTTTCCCGAGAAAGAATTAGAAGTCGCCGCCCACGCGCTGGGAAAGATACCCAGGAGGGATCTTCTGCGGGATCTCCTACGCGACGTAGCAGGGGGCGATCGCCAGAGCGGAAGGGGGACCCCTGCCATGGAAGCCTCGATAGACCTCGTGGAAGCAGCTCCAGGTGAGTACTGTACAGGTGGGCACAGCCCGAACCCACAGGGAGAGCTCGGAGCAGGGAGGGGGTAGAGGTTTTGCTGTCTAGGACGGGGTGCCAACTGGAATAAAATATCGGGGAGGGCGGGTTAGCCCCGCCCCGCCCCACCGCACCCCACATAATCGATCATATGACATGGTGCACACTAACTATTTGAATGTGCTTCAACTTTGGGAGGGCCCGGCCCCCTCAAATGTTTTATTGGGGGGAGTTGGCTTCTATGGTCCAGGACGCCATTTTGTCTAGGGCAGGGGAAGAGAACCTGACGGCCTCCCCGCCCCGCCCGCCCCCGATGTTTGTGGGACTGTAACTCTCTTCATGCCTGATCATTGGCTGGGTGGGGCAGATGGGAGTTGAAGTCCAGCAACATCTGGAATCGCACAAGGAACTTCCAGGAAACGTTCAGAGTATGCTTCACAGCAAGCAAAACTACTCACACACATACAGTGGTGCCCCGCAAGACGGAAAACTCGCAAGACGGAAAACTCGCTAGACGAAAGAGTTTTCCGTTTTGGAGGTGCTTCGCAAAACAAATCTCCTATGGGCTTGCTTCGCAAGACGAAAATGTGGGTTCCTGTGGGTTTTTTCCCTCCCCCCCTTTTTCTAAGCCGCTAAGCCGCTTATCAGCTGATCCGATAAGCCGCTAAAAGCAGCTAATAGCGCTAATCCTCTAATCCTTCAATGGGCTTGCTTCACAAGACAAAAAAAAACCGCTAGACGAAGAGAATCACAGATTCTTTTCGTCTTGCGAGGCACCACTGTACATACAGAGGCAGACACTGTGCTCCAGTGTGGACCTAGCCAGGTAACATGCAATTTTTGCACTGGATTTTCTTCCCTTATCAAATTATTCCTGGATCTGGCAGGAATTGCAGGTTGCTGCTTAGATAAAGAGGACGTTTTGTAGATGTAAATAAATAGAGACCCAAGTAGCATCATAGCCACATTAAACTCCTTCCCTCTCTACTGGGATCTTGGTTTCCAACTGGGCAGGAAGTGGAAGGGTGGGGAGGGAAAGGATAGTCCATCTGGAGGTTTTGAGGTGTGTGCTTTGCCTGTACCCCCTCATCGCTTCCCGGAACGTTCCTCAAATGCCCTGGGTGCACCCTTGTTCCAGCACCTACACAGATAAAGAAAAAAATTCTAGCATCCAACTTAAATCTAGGACTCGGCCCCATACCAGGATGAGTGGGTGAGCTTCCACAACAGGTCTGAACCCTCACTAGAAATTCCAGCTCATATTATCTGGCAGGGATCCTGCACCTTTAACATCTGCACAACAAGCAGGAATTCACATGGGATAACTTTTCTGACATGGGAAGAACTTCACAGGTTGATTTTGGCTCGTGGTGCAGCTTTTAAAGCAGGAGGCGGAGTCTCTGGCCCTCTCAGATAGTGCTGGACTTAATTTCCCATCAGCACCAGGCAGCATGGCACAATGGTCAGGGTGTTGGGAGTTGCAGCCTAACAATAATCTGAAGGGCAGCAGATACCATATTTTTTGCTCCATAAGATTCACCTGACCATAAGATGCACCTAGTTTTTAGAGGGGGAATGCAAGGGGGGGGGTCTTTAACGGGAGCGCTGAGCAGAGCCTGTGTGCGTGGAGCGTGTGTGCGGCGCTTGGAGGCTGTTCCCCGAGGAGGGAGAAGGGCAGCCCATCACTGATGGATTGCCCTTCTCCCTCCTCGGGGAAAAGCCCCCAAGAGCCGCACACACGCTCCGCACAGCTCTTTAAAGGGAGCGCGGCTCTTGCTGGCTTTTGCACGAGGTGCGGGAAGGGACAGAGCGCGGCTAAGCCAGAAGATAGAACAGCAAGAGGGAGTGCTGCGCAGCGATCCCTCTCATTGTTCTGGCTTCTGGGATAGCCGCGCAGCCTGCATTCGCTTCATTAGATGCACACACATTTCCCCTTACTTTTTAGGAGGGAAAAACTGTGTCTTATAGAGCGAAAAATACGGTACCTTATCCTTTTCTTAAAGGCTCGTAAAGCGTTTTCCTCGCCTAGCCACTGCCTTGTATCTTGGTTGCTACTTGTTTTGTTATAAACATCTAAATACCCAGAGGAATACACAATAAAGCAAAGAATAAAAAGAAGGCATTGTTAAAAGACACAGCAAAAATCTCAGTTGGGAAGCTTTCCTGTTTGGTTGCCTGGATTTCATCCTCAGGCAAATCATTTTTAGCAAGCTTGCGAGGAAGAAGAAGAGAAGAAGAGTTTGGATTTGATATCCCGCTTTATCACTACCTGAAGAGGTCTCAAAGCGGCTAACATTCTCCTTTCCCTTCCTCCCCCACAACAAACACTCTGTGAGGTGAGTGGGGCTGAGAGACTTCAGAGAAGTGTGACTGGCCCAAGGTCACCCAGCAGCTGCAGGTGGAGGAGCGGAGACGCGAACCCGGTTCCCCAGATTACGTGACTACCGCTCTTAACCACTACACCACACTGGCTCTCAGGAGGAGTCCCATCTTGCCAATGAAGCGAACATAAAGCACCATGTTAGCTCTGCTCTTCTGCCTCTCATAATCTTCCTTCCTTCCCGCTATTTTGCAGTGCGACCCAGGCAGGTTTCGCAGCAGCAGCTGATGAGGCTGGCCAGGAAGTTGGGCAGGAAATGGAAGACGATTGCCATCGAGTTCCTGGAGGTGGAAAATTCACGCCTGGAGCAGATCGAAGAGGAGAATCACAAGGACATGGTCTTGCAAGCTTTCTACATGCTTTGGGACTGGAGGAACCGTGCGGGAGGGAAGGCCACTGCAGCCAATTTATACCTTATTCTCGACCAGGATGGAGTGAATCTTGACCATGACGCATATGCATTTCTGAGAGAGAGTGCCTGAAAGAGTTCTTGAAAGGCCGAAGGCCACCTAACAGTCTTCTCCAGCAATTCAGGCTCTCCAGATACCTTTCCCAATGCAAGTGAACACAGATTATAATGATTTATGTTGACTGATGTTTACGCTCATATGACTGAGCTGTGTGGGGGTGGGGTGGTTGTTCGAAATCAGCCAAGTGCCAGGCACATTTTGCACCTGACTTTTGGCCACGTGCAGGGACGCGGGTGGCACTGTGGTCTAAACCACAGAGCCAAGGGCTTGCCGATTGGAAGGTCGGCGGTTCGAATCCCCACGACGGGGTGAGCTCCCATTGCTCAGTCCCAGCTCCTGCCCACCTAAGCAGTTCAAAAGCACGTCAAGTGCAAGTAGATAAATAGGTACCACTCCAGTGGGAAGCTACACGGCGTTTCTGTGTGGTGCTCTGGTTCGCCAGAAGCGGCTTAGTCATGCTGGCCACATGACCCGGAAGCTGTCTGCGGACAAACGCCGGCTCCCTCGGCCTATAGAGCGAGATGAGCGCGCAACCCCAGAGTCGTCCGCGACTGGACCTAACGGTCAGGGGTACCTTTACCTTTACCTATTGGCCACTTGCAACCGAGTGGAGATACCTGGGCGCCAGGTTGGCACCTGACATCACCACCTGAAGGTGCATGTCTGGGGATCATTGGATCTTGACTGTTTTCACACACTATTACCCCATCCTGTAGAAGCTGGTACAGTGGTACCTCGGGTTAAGTACTTAATTCATTCCGGAGGTCCGTTCTTAACCTGAAACTGTTCTTAACCTGAAGCACCACTTTAGCTAATGGGGCCTCCTGCTGCCAACGCGCTGCCGGAGCACGATTTCTGTTCTCATCCTGAAGCAAAATTCTTAACCTGAAGCACTATTTCTGGGTTAGTGGAGTCTAATCTGAAGCATATGTAACCTGAGGTACCACTGTATTGAGCATTCTGGAAGGCCAGCAGGTTGTTTAAAAGGTAAAGGTACCCCTGCCCATACGGGCCAGTCGTGTCCGACTCTAGGGTTGTGCGCCCATCTCACTTAAGAGGCCAGGGGCCAGTGCTGTCCGGAGGCACTTCCGGGTCACGTGGCCAGTGTGAGGAAGCTGCTCTGGTGAGCCAGCACCAGCGCAGCACACGGAAACGCCGTTTACCTTCCCGCTATAAAGCGGTACCTATTTATCTACTTGCACTTAAGGGTGCTTTCGAACTGCTAGGTGGGCAGGAGCTGGGACCAAAAGACGGGAGCTCAACCCGCCGCGGGGATTCGAACCGCCGACCATGCGATCAGCAAGCCCTAGGCACTGAGGTTTTACCCACAGCTTTCTACAAAAATAGCACAAAACGTGGGCACTGGTCCCATGAAGATACAATAGTGTTGGTTGTTCTGAGCGTTGATGGGCAGTTTTGGAAGAGAATATAAGGAGAGAAATAGCACTAACATGGCTGTTTAATAAACAGAGAGGCACTAGTTAACCAATCCTGTTCAAAACTTAATGTTCAAGTGAACAAACTGCTGCCCTATAATGAAAGAAATGGCAGCTGGATCCCCCAAAAATCGCAACCATTCCAGAAAAGCAGGGCACCTGAGAGCCTTCGCTCAATCCTGGCCTTGAAAGCGGGCAAAAGGGGTGAGGAAGTTGCGTTATACCAAAGGTGAAGACTGTGTTTAAATTAATGGATTTTCCAGACATATCCAGAATTCTGCTGTCTCTAGCAGTTTCTGAGCGGAAATCCGTGTTTGGGCAGAAATCCGGATGTATGGCAGCCCATGTATGGACAAAAAAGCTCGACTTTTCTGTCCGGATTTTCACTGTTTGAAATATGGCACCCCTAATGTATGGAAGTCACATTCATTAATTTCAACTTGTGAGTATGGACTTAGCTACATTTGTCAAAAAATGTGTTATAAACATGCAACACCAGGTGGCGCTGGAGAGCAAAAAAAATTCTGTGCGGATTTTAACATAGCGTTTCTTTTTCTTTTGTTATAACGATTTAATTTCTACTTATTTATAACATTTTTTCCTGTGCGTAGATGCATCCTATGACTAAGGTTGGACCCAACCCTGCCTGCTCCTCTAGCCTGGCAATATCTACTGTGGGTGGCTGTGGCTCGCTTCAGGGTCTCAGGCAGACAGCCTCTCACCCTCTCCCTCCCCCCCCCCCCCCGCAT
Organism: Podarcis vaucheri; assembly: GCF_965113315.1. Taxonomy (NCBI): domain Eukaryota; kingdom Metazoa; phylum Chordata; class Lepidosauria; order Squamata; family Lacertidae; genus Podarcis; species Podarcis vaucheri. Next base: position 14,936,992 of record NC_138760.1, on the reverse strand, counting down.
CACTTCCTGGTTCTCTTTTTAAACAGGAGACACCAGGGACATTCTGCAGGCCAAGTGGAATTTGCCTTGGACCTCAAGCTCAAATTTAGGCATGTGTTGATTTCTTAGTGTTTGATAAGTTTCCCAGCTTGTTTTTTACGTGCATCAGACCCAAATGCACGTACGTTTAGGCTGGAAGCTCCTCGCAGGGACCTTTCTGATTTTCTTTATCAAACTCTACAAGGTCACCGAGGGTGCTCCATGAAGCAAAGCAAAAAAGCATTGCTTTGTTGTTGGTGGTTGTTGTTTTTTTTTTTTCAATTAAAAAAACACTAGAAAAAGAGGAATGAAAACAGATTTTTAATCAAATTCTCGTTTTAAAAGAGGAAAGAGAAAGCAAGGTTTGTGCAAGCAGGCCAGAGAACGGGTCTTTGGGGTCTTTTTGTTCTTCTGCAGTGGGCCTTAGATGCTGACTGTTGCTTCCTCCTCGATGTCTCACCCTCCACTTCCATAAGCTCCTTGCAGCAGCCTCGGCTGTTCCCCTTTCTGAAGAAGGAAGGCCCGGTGGCGTTCCAGATATCATTGATGTTTATGTGAAGAGGGGTGAGGTGAGAATGGGGGGAAGCGAGCTGGAGGCCCTGGCGAGTTGGCAGCTTCTGCTGCTGCTTGTAAGGTTTGCAGAGGGAGGCGGCGGAGAAAGAAAACCGAAGGCTCCTGGATTTCAGGTGTAAAGTCCCACCCGCATTGCCAAAGGGTCCAGAGAAGGGAAGCAGAGCTGCTACAGGTCTCTTCCGAGCCTCTCGATCTCGTCGAGGAAGAAGTCCAAGTCCTCTCGGGTGACTGCAGGGTTAGTCACCACCTGGCGGAAGAAGTTGACTCTGTTGCCGAGTGGCTGGTAGCTCACCATCATGGACCCTTTCTTCATCATCCGCTCCTTGATCATAGGAGCTACCTAAACCCGGGCAAAGAAGGAACCCAGTCTCAGAGTTTGGTTGGACACTGGGACGCAGCACCCACCCACCCCAGTTTAGAAGAATGAGCACATGCACAATATCCACGGCCTACTGTCAGAGTGGACCATTTCCTTTACAGCAGCGGTTCTCAGATGTTGTTGGACTACAACTCCCATCATCCCTGAGCGCTGGCCTTGCTATCTAGGGGTGATGGGAGTGGTAGTTCAACAACATCTGGGGACCCACAGGTTGAGAAAGGCTGCACAGGGTGAGGAGTCGGTGGAAGAAGATTGGAGGAAATTTAACTTATTTGCAGAAACACTGTAAAATTTTTGAATGCTGATGACATTGAAATGAATTGAAGGGGCTCTAGCAACAAGGTAAAAAGTTTGAGGGGATTAATAATAGATAAATTAATAGAATATGAATTTGCTGAACTAAATTTAAAAAGGGATACAAAAACGGGAGACATGAGGAAGTCAGGAAAATAAGTTAATCAAAGTGGAGATAAGAAAAAGGGAATTTTTGTTTTTCTTTTATATGTGTTTTTTCTTTTTCTTTTGTGTTTTTTGTATTTTGTATTTTTGTATTTTGTATTTGTATTTTTTGTTTTTTCTAACTTTTCTATTGATAAAAGCTAATAAAATATTATTAAAAAATAAAAAAAGAGAAAGGCTGCACAGGATTCTCAACACTCCCAGTACATTTCCGAGCACAATTCAAAGTGTTGATGCTGACCTTTAAAGCCCTAAATGGCCTCAGCCCAGTATACCTGAAGGAGTGTATCTACCTCCATCGTTCAGCCCGGACACTAAGGTGCAGCTCCAAGGGCCTTCTGGCAGTTCCCTCACTGCAAGAAGTGGGGTTACAGGGAACCAGGCAGAGGGCCTTCCTGGTTGTGGTGCCCGCCCTGTGGAGCGCCCTCCCATCAGATGTCAAGGAAATAAACAACTACAGTCATACCTCGGGTTGAATGTGCTTCGGGTTGAGCACATTCGAGTTGCGCTCCGCAGCAACCCAGAAGTAACGGAGCGTGTTACTTCTGGGTTTCGCCACTTGCGCATGCACAGACTCTCAACATGAAGTCACGTGCATGTGCAGAAGTGGCAAAAAGTGATGCGCGTGTGTGTGCAGATGTGCCTTCACTAGTTACGTTTGCTTCTAGATGCGAACAGGGCTCCGGAAGTTCATATCCAGAGATACCACTGTATTTGACTTTTAGAAGACACCTGAAGGCAGCCCTGTTTAGGGAAGTTTTTAATGTATGGTGTTTTTAATATTCTGTTGGGAGCTGCCCAGAGTGGCTGGGGAAACCAGCCAGATGGGCGGGGTATAAATAAATTATTATTATTATTATTACCTTGCCCAATCTCAGACAGTAATCTGTGCATCCCTCCTTCCCGCGTAGGCTGGGAGGCACGTACCAAAAGCACAGATTGATGAATTCCGGCTAAAAGAAAAGAGGAACAAGACATCTTAAGGGAAGTGTTCAGGACTATATTTCTCCTACACACCCATCCTCTGTGAAGCGCAAAGTTCTGGGAGCCCTGGTTTATATTTCAATAGCATACACCCCCTATCTGCAGGGGTGCATCTTTATCCTGTCAATCATCAGGTGCCTTCAGAGTTCAAGCCAGGCTCAGGGTGACCTCGAATCTTACTGCTGCAAAGCACAAAAATTATAGATAGAAGTGACCTGTTTTATAAGGTTTAGATCTCTGTGCTTGGTGGCATAGGATGCCCGGTGTCTGGCGGGTGGGCATGTTTCACCCAAAACACCAAAGAAAGATGCCTGGGCTCAAATTTGTTTGGCAGTTTGATGGTTGATTGCAGGTGACGAAACAGCCTGCAGCTCCAAGTGAAGAGTGCGTGCTTTGCATGCGGAGTGCTCTGAGTTCAGTTCCTGCCTTCTCCAAAATAACCTCAATGAGGACTAGTAAAGGTCCCCCCACAAAGACAGTTGCACTGCTTAAGGGCTTGAGGAATCATTGGTCCAACATTACAAACGACACCTTCACAGGTGTTGTCGTTGTTTAGTCGTTCAGTCGTCTCCGACTCTTCATGACCCCATGGACCAAAGCACGCCAGGCACTCCTGTCTTCCACTGCCTCCTGCAGCTTGGTCAAACTCATGTTCGTAGCTGCGAGAACACTGTCCAACCATCTCGTCCTCTGCCGTCCCCTTCTCCTTCTGCCCTCCATCTTTCCCAACATCAGGGTCTTTTCCAGGGAGTCTTCTCTTCTCATGAGGTGGCCAAAGTATTGGAGCCTCAGCTTCAGGATCTGTCCTTCCAGTGAGCACTCAGGGCTGATTTCCTTCAGAATGGAGAGGTTTGATCTTCTTGCAGTCCATGGGACTCTCAAGAGTCTCCTCCAGCACCGTAATTCAAAAGCATCCATTCTTCGGCGATCAGCCTTCTTTATGGTTCAGCTCTCACTTCCATACATCACTACTGGGAAAACCATAGCTTTAACTAGACGGACCTTTGTTGGCAAGGTGATGTCTCTGCTTTTTAAGATGCTGTCTAGGTTTGTCATTGCTTCATAGGTGTAAGACTAGTCAAAGAATAGTGAAAGTCTCAGCAAGCCTAGGGGCGCCCTATTGTGTCCTAGGGTTGAGCCCTACCACTGAATACAGATTCTGAGACTGAGGCCTGTCAAGTCCTGGAGCTCAGGCACATCTTACCTCTATCACCAGCTGAAAGCCTTCTCTCTTCTTGATCTCATCAGCCAGGTACCTAGCAGAGGGAAGGAGAAGAAGGCCAGGAAACTGGGATGAGCTCTGTAACATTCACCTGCTGGCAACTAGGCAATGGAGGCGTCATCCTGATTCCCTTGGCTTTGAGAAAGGACAAGTTGAAAGGGAGACCACCCACCCCGCTCCCACCCTTACCCCGCAAGGCACACCTGGTGATGGCGAAGGCCCTGTCGACTCTCTGCTCTAATCCCCTGGTGCCATTGGCCTTCCACATCAGCCACAGCTTGAAGCAGTCGACTTTGCGGCCACACTGGATGGTCTGGTCCCCCCTGTCATAAGCCCTGTTGTAGAACTTGTCCGTCTGGAATAGGTAAGTGGCTTCGGCGCAGTGGCATCTCTGCAGCAGGCCCTGCCAGGGAGGAGAAGCCAAAACAGAATTTAAAGAAAACATGTTCCTACGTTCTATTGTAATACATTCCTGCCTTCCCCCGCCCGGTCCATTAAAATGGCTTTTGATCATTCTCTAGAGGCCCCCCCTTCGCATGTCTCTTCCATGAGAAGCCCAGAATGCATCAACACGAGAGCGGGGACTTTTCCGTGTTGGCACCCTGCTTGTGGGTTGCTCTCCCCAGGGAGGCTTGCCTGGTCTGGTGCCTTCGTTACATATCCTTAGCCACTAGTCAAAAACATTCCTCTTCTCTCAGGCCTTTGGGTACTTAAATAGTCTAGGGTCTTTTAAATTGTTTCTGTTTGTTATTATGCTATGTCATTTGTGTTTCTATATTGTAAATTGCCCTGTAATCTTCGAATGAAGGGTGGGATTGATATTTAATCAATCAATCAATCAATCAATCAATAGCTAGCGGTGATTTCAACCACAGTTAAGATAAGAAATACACAGGATAAAACCCACGAGATTAAAAAAAAGAAAAAAGATCAGGAAACTCAAGAACTTTTGGGACTTTAGAACTGGAGCAAGACCCGGCTTCCACAGGGAAAAACAACCACAACCACAATAAAGGACACACTTCCACAACCTTGGGCACTCCAGATGTTTTGGACTCCAAGTCCCATCATCCACAGTCAGCACCATGTTTTGGAGTACAGTTCTCATCAGCCCTAGCCAGTATCTTGTGGATGATGGGAATTGTAGTCCAAAACACCTGGAGGCCACTGGGTTGGGGAAAACTGGTTGATGGAGACAGCTGTTTCTCCACATCCCAGCTAAGTGCAGTTCAAAAGTGGGCAGGACACAAAGGGAAGTGTCTCCACAGCAGATCTCAAGGACTGCCTCGCCCCTTATGAGCCGGGCTACTCTTAATAATAATAATAATAATAATTTTTTATTTGTATCCCGCCATCCCCAGCCGAGGCCGGGCTCAGAGTGGCTAACATCATAAAAACAACACAATATGCATAAAAACAGAATGAATGAATGAACTTTATTACGGTCTCAGACCAGGGTTAAAAAACATATAGATAAAATAGCAGTTAGGATTTTTTTACCGTTAAGGCATAGGATAAAACATCTGGATAAAATATAGGATTAGACACGGATAGTGGATGGATAAAAAACTGATAATTAAAACAAATAAGAACTAAAAACAAACAAGGACACACAGTTAAAACAACTGTGAGAGCAAAAGAACTAAAAGATTTGCAGTTAAAACAACTATAAGAGGCTGCAGAGTAAAAGCCTCTTAAATAGAGGGCACTCACAACATTAAAAACTGCTGTGCAGATATGGTTAAAACAGACAGTTAAAACAATGTGCAACACTAAATTTAGCAGCAATGTACAACTATAAACTGACCCAGGGAGTTGACTCAGAATCATCCATGGAACCGTGTTTGGGGCTTTTCATGCCAGACTATTTTGAGTTGGGCGATTGTCTGCACCTACAGATCTGTACACAGAATCTGGCGACCGTCCATGTCATCTTCTGATCTTTGCCTAGCAGCAAAAGGTGAAATTTTTGCTTTTGCGGGAGGTCGGCGAGTCTCGCCAGTAGAGGAGCCAAGATCTTACTACATGCCTCTTCATAAAAGGGGCATCTAAAGAACAAGTGTTCTGGGCTTCCTATCTCTCCCAATGGGCAGGTGCAAAGTCTCTGGGCATACGGGACCCTTCTGAAGGCTCCATCCAGGACCGGCGAGGGAAGAGCCGAGCTTCTGGCAAGTGTAAAGGCCCTTCTTGCATCCCTAGATACGAGAAAGAAGAGATATACTGCCGGTGCAGCTATATCTCTCTCAATTTCTCCAATTCTATAGTCGGGGCACCTTGCGCAGTCCTGCTGTCTCTCGGTGTCTAATATTCTTTGCCTGACCATAGCTTTTGTCTGGTCCAAGCCCAGACTTAGAAGGGCTTGAGGGGCAAAACCCAATTTTCGAAGGGTTTTCAGAACTGCAGTCTGCCAGCCCGACTGGAATTGGTCACAGAGGATCAGTGGGGCTATCCCTCGGGGGAGCAGGTTCAATGTCAGCCATTTGTAAATTGATGTTAGGCAGATGCTAGCCTCCACTCTCACCATCCCCGTTTCCAATCTAACCCATGCGTTAGAGACACATCTGGGGACTTGGAGGACAGCTCTAAGAAATCTAGATTGAACTCTCTCAAGTGGGGAGAAAGCAGAGGGAGGCAGGCCCAAAAAGGAACCATAGAGGAGTTGTGCCAAAGTTTTGGCCTTGTATAGTTTTAGAGCTGTGGGGACAAAGAAGCCCCCTTGTACTCTGAAGAATTTGAGGATACAATTTGTGGTTTTTCCCGCTGAACTCCCGATGGAGTTTATGTGTAGTTTGTTGGTTCCTGAGGCCTGTACCACCATTCCTAGATACTTGTAGTTTGTGACTTGTTCTAATTTATGGCCTTGGAGTTCCCAGCTTCTAAGCTTTGGTTTTTTCCCCAAAAGCAAGTATCTTGGTCTTTTGATAGTTGACTAGTGGGTGTGCGTAAACTTTCCAGACCAGGTAAAAGGACAAGGCATGCTACCACTCCCTCTCTTCCTCCATCTTCCTTTCGTCCCGCGAACTTCCTGGACTGAACTGCTGGCTGCCAGCCAAGCAGTCTCCCAGGTCATCTCCATTACGGGATAAACCTTTTTGTATATGTTTGTAATTTGAAGCCTTAAGCCTGCCTTCAGGGATCACACTGTGCTCTGCCTGATCGTGAGTCAACTTTCTTTTTATTTCTGATGAATAAGACTGTGGTGTCTTTATTCTTTTAGGAGGGATTCAAGGGATCTTACCAGGAAATACATTTCCATTTGGACAAGCCAGATTGAATTGCTTTTTGCCCACAGACTGTCTCGCCAGAGTGGTGCATGCTCTAGTTATCTCTCGCTTGGACTACTGCAATGCGCACTATGTTGGGCTACCTTTGAAGGTGACCCGGAAACTACAACTAATCCAGAATGCGGCAGCCAGACTGGTGACGGAGCGACCGCCGAGACTGTATAACACCGGTCTTGAAAGACCTACATTGGCTCCCAGTACATTTCCAAGCACAAGTCAAAGTGTTGCTGCTGACCTTGAAAGCCCTAAACGGCCTCGGTCCAGTATACCTGAAGGAGTGTCTCCACTCCCATCATTCTGCCCGGACACTGAGGTCCAGCGCTGAGGGCCTCCTGGCAGTTCCCTCGCGAGAAGACAAGTTACAGGGAACCAGGCACAGGGCCTTCTCGGTTGTGGCACCCGCTCTGTGGAACTCCCTCCCACCAGATGTCAAAGACAACAACAACTACCAGACTTTTAGAAGAGATCTGAAGGCAACCCTGTTTAGGGAAGCGTTTAATGTTTAACAGACTATTGTATTTTAATATTTTGTTGGAAGCCGCCTGGAGTGGGATATAAATAATAAATTGTTGTTGTTGTTGTTGTTATGAAACTCACACAAATGTGCAACCAGTTTTCTGCTGTGTAAAGGAGGAACGCACTCTGCTAAGTAAAGGAACTTGCTAGCACACGTTAGGAAGGATATTAATAAACAATATATCCTCTCCTGCCACCCTCAACATTCCAACAAAAAGTGAGTAGGTGACTGCCATCTCTTTTCCTCATTTTTTTCCCCTTCCTTGCCACTCACATGACATTAGGCCAGTTCCTTAAGCTGAATCATCCCCAGCCCAAATACCTACGGAGTTGTCTCGGAGCAGGAAGGCAGAACACTGCAGCCCAGTCATAAGCATTTTGTGGGGATTCCAAGCCACAGAATCTGCCCTGTGTAGGGAAACAGAAGAACAACAATATCACGGCTTGTTTCGACACGGAACGTATCCTATACCAAGATGCAAGAAAATACAAAGTAATGTTGTGGGAAGGGGGAGCGAACTGGGGGAGTAGGAAGAAGAAAATCCAATATTGCAACATAAACAAGGCTTTTCCAGAAGGAAACATATGTCAGTTCGACCTTCACATGTCAGGGCTTACAGCCCTGGGTGAATTTTAAGAATGCCCCAAATATATATTTTACTTATTCCGCCATTGTTTGGCATTCACAGTTGTTTGGAATGATCAATACATATACTGTATGTGGCTGTTGACATCCACTGTAACAAGAAGGTGGAGGTGCCTGAAGGTGGAGGTCTTTAGGCAGGAGTGGTGCCACCAGCACTCTGGTCTCCGAGACAAGACTCTGCAAGCTAAGAGTGCCCTCTGTGCTGCAGAACTGGTGTGGGCACTGCCATCTGAGCCCGTAGCATGAAGGTGGTCAGTTGAATTCACAAGTGAATGTAGATACATAAAAACTTTCCATCAAAACCAACTTGTCATGCTCAACAACAATATACATTCACTCACCCTATGTCAGGGGATGATTAGCTGCTTGTGCTTAAAATTGTGCCCCTTCAGAGTTTGTGCGGCCCCACAAACCTCTGTGTGTGACAGAGCTCCTCAGACATGTCTGCTCTAGTCACTAGTAGAGTCTGACAGTGGCTGCCTGCGGAAGCGCTTCCAGCAAAGAAGTTCCTTAACGGAAACGCGTCTCCTGGACTCACGACGTGGCAGCTTCCGGCGAAGCATGGGTCTCCCTGCAGTTGCTTCTGACACCTCCCCGCTATTTTCGCTGGATGTGTCTCTCACCCCTTTCTCTCCCCTGCTGTTTCCTGCCTGGGCTGCTGCGTCTCTCTCAGCATTACTGAGATCCTCCTCCAGAGACCCCTCGCTCCCCCTCCTTGTCCCTGCTTTGGCTGCTGACTCTCTCCCAGTCTCTGGGAGCCCTACCAACTCCCTTTCCTCTGATGTCAGTTCCCTGACATCCACCTCCCCTCCAGGGCCCCCTTCTCCCCCGCCCCTACTCTCTCCTCTGGGCGGTGAGGAGCTGAAACCCCGAAAAGAATCCTCTTCATCTTCAGACGTCTCGAACATTTCCCTCCATCGGTCTTCGTTCCGACTCGCTGAATCCTCCTCCACCTCGGAATCAGAGAACCCCTCCAACTCTTCTTCTTCGTCGGTGGTGGCGAAGTATTCCCTCCGGAACCTCGCCACTGGCTGGGGTTTACGAGGGAATCTCTGATGAAAAGTTTCAATCAAAACCTCGTCATCTACATCCTCTGCCCTGACCCAGGTGTTTTCCGACTCCGGCTCCCCTTCCCACATTACCAAATACTCTACTTGCTCTCCCTTCCACCTGGAATCGAGAATCTCCGCTACATGGTAGCTGTGTTCTTTTTCCTCCATAGCTGGTCCCCTATTGACCCTCCCCTCTCTGTCCCCTTTATACGGTGACAGCAACGACCTGTGGAACACTGGGTGCAACTTCATGTGGTTCGGTAACCGGAGTCTGAAAGTCACTGGGTTGACCTGTTGCGTGACTTCAAATGGGCCCAACCTTTTGGGTCTTAACTTCTTACAACCTCCTTTGAATGGTAACCCTTGGGTGGACAGCCACACCTGGTCCCCCACCCTAATGCTTTCCCCTTCCCTTCTGGTTTTGTCTGCCTGCCTCTTATATTCCTCCTTCGCCCTGTTTAAATTAAGTTGGAGCTGGCGATGGATCGCTTCCATTTCTTCAACGAACTGTTCTGCGGCTGGAACGCTCCAGTTCTCCCCTTCCCCCCCTGGGAAGGCTCGGGGATGACACCCGTGATTAGCCAAAAAGGGGCTCATCCCCGTGGACACGTTCTCTGCATTGTTGTAGGCAAATTCTGCCAACGCCAGCTTCTCCACCCAATCATTCTCTCTGTCATTCACATAACACCTCAAATATTGCTGGAGGACACCATTAGCTCTTTCCGCCTGCCCGTTGGTTTCTGGATGACGGGCAGTTGAGAAATTCACCTCTACATGCAATAAGCTCATGAGCTTCCTCCAGAACCTGGAAGTAAATTGTTTCCCTCGGTCAGAAACCACCCTCAAGGGGGCGCCATGCAGCCTAAACACATTTTCCACAAACAATTTAGCGGTTTCTTCCGCTGTGACCGCATGTGAGCAGGCTATAAAGTGGGCCATCTTGGTTAACAGGTCTACCACAACCATGATGGCTGTTTTCCCTTTGGACCTGGGCAGATCAGTCATGAAATCTATTGCCACTGCCTCCCATGGCCTTTCCGGCGTGGGTAGTGGTTCTAATAAACCTGCCGGTGCCCGCCTCTCCCCCTTGGCTCGTTGGCATTGGTCACACCCTCTCACATACTCCCGCACATCTTCCCTGACCTTGGGCCACCAGAATTCCCTGGTAACCAGCCACATGGTTTTGTGTTGCCCAAAATGCCCTGCTGTGGGGCTATCGTGCAGTTGCTTGAGTACCTTTTCCCTCAATTCCCCTTCAGGTATGTATAACGCTCCCTTGTAGTACAACGCCCCGTTTCTCTCCTCAAAACCCCCGGGTTTGTCTCCCTCCCTCCTGAGACCCCTGAGTTTGTCCTGGGCGTATTCATCCTGCACCGTTCCCTCTACCAGTTCCCTTTGCCCCACCAATGCCGCCCCACACACCCAGCGGTCCTCGGGAATGACATGGGTCTCTTCGGGGGCACCCTCTCCCTCCAAATATTCAGGTTTGCGTGAGAGAGCGTCCGCCCTAACGTTCTCTGGGCCTGGTACGTAACAAATCTCAAAGTTAAATTTGGTGAACTCCTGGGCCCATCTCAACTGCTGTTGGTTGAGCACTCGCGCAGTTCTCCAATACTCTAGATTCTTATGGTCCGTGCACACTTGCACCTTCTGTTGTGCACCAATTAGCAGGTGCCTCCATCTCCGGAAGGCCTCATGAATCGCAAGAAGTTCCCGGTCGTACACCGTGTAGTTCCTCTCAGATTTGTTCAGCTTTCGCGAAAAGAAGGCACACGGTCGCCACTCTGACCCCTCCTTCCCCGGCTGCAGAAGAAGCACCGCCCCTATGGCTCTGTCAGAAGCGTCTGTTTCGACCCTCAGCTTTTTTTGTAAATCCACATGTAGAAGTTGTTCATCAGAGGCGAAGGCCCTTTTCAGTTCCTCAAACGCTCGCTCCGCCTCCCCCGTCCAAACAAACTTCTTTTTACTGCTGAGACAGTCCGTGATGGGCGCCGTCAGGTGGGCGAAGTTTCGGATGAACTTACGATAAAAGTTTCCAAACCCTAGGAACCTCTGCACATCCTTCTTGGTCTTGGGTGTTTTCCATTCCAGCACCGCTTGAACCTTGCCGGGGTCCATGGCCAACCCCTTGTCTGACAAGCGGTACCCCAGGAATTCCACCTCCTTGGTATGAAACTGACACTTCTCCAGTTTCACCCACAGCCTGTTGGCTTGCAGCCTGCTCAACACTTCTCTGACGTCTCTCACATGTTGCTCCTCATTCTCCGAATACACCAACACGTCATCTAAGAAGGCCACGCAATTCTTGTAGAGCAAAGGCCCCAGTACGTGGTTCATGAAGGCTTGAAAACACGCGGAGCCTGTTTGTAATCCAAAAGGCATAACGAGGTATTCAAATGCCCCCAAAGGGGTGAACATGGTGGTCTTCCATTCATCCCCTTTCCTTATACGTATCAGGTTGTACGCCCCCCTTAGGTCCAGCTTTGTAAAAATCTTTCCTTTCCGCACCCTGGTCAAAATATCATCAATCCTGGGCATAGGAAAAGCCGCCGGCTCTGTCACTGCATTTAACCGCCTAAAGTCACATACCAGTCTCGGCTTGTCCGTGTTTTTTTTATCCACAAAAAACACTGGGCTACCCCCCGCTGCCTTGGACTCTCTGATGAAGCCTCTCTTCAGGTTCTTGTCAATGAACGCTCGCAACTCCTGCATTTCCCTGTCTGACATGGCATACAACTTGCCTACAGGAAGCTGTGCTCCAGGGAGTAAATTGATCTGGCAATCAAAGGGCCTATGCGGGGGTAGTTGGTCAGCTTCCTTCTCGCTGAATACGTCGCTGAGATCAGCATACTGTGGTGGCACCTTCCCCTTCCCCATTACTTCAGTCCCTGCCAGGGTGGCTTGGGCCCCTGCTGACCCCTTTTCCCCCCTGCAGTGTTCTAAGCAATGTGCTGAACCGAAGGAAACCACTCTTTGATGCCAGCCCACCAGCGGATCATGTAAGGCTAGCCAGCTCATTCCCAAAATAATGGGAGCGCCTCCCAAGGTGGCCACATTAAACGCTATCAGTTCTGTGTGCCTTGCCACCCTCATTATCATTGGGACGGTCTGCAAGCTAACTCCTCCTCCCAACAGTTCCCTGCCATCGATCGTGGTCACCTGCAGGGGGTTGCTTAAAGGGATAGTCTGTATCTGATGTTCAGCAGCAAACTCCTTGCTCATAAAATTGCAGGAGCTGCCTGAGTCCAACAGCGCCTTTATTTTTAGGGGGTGTCCATTTTGCAGCTCTAGCGACACTTCAATCACTAGAGCAGGTCGAGGAGCTTCTGGCACGGGCACTTTCACTGCTCTTTGGCCTGGCTGCAGTGCCCTGACGGTGGCAACCAGGCGTTGGCTTTTACCTGCTCCGTTTCTCCCTGCTCTCCCCCCTCAACTGCTCCCACCATCCCTTGCCATTCCTTCCTCTGGGGGCAGACTCTGGCAAAGTGGCCTGGCTGTTGGCAGAGATAGCATTTCCGGGCTCCCTTTCCCTCCTTCTTCGCCCCCTCACTGGGCTTTGAAACTGCGCGCGCGCGGGCTGTTCCGATTTCCATCGGCTCTGCCGGCGGGAAAGCTGGCTCAGGAATGTCTGGAATGCGTAACTCCTTCCAACGTTCCCCTCTCCCTTCCCGCCTCTCCAAAGCTCTTGCCTCCTGGCGCGCTCCAATGGTCAGCGCAGATTTGGTCAGCTGATCCATAGACACCGCCCTGGGGCTCCTGGACAGCTCGTCTTTCACAGCCGAAGAAAGACCTTCTTCAAATAGCATCTGAATGGGTGCTGCCGATAAATCCCACCCCAATCTGTGAATCAGCATGGTAAATTCAGTCCAGTACTCACGGACAGATCTGCTTCCCTGCTTGCAAGCCATTAGCTGTCTGCGCACCACCCCTTCCTCAATATCGCTGGAAAACATGATATCCATTGCACGAAAGAATTTCATAGTGTCCTTTAGGATATCGTTGTGCGTTGCCATCAGGGGTCGAACCCAGTCCCGCGCCCCCTTCTCAAGATGCCCAATTACGAAAGCAACTCGCGATTCCTCATCAGGGAACTCATCAAACTGCACATTCAGGGCATATTGCATCTCGGTCCTAAAGGCATGGTAATCCTTGGGGTCCCCCCCAAACTTCTGCACCAATCCTGGTACCTTTCTGGGGAACTGAGTGGTTCTCCCCTTTTTGTCAGCATCCTGAGCCCTTCTCTCCTCGAGCCTCGCCGTCTGCAGCGCAAGTTGGACCTCCAGAGCTTGATACCTTTCTTCCAAGCTTGGACCAGCTCCAACCCCTGCCTCTCCGGTTCCGGCTGGGTTGCTCATGATGCTTTCTCCTGCACAGGCAGCGTACAAAGACTGTCAGACTGCTGTCAGGGGATGATTAGCTGCTTGTGCTTAAAATTGTGCCCCTTCAGAGTTTGTGCGGCCCCACAAACCTCTGTGTGTGACAGAGCTCCTCAGACATGTCTGCTCTAGTCACTAGTAGAGTCTGACAGTGGCTGCCTGCGGAAGCGCTTCCAGCAAAGAAGTTCCTTAACGGAAACGCGTCTCCTGGACTCACGACGTGGCAGCTTCCGGCGAAGCATGGGTCTCCCTGCAGTTGCTTCTGACACCTCCCCGCTATTTTCGCTGGATGTGTCTCTCACCCCTTTCTCTCCCCTGCTGTTTCCTGCCTGGGCTGCTGCGTCTCTCTCAGCATTACTGAGATCCTCCTCCAGAGACCCCTCGCTCCCCCTCCTTGTCCCTGCTTTGGCTGCTGACTCTCTCCCAGTCTCTGGGAGCCCTACCAACTCCCTTTCCTCTGATGTCAGTTCCCTGACACCCTAAGTGTCTGGCACCTATCTGTAACACACACACACACAAATGAAAGTTAAAATAACGGGGCGAGGGGAGAGAACAATTGACAACCACCCTGTTAGGGAAACTATATGCTGTTGTCATAAATTAAAGCTACTTTTTGTGTTTTGTTCATTTGCAGATTTCATGCAAGTTTGCCTGATCTAGTGTCTGACTTCCAGCCTGCCTTGTTACTGGCACCGGTTCCTTTGACCCATCTTGGAATTGGACCCCAGCAGCAGCCTGTTGCAAAATGATGCCCTGGACTTGACAGTAATATTATGAAGGACATGAATCAGGCCAATGACAAGCAGTGGCTTTCCAGGGCAGGTGTCTTATCTGAAAGCTATTGGGCTGCCGAGATATTTGGCCCTGAACCGGCAGCCTCACATGCAACCTGTCACAGAGCACCAGGGACCTGTTATGGCAGGATCCAGGGCTCCTTGCTCTCTGTGCCAGCTTGCCAGGCAAGGGAACTGCCTGCCATTTTGTGGAACTCTTGTGGACTCCCCTTCCTTGGAGGTTTTTAAGTAGAGGTTGGATGGCCATCTGTCATGGATTGCTTTAGCTGAGATTCGTAGACGACCCTCTATGAGTCTATGATTCTAAATCAGCAGGGGATAAAGTATGTAGGGATTCCACCTGGCTGGTGCCATATAAAGTTGCTGACTCGAGACTGGCTGCTCGGGTATATGCTGAGCTGCTTCACCAGCCCATCCACCCGCATTTCCGATGTGGGGGTCAGGCGGGATTGCTATGAGGAATTATGAAAAATGGAACAAGCCACTGTGTCCGCAATGAAAGCATTGTGTTGACTGGGCTTGGGTCATTGAAAATAATTTCTGATCAAATCCCACAAGCCTCTGCATCTCTGCCATTTTCTCTACTGCCCATTTCTCTATGCCTGACAAGCACGTATAAGCATTCTGAAACATAGACCAGGCATCCTCAGTACATAAAGATAACAGGTTACTTTGATGTAGCTTTTGTTAATCTTTAGGCCAGGAAACAGAGTTTCACGTGGAGGTGATAAAGATGCCTAATCTTTCCTTGCCGTCCTTCCTCTAATGTTTACTGCTTGTTGCTGAATGCATTCCTCCTTTAGTCCTGTTTTATTTACCCCAGAATGTATGCATGCTCAAATTAGCTCTTTGTAGTTTTAACTTTAACTTTGTCCCACGTGGGGGTTTTTTAAATGCTCAGAGGAAATCTGATTGGTTCTTACGAACACTGTGTAAAAAGTTCTTTTGTGAATAAAATGACCTGGGCCAAGGGGTGCACAGATTATTATTGGCACTTCTTCCCAGAGTCTTGCTGGTCAAGCCTCGTGTGTATTTTATTAACCAGAGTCCAATCCTTCCTTGCTTTTGGGACGCAACATTCCAGCCCTTGCACCACCGGTCCATTGGTATACAGCTCAAACTCCACTCAAGAGTAAATATTGCCTACCTCTCGATCCCATTCAGAAGGTGCCGGTGCCTCTGCGAGAGGAGGGCACTGCCACCCCATGCAGCCTACAAGAGAGTAACAGAGGCGTATCGGTCATTAAGAACCCATCCAGGCAAAGTGTGTCAACGAGGTGCTCGTGTGGTCAGAAATCCCAATCTGAAAATACCTGAAGAGCATAATTCCAGGGACAGCTGACCAGTGATGGAATGGGAGTCTCACACCCGTTTATGCATTTGATCTGTTTCATTGTGGCATATCTACTGAGCACGAGAGCTGGTTGTGGGACAGACCCACAACTGCCCCTATG
Source organism: Podarcis vaucheri (assembly GCF_965113315.1). Lineage (NCBI taxonomy): Eukaryota > Metazoa > Chordata > Lepidosauria > Squamata > Lacertidae > Podarcis > Podarcis vaucheri. Next base: position 14,921,235 of record NC_138760.1, on the reverse strand, counting down.
CCACCAACAGTTAAGGCATTTCTAAGGGCCCGTCTAGGGGACAAGTGGTGCTGTGGGTTAAACCACAGAGCCTAGGGCTTGCTGATCAGAAGGTCGGCGGTTCGTATCCCCGTGACGGGGTGAGCTCCCGTTGCTCAGTCCCTGCTCCTGCCAACCCAGCAGTTCGAAAGCATGAAGTGCAAGTAGATAAATAGGTACCGCCCTGACGGGAAGGTAAATGGTGTTTCCGTGCGCTGCTCTGGTTCGCCACATGACCCGGAAGCTTTACGCTGGCTCCCTCGGCCAATAAAGCAAGATGAGTGCCGCAACCCCAGAGTCCTTTGTGACTGGACCTAATGGTCAGGAGTCGCTTTACCTTTAAGGACCCATCTATAAGGGCTAGAAACTTGAGGGCAATCACAAGCCCCAGATGAAAGCATCTGAAGGCACTGAACCCCAAACCCAAAAGCTGGACTTACTTGGAATGATCACAGATACGAAGAATACATCCAACCCTTCTTCCCGGTTTTCCCCCCCTGCCTTGATTTTTGTCCCTCTTCCACCCTACTGCCTCTTGGATAATAATTAAACAGTAATCACCCTACAAAGCAGATTGCCTGCTACATCTGTGCACAACTGATTCACTGCTCTGATCTGTCCTCAATAGGGGCAGGTTAGTATGTTGCGTCCCTGCATCTGCAGCACGCAATCGCTTCTAATGCAGAGACATGGCAGAACAATTCATCCTAGGAGGTTACCAGTTGCACCTCTGCCTGGGCCCAATCTTGCAACTACATCCTGAAAGGAACAGGATTGCGAGATCATACTCGGACCAAAAAAATAAAATTGCATGGGGGAAATGATCGTGACATTAGTTTTTGCACATGACACCAGAAAGCAATTCCGTGGACATGAATCCCTGGTCAAGATCCAAAGAGACCTGTGTATGTACACAAAGGTCGCTCTGTGTGTGCAGAAAGAAACAGCTGTTTTTACCTTTTGGCTGCAGCTCCTGTCGACTCCCTGAATGCTACTTCAGGAGAGGTTTTTTGGGGGGTAGGACCGTGATAGAAAAGCCACCTCAGCTGCCAATATGTCAGATGTGGACCACCTGTCTCTAAGGACCATCTTCTATCCTTGATCTGGGTGGCATTCAGGGTTTTAAAGACACAGAACACACACACCCCTCCCCATTTTCTCTCTCTCACACACACTTATAACAGGCACCTCCTGCCATCCCCAAATATCTGTAGGGCACCAACCCCTCAGCGTGTCACACTCACATCAACGTGAAGCCAGATCTTGTGCCTTGCACACACTTCCGCAATCTCAGCCACGGGGTCGAAGGCTCCCAGGACGGTGGTGCCACAGGTGGCGTTGACAAAGAAGGGGAATGCCCTCTGGAAAAGAAGAACATCAAGAGCACGCATTGGCAGACGGGAAGTATAGCTGGCGCAGTCTTTGCCAATCTGGTGCCCTCTGGACATTTTGGACTACAACTTCCATCAGCCCCAGCCAGAGCAGTCTGGGTTGGCTAGAGCTGATTTCCTGCGAACATTGCGAGGATGTTGTGTCTCCCAACGAGCCACATCCCCACCATAGCTGTCAACTTACAGATTTGAAAATAAGGGACCAGCAGCTTCGAAAATAAGGGATCAGCAGCCAAAATAAGGGCTTTTGCGAGCACAGGTATGTTCAACTTCTGAGCCCCTCCGAGGCAAAGGCAGAAAGCCCAGCCAGCAGCCAAACGAAGCCTCAAGCGGTGGTTCCCGCAGCACAGCAACCCGGCAAAGGGGATGCAGCAAGGAAAACCACCGTCACCTCTCCGCTGGGAAGCGCTGAGCAAAGGCGAGTCCCCAGGCAACGTGGCCAATTTGATCGGCACAAGGCATGCAAGCTCCATCCCCCAGTCGTTCTTAGACTCCTTAGTGGGTGAGCAACGCAGCCGAGCAACACACAGTTGGAGCCTCCCTCCTTCCTGGCCGGCAGGGAGGGAAGGAGAGGAGCTGCTTCCTTTGAAACTCGGGAAATTTAAGGGACATCATCAATAAGGGACAGCAGCGGGACACGGTGCTGGGATAAGGGACTGTCCCGCCAAATAAGGGACGCTTGACAGCTATGATCCCCCCCCCACTCACTCTATGTCTCTCTCTGATCATGTTTGGTAAAACAAACACAAGGCATCATTGCATTCAGGGCTGACCCACCCTGAGCAAGCAGTAGCCAGACAATGAAGACGCTTAACACTATGCTGTCCTATCGCAACATTACTGAGAGCTCAGGGCAGCAGAGCACGTGCTCCCCTATAATACAGCTCTCCAGGTGTTGTCAAATTCCAAGTCCCTTCATCTCTGGCATCAGCCATGCTGAGTGGGGCGGAAGGGAGTTGAGAGTCCAGCGACCTCCAAAGGGGCACAGGTTAGCCACCCCTGTTAACAACAACAACAACAATTTATCATTTATACTCCGCCCATCTGGCTGGGTTTCCCCAGCCACTCTGGGCTGCTCCCAACAGAATATTAAAACAGCAAACATTAAAAACTCCCCTAAACAGGGTTGCCTTCAGATGTCTTCTAAAAGTCAGAGAGTTGTTTATTTCCTTGACATCTGAAATATACTTGGAGTTGAGTGTGGATTTCATGCTCTTTATTCAGCTCAGAGTAGTGAGGAATGGAAGTTCCCCCAATATGTCTGCTTTATACACATTATTTACACAATGGGTCCCACGTGATTGGCTAGTTCTGGGATTCTCCTGTAGGCCAATCAGGTTGCGGATTCACTTCCACCTGGAGTTGGATCAGACTGCTGCCCTCTGGATCCTATTGTTCTAGGACCGATCAGACTGCTGCAATTTGGATCCTATTCAACTCAGTACATAACAACATCTGATGGGAGGGTGTTCCACAGGGCAGGAGCCACTACCGAGAAGGCCTTGTTCCCTGTAATCTCACTTCTTGCAGTGAGGGAACCGCCAAAAGGCCCTTGGAGCTGGACCTCCGTGTCTGGGCTGAACGATGGGGGTGGAGAAGCTCCTTCGGGTGTAAGTAGACAAGTCCTCAGAAACAGAGTGGAAAGGAAGGTAGTGGGAAGGAAAATGTCCTGTGCTCTCAGTTCTGCCCTCTTCACCGTCCAGAGAAAACCTACCTCAGATTTGGCCTGGTTGATCTTTTTCTCCAGATCAGCAGGGATCATTTTTCCCCTGAAGGAGAAAGAAAGCAGTGGCAGAAGTGAGCCTTCAGACAATCCACCTCTAGAACCAACCTCTGCAAGGAGCAGAATCGTGTGGTGCATGTTTGCCCTGGGATGTGCTGTTTCAGGCTGCAGCAGGTATAGAATCTCGCGGTCAAACGCCTCCCTGTTTCAAAATTCCCTGTGCACACAGAAAACTAGTGCCTTTGCGCCCAGGAAAGATGTTAAATTATTTTTGTGTGTCACAACTGCTGCTCGTATTTTGTTAGCTAAAAAGTGGAAAACCCAAGAATTACCAACAGGTGAAGAATGGCAGGTGAAGATGATGGATTTTTCAGAGCTAGCTGACCTAACTGAAAGAGTCTGCGAGCAGAAGGAGGAGGAGTATCAGGAAGAGTGGAATAAATTTAATGATTACTTAGTTAAATTTGCTATGTTGAACTAACTGAAAACAGCTTTCAGATACTTAATGGGCTTAGGATTTTATTTATGTTAAGTGATGAATTAATATGTTTAATTCCATAAGGTGAAGATCTGTTAATGTTTAAGTTAAATTTCATAAAAATTGGGATTTGGAAAACCGTTAAAAGGACATGCAATGAAATTCAATCAAGGGGAAGCGAAGCAGCCACTTAACAAAGTTAATAACTGTAATTTTCAATAAGACTATGATTTTTGTTTGTTTGTTTTGTGTGTTTGTTTGTTTATAATATTGTGAAAACTAATAAAATTTTTGAGAAACTAGTGCCTTTGTGGGAAGGAGTTCTAGGCTAGCCCTCTCTATGAAGCATTGCTTTTCCACGTCCGGGAAGATATTTTTCCTAAGGGAAGGCCCTGAGAGAAAGATACCCTACCTGCAATCCGAAATGGCAAAATCCACATATACCTGTTCCACATTAGCTTGTGCAGATCAACCACTCAAGGATGATCCATTCAACCTCTTGGGAGGCCTGTTTTAAATCTCTGCCAACTTTGTTTCAAAGGCAAAGTGCAAAGTGACACAGTGGCCTAAGGGCTTCTTCATGCAACTCTTAGGCCCTGCGTTAAGGCACTACCTTAACCTTTTCAGAACTTTTGGTCATTGGAAAGAATTTGAGGGAAACATCTTTTCCGCCTTGAGGACTAGAAACAAAAATAAATCTTTGGTTTTCAGGGCGCTAAATTCTATCCCCCATTATCAGCTCCTATGTTAGCTGCGAAATCACTGTGTACCTGTCTACGGGGTTATAATTTTCTATTAAGTATTGGGGAAGGGGGAGGGAATCTGGAAACAATAGAAAAAGAAAAACACAGATAAGCAATGGTATCTCTGTCCTTGGGTATTTCCCAGGGGAGGCATCTGTTAAAGGTACATTTGGTAGGTAAGTATTATGTCTCAGGGCAAATTATTTTATTAGATGGTCCACTGGCAGTGCCAGGAGACCAGGGCCAGGTCAAGTCTCACAAGGGTTTCCGATGGAAGCTCTTACTTTTCATCAACAGCAACAAGGTAGATGTTGTCTGTGCCAATTCCCAGGAAAGCCGCTCCCTTCTGGATGGAGTAATGGCACTGGAAGAGAAGCCAGAAAAAGAGGGAATTAGAGGAGGAGGATGATGATGATGATGATGATGATGATGATGATAATTTATACTCCACCCATCTGGCCGGGCTTCCCCAGCCACTCTGGGCGGCTTCCAAAAAAAATTAAAATACTGCAATACATCAAACATTAAAAGCTTCCCTAAACAGGGCTGCCTTCAGATATCTGGTGGGAGGGCGTTCCATAGGGCGGGCGCCACTACCGAGAAGGACCTCTGCCTGGTTCCCTGTAACTTGGCTTCTTGCAGAGAGGGAACCGCCGGAAGGCCCTCAGTGCTGGACCTCAGTGTCCGGGTAGAACAATGGGGGTGGAGATGCTCCTTAAGATATACTGGACCGAGGCCGTTTAGGGCTTTCAAGGTCAGCACCAACACTTTGAATTGTGCTCAGAAACGTACTGGGAGCCAATGTAGGTATTTCAAGACCGGTATCATATGGTCCCGGCAGCCGCTCCCAGTCACCAGTCTAGCTGCCGCATTCTGGATTAGTTGTAGTTTCTGGGTCACCTTCAAAGGTAGCCCCAGGTAGAGCACATTGCAGTAGTCCAAGCAGGAGATAACCAGAGCATGCACCACTCTGGCGAGACAGTCTGCGGGCAGATAGGGTCTCAGCTTGCATACCAGATGGAGCTGGTAAACAGCTGCCCTGGACACAGATTTGACCTTGGATACTAGCAGAGGCTGGTCCATTTGGGGCTAATAAGACACTGGCCCACCAACCATAGCCTATTCTCGGCAAACACCCATCTGTGGGTCTTCTAACAACCAGCCCACTGGGTGGCACTGCCTATCAGCTCCCACCTCTGCAGTCTCAGTTTTGCCCTTATAGAACTTAGCAGGGAGGGAGATGGTGACAAACCTAGAATTGGTTGGCTCTGCGTGTCATGGGCTCTCTGGCGCCACCTCCTGTTGGCCTCCTGGCTTCTGCCCTAGCAGCACCAATGGGCATCAGCCACCATGGACTGATACCTCCCTTGGAAGCTGTCTAATACAGTGGTACCTCAGGTTACATATGCTTCAGGTTACAGACGCTTCCAGTTACAGACTCCGCTAACCCATAAATATTACCTCGGGTTAAGAACTTTGCTTCAGGATGAGAACAGAAATTGTGCAGCAGCGGCACGGCGGCAGTGGGAGGCCCCATTAGCTAAAGTGGTGCTTCAGGTTAAGAACAGTTTCAGGTTAAGAACAGACCTCAAGAACAAATACAGTTCTTAACCTGAGGTACCACTGTACATGGATAGGCAAACTAAGGCCCGGGGGCAGGATCCGGCCGAATCGCCTTCTAAATTTGGCCTGTGGACGGTCCGAGAATCAGCGTGTTTTTACAGGAGTAGAATGTGTCCTTTTATTTAAAATGCATCTCTGGGTTATTTGTGAGGCATAGGAATTCGTTCACCCCCCCCCCCAATATATAGTCCAGCTCACTGCAAGGTCTGAGGGAAAGTGGACCGGCCCCCTGCTGAAAAAGTTTGCTGACCCCTGGTCTAATACAATTTGATCATTTGGGGTCCATTTGAAGTAATTTCCCTTAGCTCCATGCAGCTCCCCCCCCCCGAATAATTATTTAATGTTATTGATTAATACATTCCGTTGAGAGTGCTTTTTTTTAGAAAACTCAACAACAGGCAATCAATGGATTTTATCAACAAACACAAGCACAATTAAGCTAGGGTGGCACATCACCGGAAAACAGGCCACGCTATAGGACAAACGAGGACACCACGTATTAGCATAAAGCTTGCATATGGTATAAATAGATACAAATATGGAAATGACTGCTATGATACTCAAGGCAGCTAGAAATCCTTAAAACGCCACATGCAAATATCAGCAAAATACTCAACAATATATTGTAAGTTCAAAATGGGCAACAGCATGGAAAACGAGCGAGGTCCCAACTGAAGAAGAATGGCAAGTTAAACTGATGGAATATGCACAGATTGCAGACTTAACATATAGAATAAGAGAATAAGAAGAACATACAGTGGTGCCTCGCAAGACGAAATTAATCCGTTCCACGAGTCTCTTCGTCTTGCGGTTTTTTCGTCTTGCGAAGCACGGCTATTAGCGGCTTAGCGGCTATTAACGGCTTAGCGGCTTTACGAAAAAGGAAACAAACTCGCAAGAACTCGCAAGACGTTTCGTCTTGCGAAGCAAGCCCATAGGGAAATTCGTCTTGCGGAACGACTCAAAAAAACGGAAAACTCTTTCGTCTTGCACGTTTTTCGTCTTGCGAGGCATTCGTCTTGCGAGGTACCACTGTAGGTTTAAAGAAGATTGGGAAATGTTTATTGATTATATGGGGGGGGGGGAATTGTGCACACCTGAAAACATGGGCAGCATTAAGATAAATCAAACAGTGTAAATAAATTTTGATGGATGTAATAATGGCATACAGTGGTACCTCGGGTTACATACGCTTCAGGTCACAGACTCCGCTAACCCAGAAATACTACCTCGAGTTGAGAACTTTGCTTCAGGATGAGAACAGAAATTGTGCTCCGGCAGCACGGCGGCAGCGGGAGGCCCCATTAGCTAAAGTGGTGCTTCAGGTTAAGAACAGTTTCAGGTTAAGAACAGACCTCCGGAACAAATTAAGTACTTAACCCGAGGTACCACTGTAAAGTGGTACCTTGGTTTACAACCATAATCCGTTCCGGAGGTCTGTTTGTAAACCAAAACAGGTTGTAACCCAAGGCGCACTTTCGCCAATGGGGCCTCCAAATTTTTTTTGTTCATAATCAAAAAAGAAATAAATGGGTTGTCATCCAAAAAAAGGTTGCAAACCGGGACACACACTTCTGGGTTTGACGTGTTTGTAATCCAAAGCGTATGCAAACCAAGGTACTGAATGGTTTAAAATATGCAGGGATTTTTGTTGTGCAAAATGAACCATGGAGAGAGAAGAAGGGAAGTCATTGATCCTTTAAGATTGTTTAAATGAATACTCTAAAATGTAAAACAGAAAATCTAATAATAATAATAAGAAGAAGAATTTATTATTTGTACCCCGCCCATCTGGCTGCGTTTCCCCAGCCACTCTGGGCGGCTTCCATAGAAACCAAAAATACACTAAAATATAAATATAAAATATAAATATAAAAATTATAGGGCAGGGGAAAGAAGTAGGGGAACAGCTGGCCGCATTACAAGGCTCCTTCTTGACAACTTGAGCCTGTCTCTGCTCTCCCAGTGTAGCCCCAGCAGCCAAAGCCATGTGTGAGGTTAAGCAGCCCTTGAGTGCGTGCAGATATTGGCCCGTCCCAGAAATCCAATTAAATAATTTATTCAAAAAAAGTATATGGTAAAGAGGAAGCAGCAGGGGAGAGTGAAACCACTAGTAAGCAACTCAGAATTGAAATAAAACATTATACTAGAATATTGGTTTAATTCTTCACTAATCCAAACTTAACATTAACACTGGGATTTCTCAACCCTTCTGCTAGACAGACTTAATCAGTAACTTGGCTTCTTCACTTATAGGTGATGCAGGGCTGGGTAATCTTAAAATAATAGCCTGAGGATAGCATAACTGTAGCAAAGGCCCTACAACTGAGAAACTGTACAGCAGTCGTCCCCCTGTTCCACTTCCAAGGAGACCTCAGGTTTGAGGTCTGGGCAAGGCTGAAGCCACAGTCACAACACCCACACATATGCACCAGTGCTGGAATTGTTCTTGTCTGGGATAATACAGAAGCTGTGTATACATTTGGAGAAGTGGTGGCTACCCATAACCAGTGCTAGTAACTCAGACACATAAACTAGGCATCAAATGGCTAGTTTATACATCAAACCTAGGCATTAAACCTAGGTTATGGTTGCTACAACAGAATGTCTATTTGTCAGAGGCAGATAGGTAGCCGTGTTGGTCTGCCATAGTCAAAATAAAAAAATTCCTTCCAGTAGCACCTTAAAGACCAACTAAGTTAGTTCTTGGTATGAGCTTTTGTTATATTTTTTTATTTGTCAGAGGGTTGGACTAGACCCTCCAGGGTTGCTTCCAATGCTACAATTTTATGATTCTATGACCTCAACTACATTGCTTGACTCTTGCTTTCTCAAACAACCATTCACTTGTCCTAGTATGCAAGAAATGAGAAGCACACAGAGTGGAAATGGGAATGGCATTAACTATGGACTAAGGCAGGGTTTTTGAAACTGTGGTCTGTGAGTTTAATAATAATAATAATAATAATAATAATAATAATAATAATAATAATAATAATATTTATTATTTATACCCCACCCATCTGGCTGGGTTTCCCCAGCCACTCTGGGCGGCTCACAATCAAATATTAAAAACACAATACAGCATTAAACATTTAAAACTTCCCTAAACAGGGCTGTCTTCAGATGTCTTTTAAAAATAGAGTTGTTGTTTATTTCCTTGACATCTGATGGGGGTTCCACAGGGCGGGTGCCATTACCAAGAAGGCCCTCTGCTTGGTTCCCTGTAACCTCACTTCTCGCAGCGAGGGAACCGCCAGAAGGCCCTCAGCACTGGATCTCAGTGTCTGGGCTGAACAATGGGGGGTGGAGACACTCCTTCAGGTATCCTGGGCCGAGGCCGTTTAGCACGTTAAAGATCAGCACCAACACTTTGAATTGTGCCCAGAAACGTACTGGGAGCCAATGCAGGTCTCTCAGGACCGGTGTTACAGTGGTGCCTCACAAGACAAAAATAATCCGTTCCGCGAGTCTCTTCGTCTAGCAGTTTTTTCGTCTTGCGAAGCAACCCTATCAGCGGATTAGCGCTATTAGCGGTTTAGTGGATTAGAGGCTATTAAAGGCTTAGCGGCTTAGCGGCTAAAAGGCTATTAGTGGCTTAGAAAAAGGGGGGGAGCAGAAAAAAATCGGAACACTCGCAAGACGTTTTCGTCTTGCGAAGCAAGCCCATAGGGAAATTCGTCTTGCGAAGCAGCTCAAAAATGGAAAACCCTTTCGTCTAGCGGGTTTTCCGTCTTGCGAGGCATTCGTCTTGCGGGGCACCACTGTATATGGTCCCGGCAGCCGCTCCCAGTCACCAGTCTAGCTGCCACATTCTGAATTAATTGCAGTTTCCGAGTCACCTTCAAAGGTAGCCCCACGTAGAGTGCATTGCAGTGGTCCAAGCAGGAGATAACTAGAGCATGCACCACTCTGGCAAGACAATCTACGGGCCGGTAGGTTCTCAGCCTGTGTACCAGATGGAACTGGTAAACAGCTGCCCTGGACACAGAATTGACCTGCGCCTTCATGGACAGCCGTGAGTCCAAAACGACTGCCCGGCTGCGCACCTGGTCCTTCAGGGGCACAGTTACCCCATTCAAGACCAGGGAGTCCTCCCTTCATTTGAGTGGACTCAGGAAAGGCTGCAGCACAGTCAAATATCAGGCAGCAAACAGACAGACAAACAAACAACTCAGGAGAATAGCATACCTCCTGCGAAGTGAACACTGCCAGTTTTGGTATTGCCCAGTTACCCTTCTGCTTGCAGTCTGGGAAGCGGTGGTATCGTGCCACGTTCATAGCATACATGTTGGAGATTGAGCCTCCTGCAAAAAAAGAGCCCAGAGAGATCATGGTCTAAGGTTATTTATTTCTATTTCTATGCTATTTAATGCACTCATAGCCAGGTATATGTGTATGCCGTAATTCTGTAGGAACACAGCAGAGATGCAGAATATATCATCGGGTGCAGATTTCAGCTTCCATTAAAACAAACCAACAAAAAAACCCAAGGGAGCAAGTTCCTATCCTTCACGGCTGTGAAGGTTAAAAATGGACAATGGCTTCTAAAATCTCAGAAGCCAGAGGAGGAATGAAAGAAGATTTCCAGTGGACAGGGAAGCGGTGAAACACTTGACCGGTTGCTTAGCCATCCTCATTACCAGCAAAACCAGAATAAAATATGCATGTTGTCAGGGGTTCAGGAGCAGAGACGCAGAGAAGGGAGGAAGCAGAGAGCGAGGGGGAGGAATCCGAAGGGAAAATGAGTGATGATGACGACCCGAGATCTCCAAGCCTAAGCAGTGAGTCAGAGGACTCCCAAAAGGGAGCCCCAGTGAGCAGAGCAAGGGGGGGATCCGGGGGGACACCCCAGGAGGAAGGGAACAGAGGAGATTCAGAGAGCAGCAGCTGGAAGTCGGGACCCACGCTCATAACTGAGGGCGGCAGCAGCTGGAAGTCGGGACCCACGCTCAAGACTGAGAGCAGCAGGGAGGAAGGTAGCCAGGCATCGGGTTCCGGAGGCTGTCAGCAGGAGGGAGGGCACGAGTCAGGGGTGGTCACGCCCTCCTCAGAGAGCGAGGCAACGGTTAAGAGGAAAGTAGAGAGTTGGGCGCGCGCGCCAAGTTCAAATGCAGCGGAAGCTGGAGCAGTAAGCAGCCCGGAGAGTGAGCCAGGTCCTAAAGCCCGCCGCAAGGAGGCAGAAGGATCAGGGGGGTCAGCGTCAGAGGAGAGTGGAAGGGAGGAGGCCCAGGGGGGCAGAAGGACCCAGAGACGTAGGGAGAGGCGAAGGAGGTGGAGCAAGGCTAGGGTATTAAGCTGGTGTGCAAGAGGCGGGGACTCAGACGGGTCTTCGCCGACCTAGGGCAGAAGGTGTAGAGCTGCACGCTGCAGTTCGGAAATGAAACCTGTAACTTAATAAAGACTCTTATAAAGTGAACGCTGGCGGACTTGGTCCTATGTGAGCTGGGACTGGGTGGCAGCTCTGACACATGTAGTAAAGAATCCATGCAAAGTCAGAAGCAGCAGAGAAGAAAAAGCATGAAGATTGCCTGTTTTCACCTATAAATGGCAATTATAATGTCAAATATCAAGGTTAGTATGGGATTCCTAAAGCGAAACTCCAAGTTGTTTTCGGTGCAACAAGTTGCAGACCAGAGATAAATGTATAAAATACGTGACATAATGAAAATATATGATACTTACCGAAGGGGAGGAAGGAAGTCCAAAGTTCAACAGAGCTAATGTTATGTATGAGATGTATTAATACAGCGAATGTATTGGAATGTATGTTTGATGAAAGTTGGGAAAAAACAAGTTGCAGACCAGAGGCAGCCATAGCCATCATGGTGTCCTCTAGATGTTATTTGACTACAATTCCCATCACTTCAGACCATTGTCCAGGTGGGCTTAAATCTGCTTCAAGTGGACAATATACAGCCCTCTGTAAAGGTACTGCTGCAGATTTGACCTAGAACACACAGAAAGGAATATCACTCACCAGGACTGAAGAGCCCATCCCCTTCCTCCCAGCCAATCAGCTCCCGCAGCTTCTTCAAAACCACCTCCTCCATCAATACAAACACAGGGGCGATCTCATATGTGTACCTAGAACACAAGGCGAGATGACGTTTTGGTCCAAGTCAGATACCTGCAATTGTAAGTCATATGTAGGTATCGGGGAGTTTCACCTAGGAAAGATACTTAGGAAGTAAAGAGTGGTCGGCGAATGGTTGGAGGGACATTGGCAGGCCTATCAGGAATCCAAGGAATTATACTGTACTAATAGATGAGAACTTCTGAATTTTTTTTTATTAAAATGAAAAAACAAAAACAAAAGAAAGTAAAATGGTTCACAAAATGACCTGGGCATAGTTCTACCACTGAACTATTCTGACAATCTCATTCCGCAGGGATAGATACCATATTTTTTACTCTATAAGACTCACTTTTTCCCTCCTAAAAATGTGTGTGTGTCTTATGGAGTGTGGGAAATGTGTGTGTGTCTTATGGAGCGAATGCAGGCTGCGCAGTTATCCCAGAAGCCAGAACAGCAAGAGGGATTGCTGCTTTCACTGTGCAGCGATCCCTCTTGCAGTTCTGGCTTCTGAGATTCAGAATATTTTTTTTCTTGTTTTCCTCCTCCAAAAACTAGGTGCGTCTTGTGGTCTGATGCGTCTTATAGAGCAAAAAATACAGTGATTACACTATAAACAGACATGCTCTCGGAAGTATGGAGGAAGCACTCCATTTCCCCAGATACAAAAACTCTGAATTTTGAGTGCTCTGAAAACGCCATGCCTCCACAACAGAGCCCAACAGTGCAATCCCATGCATGTTTACCTGCTCGTAAGTCCTACTGACTCCCCCTGAAAAGTGTGTGGCATTTAAGTAATGCAGCGTGCAGAATATACGTAACAAACTACCAGATACGAGGAACTGCATGGGTGCTGACAGCCAACATCTATCTCTTTAGCTTGGCGGGGTGGGGGAGGGCAAGTATGATGTCCTGTCCTGTGACATCACCACCTTAGGGCTTACTTAGGGCTGCTCTGGCTTAATAGTTGCTCCTTGCCATGGATGCGAATATGTGAATACAACTGCGTCATGTTTCTACCCCACAACGTTGCGTTATCAGAAATATGTAGTTTGCCCGCATCACAGGAGGTGGCTCACTTACAAAACTGCTATGCTCACTTCCTTCCAGGATCAAGGATGGAATTAGTGAGGGGGGAAGAAGAAGAAGAAGAAGAAGAGTTTGGATTTGATATCCCGCCTTTAAGGAGTCTCAAAGCGGCTAACAATCTCGTTTCCCTTCCTCCCCCACAACAAACACTCTGTGAGGTGAGTGGGGCTGAGAGACTTCAGAGAAGTGTGACTAGCCCAAGGTCACCCAGCAGCTGCATGTGGAGGAGCGGGGAAGCGAACCCGGTTCACCAGATTACGAGTCCACCGCTTTCAACCACTACACCGCGCTGGGGAGGGGCTTTTGTGACGATATTCACTGCTACAGAGTACCATGAACCTCTTTTTTTGCTGCCCATGGCAGCCATTTTGTGCAGATACCCATGGCCCTTCTAGTCATATACGAACACAGGCACCTCAATTTTTTTAACCCCCCAAAAGCACTAGATAGAGATACAGATACAGTGGTACCTCAGAAGTCGAACGGAATCCATTTCGGAAGTCCGTTCGACTTCCAAAACATTGAGAGACCAAGGCAAGGCTTCCGACTGGCTGCAGGAAGCTCCTGCAGCCAATCGGAAACTGCAGAAGCCACGTCAGAAGTTCAGGTTCCAAAGAACATTCGCGAACTGGAACACTCACTTCCAGGTTTGTGGCGTTCGGGAGCCAAAACGTTCGACTCGCAAGGTGTTCAGGATCCAAGGTACGACTGTATATAGAAAGGGATAAGGATAGAAATATATACATAAAAAGACATGTATTTCAGAGTTGAAAGCTCTCTGGGGATAAAGATTGTATGTACACTAAGACCACTTTTGCCTCTGGTAAAGAGTTCTGCATTTCAAGAACCTGCAAACCCTGTTTGATCGCAGAGGACAAAAGAAATATGTGGGTAGACCCTAGGAAGCAACGCCCTAATCTACTCAATCTAACCATTTACAGCTCTTTTTAAAACTATAATCCATACTGAGCCCAAGAGAGCCACTGCAACCTATTTTAATGCCATGATTTCATCACAAAAGTGCAAACACATACTGGCTGGTGTTGAGCATCTCTGTGATCAGCCGTCCGGCCAAAGCATGGGGATCAAGTCCTGAAAACAACTGGTTGAAAAACCGCGGGTGACCTGAGAAAGAAAGAGAAAGAGAGTGTGTAGTTATGCTGAACTCAAGCTACTTTGGATCAGTCTGCAGCACAATCACATCATACGAAATACAATTCTCTTTTTGGAAGTGGTGTGTGGGGAACACTCTCTTTTACACAGGGCATGAATGAAATGTACAGCAGGAAGGCATTAGGGCCGGGCAATATCTGGTTTTCAACATCGTGATATATCACCAGCTAAACATCGCGATATACTGATATATTGCAATGTCTGAAATAAGGGTGGAGCTATGTAGAAGCATTGGCTGGCTTCACAGTTTTCCCCCGCATCGTGATTTTTGCACACACATTTTTGCCAGGTCAAAAATTATGAAACTGATATCATGGACTTCAAACCGGTTTTGGACGATCTATCACCCAACCCTAGAAAACGCTTGTTTTCTGAAGCACTTATTACAGTGGTACCTCAGGTTAAGAACTTAATTCATTCTGGAGACCCGTTCTTAACCTGAAACTGTTCTTAACCTGAAGCACCACTTTAGCTAATGGGGCCTCCTGCTGCTGCTGCGCTGCCGGAGCATGATTTCTGTTCTCAACCTGAGATAAATTTCTTAACCCGAGGTACTATTTCTGCGTTAGCGGAGTCTGTAACCTGAAGAGTCTGTAACCTGAAGCGTCTGTAACCCGGGGTACCACTGTACTTTGCCTCTCATCTTGGGAACGCTGCTGTCTCTGTTTGCTGAAAAGATGCCAGAACGTGCTGTTTCCTTTAAGACATATTTACATAACCAGAGATATTTGTCTTGAATTCTGATCTCATGTGTAGAAGGACAGCGAATTCCAGAGTGTTATAGCCACACACCCTTGGCTCACAATTTTCATCGCCTTTGGGCTACTGTGCATATATAGGCTATATTAAATCCACGTGTCTTTACATTGGAGGCAATAGCCAGCTTTGTTATCAGGTCACTTAACATGAGAAGCATCCCGTTTTGCTGCTTCAGGCCATGGAAACAAGACCTAACCGGATCAGGAACTACATATTACTCCACATGCAGGAAGTACACTATTTCACAAACGAGACGCTGGTGCCAGGCACTCACATGTCTTCACGCTGTATCTGATAACATCCCGGCAGCGGTCCAGCAATCTCTCCTGCGGCTCCCCTCCATCTTTTAGATCCAGGTCCAGGATTTGCTGCAGCTCTTCAGGTTCCTTCCAATCACACACCTGACAAGGAAGGAAACAGCTTGGCCAGTTCGTATTGAAAAGTTCAGGCGGCATTCACATAAATGCTTGAAAGCCAAATGACATAGTGCCATCCTCATGTTATGCCAGTAATTAAGAATTGGATAAATACACCTGTAATAGGTATGAGTTACTCGTGCGTAAACTGGTGCCTTTCTCGGTTAATTTGCCTTGTTAAACCTTTCTGACTGCACAGCCCCTTCTCATCGTGGCTGCCTCAGTCACTGGCAGAATCCGTCAGTGGGCGTTTCTTGAACCTCTTCCAACATACGTAAAAGTTGTTTGACACCCAGTCTCCTCCTCCTCTCACTGCGCAGGAGTCTTCTGCGCAGGGAAGGCGTGGGTAGCGGAGGACCCGGGCTCTCCTCACTGATGTCTAGTGAAGAGTCCTGGAGCCCTCTCTCCAATTCCCCCGTCTGCCCCCCTTCATCCCTGGTGTTGCACTGATTGGATTCCCCCTCTACTGAGCTGTTTCTCCCCCTGCTGCTGGGTCCTTTGCCAGCATCATCTGGGAGCCTCCCCTTCGCCTCTCCCTCCGATGTCAGTTCCCTGACAACACCATTACATAAGAACAACCCCCAAGATTATGTTGTGAAAATGAGCCCTGACAGCCTTACCTTTTCAGAGGCATCCATCCCTTTCCTTACACCTTCCTCAAGCATGATTTGGAATGCTTTCTGCAAGAACTCTTCACCTGCCACCTTATCCAAGGCAGGACACAACAGGGCATTATGTTCTGCCATTGTCAGCCACACCTCCTATGCAGGTCTCTGCAGATTTGGGCAACGTGAAGCAATAAGTCAGATCACACTCAAAATCTTGTACAGTGGTGCCCCACAAGACAAATGCCTCGCAAGACGGAAAACTCGCTAGACGAAAGAGTTTTCCGTTTTGGAGGTGCTTCGCAAAACGAATCTCCTATGGGCTTGCTGCGCAAGACGACAATGTCTTGCGAGTTCCTGCTGGGTTTTTTTCACCTTCCCCCCCTTTTCTAAGCCGCTAAGCTGCTTATCAGCTGATCCAATCAGCAGATAAGCCGCTAAAAGCAGCTAAAAGTCGCTAATAGTGCTAAGCCGCTTATCAGCTGATCCGATCAGCAGATAAGCCTCTAAAAGCCTCTAAAAGCCTCTATTAGCGCTAATAGCGCTAATCTGCAAATCCTTCAATGGGCTTGCTTCGCAAGACGAAAAAAACCGCTAGACGAAGAGAATCACAGAACGGATTCTTTTCGTCTTGTGAGGCACCACTGTAAAACATTTCTAGATAGTTATGATGAACCGGTATACAATTTCTGTTACATGAATGAACGAAAAAACAAATAAATAAAAGGTATATCATTTCATTGCTGTGTTATATAGCCCACTGCAGCGAGTTACTGCGATCTATACCACGTTCCTGATCTGAAACATCACTCTTTACTTTTGCATGGGGAAAGTTTAAGTTAAAGGTGAAGGACCCCTGACAGTTAAGTCCCATTGCAGGGGCCATCCAGAATATGCAATTGGGTAAATCTCTAGGTCTGGATGGACTGACTTCAAGATACTATAGATCCCTGAAAGAATGGATAATACAGCCATTAAAAGAAGTTTGTAATGGAATATTGGAAGGGGAAAGGGCGCCAGAGTCGTGGAAGGAAGCTTTCATTACACTTATACCGAAAGTAGAGTCTGAGAAGACACAGCTTAAGAATTACCGCCCCATATCTTTGCTTAATGTGGATTACAAATTTTTTGCAGATATTTTGGCTAAAAGATTAAAAAAAGGTACTAGTAGAAGAAATCCATAAAGACCAAGCCGGTTTTCTCCCGGGCAGACACTTGTCTGACAACATGAGGAATATAATTAACATTCTAGAAAAGTTACAAGTGAATATTAATACTAAAGCAGTTTTGATATTTGTGGACGCGGAGAAAGCCTTTTACAATATTTCTTGGAGTTTTATGAAGAAAAATCTACAGGGGATGGGGGTTGGTCAAGGTTTTGAAAATGGTATAGGTGCAATTTATTCAGAACAAAAGGCTAAATTAATTGTGAACGATGTAGTGACGGAAGAATTTAAGATAGAGAAAGGAACACGACAAGGTTGCCCAATCTCTCCATTGCTTTTTATATCGGTCCTGGAAGTTCTTTTAAACATGATTAGGGGGGACCAAACAGTTAAAGGTATACAAGTTGGAGCTAAACAGTACAAACTGAAAGCATTTGCTGATGATCTGGTATTGACATTACAGGAGCCAGAATCTAGTACCAAAAGAGTACTGGAACTGATCCAAGAATTTGGACAAGTAGCGGGATTTAAGTTGAATAAGATGAAAACTAAAGTTTTAGAGAAAAATTTAACAGTGACGGAGAGAGAAAGGTTTCAGAAAGAGACAGGATTAACATTGGTTAAGAAAGTGAAATACCTAGGGGTTAACATGACTGCTAAGAATGTGAATCTGTTTAAGGATAACTATGAAAAATGTTGGACGGAAGTGAAAAAGGATCTAGAAATATGGTCAAATCTGAAGTTATCATTGCTAGGCCGAATTGCTGCGATAAAGATGAATGTATTGCCAAGGATGTTGTTTTTGTTTCAAACATTGCAAATATTAGATAAAATGGAGTGTTTCAAGAAGTGGCAAAGAGATATCTCTAGATTTGTCTGGCAGGGCAAGAAACCTTGAATAAAATTTAAGATATTAACTGAGGCTAAGGAAAGAGGTGGATTCGCCCTGCCAGACTTAAAACTTTATTATGAATCAGCTGCTTTTTGCTGGCTGAGAGAATGGATGCTTCTTGAGAACACTGATGTGTTGGACTTAGAAGGCTTTAATAATGTCTTTGGGTGGCATGCATAACTGTGGTATGATAAGGTCAAAGCACATAAAGCGTTTAAAAACCATATTGTCAGAAAAGCACTGTTTAATGTTTGGATAAGATATAAGGATTTGCTTGAGAATAAAACCCCAAGGTGGCTGTCACCAATGGAAGCGAAGGCTCAGAAATAGCTCAATATGGAGGCTAAATGGCCGAAATATTGGGAAATTTTGGAACAAGAGGGAGACAGATTAAAACTGCAGAGTTTTGAAAAATTAAAAAATAGAGTGCGAGATTGGCTTCATTATTATCAGATAATGGAGGCATATAATTTGGATTAAAAAATTGGCTTCCAGGTGGAAAAATCAAAATTGGAAACAGAACTGTTAGACTCCAAAACTAAGAATTTGTCAAGAATGTATAATTTGCTGTTGAAATGGAATACTCAGGATGAAACGGTGAAATCTGTTATGATTAAATGGGCACAAGATGTTGGACATAACATTATGGTGGCTGACTGGGAACAGTTATGGACCACAGGTATGAAGTTCACGGCATGTAATGCCTTAAGAGAGAATATAATGAAAATGATATACAGGTGGTACATGACACCAGTCAAGCTTGCGAAAATTTATCACTTGCCCAATAATAAATGCTGGAAATGTAAAGAGACGGAAGGTACATTCTTGCACCTTTGGTGGACATGCCCAAGGATTAAGGCTTTCTGGGAGATGATCTATAACGAAATGAAAAAGGTATTTAAATATACCTTTCTGAAGAAACCAGAGGCCTTTCTCCTGTGCATGGTTGGCGAATTGGTGCCAAAGAAGGACAGAACTTTCTTTATGTATGCCACAACAGCAGCAAGAATACTTATTGCAAAGTATTGGAAGACACAAGATCTACCCACTCTGGAAGAATGGCAGATGAAGGTGATAGACTATATGGAACTGGCGGAAATGACTGGCAGAATCCGAGACCAGGGAGAAGAGTCGGTGGAGGAAGATTGGAATAAATTTAAGGACTATTTACAGAAACAATGTAAAATTAATGAATGTTAGAATGATGTTGGAATGAATCTATGTGATTTTAGGAATAATGTATCAAAGATTTAAGAAAAATAGACTGTTAATTGGTAAAAAGAGGGAAAGTAAACTTATATTAAGATAAAGATAAATTTTCAGGATAAAAATTTTGAAGAGAGGGAAAGGATTTGCTGAAATGGATAATTGACTTAGAATACAAAAAAGGGAGGTGTGAGGAGGTCAGGGAAACAAGCAAATGAAAGATAAATTATGGGAAGGCTCGATTTTTTAAAAAATTGTTTCTATTTTTCTGTTTTTTTATTGTGATGTGTTGTTTTGCTATTGTTTAATTTGGTGTTTTTTCTTTTGCCTTTTTGTAAACGTAAAACCTTAATAAATACTATTTAAAAAAAAGACAGTTAAGTCCCATTGCAAACAACTCTGTGGTTGCTGCACTCATCTCGCTTTACTGGCCGAGGGAGCCGACGTTTGTCCGCAGTTTTTCCCGGTCATGTGGCCACCATGACTAAGCTGCTTCTGGCAAAACCAGAACAGCGCACGGAAACACCGTTTACCTTCCCGCCAGAGCGGTACCTATTTATCTACTTGCACTTTGACGTGCTTTCGAAATGCTAGGTTGGCAGGAGCTGGGACCGAACAACGGGAGCTCACCCCGTCGCAGAGATTCGAACCGCCGACCTTCTGATCGGCAAGCCCAAGGCTCCGCGGTTTAGATCACAGCGCCACCTGCGTCCCTTGGGGAAAGTTAGTACTTTTTTTTAAAAGGAACTACCGTAAATTTCGCTCTATAACACACAGATTTTTTCTCCTAAAAAGTAAGGTGAAATGTCTGTGCGTGTTATTGAGCGAATGTGTGGTCCCTGGAGCCTAATGGCGCGAGTGGAGGCAAAAATCAAATCGTGTCTCGGAGAAGGGAAACCTGAAAAGAGCAAGTGGCTGCGTTCCTGCATTCTGCCTCAGGGTCTTACTGCCCACCCTCCTCTGTTTTGTTGCTGTGTTTGCTGAAACGGAACAAAGAGCAGGGAAAGCCCCTCCCCTCCAGGCAAGAAGAGAGGAAAGCAGAGCGTCCCTCTAATTCCTCTCCATGCTCCGGAGGGAACAATGTTTGTGAAGGGAAGAGAAATTACAGGTTCAGCTTAAAATTCTGATTTGACTTTCTGCTTTTTGTTTTTGGAGACACACAGCATTCAAATATGCTTTCTTCCATTTAAAAGGATGAAATCCTTAAACAGTGTTTTGCCTGTAAATTCATGCGATCTGGAAGATTACAGTGTCTGTACCTCTTAAGGGATGGCAAAGCTTAGGTTTCGCTGCTAAAGAGTTCTTAATGCAGTTAAAATGCTTTCTTCTGTCAAGGCAATAAAAAAAAAAATATCAGGCAGCCGGAAAACATGCAGGTGGGAGGGAGAGAGAGAGAGAGAGCGCTGGCTGGCTTGTGTGGGTGGGTGGGTGGGTGGATGGAAACTTTTGCCTTCCTTTCCTCACGTTATAGCCCTCTCCTGCATTCTTAGCCAGCTGCTTCTCTGCACACCCCTCTCCTCGTCCCTTCTGTGTTTTTCCTTCCCTTCCCACTTAAAATGTGGTTACAAAGCATGGATCCACATGGATCCTCAGGATCTTTGCATTGGGTCACCCCAAATTCACCATCAGAGAACATAGCATGTCCATGGCTACAGCCTGCCCCCCCCAAATCACGCACCCACTGTTGCCTGGGGCTGCAATGGTGCAAAAATGTGGTTACAAAGCATGGATCCACAGGGATTCTCAGGATCTTTGCATTGGGTCACCCCAAATTCACCATCAGATCACATAGCATGTCCATGGCTACAGCCTGCCCCCCAAAAATCACGCACCCACTGTTGCCTGGGGCTGCAATGGTGCAAAAACGTGGTTACAAAGCATGGATCCACAGGGATTCTCAGGATTTTTGCATTGGGTCACCCCAAATTCACCATCAGAGAACATAGCATGTCCATGGCTACAGCCTGCCCCCCCCAATCACGCACCCACTGTTGCCTGGGGCTGCAATGGTGCAAAAACGTGGTTACAAAGCATGGATCCACAGGGATTCTCAGGATTTTTGCATTGGGTCACCCCAAATTCACCATCAGATCACATATCTGTGGCCACAGCATGAAGCACAAAAATGATACGTCCACTGTTTCATTCAGAATGTTTTTTCCCTTGTTTTCCTCCTCTAAAAACGATGTGCGTGTTATGGTCAGGTGCGTGTTATAGAGCGAAAAATACGGTAGCTCCCTCAACCCTTGTCTATGCTAATTTACAGTGCAATCATAGGCAACTTCATTCAGAAGCAGGTCCCACTGAATTCAATGGGACTTACTTCCAGGTAACAGAATCGTAGCGTTAAAGGAATATCCCTCCCCTCTTTGCATTATTACAGTTCAGAAAAGTTCGCCTCACCCTAAAAATGGCAACCAGTAAGGCTTTATCCTGCTCCAAGTGCACACACCACTTTAAAGCGTATATTTGCAGCCACACTTACTTTTTAAAAAATGGAAATTGATATTTTCAGTATAACAAACTCTGTGTCAACCATCACATTCTATACCACCCTAATGATTACTAGAGCCACCTCCCTCTGGCCCTGGTTGTAGCTTGATGGTTTCATCACCCAAAGTGCCACTCATTTGACCGGACCTCTTTGCTGTTTCTCTCTGGGTTTTCTCTGTCTTGACTCTCCTTTGGCGTCCAGAAGCCCTCTGCCCTCCAAATAGTATTCAGGACGACTTCCTTGCTTTCCTCAGAGGGATCATTCCAGAAAGAGCATGAAATCCACTCCTTTGGTCTCGTCTAAAACCAAGCTCTTGTTAGCTGTGAAAACTCTTACACAGATAGATCACCTTGCAGAGGTTATTTCCCCATGTCACTGGAATGTGGCGTGGGAGAGGGGGGTTGAGGACAGCAGACATTACGCCCAATTGCTATGGTTACCTGCTCAATCCTGCACGGATCTCCACTGATTTCAGGGACAAAGTACAAAGGCAGTATAACCTGTGATACACTGACAAGTATCATTATGTACACCAGAGGTAGTCAACCTTTTTATACCTGCCGCCCACTAATGCATCTTTCTTGATGGTAAAGTTTCCTTCCCGCCCACCAGTGCTCAATGGATTCAGCTTCTGCCGTAGAACCCGCTACCGCCCACCTGGAATCCTGAAACGCTCACTAGTGGGTTGACAACCCCTGGAGTACATGTACAAACCAGGCAGGTGTGCTTCTCATGTCAGAAAAGCAATTTATTTCAGGTACTGAGCTGCTTCGTGCCGTTTTGTTTTGCTTTGCTTTGCTTTGCTTTGTTTTGTCTTGTTTTGTTTTGCTTAGCACTAAAAGTTCAGGATGAGTCCTGCTAAGGGCTTTTTGAGATGCCAAACAAAGCACTTGCAACCATATTTGCCAATAGCAGCATTAGCTGTGTGTGCAAACAATTGTTCTACATCGCATATTCTCATCTAATAGGGACAGTATGTGAGAATAGGGTTGCCAGCTCCAGTGGCGTAGTGTGGGGGGTGCCAGGGGTGCTGGCCGCACCGGGCGCAACATCTGGGGGGGGGCGCGCTCGCTGCCTCCGGAGTCGCCGAAGAGCCTCGGGCGCAGGCTGTAGCGGAGCCGCATGTCTCGCGGAACCGACGAGCTGTGCGCGCGTCCGAGCTGAAGGCGCCCGGCAGGCAGCGGCTCTCAGCGCTCGCCGCGGAGGACGCGCCAGGCAGCCCCTCCTCACAGCCCCGCCTCCGCCGGTGCTGCTGCAGCTGCTGGGCCGTTGCATTTTCCTCGCCTCTCTGCCCCCTCCTCCTCCGGGCAAGCGGCGTCGTTTGGGCGGCAGCGGGGGGCGCAAATTACTTGCCTTGCCCCGGGTTAGGGGGCGCAAATTACTTGCGTTGCCCTGGGTGCTGACAACTCACGCTACGCCGCTGGCCAGCTCTGGGCCTGAGCTTTATCAGCAACTGAATCTCTATTTGTTTGGTTGTAAGTCACTTGGTGTTGCCCTGAACAAGATAAACTAACAAATTTAACAAAAATAAAAAATAATAGCAATATGATTCTTCCCTCCATGCAGTGAAAAGCTCCACCAGCTGACTTAGAGGAAGCCCTGGAGTAAGGAATGTTGAAATTAACTGGAGGATTGTGCAATTCTTGTTAAGTGATTCAGTTTGTGTCCTGTAGCACAGGATGTCCTCAGCCTTATCTGACTTGCAGAGCCATAAAATAAATTGCTATTGGCTGTTACTGTTGTCCCGCACCTAGACTTGTGTTTATAGCAAATTATGTACTAGTTCTCCTTCCTCGCAGTTCACTTAAGGCAGGGATATTTCAACAACAGAGTTTTAAAGTAGTGACAAAGTGGTGGGTTTTCTAGATTAGAACATGCGTCACTCTTCACTCTCACAGTTAAAAAGATAAGAGTGCTATCCAGTTAAATAATACTGAATTTGAGCCCAATGATTTTGATGAGTATTCCAAGTATTATCTGATTGACTATCACCCTACGTGCATATCTATTTCTTTCTAACAGTTCCCTGAACACGAAAAGGGTGTTAGAGATAATTCAACAATTTGGCCAGGTAGCTGGATTTAAACTGAATAAACAAAAAACTAAAGTCTTAGGAAAAAACTTAACAGATATGGAGAAGGAGAAATTTCAAGAAGAGACAGGTTTGACGGTGGTTAAGAAGGTGAAATACCTAGGGGTTTATTTGACATCTAAAAATTTGAATTTGTATAAGGACAACTACAAAAAATGTTGGTTAGAAATTAAAAAAGATCTAGAAATATGGTCAAATTTGAAATTGTCAATGTTAGGCCGAATTGCAGTTATTAAGATGAATGTATTGCCTAGAATGTTATTTTTGTTTCAAACTTTGCAGATTCTTGACAAGATGGACTGTTTCAAGAGGTGGCAGAAAGACATTGCGAAATTTGTCTGGCAGGGCAAAAAGCCCAGAATAAAATTTATAGTACTTACAGATGCAAAAGAAAGAGGGGGATTTGCCCTGCCGGACTTAAAACTGTACTATGAAGCAGCAGCGTTTTGCTGGTTGAAAGAATGGATGCTCCTCGAGAATACAGATATCTTGGATTTAGAAGGTTTTGATAATATGTTTGGCTGGCATGCATATTTATGGTATGACAAAGTCAAAGTGCACAGGGCCTTTAAAAATCACATTGTCAGAAAAGCGTTGTTTAATGTTTGGATAAGATATAAAGATTTGTTGGAAAACAAAACCCCTAGATGGTTGTCACCCTTGGAGGCTAAGGCACTGAAGAAACTCAATATGGAGGTCGGATGGCCAAAGTATTGGGAGATTTTGGAACAAGATGGAGACAAATTGAAATTACAGAGTCATGAGAAAATGAAACCTAAAGTACGAGATTGGCTCCATTATTATCAAATAATGGAGGTCTATAAACAAGACAGGAAAATTGGCTTCCAGGTGGAAAAATCAAAATTAGAGACTGAACTGTTAGAACCCAATACTAAGAATTTGTCAAGAATGTATAATTTGCTGTTGAAATGGAATACACAAGATGAAACAGTTAAATCAGCCATGATTAAGTGGGCACAGGATATTGGTCACAACATTATGTTTGCTGACTGGGAAAGGTTGTGGAACACCGGTATTAAATTCACGGCATGTAATGCCTTAAAGGAAAATATTATGAAAATGATTTACAGGTGGTACATGACACCAGTCAAGCTAGCAAAAATTTACCATTTGCCTGATAATAAATGTTGGAAATGTAAAGAAACTGAAGGTACTTTCTATCATCTTTGGTGGACATGCCCGAAGATTAAGGCTTTCTGGGAAATGATATATAATGAAATGAAAAAGGTACTTAAATGTACTTTCCCTAAGAAACCAGAGGCCTTTCTCTTGGGCATTGTCAGCCAGTTGGTGTCAAAGAAAGACAGAACTTTCTTTATGTATGCAACAACAGTAGCAAGAATACTCATCACAAAGTATTGGAAGACACAAGATCTACCCACCTTGGAAGAATGGCAGATGAAAGTGATGGACTATATGACATTGGCCGAGATGACTGACAGAATCCGTGACCAGGGAAAAGAGACGGTGGAAGAAGAATGGAAGAAATTTAAAATTTACCTTAAGGACTACTATAAACTTGATGAATGCTAGAATGTCGAGGTTTTGAGAAAGAAAGGGTTACAGTGATATAAGATTAGATTAAAGAAAAGACTAAGAGGACAGAGGTTGGACAGAAATATTTAGAAGTTGCTAAAAAATTTCGGACATTGGGATGCAGAAAGGGGAGGTATGGGGGAGTCTGAGAAAAGAGGTTTATGGAAAAAATGTTATGAAACTATACGTGTTTGTATGTCTTATTATATGTTTGTTTGTCTTAAAAAATTTTGTAAAACCAATAAAAAATTTATATAAAAAAAAACAGTTCCCTGAACAAAGGGTGAACAATCCCTTCTTGCAACTGCTGAATAGCTCAGGTAAGAGTTGAGCATCAAGGATGCTTTTGTGGGCAATGCAGCTTGCACGCGATGCATCAGTACACTCAAGATGCCACCATTACCCTGTACAGTAGCAGACAAAGACCAACTTCATCATGTGACAGCTTCTGACTGATCAGCTTGACTTTCAGCATAAGAAGCTATTTTTTTCAGATGCTTCTGCTTCTCCTAACACATACTCAGTGCCGGATTTATGTATAGCCTAAGTAGGCTGAAGCCTAGGGCCTCTAAATCTAGGGGGCCACGCCAGCCCTCCCGCTGCCCAGCAGGCGGTCTCCCCTCTCCCAAAATTGCAAACCCAAGACTTCATGCAAGGGCAGGACAACTCAGGCCCAGCAACTATTAGACTCAGGGCTAGCCAGTGAGGCCCAATTTGAAGCAGTGGGGCGCAACTTGATTATTATTATTTTTTTGTAGGGCCCCAGTTCACAGCCAAAGTCTGCAAAAATTTATAGATATAAATAAAATCCATCTAGATTGCCCTGGTGCAGGGGGCTCCTTAGGAGCGGCTCGCAGGGCCCAATTTGGCCCAATTGCTCCAATTGCCTTAAGGTCAGCCCTGATGAGACTGTGCAGGGGTTGGACTGACAAGCCCTGCACCTTCTAGGTCCCTGGTGTCACCATTCAGAGTACAGGTCTCAAGGACTTGTTATGGAAATAAAGGCGGGGCACTTATTGGAAATCAGTTTTGTCACCTCTTCCCCCCAAAACCACGAGACAATGAGCCCAGCCACCTTTTATTCATGGTCGCATAAGCACTACACTAAAGCATGGCCATAAACCTGTACGTTCAACCACTGAAATATACACCCAATATGTAGCAATGGAGATTTATGTTACTACTTTATGAATGAATACTGTGTTTTATGAATGGACTGTATTTTGTGAATTACCTAAGAGCCACCAATAGGGAGTTCTAGAATCTGACAGCTAACCAATTGGGTACTACCAAACAGCGACCCCTATTGCTGAAAGCAGGTAACCAGCAGGGGATGCTTCAGCTCAGCCTTTGCACTGTTGACTGAACACCCTCTGCTGTGCAGATAATGGAGAAAGCTTGTAAATTGTATCCCTTCTGGCATCCTGGCCAACTCTATTACGCTGGTGTAAACCCTGGTGCACCAGAAGCACAGAATAGCAGCAAATAAAATCCGCTCATATGTCAGCAACTGATAAGACTGGTCAACCAGTTCTTCCAAAGTCTTCCTAAATTATAAAGCTCCAAAATACAGCCAGTAGAGAGCAGGTCTGGGAAGAGCGAGGCATACAATGGGCACCACCAGTGAAAAGGCCCTGCTCCATATAACTCCTGTCATTTGATAGAGCGCCCACTTGCCCTCCTTCTTGACATGGAATGCTCTCTATTAGAGTCTCCAGGTCCAGTACAAAGACCATAAGAAGGGAGAGCAGGGACCTTTAAGTTCCCAACAGCTGTTAATCAAGAAAGCAAGCAAGCACACAGGTCACCTTTGTCACAGTCAGGATGCCTATGTCCTGGCCAGGCCTGCACCCAACCTTGTTTTTGTACAATCTTGTTTGTCCTCAGTAACCAAAATTATATTATTAACATATACAAGCAGTAAAGTTGTATTCCTTCATTTGCAATGAATCTTACAAAACAAAGTGGCACTAATAAAGAAAAGTTCCAGGGTGGCAACAGAAAGCAAACTAAAAATGCTTTTGCAGTTCATCAAAACTATCCAGCAATATCAAGTTATAGGAAAACTGGTGCTATTAACAGTAATCCTTCTAGCTGGTTAATTGGTTTGGCAACTTCCATGCACATGACCTCTGATGCTAATTATTTCCCCCAAGAGTTAAATAATAACTAATCAGAGGCAGCTACAGGGAGAGCTATGAGATTCAGGTGAGGGTCAGATGCCTTGACAATCCCAGCAGGTATATAAGAGGCCTGCGGCCTGCCCACAAAACGTTTACAAAGTTCAGTTATTGCAAAAGTTTTTCAGTGTTAATTTTATGCATTTTTAAAAATCACCATGGTATTTAACAATAATATCTTATGTCCTTTAGAGGAGAAATTGTGAATTGTAGAATTTTAAATACCCGTCATCATCCTTGGCTTCACTCAATTTTGTTTACAACAAACTTCCATTTTCTTTCACCACAAGTGGAATAGCCTAGGGCCTCTCTTCATCTAAATCCGGCCCTGTACATACTGCACAAGGAACCAGACAAGTTGCATCTGAGCTGTCCCAAGGTGGAAGTAAATATCTAGGCATAGATAAGCATACCTAACTTGAGACGGACGAAAATACACAAAATGACACTCAATAAAGATCAATATGCAAGGTTAAGAAGTTCAGGTTTAAAGCATAGGAGAGCAGATTGTTGAAAATCAGGGATGTGGAACCCATCGACCACCAGATGATGTTGGACAATAACTCCCATCATCCCTAGCTAGCAGAACCAGTGGCCAGGGATGATGGGAAATGTATTCCAAAAACAGCTGGAGATCCACGTTTGGGAAACCTTGGACTGCACCATCCCTGACCACTGGTCATAGATTATGGGTTTTGTAGTCCATCAGCATCTGGAAGGCCACAGGTTCCTCATACAGTGGTACCTCGGGTTAAGTACTTAATTCGTTCCGGAGGTCTGTACTTAACCTGAAACAGTTCTTAACCTGAAGCACCACTTTAGCTAATGGGGCCTCCTGCTGCCGCCTGGCTGCAATTTGTGTTCTCATCCCGAAGCAAAGTTCTTAACCTGAAGCACTATTTCTGGGTTAGCAGAGTCTGTAACCTGAAGCGTATGTAACCCGAGGTACCACTGTACTTGCTGAGTAATGCAGGAGAGCATGTCAGGGATAGCCCCCCCCCCCATCCTTCTGAAATAAAGTGTGGTAACTGTTTGGATGGTGGTAATAAGAAAGAATAATAGAGTTGCAGATTTTGGAAGGGTCCCCAGCGGACAGTCCAACCACCTGCAATGCAGGACTCTCAACACAGAATCATACCATTGTGGAAGCGGAAGGTACAAGGCAAAGCCTTCCTTCCTTTGCATCTGGTCATTGCAGGCCATGCCCGTGGCCGACTGTGAATCGAAGCTCAGAATGCTAAAAGAACAGGATGCTGCTAAGCATACACAGAGTGCTTTCCTCTTGGTATAACCCAGCTTCTGGTTTAGGAGGCAGCGCTTCCTAAATCAGAGGATGAAGGAGCTTGAACAGAGGCGCCTCTGATTTGACAACTCAGCGAAGGACCATGGGGCTTCTGTCAGGCGACCCCCTACCAGTGAATCGGGGATGGGGGGAGGGGCGGACTGTGATCCTCCACTGGACTACAACTCCCGTCAACCATCGCGGCTGATGGGAGCTGGAGTCCACAGGTTGTCCCATCCCCTGCGGCAGACACCTCAAGCAGACCTCCTCGGAAACACTTTAGAAAGCGAGGGGGAGCCGGGAATGTATGGGCTGCCCTCCGCCGTCCCTTAAAGGAGCCTTTCCCTCATCACCTGCTTTTCTAGCCCCTCACCTTTGCCTCTCTTTCCTGCCCCTACCAAGATGGCGGCGGCAGGCGCGCAAACACGGAGCGCCGCCAAAGCGCGTGCGCGAAGCCGTCAACGGAAGTGATTGCCCTGTGCGTCTGTACCGGGTTCCGACGCTTCCGCTTCCGGGGTGGCGGCGGCGGCGGGCGGCTGTGGAGGCCGGGAGGGCTCGGCGGCCGGAGGTGCCTGGGCGCGAACTTGCCTCCCCGGGAGAAGCGGGAGCCGGAACGGCGGGAGTGGAGCTTCAGGTGCGGCCTTGGGGGGCTCCGTGAGGAGAGTTAGGGGGGCGGAGGGGGAGCGCGGGGCTGGCCCGGCGCGACGGAGCTGCTGGCGGACCCCCTGCAAGGAGCCCGTTCGCGGCGAGCCCTCGCGGGGAGCCGGTTCTCCCTCCTGTTCCCGGGCACGCGCGACCCGCGTGCGCGGCTGCTGTGGCGCTTGCACGGTTTTTTTGTTTTGTTTTGCGCACGACCTTCTCGCTCGCTTGGTTCCCCGCTGCGCACCTGCACCCCGCTGGTGCCCGGAACTCCTCGGGCACTTATATTTTTAATATTATTGTTTTTTTGCAATGAGGAGAAGGGATTTTTTGCGGGGTGGGGAGGCTGTTGTCCCTTAAAACTGATGGCCGAGCAACGACTCAGGAGGCCGCTACTTTTGGATTTTTGCATCTGCCACAAGAGCGCAGGACATCTCGTGCAGGAGGCGGATAATAACGCTGACACACGTGCGCACACTCGCGCTTCTTAAGCACTTCATCAATAGGAAGTGATATTGTTCCCCGTGTTCATGTCCCAGGCTTCATCCAAGCAACGGGGGGGGGGGGTTGTGCAGAGGTAGAATTCACCCCTACTTCCTTAATTCACATAACCTGGTGAGGCATCAGAGGTTGTCAAGGCTAGGGCTGCTTCAGCAATGTTAGATTTCTACGTGGGAGTAGAATTTCCATGCAGGAATTAATATGACGATTAGAACATGGGATGCCATGTACTGGGTTTTAGTGGGTGTGTAAAGGAGTGGGACTTGTCACAGAAAGAGCCATATGAGTGACAGGTTGCTCTCCTTTATGTTTGAAATGGCTTCCCAGGACTTCTTTCCTCTCAAATTGTGATGCCCACTATTGCCACAGAGTTCTTGTCTGATTTTGTAGTGCCAAATGCCAAACACAGCAACTTCTAAATATTTTTAATTATCTTTGCAGATACTTGTTCCTTGTCCCTCCGTGTTCTCTCATTCTTCTTCATTTCCTTTCCCTCACCTCCTGAAATTTGCAACAGAATTTAGGTTAGGGCAATTTTGCTTATGACACCAAACAGTATGCATGTTGGTGGTGATGTGTAAGTTAAATTTTTTGAACATTATAATCTTTATAATCTTGATATTAATCCTTCCTCAGCAACAGAACACTTAAGGAGTTCTTGTACAGAACTATAAAGGGTGTTGCTTAATGTTGTTTAAGGATCTCAACAACTTGCATCTAAGCATAAACACATAGCTGGTCTAATAACATAAAAGCAATTGCCCTTTTACATAAAGATTTAAGAACCTTTCCAATAAAATAGTTTGCTGGTAGTATTAGCCTATACCTGGGGCTACTGGGGCCCTCAAACTTTTTATGTTGTTCCCACCCTGAACCAGTGCTAGAAACTGAGATATGAAAGCTAGGAGCTAAATAACACCTTAAACCTAGGTTATGGGCGCAACAACAGAATGTCTAGGCGTGCTTTTTAATAACAAGAATACAAAGCTGAAAATCAATGAACTGCAGCTAAAATATTACAGTATGTTCATTTTTTCACATGGTCTAGTCCTTCCCCTGCCCGCCCACCCCATATATTCTTAAGAGGCTCTCTTCTCCAGTCTTCAGGGAGTAGCTGGAAGTGGCGAGGCAGAAAAAGGTCCTCCTTTCCTTCCACGCTGCAGTTTTAATCTGAAATCTTAGGCGCAGTACTGTGCCCAGAGCTCAGAAACTGCCGGCCATAATGAGATTCCCTGTCGCAAAATGCACCTAGAACGAGGGGAGTTTTGAATAGTGCCCTGAACAAATGCGTAGGAAGACAAGCTCCCGTTAAAGAATGCTGTCCAAACAACGTGAGATTTTTCAGTTGAGGGCAGAGGGATTTCTGGACATGAGGTGCTAGCCATCCACGCTATGGAAGAGCAAAGGAAGAGGTAGGTCTCAAGCTGGTACTAGAAGGTAGTGATTTATTTTGTGAAGGTTGCTTAATACTTCGCAACCATAGGTCCTCCTCAGGGAGAAAAGTGTCTTCGATCTATCCTGTTCCACAGTAAAAATATCCTCAATGTACACAGAAGTACCTTTGGTTGAAATGTGTTGGGCATTTTTCACAAAGCAAATTACCGTATTTTTCGCTCTGTTGGACGCAGTTTTTCCCCTCCAAAAATTGAGGGGAAATGTGTGTGCATCCTATGGAGCAAATGCAGGCTTGTGCCATAGTCGCGCGCAACCCCTCCGTCAAGGAGAGGCTGCACGGGGCTAAAGGGGAAGCCAAAACAGCGAGTGGGATCCATCCCGCTCGCTGACTTGGCTTGTTCCATAGGTGCGCGCAACCCCTCTGGCAGGGAGAGGTTGTGTGCAGCCTGTACGCTGCTCTTTGGGGCTGGGGGGGGGGAAATGTTTTTTTTCTTGATTTCCCCCCCTAAAAACTGGGTGCGCCCTATGGTGCGAAAAATACGGTACTGCCTTCTAGAACTAACTTGTGTTTCACCTTGCCCTTTGCTCTTTAGGTTATTGTGGTATCATTTTCTCTCAGCACACGATGTATATTTGCCATCTTGTGTGCTGCTAATATTTATTTCTCTGTGTAAAACATTGTAGATAGTTATTTGGTTACTTAACGTAGGCATGGATAGCCATTCAGTGTCATAGGTGCACACCTACGGTAATGCTAACTTACACAGTTACAGTGGAACCTCAGTTTTCGAACATAATCCGTTCCGGAAGCCCGTTTGACTTACAAAACGTTCGAAAACCGAAGCCATTCAGTTTCTGACGCGCTTTCGAAAATGGAAGCATTCACTTCTGTGTTTTCAGCGATCAGCTTCCGAATTGTTTGGCAGCCGAGACGTTCGAAAACCGAGGTTTGACTGTACTCTAGATTCACCCTTGTATGTCAAGCAGTAGATGTTTCAGCTGTTTTGTTACGTTTAAGAGTAGCGCTTTGTAGGATTATTTTAAAATTTTATTTCTTATTATGCTTTGACAATTATAATTCTGTGTGCACCAGTATTTAGGAATTTTGAGACCACAGAGAAAGCTGAAGAGATTAGCTGGATTTGGATGCTATGGTGATTTCATATGTTGGATGGCAGTGGATACTTGTCCTGTAAATGAACTGCTTCACTGTGAATCACTGAACATTGGAATTTGATCCAGGCATCCATTGCTTATAGGGGAATGTATATAATATGCTCACACATGATTTCTGAAGATGTCCCTATATAAAGATTGCTCAGTCAAACAAGTGAACACTTGACTGCAAAAAGTAACATGTGGATCTGCCCTCGCTTTGCAGGCCTGGACAATTGCTTAACTGCTGTAGATCAGTATCTTGCTGTGCAAGGTTGTTGTTTTTTTATGTGAATAGGTTTAGGTGCAAAGGCTCTTATAGTAGTGTTGTGTTGTGTATCAAGATGTTGCAGTAGTGTAGGAAATTTCCCCAGCTGTTGGCACCAGCACAACAGTTCAAGACACCACACAAGGTTTTTTGCATGAATGAGATGTGAATTGAAAGTGGTTACGTCGTTTGAAAGTGGGGTTGACAAGAGGAAGCGGGAATTTATTTATACCATTTGTGGTACAGGAAAATGAAACACCATACACCATTGTAATCATATATTGTTTAATAACAACAATGCCCCACCCATCTGGGTGGCTTACAGCACATATAAAAACATAGCAAATAGTCAAAAATAAAAAACTTCCTGCCATAATATTGCAAGAGTTGCACCCGGTGCTAGTCCTACACAAAGTAAGCACATTGAGGTTAATAGCCATGACTAACTTAGTTGCATTAATTTTAATTTTAATTAATTTTAGTGGGTCTACTCTGTGTAGGATTAGCATTGGCTACAACCCTAAATCCAAAACAAGATTGCCAACCGAGGCCTGCAATTTGTACAAGCCAGAGAATGCTAGCAAGGAACATCAACCTTTTGAAACAACAGTAGTTTACTCCCAGCAGTAAAGTCTTCCAGTTCTGTACTGTTCGTGCTGTTCTTTTCCACTTCGTTCCCATGCTGAGAACTAAAGTAGTGTCACAGTCCTTTTAATGAGCAAAGGGTTGCGGGAAGAAGCGTTCTGGGGGACACTCTCCAACTATTTCTACTCAAGAGGATAGAAGTGGTTAAACTCTATTCACCCTAGCTCCCTTAAACCTTCCAAGGTCAAACAGTACTAAACCACGACTGGCCATGTGTGAATCGTCTGATGGTAGGAGTACACCCAGTAGTTAAACCAGTGGTGAACTGTCTGTGAACACACCCTATCAAGTTTTCCCTGCTACAAATGCTGATGCAGCAACAGCCATTTTTTGCAGGCATCCATAGAATGTGACTGCCTGAAATTCTTGCTTAGGTGTAGGGAGGGTGTTTTACTTTTAACCTGCCTGCCTTCCCCAACAATCTCATGTCTTAAGATATTCAGATGAGGCCTTGCTTTGCTTTAACTCGTTCAGAGGAAGGCTGATGGGCCTCCAGCCTTTTCCATGATGGCATCCCTGTCTCTGTGTCTCCCTGTCAAAAGAAGCCCCCTAGCAAACTCCCTCCTGATCATTAGATGATCAGCCATATCTTTGTTGCAGAGGAAGGCTGAAGGCTCGCTGAGAGCGAGGAAGACTGGTTTCTTGGGCATTTTGTGTGTGATGGATTTTACCTGTGCTTGCTTAATAGGTACTGTTTATCTTTTGTATGTGTGTCTGTTGTTGCATGGTAATATTGAGTCATGCATATTTTTTTGCTTGCTTCAAAGCATCTTTGATCAATGTGTTTGTCTCTGTCTCTCTCT
This sequence comes from Podarcis vaucheri, assembly GCF_965113315.1. Lineage (NCBI taxonomy): Eukaryota > Metazoa > Chordata > Lepidosauria > Squamata > Lacertidae > Podarcis > Podarcis vaucheri. The sequence goes on along the minus strand of NC_138760.1, from coordinate 14,886,866 downwards.
CTCTCTCTCTCTCTCCATTGTGAAATAAATAAATGGTTCAATAAACCTATCTTCTGGATTGACCCACAGGTTGAAATTAGAGGAGGAGAAGCAGCAATACTGTGGCAGCTGTGCTAGGAGGACCTTGGCATCCTATCCCCATCCTGGAGGGAGATTTAGGTTTGGGGTGACTCATCCACAAGAGCAGCACAGCCTGTAGCTTTCATCAGCTTTTGACAGGGCTGGGGAAATTTTCTGTGCGCAAATTCTGGGCACTCCCGACTCCAGAAAGATGTCGTCAAAGTGGAAGGTATTGGACGGGACCAACGCAGAAACAATTTACTGAAAAATCTTTGTAGTCGTAAAATTCTTTCCTGGGCAAGAGAGAGAGAGAAAAGCATAAGGACTTGGCGTAAATCTACGTATTGAGGACTGTCAGACTAACGCGATGGCTCAGGTAACAGGCCGGTTTTCCCATCCTGTCCCAACAGGAATTCATCATTACAGCAGGTGGCTGCAAAGTGCCCTCGGTGATAATCCGTTCTCCGAAACCTAAAAGCAGCTGAGCTCTCAGTGGTCTGCTCCAGTGACTAGCATGCATTCCCAAGCCTTCAGTGCTGGACCCTCCCTAGTCAAGGTGCTTAGTGGCCAGGCCATCCTGGTCCTTTCCTCTCAGCTGTGCTTGGGGTGTGGATCAGGAGAGAAGTGGCTTCCTCTTTTGTCCAGCTTCAGTGAGGGCTTTGAGCCTTATATAACATTTGAAGGGGGTGGGGAGAGGAGAGGATGTGGAGGCGATTCTGCAAAGGCTGCTTAGGAGCTCTTTTTGCCCTCACCTTGCCCTATCCAGTATTCCAAGCGTGGCGCACTGGCATGGCACAGGGGGAGGCGTGGGAGCTGGTTGTCGTGCCACGTTACTGTGCAGAGGCTTCTTTAGGCCACCTACAGTGGATCCTCAGTTGTAAGAGCAACAGGAGGTTTCATGCATAGTCACCTGAACTGTGATGTTCAGAAGCAGGATCGGTGCTCACTGAAACTGCTTGGCCTCTGTTTTAGTTCATATGAAGGAAATTGCTACACATACACACGCACACACACACCAGCAAGCTGTCGAGCATTGTTTTTAAAAGGATCAAGTAAAGGGGAGCTCACAAGGAGCCTTGAAAGCGTGCAGATACACATGTATGCTTTCTTTACTATTTTTCAATCCCTCCCCATACCTTGGGAGTTTGATTTCCAACAACCACCCGGTGTATAGCCTTGAGAGAGTGTCCGCCTTAAGGTCGCCCCTAGAACTTCATGACCGAGCAGGGATTAGAAATTTGGAATGCCTGGTTCTTGTACAACACTGTTCGCTATGCTACACTGCCTTGTTCTCTCATTTTGGGCTAGCTACCGTGAATTCTAATCTAGTGTCAACAGGTTTACTTCTGCAGATTTGGTTGAATAATTAGATTTCCCCCTTTTCCCACGCTCACCCACCCCATCAACTATCACTATGTGCTAAAACCCCACAGCTCTAAGGAAGAGGGTGCTATAAAAGTCTATCAGGGCAGCCCAACTTTTCATACTGAGTGGGGATGCAAGAGTACTTTGACACGGAACTTGCAGGCCTCATGCTACCATGTCATGGGGGGGGGGAGAGAGGAGCAAGCCCAAAATTTCACACCCCCTCCCCAGCCCTCACTCGGCCTTCCCAAAACTTTACTACTAGGCAAGGCGGTGGACTTTGGAAAGTTGGGCCAAGACTCTAGCAGGAGCCCTTTCGCCTCCTTCCCAAAGCTGGGAAAGTGCTAACTAGGCTGGAGGAAGGAGGACCCAAGGAACCAGTCGGAGCCCTCATGTCTCCTTCCCAAAGCTCAGTACCTCATTTACATGGCATGGGGAAGGCAGTGCAAGGGCTGGAGGTGGAGTCAAATGTTACTGAGGGCCACCAAAAAAGGCATCGAGGGCCACACGTGGTTTTGATGTGATACTGACTGATAAAAATGTCCTTGGAAGTTTATCAGGCTCAGGTCTCATCCTTGTGATATCCTGGAGATGCAGTGTTTCCACCATTTCCGGCCACTTCCCTATGCACATTTTAAATATGAAATAAGGAAATGTGGGCGAGAAGCAGCACTTAAATCGTGGATGGGGGACCTATTGGACTCCCCTCCCAGCCAGCGTGGTCTGTAGTCCTGGAGGGGAGCTGTAATCCAGCCACTCCTGGAGAACCACACGTTCCCCATCCCTGCCCTGAGTCTGCCTCTTAGGCTTGGAAGCAAAACCAAAGTGCTTCAACCTGAGCTACCTGTCTTTAGCTTACTTCCCAACTCAGGAATGCAGACTGACATAAGTCTTTTTTAAATAAAAAACAACAATCAAGCAATTGTGGTCTAGATGTCAGACAGCGATAACCTTGCTGGCTTGCAGCTCTGTGCTTGTTAGTAACCCACAAGACTCATCCCTACTTGGTACAGATTGTAAGCAGCCGCTTGACAGGTGCCCCAAGTTGAGCAAGAGTTGCCTCTAGTTCACCGGCCCTCAAAGGGTTTGGCAGGAGAGGATGGCAAGTGTGGTGTAAAGATTCAAGGACAGTCAAACATTTAAATATTTCAGTGTAGCATAGCATAGTATCAAAATAATACAGTAGTGGGGTAGGAGAGCTGAAAATAATGCCAATATATTTCACATCTGGCAACCAGTGCTTGATCCTGACCACACTAAGCCTTCTGATATATATTGTACTCTCGGAGGCTTAGTTTGGTCAGAATCGAGTACAGACGTACCTCTGTTTACATAACCCTCCAGTTATGTAAACTTCGGGATGCGCGCACAGCAAACCCAGAAGTATTTTACTGGGTTTTGTCGTGCGTGCATGCACAGAAGCGGACTGCGCATGCACAGAAGTGGTCCTCAGGTTGCGGAAACCTCGGGATCCAACCGGACCTCCGGAACAGATCCTGTCTGCAACCAGAGGTACCACTGTACAGTGGTACCTCGGGATGCGAACGGGATCTGTTCCGGAGCCCCGTTTGCATCCTGAACAGAACGTAAGACGCGACAGCGCGTGCGCGGGTTGCGTTATGCCACTTCTGCGCGTGACGTCATTTTGAGTGCACATGCGCGAGCGGCGAAACCCGGAAGTAACACGCTCTGTTACTTCCGGGTTGCCGCGGAGCGCAACCCGAAAATGCTCAACCTGAAGCACATTCAATGAGGTATGACTGTATACATTTCCAGAGTTAATGCTAAATACGTTACTTCCAGTAAATGAGCCACCATAGCCACTAGAGGGCCGTGAAAATTTGTGTCCTGGGCTTTTTAGACTTGTCTATCCATCTGAAACTGAAGAGGCTCATTGGTTGCCAGACATGAAAATTTTTCAGCTCTCCCTTTTGTTTTGCAGTGTGCTTCTTATCAACTAAAAATTTTCTGTGGGGTGAGCAAATTTTGATTCTGAAAGTATGGCCCCCTGCTCTAGGTGGAAAAGCAAAGGGGTTCTACAAAAGCCAGCCATTTTGGAGACAGAGCATGTATGTTTGTCACTCTGGTTTCCTGGGGTATCTAATAGTCTCTGAGAGCCAGCAAAGACAATGAGCTGAGTTGCTTTAGGTTTTATGATTCAAGGAGCTCAGCAAAGTAACCTTGCTCTACTGTCTTAGCTGGAGGCCTGCTATTCTTTCAATGCCAGTAGAATCATAGAAATGTTGCGTTGGAAAGGGACGCCCGAGGGTCACCTAGTGCAACCCCTGCGATGCAGGAAACACTGCTAAAGCATCCATGACAGATGGCCATCCCTCCATATCCTTTGCTGGTAAGCAGACACATACACCGCCAGCGCAGGGCATCATAGTCCCGTGTCAAATTGTGGCCCACAGTTTAGAACAGGAGCGACATTTTTCAGCCCAAGGCCTGCATTCTTTTTTTATATATATAATAATATTTATTGAAAAAAGAATTTTTAAAATTGCAAAGAAAAAAAGACAAAATTACAGAGAAAAAAGACAAAAACAGGAAAAAAATAAAACCATCATTTTCAAATTCTCCACTTTCATTGCCTTCTTTCCATGACCTCCTCCTCCTCCCATCTCTTGTATCTTGATTAATAATTGTCACAGCAAATCCTTTCCATAATTCATAATATTCTGCCATTACATTACCTTGCTTTATTTTCATCTTATCTTATAAAAAACCTTAAAACTTAAATCTTATTTTTACCAGCTTCTCATAACCATTACCTTTTTACCTAATTCTTTAAACATTTTTACAAGAGCCAAGTAATTTCATTTCAACATTTTTCCAGCTTTCATCAATTTTATAAAACATTCCTAATGATAGAAAAAAGGAATAAAAACAATCCAAGGCCTGCATTCTTATCTGGACAGGGCCAAAGACCAAAGTGGGCAGGGCAACACATGCAGATTTTCTTTTCTACCATTGCACAGCAGGCTGGTGCGTGTACACACATCTGTTCCCCTCTATCTTACATCCAGGCAAGCAAGAGTCATCACTGGCATTCACTGACACATTCCTGCGGTGCAAAAGCAAGGGAGTGGGGAATGAAGTAGGGCTGATGAAGAGTGTGGCCTAGGGGGAAGGGTGTGTAGCCGAGGAGGAGATGTGGGCTGGGGAGAGTCCTGAGGGCCCGAAAGGCCAAGAGGGCTGTATTTGGGTCGGAGGTTTCCCACCCTCTGCTTAGAAGCTGCAGCCACGTTCTCGCTTTGGGCTGGCCCGCCTTGCCTGGTACTTAGCTCTCCGCTTTCGTTTCCCCGCAGGCGAGTCTCCTGGCCTGCGAGGGACTCTCTGGGGTTTGCCTGGTGCCGACGGTTGCCAGCAAGAAGATGATGCCGAAGCAAAGCCCTAAGCAGGTGGAGAATGGAGAAAGGGGTGCTCCAAACATGCTGGTACGGGGCCAGCCCACTTTCAGCTTGTCTGCGCAGCTGGTCCCTGTGTGCTCCCCTGTGCCCCTTTCCAGCCGTGTCAGTGGGTGACGGATAGAAAAAAGCTCGGATAGGGAACGTGGCATTTAGGGCCCTGGGTTGAGCTGCTGGTGTTTTTGTGACCTGTGTTGTCCCGCTTCCTCTCTGCCAGGGACATCACCGCAAGGAAAGCGAGAAGTCGCGCAGCCGAAAGGAAGAGGAAGCGACAGAAGGGTCTCAGCCCAAAAAGTCTCATAAAAAGGCAGGTAATCTTAAGTCATACGGGCTAGCAAAAGGTCTAGCCCTCCTCAGTATGATCTCCCTGCTGCTGGCAAAGATGCGGAGCAGTATGCCTGTCAGATTCTGGTGGAGGCTGGAGGGCTACCTCCCTCAGCTGAAAGTGGCTGGTTATTTTTTAGAAATTCCTCCCCTGCCTTTCAGCCCCCAAGGTGGCTTCCGGATTAAAAACACTAACTCTAGTAATAGAGAGAGAGAAACAATTCCATTGATCAAATCATTAAAAGTATAGCAGAAAGGAGGCATAAAATAACTGGTGAGTTTAAAAACGCAGTGACATAGCAGGAGGATAAATGACATTGAAACAGTGAAAAGAAGTGTCTGCGTCCTAGAAGCTAAGCGAGGGTGTCATAGGAATGACTTTTGGGAGGGACCATATAACACCAGTCCTAAAAGATCTACATTGGCTCCTATTATGTTTCCGGGAACAATTCAAAGTGTTGGTGCTGACCTTTAAAGCCCTAAACAACTTTAAAGTCCATGTCCATGTAAAGTACATGGTCCATGTATACTTGAAGGAGCTTCTCCACCCCCATCATTCAGCCTGGACACTGAGGTCCAGCTCCAAGGGCCATTTGGCAGTTCCCTCACAGCAAGCAGTGAAGTTAACAGAGAACCAGGCAGAGGGCCTTATCAGTAGTCACACCTGCCCTGTGGAACACCCATCAGATGTCCAGGAGAAGACATCGTTTTCAATACTTTGAACTCATTGGCAGTAATCTCAGTTCTGGGACTGGACAGCCAACATAAGTCACGAGTCTGTGTATTGATATATTGCTCAGTCCTAGTTATTAACTGGGAGCCTTTGGAGTTTAAACTGAGGCTGGGAGGGAAACCCTTGAGGTAAGGATTCCCCTCAGCCGTGCATCTGGCTCTTGAGTGAAGGACGCACGTGCAGGAAGTGTGTCACTTAGACTGGACTGCCAGCAGGCTCCATATGTAACAGCAGAATTGTAGTAGCAGTACAAAAGGAGGGGAAGGAGGCTTGGCAGGCTGGTGAGACTGTTATGTGATCTGCTTTAAAAATCTTTAAAAATAAGATATTCTTAAAGCTTTTTCATAATACAATAAAAGAAACAAATCTAAATAAAAACAAAAACTAAGAAAGAGAAAAGAAAGCACCAAAGGAAAACAAACAAAAAAGAGAAGAGAAAAAGGATTTTTGCTTTTCCTCCTGTCAATTACATAAAAGAAATTATTCAAAATAATCACTCTAGAATGACACCCAACTGATCAGCTTTCTGTTAGGTAATATTTCCCCTTCCTTCTGAGCCAAATGGATTAATTCGTTTCCCCTTTTTTACACAAGAAGTCCAGAAGGTTGATGATGATGATGATTAAATGTCAGTAATAGTTTTTCTCTTATTAAACATATCAAGTTTGTTTCCAGTAAGTTCAACAACCATTCCTCCATATTAAACAATAATGTATTTCCATCTTTGTCCACTCAATAGTCTCTCTGCTGCCATCATATATTAAAATGATATTCTGTAGTTATTTACTTACTAGGTATTAATTAGTTCACACCCAGTTCCATATCTTCCGTTCCTGTTACCTCTTGTATTTGCTCTGGTTTTCCATCTTGATTTTGAAAAAGGTCATGCCTTGCATTTATGCTGTTTCCATTCTTTTTCCAGGAAAAGCGCCAGAAGTTTGATAGCTTTCCCCTCTAGCTTTCCCCACTCCAAGCCAGTTATTAAATGACAGGGGTAGGTAGGCAAATTACAGGTTAGCTAAGAAGGTAGCAGTAACCGTATGTGCCTTGGTTGCAGGTCATGGTGATTGAGCAGAACGGGTCATTCCAGCTCCGAATCCCCAAGAACTTTATTTGCGAACACTGCTATGGTGCATTCCGGAGCAGCTACCATCTCAAGAGGCACATCCTCATCCATACAGGTAAACGGTCCCAGAATTCTTCTGCACCTGGTGATGCCTGAGAACATATACTAAACAAAGCAATACTCAGACCCATTAATTAACAAATTAACACAAATAAAAAAACCCTCTATCCTCCTTAGTCCAAGAATCATTCACATCAAACCAACAATTTCCCCCCATTTAACCTCCCTACCCCACCCAGAAATCTGGTGTCAAGGGTAGTTATTGCAAATCATGGGTGGGCGACGTCAGGTTTTCAACTTTGCGGTGTATCACGAGCCAAAACGTCGTGGTCTTGAAAGGGAGGAACAAACTGCATTGGCGCCTGAGTGAAACTGCTCCGTTCCCACCGTGGGAGCTGAGGCAGTTTCACCCTGGCACCCAACAGCAGGAACAAGCTGCCTCATCCCTGGCGCCAGGAGGAAGAGGCATCTTGCCCACCCATGCAAAGGCGGCGGCGGCAGAAAAAGCCCTGCAGACAGAGCCTGTCAGACTCCATCCACAGGGCTCCCTCTCGGCCTTCGCACAGGCAGGCAGCTTCTCTAAAGTGCTCCGCTGGGGAGTGCATGGCTGCCCGAGCCTCAGCAGAGCAGTTTAATAAAGCCCCTACCCCACTTCTGACTCCAGAGGAGGGCTCTGGGAGCATCCCAGGGACTGGTAAGTGAGGGTGTTGTGGTTCTGGACAGTCAAGAGCTTGACACTCCAGAAGCATTCTGATTCACTGGGTGCATGGGCATTTTCCTTTGATCTGTGCTCTGTGGGGGCTGAGCTCTCTCTGGAGAGCAGTCTGTCTGAGAATATGAGCAAGGTAGTTTCATTTTTGTTACAGGCAGAAAGCTGCAAGCATGCAGGTAGATTCTGTAGGTTTTTCTTTCTGTTTGTTATGCTTCTAAATAAAGTGTGTTAGAATAGAGGCACTGGTGTCGAGCTGAGTTACTGAAGACACCACGTCAACACAGACAAGCCATTTTACGCTGCGTGTGAACTCTGCTATTATCCGGCAACTGAGAAGAGTGGAAGTGCGCAAGTGGAAGCGTGTGGGCGCCACTGAAGTTTGTCGGAGTGGCAATAAGATTTATTGCAGGGCCGTTGCAGCAAACTCAGTGGGTCAAAGGATTTATGACCCACAAACTTTAACAGAGGGCAAGGTGCACTCCAGCCAGGTTGGGATGACCCCTTTAATCACTGGGGCTTAAAAGGTGTGGGAGCAATGAGACAGGCGCCAAAGTTTCTTCCTACCCCAAAAGCACTTGTTTTCTCCTTTCTGCAGGTGAGAAGCCATTTGAGTGTGATGTGTGTGACATGCGCTTCATCCAGAAATACCACCTGGAGCGCCACAAGCGTGTGCACAGTGGGGAGAAGCCGTACCAGTGTGAGCGCTGCCTGCAGGTAATGCCCCCATCGTCACTTTCTGTGTAGGGTGGGAAATGTTAGCACCCCCGCCTGGTGTTTGAGAGACCTCCTTGCACAAAAGGAAGGGAGGCATTGGTGCCTGCCGCCTCCTAAAAGATCTCTTGGGTGGGATTCTAGATTGAGAGGATGCAGAAAGTACTAGGCTGCAACTGGCAGCTCTCCCCAGCATGGGAGAAAATATCCAGATAATTACAGATCATCGTGGCAGCAGGAAGTTACTCTCAGCTGTTCAGAAGTCTGTTTTGATTGACAGTGTGTCCATTCCTGAGCTTTATGGTGCACAACTTAATTGCTTTTGGAGCTACATGTATCCTGCATATCCCTGGAAATCTTGAGTGAGCAGAAAATATCTAACCTGTCATAGAATTCTGAGAAGCTATCATTTTAGGGCTTACTTTAAAATAGTATTCTAAGCCACAGAGTAAATGTATGGATAACTGTTTTTCCAGAAGCTTGGGGAGGGACTAAGTGGGGTTTCAAATAATTGGACAGCAGGGTATTAGTCAGGCTATGTGCACTTTTTATATATATTTTTTTAAAATCAGTTTTGCACCAAAATTAGCTGTACTTTGCAAATTGCAAAGCATGCCAGTCAAACAGTGCCATATTCTGCTTATTTACATATTTTGTTCTGATAGTTATGGGGAGGATGTAAAGGGCTTCCCAAAGCATTTCCCTGCTAAGGAAACAGGATTCTGTGCTCAGTACATCATCCTGTGGATTTTTGGTATTTGTGTGGAAGTGCAGAATACATGCAGTCCTGACTTTAGGACTCTAGATGGCTCCTTTCCCCCTTCCTGTGGCTGATTCTCTGTGTCTGTACAGCTCACCTCTGTTTTCCTTCTGTTTTTGTGTGCACCAGTACATGGCCTTGCTAATACTCTGTTGTTGGAGTTTATGTTGCAGTACAGATACATTTAGCTGTGTGCAACCCTATGATTTGGTTTTTAAAAAACCCTAGTTAAAGTTTCAGACATACAGGGAAACCATAGTTCAGCCAAACGTTGCTCATAGAGGATGTACTTAGTTAGGAACTAGTAAGATTGGGCTATCACCTTTCCAGCAATAAGAGATTTGGAGAAGGCAGCAAACAACCATTGTTTACACTGTCCAAATGTAATGCTTAACACAAACCCTGGTTTGCAACCCATTTCAAACCGTGATTTCACATTCTAGTTTGCAGCTTAGTATATTATTATTTCTATACTGCCCTCACAGGGCAGTATAGAAAATGCAAAAATACATATCATAATAACAAACAAAAACAATAAACCCCCATGTATCTATACCGGATTGTGCTTTTGGCTGTGAAGCCTCTGGTTACACTTGCATGACATGGAATGTTCAGTTGCTCAGGGTACTGTGAACTGTTTGCAATCCTTCTTAAGTGGAGGAAGGGAGAATAGTCATTGCAGCTGCAATCCAGATCTTTTGTAGGGCAGGCTGATGACCCAGAAGAGGTCCCAGGGGAGAGAGAAAGGAAGGGTCAGGGACTGAAGAGGCAAGATGACTGGAGGAATGATACAGAGTAGGCAACAGGCTGAGAAAGCAAGAACCCAGAGGGAGTGTAGGTAGGGAATGAGGCTTGAGGAGACAAGGGACTAAGGCAAGAAGTGGCTTTGAATCAATTCTTATGATGAGGAGGGGCTGTATGCTCTGTGGGAAGGGAGAGAGGAGGGCTGGAGAGCTGTTCCAAGAGATCTGAGAAGCTAAAGGAAGTGAGAGGCTGAAAAGCAGGGAACTGGAAGAAATAATTGGTGTTGGAGACATAGTTAAAGGAAGGTGGGTCCAAGAAGATAGTGGCTCTGAGGCAAAACTTTGGGTAGGATCTAGGACAGCCTTTCTCAGCCTTGTTTCTGCATATGTTGTTGGACCTACAACTTCCATCATCCCTTACCACTGGTCCTGCCAGCTAGGAATGGTGGGAGTTGTAGTCTAACATCTGGGGACACAGGGTTGAGAAAGGAGGATCTGGGGGTGGGAGGAGAGCTGGGGGTGCCCTGGGCAAGTAGGCAAAGAAGAGAGGAAGCCAGAATTGGAAGGAGTTCCCTTTTGCCTATCTGGCTTTCTCTCTTTTGTCGGAGAAAGCCTGAAACGGATAAAGGAGTTTCTCCCAACTCTGGCTTCTGCTGCTACTACAGAATTATGATCTGGCAACCCTAAGGGCGAGAAGCTGGAGGTGGGTGGCAAAATTTCACACCTTGGTTTGAATTAACCAGCCAGTTCCTGTGGTTTCAGGCTTATTCCCCAAATGCAACACTTTCCCCCATGCTTAAGTGTTTTCCCCCACTTAGTACTGAGCCTTTAACTTTCCCTCTGACCCTACATGAGCTTTCTTCCATGTGCCACTCATGAGATGTTTCCTCTCTTCTCCTTTGTTCCTTTCAGAGCTTCTCCAGGACAGACCGGCTGCTGAGACACAAACGAATGTGTCAGGGTTGCCCCAGCAAAGCGTCTGACTCACAGCTGCTGCTTTAGGGGTAGGCCAGGAGAAAGGGGAAACTAGGAGGAGCTGCAAAGCAAACAGGATTATCTGTGGGTTATTTTGTTCATTTGTTGGGGTGGGGTGGGGTTGTGCTTGTGTTTGCCTGCTGGGCCTCCCCCTACGGAAGGGGGCAGTGCTGAGTGGGGGCACAGACTTTCAGACAAGGTCTTGGCACTGTAAATAAGTTAAGGACAAACCAGGGCTGGCTTCCCAGCCCCTTGTGGTTGTGGATAAACTTGGTCTGAGTTCCTCTTTTTTGTTGGAGTTATCACCATTTGCCTCAGGAAAGGCGTTGTGAGAACGGCTGAACCCTCCTGCAAGACCCGATTATGATGTTCGATGCTCTCGATTGACAGATCTGCCAGCTCTTGCCCAACCTTTTGGGCCTGCCAAGATGGGAGAAGGACAGACTACTAATCATTTTTTTAAAATTATTATTATTATTTTAAAAAGACAACAATCAAGCATCAAACTGTTTTCGCAGAGCTGAGAAGCAAAAGCTGTGGATTTAAGAGACAGGTTATCAACAGAAGGGTTTCGATTCCAAGGGGTCGCATCAGAGGTTTGCCATAACAGGAGCCTGTCTCTATAGAGCTTTTCCAGAAGGTCTACGGAGCTTTTTATTTTCCTGCAGGATCTGGATCCCTTTCTCAACCCTCAGGTTTCAAGAAACAAGGGCTGGTGGGGTGATGTGTGCTCCTGGGTACCAGAAAAGCCCACCTTTCAGGTGTTCACTACCAGCGAACTCCCAGAGGAGATGCTATTGACTGCTGGCTGGAGGGAGGTGTCTGGCTACTTCCAGTGAGGAGGGTTCTCCAGACCTTTTGCAGGAAACTTGGCTCTTGCTCCCCTTCCCTTGTATATATATATATATCCTGTATGTGTTCAGGACCCACCCCATTGAACTCCGCTTCATGTACAATTCATATCTTTATCTGATGGGAATCCTTCCTCACCCACCCCTCCAAAAAAACCAACAACAACACAAGAGTCAGTGATAGTCCACGGTTTCAAAGTGTTCCTCTGGCAGGAGGGGACTATAATCCATCTTGGGCTGTGTGGAGGAAGATGGCAAGCCATGTACTCGAAGCTCACGACTAAACCAAGTCCAGGATGCCCTTACTCCTTCATACTGGTTTCTGCTGCCTCGGCCAAAGTACTGCTATCTTAGGAAAGCCATTGTCCAAGAGAAGCAAAGTCTCCAGTTGCTCTTGGCTGTCCCAGTTTTTGCAGGCCTTAAGAGTCAGCCCGATTCAGAAGATGTAATCCTGGCTGGTGCTGTCGCCGCTGCTGGGTTGCAATGAACAGCAGCAAATCTGCAAGGAAAGCAAGTGTCTGCAAAACCTTGCCATCGGTTTTGGTTCCCGCAGGGGGTTTGTGACTGCGTTGGGGTGTGGGGAGAGACAGAGAACGGCCAGTTCAGAACTCTTCCATTGGAACCCTTGTGAATGGGCACCCGTATCTGAAATCCTCCTGTGTCTTTTGTGCGATAAACTCTTCTCCTACCCTTTCCCCCTTTCTAGAGTTAACCTCTCCCAGGCTTTTGCAGGCTTCTGTTGGGTCCCACTTCCCACTCATCTCTCGCTGCAAGCCAGCTTCTGAGACACGCATCAGTAGAGAACTGGCTTCCTCCATGAGGTCATGTTGCAGAGAGAGGGAGAGCAAGCACTTTTGCAAGTTTAAATGACGTGCCGATGCAACGGGAAAGGTTTGTAAATAGAGGTGGAATACTTTAGATCAAGAAGGATTTCTCCAACAGTACAACAATGCTCTAGAAGCAAGTGCTGCGGGCTAGAGGTTCAAAAGCACTTGTAAACTTGGAGAAATCACCTGGTTTCTTTTTAAATGTTCTCTGTCATTTCCCAAATGGCTGTCTAAAAGGCAGTGTATCTTCTTAGACTCCCTCATCCATTGCAGTCAGCCTGAACTTTGGTCGGAGCGCCCAATGGGAGAGTTTTGTGTGCTATGTAGTTTATTAACGCTGTGCTTGAAGGCATTGCATTGCAGCACCTACCCAGGAATAGGCTGTCTTAAGTAGTGGAACAAAAAGCACTGTTGGAAAGGACTTCCACCACCATTTGTTCTGTGCTTCTACAGAGCAGGTCATGGGTCCAGCTTTCCTGGTGCAAGATGAGGATTATGCCAAATCATAATGGTGCTTCCAAGACTTACTGGTTACTTCGGCTCTTGGAGCAGAGATGGAAAGGGAGCTTTTTCAAGTCCCCCCCCTCTTGTGTGTATTAAGAGAACCAGTGTTTCATTCCCACTTCCTTTCATTAGGTAAATTGACCCCCCCCAAGCTATAATTAGTTCAGCCCCCTTTTACTCTGCACTTCATTGTGCTGAATGATTTGTTAAGTGTAACTCTGGGTACTGTGGCTTGTTGTTTTGGTTGGGGCCAGCAAAAAGCATTGTACAAAAACGTCGACTCTCTTAGAAAAGAATAATGATTGAGCGACCGTGTGGCTTTGTGATTTCGCTTTCCACAGAAGCAGTTAGGGGATTGTGCATTAGAAAATGCATGTGGAAATACAATAAGTTGGGATTTTCTCCTGGCGTCCTCCTCTCTTGTGCCACAATTCTAGGGCAAGAAGTACTGAACGTTTTTAAAAAGGAAAAATCTTGCTCTAGCAGGAAACGCCTTTTCATTGAACACTAGGCATTGCTGTTCTGCTCTCTTCCGGTTAATCCTCTGGCATTAATCCTTCAGTAATTCAGTAATGCCATGGCATTGCAAAAGCGTACTCAGTGTTGCGGCTTATTTCCCCATTCAGCAGACTGAAAATCATCTAGTTCTCTTGAACAGACTTGATGCCAGACCCCTTTGCGTGCCAAACAGGGTGATGACCCATCATTGCTTCGATCCCTCTGAAGCGCGTGTGGCTTTTTACAGCACAAAGCTATTTGAGGCTTGGCAGGCTAGCGTGCCGCCAAATGAGCACTCTTCAGCCTGCTTGTTAACACTTGGCCGGTGCAGCCAGCCATGGGGTTAGCTATCAGTCCAGCTCCTCATTGAGCTAGCTAACAAAGGGAAATGCTTGTTTCTGCTCAGGCAGATACATGGTGAAGTGCAGATTTGGAAATGGCTTGCATGAGCCGCTGTGTGGCACATGATCTTTGCTGTTGGGGTTTCTCTCAGAACCTGGCGAGAAGGAGGGTGCTGCTTGTGTTAAAGGCAACATAGCTAGCTGGGTGGGTGAATGAGTGGGAAGGAAGGTGTTTCTACTTCCCATTTGCAGCCATCTTGTACAGTTGACACACGGCTTAGCTTGTGGCTTATCCACTAGTGCAAGTCACACTTCAGTGTACAGAAGTGCGGCCAGCTTGGCTCTGAAGATTAATTTGTTTGCAGGGCGAGCTTGCTTGGCTTTGTAAAAGTATCCGCTGTGTTCCTCAAGTATCCTCTAAGGAAAACCTTTAGGGGAGAGATTTGCAGAACTTTCTGATGCCTTCGAGGAACAAAATGTTTTGGGAACTCCTGGAAAATGGGCTGTCTTGCTTTTATGGGACTGTAGGCAATCTCTCCTGAGGGAGTCAGAATTATATGGTAAGGAAAACCACGGTTAAAGCTTTTTTCTGAGCTTTTCGACTAAAGTGTGCAACAAATGATGTGCTTGTATGTCCCGTCCCCAATAAAAGACAGAATGCCTGCACACAGCGAGTTACCATGTCAAAAAGAAAAAGGATGAATGTGTAAAACATGCAACTTTCTCCTACCCTTCCTGAAATGGTATTATCCAGGAAGTGCTGCATCGCATGGCTATACTAGTGTGTGCAACAGGCTTGGTTGTCGTCTTCTTGGAAGCGATACTTAAATGACACAAGAACTCTTCTCGAGTGAATTGATAGCAACACCCAGGATGAGTGAAGTCTTGCATTTTTTGTTGATGGAGGTAAAATTGACTAGGAACAGAAGTGAAACTTGACTGGGAAGTGTCTGACTTCCACTGTTTCAAAAATGAAATGGTTTCAAAACAAATCTTGTTTGTTCATCGAGTAGCACAAAGAGGTGGCTGTGTTGAAAGAAAGTTTTAAACTTGGCAAGGGGTTCGGGAAAGCGACACGAACAAACGCAGTTGGCAGAGGTTTGCGTTGGTGCGGCTGTAGCAGAGAAGAAAGCGGATTTCAAGCAGGAGGAGGAGTTGTAGCGCGGAAGCAGGGCTCTGCATAAACTCTGAAATTTGTACGTTACATGCAAACTTGTCTCTAAACACAACCTCTCTTGGTGCAACATCTCCCCCTTCTGGATGTGGGGGGAAATCCAGTGTTTTTTGAGTGTGTGCCATGTTGCAGTGAACCAGTGCCCACAGATCCCCTCCACACCGCCTCAAGATGTTATTTGTACGCACAACTTCAGTTCACCGATTGAAGCCTCCTAACATTATTGTGCATTCGGGGAAACTTTTAGGAGATGCTTTTGCCCCTAACCTCTACCCGATACCTTTTCTTCCATAGAAGCTGAGAAATTGGCATACCATCAGTGGGTGTGGCTTGAAACCTGTTGAAATTCTGGTTGTCTCGCTGGTGGCTTGTGCACAAAACTCACCAGCACAAATCATTCTGTGTCGTTTTTTAATGTACTTGACAGGCTGCCTTAGGGTGCTGTGATATTTGGTAGACATACTGCTGGCCTTGGGGTTTTGGGATTGAAGCTGCGGCTCTAACCCCACCTACCTGGGAGTAAGCCCCGTTGAATTAAATAGGACTTACTTCTGAGTCGACACAGTTAGGATTGCCCTGTTTGTTTGAGGTCAGAGAAGGGAGGAGGACATCTTCATACTGGCTTTTTACACACTCCTTCCATTCGCAGACAGAGGAAGGACGAATACTTAGCACTTCAGGCTGAACAGAGGATCTATGAATTTGTCCATATTGCTCTAGCCTAGTCCAGTGGCTTTTTTTAAAATTTCCCTTCCCCCCCCTTCCCTTTAATTCACTTATTTTGCTATAGGGGAGGGAATTGGGGCAGGGTGTGTGTTACCCATGGGCAGGATCACTTTTAAACTGTAGTTTTTATAAAATGTTATAAACTTGTATCTTTTTACCATTACAGTGTGGTGTCTGATCCTTTTTTGTGACCTATTTAGCTCTCCATCTGAACTCTGCCAAAGAGTCAGTTCATTATACCATCAATGGCCAGTTACCCACAATCCATCAAACTATCGAGAGTGACCAAAGAGCTGAAATACACAAACTACTTCTCTATGAAGTTGCCTTGCCAACCAAGGTTGGTATTCTCTAAACACTCTCTTTCCAGGGTTCCAAGCCGTAGCTGGAGACTGAATTTGGGACTGTTGTGCATGCAGAGCCTATGTTTGACTAGTGAGCTACAACTGCTGCCCACTGGGTTCCTCAGTGCCTTCCGCTGACTTCATTTATATATGGGCTATATATATTTTGGGTCACTGGAGATGGGAAGAAGGGGCTCCTGCCACTGGGCCAACTAACATTCCTGAACCCAAATGGCTACTTGAATAAAGGACAGCTCGAAAAAAGATAACTATAGCCCCTCCTTTCTGATTTGTTTTCCATTAGTGCTGCACCAATTTGGGGGGAGGGAATGGCAGAACTAGGAATCTCTTAAGTAAAGCACACCTTGCGAAAAGAATTCGTTAACCAGTTTTATTATGAAATTGCATCCAGTTCCCTTCCCTCCCGCCCCCTGGAAAAAAGTTTAAATTTTATTACTTGGGATTATTCTGCGAGGTAGATAGACCCAAGCTAAGAGATGAAGACATCCCTGTGTTTTTGAGTGAGGATTCGAACCCAGCTTCTCCCTAGTCCAAATCCAGCAGCTGTCACAGTGCTCAAGGCTTTCACCAATCCTCAGTCACCGTTGTACTTGGGATTGATGACTGTGGTGGTGGCACTCCGGTATAGTGGATTGTTCACCTGCAAAAGAGGCAAGTAGACAAAGTTGTATGCCTCTTACTTTCTGTTACAGAATTTGCTATCCCCAAACCAGGTGTGTGTCTCACACGCCTTGGGGGCTCAGCCTCCCATAGTTTTATATGCCTTGAAATAACACTGGGGGGTGAAGCTGTGGGTAGTAGTGTCAACCTGACCAAAAGACTCCATTTAATAGTGGGGAATTGGTTTGGGAAAAGGCCATGGCTCAGGTGGTAGAACATCTGTTTTGCATCCAAAAGGTCACAGGTTTGATCTGCAGGCAGGGCGGCCAGAGACTTTCCCCTGAAACCCTGGAGAGTCACTGCCAGTCAACACTGACCACTGGGCTGAATGAACCAACTTTACAAGGTAGCTTCCTATGGTGGGACACTTTCTGTGGTTAAAAGGGGTTTCCATCATTTTCTGTTAACATTTTTTGGAACAACAATAAAATGCATCTAGGTTGATTACAGGATTGCCTGTAACCAGGTCCAGCTGCTGCTTTGGTCACAGCCTGAGCTCAGGTGGGTCTCAGCGACATGGCTATACGCTGAAGGAAGTTACAAACATGGTTGGGCAAAAAGCTGGGTCTCAACTTTGAAGAAGTTGAAGTCTGCTCATCTAAAAAGTAGTCAAGGAAGCGGGGATGTTAAATATCGGACTCTTCACACGTGCCTAACACTTGCCCCTTTTATGCATAGAGCATTTAGCCTTCCAGCTTTGGGCTTGCTGTAAAGGCTCCGCTGTTGTGGCCCCACCATCCCTTTTACAGAATGAACGTAACTTTTGTTCCAGGAAGCAGCAGCCCAGTCAGGGCTGAGAAATTCCCTGGCTGGGATAAGGAGCAGGTGAGAGTGAGGCTGACATGAACTAACTGCAGCCCTCAGGTAGGGAAGGAAGGAGCGCTGACCTCATTCCACTTGGCGTGCTTCCTCTCCTTTTCAAAACGCTTGAACTCCCTCCGGTCATAGATCTCCAAGACGATGCGGTAGACTATTATGAGGAAGAGCCCAAATAACACCAAGCCCAGCACTGAGCTCAGTACCAGCTTGAATGTCTTCTTGGTTGTGTTACCTGGCAGTTTAGAAGAAAGGAGCTGTGAGGATCTGCGGCTGAGTTCTGAGAAGCAAGTGCCCCTTCCTCGTTTATTTATTGGACTTCCTCCCTCTCCTGCTACCGTCGTGCACACATACTCTGCTAACAGTTATTGTAACAATAATAATTTATTATTTATATGCCGCCCATCTGTCTGGGTTGCCCCAGCCACCTTGGAAGGCTTCCAACAAATTATAAAGCGTGAAACATAATAAAACATCAAACATTTAAAACTTCCCTATACAGGGCTGCCTTCAGATGTCTCCTAAAAGTCAGATAGTTGTTTATTTCCTTGACACCTGACAGGAGGGTGTTCCACAGGGCAGGCACCACTACTAAGAAGGCCCTCTGCCTGGTTGCCTGTAACCTCACTTTTCATAATGGGGGAACCACCAGAAAACACTCAGTGCCCGGGCTGAACAACGGAGGTGGAGATGCTTCTTCAGGTATACAGGCCTGAAGCAATTTGGGGCTTTAAAGGTCAGCACCAACACTTTGAACTGTGCTCTGAAACATACAGGGAGCCAATGTAGGTCTTTCAGGACCAGTGTTATATGGTCGTGGCAGCCACTCTCAGTCACCAGTCTGACAGCCTCATTCTGAATTAGTTGTAGTTTCCAAGTCACCTTCCGAGGTAGCCCCACGTGGAGCACATGGCCGTAGTCCAGTCAAGAGATCACCACAGCATGTACCACTGAGGTGGCAGAGGGCACAGGCCAGTAGGGTCTCAGCCGGCATACCAGATGGAGCTGGTAGACAGCTGCCCTGGACACAGAATTAACCTGTGCCTCCACGGACAGCTGTGATTCACCCTTGGGAGGGAATCAATGGATGGCATCAAGTCACATACAGCCTGGGTTACAACTTAGGCTCCAGAAGAATCCGCTGCCACTGAAACTTCTGCCTGCTGTGGTTCAACGTGCTTTCTGTCACAGACATCAAAACACCGTATTTTTCACTCTATAAGACGCACCAGACCACAAGACGCACCTAGTTTTTGGAGGAGGAAAACAAGAAAAAAAAATATTCTGAATCTCAGAAGCCAGAACAGTAAGAGGGATCGCTGCGCAGTGAAAGCAGCAATCCCTCTTGCTGTTCTGGCTTCTGGGATAGCTGCGCAACCTGCATTCGCTCCATAAGACGCACACAAATTTCCCCTGACTCTTTAGGAGGGAAAAAGTGATGTCTTATAGAGCAAAAAATACGGTAGTCTGGCCTTAAGAAGAGCCTTGTCGCATCAGGCCAGAAGCTCACCTAGTCCTGTTATCACAGGTACCAACCTGATGCCCCTACGAGTTGCCCAGAAACAGGGCAACTTCCTGCAATAGCCCCTTCCTGCAACAAAGGCTCTCCCACCCTCCTTTCCTGTGCCCACTTACCTTCTTTTCCATTCACAGTCAGGATGATGGCGCCCTCGTTGTCCCTCTCAATGAGGTAGATGAGGAGGCTGCCATCTTCTGCTTTGGTCTGGCACCATCTTTCGTCGGTGGCGGAGGCCAGCACCACATTCACCGTCTGGTTGCAGGATGCGCTACAGGTCTCCTGCAGCAGCCCAGTTCCAAAGGCCCTGCACTCCGCACAGTTTCTGCCAACACACAAGAGCAGCCGTGAGCGTTTTTTGCCTGTGCTTCCAACTGGAGCATAAGGATACCCTTTCTACAATGGTCAGGAAAAGGGGAAGGAAGACTGGCAGTTGAAAGCTGTGCTCCATGCTCGGTTTGGCCATAGTTGCAGAGACCACGTCAGAATCTCACCTGTGCTCCTCACAGGGTGTCTGGCAGTCAGCACAGCGGCTGCAGTGACTGTCAAACCAGCCAGCGTCACAATGACATCTGTTGCAGGCGCAATGCCCGTGACCGCTGCATACAATGCCCTCCTGTGTGCATCCACTGGTCTCCAGGCTGCATTGGCACGCACTGCCAGTATAGTTCTGATGGCACTCACAGTTGCCACATTTGCATTGCCCGTTGCCTACCGGTACAAAGAGACGTCTGTCAGCATCACAGAGTTCCTCCACAAAGCCATTCCACCCACATCTATATATTTCTTACTCAGCAACCTTTCTGCCTTTTGAGATGCCAGTGGCCATTGATTGCCCTCACACTTGGAGGTGCACCTTTGTAAGCATGCGGGCTAGAAATTTGCTCTTTGTAAATGAAATTGTGAGTCTTCAGAAGCTGAATTCTGTGCTCAGTACTCTGCTTTTCCTGCATTGCAGTTTATAAACGCACCCCTAGGAGTATTTGGACTCTTCCAGGGGACTGACTGTTGAGCATTCACCCTGTTTGGCTTACACAAAACTTATTCCGAGGTTAGACTATGTTTGGTCTTAATTGAGCATTCATTCTGTTTTTGCTTGCAGGGCAAATGAACATTTCATCCTGATTAGCTGGTGTGTTAATCATTTCCTTATCTGCAAAAAGCCTTGCTTATTTTAAAAGGGGATTTGTTGCATGAAGTTGACAGAAGCACTTTAACCACCTTCAGCTGCACAAATCTGAATTTCCAGTGTGTGCTTCAATCCCTCCTCCCCGCCCCCGCCCCCCGGCCCCCAAATACAGTGGTACCTCAGGTTAAGTACTTAATTCGTTCCAGAGGTCCGTACTTAACCTGAAACTGCTCTTAACCTGAAGCACCACTTTAGCTAATGGGGCCTCCTGCTGCTGCCGCGCCGCCGGAGCACGATTTCTGTTCTCATCTTGAAGCAAAGTTCTTAGCCTGAAGCACTATTTCTGGGTTAGCGGAGTCTGTAACCTGAAGTGTATGTAACCCGAAGTACCACTGTACTGACAATCTGGAGGCAACATTAGCAGCCTGCTTTCCTCCTTAAAACCTATGGAAATACCCACTCGGGCTACAGTAAAGCCACCAGCTTCCCCACTGGTGCCACTAATGACTGCGTTGCCCAACATCTGCCAGGTTAAAAGAAAACGGCGGCAGCCCTACCATTAGAAGGTTTTTACCTCCACAGAGCTGCCCGTTGTGCCTTTCGCAGCCAGCGTCGTCACACTTGCAGAGGGGTCCGCTCGCCTGGGCATTGCACTGGCACTTCCCGCACACACACTGGCCCTTGCCACTGCACACTGGGCCCGTGTCGTTCGCATCCCGACACGTGGCTTCTGCGTCCGCCAGCTCCTCTGGCTTGCACTCACACAGCCGGCCGACATGGCCCTCCAGGCAGCTACAAGAGCAAAGGCAGCACATGGGTGGGATGGGTCACAGTTGCTGAAGCAGACTCATCAGGTCCACTGAGGCTGGTTTTTTCTACTCCCAACCCAAGGAGCCTAGCAAATAGGCCTCTGCCCCACCAGCTTGTCTGTCCTCAGCCAGCCCCAACTGCCTGCCTTCTCTTTATTTTTCAACCAGTCCAGAAAGTTCTGTGGCTGCAGTGTTGGGTCTCTCTGGCCCTGGCTTCCCCTACCATTTGGGATTCCCTGTACCAGCGCGACAAAGGGCATCAGCCACGACTGAAGCCTAGCTGCCTTCTCGCCCTAAAGTAGCAACCCAAATGATCATGGGGTTTAGAGGAAATGCAGGGAGGTTTGGGCCTTCTCTAATCCGGAGTGGAAAAGAAACAACTGATTTTGGGATAGTGGGGGAAATGGGACCGGGTCGGGTTTTCTAAAGTTATCAGTGGGGTAGATCAGAGATGGAGTAATCATTTCCCCTTCAGTATATAATACGAGAATCCAGGGGCACAACTGGTAATAGTAGTTTGGATTTGATACCCCGCCTTTCACTCCCCTTCAGGAGTCTCAAAGCGGCTAAAATTCTCCTTTCCCTTCCTCCCCCACAACAAGCACTCTGTGAGGTGAGTGGGGCTGAGAGATTTCACAGAAGTGTGACTGGCCCAAGGTCACCCAGCAGCTGCATGTGGAGGAGCGGAGACGCGAACCCGGTTCCCCAGATTACGAGACTACCGCTCTTAACCACTACACCACACTGGCTCTTAATAGATTCAGAAGAAAGGATTCATTCCCACAATATATAATTAAGGCTGCAATCTTAATTTCCTGTTATCTTGGAGCACATGTACAGTGGTACCTCAGGTTAAGTACTTAATTCGTTCTGGAGGTCCGTACTTAACCTGAAACTGTTCTTAACCTGAAGCACTACTTAAGCTAATGGGGCCGCCTGCTGTCGCCGCACCGCCGGAACCCGATTTCTGTTCTCATCCTGAAGCAAAGTTCTTAACCTGAAGCACTTTTTCTGGGTCAGCGGAGTCTGTAACCTTAAGCGTATGTAACCTGAGGTACCACTGTACGTGTGTGTGTGTCTACACATGGAGAGAAGGGGGTCACGCTTCTCAAGCTTTTAATTGATTAATAATACCTGCAGATGCCACAGGTGAGGTTGCCACGGCCGCTAGAACAGTGAGGCGCATAGGGCTGTGTATCTCCGCACTGGCAGTCGCAGAGTGTCGCCACTTCTATATGCACCTCCTCACCCACTCCTAGAACTCGCAGGACCACCTTCTGGGGACCAGGCAGGCAGGTGGTGGCCTTTATCCGTACTGAGAATTCCACCTGTGGGAGGGGGAGCAACTGAGATAAGAAAGAGCGACCACCGCCATTGCCATCCATATTACTCTAAGCCAGTGTTTCCCAACGAGTGTGCCGTGAGACATCGGCTGGTGTGCCGCGAGATACCTGGAGGGAGGCGGGCGAGTCGGGCGGCGAGAGGCGGGGCGGCGGCGGCGAGGAGAGGCCGCGCCTCCTCCTGCTGCCTGGCGCTCCTCCTTGCAGCCGGCAGCGCTGCCTGGGCGCCTCCGCGCGACTCTGCCTCGCTGGGTTTGGTCTCCCAGCAGAGACGGGTCACACGCGCCCCTCCCTCCCTCCCTCAGCCTGCGCGGAGGGAGAGCCAGAGAGAGGCATCGCTCCAGTGCTCCGAGGCGGATTGAGCGCAGCTGAGAGGAGCTGCCGAGGGGAAAAACTTTCACTTTTGTGCGTCCCTCCCGGCGTGACGCTGCGCGCTGACGTCACGGGGCGGGGCTTTAATGGTGGTGTGCCGCGAGATTTTTTTTCAGTAAACAGGTGTGCCGTTGCCCAAAAACGTTTGGGAAACACTGCTCTAAGCCAGGGGCGGAGAAGCCGTAACCCTCCAGGTGCTGCTGAGCTTTCCCTGCCATCAGCCGCCAGTCAATAATAGGGCCAATGGTCGGGGGTGTGTGGAAGCTGGAGTCCAGCAACATCTGGAGGGCCTCGGCTTCCCCTGTCCTGCTCCATGTCAAATAGTGGAAACAGAATAGGACCTATAACTATAAAACCTGTTCTACACATCTCTGCTGTTCCCTTCCTGTTCTAGATGCCTCCACTGTTCCTCCCTGTTCTAAACATCTTTACTGTTCCTCCCTCCCTGTTCTAGATGCCTCTACTGTTCCTCCCTGTTCTAAACATCTTTACTGTTCCTCCCTCCCTGCTCTAGATGCCTCTACTGTTCCTCCCTGTTCTAAACATCTTTACTGTGCCTCCCTCCCTGCTCTAGATGCCTCTACTGTTCCTCCCTGTTCTAAACATCTTTACTGTGCCTCCCTCCCTGCTCTAGATGCCTCTACTGTTCCTCCCTCCCTGTTCCCATCATTACTGTTCTCTCTCCCCCCCCCCCCCAGTTCTAGATGTCTCTGTTCCTCCCTCCCTGTTTTGCTCCAACTGAGCCAATCCTGATGCCTTGGAACAAATAGAAAGCACTGACTTAATAGGTCAGGAGTGGGGAGGGCTTTTCTGCCTGAAGGGCCACTCCCCCTTCTGGACAACCATCCAAGGACCACATGGCAGTGGTGGCTAAAAATGGGCAGGTAACTATTACAAATTTTACCTTTCTACAGTAGGCTTGTTTCTCCACACACTATACTCCATACAGACAAGCAAGAGGACTCGTCAGAGTTCAAGAACACTCAGGCTTTAAAGTGGGTGTGGCCTGTAAAGAGGGGGTGTGGCCTCGGGGGAGTTCCAGGGGACACAGGCCTAGACTGGGTTCACCACCCCCGATCTAAGCACTCACCTGCTGGTTGACACGTACGCCTAGGCATTCGCCACCCTGCGTGCGCCCAGAAGTTTCCGAGTCGCCACAATGCGAGTCGTAAGCAATGGCGATGCCAGAAGCAAGGTCTGAAGAGTGCACCAAGTTCACGGTGGACGAGAGGCTCTGCGGGGAGACCGGCCATGAGAACGTGAGCCTAGACTTCGGGCGAGTGTCTGTGTCTGCCTTCTGACACTGTAGCACCAGTTGCTGAGCTGAAGATCCAAAGAACCATGATTCAAGCCCCAACCCAGTCATTTGCTGACTCTCAGCACTCGGCGTGGGATAATGCTGGACAACTTTACAGGGTTGTTGTAAATCATATTGGGGTATGTAATGCACTTTGAACTTATTAGTATTCTAGCTCACTATTACATTCATAGTCTCTTCCAGGGCTCTTGAATCCTCAACCCTGATCAGTGGGTGATATACAATACTAGTCATGGGAATACAGTGGTACCTCGCAAGACGAATGCCTCGCAAGACGAAAAACGCACAAGACGAAAGAGTTTTCCGTTTTTTGAGTCGTTCTGCAAGACGAATTTCCCTATGGGCTTGCTTCGCAAGACGAAACGCCTTGAGAGTTCTTGCGAGTTTGTTTCCTTTTTCTTAAAGCCGCTAAGCCGTTAATAGCCACTAAGCCGTTAATAGCCGCTAAGCCGCTAATAGCCGTGCTTCGCAAGACGAAAAAACCGCAAGACAAAGAGACTCGCAGAACGGATTAATTTCGTCTTGCGAGGCACCACTGTAGACCCATTGCAGCCAATAGACTTTCATTCATTTATTTCAGTGTCTCCTCTATGCATAATTTAAGCATACACAGTACACACCATACATTTGAAGAATTCTGGGAACTATAGCTCCGAGGGGCAAATTACAGTTCCCAGAATTCTTTGAGAGAGTATGTATGTTCCAAATGTGTCCACAGTCTTAGCTGGATGTTACCTAGTGTCCATTGCCAGTAGAGGGCAGAATCAGCAAATCTGGTTCAGAACAGAAGTGCTTTCTTGTTCCATTCACTTGTAAAAAGGACCCCTGGATGATTAAGTCCAGTCAATGGTGACTATGGGGTTGTGGTGCTCATCTCACTTTCAGGCTGAGGGAGCCACCGTTTGTCTAGACGGCTTTCCGGGTCATGTGGCACCCGCCCTGTGGAATGCCCTCCCACCAGATGTCAAAGAGAAAAACAACTACCAGACTTTTAGAAGACATCTGAAGGCAGCCCTGTTTAGGGAAGCTTTTAATGTTTAACAGACTACAGCGGTACCTCAGGTTACATACGCTTCAGGTTACAGACTCTGCTAACCAGAAATATTACCTCGGGTTAAGAACTGGGCAATTCCACTCCAGGGACCCCAAAAAGCAGATCATGCGCTTTTTTTTTTTTTTTTGAAAGAGGGAAGTGGGTGTTGAAAGGAAGCAGCTGATCGGCAAGCGATTGGGGAGGGAGATAAGGGACATTAGAAATAAAGGAGGCTGCCTGGGAGTGGGGAGGTAAAAGCCCATGGATTCTCAGGGTTTTTGCATTGGGTCACCCCAAATTCACCATCAGATCACATAGCATATCCATGGCTACAGCCTGCACCAAAAAAATCACACACCCACTGTTGCCTGGGGCTTCAATGGCGCAAAAACATGGTTACAAAGCACGGATCCACATGGATCCTCAGGATTTTTGCACTGGGTCACCCCAAATTCACAATCAAATCACGTAGCATGTCCCTGGCTACAGCCTGCACCACAAAAATCATACATCCAGTGTTTCGTTCAGAATATTTTTTCCCCTTGTTTTCCTCCTCTAAAAACTAGGTGCATCTAATGGGGCGAAAAATACGGTAAGGAGAAGAAGAGTTTGGATTTGATATCCCGCCTTTCACTCCCCTTCAGGAGTCTCAAAGCGGCTAACATTCTCCTTTCCCTTCCTCCCCCACAACAAACACTCTGTGAGGTGAGTGGGGCTGAGAGACTTCAGAGAAGTGTGACTGGCCCAAGGTCACCCAGCAGCTGCATGTGGAGGAGCGGAGACGCGAACCCGGTTCCCCAGATTACGAGACTACCGCTCTTAACCACTACACCACACTGGCTCTCAATGGACACAGAATGTCCATTCCCCCTTCGGGCTTGGCTCTATTCCAGGGGGCTCCTGTGGGCCTGTTTTGCCCTCCCCAGGGGGCTCTGCCCCTTGCTACCCATACTCAGCCTTACACTATAGGCATCTGCGATGAGCTGCACCACGTTGCTGGAATCCTCCATCAGTTCCCCAACCACAGACTTGGGAATGAGCCTGCTCAGCTCCTGAGGGGAAAGCGGAAAGTCAGAGTGAGCGGCACACAAACACCGCTCAGGTTTCCCCTACTCCTCTGCCTTCCGGTTCAGCACTCACCTCATACATAGAAAGCCTGGGCCCAGTCACAGCAAATATGGCTTGGATGTTAGATTCAGACAGCACCTCGGCCAAGTGCGCAACTGAGGGGTAGTCCTGCAAAGAGACAAGAGAATGGGGTCACGTTCAAAGGAGTCTCCGCTTAGATTTTCCTCTCTTCCCCCACTCTACATTTACCTCTCTTGCCGGAGGTGGGGGTTAGAATCTGGAAGCCTTGACTCTCTGCACTTCAGATAAAAAAGAGTGGCTAACCTGTGCCCCATCAGATGTCCGGTGGACTACAACTCCCAGCTCCCAAGAGTGGTCATGCTGGCTGAGACCAATGGGAGTTGAGAGCTCAGTAACACCTGGAGGGCCACAGATTCCATAAACCTTGGTATTAATGCTGAAAAATACATTGTATGAATTTATGTCGTCAGCCACTTTGAAGGTTTTAAGCCAAGATCTTGACTTTCAGGCCGTTGGGACACTGGATGAGATCTTGTACAGAGTCAGACTGTATAATAATAATAATAATAATAATAATAATAATAATAATAATAATAAAATTTATACCCCGCCCATCTGGCTGGGTTTCCCCAGCCACTCTGGGCGGCTTCCAACAAAACACTAAAATACAGTAACCTATTAAACATTAAAAGCTTCGCTAAACAGGGCTGCCTTCAGATGTCTTCTAAAAGTTTGGTAGTTATTTAGATGAAGGTGATAGAGTACATGGAATTGGCAGAAATGACTGGCAGAATCCGAGACCAGGGAGAAGAGGCGGTGGAAGAAGAATGGAAAAAATTTAAAGACTATCTACAAAAATACTGTAAAATAAATGAATGTTAAAGGGACGTTGGATTGAAAATAAGCGATGTTGGTTAAAAGATTAATAAGAATATGTAAATAGGGATTGACAATGGTGGAAAATATATATTTATTATAGGTTAAGATGTTGAGTAAGGATAAATGATAGAGGGTAAGGATTTGCTGAACTAAATATCTGAACTGGAATACAAAAAGGGAGGTGTGAGGAGGTCAAGAAACTAGTGAATGAAGTATAAGATATGAAAATACTAATTTTTTTTCTGCCTTGCTTTTTGGTGTTTTCTCTCTTTTTTCTTTTTTCTTTTTATTCTGTTAACTGTTTTTTATTGTGTACTTCTATGTGTTTTGTATTTTTTCATTTTTGTAGCTTTTTTGGTTTTTGTATTTTATGTTTAAATTTCGAAGCTTTTGATTGTTTATGAAACTTTAATAAATGTTATAAAAAATAATAATAAAACTTTGGTAGTTATTTTTCTCTTTGACATCTGGTGGGAGGGCGTTCCACAGGGCAGGTGCCACTACCGAGAAGGCCCTCTGCCTGGTTCCCTGTAACTTGGCTTCTTGCAGCGAGGGAACCGCCAGAAGGCCCTTGGAGCTGGACCTCAGTGTCCGGGCAGAACGATGGAGGTGGAGACACTCCTTCAGGTATACTGGACCAAGGCTGTTTAGGGCTTTGAAGGTCAGCACCAACACTTTGAATTGTGCTCGGAAACATACTAGGAGCCAATGTAGGTCTTTCAAGACCGGTGTTATATGGTCTCGGCGGCCGCTCCCAGTCACCAGTCTAGCTGCCGCATTCTGGATTAGTTGTAGTTTCCGGGTCACTTTCAAAGGTAGCCCCACGTAGAGTGCATTGCAGTAGTCCAAGTAAGAGATAACTAGAGCATGCACCACTCTGGCGAGACTGTGGGCAGGTAGGGTCTGTTGATCTGTCCAGCTCAGGAGTGTCTAAACTGACTGGCAGCAGCTCTCTGGGTTCAGACAAGCCCTACCTGGAGATGTCAGGGAGTGAGCCCGAGACCTTCTGCCACTGAATTGTGGCCCATTTCAGCTAAATTTTGGGTTTCCTGTGCTGCTAAGAACACCAGATTCTGTCTCTAATGGCTCCTGGCTCCTGCTTTGCAGGCTGAAGGTCGCAGATCCAGCCCTTGGCACCTCCAGTTGAAAGTGTCTTTGATGGTAGGCCTTGGAGAGCTTGAGCCAAGCAATGGGGCTAACTAACTATGGGGCAGTTTCTAAATGGGCTCAGCCCACTATACCTGAAGGAGCGTCTCCACCCCCATCGTTCAGCCCGGACACTGAGGTCCAGCTCCGAGGGCCTTCTGGCGGTTCCCTCGCTGCGAGAAGTGAGGTTACAGGGAACCAGGCAGAGGGCCTTCTTGGTGGTGGCACCCGCCCTGTGGAACGCCCTCCCATGAGATGTCAAGGAAATAAACAACTATAGTGGTACCTTGGGTTAAGTACTTAATTCGTTCTGGAGGTCCATTCTTAACCTGAAACTGTTCTTAACCTGAAGCACCACTTTAGCTAATGGGGCCTCCTGCTGCCGCCGCGCCGCTGGAGCACAATTTCTGTTCTCATCCTGAAGCAAAGTTCTTAAATAGGTACTATTTCAGGGTTTGTGGAGTCTGTAACCTGAAGTGTCTGTAACCTGAAGCATATGTAACCCGAGGTACCACTGTACCTGACTTTTAGAAGACATCTGAAGGCGACCCTGTTTAGGGAACTTCTTAATGTTTGATGTTTGGTAGCCACCCAGAGTGGTTGGGGAAACCCACCCAGATAGGCGGGGTATAAATAATAAATTATTTATATTATAATAATAATAATAGTAGTAGTAGTAGGAACAGAAGCCATCCCTCCCTACTCTAAATCACTAGCTGCCAACTTTATTCAAAGCACACAAAACAGGGCATTCACAAGACTATTCTTCGTGCTGAATAAGCCAGCTTGGAATTGCTCCACAGCATTTACTCCCAATGTCCACACGAGATTTGATGTTACATAACACACCTGCCACCAAAAATGGCTCTTAACGTCTAGCTCTCTCTTCTGCAGCATCATGATTCTCTGCACTTCATTGGCTAGCACTGTTT
Source organism: Podarcis vaucheri (assembly GCF_965113315.1). NCBI lineage: Eukaryota > Metazoa > Chordata > Lepidosauria > Squamata > Lacertidae > Podarcis > Podarcis vaucheri. The sequence goes on along the minus strand of NC_138760.1, from coordinate 14,857,622 downwards.
GGGGAATGTGGGGCACCCCACAGGTAACCAATCAGAAACAGGTTCACACACCCTTCCTCCTCCCCCACTGGCCTCACAATCCCTTCCCTTCTCTCTTCCAGCTGGTCTCATTCAGAGCCAAGCTTGGTTATGATCGCATGTAGTGGCAAAACCACTACAACCATCAGCAAAAGTGAGCACGCACTCTGCGATTAGGGAGGTGCTCTTGCGCTTGCAATGCCAACCACAGTGTTAGGAGGGTGGGTGCTTGGGTGAGAAGAAGGGAGGAAGTGGAGAGGTGCACACAAGATCAAGGGGGAAAGAAACAGAGGAGAAACCCACAAACCACCTAACCAACATTAAGTAGCCAGGAAAGTGATACAACTGCACTGAGTCATTATCTCAAATTTCGTTTTCAATTCCAATACTGCTTGTGTGCATCTCAAAATCATAACCACCAGGACCTGGGTGCGGCCTGACCTTTCTGTTTCCCATAGACTCACAGAGTTGGAAGGGACCCATACGGTCATCTAGCCCAACCCCCTGCAATGCAGCTGTCCCTTATGGGGCGCGAACCTGCAACCTTGGTGTTATCAGCACCACGTTCTAACCAACTGAGCTATCCAGTTGACTTTCACTTGTGTAACTTCTTAACTGATGAAGAGTTCTAGAGAACTCAAAAAACTGGCCACATTTTTTTTGTGGTTTGGGGGTTGATCCTAATATAAACATCACCCAACTTATTGTTTTCTTTTGTCTCCCGAGGCAATCTCTCTCCCTGCCTAACTTTGTTTTTCAAGAGGACCGTGAGAGACCTACGTATAGGTGGCTTTTCGTATATAGCCCTCTGGCATCCAAGTGGCAGCGGCCATCGTTGGGCATGTAGACCCCACCCAGCTTCCCATCTCCTGCCATGTGGAATGTGCCATCCGAAGTGAAGACCAAGAGCTTCGTCACATTACGCCAGCCAATCTGCTCCTGGAAGAAGAGAGGGAAGTTACACTGCAATTCCAACATGCAAGCCTTCCTCCACAGTTAGCCCAGTATTTTCTGCTTTTGGTAATCTGTACATGGGCAAGGGACATGGGTGGTGCTGTGGGTTAAACCACAGAGCCTAGGAATTGCCGATCAGAAGGTTGGCGGTTCGAATCCCCGCGACGGGGTGAGCTCCCGTTGCTCGGTCCCAGCTCCGGCCAACCTAGTAGTTTGAAAGCACGTCAAAGTGCAAGTAGATAAATAGATAAATTCTAGCGGGAAGGTAAACGGCGTTTCCGTGCGCTGCTCTGGTTCACCAGAAGCGGCTTAGTCATGCTGGCCACATGTCCCGGAAGCTGTATGCTGGCTCCCTTGGCCAATAAAATGAGATGAGCGCCGCAACCCCAGAGCCGGCCATGACTGGACCTAATGGTGGTTTGTTGTTTAGTCGTGTCCGACTCTTTGTGACCCCATGGACCAGAGCACGCCAGGCACTCCTATCTTCCACTGCCTCCCGCAGTTTGATCAAACTTATGCTGGACCTAATGGTCAGGGGTCCCTTTACCTTTACCTTACATGGGCGCAAAGGGTTACACAAGAACATAGCATCTTTAGGTACCAGGTTAGCAGAACCAAAACTTCAAGATCTACAGCATTTACAGATTTCAACATTCAGGATTTTGCCAGTGACATTTGTCTTCAGTTTTTGGATTTCAAATTTTGAAATTGGCTTCTTTTTATTGGCCAAACCAAAGTGGTTAAGCTTTGTTGCCTTCCCTATGTTGCTAGACTCCCAACTTCCATCATCCCTGACAACTGACCATGCTGGCTGCGAAAGATGAGAGTTGGATTCTGACAGCATTTAGAGGTTTCCCGCCACTAAGCTGAACAATTTAGGATTAAATTCATGAAATTTAAATTATATGGCAATTGTCGGACACAACCACCTATTGCAAGTCAGCTGTCAAATACTGTTAAGTGCTGCTAATGACTGGAAGAAAACCAGCAGAGCTTCCAGGTTAGGAAACCCAATAGTATTGATCAGTAGGTAATTCAGCATCCCCTGACCTGGAAGTTGAACCAGAGATGAAATTTTCAGGTGGACCAACCCTGTATGAAATCTTCATTGCTATGGGCTGTTCCTTTGTACTGTTCTCATTTGCCCAGAGCAGACAGTGCACTATTTGAACATTCAGGCAGTTCCAGATGACCTGTTTCTTCAGCATTTATTCTGATTTGTTTACAGGGAGGCTAGAAGATGTTGCGTCAAAGCAAGTGTTGCCTCACACTTGCCACTGCATTTCTTTTTGCAGAAAGTCTGAACTTTTTGTTGTGCAAGACCTCCTGGTCAGCTTTCATTGGGAACTGTGAACTAATAATGAAAACAATGACTGTCTGGGAACGCCCTGAATGTATTATCCCGTGCCTCACAACTATATACAGTGGTACCTCAGGTTACATACGCTTCAGGTTACAGACTCTAACCCAGAAATAGTGCTTCAGGTTAAGAACTTTGCTTCAGGATGAGAACAGAAATCGTGCTCCAGCAGCGCGGCAGCCCTTAGCTAAAGTGGTGCTTCAGGTTAAGAACAGTTTCAGGTTAAGTACGGACCTCCGGAACGAATTAAGTACTTAACCCGAGGTACCACTGTACAATAGGAAGATTAGCATAGTTTAGGGTTTGCACATGCTTGGGTTCACATATGTGTCTGCATGCGCACGAACACATGCTCCTGTGCCTGCCTTATTGTTGTCAGGGCCTACGTTCCCTTCTCAGCCACGCACCTCCTCTATCAGCCATGCACATAAAGCCATCTCACCTTGCAAGTGACTGCCTGCATGATGGCGTCAAAGCCCCCTTCAGCCGGGTCCATGTTCCCAGATATACGCTGCTGGCTGACCCTGCTTTCGAACTCACTGGCGTTGTCTGTGAGCGTCAGCACGTGCTGGTAGCTGAACGCCGACTGACAGGTCTCGTTTAAATGAGGGCAGGGGTGTTGCCATTTGGAGGGTGCCGTGTTCACATAGGGCAGCACCGTCTTGTCAACAAAGGAGCCAAACCCTGCAACAAAGAAATCCTGCTGTTTCCCTTCATCTAACAGTGTGTTTGAAAGCCCACGCGGTGTCAAAGAGGCTCGGAAATAGGACTTGGGAAGGTTCAGATCTACCACTCGGGCCATGATGGGCTGATCACCATATCTATCTCTTTTAAAATTACGGTAGTTTTCCTTTATTACGCACAAGTACACCTCTGCATCATAACTTTACATCTTACAATTATACATATTCGTGTTTTCGAAGTATGTTCATAATTATTATTATTATTATAGATCGGCAAGCATTACTGTACACAAAGAAGAAGAAAAAAGATGTAATTTTGAAATCATAATATTCCTCATAAATAAGTCACTTCCCGTCTCTTCCGTTTTGTACTAATAAACTTATTGTCTATATTTATCCATTATCTTTTGTATCAATTTTCCTTTTAAAATTGTTATCCAAAAAAACTACTGTATTTTCTGGCGTATAAGACTACTTTTTAACCCAGGAAAATCTTCTCAAAAGTTGGGGGTCGTCTTATATGCCCGCTACAGCAGCAGCTCCTGCAGCAACTCCCCACCAAAGGATAAAACGACAGCAAATTAAATGAGAGGACACCAAGCTCTCTAGATGAAGCAGAAATACGCTTGAAAATTGGCCCCAGAAGCCCCCGGCCACTGGGAAGTGGAGCGGATTTCTGAGCCGGACTGGAGACTGTTTTTTTATTATTATTATTTGGTGTGTGTTGGAAGAGGGGCAGTCTTATACAGCGAGTATATCCCAAACTCTATATTTTAACTGGAAAAGTTGGGGGGTCGTCTTATACGCCCAGTTGGCTTATACGCCGGAAAATACGGTACTCAAAGGCTGTCACCGTTTTCAGACTGCAGCAATTACTCTTCAAGTGTTCCTTAAAACAGTTCCAATTTGAGACAAGCTCCTTTTGGGATTTATCTTTGATTCTTTCTGATAAGTAGTCTAACTCCGCGTACTCTGTTAGCTTTTGTATCCAATCAGATGCGGTGGGTATATATCTGCTTTCCCAATGTGTAGCTATTATAACCCTCGCACCTGTGGTGGCATACAGAAAGATTTTCCTTGGGTTTTTTTAGGATATCCAAACTGATCGCCATCTCTCAGCCTAACCCACCTCCCAGCCCTGCAACTGCCACCATCACCACCATCACCACAGCATACCAATCTTCACTGAAGTGGTGACGTCACGTAAGGCAGCTAGCAGATGGTTCCCCAGCCGCTTGATGTTCTCCAGGTCGTCCTTCATGGAGTATGACAAGTCCATGAGATAGTACAAGTCCACGGGGTAACCTTCAGCCCGTCTGAAGCGCACCGTGACCCTCTGTTCCTCTCCTGTATGCACAGAGTAGGAAGGAAGAGGGAATCGGATCCTCGGTGCTACCAAGATACCGTCCGTATGCTTTCCAATGTTGTGAAGGAGTGCTGAGTCTCATTTTAGCCAGGGACTGGGAACCTGGGGAGTCCCCAGTGGTTGTTAGGTTACAACTCTCGACATCCATCATCATGGCCTGTCTGGGGCTGATGGGGGCAGGAGTCCAACAGTAACACCCAGAAGGCCACAGGGTCCCTCCGATCCTGTTTTCAGATCACTAGGCCAAGGCCATTCTCAATGTACCTCTTCCGTCAGAGATGTACGCAAGCTATTAACAGAAGCAAGTGTCTCCCTCGTGCCAGCACCACAATCTTTTAGATCCTAGGCAAAACATTTTTCTTCAGCCAGATTTTAAATGGATTTTTTTACCAATTTAATTGGAGAGGTTTTAGCCTATTATGAGCCATTTGCTTGCTTCCTCTCCCTCAGCGCCCCCTCCCCCCGGCAGTGTTTATTTTATGCTGTGTATCACCCTGATACACGAGGGACGCGGGTGGTGCTGTGGGTTAAACCACAGAGCCTAGGACTTGCTGATCAGAAGGTCAGCGGTTCGAATCCCCGCGACAGGGTGAGCTCCCGCTGCTTGGTCCCTGCTCCTGCCAACCTAGCAGTTCGAAAGCACGTCAAAGTGCAAGTAGATAAATAGGTACCGCTCCGGCGGGAAGGTAAACGGCGTTTCCGTGCACTGCTCTGGTTCGCCAGAAGCGGCTTAGTCGTGCTGGCCACGTGACCCGGAAGTTGTATGCCAGCTCCCTCGCCCAGTAAAGCGAGATGAGCACCGCAACCCCAGAGTCAGTCATGACTGGACCTAATGGTCAGGGGTCCCTTTACCTTTATCACCCTGAAATCCAGTATGATTAAAGTCTTTTAAATAAATAGAAATGTAATTTACAATTCCCACATCAGATCATGGTTTGGAGATGTCCAAACCATGAACTCACTTCCAAAAAAGTGGAAGGACTACAGTGTTCCAAGTAATTCCTAACAGCATGATCACCACCACCAACATATATGCAATAATGAATGGGCATGTCCTTCTTATATCCAAAGCACATTCAAAGCCCATTCTTTCCCTCAAAGGATTCTGGGCATTGTAGTTTGTAAAGGGTCACTTGCAATTGTACCTCTGTGACGTGTAAACTATAGTGCCCAGAATTCTCTGAGGGAAAGAATGTGTTTCAAATGTGCTTTAATGCTATGGTGCGTACGAAGCCACAGATATGCAATGGACAGGAAAAAATAAACATCGTTTTGGGAGACTACAACTGCTATATTGTTTTAAACTGTTTTCAATATTGTGTTTGAATTGTTTTAACCTGTCCTGGGACCTTACGGTGAAGTGCGGGTAATTAATAATAATAATAAATGATGAGTGCCTTGCATAAAGATTATATCCAACTCACATCAATAACACAAATTGCTGAAGGTTTGCCTATTTACTGTTGTGCTGGTGGCCCTAAAGCCATTTCGATTCGCAGGAAACAACTGAGGGATACACAACCCGAACTGGCAAAAGGAAGGCTGGAGAAAGCTGTGTAGATTCACGATTCTTTATTTCTTCCACATACATCGTACTGGTGAAGGAGGGAGGTGAGGAGAAGTTTAATCGAAGCTAGCCATTGCTCTGCCTTTGGATGCTGACCCAAGACAGGGAGCAAGTGCAGATTTCACAGAAGGAGAGAGGAGGAAGACAGTGCTTCTCCCTGAAGCATCCCTGCCAAACAGCCATCTCTCCCAGAATATTATTGAGAATGAGAATATTCTCTGCTAGAAAATTCTCCGGAGAACATTCTCTACAAACTGCAAATTCTAATGTAATAACTAGTTTTACAACCCACATTTTAAAAATTGAGCAAATTATAAGTCAAGCTGTGATGTTGCCAGTGTAAGTAATGAATAATTATTTTTTGATCCAGTTACATTACTGGGCATTGTGTCATTCACCATCGGCAGTTCTGAAATGTAAGCTACAGAAAACATTCCCCCCCCCCCCCAGGTTTTAAAAATGCTATTCATTCAATTTGATGAACATTTTTATATTCCTTTTTCTTTAAAAGCTACATTTCATACATACACAACATAATTCGAATTCAAAGTTGATGGTAAATATACGGATAGTGGCAGGCTCAGTGATTAAAGTGAGTCATTCACGTTGAATTTTCAATTTCAAGTTTGGTGCAAAAAAAAATAAAATCTAAGAATGTGAATTCACTGTACTGCCCCATTGAGTAAAAGAATCTGTACAATTTTTGGTTGCCATCTGAACAAGTTAACCCATGAACAAACATGTATATTAACTAATTATATCATTTTCAATGCATTAAAATTATATCATTTTCAATGCATGAAAATGAATATTCTCCTATTTTAAAGGAAAATTCTCTCATATTCTCATTGATTGAGAATATTCTCGAGAATATTATTCTCAAGAATTTAACATCACTATCTCCCACCCACCCCAACACAACCCAAACTGGCAGAAGGCAGGCTGGAGAGAGCACCTACCAGGCCGAAGCTGAAGAGCAATTCTTTGCGGGGCGAGTTGAGTGAAGCTCTGGCGCTGGGTGCTGTTGCTCAGGGGCCTGTCCTCTAGCACACGCTGCCCGCTGTGAGGATCCATTATCTCACTGGGGAGGCAGCCACGACGCTCCAGCTCCACCCGAGGGGCACAGCGCTCCATGTCCGACTCACCTGCTTGCACAAAATCCTGGAGGGGGGGGGAATGGGAAGCAGACAAGTTTCCAGCATGGAGAGCCAGATGGTGTAGTGGTTAAGAGCGGTAGTCTCGTAATCTGGGGAACCGGGTTCGCGTCTCCGCTCCTCCCCTTGCAGCTGCTGGGTGACCTTGGGCCAGTCACACTTCTGTGAAGTCTCTCAGCCCCACTCACCTCACAGAGTGTTTGTTGTGGGGGAGGAAGGGAAAGGAGAATGTTAGCCGCTTTGAGACTCCTTAAGGGGAGTGAAAGGCGGGATATCAAATCCAAACTCCTCTTCTTATTGCTTCCATGCACACACAACCTTCTTTTGAAGGGGCAGGTGAGAAAGAACACATGGGAACAGGAATTGGAGCAAAGAGGACTCTCTCCAAATGGTCGCAAAAATGCATGGAACGCAGGGCAACTGATTCCTGACCATCCAACATGTTGACTGGGGCTGATGGGAGTTGGCAGTCCAGCACATACCGTATTTTTTGCTCTATAAGACGCACCCGACCATAAGATGCACCTAGTTTTTAGAGGAGGAAAACAAGAAACAAGAAAGCAATGCAAAGCCTCTTGAGCGAAGAGAAAGGAGCGCTCCCTCTTTGCTTAAGAGGCTTTGCATGGCTATTCCCGAAGCCAGAAGAGGGGAAAAGTGTGTTTTATAGAGCGAAAAATACGGTAATCTAAAAGAAGAATGGGGCACCTATGGCCCTCCAAAAAGTTGCCAAATCTCAGTCAACATGGCCAATGGTGAGGGGTGATGGAAACTGTAGTCTAGCAGCATCTGGAAGGCCACAGGTTCCCCATTCCCAAAACTTTCAAAAAAGTATGGTTTACATTTTTAAAATTCAATTATATATTCATAGCAATGTCTCAGTAAATTGCTTTTCGCTCCATGGTTGTGAGTGGCATACTTACACCTTTGTCATGGCTGGACCATTTAGCGGGGAGGTTTGACCCGTAGGGGTGCTGGGGGACCAATCTGTTATCCCATTCCCTGGCAGACATATGGTATCCGAGGGATTCCTGAATGCCCTGGGGATTTTCTGGCCAGTAAGACGGATGCTCCTGCCAAGGACCTAATCTTACTATGGAATAGCAAGAAAATCAATGGGATCACTCCTCTGACGCTGTAGAGCTCAGGGTTTTCCAGTGAACTTCAGACAATGAAGCAGGCTGGGCGACAGCTGGAGCATATCACAAATCTTTTAACAAAGGCAGCCAAACACAGGATGGAGCACATGGCGGTGGCTAAAATGCGGTGGTGGCAAAGAAAAATGACTTCTCAGCCACCACTGCATCCAGCATGGCCCCTCAGAGTGATCAAGGAACTAGTGAAACCTGGGTCGGAATCTGTAACTTCTTGACCCTCCGAGACTTGCTGCAACTAGCTTGCAAGGGATTTGTTCATCTTCACTCTCCCCTTGATGCTGCTGTTAGTACCATTTCAGAAGATCCGTCCAGAACCAGTGGTACCAAATAGTATAGGAAACAGCCTTACTAGAAAAATTAACCAATAAACTGAAACTGACACGGGGACAAACAGAAGAAGACGCCTTCACCCCGGTATGGCTCCCCTTTATCACATACACAGCCCAACAAGACAATGACAATTATCCACCAACAGCATACAAATCAATATGGCTAACCTGATCCAAAACCAGTGGCGTAGCGTGGGTTGTCAGCACCCGGGGCAAGGCAAGTAATTTGCGCCCCCTAACCCGTGGAGTTTAGCACTCGAGTGCGAGCGCGCCCTCGGATTTTTCCGGTAACACTTGACTTTATAGAATCATAGAATCGGAAGGGACCCGATGGTCATCTAGTCCAACCCCCTGTGGTGGTGGTGATGATGATGATGATGATGATGATACATTTTATTTATACCCCGCCCTCCCCAGCCAGAGCCGGGCTCAGGGCAGCTAACACCGGTAAAATTACAATAGAAACATAATGGGGGGAGGGACCAATTTAAAATACAGGTTAAAATGCAATTTGAAAAGCAGCCTCATTTTAAAAGTAGCCCACAAATCAAAACTGTAAGGGGAGGGAAGACATAAGGGTCCCACTGAGTCCAAACCAAAGGCCAGGTGGAACAGCTCTGTCTTGCAGGCCCTGAGGAAAGATGCAGGACCACGCAGCTGTCCCGTGCGGGGATCGAACCTGCAACCTTGACATCCCTATTTCCATAGGGTTCGGGTTGCCGAGTGGCTAGGGAAACCAAGCTGGATGGGGAGGGGAAGCCACAAACATGAGTCTGACCAAACTGCGGGAAGCAGTGGAAGACAGGAGTGCCTGGCGTGCTCTGGTCCAGGGGGTCACGAAGAGTCAGACACGACTAAACGACTAAACAACAACAACAACAACAACAATGTATGAAGTTACATTGAAAGACCTACATTGGCTCCCTGTACGTTTCTGAGCACAATTCAAAGTGTTGGTGCTGACCTTTAAAGCCCTAAACGGCCTCGGTCCTGTATACCTGAAGGAGCATCTCCACCCCCATCGTTCTTCCCGGGCACTGAGGTCCAGCGCCGAGGGCCTTCTGGCGGTTCCCTCATTGCGAGAAGTGAGGTTACAGGGAAGCAGGCAGAGGGCCTTCTCAGTAGTGGCACCTGCCCTATGGAACGCCCTCCCATCAGATGTCAAAGAGAAGAACAACTAACAGACTTTTAGAAGACATCCGAAGGCAGCCCTGTTTAGGGAAGCTTTTAATGTTTGACGTATTAATATTTTTTTGGAAGCTGCCCAGAGTGGCTGGGGAAGCCCAGCCAGATGGGCAGGGTATAAATAATTTATTTTTATTTTTATTAGACACCCCCCAAGCCAAGGAGATAAGTAACTCTACAACTTCAGAAGTCATCTGAAGGGAAGTTTTTTTAAATGTTTCATGTTTTATTATATTTTTATCCAAGGTGACTGGGGCAGCCCAGTCAGATGGGAAGGGTATAAATAATAAAATTATTACTATTATTATTATTATGGAATAGGGCGTCTCAATTTTCTTTGATGAAATGTTGCAAGGTATTCCGATTAATGCTTTTTATAGGATATTGGACACGGTGCGAGTTTATGGCTGCCAAGTATTGGCCTGAAAGGAAGCGCAGCCGGCGTCAGGGAACTGCTGGAGGATGGAGCCTGCAAGTGTTAGAATGCAAAACGCGGACAGGTTCAGGCACGCAAGAAGGTGGGGGAAAGGGGAGCCCGGATGGCTCAGTTTAAGAGCACGGCGCTGATAAGGCCAAGGTTGCAGGTTCGATCCCTTGTAGGGGGGCAGCGGCGTATTACTGCATTGCAGCGGGTGGGACTAGATGACCCTCGGCTCCCTTCCAGCTCGACAGATTCTATGAAAGCGCATGGAGCGCAGAAGTTGCATTGCAAGTAGTACGCAGGGGGGGGGGCGCAAGGGTTGCAGAGAGAGAGAGGGAGGGAGGGGGGAACTGGCCCTCCGCTGGACAACTGACCCGGCCGGGCTCTGTTTCCCAGGGAAGCAGGAAGTTGCAATCCAAAGTTGCAGAAGCGCCCTGCTCCTTCTTCCGCGGAGGGAAACGCTCCTGCGGAGGCGAGAGGCAGTGAGGAGGTGACGAGGTGAGGCTTTTGTGAGGTAGGGAGAGGAAAGATGGGGGAGGGAACCCAAGGAGGATTTGCACGAGAGGGAATGAAGGGGAAACGCGCCTCCCACGCGGAGCACTTTTCCCCGGGAAATGCACGGGGTGGGGTCGTGGTTGATCCGTGCTGCGCGCTTGCGTCGTGCGGCCCAAAGTGCTGCAGGATCGCCAATGCAAGACCCCCTTTTAAAACCTCCCCCTCCCCCAGCTCTGGAAAAAAAGGGGGAAGGGGATGGCGTCGGCGTCGGGGTGCGGAGGCTGCCCGTGCCCGGCCAGGCGTCGGTGGCGGCGTCGGCGCTGCTGCAGCGGCTGCTCCTCCTGCAAGCAGTGAGTGGAGCGCAGCCGTGGCGGCGGCGGGGGGCGCGCGCGCGCTAGGGCGCAAGGCTGGTGGTGGTGGCGGGGAGCCCGGCGGAGGAAGGAACTTGTCCCTTCCCTCTGGACTCGCGCCCCCCGCAGATGTTGCGCCCGGTGCGGCTGGCACCCCTGGCACCCCCCACGCTACGCCACTGTCCAAAACACCCACCCACCCCACTCACACATGAAAACAAAGACCACCACAGCCAACTACAAATGAATAACCACACCCTAGGCCAGGGGTCTGCAACCTTTAAGACAAAAAGAGCCACTTGGACCCGTTTCCGAAGAAAAAACAACAACTGGGAGCCGCAAAACCATTGCGACATTTAAAACAAATATATCTCCGGAGCCACGATCTGACAGCGGGTGGGAAGGTGATGTCGGGACGGTGCGTGACTAACGCACGCACCGCCCCCATGCGACGTCACAGCCAGTACAGTGCCCGCCACAGTGAGGAGTGTCGGGGCGCACAATGCGCCTCCTCGCCTCGCTAGTATCCGCCCCGGAGCCGCAGCAAAGATGTAAAAGAGCCACATGCGGCTCCGGAGCCACGGGTTGCAGACCCCTGGCCTAGGCCAACCCCAACCTCTCTCACCACCAAAGGTACACAAGTGAACAGCAGAGAACCTGCACAAACAACGCTGACACCAAACCCCACATACATTAAGCAAAATAGAAACATCGCCACCCACCCCCACCCATCTCCCCCCCATCCCCCTTTTCTTCCTAATGTCTCAAAAAATGAAACTGATTTGTAAAAATGTAATGTGGAAAAAATACAAGAGAGAGACATTACACATACTTCTGTAAATCAAGAAAATCTTTAATAATAATTAAAAAGAGATGCATCCAGACAACCGTCTACTTCTGTTGTTTAGGATCAATGACAGTTTTAACAGCCTGACAGTGCTTGAAATCGAGTACTACCAACTGCTTGCTCTTTCAGCCTTTGCCCAATGTAGCTTATTAGAGCTTGACGGCAGAGAAGAAGAGAAGAGTTTGGATTTGATATCCCGCTTTATCACTACCTGAAGAAGTCTCAAAGCGGCTAACATTCTCCTTTCCCTTCCTCCCCCACAACAAACACTCTGTGAGGTAAGTGAGGTTGAGAGACTTCAGAGAAATGTGACTGGCCCAAGGTCACCCAGCAGCTGCATGTGGAGGAACGGAGACGCGAACCCAGTTCACCAGATTACGAGTCTACTGCTCTTAACTACTACACCACACTGGCTCTCAAACTAACCTCTCTCAGAGGTTAGTTTGGTTAGTACAGGAATGGCAAATGCCTCATAGTGGATGGCCCCACCTGCTGTGAAAGCTGTGGTGGTGCCCCCCCATTGGGGATCTCCCTATATTACTGTACTCAATATGCAAACTACAGAATCACACTTTTATCACAGTCGTCATCAGCCGTCGTCCACCTCCTTAGAAGCACATGGCAATGAAGGAACCACCATTGTCTCGTGTGGCACTGGAGGAGCTCCTCTGCAGTAAAAGCAACAACGGCTGGACCCCTTCCCCCCTCTACTCTTCTCCCAACCCACTACCAAAATTGACCAAACATGCAGAAAGCCAGCCGCCATCGCCTTATCAGTTGAGCAGCAGTGGTTTCCTGTTTTATAGGTGAAAAAACTGCAGGCCCGAATGCTGCTTTGTCTTTGAATTGCTGTTGCAGCCAGATAAACGATTTACCCCCCTACCCATCCTATGGGGTGCTGAGATCAGTCTCTTTTCCACACACACCATAAGACAGAAAGTGCAATGCACATCTCAGGCTATCAGGGTCACCATTCCAGCAGCTGCCCAGGCTCACACCCCTTCTAGTGGGCGCAATGCCCACCCCTCAGAGCCTGCTGGTCCTGATAGCCGCCGTCCTTCTCCTTCCTGCAGTCATTGTTCTGCTCACCTGCCCTCTCTACTCATGCAAGCAGCGACAAGGAAGAAGATGGAACAGTGTGTACAGTACTGGCAGCCCCACTTCAAACAGGGAAAGCTTCAGAAAAGGGCAAGCAAAGTGATCAGGTGGGTCTGGCATCTCCATGAGGAAAAGTTGTAGCATTTAGGGGTGTTTATTGGAGGTTTATGGGATGCGGGTGGTGCTGTGGGTTCAACCACAGAGCCTAGGACTTGCTGATCAGAAGGTCGGCGGTTCGAAGATGAGCTTGAGCTCTTGGTAAGGTAAAGGTAAAGGTACCCCTGCCCAAACGGGCCAGTCTTGACAGACTCTGGGGTTTGTGCGCCCATCTCACATCTATAGGCCGGGGGCCAGCGCTGTCCGGAGACATTTCCGGGTCACGTGGCCAGCGTGACAAAGCTGCATCTGGCGAGCCAGCGCAGCACACAGAACGCCGTTTACCTTCCCGCTGGTAAGCGGTACCTATTTATCTACTTGCACCCGGGGGTGCTTTCGAACTGCTAGGTGGGCAGGAGCTGGGACCGAAAGAAGGGAGCTCACCCTGCCGCGGGGATTCGAACCGCCGACCTTTCGATCGGCAAGCCCTAGGCGCTGAGGCTTTAACCCACAGCGCCACCCGCGTCCCTTGAGCTCTTGGTACAGCAAACTAAATATGACATAATAGGCATCACTGAAACCTGGTGGGATAAGTCCCATGATTGGATTGTAATAATGGAGGGATACAATCTATTTCAGAGAAACAGACCAGACAAGAAAGGAGGAGGAGTGGCGTTATATGTCAAGGATGTGTATACCTGTGAAGAGATCCAAGATTTAGATCCTCAAAGCCAAAGTGAGAGCATTTGTGTCAAAATTAAGGGAGAGAAGAATAACAGAGATCTCACTGTGGGAGTTTACTATAGATCCCCAAGCCAAACGGAGGACATAGATGATGCCTTCCTGGAACAGATGGCCAAGCATGCAAAAGGAAGGGAGATAGTAGTAATGGGGGACTTCAATTACCCAGATATTTGTTGGACGTCAAACTCAGCCAAAAGCATAAGGTCAAACAGATTCCTCACTGGCCTTGCAGACAACTTCATTGTCCAGAAAGTGGGAGAAGCAACAAGAGGAACAGCCATTTTAGATCTGGTCCTAACCAATGTTGATGACCTGGTTAGTGGGGTAGAAGTGGAAGGATCATTAGGAGCGAGTGATCATGCTCTTCTGAAGTTTACTATACAGCGGAAAGGAGCAGCCAAGCATACTAGGACTCAATTTCTTGACTTTAAGAAAGCCGACTTCATAAAACTTAGGGAAGTGCTGGGTGAGATCCCATGGACAACAATACTAAAAGGAAAGAGAGTTCATGATGGCTGGGAGTTTGTTAAGAGGGAGATAGTTAAGAGGGAGAAAGCACAACGTCAGGCAATACCAATGAGACGGAAACATGGAAGGTGCCTAAAGAAGCCAGGGTGGCTATCTAAAGAACTTTTAACTGAATTAAGATTAAAAAAGGATGTGTACAAAAAATGGAAAAGGGGGGAAACCACCAAAGAGGAATTCAAACAAATAGCCAGCACGTGTAGACACAAAGTCAGAAAAGCTAAAGCACAGAATGAACTCAGGCTTGCTAGAGAGGTTAAAAGCAACAAAAAAGGCTTTTATGGGTATGTTCGTAGCAAAAGGAAGAACAAAGAAACAGTGGGGTCACTCAGAGGAGAAGATGGTGAAATGCAAACAGGGGACACAGAAAGGGCTGAACTCCTCAATGCCTTCTTTGCCTCAGTCTTCTCCGATAAAGAAAACAATGCCCGACCTGAAGAATTTGGAGCAAATGATTCAGCAAAGGAAACACAGCCCAGAATAACTAAGGAGATAGTACAAGAATATTTGGCTAGTTTAGATGTATTCAAGTCTCCAGGGCCAGATGAACTGCATCCAAGAGTATTAAAAGAACTGGCAGATGTGATCTCAGAACCACTGGCAGTCATCTTTGAGAATTCCTGGAGAACAGGCGAAGTCCCGGCAGACTGGAGGAGGGCAAATGTTGTCCCTATTTTCAAAAAGGGGAAAAGAGAGGACCCAAATAATTACCGCCCAGTCAGTCTGACATCAATAGCAGGGAAGATTCTGGAGCAGATCGTTAAGCAAACAGTCTGTGAGCACCTAGAAAGGAATGCTGTGATCACCAATAGTCAGCATGGATTTCTGAAAAATAAGTCATGTCAGACTAACCTGATCTCGTTTTTTGACAGAATTACAAGCCTGGTAGATGAAGGGAACGCAGTGGATGTAGCCTACCTTGATTTCAGCAAGGCATTTGACAAGGTGCCCCATGATATTCTTGTAAATAAGCTGGTAAAATGCGGTCTTGACTATGCTACCACTCAGTGGATTTGTAACTGGCTGACTGACCGAACCCAAAGGGTGCTCATCAATGGTTCCTCTTCATCCTGGAGAAGAGTGACTAGTGGGGTGCCACAGGGTTCTGTCTTGGGCCCGGTCTTATTCAACATCTTTATCAACGACTTGGATGATGGACTCAAGGGCATCCTGATCAAATTTGCAGATGACACCAAACTGGGAGGGGTGGCTAACACCCCAGAGGACAGGATCACACTTCAAAACGACCTTGACAGATTAGAGAACTGGGCCAAAACAAACAAGATGAATTTTAACAGGGAGAAATGTAAAGTATTGCACTTGGGCAAAAAAAATGAGAGGCACAACTACAAGATGGGTGACACCTGGCTTGAGAGCAGTACATGTGAAAAGGATCTAGGAGTCTTGGTTGACCACAAACTTGACATGAGCCAACAGTGTGACGCGGCAGCTAAAAAAGCCAATGCAATTCTGGGCTGCATCAATAGGAGTATAGCATCTAGATCAAGGGAAGGAATAGTGCCACTGTATTCTGCTCTGGTCAGACCACACCTGGAGTACTGTGTCCAGTTCTGGGCACCACAATTCAAGAAGGACACTGACAAACTGGAACGTGTCCAGAGGAGGGCAACCAAAATGGTCAAAGGCCTGGAAACGATGCCTTATGAGGAACGGCTAAGGGAGCTGGGCATGTTTAGCCTGGAGAAGAGGAGGTTAAGGGGTGATATGATAAAAAGGTAAAGGTAAAGGTACCCCTGCCCGAACGGGCCAGTCTTGACAGACTCTGGGGTTTGTGCGCCCATCTCACATCTATAGGCCGGGGGCCAGCGCTGTCCGCAGACACTTCCGGGTCACGTGGCCAGCGTGACAAAGCTGCATCTGGCGAGCCAGCGCAGCACACGGAACGCCGTTTACCTTCCCGCTGGTAAGCGGTACCTATTTATCTACTTGCACCCGGGGGTGCTTTCGAACTGCTAGGTTGGCAGGCGCTGGGACCGAGCAGCGGGAGCGCACCCCGCCGCGGGGATTCGAACCGCCGACCTTTCGATCGGCAAGCCCTAGGCGCTGAGGCTTTTACCCACAGCGCCACCCGCGTCCCGATATGATAAAGGTAAAGGTAAAGGTACCCCTGCCCGAACGGGCCAGTCTTGACAGACTCTGGGGTTTGTGCGCCCATCTCACATCTATTGGCCGGGGGCCAGCGCTGTCCGGGGACACTTCCGGGTCACGTGGCCAGCGTGACAACGCTGCTCTGGCGAGCCAGAGCCGCACACGGAACGCCGTTTACCTTCCCGCTGGTAAGCGGTACCTATTTATCTACTTGCCCCCGGGG
The DNA here is from genome assembly GCF_965113315.1 of Podarcis vaucheri. Lineage (NCBI taxonomy): Eukaryota > Metazoa > Chordata > Lepidosauria > Squamata > Lacertidae > Podarcis > Podarcis vaucheri. The sequence goes on along the minus strand of NC_138760.1, from coordinate 14,840,944 downwards.
GTGCTTTCGAACTGCTAGGTGGGCAGGCGCTGGGACCGAGCAGCGGGAGCGCACCCCGCCGCGGGGATTCGAACCGCCGACCTTTCGATCGGCAAGCCCTAGGCGTTGAGGCTTTAGCCCACAGCGCCACCCGCGTCCCGATATGATAGCCATGTTCAAATATATAAAAGGATGTCACATAGAGGAGGGAGAAAGGTTGTTTTCTGCTGCTCCAGAGAAGCGGACACGGAGCAATGGATCCAAACTACAAGAAAGAAGATTCCACCTAAACATTAGGAAGAACTTCCTGACAGTAAGAGCTGTTCGACAGTGGAATGTGCTGCCAAGGAGTGTGGTGGAGTCTCCTTCTTTGGAGGTCTCTAAGCAGAGGCTTGACAACCATATGTCAAGAGTGCTCTGATGGTGTTTCCTGCTTGGCAGGGGGTTGGACTCGATGGCCCTTGTGGTCTCTTCCAACTCTATGATTCTATGATTCTATGATTCTATGAATCCCTGTGACGGGGTGAGCCCCGTTGCTCGGTCCCTGCTCCTGCCAACCTAGCAGTTCGAAAGCACGTCAAAGTGCAAGTAGATCAATAGGTACCGCTCCGGCGGGAAGGTAAACAGAGTTTCCGTGCGCTGCTCTGGTTCGCCAGAAGCGGCTTAGTCATGCTGGACACATGACCCGGAAGCTGTATGCTGGCTCCCTCGGCCAATAAAGTGAGATAAGCGCCGCAACCCCAGAGTCGGCCACGACTGGACCTAATGGTCCCCTTTACCTTATTGGAGAAAGAGGTAACACAATAGAAGCTTACAAAGTTGTGGCCCAAGATAAAGATAAAGAACCGTAAGAAGAAAGGAGGACAGGGAGGAGGCCTTGAAGTTAGGCCATCAATAGTTAGCAGCACCCTAAACAGCAGCCTGGGCAGAAACAGTAGCCACCTTGTGGCAACACTCACCCAGTAAGATGTGGCATATTCCTTTTAAAATTACAGTAATTATTCCATAATTTGCATGAACTTAGTATATGCAAATGCTATGCAAATCTGCATCTTGTATGGGGTGGGCAGGGTGAGGCATTCTCTCCTTTTTTACTGATACATACATGGCCAAATTCCCAGTAGTGATGTATGGAAGTGAGAGCTGGACCATAAAGAAGGCTGATCGCCAAGAATTGATGCCTTTGAATTATGGTGCTGGAGGAGACTCTTGAGAGTCCCATGGACTGCAAGAAGATCAAACCTCTCCATTCTTAAGGAAATAAGCCCTGAGTGCTCACTGGAAGGACAGATCCTGAAGCTGAGGCTCCAATACTTTGGCCACCTCATGAGAAGAGAAGACTCCCTGGAAAAGACCCTGATGCTGGGAAAGATGGAGGGCACAAGGAGAAGGGGATGACAGAGGATGAGATGGTGGGACAGTGTTCTCGAAGCTACCAGCATGAGTTTGACCAAACTGCGGGAGGCAGTGGAAGACAGGAGTGCCTGGCGTGCTCTGGTCCATGGGGTCACAAAGAGTCGGACACGACTAAACAACAACAACACATGCCCAAATGTGCTGCATGTGCAGCAAAGTTAGTCCTATGCCTACCTTTCTTTTAGGAAACTGGTTCCTTTTAGAAACAAAACCGTTAAGATCAGAAAAGCCTGAGAGATCCAGGAGAGGGTTTATCATTAAACCAATTATAATGGTTTTAAATCTACGTCTGATCAAAGGATCTCTCTCTCTCACCACCCTCAATGCGCCGCCGCTGTTAAAAACTCACAAGGCAATTTACAGTAACGAAAGTGGCAAGGCATGTGCGCACATGTACAATTCATAAAAATTAAGCTTCAGCCTGAACGCAAACATCTGGGCAGGATGTGGTGAGCGACTCTTTCCCTCATGGCTAGCAGGGCACCTGGCTGGCTTTCCGGCACTGGGAGGATGCACAGTGGGTAGTGAGAGTAATAGTTATTTTCAAGGAAGTGTGGTTTTGGGGTTTGGGGTTTTTTGAGGGGGTGGTACTGAGTGTGGGGCCCCAGCTCTACAGGGTAGGAGGGTGGAAGGGCACGGGGCCTTTATCATTTCAGCAAAGAGGGTTCTGGGAAAGATTTCCTGAGACAAGGTGAGGTGTTTCCCCCTCCCCAGATGAGACTCGCCAAGCCTGCCATGTTAAGAGAGAGCCGTGCTACGGGTGATGTCAGCGGAGGGATATTATTACAGTTTTATGGCCTGCTGCCCTGTGGGCGGACAGGAAACGGTTGTCTTGCGGTGCTTTGCTAAAATGCGTACACTGATCCTGTTAGGAAGTGATATGTTGGGTCCTCATCAGCTGCCTTGTGAACGTGAGGTAGGACAGTCAGTTACAGAGAGTATCATCGTAAGACTTAGTGATGCTATGGGAGCCAATGTACTAAACAAACTTCTCTCTCTCTCTCTCTCTCTCTCTCTCTCTCTCTCTCTCTCACACACACACACACACACACACACACACATACACACACACACAAAATTCTACCATCTGTCCCAGAAGGAAGCTGTGCTCCCTAATTCTCTCCTCCTCTGTCTCTGTACACACACACAGAGAGAGAGAGAGAGAGCTCTGTACGTGCTCAGAGGCACTCTTTATATCATTATATGGGATATATTCCTTCACATCTGCTTCTTTAAAGAAGGGGCTTCAAGAGCCTCAAATTTCCAGAGTGCTGCTGGTTTAGATTCTTGCTGACTCAGTACACGACCTTCTCTTGCACAGTTTAAGAGAAAGTCTGTGCGAGAGAAACCACAGTGAAAGGACAAGGGGTGAGTCAGAGGCCAGGCTGGTAGCTTGCCACCTCCAGATGCTGCCACCTTCAAGGAAATGTTTCGCCTCTTTTGCCAATGGGCACGACTGCTTGGACCAGGAGAATTATCCTGTGCAATCAGGAGTCCAAAATCTTTGCCTGTCAACCCACCAAGGCTTGCGAATCAAGCAAGGAAGAGGAGGTTGCAAGACAGGAAAGTGGCAGCAGGCTTCAGATGGCTCAAGCAAGCAAGTCAAGTTTGCTGCCACATATCAGGTGGTGGGGTGGTCAGAAATACCTATTTCCCCCCACCAGCTGGCTGGAGAAAAAAGGGTGCCGCTGGACATGCACAGAGTACCTTTGTGTCAGTATTAAAGGAATAAAAGCCACATGTTTGGGCGTTTCAAGTCCTGAGTAGTCAGTCCACCCACCCAATGCTTTAAATAAAACACATTAACAGCAAATTAAGCTCTGAGGTGCCAACCCTGGGGAAAATGATTCCTTGGTCCCCCAAGGGATATGCTAGACTGAGGAAAAAGGAAAATGACACAGGCTTCTGTGATATTCACCAGTTGTTTGCACCAGGCACAGCTGGGATGGGAACGGATGCACTCGTGGCAGGAGGGATGAGGCTGGCATGAACCTGCAAAGGAAACACAGGTGGGCTAATGCCAGATTTCAGCCTGCAATCTCTCTCTCTCCCACTGTCCTCTGCTGAGACACCTGACAGTCCCCAGGCACTCTGATTGGCCAGTCTGGTTCTATCTCCTCTTCCAAACCCATTGTTGGGAAGCTGCTAAATCTCATGAACTCGCAGTCAGACAATCCCCAAGCACAGGACAATAAGGCTGAAATCCCCTCCCTCACTTAAGCGCTAGTAAGCTCCATTGAATACAATGGAGATTAATTCTGATTACTATTATTATTTAATTTATATACCACTTTTATGCCGAAATGACTTCTAACTATACAGTTAATTAGCCACTCTGAGCCCGGCTTCGGCTGGGGAGGGCGGAATATAAATTTAAAAAAAAAAAAAATTATTATTAATCCACAATTAAAATGCTCAACAACATTAGGGGGTTAGTCATACTTACCTTTCCTCTGCTCTTTCTATCGCACCCCCCTTTCCCCCTTTTTCTTTTTTCTTTGGAGCTTTCCCTGCAGAAACCCGTTCTTTAAAGCTCAATCAGAGCAAACAGCAATTAGCTGAAACCCCGAATTTATGTTTGCTTCATTTGAGCAGTAAAAAAACTGCTCAGACACAGAGCTTTTAAGCATGGACCAGTGCCTGGAATGAGCGGGCCAAATGGTAAGTGTAGTTAAGCCCTAAGACATCTCAAATTAAAATGTACAATAAAACAGTTAAAAAGCATAACAATCAAAGCAGTAAAAACAAGCCACAAGTTCAAATTAGGGGAACCCTTGCTTAAAAATTTTGCTGGAGCCTCTTGTATTTCAGCAGGGAAGGCATTCAACAACACTGGTGTCACCACTGAAAAGGCCCTGTCTCCATGTTACCACAAGTAGATTATCATCAGGCCATGGCAAAACCAACCAGATTCCATTAGCTGATTGCAGGCAGTGAAGAGGAATATGGTTTTTCAGGTAACCTGGTCCAGAGTTACTTAGTGTGCAAGTAGCAGTGCCTGAAAACTGGCTCGGTGGCTAATAGGCAGCTAGCACGGATCCCTCACACTAGTATGATATCTGCCTGAGAAGAAGCCCCCCTCACCACTGGGGCTGCAACCAGCTGCAGTCTCTGGACCAAAGACACAGAGGATACCTTCCAACATTTCTCCAATGAAAATAGGGACGTCTTAAGGAAAAGTGGGACATTCTTGGATCAAATCAGAATCCAGGACGGCGTCTGAAAATCCAGCACCTTTCCTGGAAAACAGGGACACTCGGAGGGTCTGCTGCACTGCCAGCTAAAAGGTTGAAACTCTGACACTCTCCCCCTGTCCAAAACCCATCTCTCCACTTTACCTGTATCCAGCATCTTCTCTGCATGTACCAGTGTAAGGAGAATAAATAGAAGCCACAGTCTCACAGTCCATCCAGTGGGAAGCATAGCCTGGTAAGCAAGATTAAAAAGCAGAGTGGGGTTGTTAGGGGAACTGGAGAAGGAGATGCTGTTCTCTTCCTCCTGTACAGAAAAGGATAGCTGGATTACTGTTGGGCGAAGGGCGGGGGCCGTATTGTGGGCATGAGTGGAGCCTAAATCCCGTGGTGGTTGAGCATATGCTGTGCATGTTGTACAAGGTCCCACGTTCAATCTGTAGATCTCTGGGAATCCAAAGGATCCGGGCACTACCAAGTGATATGGAAGACCTCTGCCTGGGGTCCCTGGAGAGATGCCACCAATCAGAGTAGACAATAAAAAGATAAAGGGGCCCCAGACCATTAGGTCCAGTAGTGGCCGACTCTGGGGTTGTGGTGCTCATCTCGCTTTACTGGCCAAGGGAGCCGGCGTACAGCTTCCAGGTCATGTGGCCAGCATGACTAAGCCGCTTCTGGCGAACCAGAGCAGCGCATGGAAACACCGTTTACCTTCCCAATGGAGCGCTACCTATTTATCTACTTGCACTTTGACATGCTTTTGAACTGCTAGGTTGGCAGGAGCAGGGACCGAGCAACGGGAGCTCACCCGGTCGCGGGGATTCGAACCGCCGACCTTCTGATCGGCAAGTCCTAGGCTCTGTGGTTTAACCGACAGCGCCACCCGCGTACCATGGATTAGACAATACTGGATATTTATATATATATGTATCCCACACTTCGTCCCAAAGGAGCCGAAGGCAGCAAACACATCTGCTAGGTTGAACTGCTAGGTTGGCAGGCGCTGGGACTGAATGACGGGAGCACATCCCGTCGCGGGGATTCGAACCGCCGACCCTTCGATCGGCAAGTCCTAGGCACTGAGGCTTTTACCCACAGTGCCACCCGTGTCCCTTAAACACATCAGTAAGAAACATCTAAAAACAATCAACGTTTGGAAGTGTTGGGTGGCTGGACAGACAAATAAAGTGGCCACAAGATATAAGGAAGCTTCCAAGATTTCTATGAATGTTGGTTCTACAGCTGAGTCCAATGGCTCTCTCACACATAAGGGGTGTGCGTTCAAAAATCACCCCAGAAATCTGTCTCCGGTTATCTGTGAGAGTATTATAGACAAGAGCTGTATGGGAAAGCGCCCTATTAGAAAAGTTGACCAACAAACAAGTCAGCACGGGGACAAGCAAAATTGGAAGCCTTCCCCTCAGTACGGTCCCCCTTTATCCAGTGCTTTTTTCGGGGGAGGCGTAGGGGTACACATACCCCCTAAACATTTTGTGAATCTTTGTGCTTTTGTCCATTTACTGTAGTTATTTTTCCTGATCTGAACTATAAAATGGTAATTTTTCTGGAGTCAAAATGAGAGTACGCCCTAAACATATTTTTTTAAGAAAAAAAGCACTTTCTTTATCACCAGGCATAGGCAAACATGGCCCCCCAGATGTTTTAGGACTACAACTCCCATCATCCCTGACCACCCTGTCCTGTTAGCTAGGGATGATGGCTAAAAACATCAAAAACATCTGGAGGGCCGAGTTTGCCTATGCCTGCTTTATCACATACATAGCCACAACCGATCCCCGCCCCCCCCACCAACAGCATCCACAACCTAGCCCCCCCCCCTTTACAAACAAGCCACACTGCAATCAACTGAACACAGCCAAGCAGGTTCGGGGGACCCCCCCCCCAAATAAAACCCCTACGCTAAGACTTTAGGCAAGAGAATGAAAGAACAATAACCTCCCAATCTCCCTTCCTTTCTTTTTCCGCAACTGCAAGACCTCTGTGACAAAAAAAGTGTCTCTCGCTAAATGTAAACGAACTGTGAAAAAGACTCTATGAATTGGAAGTGGAGACAATAGATGTACCTTTCGCTGCATCTGTTTTGTAACACACACAAAAAAATCCTTAATAAAAACTATTTTAAAAAGAAAAGAAAAAGCTGAGTAGGAAAGCTGAGCAGTAGGAGAAATGGCAAGAAGGTTCGAGACTGGCGTGCATGACGCAAATGTGTTTATATACAATGTTGCTGTTGTGGTGAGATCAAATGTGGGAGAATCTTTCTATGCTTCTTGCAACGCTGCACAAAGACGTGCAATTTTTTCCCACCCTTCCATCTTGCATCACCCTCAATGCAGACATTTCAAATACTTGGGTTGCGTAAAATTTTGTAATTTCTAATGTGCAGTGGCGTAGCGTGGGGGTGCAGGGGGGGCCGGCCGCACCGGGCGCAACATCTGGGGGGGGCGCTCACACTCGCAGCTCTCTGCCCCTACCTGGTTCACTCACTCTCTCTCACTGCAGTGCTGGCTGTGCGAATCCGATCCGAGCCGCTGGGTCGCTGCCCACTGTGGAGGGGGTGGGTGCCAGGCGTGCGGTGCAGAGAGCGAGGGACTATCTGGGGGAGGGACAGTGCAGCGGCCGCCCAGCGCAGCGCTGAGCGCGGGAGAGAACCACACCAGACCAGACCAGGCAGCAGCAAGAAGAAGCTGGCAGCGGCGGCAGGCTAGGGGTTAGGGGGCGCAAATTACTTGCTTTGCCCCGGGTGCTGACAACCCACGCTACGCCGCTAATGTGGCTATTGCAGTAAAATGGGGGGGGGTTGGGGGGGCACCAATACAGCTACTTGCCGAGAGCACAAGGGATCCTAGGTTTGCCTCTGGGTATGTTGTGTCTTTAAAATTTCTCATTATGAAGCAAGATTTGGGGATCCCTTGCTCGTAAAAGCACTATCCCAAGACAGGTTATGTGTGCAAACCATTCGAGCAAAATACATAAGACACATGTTTGCAATCTAAATCTGATCTAAATTCTGGAAAATTCTGCAAAGCTATGAAAAACAATGGCACTTCAAAACTTAATTGCCTTTCTGAGCAACACACTGTTTACAACTTGTGAGTAAAAACACACATTTCTACAGAAGACACTGTTTATGAGTAAAACCATGCCTTCAGAACAAGCGATGACCTCCATCCATTACACGGATTAGTCATTCTGTGCTGCCTGCTCAGAGATAAAGAAAGTTCGTGAAATCTTATTCTTTCACAATTTGACTCGGAGGTGGCGAAAGATAAAGAAACGGCCACCTGAACTATTCTAGCTGAAGCGTTCCTGGAGCATAAAGTGTTTGATTTCCACAGATACTTGAGGAAAAGATCTCAAACCTACCTTGAAGCTGACTTGGCTGCCGGTCACAACTGTCTGTGGCAAAGTTCAGTGGCAAGGGAGCTATGCACTCTGAGGCAGTGGAAGCAGTTCTCAGGCCAACTCCACAATTTCAGAGGCTGTGCTTCCCCTCTAGAGGTAACCAAGGAACATCGAACCCTGCAAGATTATCTCAAGACAACCCCTCCCTTCCTGTGAAGAAAGGGCAAGCCCAACAGTATGCAGCTAGCTTGTTTCTGCCTCAGCTACAAAAATATATTGGGGGAAATAATCAACTGCCTGCACTTTCAGAGAGGGTGCACAGAGGCAGCGTACTAATCTATCTCATGCACACCCCTGTGTGTCTCCACCCTCTGGAACTCAAGGCACGGGTTTTCCCAAGTGAATCGCCTTGATTCAAAGAACTGACCAGCCCCAGACATGCTTAGTTTCGGCAAAGTGCCTTTGGACCAGAACTGAGGAACCTGTGCTACCCCCTCCAGATATTGTTAGGACTCCATCTCCCATCATCCCTGGTCATCATTGGCTGTGATAGATGGAGATGGTAGGAGTTGGAGTCAAGCAAGGTTCTGAAATAAAAAAGTTAAGGTTATATATATCTATATATATATATTCATAAATGTGCTGGCCAGGCGCACACATGGATATGTGGACCACATGTCTGGAGCAGCCCAGGAAGACCGTCCTGAAACCATTTTGACTCCCAAACTGACCAAATGTTTTCTCTGCAAGGAGGGAGGGGGTGAGGGAACCTTCCCATTGTCTCAGGAATTGGGTAATCACCATCTCAGGAAAGGCAATCAGATAAGACATTATCAGATAACCTGGCAGACAGGAAAAACAACATTCAAATTTCTGTTGTAGACCGCCTTTTCTGTGATGTATGTATAATGTATGGAGGAGTGGTCTTGAGCTCCAGGACAGGGAATTTAAAATGTCTATATAAGGGCAGGCACACCTTGGTTCTGGGTCCTCCTCCTTTCCTGCGTGTGAGGGGAGCACCCTGTTGCAACAGCGTTAATAAAGATCAGGCTTACTAGCTGCTTTGCTTCTCAATATCCTCTGGTTGGCCTCTGTTATTTTCTCCAACCAATGGAGAACCTACAAAGGACTCTACAGTGGTGCTTCACAAGACGAAAAGAATCCGTTCTGTGATTCGCTTCGTCTAGCGGTTTTTTCATCTTGCGAAGCAAGCCCATTGACGGATTAGCGCTATTAGCAGCTTATCGGCTTATCGGATCAGCGGATAAGCGGCTTAGTGGCTTAGAAAAGGGGGGAGGGGGAAAAACCGCAGGAACTCGCAAGACATTTTCGTCTTGCGAAGCAAGCCCATAGGAAATTCGTTTTGCGAAGCACCTCCAAAACGGAAAACTCTTTCGTCTAGCGAGTTTTCAGTCTTGCGAGGCATTCGTCTTGCGGGGCACCACTGTATAAGGGCTCTTGTATAAGGGAATAAGGGCAGATTTTTGTTTATTACAGTTCAGACTATGTCCTTAGATGTTCTTGAGCTGGGGAGATGGATGCTTTGGCATCCAAAGGAGCACATGGCTGAGAGCTTTTCTAACCTCTGTTGGCTGCTTGACAATGCACCCCATGTACCCATGGGATGCATTGAATCCACTTCACATTGTTATGTGGACGTGAAATGATGTATAATGAGATAAAAAAGGTGTTTGAAGTGATAACACATTCCAATGGTGGGCGGGGCCACAGGTAAAAGTGGGTGGAGCAAAGAATGCAAATTTTCACCTCTGTACAGTAAGCCGGTTTCTACAAGTAGCCCTTTCTGTGTGCAAGGAAGAAACACCATCAGATTTCAAGGACGCATTCTAGCCAAGCAAAAACACCCAACAAGGGTGAAATGCAGGGCTGGTGATGGGGTGTGTCTAGGGGGAAGGGGGAGTCCAATAGGCCAGATGGAGAGGACCGCATGGCCCCATTTCTCCCCCCAGGCCTGAGATTTCCACATTGTTATGTAGCTCAGCATATCATGAGGCTCAAAGCAAGGGTGTGGGCGTTTCATTCATCTAGGGTGGTGGTGGTGGAACCGTTCGGTTGGCTCAGTTTTGAGAAAAGCCCAACACCACCTCATGTCTCCATATAAACCAAATCAAACAAAAAGTTGCATAAATTTCCACTGTGTTGCTCTCCTTATAAGGACTTCTTTTGCCTGAGATCGACGCATGGTTACAAGATGCACCGCAATCAGTTCACATCTGCTGTTGCTGTGTAGCATCAGGCCCAACAAACAAAAGAATGAAACAAAAGAAGCTCCCATGCAAGGAAGCCCAGAGTACAATAGAGTCCAGGGTTGCTTATCTCATGCATCTAATTTGCCCAATGTCAAAGAGGCTTTGCAGGTTTTCAGCGCTTCCAAAACCTGCAAAACGTGTTTGGCCAGATAACTGTGCTGTTCCTTGCACGAGTGAAGAAAGCTGGGAAATAGTGTGAGCTAACAACCCATCTTTTCTTCAATTTTAACACAGAAGGCTTTCATCATGATCAACCTTCCAGCTTCTGCTAGTTCCCTCTCACATCTCCCACTTTCCGATACTCAAATATCATTAAATAACCCCTACGCCCACCATATAAAACTGTAGCTTACAGGAGAACAAAAACAAGACAGAACAGCATGTACCGCATCTATAAGAAAAACAACAACAAAATGACACACACACACACACACCAAATGACATCCAAGTCTATTCAGAATTGTTCTTCCCGTCTCTGTGGTGCCTTGTAGATCTTCTGATAACTTGTACCCCTCACCCCGTATGTGATTTACTGGCTGCAGCTCCAGGTCCCCATCACATTGCTGAGGTTGCCGGAAATCAGCTTGTTACTGTGCCCAGGGTTCAAGTTCCTCGATGTCACCTGTCCCTCCTAGATGGCTGGCCATTTGTTGCTGACACAGTGCAGGGCTGTGGGTGCATGCACACGGCCACATTTCCTGCAAACTTTGGCTTGCTGTTCCAAATGCTAGAAGTCACAATCCACAAACTCAACAAAACTCTTTCCTTCAAACAAATAAACTGTACTCTCTTTTGCATGTGATTTCTTGCAACTCAGAAGATTTCAATTGCTTTTTGCTAAAGTAAGAAAATTTCTAGCAATTTCCCAGTCAGTTTGCAATCCTGTTTCTTAGGCCAATCTGACCCCTTATTAGTCAGAAGTTTCATTATTATTTTCAGTGCTTTTTCTGGGGGGGGGGGGTGCAGGGGTATGGATATCCCTAAGCACTTTGTGAATCTTGGTACTTTTGTCCATTTACTGTATTAATTTTTCCCAATTTAAACTATAAAATGGTGGTTTTCTTGAGTCAAAATGAGAGTACCCTAAACATTTTTTTTAAGAAAAAAAGCACTGATTATTATTATTGTTTCATTATCTCCCATCATCCGAGGATCACAGGGAGATTTACAATATGTTTACAGTCTGGCTCAGCCTTCACAGACAGCTCTAAGGATTCTGTCTCACTTTTTTATTGTATGAAGAAACCTCTCTTTCAAACATCTTGCTTTTCTGCTTTGTGTGCAAACGTTCCTCAGACTTGTTAACCACACTATCATGTTTAGACTTTTTTCCCCCTGCAGCTAGTGAAAAGGTGTTAAGCAAATCAGCATCTTGGGGCCCTGCAAAATTCACCAGCGGAGCTGCCTTCCTTTTATCAGTTGTCGTCTCGGCAGCTCCACTGGCTTCTATGAGCAGGCCAAAGTGCTGCTTAAATCTTCTCCAATTTTCTGGAGCACAGCTTAAGAGATCTAACACATCTAGGGCTTCTTTCTCAAGCTTTCTGGCTTCAAAATCATCCTATAGATCACTATCCCACTTCTGGTACTGCCTGTTTGAAATATACTCAGAGTCGCAAAGTGATTTCATGCTCTTTATTCAGCTCATAGTGGTGAGGAGGAATGAATGAAAGTCCCCTCACAGTATCTGCTTTATATACATTATTTACACAATGGGCTGCACATGATTGGCTAATTCCGGAATTCTACTGTAAGCCAATCAGGTTGTGGATTCACTTCTATCTGGAGCAGGATTGGGTGGTTCCTGCCAACCAATCATACTGCTGCATTGTTCTAGGACCAATCAGACTGCTGCATTCTGAATCCTATTGTTCTAGGACCAATCAGACTGCTGCATTTTGGATGCTATTGTTCTAGGACCAATCAGACTGCTGCAGTTTGGATCCTATTCAACTCAGTACATAACACTGTTGTTCCCTGAATAAGTGAAAAAAGCAGGGAGCTGTCCTAGACTAAGATCAAATGTTGTATTTAGTTTCAACTCAAAATACCTTCAGTCATGATCCTGCCATTTCAGTCATGTTCTCTGGCGACACTCCTTGTTCCTTCCAGCCCAGCTCTTTAAAGGAGCCAACTTTCACATTAGAGGCTTTCTTTATCAAACCCATAATATTTTTAGTTAAAGAAATATAGCATTGCTGGAGATATACACAGTGGTACCTAGGGACTCAAATGGCTTCGCTCCCGAACAAATCGGCTCCCGAACGCCGCAAAATAAGTGTTCCGGTTTGTGAATTTTTTTCGGAAGCTGAACATCCGACGCAACTTCTGTGAGTGCAGAAAGCTCCTGCAGCCAATCGGAAGCCACACCTTGGTTTTCAAACAATTTCGGGAGTCAAACGGACTCCTGGAACAGATTAAGTTCAACAGAAGAATTGATGCTTTTGGATTATGGTGCTGGAGGACTCTTGAGAGTCCCATGGACTGCAAGAAGATCAAACCTCTCCATTCTGAAGGAAATCAGCCCTGAGTGCTCACTGGAAGGACAGATCCTGAAGCTGAGGGATATAAAAATACGTATTATCAGATAGCTCTGTTGTTGGTTAGAGCGTGGTACTGATAACACCAAGGTTTAATCCCTGTATGGGGCGGCTGCACATTTCTGCATTGGTCCCTTCCAACTCTTATGATTCTATGACGCAATTTAGTCCCAGGAGCATTACATAGGAGCCATAAGATATTGTTTTGAACTGTTGGAAATTTCATTTCCAGAGTGTTCAGAGGTAAGGCACATGAAGACATCCTACAGCAAAGATGATAGATAGAGATAGAGATAGAGATAGAGATAGAGATAGAGATAGAGATAGAGATAGAGATAGAGATAGCGATAGAGATAGAGAGATAGAGATAGATAAATAGATGATAGATAGATAGATAGATAGATAGATAGATAGATAGATGTTCAGATTTATGCATAAATCTGACCGGAGATAACTAGGGTGGCTAGATGTTTAATAGTTTACTTATTTATTCCATTTACAGTGGTACTTCGGGTTAAGTACTTAATTTGTTCCGGAGGTCCGTTCTTAACCTGAAACTGTTCTTAACCTGAAGCACCACTTTAGCTAATAGGGCCTCCTGCTGCCGCCACGCCGCCAGAGCACAATTTCTGTTCTCATCCTGAAGCAAAGTTCTTAACCCGAAGTACTATTTCTGGATTAGCGGAGTCTGTAACCAGAAGCATATGTAACCCCAGGTACCACTGTATATCCCATCTTTCCTGCAACGGTCTCAAGGGGGGTTATACAACGTTCTTCCCCCTCCCCAATCTTCACAGCGACCTTGTGAGGTAGGTGAGGATGAGAGAGCACAATCGGCCCACGATTATCCAGCAAGCTTCGTGGCTGAGTTGGGTGTAGGAATCCCACCCTGTTTCGCACATGGGCACTCTAGGTATAACCTAGAGCTGAAACTAAAGAGAACTGTATTTGCCTGTTCTTTTCCGCAAGAGTCAGATGTCTCCCTCTTGCATTCTGTGGCCATTAACAGCACTGCAAAGCTGCTCCGTCTCACGTAAACAGACTAACAGTTTCCACGTGAGGAACGTTCAGCAGCTGTTGGGCTTGTCAGTGGACTGCGTGCAAAACGCTGGCTTTCAGAATGACTCCAGGATGAACTTTTAGAAAGAGGTCGTGACTAGCTGTACGGCTCTTTTACGATGTGGCTATTTAATTCTGGTCTACGGGTCTCTTAAGAGGGTGGCCAGGGCCAAAAAGAGGAGAGACCCTGACCCTTTAATTGCTGTGCAGAAGCGGGCAATTCAGCAGGTGTAGCCCACACCTGCTGAAACTCACCTACCGCTACACAACTATTAAAAAGTGCAGTCGCCCTCTCCTCTTTTTGCAGCTGGATCCCCATAACCGCCCGTTGGGCCTCGAAAGTAAATAACACGAGGATATTTCTGAAGAGCCGGGGATTTCTCTGAAGTTTCCACCACACCACAACGAAGCAGTCTATTCTTCAGTTTAAAATTCAAAACTTAAAAATAGAACGGCAGTTTTGAAGTTTCCGCCGCAATAGTTGGTAAGGCTACACACACGCCCCTCCAGGTGCGTGCAGCATATAGAGTCCTTTCCCCACAGCCAGCCATGCATGTACAGAGCTGTGTTGGATGGTGGTCCCAATGGGGAAAATGCGGTGAGTCTGGAAAGAACGAGCAAATCAGGGCTATGGGAGCCAGCATGGTGTAGTGGTTAAGAGCGGTAGACTAGTAATCTGGTGAACGGGGTTCGCGTCTCCGCTCCTCCACATGCAGTTGCTGGGTGACCTTGGGCCAGTCACACTTCTCTGAAGTCTCTCAGCCCCACTCACCTCACAGAGTGTTTGTTGTGGGGGAGGAAGGGAAAGGAGGTTGTTAGCCGCTTTGATACTCCTTAGGGTAGTGATAAAGCGGGATATCAAATCCAAACTCCTCTTCTTTGTACATGCCATTACCTTTAAAGGACATTTGAAATGAAGTCTTTCCTTCAAATAATTCTGGAAACTGTAGCTTACCCATCACAGATCTAAAATTCCTAGCAGCCTTAACAAACTTCAGTTCTTATTCTTTGGGAAAGAAAAAAAATGATTCAAATGTGTTTTAAAGGTATGGTCCAGAACAGTGGTCCCCTTGTGCAATCAAGCTGAAGAATCACAGATGTTAAGCTTCCTAGAGCTGGTGGCAGATTGGAGTAACTGCCGTTGCTTGTATTTGTGGAAGTGAAGAATCAGCCGTTGGATTTTTGTTCCAGCATCCCTAGGTGTAACTCAAAATCTTTCACAGCTTCTAGAAGAACTGAAAGTTGTGTTCCCACTGCTGGTTTTGGAGTCTACACACAAGGTCAGCCACAATCGTTATCTACCTTGTATTTATCCTGTTATTTTCCCCACCCCACCCCAACTAAGCTTTGATTCAAATTGAGAAAAATAATGACCTAGCTGTGTTTTAAGCTGGTAATGGGCACATAGCCCAAGCCTCACACTCCTTCCTAGGCACCATCTTAAGGCTATGGTAGTGGCGTCCGCCCTGTGGAACGCCCTCCCATCTGATGTCAAAACAATAAACAACTACCTGACATTCAGAAGTCATCTTTTTAATGTATGATATTTTAGTGTTTTTTGGTTTCTATGGAAGCCGCCCAGAGTGGCTGGGGAAACCCATCCAGATGGGCAGGGTTCAAATAAATTATTATTATTATTATTATCATCATCATCATCATCATCACTATGAAGCATGCAGACCTCATGGTTTCAACATAAGCCTGTTTCTTAACATCCAGCTTGATATTAAAGAATTTTGAATGCTTGCTCACACTTTTCTGACAGTTTGACTGGTCCTAATAAGGTAGGGGTGTCTAATCCATGGTCCTCCAGATCTTGCAGAACTCCTATAATTTATAATTCACAACCAGTGGCTGGGCTGATGGGAGATGGGAGATGGGAGTTTAACACCTAGAGAGCACTATGTTGGCTACTCTATAAGAAAGGTGGCTGTGTCTGATGTGAATTTTGGATTCCCCATCACCATCTTACAGATTAATGGAGCTGCCTTTGTTTAGATGAAAGCCATGACATTCAAATTGCAAAATGTGGAGCTATAAACACCTGATTTCATCATGAAAAATGATCTTCACAACACACCTTCGTAAAACTACAGGGAAATATGTACAAAAGAACTTTAGAAACAGGGTAGAGCTTACATTCCCCAAGAAACAGAAAAACGAAAGTGCTTAAGCTGTAAGTTAATTGAGCATTGTGCAGAATTTACCAAAAATATATCAGACAATGGAAGCAATTACAGTGGTACCTTGGGTTAAGAACATAATTCGTTCCGGAGGTCCGTTCTTAACCTGAAACTGTTCTTAACCTGAAGCACCACTTTAGCTAATGGGGCCTCCCACTGTTGCTGCGCCGCCGCGGCACAATTTCTGTTCTCATCCTAAAGCAAAGTTCTTAACCCGAGGTACTATTTCTGGGTTAGTGGAGTCTGTAACCTGAAGCGTCTGTAACCCGAGGTACCACTGTATACCAAACATGGAGCAACACAAGAGAGTTTTGAATCCCAGATACTTGGATCATGTTGTGTCGCCAAAAGCAATTTGCTCAATCTTGGACTAAAAATGGAGATTTAAAGGGACGTAACTTGAGCAGCAGTTGGGAAGACAAAGTAATTGATTAAAAAAATAAAGAACTGTAAGGTGTTCCACACATCAAAAGTGCTATTTGCATGTTAAACGGAAAGTGGTCTCACAGGGAGGTTTTGTCACAGATAAACATAGACAATGTTAGTTTATCTGCATACCACATTTTCCACAAATGAGTTTGTGCAGAAAATACACTGCAAATAAATATTCTGATTACAATAACCATAATGTATAATTTTAAAAAAGGATCACTGCATCAGAACACTGGAAGTTAAGCAATTCATCAGCTCATATAAAAAAGGGCAAAAACCCACCAAATATGTCTTGCGTGAACTTAATTCTGAATCAGTTAAGGTAGGGTAGGTTACCTTTTTAAAAAAAAAACTCTAAAAAAAGAAGAGCTCTGCTGCTTTGTTCCTCCAGCATTCACAGGGGCTAACCAGATGCTTCGTGCAGGGATGTATGCAAGCAGGGCATAAAGAAAACCGCCTCCATTGTTTGCCATCAGCACGTCTTAGAGATCTACTGCTGAATGTGCCTAATTCTTAATTAAAAAACAACAACCCATTTTTATCAGGGTTGGCTAATCTGTGGCCCTCCAGATGTTGTGGACTCCCATGTTGTGGAGTCAGGGATGATGGGAGATGGGAGTGAGAGCTGGACCATAAAGAAGGCTGATCGCCGAAGAATTTATGCTTTTGAATTATGGTACTGGAGGAGACTCTTGAGAGTCCCATGGACTGCAAGAAGATCAAACCTCTCCATTCTGAAGGAAATCAGCCCTGAGTGCTCACTGGAAGGACAGATCCTGAAGCTGAGGCTCCAATACTTTGGCCACCTCATGAGAAGAGAAGACTCCCTGGGAAAGACCCTGATGCTGGGAAAGATAGAGGGCACAAGGAGAAGGGGACGACAGAGGACGAGATGGTTGGACAGTGTTCTCGAGGCTACCAGCATGAGTTTGACCAAACTGCGGGAGGCAATGGAAGACAGGAGTGCCTGGTGTGCTCTGGGCCATGGGGTCACGAAGAGTCAGACAAAACTAAACAACTAAACAACAACATCTGGAGGGCTACGGCCATGTTTTACCTAATGCCAGAAAACTTCACAAGGTTATACCATCCTGAAGACCAGAGGGAAAGGGTGTGGCACCAAAACAAAGAAGGAAAGTGGGGGGAGATATTTACGAGCTAGGTGCCTGTATAAGCAGATAGGTCTTTAACTGCTCCTTACAGATAGCAAGTCTCCCCTCCCTGCACCCTCATTATTAGGACCTCTGTCTGTAAGATTGCCAGCTTGCTCAAGGTTCCTGCAGCTCAATACGAAAACCTTAGCCGATGATCATTGCCAAGTTGGATTTCTGCACACAAGAACAGACCAGCATAGTTTGCAGGTTGCTGGGGGTTTTTTTCTGGTCACCTGGCAGCCCTACTCATTTGTCGCTATATCCACGGTTCCAAGACTCAATGCTTTTGTCCCTTCTCAAAACAAGCAAGCAAAAAACCTTGCAGGCAACCAAGACAAACTCACGGTTCGATGTTGATGCATGCTAGTTCCAAAAGCAGGCACTCTGGTCTGATCACTCGGTCACCGAAACTGGAGTAGCAGATGCACGGTGGTTTGGAAGAACAGCAAAGCCTTCTTGGGTTCCCTGCCTTCTTGGGGCTGTTTTCCCAAGCTTGAAGGAACAGCAACAGGGCTGGCCAGAGGCACTTCCTCCCGTCGCATTCAGCTCTACTGCTCGCAAGTGACAACTTGATTTGCGTGCGTCTTTTCTTTTCTTCTGAAGGCTGTTGAGAGGAAGGCGGCTTGGAAGGCGGGAGGAGACCAAGAGCTGAGGCAAAGAAAGAGAAGCCAGCAAAGACAAAAACGGCTGATAAGGGGGAAAAGAGGCCCAGATTGAGGTGTGTGTCTTAAGGAGCATAGACAGCAGTGTTAGAAATATATATATTTCTTAAATATATATAAGCTAGGCGCCAAATGGTCCCTGAAACCAAAGTCGTACAGTGGTACCTTGGATTACAGATGCTTCAGGTTACAGGTGCTTCAGGTTACAGACTCCGCTAACCCAGAAATAGTACCTTGGGTTAAGAACTTTGCTTCAGGATGAGAACAGAAATCGTGCTCCGGCAGCGCAGCAGCAACAGGAGGCCCCATTAGCTAAAGTGGTAGCTCAGGTTAAGAAGTTTCAGGTTAAGAATGGACCTCCAGAACGATTTAAGTTCTTAACCCGAGGTACCACTGTAGTTGCCAAAAAGGAATGTCTAGTTGCCATAGGGATGTGGGTGGCGCAGTGGGTTAAACCACAGAGCCTAGGACTTGCCGATGAAAAGGTCGGCGGTTCGAATCCCCACGATGGGGTGAGCTCCCGTTGCTCGGTCCCTGCTCCTGCCAACCTAGCAGTTCAAAAGAATGTCAAAGTGCAAGTAGATAAATAGGTACCGCTCTGGTGGGAAGGTAAACGGTGTTTCCGTGTGCTGCTCTGGTTCGCCAGAAGCGGCTTAGTCATGCTGGCCACATGACCCGGAAGCTGTACGCCGGCTCCCTTAGCCAATAAAGCGAGATGAGCGCCGCAACCCCAGAGTCGGTCACGACTGGACCTAATGGTCAGGGGTCCCTTTACCTTTAGTTGCCATTTTGGGGCAAGATGGATGGACTGATTCTCAGCTAAACATCTGGCTTGTTCAGATGACAGCCTTGAGCTAGGTTAAGAACTTTGAGAATTTATAGGGGGGGGGAAAGCCACTTGATCCAAGGATATATTGGCCAGTGGCGTAGCGTGGGGGGTGCAGGGGGGGGCGGCCACACTGGGCGCAACATCTGGGGGGGCGCACTTGCACTCGCAGCTCTCTGCCCCTACCTGGCTCACTCTCTCTCACTGCAGTGCTGGCTGTGCGAATCCAATCCGAGCCGCTGGGTCGCCGCCCACTGTGGAGGGGGGGGTGCCAGGCGTGCAGCGCGGAGAGAGAGCGAGGGACTGTCTGGGGGAGGGACAGTGCAGCGGCCGCCCAGCGCAGCGCTGAGCGCGGGAGAGAACCACACCAGACCAGACCAGGCAGCAGCAAGAAGAAGCTGGCAGCGGCGGCAGGCTAGGGGGCGCAAATTACTTGCCTTGCCCCGGGTGCTGACAACCCACGCTACGCCGCTGATATTGGCCACGCCTGACCTATTTTTTCTTAATGGTGACTGCTCCTGCTCAGGCTGCACAGAAAAAGCATTTTGGTTCCTGAAATTCATTCCAATTGTGCTGCTAAAATGTAACTGATGAAATTCTACAGGACCGGGTATTAGTGTGTGAAAACAGCCTAGATCCAGTTATCCCCAGGGATGCACCGCCAGATGGTGGCAATGTCAGGCACCATCCTGGGGCCCAGACATCTTTACTTGGTCGCAAGTGTTCGAAAAGCCTGGTGCAAAATGCACCTGGCTAATTTCAAACACTAATAGACAGGGCGGTGCTTTATGCTGGTTTTATGATTTTACATGCTTGCTGCAAAGTGGTGGGAGAAAGGGAAGAACCTTTTTCAACAGGAAATATATTTCTGGCCAACCATATGCTTCACCTTCCAATAGCTGTGCCTATAGTAATGGACCTCTCTGTGGAGTAAGGACACTCAATTCACTTTCTAGTCTGTTTCTAGGCCTGTCTAGACTTCTCGCAGAATGGAGGACTAGAATGCAGAGGTTCACTTCTGTTCTTCAGCATAGAAACCACAAAAAAATTCCCTCACCCACACACGAAAAATCTACCTCACGACATGCAAACATACAGAGAACTCAGCACGCCACAGCATTCTTCCTTTGTAGCTCACAAGAAACACAAGCTAAAAAGCAGCATTGTCTGAGGGTATATACACTGAACACAACCATCGTTCACTGTGGACACAGAGTCACTGGAATTGAGACAACAAGCCGCAGAAGCAAGTTCTTGAGCTGTTCTGTGACACAACCTTAGAAGTGCAATTTCAGCAAATATTACCGAGGTGTTTTGGATTTCAGTTAGTAAAGAATACCTAGAATTGGCAGGTGAAGCAATCAGCTACCTGCCACCATTTGGCATATCGCCTATCTTTGTGAGAGAGGTTTCTCAACCACAGTGACTCTCAAAACAAAGAAACAGCTTAGCTGTACAAAATATATGCGGTAAATACTTAAATAAATGCTTGTTAAATCTGCAGCTGAGGGCACAGCTGTAGCCAGGATGGGCTGAGCTCCCTCTAACTGGGATTGTGTGTGGTTCTAAATTTGCAAGTTCAGTTACTGGCTTTGGAGTAGGAATATTTCTGAGCTGTTGGGTTTTTTTTTTTTTTAATAATAATAATAATATGCTTCCCCAGAATAGTTGTCCTCCCCAAAACTCTCCTGACTCACTCAAAAGCCCCTACAGGCTCAAACTGAAAGTCCCCCCCCCAAAAAAAAGTTTATTCATTTTATAACACAAATAAAGAACACAGAAACAACAAACAATACAAACAAATTCTTGTCATAGCTTTGCTTTTCTAAACATTGTTAAGTGGGTTTCCCCAAGTCGCATCTCTCTGATTTTCATTTTACTTCATCTTTAGCAGTTTACATATATCATAATTTCTAACCATCTTTTTTTTCCTATCACACTTAAACCATAAAAAACCGCACATTTTATCACTTACAAATAATACTATTTTAAAATACACTATCTTCTACTTCTAACCCTACAGCCTGTATCCACTTCCAAAGCTATTCTAATATTGAAATATTAACATATTTTTTTCAAATATTCCTTGAACTTCTCCCAATCCAAACTGAAAGTTTTGAAATCACTGGCTCTTTTAAATTAAGCTGCAATGATTATGGAAACGGCAGGACGGTTGCTTACAAATATATAAAAATAAGGGGATTGTATTTCCCCCCCATACCCCCTACACACACTCTTTCAGCACCCAGCTTAAGTAAGAAGCTAAATGTATGAGGTTTGGGCTGGGAAGTCCCCAAATGGAAGGCAGCCGATGGGGAGGACATTTTTTTTGCAACCCAGGGGGGGGGGCTTTCCTCAGCGTGGGGGCTACACTCCCTCCCAGGCAGCTTGCCAGGGGCTGCACACAGCAGGCCAGAAACAGGCAAGGCGTGGCTCTCTTACGTTTGTAAATGAAATAGACTCAAGAGTGGATTTCATGCTCTTCCTTCAGCTCATAGTGGTGAGGAGGAATGGAAGTTCCCCCAGAATGTCAGCTTTATATACATTATTTACACAATGGGCCCCACGTGATTGGCTAATTCCAGGATTCACCTGTAGGCCAATCAGGATGCGGATTCACTTCCACCTGGAGCTGGATTGGGTGGCTCCTGTGGACCAATCAGACTGCTGCATTCTGAATACTATTGTTCTAGGACCAATAAGACTGCTGCATTCTGGACCCTATTGTTCTAGGACCAATAAGACTGCTGCATTCTGGACCCTATTGTTCTAGGAGCAATCAGACTGCTGCATTCTGAATCCTATTGTTCTAGGACCAATCAGACTGCTGCATTCTGGACCCTATTGTTCAAAGACCAATCAGACTGCTGCATTCTGAATCCTATTGTTCTAGGACTAATCTGACTGCTGCATTTTGGATCCTATTCAACTCAGTACATGACAGTAAAGGAGTCTCTGTTCCCTCCATGCAAAAAGCCAGAGGTTCCTCCGCCCCTCCACCTGCATCTCCTCCTTGCAGGAAAGCAGGGAGCGTGACCCTGGTGCAAGGACGCAGGCCAGCCATGCAAAGGCACTCAAGGGTTGGGGGGGGGGTTGCACACACCCCTCATGGCTCCTGGGAACTGTAGTTTGCCCCAGCCAGAGCTGCATTTCCCAGCATCCTTCACAAACTCCCAGGGTTCTTTGAGGCGATGTTCCCCTGGTTATTTAAAGGTATGCAGCCAATGAGAGTATGAAGTGAACCCAAGCGAGGGTGTGGCTTGAGAAGTGGCTGTGGCTCTTAATTTTTTCTAATTTCCCTCCAAAATGTATGATAGAAGGCTTTTTCTGCAATTACTGCAACATGGGCAGGCTTCTCACGGACGTGCCCTCAGCACCACTCTGCAGTGAAAACAATGAATTCTGAAATAATTTGGGATTTCTTGACCTGTTTGGTTTGAGTGTGTGTGTGTTTTAGTGGCATGTAACAGAGGTTTAAAACTGAATGTTAGAGGAAATAAGCTGCAGCTGTTTTTTCACTTCCTAGTTACAGCGCGCCCTTTTTTCCTTTCTTTTTTAAACCTGCCGATAACTTTTATTCATTGTGTGCTAATAATATCCTGAATTCTTCTGATACTAGTACACATGAGGGTCATTTAGTTCAAGGAGTTTGTGATTGGTTTTCCATTGCACTTCATGTTCTTATAGTCTGCATCAACTCGTCCCTTAAACACAAAACTCCACAAATGTACTATGGAAAAGAAGGAAAGATCTCCATTATCTCCCCACCTCTCCCCACAAACTCACAACGCCTGAGAGCAATGTCTCACATCCAATATAACTCTCTGAACTGAAAACAGAGGTGCTATTTGTTATCCATGAAAATCTTTCAGTACAAACATTTATTTTTTTTAAAATCCTCTTTTACATGGGATGTTAAAGAATTAACTGGTTATAAGTCTGGGAAAAGCTTCAGGATTTAATCATAGATGTTCATATTCAGCTCCTGTGTTTCTGCTCCATAGGCACAAAAACATATATTGATTTTTCTATAGGTTATGAGGAAATGACAAAATTCCAAATGAATTTCCTTTTGAAGCCTCACTTTGCAGGGAAAATTAGTTTGTTGCTACAGCCCTGGCGGAGGGCAAGTCCCTCTGGTAGCATTGACTCTCAGTAAGATGAGGTTGATTCTAATATAGCAATTTTGTAATTCATTTCTGCATCTAATTTATTGGCATAATCAAAGAGTGAATCACAGGTTGAGG
Source organism: Podarcis vaucheri (assembly GCF_965113315.1). NCBI lineage: Eukaryota > Metazoa > Chordata > Lepidosauria > Squamata > Lacertidae > Podarcis > Podarcis vaucheri. The sequence continues at coordinate 14,817,625 of NC_138760.1, read as the reverse complement.
CACTCCTGTGAAAATAATGAAAGGGCTCCTGACACACTTCCTTTCGTTCCATCCTTGCATGAGGGTTTGTTTGCATATCAGAGAGATCTGCTGCATCAACCAAACGTAAACTTCCCCTTTCCATTACTGATTTTGGTTGGTGACTAACCACACCCCGCTTGCCGTTCATCACAACTGTATTCAGACCTTCCAAGTGTCCCTATTTTCCAGGGTCAGTCCTGGATTTAAAGAAGCCATCCTGGTTTCTGATTTGATCTCCTAATATCCCACTTTCGCTTATGAATCCCTATTTTCATCAGAGAAATGTTGGAGGGTGTGGAATTATGCAACCCCCGAGCCAAGGTGATAAGTAACTATACAACCTTTAGAAGACATCTGAAGGCAGCACTGTACCTCAGGTTAAGAACTTAATTAGTTCTGGAGGTCCATTCTTAACCTGAGGTGCACTTTAGCTAATAGGGCCTCCTGTTGCCGCCACACGATTTCTGTTCTCATCCTGAAGCAAAGTTCTTAACCCAAGGTACTATTTCTGGGTTAGCGGAGTCTGTAACCTGAAGCGTCTGTAACCCGAGGTACCACTGTATAGGGAAGCGGCTTTTTAAAAATGTTTAATGTTTTATTGTTTTTATATACAGTGGACCCTCCAGATACAAATTAAATATGTTCTGGGGTCCGTACTTAACCTGAAACGTCCATAACTGGAGGTGCCACTTCTGAGCACGCACATGGCACAATAGAGCGCTTCTGCGCACATTCGTGGTGCGCAGTGTGTTTCTGCAGATGCGTGTGCAGTGAAACCCAGAAGTATACACTTCTGGGTTTGCCATGCAGAGCGGTATCCATCTACCCATGCCATCCAGAGGGTTTGTATCCAGAGCAGTATGTAACTCCTGTCCACTGTATGTTGGAAGCTGTCCAGAGTGGCTCAGGCAAGCCAGTCACATGGGTGGGGTACAAATAATACTATTATTATTATGGAATAGGTAAAGGTAAAGGGACCTCTAACCATTAGGTCCAGTCACGGATGACTCTGGGGTTGCGGCACTCATCTTGCTTTATTGGTTGAGGGAGCCGGCGTACAGCTTCTGGGTCATGTGGCCAGCATGACTAAGCCATTTCTGGTGAACCAGAGCGGCGCACGGAAACACCGTTTACCTTCCCGCCGGAGCGGTACCTATTTATCTACTTGCACTTTGACGTGCTTTTGAACTGCTAGGTTGGCAGGAGCAGGGACCGAGCAACGGGAGCTCAACCCATCGTGGGGATTTGAACCGCTGACCTTCTGATCGGTAAGTCCTAGGTTCTGTGGTTTAACCCACAGCGCCATCCCTATTTTTATCAGAGAAATGTTGAAGGGTATGCTGTATTCAGTTATTACATTTATATTTCAGATGCTCCTTCCACCTGCAACAACACGTTTTGCTTTGTAAAATGTAGCTCAATCTAGAGAGATGTTTCACGTGGCGTGTTGCCAGCCATCACAGCAACACTGCCACCACCAAGTGGACAAATAGTAAAACTACACCCATGTTTGCCTGGAGGTTGCCATACTGTAATTCAATCATTCCCCTTTTTTGTGCTTATTGGAAGGAGCTTGCAGGCAGGGGCTTCTTGTGCAGAAACTTGCTGCAAAAACAGTGCACTTATAGCTACATATTTCAGGAGGATGGAAGCCTGCAAATCAGCTGGCAGATGCTTTTTCACACAGCGAAGCAGAGCAGGCAAGACTCAGAATTGTTTCAAGGGTCCTCCAGGTCTATTTATTGAGGATCCATCCCGATTTGCTTGCAGAAGGCTAACACAGAGGTTAGACTAGGGTTGTGCACACATTGCCCTGGCTCCAGTGTGCTCCTGCCAGATGGCTTTTGAATCTGTGCATGCATGACATTACCTGTGATACAGAGCTGCCCTGTCGTTTCTTCAGAAATGCGTCCGTTTCATGCATTGCCCCTCAAAGCAGCTTCCATCGCGGCATTTTTGTGGTGTCAGGAAAACCGAACAGGTAATATGCACTGGCTGAAACCATCCCTACCCCTCTTTGCCAAGTACAATGTGCAAGTATCACTTGAGATTAAACATTTCAAGGTGCCAATCTGTAAATTTGTGGGGTTGTTATACAGCAATGAGCTTTGCTTGTGGGGAGTTTTCATGCTTTTCGGTTCATCCCACACTTCTAGTGCATTTTCTCATTAATTTCCTAAATACTAAGTTTTTTTATTTTTTTTAAAAAATGGTGGATTTGTGTGCCTAGGACACCACAGCGCTTTAATTGTGCAAGCCTAAAGTTCTGCCATGGGACTGAACCCTTCCCGCAAAATACTGAGAGCCCCATCAATACTCTTGTCCATGCTGTGTTCTCCTCAAACAACTGCTGTTCCACACTTTCTCCCCATTGAGGTTTCGTCAGTTGTTTTCGTGAATCGCTGTTGCTCAGTAGGTCTATCTTCCATGAATTTTGTCTCAATCGACCTAGCTGATATATGGGGAACATGGTGACCTCTAGACGTTTCTGGACTCCATCTCCCATCAGCCCCCAGCCGGCATGGCCGAATGTCAGGGATGATGGGAGTTGTAGTCCAGCGACGTTTGTAGTGATTCAGGTTTCCCATAACTGACCGAGCTGGACACCCTATACAGAAATGAAAAACATATTAATGATTATTAATTAACACATTTTCAAATCGTAGGTGTCGGAAACAACCAAGAGGTAAGCCTAAGGCTATTGCTTACCGTATTTTTCGCTCTATAGGACGCACCCAACCATAGGACGCACCTTGTTTTAGAGGGGGAGAACAAGGAAAAAAAATTCTCCCCCTCTCTGCTCAGCGCCCCTTCAGCGAAGCGGCAGGAGAAACGGAGCCCCTTCCATTTCTCCTCCCGCTTGGCTGAAGGGGCGCTGCGCAGCTCTCCCTCTCTGCTGAAGCCAGGAGAGTCTTGCTCTCCAGGCTTCAGCGAAAGCAATGCATAGCCTCTGGAGCGCAGCGGGAACTCGACCCGTCTCGCTCTCCAGGCTTCAGCGAAAGGAACCCGAAGCCTGCGGAGCACAGCGGGAACTCGACCCGTCTCGCTCTCCAGGCTTCAGCGAAAGCAACACGAAGCTAAGGAGCGCGGAGGGAGCGCTCCCTCTGGGCTTTGGAGGCTTCGTGTTGCTATCGCTGAAGCCAAGGAGCCTGCATTCGCTCCATAGGATGCACATACATTTCCCCTTAATTTTTGGAGGGGGAAAAGTGCATCCTATAGAGCGAAAAATACAGTATTTGGAACATTTTCTAGGCTACTGTCAGAATGGGTTGCTAAGGAAAGCAGAACTATTATGAAACAAAGGTTATGTAATCCAGGCTTGCCTTGATCCAGAAATGGACGGCTGTTGTTTCAGCCTCTGGCGGTGGGTCTCAGAAAATGCTGCCGTTCCACAACACACCAGGATGCAAATTCTATGCAGTTTTTAAAATTTGGAGCGGGGTAAAAAAAATACCAGAGAGACACGAGCGCACACACTGTCTTGAGAGACAAATAAAACTGAAAAGCCGTGTTTTCGAGTTTCCGTCGCTTTATTTTGCAAAAATAGAAAAGTCCCCTCTTCTGCGGCACAGCTGGGAGTGCAGGGGCAGGACAGATTCCTCTAAAACACCATGGAAAGCTGGTCTGTAAACATCACGGAAGGGCTTCAGACTCTTCTCCATCCCGCCCCACAACAAACAGACCCCATCTTAAGGCCTGGGGTAATTATTTCATTAATTCGTTTTATTTCATTTTGGCAGCTTAAAATGACTGGGGGAAGAAGCCAAGGCAGTTTTCGGCAGAGCCTCTCGTTCCTTGGGGGGGGGGCGCTGTTCCACCCGCCTCATCGCCTGCTCCGGGGTGGGGGTAAAGGTGCAACTCTTTGTGCTACCCACCCCCCTGGTGTAAACATAGGCAAATAAATAAATCCACCAAAAGTCTTGCCCCATTCATGGCCAGCAAGGGGCAGCAGAACCTTCGGCTCTCATTCCCAAAGCAGCAGAGGGGAGGCTTTTGTTTCTCTCTCCCCCCCACTGATGAAGCAGACGTAGGGGGAGATGGAATCGCAGCTGCCGATGGCGGAACATCAGCAAAAGGGTGCTGGTGCGATGCCACCCTCCCCAACCCTCGCTTCTTGTAGTGTTCGGGTTTAGTTCCTTTCGTATTGCTAGGAGCACAGGGAAGGGGAGGTGGGAGACGCTTTCTGCAAGTCTTTTGCCCTCTGGGGAGGAGAGGAAAGAGCATTTTCCATATTTGGTCCATTGGAGCTGTGGAGCAAAGCAGATCTCCTCCCCATCTTAGGCCTGGGAGAAGGGGAAACAAAGCTTCCTAAAGCAGGAGTGACCCGTCCCTTCCCCTTTATCAAAGTGCTGGGGAAGAAAACTTTGCCAGTTAAGGTAAACAGTGTCCCGCACCTCCCTGCCAAGTCCCCCTTTCCACACAACCTTATCAGAGAGCAGCTGGTTCTCGCTGCGGAGGGGGGAGGTTGTGGGTAGGGGGCAGCAGAGGCCCCTGAGGGACAGGATATGGGTTCAAGTCTGCAGCTCTGGCACCCCTGACCCTCACCCTTTCCTCAATATCTTTGGTATCTAGTGTCCTTTGGGGTCTGTTTCCCAGAATCCTTAGCACCGGGGTCAAAAGCATCCCAAGCGAGAACAGAGACAGCAAGCCACGCCCCCTGTTGCCCCCCCTCTGCCTTGGGAGGGAGGAGGAAGGATGGACGGACTGCTGCCCCTCTTCTCCCCCACCCCCTCCGACACACACACACACACACCTGATACAGGATTGATTTCTGCCCCAAACAATAAAACATTAGCGCTCTATACATACAGCTAACAAAAAACAACAAAAGACACACACCCCCAGCCCGTGAAACTCACCTCCCTCAAAAACAAAGACTCCACAACCCCTTGGAATCCGCAAGAGATGGTCATGAGCACACACACGCACACACATGTCCAAAAATCCCACAACAGGGATATATATATGTATGCTGAAATCCTAGCTTCACTCTCCCCATCCCGCAGAGTCATTGGTCCGAGATCCTTGTGTGCATTTCGGGATGTGGGAGAGAAATGCAATCCCTCTAGCCGCCTCCAGAGACTAGAATAAATAGTGTCCCGGATGCCTGGGTTCCTGGCTTGGGAAGGTACAGTTCACATCCAGCCGGGACTGTGGACCAGGTCGCGAGGGAGGAGGCCAGGAGCGCGGTGTGGTGTGTGTTTGGGGGCACACGTCGCAGAGTCTTTCTCTCTCGGCTCTCAAGGCGCCCCTCTTCCCACAGGCAGGAGTGCGAGGGGGGGCGGATTGCACAGCGGGAGCTCCTCCCGTTTTGAAAGAAGAGGTCTCCCAGGCCAAACCCCTTGGGGGCTTTCCCAGGTCCCGGATATTTGGCTTGAGGGCGCCCGACGCAACTGGGCAGGCGGCCTGGGGCTTTTGGCAGAGCTCTGGGGTTTGAGGGGCAAAGGCGAGTTTAGAATATACATCCAAGGGCCCTGCGGGGGGAAAGGTTTAAGGCAAGAGGCATCCAAAACCGCCCGAGAAGTCACCAAACGCAGCCGAAGAGGGGGGAATGTGGAGTCTCCCTAGTTGTTGCCGTGACACCCAACTCCGGCGGCCTGCAGGAAAGGCCCGAGTATTAAGGCAAAGAGTCCTGGAGGAAATGGGCGGCTGGAAGGACGGAGGAGATAGATGTGGAAAGGGTTTTCTTTTTGTCCTTCTCCCGGCCTTTCCTAGCCTAGATCCTGGCTCTCTTTGAGAGGCTAGGGGGCTTCCTCCTCTTCCTCCTCCTCCTGGCTCTTGGCATCTGCAGGGCTCTCCTCCGAGCTGGGGGGTTCTGCCAGGGGTGGGGGCTGCGACAACTCGTCTTCAAACATCTCGGGGTTTTCCAGCATCTCTCGGATGAGCGGTGGCATGGGACCAGGAATCTCCATCTTAAGGGTGATGGCTCGTTCGGCCCCTGTTTGGGGGAGAAGGAGGAAGAAGGGAGGTGTGAGATTTAACATCACAAAAGCAGTCCAATACAACGTTTCCTCTTTGCCCAGAGTGGACACACAGGGGAATGTTGCTTCAGCCAGTAGGACTTCCTGTCACACCTGGTCTGGAGCATCGTCCCCCTGCATGTGACCAGGTAGATGGGCGTGACCCTGGCACACCCTATAAAGGGGCTGGTCACGCAGCCATTTTGCCTTTTTCACCTTATCCCATCTTTTTTTTGTTATTTATTTATTTATTAAAGATTTTCTTGTTTTACAGAAGTATGTGTAATGTCTCTCGTATTTTTCCCATGCAACATTTTTACAAATCTGTTTCATTTGTTGAGACACTAGGGGGGAGAAAAAAGGGGTGGAGGGGGGAGAAGATTGGGGGGTGTCGGGTGGCGATGTTTCTATTTTGCTTAATGTATGTAGGGTTTGGTGTCAGCGTTGCTCGTGTAGGTTCTCTGCTGTTCATTTGTGTTTCGTTGGTGGTGAGAGAGGTTGGGGTTGGCCTAGGGTGTGGTTGTTTGTGATTGGCTGTGGTGGTCTTTGTTTTCGTGTGTGAGTGGGGTGGGTGGGTGTTTTGGATCAGGTTAGCCATATTGATCTGTATGCTGTGGGTGGATTATTGTCATTGTCTTGTTGGGCTGTGTATGTGATAAAGGGAAGGTGTCTTCTTCTGCTTGTCTCCATGTCAGTTTCAGTTTATTGGTTAATTTTTCTAGTAGGGCTGTTTCCCATACTATTTGGCACCATTGGTCCATGCTTACTCCTGACAGGCCTCTCCAGTGTCTGGTTATGGTGTTTCTGGCTGCTGAAAGTAGGTGGGTTATGAAAATCCAACTATGCTGGACAACGGCCTACGAGAAATATGTAAAATAACTAACTAAGCAAGTATTAGAAATCACCCCAGAATTGGCCCTACTAAACATCTTCCAAGACAACAATGCCCATTTACACCTTATCGCATCTTGATGCCTTTTGCTGTGTGCTGGCTTTCAGCCAGAAACACATGGGCTCATCCTTCACAAACAATGAACTCACACCTTTGTCTGCAACTGTAACTAAAAGCTAAAGCCTGTCTTCAAGGTCATACTGTGAACTGAATGTAAGTAAACCTTATCATTATAGTTGTACCTTGTTTTTCGAACAGCCTAGTTCTTGAACGTTTTGGCTCCCGAATGATTGCAACCTGGAAGTGACTGTTCCGGTTTTCAAACGTTCTTTTTGAAGCCAAACGTCCGACGGGGCTTCTGATTGGCTGCAGAAGCTTCCTGCAGCCAATCTGAAGCCGTGATTTGGAAGTCGAACGCTTTGGAAGTCGAACGGACTTCTGGAACAGATTCCATTCAACTTCCAAGATAGGACGGTACAGTGCTTTCTAAAAGAAGACTGTTGTGTCATTATTGTTTTTAAAAGGGAACTAACAGAGATTGAAGGGCCGCGGGTGGCGCTGTGGGTTAAACCACAGAGCCTAGGACTTGCCGATCAGAAGGTTGGCGGTTCGAATCCCTGCAATTGAGTGAGCTCGCATTGCTTGGTCCCTGCTCCTGCCAACCTAGCAGTTCGAAAGCACGTCAAAGTGAAGTATTTAAATAGGTACCGCTCTGGTGGGAAGGTAAACGGCGTTTCTGTGCGCTGCTCTGGTTCGCCAGAAGCGGCTTAGTCATGCTGGCCACATGACCCGGAAGCTGTATGCCGGCTCCCTCGGCCAATAAAGCGAGATGAGCGCCACAACCCCAGAGTCTGTCACGACTGGACCTAATGGTCAGGGGTCCCTTTACCTTTACCTTTAACAGGGATTTACCAGGAACAATCTGTACAAGCTGGACTGGATTGTTTAACTCAAATGGTTATAACGAATCTATCAATTAGCTGCCTGCTATGTACGGGGGTATGTGTTCTGCTACTAGCTCACTAGCGTGGGTGAGGAAGGATAATATTTAATCAATATATGTTCTCCTACTATCCTCAACTTTCCCACAGGAGGAAAGGCAGCCATGAGACCCGGGCGGAGTTTCCCTGGCAGCGGAGATGGCGAGAATAGCTGCACCGCAGGGCACTACTGCTACATGCTCTTCTCTGGCGCTACTGCAAGCGCATGGAAGGAATTGGCAAGTTCTTGCACACTGATATGGCAACTGGCCGGCTGTGGGCAAAATCTGTAGATGCACACCCCAGGAGATTTCTCGTTGCTCCTGGAAGAGGTCAGTGCCGGGATGTAGAAGAACCAAAGGTTTGCCGCGGAGGAGATAACGAAGGTTTCCCCTCTCCTCCCTTCAATGCTGTGATTTTGCTGGGGAGGAACCAAAGGGAACAGAGATCCCATAAGCTCCCATCCACCACTGAGGATGCTGTGGGCAAGATGGGGAGGAGACGCAAGAGAACAACAGTTCCTACACAATGCCTGGAAACAGAAAATGGCAGGGGTGACAACGAATGCGCCACGAAGTCGTTGGTTCTCAATAATCCGGTTTTGAGATGCCTGAGATCAGCACAGAAAAGGGTGTAGCTATATGTTTAAAGACTATTTGCAGAAATACTGTAAAATTAATGAATGTTAAAATGATGTTGGACTGAAAAGAAGTGGTTTTGGTAATAAGGTTAATAAGAATAGGTAAATATATAGTTATATGGATGAAAATATATAGTTATAATAGGTTAAGTTATAGACCAAAGATAGATGAGAGAGGGTAAGGATTTGCTGAAAAGACTTGGAAAACGGGATTACAAGGAAATAAGCAAATGAGCTCAAAGATGCTGAAAAATGGATTTATACTTTTTTAAAATATTTTTTCCTTCTTCTTTTTCCTATTTCTTAGTTATCTGTTTTTTGTATTTTGTATCTTCTTTTTTTTAGGTTGCTTTATTGTTAACTTTCTCGTTAGCTTGTGTTTGTTAGTTTTTGTTTGTTTTCTCTCTATGTGTAATTTTTTGCATAATCTCAATAAATAGTCTAAAAAAAGAAAGAAAAGAAAAGTGTGTAGCTATATGAAGATGACCATTCTGCCCTTAACCAGCTGCCTGCCCTCTGACTTACAACCAGTTCAACAAGTGCATCTGGCTTTGAACCTCCTCTTCAATATAGAATCATAGAATTGTAGAGTTGGAAGGGACCCTAAAGATCATCCAGTCCAACCCCCCTGCAAAGCAGGAATATGCAGCTGTCCCTTAAAGGTTCGAACCTGCAACCTTGGCATTATCAGCACTATGCAATAACCAACTGAGCTATCCAGGCAGCCTGACGGTAGGGAAGGGAATGGAGATGAAATATACTCAGAGTCGAGAGTGGATTTCATGCTTTTTATTCAGCTCATAGTGGTGAGGAGGAATGGAAGTTCCCCCAGAATGTCTGCTTTATATACATTATTTACACAATGGGCCCCACGTGATTGGCTAATTCTGGGATTCACCTGTAGGCCAATCAGGTCGCGGATTCACTTCCACCTGGAGCTGGATTGGGTGGCTCCTGGTCATTCTGGACCCTATTGTTCTAGGACCAATTGGACTGCTGCATTCTGGACCCTATTGTTCTAGGACCAATCGGACTGCTGCCTTTTGGATCCTATTCAACTTACAGTGGTGCCTCGCAAGACGAAAATAATCCGTTCCGCGAGTCTCTTCGTCTAGCGGTTTTTTCATCTTGCGAAGCAACCCTATTAGCGGCTTAGCGCTATTAGCAGTTTAGCGGCTATTAAAGGCTTAGCGGCTTAGCGGCTATTAGTGGCTTAGAAAAAGGGGGGGAGCGAAAAAAATCGCAAGACTCGCAAGACGTTTTCGTCTTGCGAAGCAAGCCCATAGAAAAACGGAAAACCCTTTCGTCTAGCGGGTTTTTCGTCTTGCGAGGCATTCGTCTTGCGGGGCACCACTGTAGTACATAACAGGAGACAAAACTAGAATGAGTTGGCTCTGGCTCCACCTACTGGTGGCTGCCTTGCCTTCTTCTGCCGCACCAATTCCAACGGGGACCAGCCACCACGCATTCACATCCAGGGTGCAATTGCTCGCAAGAATCCTACCCCCTTGCCTACGTGGCACTGTGTTGATGATGGGCTTGTGCTCACCTTTGGTGCTGATCCCCCGCAGGTCAGTGATCTTCATCAGCATGCGGGGGAACATGTAAGGCTTGTTGGGTCGACGTCGGCGAGCGTAGATCTTCAGGGCTTCCAGCAGTGGCTCTTGTAGCTTGTCCACTTTCTCCGGCTCTTCCAGGTCCATTCGATCTGGGGACGAAGAGACAGGCAGTGCTGTTTGTTTTGTCTTTTGAGTTCTTTATCGAAAGGCGGGGCAGAAATGCAATGTCAGCCCATCAGGAAGAGGTTACTGCATTGCGGAGGTTGGAAAGACAGCCATGTGGGATTCAGAAACAGGCATGTTCAGCACATTAAACTGGACCGTAACGCCAAGCATGCAACCATTTAGCAGAATTATACAAATGTGTATACAAATTACCAGTGTGATTGTTCCGGTAGAAGATTCTGGCCTTTCTAGTTGTAGACCAGTGTCTCACAAACCTGGGTCTCCAGTTGTTTTTGGACTACAGTTCCCATCACCCCTGGTCTTGCTAGCTAGGGATGATGGGAGTCATAGTCCAAAAACAGCTGGAGACCCAAGTTTGGAAACACAGCTGTATACTTTATGATACTATTCTGGGCTTTCTGCTGATGCAGATGTCATTTCCTATCCTTTCCCTGTAGTGTATTAGAAATCTTACAAAATTTGGTACTGGTTGCTTGCAAAGTAGAACTATCGGCAAGAACCAGACCTTAAAAAGGTCAACGGGCTCCCTTTGCCAGTCCTTAAAGACAAGGCTGGGACGCGGGTGGCGCTGTGGGTTAAACCACAGAGCCTAGGGCTTGCCGATCAGAAGGTCGGCGGTTCGAATCCCCGCGACGGAGTGAGCTCCCATTGCTCAGTCCCTGCTCCTGCCAACCTAGCAGTTCGAAAGCACATCAAAGTGCAAGTAGATAAATAGGTACCACTCCGGCGGGAAGCTAAACGGCGTTTCCGTGCGCTGCTCTGGTTCTCCAGAAGCAGCTTAGTCATGCTGGCCACATGACCCGGAAGCTGTAAGCTGGCTCCCTCGGCCAATAAAGCGAGATGAGTGCCGCAACCCCAGAGTCGGCCACGACTGGACCTAATGGTCAGGGGTCCTTTTACCTTTAAAGACAAGGCTAATAACAATGCCTGAGGAGGCTGCAACACGGCCATTACCTCCACAGATGAGGCAGATGGCGCTGAGCAGTCCTGTCTCTGTGTCGTCCATCTCAAGAGGCAGCAGTTGCCCAGCAAAGGCAAAGACCAGGTCTGTGAGGGGCCCAAATCCAGCATTGTGCATCTGGGTGCGGTTCAGGGTCAGCCCATCCGAGAAGGTCATGGTGTCCTGCTCTGGGGTGTAGCGGGTGCAAATACGGAGCATCTGCAGAAGGTGGAGGAGAGCACAGAGAAGACGGTCAGGAAGAAGGTCACGTCCAGAATGTCCTCTTAAGTGGGGAAGCAATAAAACTGCTGGCACATTTGCAAAGCTAAGCAGGGGTTTCAAATTGCAGGGGTTGGACCAGATGACCCTCAGGCATAGCTGTCAACTTTTCCCTTTTCTTGCGAGGAATCCTATTTAGAATAAGGGAATTTCCCTTAAAGAAAGGGAAACGTTGACAGCTATGGCCTCGGGGATCGCTCCCAACTCTACAATTCTATGATTAATAAGGGAGAGGTTCTCACTAGAGGTTATCCACTCTCCCTCTTGTCCCACTGCTTTCACCCAGGGAAAAACGATCTTTAGTGCTCAATTGGAGCAAATGGCAATTCGGGTTTTCTCTGGATTGACATTTGCTCTGATTTAGTATTTAGGAGTGGGCCTTTCCTAGGAATGGGGAAAACTGCTCGGATCCATGCTTTCTAGGCATGGCATAAGCAGAAGTGTGGATGAGCCCTAGGTCTGCAAAGAAGGTTGCAATTCTGTGTATTAGGTGCAGAGTTCAAGTGTCCTGAGAATCTCAGCCTCTCAAGTAAGCTTCTTGGCCTTTAACCCCTACAACAACAGGCTCAGAAGTGGTTGGAAGATGCCCAGGGAAATCTTGACAGACAGAGACGGAGCTGAGCAGAATTCCCAGCACACAAGAAGGGGCTTCAACATCCGGCCTTACTCCTTGCTCTTCTCTACAGTTAGCAGAGGCAGAACTGTCTGAGCACATGCTTAATTTTGCACCATTTCAGACAACCCTGCAGAAAGGCGTGGCGAAGCTTTCTCTCCGTTGTCACCGTTTGCACCCCGCATTATATGCAGCCCTCTGGCAAAGGCCACACACCCCTCGCTTCCCCAATCAGCTCTTGTTGCCTGCTGTAGCCCCTCACCAAGATGTCTAGGCAGGCCGCCTTGAGCAGGGTGATTTGGTCGGCGATGCTGAGGGTGGTGAAGCCTGGCAGGCGTTTGGCAAACTCCACAATCTTAATAATGCACTTGGTGGCCAGCTCACTGAACTTGTCCCACAGCCCCAGGTCCAGCTGTACTCTGTGGTCTGCGCTAGAGTTCTGGAAAAGAAAGGACGAGAGGTCAGGGATTGAAAATGCTGCCTTCTTCTCCCCACGTTGCATCTTCTGTTTGTGTTTGTGCAGATACAGGAGGGCTCGCACGCTTAGCGCAGCTTAGGAGTTTCTCCCACCAGTCATCATCCGATACGGCAAAGGTAAGCAGATGTCAGGCATTTAGGCAATCTATTTCTTTGTTGCTTTACTTAAGGACCCCTGAGGTCCACCAGCTTGAGCTGATATAGTGGCTTGAAAAGAGTGGTAGGCATAGGTCAAGGTCAAGGGACCCCTGACCGTTAGGTCCAGTCATGACCAACTCTGGGGTTGCGGCGCTCATCTCGCTTTATTGGCCAAAGGAGCCGGCATACAGCTTCCGGGTCATGTGGCCAGCGTGACTAAGCTGCTTCTGGCAAACCAGAGCAGCGCATGGAAACGCCGTTTACCTTCCCGCCGGAGTGGTACCTATTTATCTACTTGCACTTTGAGGTGCTTTCGAACTGCTAGGTTGGCAGGAGCAGGGACCGCGCAACGGGAGTTCACCCCATCACGGGGATTCGAACCACCGACCGTCTATTCGGCAAGCCCTAGGCTCTGTGGTTTAACCCACAGCGCCACCCGTGTCCCTCATATGGTAGGCATACACTTCAACTATAGGAACATGGCATCTCAGAGTAAATCTCAGCCCAGGAATTAGTGGTCAGTATCCAAATCAAGTTCACAGGTCCGTGGTTCCCTCCTGGTTCCCTCCCCACCCCCAAGCAACTTAATTTGGGAGCAAAAGTTTTTTAGTTATTGCAGTGGCAACCTAAGTCAGAAATTCTTGCTGATCTACTGCAAATCATCTAGAGATTCCAATCTACTTTCTGCCCACCCTTAACTACTAGGAGAAGGTGGTGCAGGAAGTGAACTAGGACCTTTTGTGTGTGTGTGTGTAAATCTCTCTTTGCCTCATCTCACGCCTCAGAACACCCCTTTTGGGGGACTTACACATTGCTGCTTTAAGTTCCAGGTGAGCTGGATGCAGGACTTATATCAGCAGGTCTCTGGCTCAGCCAAAGTGGGCTTGCGCCAGTTTATTTTTTTATCTTCCTTACATGTTGTCATGGCATCTATTTACCTCTCTCTCCCTCTCTATCTATTTTGACAAAGTAATAATCATAAATAGGTAAGAATAAAAATGTGCACCCCAACACCGAGACCATTGTCTCTACCTATTGTAACTATCCAACCTCCCAAAATTTCAACACCTTTTTGCGATGGTTTGACCCCTTTCCGTTTTAACAGTACAAATTCTACAAACACCTTCCATATCTCCTCAAAATCATTTCTCCTGCATATTCCCCACCATATCTTAATGGCACATGTTAATTTATCATACTAGGACCTTTTCAAACCTGCAACCATCTTTAGGTCCCACCTTGAAATATGGAACCACCTTAATGTCGTTCCTGCTATATATGATGGTTTTTATCTGTTCTATCTTCCTACCATTGTCTCCTCTCCCAACTGCAATTTCCCCCCTCTTTTGCAGTTTTCTTCTTCTTCTTTTTAATCCTAAACCATCATAATAACAACAAAATGTGAATGGTGGCAGCACCAGTGATGTGGTGGACTTTAGGTGAAAGCATGACCAGCTGTGTATATCAGCTTAACAGCAGAAGACCAATGTACCAGGACAACCTTTCCAGACCAATGTGCCATCTTTAGCCCAAATATGCATTTGGGGACCTACTTTAAAAAATTTATACCACATAATTTGTACAGTGGAAGAGTAGCTGCTCCGACCCAGCTTAGGTCAGGCTATGGGACTCATCTAGTCAATAGCTTCCCTGGAGTATATCGGTATCATAGTCTATTGGTCATCAGCTGGTGGGTTGGGAACATCCATATTCCCAACCCACCAGCTGATGACCAATAGACTATGATACCTATATACTCCAGGGAAGCTATTGACTAGATGTATTAGTTAAAAAAAAGGTTAATATCATATATGTAAAAATATATATGGGACGCGGGTGGCGCTGTGGGTTAAACCACTGTGCCGCTTGGGTTTGCCAATCAAAAGGTCAGCGGTTCGATTCCCCACGATGGGGTGAGCTCCCGCTGCTTGGTCCCTGCTCCTGCCAATCTAGCAGTTCGAAAGCACGTCAAAGTGCAAGTAGATAAATAGGTACTGCTCCGGCGGGAAGGTAAACAGCGTTTCCGTGCACTGCTCTGGTTTCGCCAGAAGCGGCTTAGTCATGCTGGCCACATGACCCAGACAAATGCCGGCTTCCTCGGCCTGTAAAGCAAGATGAGCACCGCAACCCCAGAGTTGGCCACGACTGGACTTAATTGTCAGGGGTCCCTTTACCTTTACCTTTACCTTTACAAATATATAGCTGGGGGTGAGGGGAGTTTCCCCTTAAAACAGGAAAGAATAACTCAGGGAGAACGCAATGCAAACTCAGAACAACGCAGAAGACTTCATATGCAACTAAATAATACTTAGAAGAGACCTGCTAAAATAAATACAAATTAATGAATTAACATCCCACCTTTCCACCAGGGCAGAACCCAATGTGGATCACACCAGCGCAAGTAGATAAATAGGTACTGCTGTGGTGGGAAGGTAAACGATGTTTCTGTGCTCTCTGGCTTCTGTCATGGTGTTCCATTGCGCCAGAAGTGGTTTAGTCATGCTGGCCACATGACCCAGAAAAGCTGTCTGCGGACAAACACAAGCTCCCTCGGCCTATAAAGTGAGATGAGCATCGCAACCCCATAGTTGCCTTTGACTGGACTTAACTGTCCAGGGGTCCTTTACCTTTTCCTTACCTAACTGAGGTAACATTTATTTCAATGGGCCTTTTACGAGTATGGTTTAGCTGAATACCATTTATCATTGTTGGTGAGGGTTACTGATATATTTTTTTTTATAAAATTTTTATTGGGTTTTCATATTTTATATAGACAAAAACAAGAACACAAAAGACAAATAAACACATAAACAAAGAAAAAAAGAAAAACAACAGCAAACATATATACTTTCCCGCAAATATTATTTCCTAACCCTGGTCATTGACTTCCCCCTACCCCCTCCCTTGCATCCCCATTTCCAAATTTATGTCAGCAAATTGGCATTTCCCTATCCTAATATTAGTCCTTTTATAAAAGCAAACAAAATTAATTTTTTCTAAGTTGGACCTCAATTCCCTTCCATCGATTTCCCATTTTGTCTTGAATAATGATCTTTTTAACCAAATCCCATAATCATGAGTGTTGTTAAAACTTAATTTTTCCCTCCCTCCCATCCCCGGTTTGCGTCCCTTCCCAAAGCATGTCCAAAATAACAGTTCTTAGCCCGGGTTCCTCACGTCCGAGGCCCTCCAGTCTCTTTCAGTCCCTCTCCGCCGGTCTTGTTGGTAACCCTTTATGTCAGTCGTCACATCTCGAAAGAGTTCTTTCACCATCAATCCAAAGTCTCTTCCCATATTTGCAAACAGCTGCTGAAGAGTTTCCACAAGGCATGAATCTTGAAGGTAATCAAAGTCAGAGTCTATGTGGAGGCCCCAATTATATTTCTTTATTTTAAATTCCTTGATTTCATAGACTCCCAGGGCCTCCACTTTCATCTTCTGGATCTTTCGTGGATTTATAGTAGATTTACTCCAATAGTCTCCTTGTTTGTATTCCGCAGGCGTCAGCTTCTGCTCAGTATTTTCCCACATCACTTCTTCTCTTTCTTGTTTTGTCTTCTCCTCTGCTTTTATTATCATTTCTGGTTCAGCTGTGGATTCTTTCTCATTGAGGTCCTCTTTACATTCAGCAGGACTACTTGTTTCAGAAGTCAAGGTCATCAATTGTTCACTCATAGCCGTAGTCTGCTCTTGTAAGATTCCAACCAAATAAAACATCCTTTCGATTTCTCCCAGTATCTTTCCATCCACAGCCATTGTAATTCCACAGAATTCCCTCTAGAGGGAATCTGGTTACTTAATATTCTTTTCCCCAACAGTCCTCTGTCTTGTTATTGTTTCTTTATTTCCAACAATTTTAGATCAATTGTAACTCTTTTTAATCCAGAGGTAACTTAGGTAGCAATTTTCCACTATTAACAGTCCGTTTGACAGCTTTGACAGCTGTCAAACTCTGCACTTCTTAAACCAGCTCCAAAGCAGGACGCTCCCGGGCCCGGGAGGGGGGGTTGTTTACATCAGAACATAAAACATCCAACACTTCTCTCTCCTGCTCGACATTTCCAAATCTTGGAAGTTACTGTCTTTTTTTAAAACTCACCCTTTACAGGGTAGGCACTCCAGCTTAGTTCTTTTTTCGT
Organism: Podarcis vaucheri; assembly: GCF_965113315.1. Lineage (NCBI taxonomy): Eukaryota > Metazoa > Chordata > Lepidosauria > Squamata > Lacertidae > Podarcis > Podarcis vaucheri. The sequence continues at coordinate 14,800,801 of NC_138760.1, read as the reverse complement.
TGCTCTAGATCGTCTGCAAGGTAGGGGGTGCGGACTTCCTTTTAGCGCATCCCCCGATCGTCTCAAATTCAGTGGATAAATTTCTTAAAAGCCAAGTCCAAATTACTCACGGGTTGTTTTTTCAGCCGAATTTCAAGGAAGGAAGTCAGCGCTCTCCGGTCATGGCTCGCGGCTTCGCTCAGCAGAGGTAGCGATGGACTCTCAGTGCCGCGCCACCCCCCGTATCCCCTCCGCAGCCTTTAAAAAGGCTCTTCGCGAATCAGGGGGGGGCGTTTAAGGCACCCGCCGAGTCTTCAGTCCGCAGGCATTCCGCGCCTGCGGTTTTAAGGGTCCCCGTGTCGCCGGCACGGCAAAGACCCGTCCCCTGCTGAGCCGATTCCCTCCGGAGCTCGGAGGGAATCCGCCATTCCCAGATCGCGTCAACCCCGGAAGTCTGGTGAGGGTTACTGATATACATGCCCTCAATGTAAAGGTAAAGGGACCCCTGACCATTAGGTCCAGTCATGACCGACTCTGGGGTTGCGGCACTCATCTTGCTTTATTGGCCAAGGGAGCCAGCGTACAGTTTCCGGGTCATGTGATCAGCATGACTAAGCCGCTTCTGGAGAACCAGAGCAGCGCACGGAAACGCCGTTTACCTTCCCGCCGGAGCGGTACCTATTTATCTACTTGCACTTTGATGTGCTTTCAAAGTGCTAGGTTGGCAGGGGCAGGGACCGAGCAATGGGAGCTCACCCCGTCATGGGGATTTGAACCGCCAACCTTCTGATCGGCAAGCCCTAGGCTCTGTGGTATAACCCACAGCGCCACCCGCATCCCTTTCAATGTACAATGTACACAATTCAAATAAAAAAAATTCTACTCTGAAGAGTGAACCATTTAAATTACCCAGGTATAATATTTTCAGGGACAAGGTGTTTAGGGCCACACTTGATGCCTGCAGGCATGGACTGGGCTAGGATGAGATGTGCCCAGTGTTCCTGTTGCAGTTTGTTGTTTTCTACAGGGGACACTTATGAGCAAAAGAAGGGAGGAGAAACACGCTGCGGCTCTTACCGTTGTATATTTGCCCAGCTGGCAGAGGGAAGGGAAGGTTTCCTGGTGAGCTTTGCTGACCTTCTGGATGAGTTCTTCCAGCTCGGGTGTCATTTCGTAGCTGTCTACCACAACCTCCTCCTTCACGTCTTTTTTCTTCTTGTTGCGGTCGTTCCTCACGGCTGAAAGAGAGAGATGAGGGAAGGAAGGTGAGGAGGGAACAGGGATGGAATTTGGTGTGGGGAACTAATTCTTGCTCTTATGATATAACCCCATCAAAAAATGAAATAAAAATCCCTCCATTTCCAGACGCAGAGAAGAAAGAGAGCCATGGTGGTTAGGCCGAGGCAACGTGCGCGGTGGGTTGGTGGAATTTCTGCCGAAACCGTTCGCAGACGGCACCGTGGGGACAGGGGTGCTGGCTCCCATCCAAGACAATAAAAAATTAAGGTATTAGATATATAAGAAATGTTCATAAATGTACCAAGCAAACACGTACATAGATATGTGGACCACATGTCTGGAGCAGCACAGGAAGACCGCCCTGAAACCATTTTGACTCCCTAACTGACCAGATGTTTTCTCTGCAAGGAGAGAGGGGGTGAGGGAACCTTCCCATTGTCTCAGGAATTGGGTAAGCACCATGTCAAAAGAATAGCGGACTACCAGGAAAGGCAATCAGATAAGACATTATCAGATAACCTGGCAGACAGGAAAAACAACAACATTCAAATTTCTGTTGTAGACCGTCTTTTCTGTGATGTAGGTATGATGTTTGTGGGGGGTGGTCTTGGGTTACACCCCTTCTGTGATGTATGTATGATGTATGGAGGGGTGGTCTTGAGTTCCAGGGCAGGGAATTTAAAATGTCTATATAAGGGCAGGCACACCTTGGTTCTGGGTCCTCCTCCACTCTCCTGTGTGTGAAGGGAGTGCCCTGTTGCAACAGCGTTAATAAAGATCAGGCTTACTAGCTGCTTTGCTTCTCAATATTCTCTGGTTAGCCTCTGTTATTTTCTCCGACCGATGGAGAACCTACAAAGGAATCTCTAAGGGCTCTTGTGTCCCCCGTAAGGGAATAAGGGCAGATTTTTGTTTATCACACCAGGGAGACACCTCACCTAGAGATCTTCAACAACACATCCTGTGGATGAAACTGAAGCCTCTTGCCGGCCCTCTCAGCTCATCTCCAACTCCTGGCAACCTATAGCCTCAGGTGCTGTGTTGTTGCAGTGCCCTAGAGAAACATGGCGGCAGAAACTGGGCTACCGGCATCCACTGAAAACAGTTGCATGGATAGTTGCCAGCCTCTGAGGTCAAGGGGTGTCAATGGCGAACCACTGAGCCCAAGCTCAGGAATCTTTTGCCTAATGCAGGACTCGAATCCATGACCCTGAGATTAAGCGCCTCATGCTCTACCGATTGAGCCGCTCTGGACATATGTATATTGTTGTGACTGTCCTTTAGAGTGAAGGGTGTGTAAGAAATCTTTAACAACCACCGCCTCCACCAGGTGTATCTGAAGACGTGTGCATGCACACAAAAGCTTATACCCAGGACAAACTTAGTTGGTCTCTAAGGTGCTACTGGACATACACACACACACACACACACACACACACACACACATATATATATTAAAAATTTACATTTATATTTATTTATTATTTATATTTATTTATTATTTATATATTATTTATATATACGGTGGTACCTCAGGTTACGTACGCTTCAGGTTACAGACTCCGCTAACCCAGAAATAGTACTTTGGTTTAAGAACTTTGCTTCAGGATGAGAACAGAAATCGCGCAGTGGCAGCAGCAGGCCCCATTAGCTAAAGTGGTGCTTCAGATTAAGAACAGTTTCAGGTTAAGAACAGACCTCTGGAACGAATTACGTACTTAACCCGAGGTACCGCTGTATTTCAACTGCATCAGACCAACATGGCTACCTACCTGAATCTGCTTTTCATGCCGACGGTCCCAGGTTCAAATCCCCAGCATCTCCTGTTAGGGCTGGGAGACACCCCTATCTGAAATCCTGAATTGCTGCTGCCAGTCAGTGTAGACAGTGCTGAGGTAGATAGACCAGTATAAGGCAGCTTCCTATTTTCCTAGGAACTGACTGCAGCCTACCTCTATAGAGCAGGGATTCCCAAACTCACTCCAGCTGTTTGGGGACTACAATTTCCACCATCCCTGACCATTGGTCCTGCCATCTGTGGATGATGCGAGTTGGTAGTACAAAACCAGCTAGAGACCCAAGTTTGGGAAACCCTGATCTAGTGTATCTGGGGAATGGATGTAAATTATATTGGGATACAAACCAATTTCACCCACCCCACAACTGTCTTGTAAAAGTCCCAAATTCCACAGAAACAGCACAGGATTAACTTCTTGGATTCTACAGGCACTTCCCTACAAGAGAACTCACGTGTGGTTTTATTAAAGGTAAAGGGACCCCTGACCATTAGGTCCAGTCGTGGCCAACTCTGGGGTTGCGATGCTCATCTCGCTTTACTGGCCGAGGGAGCCGGCATACAGCTTCCGGGTCATGTGGCCAGCATGACTAACCCGCTTCTGGCGAACCAGAGCAGCGCACGGAAACACCGTTTACCTTCCCGCCGGAGCAGTACCTATTTATCTACTTGCACTTTGACGTGCTTTCGAACTGATAGGTTGGCAGGAGCAGGGACCGAACAACGGGAGCTCACCCCGTCGCAGGGATTCGAACCGCCAACCTTCTGATCAGTAAGTCCTAGGCTCTGTGGTTTAACCCACAGCGCCACCCGTGTCCCATGTGGTTTTATTAGCTCTTTGTAAATTTTAATCTCCCTTTTGTACACCAAACCAGATTGGTTAAATAATAATTCATTCATTTATTTTAAAGGACAGTCTGGGGGACATCTCGTGCTGTGGCGATTTTTAATGTGTCACTGATGGAATAAGGGTTGCAAGTTATTCCAGACCCTCTATCTATCTCATGGCATTCATTATCAAAAGTGGTTGAAGAGTCTATTGGCTGAAACCTTTCCTGGAAATAAGTCCCATTGAATATTTACTTCTGATAATGGCACATTGTAAGATTGTGGAAGCTGGAGCAAGCTTGCTTTCTCCTGCTCTGGAGGGTAGGGCTGGGACCAATGGATTCAAGTTACAAGAAACTTGAATAAACACCAGGAAAAAAACTTTCTGAGAGCTGTTCTCCCCCGGGAAGTGGTGGGCTCTCCTTCCTTGGGGGGTTTAATGCAGATGTTGGATGGCCATCTGCCTGGGATGTTTTAGCTGAGATTCCTGCATTTTAGGGGGTTGGACTAGATGCCTCTTGGTGTCCCAATTCTAGGATTGCACTCACAGTCCCTCACTCTCAGTGAAGGCTGGTTCTTTAGGGGAAACTCCAGCGGGTGCAGAATGCTGCGGCGAGACTCCTTACGGGGTCCTCGCTGCGGGATCACATTCACCCAGTGCTATACCAGCTGCACAGGCTCCCAGTGGGGTACAGGATCAGGTTTAAGGTGCTGGTTTTAACCTTTAAAGCCCTATACGGCCTAGGACCCTCGTACCTATGGGACCGCCTCTCCTGGTATGTCCCACAGAGGAACTTACGGTCTTTAAACAAAAACATCCTGAAGGTCCCAGGCCACAGGGAGGTTAGGCTGGCCTCAACTAGAGCCAGGGCTTTTTCGGCTGCGGCTCCAATCTGGTGGAACGCTCTGCCACAAGAGACTAGGGCCCTGCGGGACTTGACATCTTTCCACAGGGCCTGCAAGACAGAGCTGTTCCACCAGGCCTTTGGCCAGGGCACAGCCTGACTCCCTCCTTTGGCAATCTTCACAGAACTTTGGCCCAATGGTTGCCATCAATTTGATTTGAATTAATTTTATAATGAATTGATTTTAGAATGTACTATTTTATTGTTGTTAGCCGCCCTGAGCCCGGCTTCGGCTGGGGAGGGAGGGATATAAATAAAATTTATTATTATTATTACTACTACTACTACTACTACTACTACTACTACTACTACTACTAATGCCCTGCCAACTTCATTCTGCATTTACCCAGCCCTCAGCCTTCTTCCTTACACATCCCACAACGGAGAGCGAAGCTGTGTTGCTTGAGCAACGAGCTCCAGATGTTTCCAAAAAAAGAAAACCAGAGAGACCCAGACCCAGTGCCCCCTGGGCAAGGAATCTGGAGATGCCTGTGATGATTTCTCAGGAGTTTGTCTTGGGCTGGCATGTGTGTGTTCAGGTGGGACGTGGGGTGGGGAGAAACTGTATCCTCTCCCCTCTCTCTCTCTCTCCAACTTAGGGGTGCCAGGAGCAGCAGCAGCACCAGTATCTCCCCCCGCCCTCGCTTCCCCGGGCTCTGCCGGCACCCCTCCCTTTACCGAGAGCCCTGGGGTTGCGTGTGGACTCTCGCTGGCCTGAGCCTTCCCAGGCTGCCCTTCCTGTTCACCCCAGGATAAAGCGCCAGGGATCTGGGAACAGGATACGCCAATTGGCAGGATATACACTTTTAGCCACAGTCAGCACAATGCTGAAGGGGGTGGGGGGGCTGCTGCCAGCCAAACCATAGACCTCTTTGCAGCGGGGGCGGGGGGCGGGTAACACACACGCAAACTGAGAACCCTACTGCCTCAGGGTATTTCCCCCCCCCAACCTACTCTCCCCAGCACAAACACAAGCTTATGCCTTTGCTTTCAAGAGGCGAAAGCATATACAGTGGTGGTACTTCAGGTTAAGTACTTAATTCGTTCTGGTGGTCTGTTCTTAACCTGAAACTGTTCTTAACCTGAAGCACCACTTTAGCTAATGGGGCCTCCTGCTGCTGCTGCTGCGCCGCCGCCGGAGCACGATTTCTGTTCTCATCCTGAAGCAAAGTTCCTAACCTGAAGCACTATTTCTGGGTTAGCGGAGTGTGTAACCTGAAGCGTATGTAACCTGAAGTGTATGTAACCCGAGGTACCCCTGTAGGTTTAGCAGAAGTCTAGCTGTGAGGGTGAACACCTCAACCCCCCCCCCCCGATTCCTTGGTTTTTCTGCAACGCCCCCCCTTGCTTAGCACTAAATCCCATTTGAGTCTACATGGGATACTGGGAGGGAAAGGGAGGAGGGGCTGCGCTGGCCCAAATCCCTTAGGCCATCCGTTTCCTGTCTCTGTAGTGACAACCCATCGGGATAACATTCCTTCCCCAGCCAGCCAGCCATGCCCCACGCCCCTTGCCCAATCCTCTCCACCCACCGCCTCTCTCCCTTTAAAGTGACAGGCCCTCGGAAATAAATTGCCAGGTTTCGAGACATAGACATTCCTAATTAGGGGCTCTTAAAGAGACGGTGATTAATGTGAGCCCTGGCCCAGGCCAGCGCAAAGACATGCCTAAGCAGTCGGGAGTAAAAGCAACAGCCGCTGAGAGGCTCTCTGTCTCTTGCAAGGGCTAGGCAGCTGACAGCACTCTTGAAAGGGACGGCAAACTCCCCAAGTGACTAAAGTACCTCCCCCTCCACTGGGAGTTTTTTTGTTTGTTTGTTCCTCTGTGGGAGTGCTCTCGGAATTATTTCCCCTCAGAGGAATACACATGGAAAACGTTTCATCAGAACAGAATATCGGCAGAGCTCTGTGTGTGCAGTTTCTTTCGCCTGGAGGAGCAAGGCGGGAATAGTTGCAAACGACAGTCTCCCGCTCACGCAGCTTTCCTGAAAAACCCACGTTGCCTTTTCAGTTCCAAGGTAAATGTTCCCCAAATGCTTTTCCTTGGAGGTGGAATGCATTGAAAAGCACCACCGTGGAAGGAAACGCAGCGGCGAAACCAGATACAGAAAGCAGATGGCTTCGCAGGAGTTTTCAGGCTGCAGGAGCCAAAGATCCCTTCAGAGGCGCTGCCCTGGGTTGTGTGCCTCCTCTTAGATGTCCCTGCGATTGTATCTTGGCAACACAGGCCTTGGTATTACAAAATTCTACATTTGATGCGCGGCAAGTAAAGTGACAGAGGCCGGCAGGAGGGACCCATGCGCAGGCCACTCCTTAAAATAGTGTGGTTCTATTTGGGACGCATGCAAATATGTGCATGCACACAGATGTGCAGGGGGAAATGTTCCTGTGTACCCATCATCTAACCGTGACATGGTCCGTGTCCAAATCCATGGGGGGTGGGGACAAAGAGAATCTGCCAATTGCTGTTGCCAACAAAAAACAGACTATTCGAATGACTACTTCTGCAGTACATAAAACAGTAAGGCAGACGTGGTCCTTGCACACACAGGATGACAGTTTCAAAGTGTGTTACGTCTATGCCAGCGAGTGGGGGCATGCATGCCACCCCATTTGAAAGGCACTGAATGGAACGTCCCTTTGCTTTCTGTTTTGTTTTACCTACCGTAATCTCATTTGCTATCATCCCTCACACACTGCCCGCCCCCCGGGCTTAGAACAGAGCTCACCTTCTTTGGACATGCCAACCTCAAAGCACTTTTGCAGGCGGCAATACTGGCAGCGGTTGCGGGTGACCTTGTTGATCTGACAGTTCTTGTCCCGGTGGCAGGTGTAGACCATGTTTTTCTGGATGCTTCGGCGAAAGAAGCCCTAAAAGGTCACAGAGAGACAGAGAGGGAGAAAGAGGAACAGGTGACCAGGTGGGTGATGCGGAAGGAAGGCACTTAGGTAGTTCCAAGCCTCCTTTCCAAGTCTCCTTTCCCAGTGCAAATTGTGATATCCACGGCCACCTTCTCCAAAACACGCTGCTTCAGGTAGGACCGTTTTTGCAGCTCAGAGGCTGTTTCAGATGTCGTTGCTTACCTGGGTGAATCTTCAGACCTGGCTATGGCAGTATGAGTTTTGAATCCAGATCAGGGGAGTGGCTAGTGACTTTGGGGCATGGTCCATAGACACAAATGTACATGCAATTTGCAAATATGCACATGCCAGTTTAGACTTTAAATGGCACAGAAGGCAAACCAACTATTTCCCATCCAGATCACCCACAGGTTTAAGTTCTTCGCTTAATTTGCGGCCCAAGTCAGATACCCCAAAACAGTACCTCTTCGATTCATATACCCCCGGTTAATTTCCCAATTTATCCTGCTCCAAATCAATTCAATTCCTGTTCAGTTTCTTCCATTCCTTACACTCCAGATCATCTCCAAAAAAAAGGTCACCTTTGGGAGGCAACAAGAGAACGGGCCTTTTTTGTGGTGGCTCCGATTGTGGAATGCTCTCCCCAAAGAGGCTCACCTGGCCCCATCATTACATGTCTTTAGGCACCAGGCAAAAGCATTCCTCTTTACCCAGGCCTATGGCTATTAAATAATCTATGGCCTGTGAAAGTGTGGAGAAGAGGACTGTTATTACAATGACTATTTTATTATTAGGCTGTCTGTCAGCGTGCTTTTTATTATGTGTTATCATTGTATTTTTATCACTGGTGTTCTGTAATGTGTTTTTAACAATTGTACATCTTCTGATAAAGGGTGATATATAAATTAAATAAATAATAAATAAATAATAATTTATGAAATATCCTACTGATATCCCTTAATTTGACCCCTGCTTCCACTGAATTCACTACCCCACACAGGGAAACACTTGGGGCACTCAGAAAAAGATGCGAGGCCCCCTTGTTCCTTGGCCCACCTCTGACTTCTAAAAGTTTGTGTATCATAAGCAGCTGACTTGTAATGAATCAGATCTTCTGTTCTAGCCCAGGACAGTCTTCCCTGACTGGCAGTAGCAGCGACAGCTTTCCCAAAATCTCAGGCAGCGGGTCTTCCACTGCCCTGCCACTTGCAATCCTTTAACAGAAGTTGCCCCTTAAAGAGCTGGCATTTTGTAAGGGGCTGGGAAGTATGTGAACCAGGAAATTCTGAGTCCAAACATCATCTTAGGCAAGTCACTATCTCTCCGCTCCCTCAGTATGGAGATAAAGGGCAGAGGTGGGGAACTCTTTCAGCCAGGAGCCCTAGATCTTTATCTCCCACTCCGCCTGCAGGCCAGCTTTGATAGGGGAGACCACCACCTGTCAATCATCTGCTGGCAGGTGAATGATAGGTGCATGGTAAAAGCCCAGCTGTGGAGCAAGTCAGGTGTGGAGCAGCTGGGCATGGTTTGGGGGACACAGCCTCACAGGCCGAATGAGTCAAGCAGAAACTTTTAACTATAGCTCTCAGTTCCAGCAACTAACCCTCAAAGGTTCCCAAGGTGGAAAACACACGCTCCATATGCATGGATTCAGCCTCAGCCTGACGGATGTTAACCTGATGATCTTGGAAGTAGGTGCAGAATTTTCTGCAACCAGAAACCCCCCAATTCAACAACCGGGACACAGGAAGATGCAAGCCAGCATGCATATGCTTGTTTTGCACATTTCATCTTGCTTGCATAATCTGTTTTTTTGGGTGTTGGCATGCAGCTTCAAATTCCCTGCTGCAACATTCCTTTGGACGAGGAAAGGAGGCCTGGGTGAAGCAGCCAACCCCACCCTCCTGGTCTGAACAGATGCCTGCTTGAACTCACGATTCGGGCGAGCTGCACTGCAAGGAGCCCCCCCAGGGCAGCGGGTTAGCTGAGGTGTGCGACAGCGCCTTGTGGGGTGGGGAATCTCCCTCCACTCACCTTGCAGCCTTCGCAGGAACTGACCCCGTAATGATAGCCGGATGATTTGTCGTTGCAGACGAAGCAAGGTTTGTAGACACGTGGGGGTGGGGGCGGAGAGGGGGAGCTGGGCACCATCTCCTCCGAACTTGTGCTCTGCGTCTCCACCGCTGCAGAAGGAAATAGGGGAGGGTCAGGTGGAAATTTGGGACACTGTACACCCAAACAGCGGGGACGCGGGTGGCGCTGTGGGTAAAACATCAGTGCCTAGGACTTGTTGATCGTAAGAATCCCCGCGGCGGGGTGAGCTCCTGTCGTTCGGTCCCAGCTCCTGCCCACCTAGCAGTTCGAAAGCACCCCTAAGTGCAAGTAGATAAATAGGGACCGCTTTATAGCGGAAAGGTAAACGGTGTTTCCGTGTGCGGCACTGATGCTAGCACGCCAGCGCAGCTTCGTCACGCTGGCCACGTGACCCGGAAGTGTCTTCGGACGGCGCCGGCTCCCAGCCTCTTAAGTGAGATGAGCACACAACCCTAGAGTCGGTCACGACTGGCCCGTATGGGCAGGGGTACCTTTACCTTTACCTTTACACCCAAACAGCAGTCACAAAATTAAGAGACACCTGCTTCTTGGGAGAAAAGCAATGACAAACATCTTAAAAAGCAGTGACATCACCTTGCCAACAAAGGTCCGTATAGTTAAAGCTATGGTTTTCCCAGTAGTGATGTATGGAAGTGAGAGCTGGACCATAAAGAAGGCTGATCGCCGAAGAATTGATGCTTTTGAATTATGGTGCTGGAGGAGACTCTTGAGAGTCCCATGGACTGCAAGAAGATCAAACCTATCCATTCTGAAGGAAATCAGCCCTGAGTGCTCACTGGAAGGACAGATCCTGAAGCTGAGGCTCCAATACTTTGGCCACCTCATGAGAAGAGAAGACTCCCTGGAAAAGACCCTGATGTTGGGAAAGCTAGAGGGCACAAGGAGAAGGGGATGACAGAGGACGAGATGGTTGGACAGTGTTCTCGAAGCTACCAGCATGAGTTTGACCAAACTGCAGGAGGCAGTGGAAGACAGGAGTGCCTGTTAATGACATAAGGCTTCCCCCAATCCTGGCAACTGTAGTTTATCCCTCACATAACTACAATTCCCAACACCCTTAAAATGCTACACATCCCGGTATAAAAGTAAAGGGACCCCTGAGTATTAGGTCCAGTCGTGGCCAACTGGGGTTGCGGCGCTCATCTCGCTTTACTGGCCGAGGGAGCCGGCGTACAGGTTCCGGGTCATGTGGCCAGCATTCTTAAGCCACTTCTGGCGAACCAGAGCAGCGCATGGAGACGCAGCTTACCTTCCCACTGGAGAGGTACCTATTTATCTACTTGCACTTTGATGTGCTTTCGAACTGCTAGGTTGGCAGGAGCAGGGACCGAGCAACGGGAGCTCACCTCGTCGCGGAGATTGAACCGCCGACCTTCTGAAATCATACAGTGTTAGAAACTCAGGTATATAAGCAAGGCACCAAATGTGTAGTTGCCATTTGGGGGCAAGATGGCTCTAAAATCTTATTTTTCAAGGGATGCACTGTCTGTGATTGGTCATCAGGTAGTTCAGATGACTACCTTGAGCTAGGTTAAGAACTTTGAGCCCTTAAAGAAGAAAAGTCACTTGATCCAGGGACAGTCCACATGGATATTGGCCTAATCCTATCTCTTTTTCTTAATGGTGACACAGACAATTCAGTGTAGGAATATTCTTCACAATTGTGAGCAGGGCTGTGGGATGGGGACTCAGGGATGCCCAAACTTTTTTCAAGAGGGCCAGATTTGATGAAGTGAATAATATGTGTGAGGGCCGACCAAAGTTGTTGACCCTTTTTTTAGGACTGAAGTTGTTGATTTTATTTTGCAGCTGGGGAGACTTGAGGAAGAGAGAAAATTGCTTGCCGAATGACACCTCATGGCTGAAGGGGATCATACTTTATCAGGAATATGCTGGGATATATTCCTTATAATATACATGGGAGTAAGTGACTGGAGACAGGGCAGTTGGGATTGGGATGAGCCGGAGTCAGGGTGTTATGTACTGAGTTGAATAGGATCCAAAACGCAGCAGTGTGATTGGTCCTAGAACAATAGGATCCAGAATCCAGCAGTCTGATTGGTCCTAGAACAATAGGATCCAGAATGCAGCAGTCTGATTGGTCCACAAGAGCCACCCAATCCAGCTCCAGGTGGAAGTGAATCTGCAACCTGATTGACCTACAGGAGAATCCCGGAATTAGCCAATCACGTGGGGCCTATTGTGTAAATAATGTATATAAAGCAGACATTCTGGGGGAACTTCCATTCCTCCTCACCACTATGAGCTGAATAAAGAGCATGAAATCCACTCTCAACTTCGAGTATATTTCACAGCCATACACTGAGCAGGCAAATGGCGTTAACTGTGCATTACTTACAGGGAAGGAGGAAACATTAAAAAGAATTAGTCCTAAACTCCCAGCCTCTTGCCCTCACCATGACCCATAACGCCTGGACACAGTTCCTTCGGTTCAAACAGCATTTTCCACTGCCCCCCAACCCCGGCAAGCCATGAAACTGTTTGCAATTCTAGCTTTCAACACAGACTGAATTTCCTGTGACAAGACCCTAAATGCCACATTCCAGGCCAAACAGGTTGGAATTGTTACCAGAGCTGTGTAACCTAATCCCTTCCCCTGGGGGTGGGAAGAGAGGAATGACCCTGCCCAAAGGAGACATAGGTTAGAAAAGCTGGGGAGGAAATAGAGTGGGGGGGGGGGTTAGTCCACTTTCCCCTCCTGCAAAAGGTCTGTATTTAGCATCCCCCCCCAAAAAAAAAAAATTAAAGGTGTTTCCATTTTTAGGGTGGTGAAGCCAACATCAGATTTGCAACATTCATTTAAAGCAGCCTTTCTCAACCTGTGGGTCCCCAGATGTTGTTGAACTACAACTCCCATCATCCCTAGCTAGCAAGGCCAGACCTCAGGGATGATGGGAGTTGTAGTCCAACAACATCTGGGGACCCACAGGTTGAGAACCGCTGAATTTTAAAGCATATCCAATGCACATGCAAAGCACATGACTTCCCCCAAAGAATCATGGGAACTGTAGTTTTCCTTTCCCATAGCTATGATCCCAACCACCCTTACCTACAGGATTCTTTGGAGGAAGTCATGTGCTTTGAATGTGTGTTGGGTGTGCTTTAAATCATGTATAGTGTGGATCTGCTCAAATGGTGACATTCTCCTCACATGGTGAATGTGGACTCAGTCTGTATGGTAACCCTGGCCATTAACCATAATAAAACGACTTGTCTTATACGGTAGTCCTGCTTCTGGGTTATATTCACAGCTTTTTAAAATAAAAAAGTGTTTCACAATTACGATCATTCCACACCGGAGTTTAATTTAAAGTCCGGATTAGGAAGCCAGCTCCAATTTCTCTTCTTTTCTAATGCCAATTTTGTCACTAGAGTTCACTATGAGCTGCTTCTTTGCCATAACCCGGCAGTTCCAAACCTTCAATTGATATCCCTAATGTGTTTGTTTGTTTGCTCATTCATTCACAGGACCAGGCAGAAGGTGACTTCTTTCAGAACACACATTTTAAAACACATTCGAAGCATGTCTCCTCACCCAAAGAATCATGGGAACTGTAGTTTCTTAAGGGTGCTTGGAATGGTAGCTCTGTGTGGGGTAATGAAAAATATCCAGGTTTGGGGGGATTTTTTGGGGGGGTGCTTTCCATGGTACACAGCCTAAAACTGGAGCAAAATGATCCCCCCAATAGATAACGCAAGGGACATGGGTGGCGCTGTGGGTTAAACCATGGAGCCTAGGACTTGCCGATCAGAAGGTCAGCGGTTCGAATCCCCGCAATGGGGTGAGCTCCCGTTGCTTGGTCTGCTCCGGCCAACCTAGCAGTTCGAAAGCACGTCAAAGAGCAAGTAGATAAATAGGTACCGCTCCAGCGGGAAGGTAAACGGCGTTTCCGTGCGCTGCTCTGGTTCACCAGAAGTGGCTTAGTCATGCTGGCCACATGACCCGGAAGCTGTATGCCGGCTCCCTCGGCCAATAAAGCGAGATGAGCGCCGCAACCCCAGAGTCGGTCACGACTGGACCTAATGGTCAGGGGTCCCTTTACCTTTAATAGATAAAGCAACAACATTGCAGCTGTCAAGTTGATGTCAGGGATGGGTTGTTCAGAGAATTTGGGTGCTTGTACAGAGAATTCCCTGCCTATAAAATACAACAGGGATCACAGGAGTGAAGCGTTAGAAGATTCCTCCCTCACCGCCACCCCCTTCACCTTCCTGCTATCTGCAATATCTCCCAGCACAAACTCTTGTTTGCAAAAGGAAAACAGCACTTCGCAGGCCACTCTAACCACAATAGATAAGCAGCATATACAAACTCCATGCAGCCATCATGTCTCTTGAGCTCAGTTCTTATAAGTGACCCTGCAATAAACAAACCCAGCCTTCCCAACTCAACAAATAACCCTCCAATGAATATTCATTTCCCACAACAATAACGGCTCATTTGTGTGTTTCTCTCTCACTCCGCCTTCTAAATGACTCCACAACAAACAAGCTAATGCACAGCAGCCCAGAGCTAAGCAACAAAACTCATACTGTTAGCCTATGCCAGGCACCCCCAAACTCGGCCCTCCAGATGTTTTGGGACTACAATTCCCATCATCCCTGACCACTGGTCCTGTTGGCTAGGGATGATGGGAGTTGTAGTCCCAAAATATCTGGAGGGACGAGTTTGGGGGTGCCTGGCCTATGCTCTGTATCCTCTGTATCCTCTTGAAAACAAGACTCTTCATAGGCAGATATTCGGGGGGGGGCCTCAAATAATTTGGTGCTGGGCACCACACAATAGTGAAGGATCTCAGCATGCATTTTCTTTTCGAACAGCAGATTTCTCGCCCTTAAGATTGTGGAGATATGCTTGAAAGTACACACGGGTAAGGCCTAGACCAGGGGTCTGCAACCCGCGGCTCCAGAGCCGCATGTGGCTCTTTTACACCTTTGCCGTGGCTCCGGGGCGGATATTAGCAAGGGGAGGAGGCGCATTGTGCGCCCCGACACTCCCCACTGTGGCGGGCGCTGTACTGGCTGTGATGTCGCATGGGGGCAGTGCGTGCATTAGTCACGCACCGTCCCGACGTCACCTTCCCACCCGCTGTCAGATCGGAGGGCAGGGGCGCGCATGCTTTAAATGTCGCAATGGTTTTGCGGCTCCCAGGTTGTTTTTTCTTCAGAAACGGGTCCAAGTGGCTCTTTTTGTCTTAAAGGTTGCAGACTCCTGGCCTAGACAAATCTCAGAAGCTAGAAGAGCAAGCTGAACAACGTATGCCGTGTGGTGGGCTTCAGTGCCCTTGGCAAAACCTTTCCAATGGAAGCTAGATTTAAGGTTTCATTCATTTCCCCAAAAAATCAGTCCTACTCATTTTGGATTACAGTGGTACCTCGGGTTACATACACTTCAGGTTACATACTCCGCTAACCCAGAAATAGTGCTTCAGGTTAAGAACTTTGCTTCAGGATGAGAACAGAAATCGTGCTCCGGAGGCGCAGCAGCAGCAGGAGGCCCCATTAGCTAATGTGGTGCTTCAGGTTAAGAACAGTTTCAGGTTAAGTACGGACCTCTGGAACGAAGGGACCACTGTATCACGTAGTCCCATGCCTAAGGACAGTTCGGAAGGCGCAGATCAGGCCAGCTGATGCCCAGCCATATCCACACTTTCAAAAATGTTTGGAAACAAAGTAGGCCACACAAATTGGAACAAAGTGGAAATTCAGTGTTAATTAATGTTTTGTTTACATATACGCAAGAAAAAGGAAAGGGAAAGAGAGGCATGTGAGGTCCAGGTGAAATTAAGCAACATGCCAGATCTAGCCCCTAAATTGGAGATTCCCTCCTTGGCGTTTTGTCAGCACTTGCACCGATCACCTTTTCCGTGGTGACAGCTGATTGCATCAACCAGCTGTTTGCTGTTAATGCCTAACAGCTGATCAACAGGGTCAGTAGCTGATTGAACCCCACAGCTCCCAGTTAAGTGACGTATCTACAAGTTTCATCATCCTTCAAGCTGATAAGATAACAAGCTTCCTCTGTATTAGACTACCAGTAGCGTATAAGCCACCATGGAGATGTTGCCTGGATGCCGCTTGGAATGAAACACATATTTTTGTAGTATACATTTGTAGACACGTAAAAGTGTCAGCTGCTTTGGTCAATGTCTACCCCAAATGACTAAACTCAGGACTCAGCTACATTGGTAAAGAAACAGCTATTTGAATGTCCAATAAACATGCAACACCAGATGGCGCAAGAGAGCAGTAAATTTTAAAGCACAATTTTCCATAGAGATTGTTCTCTTTTGTTGAAATGATCTAATTTCTGACTTGTTTATAGCGTTCTCCACCCCCGCACCCGTGTTTAGATCCACCGACAGTGGTATTAGAAGGGACCTTCCTCTCTCCAAAGCTGTCAACAGTGAGATAGGTTGACCAATGTTCAAGACCAAATATATATAGACTGCAATGACTTATGCACAATTAATATATGTGCGGTTCTGAGTTGGTAAAAGCTGCAGGGGATGACTCCGGCCACATAATTTTCATGTGGGCAGGGATTTATGCAAAAACATGTGTCAAACAGACTGCAGCAGTGTCTTTCTCCAACATGGAAATTCTGCTTTTCATAGAATCGTAGAGTCGTGTCAGAACCCAAAAGTTTCCCTTTCACAAAAGGGTTTGCATTTTCCAAGTGGAAGTTCAGCATTAAACTTAATTATGAGCAGGCCTGCATTTTGCCCAGCAACTGTTTGACATGGAGTGCTGCTCCCATGTCCGAACACCTGTGTACCCAGAGGAGCCAGGATTCTGCTGCACCTTCCTAATGTGTGTTTTTGAAGGCGCATAACTGTTTGTTAATGCTTTGTGGGTACACTGTAGGAAATACCAGAGCAATGCCAGCGGCGAAAACAAGGTTGCTGCATAAAATGTGGAGCCACTCTTAAGATACAGCTGGGAGGGAGAGTCAGTGTCTCTGTTCTTAGCATCCGAGGGGCACCAGTATTAACAGGCTTCGTGATTCAACGTGGCACCTTCCATTTCCCCACAGGGAAATGGCTAAATAGAGTATCCATTTCAAAGCCACTTAAGTCCTTCACATAGCAGGAGTGCGGGCTGCAGGTTGTCACTGTGATGAGATTTCCAGGAGTGAGCCCCTTAATAGAGACAGGGCTTTAGGGCAACTGGCAAGCTGGGAGCTCAGCCTAGACCCCCTCCGTTTCCCATATGCCCCCTCCTCCCCACAGAAAAGTCTAATGGGTTCCTCTCTTTATTACACGCCACAGCTTCTCTGTCCAACATGGCAGCTCTTAAAGGCCTTCCTATTCACTGCGCGACCAACAATGAACCAGAGAGAGAGCCCTCTCCCTTATTTTACAAACCTCTGCAGCTTTCTGCTGCCTGCAAACCAAGCCACAGGCAAATGTGAAGCTGAGGGATATACAAGGCTAACCCCAGCACAGCCCTTTGTACTTAGAGCAGGTACAGAACGAGCCTTTTGCTTGCATTTTGGTTGGCTTGTGCTGGAGCACGTCCGTGAGAGGAACCAATGCCCAGGCCTTATGCGAAATATGGCCTATTAAAAACTGGTTGTTGCTAAGGTGTCCGCATCATTCCGGTCCTTTAAACGTAATTATTCAGCCCTGGGTCCCCAGGTGTTATTGGACTACAACTCCCATCGTCCTCAGCCAGCTTGGCCAATGGGCAGGGATGATGGGAGTTATAGTCCCATGGTTGACATCTGCGGGCCTAAGATGGAAGAAGGCTGCTTTGAAAGGCCTGCACAGGTCTTCTCCCACGGCAACATCTTTGTTTCAGCTTTATGCATGTGCTTTAATTTTCACTCTTGCAGTAACCTTGAGAAGCAGTTGGCTCTTGTTCTTGTTCTGTCAATGGAGAACGGAGGCAGAGAGACAGGTCTCAACATTTTATTCACTGGTCCCCACAGGTATTGTCTTAGGAACCACTGTTTGTTTCTCCTTTTCTGTGATTCAGGGATTGCTTAGGTAAGGATGTTCGCTAGGCAACTGTTTCTAAGCGATGCCTCTTAAGGGATCTCTTGGGTAAGAGCTGAAGTACAATTTTAGATTGTACTTGGGTCTGACAATGCTGGGTTCATGACCCACAGACTCATTTCTTGCCCTTGGGAAGGCAAATCTCATGATGGCAGCAGCTGCTGCTGAGCTACAGGGCTGGGGAACTTGCGGCCCTCCAGGTGTTGCTGGACTACATCTCCCATCATCCCTGGCCATCATCAATGGTGGCTGGGGACTGGGGCTGATGGAAGCTGGAGTCTAACACAATCCGGAAGGTCATGGGTTCCCCATCCAAGGCAACAAGGTACAGATTTAAAACTGGTGAGTCGAAAGCAAGAAGTCCCACCGAACAGACTGAGGGGTCTGAAGATGGTCTAAAAGATGTACGATGCAAGCAACTCCTTTCGGAACTGAGAGTTTTAACTACTCTGCCCTTTCTCACCCTGGACAGGGTCTGTAGGGAATGTTCAATTTCCAAAAGAGAGAGATGTCCCACACCATTAAGCAAGGCTCACTGGGAACAATGTTCTCTGGAGCTAGGTAGAAGGTGATCCCGACACACATGGGAAGAGATCTCAGTGAGTTCTTAATTTATTCCAGCACCAGGGCCTGGTTTCTGTCCATGGCTTCTGCCAGAGCCTATGAGTCACTCCTGGGAGCATGAACCTTACACTGCTTTGCTCATAGGCTCTTTTGGTGTTACTGGCACCTGTCTATTTCAAGAGTCAATGGAGTGCACCTCCAGGGGTGAAGTCAAACCACTGTGTTAGCAGCACCTAAGGAACCTCACTGATGTGGTTCAAAGCAGAGCAATACGTTTGTCACCAGCTGGGCTGCAAGAGTTGCGGAACGGAGGCATACAACTGTATTAGGAACTCCACTCTGGATTTGCGCAAAGGAATCCTCCTAAAGTCTTTTCTTCTCCCAAAGATGTCATGCAAGGCAGTCGAGGTTTAGGACCAGAGTTTTCCTTCTCCTACCAGGTTTAACAGGCTGAATTCTTATGTTGTTCCTACACTGCATGACTAAAAGGCAAAGAGCAGATTCACACCTTCAACATCCATCAGTCAAGAGGAATAAAGATGTCTCCTTCAGGCAGAGGCATGGTCAGAATCAGACAGGGGTCAAGATCTGAGGTGGACAGAGAGGGCAGGATAAAAAGGCCAGAAACAGATGCAAGGTCAAAGTCAGGTATGCAACATGATCCTCAGCGGCCGCCAGCAATAAGAAAAGGAGTAGAATTCAGCAGCCTCAGAAGAGCAACATGTGTCTCAGACTATAATAATAATAATAATAATAATAATAATAATAATAATAATAATAATAAAATAAATAAATAAATAAATAAATAATAATAATTTATTATTTGTACCCCGCCCATCTGGCTGGGTTTCTCCAGCCACTCTGGGCAGCTTCCAACAAAGATGAAAAATACACTAAAATGTCACATATTAAAAGCTTCCCTGAACAGGGCTGCCTTCAGATGTCTTCTGAATGTCAGGTAGTTGTTTATCTCTTTGACATCTGGTGGAAGGGCGTTCCACAGGGCGGGTGCCACTACTGAGAAGGCCCTCTGCCTGGTTCCCTGTAACTTGGCCTCTCGCAGTGAGGGAACCGCCAGAAGGCCCTCGGAGCTGGACCTCAGTTGAACGATGGGGGAGGAGACGCTCCTTCAGATATACTGGACCGAGGCCGTTTAGGGCTTTAAAGGTCAGCTCCAACACTTTGAATTGTGCTTGGAAACATACTGAACAGCGGAAACAGACTGAAGAGCTTCTATAAGGCTGGAGCTTTACAGAGCTTGGTTTGTAAGGACTGGCCCTTGAGGATCAGCTGACCGGCTTTTCGGACAGTCTTGGTACTTAATACTAGATGGCAACCTCAATGCATGGAGCCAAGTCTGCTGGACTGGCCATAGATGAAATGATGGCGCATCAATGGCAAAGCACCAGAGGTTCAAGACACAAACACCAGGGCCATACACCTTCATTCTTGGATTCCATTTCCAATCCCTGGCCTGGCACATTCTCAGCGGCAAATGTTCTCTGTTTGTAAAATGGAAGCAACTGGCCAAACTCGCAGGGTTCTTGTGAGGATGGATCACGCATGAAAGAGATGTTCGAAGCACTGCAAGCGAGAGTAGCTTCCTGCTATGGCTCTTGATATAAATTTGACTATCACCCACCATTACCACCACCAGAAAAAAAACCTTTTTAACCATGAGAAGGGAGGGAAACATTTAAGGTTCACCAATTCCTGTTTATCCATTCTGCCAGAGCCTCTTTTCCTGTCCTTGCAAACCTCTCCAGTGGAGTCTTCATCAGCATCAGAGAAGAAGGGACAATTAGAAGCTCATGAATTTTAACTCTCTGCATTATCCTCTTCTTTCAGATAAGACAATAGGCCTTTGGAGGCTGTTCCCTTGGCTCCAACAGTGCATGACTGGCTCCCTAGGGCCAGGAGATAGAGGCAGACAAAAGGGGGCCCCTGCCAGGTGATTAGATCTCACTGGAAGGCCTTTATTTACCTGAAAACAGCCCATAAACACAGAGGGTTGTGTCTGAAAAGCTGGTGAGAATTAAGGGAGATGGATAAGAGAGAAAGAATGCCAGGTAACACAAAGAGACAAACACACACACAGTAATGTGGAGATGGAGATGTGCCTTCGCAGCTTTTAATTGCAAAGCTCAGAATCTATAAGCTTTTGCAAGCCCAAACGCCTGGAATTCCATGAACCACATCGGAGCATTCTTTCTTATATCAGGAAGACATAATGTGGTGGTGGGTATATTTTATTAGATTAAGTCCAGTAGCATGCAAAGCATTTGTGCTTCACAGGACTCTTCATCAGGCAGACTAGAAAGACAAAAGTTCTACAAAATAAAAAAAATTCTTCCAGTAGCACCTTAGAGACCAACTAAGTTTGTTATTGGTATGAGCTTTCATGTGCATGAAGTGGGTCTGAAGAAGTGTGCATGCTTTCATGTGCATGCACACTTCTTCAAATAGCTTATACCAAGAACAAACTTAGTTGGTCTCTAAGGTGCTACTGGACACTTTTTTAATTTTTCTATATATTTCGACTGTGTCAGACTAACCTGAATCTAGAACTGTAGCAATAATTCCATAAGTGAAATACAGTTGCCAACAGTTTGCTGGCCCCTGCTAATATACCTTAAACTAAATCAAAAGATAGAAACTTCTACTTTGCAGAGATAAATATTAACTCATGCTAAAGTCTGCAAATCCATCTCCTACTGAAGGGACCAATAAATGACTTGGCAACCATAAAGTGAAGTGATTCTGTTCCAAAGCAACTAACAGTCAAAGCAAGCTGTGGGGTTTCAGAGACCTCTTCTTCAAGCACACATGTTCAAAGGGGGGGGGGGTTAAAACTAAAATATTATTCAAAATAAAGTTGATCAATTTAACTTGATAGTCTGTCTCTGCAACTCACTTATTTATTTCTTAAATATACTATTTAATATAATAAAAACTTCAATGTCACTTACAATAAAAAGACACAATATGGAAAATGTAAAAAAAAAATCAGTTAAAAGTTTCCTTAAAAACTGGATGAAAAGAAGATAAATACACAACTGTTTATCGCATATAAAACAGAGCAACCAAAAAAAATTAAAAATTCAAGTGGCAGAGTCCAGGAAACTTGGTTATATAGTGGTACCCCGGGTTACATACGCTTCAGGTTACATATGCTTCAGGTTACAGACTCTGCTAACCCAGCACCTCGGGTTAAGAACTTTGCTTCAGGATGAGAACCCAAATCGTGCTCCGGCGGCGCGGCAGCAGCAGGAGGCCCCATTAGCTAAAGTGGTGCTTCAGGTTAAGAACAGTTTCAGGTTAAGAACGGACTTCCAGAACAAATTAAGTACGTAACCAGAGGTACCACTGTATAAGCTTTTTTAATGCATTGGAAGGTTATTATTGTTTTTACCCCGCATTCAGAGGATGGCTGCTATAATCAAGAATGCCCACTTTTACACTGTCACCAAGTGACACTCAGCTAGTCATTTTGCAATAGCTGCAGCTTCTGAACCATGTGTGCAGTACATTAAAAAAGGTAAAGGTAAAGGACCCCTGACAGTTAAGTCCAGTCACAAATGACCCTGGGGTTGTGGCGCTCATCTGGCCAAGGCGGCTGACGTTTGTCCGCAGACAGTTTTTCCGGGTCATGTGGCCGGCATGACTAAGCCGCTTCTGGAGAAACCAGAGCAGTGCATGGAAACGCCGTTAACCTTCCCACCAGAGTGGTACCTATTTATCTATTTGCACTTTGATGTGCTTTCGAAATGCTAGGTTGGCAGGAGCTGGGACCGAACAACAGGAGTTCACCCCGTCGCGGGGATTTGAACTGCTGACCTTCCGATCGGCAAGCCCTAGGCTCTGTGGGGTTTAGACCACAGTGCCACCCGCGTATAGTCCATTACAGTACCCTAATTCTCTGCACAGTTACTAAAGTTGCAAAAGAGCCCTGCCCTGTCTTGCACCTACCCAACCTAGAACCCAGGGACCCGCTGCTAGGCAAAGGAGATACAGTGGTACCTTGGGTTACATACGCTTCAGGTTACATACGCTTTAGGTTACAGACTCCGCTAACCCAGAAATAGTGCTTCAGGTTAAGAACTTTGCTTCAGGAAGAGAACAGAAATCGTGCTCCGGCGGCGCAGCAGCAGCAGGAGGCCCCATTAGCTAAAGTGGTGCTTCAGGTTAAGAACATTTTCAGGTTAAGTACAACTGTAGATGAATGATGGGTTAGAAGGACAACCTGTTCTGAGGTGGTATAAGGCATGTGGCTGCGTCTTGCAGGAGAAGACTGATCACTGCGAGCAAACTTGGCTTTCACAGAAGCTTGTCTGCTGTCACCAATCTTGTCATGAACGAAGCTCTAGAGAAAATTCCTTCCAGTAGCACCTTAAAGACCAACTAAGTTAGTTCTTGGTATGAGCTTTCGTGTGCATGCACACTTCTTCAGATACACTGAAACAGAAGTAGTATGAGCTTTCGTGTGCATGCACACTTCTTCAGATACACTGAAACAGAAGTTGAACTAACTTAGTTGGTCTTTAAGGTGCTACTGGAAGGAATTTTTTTATTTTTGACTATGGCAGACCAACACGGCTACCTATCTGTAACTGAAGCTCTAGAGAAGCATTCAAGGAACCCCAGGAGTTTGCTTCTGTGGACCAGAGAAGCAAGATTTGGAAAATGGCCTCCCACTGCCCCTACACCCTCAGAACTGGGAAGGAGCAAAAAAAAAGTCCCTTCCCTGTGCAGTTTTGCAGAGGATGTATCAGAGCCAGAGTACAGACTTGTTTCCCCGGATTCCCCAATTGCATTTGACAGCTCACGCCTTGTTTGCCCGGAGTCACACAGCGTGAAGTATGGAAGGAGCCCAGGGTGGCAAAGGGACCACAGCCAAGGCCACCCAGAGCTCCTTGCATGGCTGCCGGAAGCCAAGCTGTCGGGCTTTTTGAGGCATCGTTAAGCGAGATAAAGAGTGTGTTCTGCAACAGGTGGGAGCAGAGGGCAGGAAATAAATTCCGCAGCAGGACAGGGCTCTCCCGCCTCCATGAACGGGGGGGGGGGGGAGAGCAGGCCTGGCCATAAATCGCCCCCGTGCTGACAGCAATCTGATGCTCCCAACAGAGGGAACAAACCCAAACACATTCCCAGAGGGCAGAAGGCCAATGCACCTTCACGGAGGCGGAACAAGAGGCATGAAATATGGTGGCTGGCCCATGGGAGTGGACGTCTGTGTCCAGTCCTTGTCCTCTGGGGAACAAATGAGAGCAGGAAATCCTAATATGCAGCCCAGCAGGGACTCAAGAGGCAGCATATTAATCATCATTTCAAATACTTCCATAGCCAGCTGATTGCATAAAATGCCTCTCAAAGCTAGAATCATTCTTTGGTTCTTCATAATCAGGTGGTAGAATTTCGGGTCGTATCACTGCAGGGGCAGCCATGTTTTTTAAAAAACATTGCTCATTTAAAACACAGGGAGACACACACACACACACACACACACACACACACACAAAACCTCCAAGCATGCAGTCAACTAGCACATGGGGGAGGGGGGACATTTAGCATACCCCTATAAAGGGGACATCTTTTAGGGGGGATGTTAAAAACTATTACCATCCCTTTGGCAGGAACTGGCAGTCTTAAGTGGCACAGTCCAGAATTCTGCCACCATCTTCTTTATAATATGTGGGTCAGTTCCACACTCCGTTCATCTTCACAACCCTTTGAAGTCAGTAATAAAAATCGCATTTTACAGGCAAGGAATCCTGAATACAATTTCAAACATGCAGCAACAAAATAAAATAAAACAAACCAGCCAGATGCAAAGTAGACCTGTCTCTCAAAGTGTGTTTTACTAGGTCTTAATAAAAAAACCCATGGTTTATCTGTTCTGTGTTCTCTTATAAAATCACATGCATATTCTTGTACTGAAATATGGACTGGGCATGAAAACGTGAGATGGACCATCTGCTCTGAAGCTGAGGGATTAGATTATATTACCATATACTAGAGGAGACTGGCTATATCCACACCATACATTTAAAGTACAGTGGATGCTCGGGTTGCGAATGTGATCCGTGTGGGAGGCACGTTCGCAACCTGCAGCGCTGCACATGCATGGGTCGCGATTTGGCACTTCTGTGCATGCGCAAAGCGCGATTTAATGCTTCTGCACATGCGCAAACACCAAAACCTGAAAGTAACCCGTTCCGGTACTTCTGGGTCCGGCGCAATGCGCAACCCAAAAATGCACAACCTGAAGCGTCTGTAACCTGAGGTATAACTGTAATCCAGTATACAGTGCTACCTCGGGTTAAGAACTTAATTCGTTCTGGAGGTCCATTCTTAACCTGAAACTGTTCTTAACCTGAGGTACCACATTCGCTAATGGGGCCTCCTGCTGCCGCCGTGCAATTTCTGTTCTCATCCTGAAGCAAAGTTCTTAAACCAAGGTACTATTTCTGGGTTAGCGGAGTCTGTAACCTGAAGCGTCTGTAACCCGAGGTACCACTGTACTGTACATCCTGGGAATCGTAGTTTCCCCCTCACACAGAGATACAATTCCCAGCACCCTTAACAAACTCTAGGAGGTCTTCCCCACCACCTGCTATCTGATCCTTTTGAATAGAGAGGCCAAGATTTTAACTCGGAGCCTTTTCTAATGTTGTTGGACTGGATAGCTCAGTTAGTCAGAGCGTGGTGCTGGTAATGCCAAGGTTGCAGGTTCAATCCCCATATGCGACAGCTACATATTCGTGCAGGGGGTTGGAGATCCTCAGGGTCCCTTCCAACTTTACAATTCGATGACTCTTAACTCACACCAGCCTCCAATGGCCTGGAACTGTACTTCAACAACATTGCCTGCCTCTGTTCTACATCCAAGGCATGTGTCCTAAAGCTGAGCTACAACCCCTCTCCTACAGAGAGTCAGGTCTGGATTAAACTCTTGCACCAAACAACCTGCAGTGCAGGCTCTAAGGTAAAGGTAAAGGGGCCCCTGACCATTAGGTCCAGTCGTGGCCGACTCTGGGGTTGCGGCACTCATCTCGCTTTATTGACTGAGGGAGCCGGCGTACAGCTTCTGGGTCATGTGGCCAACATGACTAAGCGAACCAGAGCAACGCAGGGAAACGCCGTTTACCTTCCTGCTGGAGCGGTACCTATTTATCTACTTGCACTTTGATGTGCTTTCAAACTGCTAGGTTGGCAGGAGCAGGGACCGAGCAACGAGAACTCACCCTGTCATGGAGATTCGAACCGCCGACCTTCTGATCGGCAAGTCCTAGGCTCTGTGGTTTAGCCCACAGCGCCACCCGTGTTCCTTTTAGTGCAGGCTCTGCTGTGCGCTAATTATCTGGATTCTAGAATCAAGAATTTATCAGTGTAAAAACCAGCCCCACACAGATCTTTCTAGGAAGTTAGCAAGCAGAGGATGAAGACAAAACAGCCAACTCCTGCTGTCTTTCCCCAGCAATGTAGCACTATTATTATTCACACACACACACGAGTGTCATGTGAAAGATCTAAATCTTTCTCAACTCTTCCCAGTGTGAAAGCTGAAAATACAGTGGTGCCCCGCAAGACGAATGCCTCGCAAGACGGAAAACTCGCTAGACGAAAGAGTTTTCTGTTTTGGAGGTGCTTCGCAAAACGAATTTCCAATGGGCTTGCTTCGCAAGACGACAATGTCTTGCGAGTTCCTGCTGGGGTTTTTTTCCTCCCCCCCCACTTTTTCTAAGCCGCTAAACCACTTATCAGCTGATCCGATCAGCAGATAAGCCACTAAAAGCCACTAATAGTGCTAATAGCTCTAATCCGCTAATCCGTCAATGGGCTTGCTTTGCAAGACGAAAAAAACGCTAGACGAAGAGAATCACAGAACGGATTCTTTTCGTCTTGCGAGGCACCACTGTACAGAGAAAAGTCTGAAAAGGGGGTGGGTGGAAAAGTGTCTTTTCTGCCCCCTCTTCCCAAAAGCAACCTCTGCCTCCCACCCTGGAGCTTCCCAAAGCAACTCTCCTCAGGGTCCAGGGACTCTGCTGAACAGGGTGAGCTATGGCACAGGGGCTGGGAAAAGAAGGCTCCCGGAAGATGAACTGAAGGCATCTTCCATCAGCTGGAGCGCCTTCCTGACAACTCTTCTCTCAGTCCATCGAAGAAGAAGAAGAAGAAGAAGAAGAAGAAGAAGAAGAAGAAGAAGAAGAAGAAGAAGTTATTATTTATACCCCGCCCATCTGGCTGGGCTTCCCCAGCCACTCTGGGCGGCTTTCAACAAAATATTAAAATACAGTAATGCATCAAACATTAAAAGCTTCCCTAAACAGGGCTGCCTTCAGATGTCTTCTAAAAGTCTGGTAGTTGTTGTTCTCTTTGACATCTGGTAGGAGGGCGTTCCACAGGGCGGGTGCCACTACCAAGAAGGCCCTCTGCCTGGTTCCCTGTAACTTGGCTTCTCGCAGGGAGGGAACCGCCAGAAGGCCCTTGGCGCTGGTGTCTGGGCAGAACGATGGGGGTGGAGACGCTCCTTCAGATATACTGGACCGAGGCCGTTCAGGGCTTTAAAGGTCAGCACCAACACTTTCAGTTATGCTCGGAAACCCTATAAGTTACTGTGTTTTGGATCAAATTGAAGATTTGTACTTATTTTGCATCAGTAACTTTTTAAAGGACTGTTTCACCATAGCTGCTTTCCGTACAACTTATTCATTCATTCAAA
The DNA here is from genome assembly GCF_965113315.1 of Podarcis vaucheri. Taxonomy (NCBI): domain Eukaryota; kingdom Metazoa; phylum Chordata; class Lepidosauria; order Squamata; family Lacertidae; genus Podarcis; species Podarcis vaucheri. Next base: position 14,773,772 of record NC_138760.1, on the reverse strand, counting down.
GGCAGAGCGAAACCGAAAGCATCAACCTCAAATAGCTCTTGCTGGGTAGAGGCTTCAACAGTGTGTCTCCTGCTGGGATTCATTACAAAATGCAAGTTCTCCTCTTCCTTTCTTCCCAGGGTGTGTGTGTGTGTGTGTTCTTTTATCAGCTCACTGATGGCCACAGTTTGCAAAGGAAGGGGTCTTCATTACAGGCAAGAATGTGAAGTTCTCTGGACACAAGTTTAGCAAGATTTGCCCCCAGGACGAAAATCCCCCCAAAAGCAAGCACACCAGTCTATTTATTTATTTACAGGATTAAGTGGGGGGGGGGGGACCCTTTCCACACAGGATCACAAGGCAATGTACACAATAATACAGAAATCTAACTAAAACAGTTGTCAACAGGTGTGCAGCTAATAAAAAAACACTAAAGGCAGCAATCAAACAACCTTCAGGTCTATAGCAGCTAAAAGACCAAAAGGACTTAAGGCACCGTGGAGATTTAAGGGCCAGTTTCACACCTTACGTCTGCAACCCGACTGCTGCTCTCCCCACATGGCTGACTCCCCATATGGTACCAGTAAAGGTAAAGGGACCCCTGACCATTAGGTCCAGTCATGGCCGACTCTGGTGTCGCGGTGGTCATCTCACTTTATTGGCCGAGGGAGCCAGCGTACAGCTTCCGGGTCATGTGGCCAGCATGACTAAACCACTTCTGGCGAACCAGAGCAGCGAACGGAAACGCCGTTTACCTTCCTGCCAGAGCGGTACCTATTTATCTACTTGCACTTTGACGTGCTTTCGAACTGCTAGGTTGGCAGGAGCTGGGACCGAGCAACGGGAGCTCACCTCGTCGCAGGGATTCGAACCACTGACCTTCTGATTGGCAAGTCCTAGGCTCTGTGGTTTAACCCATAGTGCCACCCACATCCCTTATGGCACCAGTAACAAGTACAAATTTCACATCATGCATCATGCCCACAGCATGTGAATTTTCCCATGTTGGAAGCAGTGACCTGATGCAAATATGGTGCTGGGGCGGAAAAGATTAATGCAATCCACAGCTATTTAGATGTTACTCTCTTGGCAAGAGGGGAACGAGCAAGACTGGATTACTGCAATGTGCTCTATGTGGGGCTTCCCTCGCACCTGATCCGGAAGCTGCAGTTAGCCGTGCAGAACGCTGCCGCACGACTGCTGACGGGAGTGAGGCCTTGTCAGCATATAACACCTGTGCTCAGAGATCTGCCCTGGTTGCCAATTTGCTACCAGGTCAAGTTCAAAGTGTGATAAACTATGCGACAAAGAATTCATTTCAAATGTGTCACATCTGATAATTAATGTACAGCTCACCCAAGTTGGCATTTTTGAAACAGGGAAAGTGATGTCCATGGACGTCACATGCCCATGATCACACAGGACAGTGGAAGGTGAGCTTGGGTGACATTTTTGTGTGTGTTTGTGTGTTTCTGACTCACTTCAATCTGCTACAGCTCTTTGTTTAACAACTTTGCCCTATAGTTGTTGGGTTAATAAGGAAGTGTGAAGGGACGCACATGGAAGCAAGACAGCCCTTTTGCTGATGGGAGCCTTGAGCTGTCAGAGAACAGCCCAGGGTTGTGGTAAACAGCTCCATAAAAGCATTGACCCACTGTGCAGTTGCTGTGAAAAAGGTGAGCTCCAAGTTATGGAAGATTAGGAAACAGATCAAAAATAAAGCTGCCAGTTATTGTGATGCCTTTATACAAATCTATGGTGCAGCTGCTCTTTTGATATACAGTGGTACCTCAGGTTACAGACGCTTCAGGTTACAGACTCCGCTAACCCAGAAATAGTACTGCAGGTTAAGAACTTTGCTTCAGGATGAGAACAGAAATCATGCTCCGGCGGCGCGGCGGCAGCAGCAGGCCCTATTAGCTAAAGTGGTGCTTCAGGTTAAGAACAGTTTCAGGTTAAGAACGGACCTCCAGAACGAATTAAGTTCTTAACCCGAGGTACCACTGTACTATGGACAGTTCTTCTCAAAGAGGAGCTGGAAACGGTGCACTTCAGGGAAATAAAAATGGACCTGGAACAGGTACAACATTTGGGGCTTTTTAGTTTAGCAAAAAGGCGATTTGGTTTCATAGGGCATGAAAAAGGTGTGCAAAATTAAGCATGGTGTGTGTATAACATAGACAGAGATACAGTTTTCTCCCTCTTTGATTATACTAAAGGAAACAAAGGTGAATGCTGGGAGATTCAGGACAGACAAAACGAAGTAACTTCTTCGCACCGTACATGGTTAACTTCTTATGGGATTCACTACCACAGATTTAGCAAAAGGGCATTAGGCAGATTCATGGGATATAACACTATCAAATGGCTTTGAGTTGTGATGGCCACACACAACTTTAGTGTGCCTCTGAAGACTAGTTTCTGGGAAACGCAAGCAAAACTGTGTGCTATTGTGCTCCTATCTTTTTATTATTATTATTATTATTGCATTTTTAAAACTTACAAAGAAAGCATATATTAAATATTACATCCAGATATTCAAAACTTATAAGAAAAAATACAAAAAGAGAAAAGGGGGGAAAACTAAAATATTAAAGAAAATAAGGGGAAAAAGACAAAACAAAACAAAACCAAAAAAGAAATTATAAAAGAAAAAAAAAGAAATTACACCAAGCACACCAAATTTTTCAAAGGGTACAAACAGTGATTTGTTTATACTATACGCCAAGTTCCCAGAAAGAAATTACATTTGTACTCCTTCTTTTCTTTTCTTTCCTTCTTTCTTTCTTTCTTTCTTTCTTTCTTTCTTTCTTTGTAGTCACTTTCTTTCCCTTCTGGAATTTTTTTTGAATCCCTTCTATGTTCGTTGATTTCCACTATCTCATTGCATTTCAATACTGTCCTTAAGTAGTAAGTGTTCTGTATTCATTTATTAATCTCGGTTTTCTTGTATATCTGTGAAATTAATCTAAGCACAACCAAGTATTATTTTTGGAACCATATTTTATCAGGTAGTTTTTGAAGCAACCCCATTCCTTTTTTGGGAATGGGAAAGGAAAGGGGGGGGGAGCCATTGTGCTCCTATCATGATTGTGGGAACCAACTGGTTGTCTACTGTGGAAAGAGACCGCAGGGTCTTTGGTGTGTGATGCTACCATGTTCTTGACAGCAAGATCAAAAATCGATGAGGAAGTTCTTCAAGCTCGTGTGCAGACAGTGCAGTGGTACCTCAGGTTAAGTACTTAATTCGTTCTGGAGGTCCGTTCTTAACCTGAAACTGATCTTAACCTGAAGCACCACTTTAGCTAATGGGGCCTCCTGCTGCTGCTGCTGCGCCGCCGGAGCCCGATTTCTGTTCTCATCCTGAAGCAAAGTTCTTAACCTGAGGTACTATTGCTGGGTTAGCGGAGTCTGTAACCTGAAGCGTACGTAACCTGAAGCGTATGTAACCCGAGGCACCACTGTATGCTTTAGGGTCAAAGAGAGAAGAAAAGAGCAAAACAAAATAAAATAAAAATAAAGTAAGAACCATACTTTGAAAGGGTCCCCTGTCACTTAACAACAGAGGTGAGGAATGCTCAGCATTCTGACCCAGTAAAATATCAGCGCTAGGAAGAATGCTGGCTTTGGCTATAGTTTACAGCAGCCCATCCCACACTTCGGAATTAACCCAGCAAGATCCTGGTTGTATTCCTACAGCGGAAAATAGAACCCAGGAGTTGTAGGTCACATCCCCCCCTTCCAGGTACACAAAGATCTCCAGATGAGGACTCTTGTGCTAATCTCTGTCAGTGGCTGACAGCTCTTCTTCTGGCAGACCCTCTTAATTTTCATCCCAGCCTCCAGACCCCCAAGGCACTGCATCTTCCCAAAAGCCCCTTTCAGCTCATCCATGTCTTTCTAGGATCCTTCTTGCACAACTCTGCCAATCAAGGTCCCAGATTCTGTGCCTTCAGCCCTATCTGGGGAGGGTGAGGAGAGAGAGATGATGCCCTGTTTGTACTCTAAGCATCAGAAACCACTGGCAAACTTAACACAAGGCTCCTTCAAGGCTCTTGTCAGGCCAAGCTGTTATCAGGCCTGTCATTTCCTGGAGAGCATCACATTTTAGCCCCAACTTATTCTTCTCTAAATAGCTTCTGTACACACCCAAATAACTGCCTGGAGCCACACAAAGGGGGGAAGAGGGGGGAAGAAGAAGAGGACTGCCTGTCTCTGTGTGTGTTTACAAACCACCCAATATCCACAGCAGGGCTCAGCTACCAACAGATGCCTAAATGGTGAAAGAAGGGAGATGTGTGCAGAGATACAGAACCTGACAAGCCAGATTTAAAGGGGATAGGCGATATCTGAGCCTCTGCATCTGCAGGGGACAGAAGCAACAATGTGAAGGAAGAAGCTGTGACTGCCCCCATCAGGCTGCCCTCCCGTGCAACGTAAACAAAATCACCCTCCTGCACTCTGTAATGTAACCATTGTGCCCTACTTCCTGGCATTCACATAGACACTTGTGCGCTTCACTTGCAAAGCATTCGTGGAGTTTTGCAAATCTGTTGTGCCTTTAGAGTACAGTGGTACCTCAGGTTAAGTACCGTATTTTTTGCCCTATAAGACTCTTTTTCCTCCTAAAAAGTAAGGGGAAATGTGTGCGCGTCTTATGGAGTGAATGCAGGCTGCGCAGCAGAAGCCAGAACAGCAAGAGGGATTGCTGCTTTCACTGCGCGGCAATCCCTCTTGCTGTTCTGGCTTCTGAGATTCAGAATATTTTTTTTCTTGTTTTCCTCCTCCAAAAACTGGCCTGGTGCGTCTTATAGAGCGAAAAATGAGGTGCTTGATTCGTTCCGGAGGTCCTTACTTAACCTGAAAGTGTTCTTAACCTGAAGCACCACTTTAGCTAATGGGGCCTCCTGCTGCCGCCGCACGGCTGGAGCACGATTTCTGTTCTCATCCTGAAGCAAAGTTCTTAACCTGCAGCACTATTTCTGGGTTAGTGGAGTCTGTAACCTGAAGCGTATGTAACCTGAAGCATACGTGACCCGAGGTACCACTGTGTTTGGGTTTGTTTTCTAAATGCACAATACACTCCCTTGTCTAACCCAGGTTGTTTCCTCCTAGCTTAGCAAGGTGCGCCAACTCCTCCCCATACTACAAGAGGCAGCGGGGCACAGTGAGACAGCCAACTAGAGACAGCCTTTGAGTGCCCTCCGAAACCAGGCACAGGTCAGGAGCAATGGTAGGAAATGTTCGATGATTAACCTCACAAGAGTCCTGATGGATCAGGCAAGAGGCCTGTTTTGTCCAGAATTCTGTTCCCACAGTGGCTAACCAGAGGCTTCTTATGGGAAGAAAACAAGAAGGAAGCCCCAAGCAGAAGTCATTGCTCACTGTTGTTTGTCAGCTACTGATATTCAGAGGAAATCCCTAGTTACTGTGCCTAACAGAATAGTTACAGATAGGTAGCCGTGTTGGTCTGCCATATTCAAAATAAAAAAATTCCTTCCAGTAGCACCTTAAAGACCAACTAAGTTAGTTCTTGGTATGAGCTTTCGTGTGCATGCACACTTCTTCAGATACACTGAAACAGAAATAGAAGGATCTGGCAACTTCTGTTTCAGTGTATCTGAAGAAGTGTGCATGCACACGAAAGCTCATACCAAGAACTAACTTAGTTGGTCTTTAAGGTGCTACTGGAAGGAATTATTTTAACAGAATAGTGGTAGCCTTGTCCTCCTCCGTGAAATGAGGGTGAATCTATTTATTTGTTTAAAATCTTTAAATACCACTATTCATTTCTTTAAAAAAAGCAGATTGAAACAAATATACATATAGAGAATTTTTTAAAAAAAATGAAAACTTAAAATTAGAGATCAACTAACCATTTCGGAGGGAGGGACGTGGGTGGCGCTGTGGGTTAAACCACAGAGCCTAGGACTTGCCGATCAGAAGGTCGGCAGTTCGAATCCCTGCGACGGGGTGAGCTCCTGTTGCTCGGTCCCGGCTCCTGCCAACCTAGCAGTTCGAAAGCACGTCAAAGTGCAAGTAGATAAATAGGTACCGCTCCGGCGGGATGGTAAACAGCGTTTCTGTGCACTGCTCTGGTTCGCCAGAAGCGGCTTAGTCATGCTGACCACATGACCCAGAAGCTGTACGCCGGCTCCCTCGGCCTATAGAGCAAGATGAGCTCCGCAACCTGCAAGTCGGCCACAACCGGACCTAATGGTCAGGGGTCCCTTTACCTTTAACCATTGCAGACAGGTATTTTCTTAACTGCCTGCATATGATTGGTGGTTTTCAGTGGATGCTTGAAAATTGAAACAGGAGACGGATTCTGAATCTCTATTGGCAGAGCATTCAGGGGATTACCATCCAGGGTCATATCTCTCACTAGGGCTAGATTCCCCCTCTCAGCTCCAAGCTTCCCCCTCTCAATCTCCACCACTAGACTGATTCATGCAGATCCAGGATGGCGAATAGACTCGTGGACTCATAATCTGCGCTTCCTTCCCCTGCCTCTCTTTTCAGACGGAAAGGAAGATCTCTGCACAACAGAGGTTTCAATTATTTACTCAGAATACATGGTGCAAAAAAATGAATGACTGTATAAATAAAAATCTTAATTGTATCTGCCTCCCTCATCCAACTCATGTACAGTGGTACCTCGGGTTACATACGCTTCAGGTTACATATGCTTCAGGTTACAGACTCCGCTAACCCAGAAATAGTGCTTCAGGTTAAGAACTTTGCTTCAGGATGAGAACAGAAATCGTGCTCCGGCAGTGCGGCGGGAGGAGGAGGCCCCATTAGCTAAAGTGGTGCTTCAGGTTAAGAACAGTTTCAGGTTAAGAACGGACCTCCGGAACAAATTAAGTACTTAACCCAAAGTACCACTGTATATAAAAATGGGAATGAAAACTGTACAAAAGTGCAACCAGCTTATAAAATACAAAAACAGGTTGCTCAGATTCTATCAGACAAGGCCATTAAGATGTTCCTCATAGTATTACTGGGTAGGACAAAACAGCTTAAGTCACATCACAAAAGTGGCACCTGTATATTCACAAACGTATACTGCATAATAAAATGTAAATGCGTAATAAATGCTGGTACTTTCTTGTGGCGGCTGGAAGAATGAGAGGAATGGTCTGAACAAGTGAGGACTGGGGAGCTGAGCAGAGCTCAAGTTCAGGTTCTGCAAAGGAGTTCAGTTCCCCCACCCCCCCAACCCTGTTAAGAGGCATTTGCCTTGAAACAAGCTGGAACTCCTCCGAGCTTTGGGAAGAAACCGCCACATAAAATACTCGCTTTTCAGCTGGATTCCTTTCGACGCTTTGGAACTGCACATGTTAGATCTTTTAAACTAACTATGAAAGCTAGAATTTAAAAAGGAAAGGAAAAAAGCTTTGTTCTTCTGGGACAGAAAAGCAGAGAAGAGGAGAAAGAGAGAGAGAGGAAGGAAGGAAGGAAGGAAGGAAGGAAGGAAGGAAGGAAGGAAGGAAGGAAGGAAGGAAGGTGAATCTTCAGGAGACAGAGCAAAGAATTAACCCAGGGGCTCTGTGGATAGCACAATGTGGCGAATCCCCAATCACATGATCACTAGACCCAATATTTCCTTGTACCCACACCAGGTGACTTTTGAACCAGGCTCTGGGTAATGGGTAAGGGAACCTGTGTCCCTCCAGATGTAGTTCAGCTTCTAAGTCCAATCATTAAAAGTGTAAAGTATTGCACTTGGGCAAAAAAAAATGAGAGGCACAAATACAAGATGGGTGACACCTGGCTTGAGAGCAGTACATGTGAAAAGGATCTAGGAGTCTTGGTTGACCACAAACTTGACATGAGCCAACAGTGTGACGCGTCAGCTAAAAAAGCCAATTCAATTCTGGGCTGCATCAATAGGAGTATAGCATCTAGATCAAGGGAAGTAATAGTGCCACTGTATTCTGCTCTGGTCAGACCTCACCTGGAGTACTGTGTCCAGTTCTGGGCACCACAGTTCAAGAAGGACACTGACAAACTGGAACGTGTCCAGAGGAGGGCAACCAAAATGGTCAAAGGCCTGGAAACGATGCCTTATGAGGAACGGCTAAGGGAGCTGGGCATGTTTAGCCTGGAGAAGAGGAGGTTAAGGGGTGATATGATAGCCATGTTCAAATATACAAAAGGATGTCACATAGAGGAGGGAGAAAGGTTGTTTTCTGCTGCTCCAGAGAAGCGGAGACGGAGCAATGGATCCAAACTACAAGAAAGAAGATTCCACCTAAACATTAGGAAGAACTTCCTGACAGTAAGAGCTGTTCGACAGTGGAATTTGCTGCCAAGGAGTGTGGTGGAGTCTCCTACTTTGGAGGTCTTTAAGCAGAGGCTTGACAACCATATGTCAGGAGTGCTCTGATGGTGTTTCCTGCTTGGCAGGGGGTTGGACTCGATGGCCCTTGTGGTCTCTTCCAACTCTATGATTCTATGATTCTATGATTACTGTCTGTGTTGGCTGTGTTGTCTGGTGTGCATGAGTGATGGGACTCCAATCACATCTGGAGGGTCACACCTTCCACACACTCTCTCTCTTTTAGGTTCTCCATGTGTCGCTAGAAGATTCCTTTTTTAAAAAAAGCCAAAAAGAAGTGACCGGAGTTTCAGCCTTTAAAGCTATGGAATTTTACTTACATATTGAAATCGGATTTCTTTAAAAAGAAAAAAAATATATTTTTGATTACTGTGTGATATATATTGTTATGATGACACAGGCTAAATATTATTAAACATGAAATTGCGGGGGGAGGGATCTCAAAATTTATTATTCTGGAAATTATTATTCCATGCACAGCAGCCAAAGAATTAGAAATATAGCTGGTGTAGTTATGTTAAAACCACTGATAGCTGCTCCTACACAGAGGCCTAGCAACAAAGGTTATAGTGAGGAGGACAGACAGCAATATGGGGCACAGCAAAGCATGCATGCCCACATCTGCTCAACCTGGTGCCATCCAGATGTTTGGGATGACAATTCAAATCAGACCACAACCAGCATAGCACCAGGATGAAGAAGGGCTGTGCCAGAGAATCTGAGTTAAGAAACAATAGCAGCCTCGTCCAAAGCTCTCCTCCCGCAGGGCACTCGTCCATAGGGTAGGGCAGCTTTCACACAGGCATGCCTATCCTGGGTGGGATTCAGAAAAGGAGAGGTGCTTTTTGTGCATACAGACACAGGCACTAACAAACCACACACACATTTACGCTAATGAACTGCCTGGATGGATGTCCTTTCCTAAAGCAGCTTTCACGGCATGCAGGTGAACAAGACCTTGTTTTATCCAAGCCAAAGTAAGCATGGTTTATTCCAAAGCAGGGGCCCTCCTTACGGTTCATGTTTTTAAAAACAGAGCATGCCAAGTTTGCAATCCTGAGTGTTGCTCTGAGCAGTTCTGGGTCCTTTTATCTGTTGATGAATCTCTTATAAATCAATTCACCGGCAGCCGCTAAGCAGCCAGCGAGGAAGCGAGCGAAGGGACGGGACAGAATCTGGAGCAGCCTCTTACAGATGCCATCAGCAGCTGCAGAGCACTTTTAGCTCCACAAGTCTGGGAGACATTCACCACCACCACCACCATCCCCCACCACTCCTCTTTTGTTTCATCAGCCAGGAAGGCCACCAACCTTCAGACCAACCCCTGCACAAAGCCAGTGGTCCATCTACACTGGCCAACTCAGGGTCCCTGCTGTTCCCTCCCTTCCTCGCCCCCCTCCCTGCTTAATCCGGCTCGAGGAGTAGGGGTTGTTGGAGGGCTTTAAAAGCCTAAATTGCTGAAATTGAGGAAATTCCTGCCCTCGCCTTGCCGGAGCTTCAAACAAGCCATTTATAACCAGCCGTAAACTGTTTGCAGCTGGGACACTATACAAGCCATTTGTCTCAGCAGCAGCATTCCTGGTGGCAGAGGGCTTGTCCCATACCTCTTACACACCATAATATACACACATCCCACAGAGTGCTCACATATCCTACACTGATCATAGAGCCACATGCCTCTCCCGCCAACATGATGCCCATCATGGTCACCGCACTTGCTTACTTGTACACATACAGGCCATACCAATGCACTTTCAAGGCATCACATGCTTATGTAAACAAACATTGTGCTCATCACACACTTGCAATTTTGTCTATAACACTCAAATACGCTGCGCATGCACATATCCTGCCACATTTCCACACGCACCTCACACTTAACCTAAAACCTAAATAACTCTAAGCTTCTTGTGAGCGTTTGCATCCAGGACTACTAGAGTCTTGGCTTGCTTCTTTCGTTTTGCAATGAAAGCAGAGATTCTCAAGCTGCTGAATTCCTCGCCCACTAGAAATGTCTGTGCTTGCGCCCAGAATTGTGGAGAATATTCAAGGCCCTGTGTCTACTTTTCTAGCAATGTTTACGGTCTCTAAAATGAATATGGTGTCTAGCAGTGTACTAGTCTAATTCAATAGCCAGTGAGCACATGGTCCAGACCTCTCACACAAGATCAGTTTGGTGGATGAGCCTTCTTATTATCCATCTCTACCACTACTTGCCAGAAAGAAAAGAAAAAAATCAGGGCAGGACTCCGGGTAGATGTGACAAGGCCAGGTTCTAACCTCTGCTCAGCCACAAAGTTTGCTGAGTGGTTCTGAGCCTGCCATGCTCTTTGTTCAGACTAACCTACAACTCAAGTGCTATTGCGGAGAGAAACAACACTTGCTATGAAACTCTAGTAAAGTTATATATGTATGAAAAATAACACCATTTTCTGCTGTTGTGAGGGCCTTTATCCCTAATGCCAGACTAGAGTTTCATTCACCAGTATTACATAACTTTTATGTCATCTAGAGATTCAGATTTCATAGGGAGTTATAAGCTGGCTAAGGCTGGATGGCATGTCATTGGTGGCACTGCGACTGTGTATTCACTCAGGAGAGGCCACTCCATAGATACAGAAGCTCACATGTCCTCCTATGTCATATTTCCATAACGGTTGCGCAACCAAGGCCTAGTTTTCCAAGCAACCATTGTGGGTAGCCACGTATCACTGTAAGTGCTGAGACATGAGTAAGACTTGCAAGAAAGTTCAACGAAGTTACTGGTCCACGATTTTATTTTTACCAATTTGTCTGACACACAGACCTTTTGTTAGGTATCTGCGGCACATCAAGGCAAACCGCCCTGAGATCTTATGATGAAGGGTGGTATAGAAATCTAGTAAATAAAATAAAAAATCAACGCAGAACAGGATTGGAAAACCTGTGGCTGGACTACAATTTTTGATCATTGGCCATGCTGGCTAGAGTTGACAGGTGCTGAAGTCCAGTAACATCTGGATGGTCACATGTACTGTATGTATCAGGCCTGGGGAACCTGTGGTCCCCAGATGTTCCTGAACTACAACTCTTACGAGTCCCAGTCAGCATAGCCAATGGGTCAAGGGATGATGGGAGTATGCATGTAGAGTCCAACTGTGGCTTCCAACACTAACAGAATCAGTTGCCCCTTTCTTCTGGATAGACACTTTTTTTGTGCCAGATGGTGGAGGATCACTGATGCCGAGGCAGATAAACCATAAAGCAGAGATGTGTCACCACAAAAATCAAGCAAAGTTAAAAACTTGATGCAGAGGGGATGCCTCAACCCTCTCTCAGTTTTGCAGCTACTTCCGCAATAAGGAGGAAAGTGCTGATTGACACGAGCATACAACAATAAATGGTCTCTTCCCCTGCATCCCCTGTACCCAAATAATAAAAGATGGCATGGTGCCACTCAAAAAGTCAAACATCAGCAAAGTCTTTCCCTTTTTTCTGGGCTTCTGCTGGCTATTAGGATGACTCTTAGGGTGCTCCTGTGATGAGGGCTTGTTATGTCCCCCTCTGTACGATAACACTTTATCTGATCTCTTAATTGTGTTGAGATGTTTTCGTTGTACGCTCCTCTGTATTGTGCCCTATCCTGGGATCAGGGGATGATGGGCATCTGAAAAGCACTACTAACAAATAAGCCAACAAAACAAACAAACTGGCCCATCTTTGCCTTTCCTGCATTACCACCAGGTATGTATCCTCCTCACTCTTTCCTTTGTCAGCTCCTGACCCTTCCTGCCCTCCAAAAAGTACACTTCTTAGCCCTCCAGAAAGAAAGAAAGAGGGAGGGAGAGACCAGATCAGTTCCAGAGCCCCAAAAAGTTCCTGGCACTCCATGGGTACTAAGCACTTATTTAAGCAGCAGTAGTCACTGGAACTGCAAGCCATCTGCTAAGTGAAAAATGAACCCCTGTGAGCTGTTATAACCTGTAAAGAGTTATATCTGTAAAGAGAGTGGTGCCAGTATATTTGTCAAGCCTATCTTGAAACTATAGCCTATAGTCCAGAATCCCAAATTCTAGATGGCATGGGTTACTTGACGGTGATGAAAAGGCACTCTGGCCTTGCCCAGGGAAACTTCTCCCTTTATCATTTAAGATGTTTCTGAGTTGAACCTTGATCTTAAAATCAGGTCCCTGACTGAGCCCTGACTCGAATTCAGCATCAGAATCCTCCCTCTGTAATAAAATCCCTCTGTTTCCTTGGAATGGCCATTGCTGAGTTTTCATTAAACAGCACAGTAACAAGAATTTCTTAGTTCCTCACACAAAGAAGGGTGCTGCTTCTGGTTGTGCCTCTGCAACCTTCTGCAAGCGCTCGGGGTGGGAGAAGGAATCCTCCCACAGTTCAATTATAGACCTAGGCAGGAAGCGACGCGTTTTGATTTCCAGGCGCCGGCGAAAGAGTTAAAGTGCCACATTTCTTGAGAGCGCTTTGGCAGCCGGGCTGGGGTGGGGCCGCTCCAAACGAAACCGCTTTGAAAGCGAGCTCCCCTCGGGTAAGGAGGGGGGCGGGCGGGAGAAAGGGGAGCGGAGCTTAACCCTGCCTCCTCCCCAGGTGCCCCCAAAGGTGATGGGGAGATGTCTTTGCACCACACCGTGTGTGTGTGTGTGTGTGTGTGCGCGCGTAAAAATATCAAAGGATTGTTCTTCTGCAAGTTGTAAACACTGGTGGTGGGTGCCAAAAAGCGGGGAAGGGAGGGAGGGAGGGAGGGAAGCGATTTGGCAGCTGCTCAAAGAGAAAAGGGACCCGCTGGGGACACCCTTGGGTGTTTGACAGATCTCGCAAACACAACACCCCCAAGCCTCCGCTTCTAATTCCAGATTTCCAGATTCCAATAGTGTCTACAGTCTAGTGTGTGTACCAAAATAAGGACGCAACATTGCCTAACTAAAGGATTCTATTTGCACGGCGTGGTAGACTACAGCCAAATCCCCCCCCCTTTTTTTTTTACTTTAAATCGAGAAAAGATAACAAAAGTAAAAAAATTAAACCCCTGCTGCCAGGCTTTGTGAAGGATGAACGCCCTCCCCCCCGCCTCGCCTTCTAGGCATCGTCTCCCAAAAGAAAGTCTTCCTTCCTTTCTGCCGTTCCTCATTTACTCCACATCCCCTCCACCCACACCCAGGTCGCCAAGAAACTTCAAAGTTCCCCCCTCATCTGGTGTTCATAATGCGCGTTTCCACATCAAGACAAAAGAGCCACGAACGAGAGGGACCCCCCGTTTCCATGTAACCGAGACACAGTAGATCGCTGCCCAGATTACAGAAGGAGGGGGTTGCAAACGTCCCAGAGTTTAAGTCACGCAGCTCCCCTCTTTTTTTTTGCAGAGGAAGGGGGGGAGACCCATAAAATTTCGGATCCCGACCCGCTCTCTGCTCCCTCCCCCCCTCCCCACGCCTCTTTCGCGGCGCAAGAGTTCCGAAGCAGGAAAAGAAAAAGTTGGAAAATTGGAACGCGAAGCAACCAATCAGCTCCGACGGCACGCCGAACAGCGCCCTCTAGGAAGATGCCCCCCGGATCCACTCGCGCCCAACGCCCACGCGCGGTTATTAAAAAGAAACAAAACAAAAAAGCCCTGCCCCCAACCCATGTCAACACTCGCTGGACGCGGAACCCAATTCATTCTTTTGCATGCGCGTGGCACCCCAGGGACGCACCCTCCCCAAAGGAGCCACCCTTGACCAAAACAAAACCCCAAACACCAGCACGAGCTCGGATCACCTACATTGCAAGCTGGCCGGCTGGGGCCACCCGAAGGGATCCAAGCCCACGAAACACGGGCTTGACTTCCGCAGCATGCACGGGCTCCGGTTGGTAACATCGTAGAGTTGCCGCGGGGTGACGGCGAACGCCTCCATGCAGTCGTACATCTCCGGAAACAATCCGTCTGGCGTGGAAGCGGGCGGCGGATCAGGCAAGGAATGGTGGTGGGGGTGAGGATGATGATGATAATGGTGCGTTTGTGATTATGATGATCCTGGAAGAGTTGGAGATGTTCCGCGCCTCCCACAGCAGACGCGCAGGGGGCTTGGCTTGGCTGCGCCCCCACATGCAAAGCTTCTCGGCTGCACGCGCGCAGGGCGCACGCCGCGAGCGAAGCTGGTCGCCGGGGAGCGCAGGCGCTGCGATCGGTTTCGCTGCCTTGCTTAAAAGGCTATTACCTTGGGGGCGAAAGCGGCTAAGGACTTCCAAGCTCGTGGGTGTGGCTTGGAGCCGAAAAGGGGTGGGCCGTGTGGGAGGGACACACACGCATACACACAAAATCTGACTACAGTATACGCAGCAGCCACACGGACGCAACAACGCTCGGAGGAAGACCTAGGAAACGCGCGCAAACACGGATTCGGCAGGCGCGCAAGAAGGAAATAATAAGGGTCACAGTCCATTTGCACCGTATTCTTCGTTCTTTTCCAAGCCGCACTCGCGATGACAGGAAGAAAGGGGGGGGAGAGAGAACAACTGCCTAAAGCTCTCAAAAGTTTCGCAAAAGGGCAAGCTGATTATTCATATTTACTGGGAAGTCTGTTCTCCTGAGAAATGCGCAGCTTCTGCCTAAAGCGTGTGGTTCACACAATCACTGCTCTTGCAAAACTACACATCCATATCCACCATCCCTGATATTACTGGTTGAATTCCTCATTTATATAAGCCAACACTGAAAAGAGAGGTCGTAGGTGTGGACCTCCATTATCGTTTTTGCCACTTTTAAAGACTATGGCAAGGTCCTCAAGAGGTGTATTACGAAAACGGCTAATGCAACTGAAGTGAGCTGGTGTCAACACAGGATGTGTTCTCACAAGGTCTCCTGACCAATTGCAGGTAACTCGGTTCTGGCCCCCCACTACATAAAGCCTACCCACCTAAGAGAAATCCTGACTACGCCCATGCAAGGTCTCTTAATATTAATTAGATTCCCCCATCACATCAATTCCTCCATAGTCAAGTTAAAGAATGGAAAGTGTTTATTTTATTTATTAAATGTGTCAGTCGCTTTGCCCAGGGCAACCCAAAGTGACTTGCAACCAAACAAAGAGACAATAAACCCCACAGAGATACATTAAAATCAAGAGGAAATACATTTAAAACATCCCTTTCCCACTTCTAAAGGGCCACGGATAGTCAAAGGCCTGGTTTTGCCTGGTGCCTCAAGATATACAATGATGGCACCAGGCGAGCTTCCCAAGAAGAGCGTTCCACCAACAGGGAGCCACCACCAAAAAGGCCCGTTCTCATGTAGCTACCCTCTGGACTTCTAGTGGAGGGGGCACCCAAAGAAGGGTCTCACATGATGAGCACAGGTGTTCTGTTCCCTACCTGCTCTGCCTCATGTCTATATATATGGGTGGAATGGGCATCGGGTTTGGAATTACCGTATTTTTTGCTCTATAAGACTCACTTTTTCCCTCATAAAAAGTAAGGGGAAATGTGTGTGCGTCTTATGGAGCGAATGCAGGCTGCGCAGCTATCCCAGAAGCCAGAACAGCAAGAGGGATTGTTGCTTTCGCTGCGCAGCGATCCCTCTTTTTGTTCTGGCTTCTGAGATTCAGAATCTTTTTTTCCCTTGTTTTCCTCCTCCAAAAACTAGGTGTGTCTTGTGGTCTGGTGCGTCTTATAGAGCGAAAAATACAGTACATCATCAAGCAATGGTTGATATTCAATGACAAGAGGTGAGATATCAAGAATCCACCCAGGCATGCATTTTGTGTGTGTACAATTCAGGATAGTTAAAGAGCTGCTGGTTCATATCTCAGGTAAGTAAGCTAAGGTTTGCACAGTGTTTCCGCATGGGCATGAAGCCCCTTCACACAAGCCACAATTAAATCAGAAAGGCTCTAATTAACCATAGATTTCCATTCCTCTGAACTAGGAAAATATGGTTAGTAGCTGCAAACAAGCTATGTTATAAACCAATGGAGCTGGTTGCCCATTTTGGAACCAGTCATGATGTTAAACTAACTTTAAACTGTGTTTTAATTTCCCGGCTTATCCTGAAGCTAGTAATCATAGTTTTCTGGTTCAGACAACAGGGGAAACTGCAAATAATTAGAGACTTCTTGGTTTAACTGTGGCCCGCATGTGTAGGCAAAAGGCTCACGCATACTATAGCCTAAGAAGGCAGGATCACCCAAACATGGCCACAAAGTGATAGGAGGATGCATGATGTAAACACCCATTTATTTTTAGCAATGATTTTAAATCTGTATCAGTGAGTACAAAATCAGTACATGGTGGTTAATCTGAATTTAATTAAGGAAACTAGAAAGTTCATAGAGTAAATATCTGGGACCTGGGCATATATATTCATGCTGCAGAACAAAGTCAAACCTTGGTTGTCAAACGCAACCCGTTCTGGAAGCCCGTTCAGCTTCCGAAAACGTTCAACAACCGAGGTGCGGATTCTGATTGGTTGCAAGAGCTTCTTGCACTCAAGCGTAAGCTGTGTTAGACGTTTGGCTTCCGAAAAACATTCAAAAACTGGAGCACTTTCTTCCGGGTTTTCAGTGTTTGGGAGCCGAAATTTTTGTCAACGGAGCCGCTCGAGAAACGAGGTTTGACTGTACAAACTTTCTCTTTCAGTGCTCAGTTCTATGGTCTCTCACTTTTTCTCTTTCTCCCACACACTTTCAGACCTTGATTTCAGCAACTTTGTAGTGGTGCAGTAAATCTGGGTAGAGCTGTGAGCTGGGCACATGGTGAGCAAAGCAATTGCACAACTGCTTTAAACACAACGTAAAAACCCACCCCAGATCTGCTCAGTCCAGGAGAGTGGCCTGCTACTAGTTTGGGTATCTCAAGGATGCAGGAGTTGGATGTGCAGAAATCAGCAGGTAAAACGCGTTCACAGCATGGAAATAAACATTATCACCTGTTAATTCCTGCAGATCAAACTACTGCTGTTCAAAAGCTGGCAACCTAACTGGCAACCTGGGGGTTGCTCTTACTTGTCACAGGTGGCAAATCTGGCTTCAAACAAAATATCCTGCTGTCTTTGTAAAGTTAGAGGAGTATTCTTGAGCCAAATTTTATTGCAGGGATGAGGAAAAACCAGCCCACAGTGCCTCTGGATCCAGGCTACAGCCTCTCCTCCTCAACTCTGCCCCCTCCACAGCAATAAAGTCTTTTTGGGGGGGAGTTCCCATTGGTGCCAATGGAAACTTCCCCCTGCCAAAAAAAAGCCAAATTGCCATGTGTGGAGAAGGAGAGATTGGGGGGGGGGGGTCGTCACAGATAGGATGGCAAGGGTTAACATTCTACTCCCCACACAATGTGACCCCCTCCAAATCGTACATGGTAATTAGGCTTAGAGAAAAAGCTTCCATTGACATGGCAGTTCTTGACCATAGAAGCCTTTCTCCAGGCTAAATGAAACAAATCAACTGAATAATAGTTTTATACTAGGACCAGAGGCATACCTAGGGACCCTTGCACCTTTGGCAAGGAGCTGTATTGGCACCCACCACCATGTCCAAGAGCTTAAAAAAAAGAAAAATCTGGAACTCTGGAGCTTTCCCCCACAAAAACCTGTTTTTTAAAGCTAAAGTGCAACAAATGGCAATCCGGGTTTTCTGCGGATTGCTGTTTGCTCCGATTCAGCTTTAAAGAGTGTGTGGACATGGACCTTTAAAGCACAGACCATGCCTAGAAAATGTAGACAAGCCCTTTGTTTGAATAGCTTTCAGTCTTGCTGAAATAAGGTCCAGGCAAGTTGCAAAAGCTCGCACAGGAAGCAGTGATGGCCACCAACTTAAAAAGGTAAAGGGACCCCTGACCATTAGGTCTAGTCATGACCGACTCTGGGGTTGCGGTGCTCATCTCGCTTTATTGGCCGAGGGAACCGGCGTACAGCTTCCGGGTCACGTGGCCAGCATGACTAAGCCGCTTCTGGCGAACCAGAGCAGCACCCGGAAACGCCATTTACCTTCCCGCCGGAGTGGTATCTATTTATCTACTTGCACTTTGACGTGCTTTCAGACTGCTAGGTTGGCAGGAGCTGGGACCGAGCAACGGCAGCTCACCCCGTCACGGGGATTCGAACTGCCGACCTTCTGATCGGCAAGTCCTAGGCTCTGTGGTTTAACCCACAGCGCCACCCGTGTCCCTGCCACCAACTTAGATGGCTTTAAAAGAGGATTGGACAAATTCATGTATGAGAGGAATACCAGTTGCTGGAAACCACAGGAGGGGAGAGAGCTCTTGTGCTGAAATCCACTTGCGGGTTTTCCACAGGCAAATGTTCAGCCACTGTGGGAACTGGATGCTGGAGAAGATGGGCCACTGACCAATTAGCATTGACCAAAAAGCAGGAGTAAAAACTAAAATTCAGTTTTAAATATATTCTGAGAGTCTTCTACTCTCTGTCTCACATGGACGTTGATAGGTTTATCATATAAACAAGCACAAGAAACCAACACCTTTTCAAAGCGTGCCTCTCTCACAAGTGTTGGCTTAAATTCTTTCTCTCTCACACACACACCCAAGCTGCATACCTTCATCTTAATGCCCCCTGAACCTCCAAACCACAACTGCGGCCATCAGAGGATGCATCCCTGACCATCTGCTTTGCAAGCAAATTGCTCTCCCAGCCCAAAATCCAGGGTTCTGCCAAATCAGTGACAGGGATGAGTAATGCAGAACATTATTCTGAGAAACCACGGTAATCCCACATCCCTGATGGACAGACTGGCTACCCGTGGGACCGGGTCAGAGTCGACAGGCCTAAGCCACCTATCACATTTTGTTGGGTGGGGGAACTGATCCTGTTCCCAGTGCCCTCAAAGCAGAGTAAGAACAGCGCAAGAAAAGGGTCCCGCAAAGCCCCACCTGTTGACTCTGCTCCACAAAAGCTTGTGCCATCATAGGACGTGTTCATCTTTAAGATGCTACATGCCTCCTTGTCATTTTTGCCGGTCACGTTTCCTCTTTGGAAGGAGCCGTCTGTTGAGTGTCCTCGATCCAATCCAACCATGAAGCCTTTTAATAGAATTATTAACCACACGAGTTGGAAGGGACCATGAGGGTCATCTAAGTCCAACCCCCTGCAGTGCCAGAATCTTTTGCCTGATATGGGGCTCAAACCCACAACCTTGAGATTAAAAGTCTCATGCTCTACTGACTGAGCTATGATTTTGCACAAGTAGCGAGCCATACCACATGTGTTTGGCAAGGCAGCTCATCTCCGACAATGGGTCTAGACTAAGTGTGGGGGACCTCAACCCTGGGGACCAAAGGCAGCCCCTCAGCCCTATCTGACACCCCCTGGAACTTTCCCCAGGCCCCCTCATTGGCCACACCCTTCACTGGCTTTGCTTTTCACCCTCTTCAGGGTGTTTTTGCTCTGATGAAGCTACTTCCTTGCCTGGATGGAGAATAAGGTAAAGGTAAAGGGACCCCTGACCATTCGGTCCAGTCATGACCGACTCTGGGGTTGCGGAGCTCATCTCGCTTTATTGGCCGAGGGAGCCGGCGTACATGTGGCCAGCATGACTAAGCCGCTTCTGGCAAACCAGAGCAGCGCACGGAAACGCCGTTTACCTTCCCGCCGGAGCGGTACCTATTTATCTACTTGCACTTTGATGTGCTTTCGAACTGCTAGGTTGGCAGGAGCAGGGACCGAGCAACGGGAGCTCACCCCGTCGCGGGGATTCGAACCGTCCTTCTGATCGGCAAGTTCTAGGCTCTGTGGTTTAACCCACAGCGCCACCCACGTCCTGTGGATGGAGGATAGAGAAAGGCATTGAGAGTGTGCAGAAACTAGCTCAATGTACAAATGAAAATTTTACATTTATGGGTTTGCCCACCACTGGCATGTGGAAGGCTGCCCCCAAGAGAATGCTTCCCTCAGGCCAGAGCAAGTCCCCTCTCCCCAATCTATTTTTTATTTCTTTCAAGGAACAGGAACGTGGGTGTCTTCTGTCTTAGTCAGTCATTAGGACTTATGTGGAACCCCCCCCCCCCCGGAGCAGAATCCGCTTTTTATCCGGCAGCTGCGTTCATGGCAGTGCCAGAGACCATGGCTCATAACATGCTCTGATAACAGCCAGCCTGCACAGCCAGAATGTCAGTGGCTTCCCTTTGGAAATCCATCTCACCTCCTTCCAGAGAGGAACAGCTAGCAAAAGTATGGGACACTGCACTGTCAAAACACCTGACTCACAAACGGAGAGTCCTTACGAGCTCATCAAAAACAGAGCACTTTTGTTCAATACGGTGTTAAGATTTTCTCCTATGTTAGCTTGACTGCACAGCCCACTAAACCCCCTGCTCTACAGATAAATACCAGTATGTGAAGAAGCTTTACTGAAAACCAGATTGACTCAACTTTTCAGACCCCCCCAAGTGTCCCTATTTTCCAGGGAAAGTCCCGGATTTACAGAAGCTGTTACGGTTTCTGATTTGATCCTGGAATGTCCTGCTTTTCCTTAAAGGTAAAGGTAAAGGACCCCCAACAGTTAAGTCCAGTTGCGAACGACTCTGGGGTTGCGGCGCTCATCTTGCTTAGGACATCCCTATTTTCATTAGAGCAATGTTGGAGGGCTTGGAGTTATGCAACCCCCAAGCTAAGGAGATAACTACATAAGGCATCTTATGTATCTTTGCGAGACATCTGAAGGCAGCCCTGTATAGGGAAGTTTTTAAAACAAGTTTTTTAAAGTTTAGGTTTTTGGTATGTTGGAAGCCACCTAGAGTGGCTGGGGCACCCCAGTCAGATGGGCAGGGTAGAAATAATAAAGTTGTTGTTGTTGTTGTTGTTGTTGTTGTGATGTCCCTATTTTCATCTGAGAAATGTTGGAGGGTATGCCTTTTTCTTCTTAATACAATAGTTGCGGCATTGCACTTGCAATAGTCTCCCCATTTCTCCCTCCCCTCATTTTATTTTTGTTTGTTACACTCTCATTTCTCCCTGCATTTTGTACCTGCTTGTGCCAATAACATTCTGTATGAAAAATGGCATTATTATTATTATTATTATTGCCGGCCAGCCTTTCAATAGAACAATAACAGGTGAAGTTATGCCAACTTCTTCTTCACTCAATGGCTGAGATGCTCCAAAAATGACATGGTGGTAAAATAATAATGATGATGATGATGATGATCAATGACATGGTGGTGCCTGGCTTCTCCCCAACAGATGGGATGTTTTTTTCTCTCCCTCTCTCTTTCGCACACCGCACAAAACGCGCTTTTAAAAAACCCCTCCTCTCTGCCCCGTCCCCAGCTTCCACTAAGCGAGCCAACACAAACACACTTGCTAGCTGAGTTGGACATGGCCTACTTTTTGCCCCCCCTTTTTTTTCTAGCCCTGGCTCAGCTATCTCCATCTCTCTCTATCCCCCACCGCCACTGGCCCTCCGCCCCACCAGCAGCTGAGCCAAACTTAATTCCTGCCCCCCTCACCTGCTGGGGGCAAAAAGCAACATTAGCTTTCCTTGCTGGTTAAACCAGGCTTCCCCCTCGCAAGCTAGGCTCCCTCTCCACTGGTTGGGCTAGGCTCCTTGCCAGTAGCTGGCCAGGCCAGGCCAGGCTGTTCCACCCCGCTCTTCTCCATTCCCCCACCCCCTGAAGCCTCTCCCTTTCCTTCCAGCGCGAAGGCCGAGCGAGCGTCAAGCGAGCCAGCGGCATGAACTCTGCAAGAACCCCCTTTGGGTGCAGTAACCTCCGCATGACCCAGCTCCATGGCAGGCCTTCCCTCCGCTGCCTGCAGCACAGCAGCCAAACCAGGCCCTTGCTCCCTCTCCTTCCTTCTGCTCAGTTTTTCCACAGCCTCCCGGTGCCCCACAGTTTCCAGAAAAGAAAAGAAAAAAGCCTTGCAAACAGCAACCACCCTAGCCCCACAGACCCCCATCTCCCCATCACTAGGGGGGCAACTGGTCGCTTCTGAACCAGTATTTTGGATGCTGCTTTTTAACCCTAACTGAAAAACTGGATTTTTTGTTTTCTTTTGTTTTAAAACTTTGCCGAATCAGCAAACAGCTTCTGATCTGCATGTGCTTAAATGTATTAAGTGGCCAGAGAATTCTTCCATAAGCAGATTTTATCCTCCCCCCCCCCGTCCCCATCCCGCCACCACTGCCACCCACCCCCTTGATGATCTGTGCCAGTTTGTGGGGGTGGCAACAGACAGAAGATTTCCAGAGCTCGGAGGGTTGGGAGGAGGAATCAATGCAGCCCCACAAGAACCTCAAAGCAAAAGTTCTGGCAGAATGGAAAGGCAGATTTAACTCGCAAACCACACGGTGCCACAAGTGAAAGAATCCCTTGGATTTGCCCAAGGATGGGCACCCATAAAACAGTGGTCTAGCCCCTTACCCTGCCAGGCGCAGATCGAGTGGAGGCTTGGGGGGCAGGGAGAGAGAAAGAAAGTCTTACTCCTTGTTTCTTACCCCATAGGATTTCTGTAACTAACTTCTAGGCTTGTGATAAATCCATCACCCTAAACCACAGTCTCCTCTCTTTTCAAGCAGCCCTACAGTTCAATTCCCTCTCCCTCCCCTCACCAAGGCTGCAAGTCAGCATTCACAAGTGCTCGTTGTTGTTTTTTAATCCTGGATTAAATAATCCATTCCTTTTCTGATCCTGTGCTTCCAGTGCCTATACTAGATTTAAAAACAAAAACCTACCATCTACAGCCACCCTTATGGTGGTAGCTTATGGTTAAAGGGTGCAAACTGGTACTAACTAATCACTTTCTGAACGCAAACACAGATAGCTTCTGCCTTATATAGGTGGGGGCTGCTTCTTGTCCCCCCCTTGCTGCTCTTCCCGAAAACTCCCCAAGCCTGTACAGATACATGACTCTACCCTGCAGCTGCTCCCCCCTTTCCCCCCTGCCTTGTGGCTTTCCTTTGCCTGACTGGGACTCTGGCCACAAGGGATTCTTTCCTGTATCCCTCTAGCTTGCACTGGCGGGATCTGAAAGGTCCCAATTAGCCTGACCCGCCTGCCTGCTAATTCAAACCAGAAGCATCTCTGCACGGGCTCTGGCTCTGGGGCTGTGCTGCGCAGGAGCAGCATGTGCGCAGACATTCCCTCACTTGCTCCCCCCCCCATTGTCCCCACACAGCCAGGCAGCCCTGCTGCGAACATGAGGGGGGCAGAGAAGAGTGTGTCGGAGGGGGGGAGCATTTTTCTCTTCTTCCCAACGTACACGGTCCTCATCAGCGTCCTTGCTCGTTTTTTCAGAGACAAGTCTCTGTTCTTTCAAAATTTGCCTGCAAGTCCGAGCCCATCCAGAAGACCAAATCTTCCCTGGCATTGCTTGGTCTTCAGAATAAGCCTCTTGCCATGTTCAATCTCTTGCATGGGTGTAGCCAGAATTTACTGTATTTTTCGCTCTATAACACGCACCCAACCATAACACGCACATAGTTTTTAGAGGAGGAAATCTGTAGGCATGCCACCCGTAAGCATTCCCTCCATAACACGCACAGACATTTCCCCTTACTTTTTAGGAGGAAAAAAGTGAGTGTTATGGTGCAAAAAATACGGTAGGTTGGGTCGAGGGAGAGACACCCACCTGTCACTATCCTCTGTCTAGCAGATTCAGAACAAAATGTCTCAACAACAGTTGTTTAAAATTACTTTCTTTTGACCCCAAGTGCTCAGAAAAATAACTGTCAAAATCTTCCTACAATTTCTACTTTTAGTTAAGCGTTTTGTATTTATTTGATTTTGGGGCCCCTGCCCCCCCCGGCTACACCCATGGCCTCTTGCCCAGCACTGCTCCAACTCTGCATCACAGAACAGAAAAAGAAGCAACATCTTTTCCGTGAAAGTGGAGGGGTGTGCAAACTTTCCAACTGCACAAGAACCACCCGTCAGCCGGAACAGAAAAGTCAATTATTATCAGCTATAGAGAAAGTGGTGGATGGGAAGGAGAGGTTGATGGTAAATACGAGCAGTGACGTCATCTCAAAAATTTCAGCGCTTCAACACATACGGATGCGTGAACCACCAAGGAGCTTAACGACAATCTTGTCCCAATGACCCAGGAACCTGAGATTACACCCCTAGCTTCCAGGAAAATACCTGTGTTATGTCTGGAGCAGTAAAAAGTGTGGGAGCATCTGATAAATTAGTTTGGCTATTGTGGCAATAGCCTGTGATACGCAAGAGCTGTCTTAAACAGAGTCAAGTCAGTGGTCCATTGGGTCCAGTGTTGTCCACTCAGGTAAGTGGCTTTCCCTATCCTTGGGCAGAGAGGTCCTTCCTGGACTCCAAGTGGCCCTATTAACTGAGATCCTTTAACTCAGAGGTTAAAGTGTTGTTGTTAAAGTGCTGTCACTCCAAGTGTTGTTGGTCTCCAGCTGCCATCAGCCTCAGCCAGCATTGCCAATGATCAGGGATGATGGGAGTTGTGGTGCAGCAATATCCGGAGGGCCACAGGCTCCTCTTCTTTGCTTTTACTAGAGATGACTTAGTTCAAACCTAGCACTGTATGTAAACTGGAGTTACTGTCTTTCTATAGCTGCCCTTCATTAGTTCTTTTTCCAGTTATCCAGTTGCTGGTTTCCTTCTGTTTAATTACAGTGGTGCCTCGCAAGACGAAAAGAATCCGTTCTGTGATTCTCTTCGTCTAGCGGTTTTTTCGTCTTGCGAAGCAAGCCCATTGACGGATTAGCGGATTAGCGCTATTAGTGGCTTTTAGCGGCTTATCGGATCAGCTGATAAGCGGCTTAGCGGCTTAGAAAAAGGGGGGGAGAAGGAAAAAAAACCCGCAGGAACTCGCAAGACATTTTTGTCTTGCGAAGCAAGCCCATAGGAGATTCGTTTTGCGAAGCACCTCCAAAACGGAAAACTCTTTCGTCTAGCGAGTTTTCCGTCTTGCGAGGCATTCGTCTTGCAGGGCACCACTGTATTCAGTTTGAGCCTGATCACAGCAGGCTTCAACCCACCCCTGCAGGCCCCCAGTGCCAAGGCAGGACAGATTAGTATCGAATTTGTACCTAACTACTGACGTTTGACAGCCAGGAGAATCCACCTGGCTGGCACAGTACTGCCCTCCTTCTTTCGTTCCCTCCCTCCCTCCCTCCTTCCTTCCTTCCTTCCTTGAGAATTAGACCTTCAAATTTCTTTGGTGTGAACTTTTGACAGTCTCAAAAAACTAAGTGTGTGTGTGTGTGTTTGTATGTGTGTGTGAGAGAGAGAATGGAAGTATAATTTCAGGGTTCCAGAGAAACGACAATTTCTTTTGAAGTTGGTATTTCAAAATTTATTTGCTGAGTCATCCCATCTGACCCACGAAAGCAGCTGAGTCCCCACAAACTGTTTGCTCATTTACAGTCCCACACACTGCAGAGTTCAGCACGCCTAATCCCATTGAAATCAGCAGCCTTGAAATGCAAATAGTTTTTCTTAGGCTTTAGGCTTAGGCTGTTAATGTAAAATCATTGAGCCTATTCGCCTCTCTCCCTTGCCTAGGAACAAATTATGCTTGGGGTTGGTGTGAGAGGTTGGTGTGGAGAGGGGGAGAAGACTGGAAGAAGATCTTCCGATCTTCCAGAACTTCTAGTCCCACCCTAGATCCGGCACATCTCTCTAACGAAAAAGATTGCGCGAACCCCGTTAAGTGACGCCAGGAAGTTCCAGTTGTGGGAACTGATCCTGGGCACGAAACGTCTTCAGTTCCCACCAGAGGAGAGGCTGACGACTGTTTCCTGTTGCAGCAATGTTGACAGCTTCCTCCGCTGGCTGGGGCTGTGTGGCTATGGGTCTGGGCATGGCAAAGTCACTGGCATCGACACCTGGTGGCAGTCGACACACTTGCTGGCTTTAAGGAGCTATTCTCTGGCTTTCTTCTCTGTGTCTGGCGGAGGAAAGCGCACAGGCAAAACCAGGACTGGGGTGGCCCAATTATTTACACTGGACAGCAGCGTTCAGAAAACTTTACATGGGCAAGATGGTGCCCCACAAAAACACGCCATGCTTGCATCACCAGACTGTTTCCAGTCAACTACCCACACCTTGCCCTTTCCAACCCAGCTTGGTGTACCACTCAGGGCTTGTTTACATCTTCTTGTTTGTGTTCACATCTAATTTGCATGGTCCACATGGCATTACCCTCAAACACTAGGACCTTGGGGTCCCTTCCAACTCTACAATTCTACAATTCTACGATTCTATGAACACCAACCTTGATGTTTCCCCCCCTGCAAATTTGGGTTTATGCAACACAGGGACAACCTGATTGGGAGAAATGGGCTGCAGACCACTCCACTCAGGATCACAGAGTGTTTCAGAGCGGGTGGGTCAACCTACTTTCTGCTACTCCCCTTGCCATGCTCACTACTTCCTTAAATTAATACTTTCATTTCTCATAACAACACCCACACGCATCCACATTTCTTTTGGTCTCTCAGATTTGCACAAAACCAGAAAACTAAAAAAAGTGTGCGTGCAAGAATTGACAGTTGTCTGTGTGAATGGCTTTAAAGGAGGATTAGATCACTATGATCACTATGTTCTGCCTCCTCTGTCAGAGACAATACTGAATACTGCTTACTGGGAATCACAAGTGATGAGAGTGCTGTTCTGCTTACAAGCTTCTTGTTGGCAGCTGTAAGAACAAGATGCTTGGCTACATGGGCTTTTGATGTGACCCAGCCACATGCTATTAAGCGTACAGAGCAGGTGCAGAGGCCCCGATCCAAACGGGGACCCTGATGGAGGGTAAGAAGGCTGTTAACCCTTCACCCTCCCACACACGGTTACGGTCCCTGTCCTGTGCCTGTTGTTTGCTTTTGGAAGAACGCTCCCATTGGTGCCAATTAATTTTAATTGGGAAAATGGTGTGGATGTGTTTATGAAGTCTTAAACCTTCTCTTCCAGAACCACGGTCTCAGTTCAAATTGCCCTTCACACAGCTGATATAAGCATTTTTTTAAACAGCAGAAGACCCCATACATATGTCTCCCATGTCGTGCCACACTATGTTTGTCTCTACTAATCTGCTTCCCAAACTTTTTCACCATCACATATATTTCCCCCCCAAAAGATATTTATTAAAGTTTTTAAAATATAACAATGAAAATGAAAAATACAAAATACAAAATACAAAATACAACATAAAAACAGTTAAAAAACAGGTAATTTTCCATAACATATCTTCCTTACGCTTATTTCCCCAGACCTCCTCATACCTCCCTTCTTTGTATTCCACTTCAATTTGTTAGTTCAGCAAATCCTTACCATTAAGCTTTTACCCATTTGTAAACCTTTTTTTCGTATCTCCTAAAGCATTACAGCTGGAAACCCCTTAGTTTCTATCCAACATCCTTCTAGCATTCATTAATTTTACAATATTTCTGTAAATAGTCTTTAAATTTCTTCCAGTCTTCTTTCACCATCTCTTCTCCCTGGTCTCGGATTCTGCCAGTCATTTCTGCCAATTCCATGTAGTCGATCACCTTCATCTGCCATTCTTCCAGAGTGGGTAAAACTTGTGTCTTCCAGTACTTTGCAATGAGTATTCTTGCTGCTGTTGTAGCATACAACACGATCACATATAACCACATGCAGACTCATTTCTGCATCCCTGATCAGGGGGATACAACAGCTCCCCTATGAGGAAAGGTCGCAGCATTTGGGGCTTTTCGGTTTATAGAATCATAGAATTGGGAGGGACCCCGAGGGTCATCTAGTCCAGTGTTTCCCAACCTTGGGTCTCCAGCTGTTTTTTGGACTACAACTCCCATCATCCCTTGCTACCAAGACCAATGGTCAGGGATGATGGGAATTGTAGTCCAACAGCAGCTGGAGACCCAAGGTTGGGAAACACTGATCTAGTCCAACCCCCTGCAATGCAGGAAACTTCTGCCCAACGTGGGGTTCGAACCAACAACCCTGAGATTCAGAGTCTCAGGCTCTATCAAATGTTCTCATGAACCGAAGCATGCCACTGCTTGTGACCTGGTAGCAGCTGGTGCAGCAACGTTGCTGAAGCAAAAGATGAATAAGAGGTGACATGGCAGAAGTCATAGAGAGTAGAAGTCATGGCATGGAAAAAGCGGTTAGAGAATTTTTCTCCTCCTGCATAATGCTAGAACTCGTGGACATACAATGAAGCTGGGCATTGGAGGGTGCAGGAAAGACAAAAAGAAAGTACTTGTTCACACAGCACATTGTTAAACTGTAGAACTCGTTCACACAGGAGGCAATGATGACGACAGACTTGGATGGCTTTGAAAGATTAGGCAAATTCATGGAGGCAAACACCATCAGTGGCTATTAACCATGGTGGGTATGCTCTGCTTACATGGTTGGAAGAAGTGTTCTTCCGAAACCATAGATGAAGAAAGCCTCACTGACATCAACAGGAGTTGATTAAAGTGATCAAAAGCTTGCAGTCCTAACAACACGAGGGAATTTATACTCTGGCATCTCCTGCTGAAGAAGGTCAGTCTCATCCTTTGAATTATTTTCTTCCAGGCAAGGCCACTCCTGTTTTACAAGCAGGTATACCTCCTGGCATCTTATCTACCTGTCCTCCGGGTTGGTTTCCACCCAAGAGAGCCTGGTTGCCTCAAGCTAGGTTTATGTACCTGGTTCACATACAGGTATTAATTTTGGAAAGTGAGACATCTGTTGTGATTCAGTGCCACTTGATAGACTTTGAAGCTTGGTCTCATCTAGTCAGGAGGAGCAGGAGGAGGAGGAGGAGGAGAACAGGTCATTTTGCTTACGCACTCTTCCCAGTTATTATTTCTTGACCTGTTGCCACAACAGAACAAGATGCAGTCTTCAACATTGTCAAATCATATACAGAAACTGGAATGAACCAAGGGAATCCTTTGGTCAAACCATTACCTTGGCAGCCTCCAACTGACCCACCTGTTCAATTCAGGAAGGAGTGAATGCTCACCACCCAGGCCCACAAATCACTTTTGAAAGCTGTCACTGGGTCTCAAACCCACATCATGAACTAGCTGGGAGCCACTCTTTCAATGCAGCTAGAATGAAGGCATTCGATGCATGTGCAGAACGTCTGTTCTTTATTAATTATTCCGTACAGCTACGCATCTTCCACAGAAAAGTACAGCGGTAAAGGTAAAGGTAGAGGGACCCCTGACCATTAGGTCCAGTCGTGACCGACTCTGGGGTTGTGGCGCCCATCTCGCTTTATTGGCCGAGGGAGCCAGCGTACAGCTTCCAGGCCATGTGGCCAGCATGACTAAGCCGCTTCTAGCGAACCAGTACACGGAAACGCTGTTTACCTTCCCACCAGAGCGGTACCTATTTATCTACTTGCACTTTGACGTGCTTTCGAACTGTTAGGCTGGCAGGAGCAGGGACCGAGCAACGGGAGCTCACCCCGTCACGGGGATTCGAACCGCCGACCTTCTGATTGGCATGCCCTAGGCTCTAGCTGCATGTGCAGAATGCCTGCTCTTTATTAATTATTCCCTACAGCTATGCATCTTCCACAGAAAAGTACAGCGGTACCTCGGGTTAAATACTTAATTTGTTCTGGAGGTCCGTTCTTAACCTGAAACTGTTCTTAACCTGAAGCACCACTTTAGCTAATGGGGCCTCCCGCTGCCGCCGCACAATTTCTTTTCTCATCCTGAAGCAAAGTTCTTAACCCAAGTTACTATTTCTGGGTTAGTAGAGTCTGTAACCTGAAGCGTATGTAACCTGAAGTGTATGTAACCCAAGGTACTACTGTATAGGGTATGGCTTTCCAGCAGGCCTCCTACACCCAATGAATGACTAAAGGTGTGGAGGGAAATAAAACAAGGACGGGGGAAGCTCTGACCCTCCAGATGTTGGCAGACTACAACTCCCATCATCTTTTACCATTGGCCATGCTGGCTGGGGCTGATGGGAGTTAGAGTCCAACCACTTTGGGAGGGCCACAGGTTCTCCCAACTGTATTGAAGAAAAAAGTGGATCCCATTGGGTTCCTGTGTTGAGAGGGCAGGCTTTTCTCTTTCTGGGTTGTTCTGAACCCTACTCATCATCACACAATCTGAGGGTGCAAAAGGAAGGAGAGGAAGGGGGTGTTGGGGGGGCAGAGGGGCAGGAGGGGGGGAAGCATATTGCCAGATTCTCTCTGGAGCCATCAGAGGAGACGGGAACAGCCTCAGGCACCTTCCCGCATTCCAGCCAAATTGATGCCATAAACACACTGAAACATTCAGAATTCAAGAGAGAGAATATGAGGGGGAAGCACAGAGCAGAGGGACAGGGTGACAGCTAATTTGCTTTCTAGAGCCCATTCGCCCACCCGGCTTCCTGCCCAAATGCAGGATCAGTGGACACTAGCCTCTCCGAAAAGGATACTGTTCCACAACAAGCCTTGGCCCACTGGGTAGTAGTATCCCGTGCCAATTCTATGCAGAACAGATCCACCCAAATTAATGGAGCCAAGTGAATCACATCTATGGATTTCAACAGGTCTACTCTGTGTAAGACCAGCATTTGCCACAAACCACACTGCTGGGAAAATGCATACTCGCCACCCCACCCCACAAAACCCCAGAGAGGTTTCCTTGGAAGAAAACATATGGCTCCTGCACAAGAAATTAGCAACAACTGTCCTTTTTCTTTTTCTCCTACAAGCCGGCCACCCAGGAAAAAGTCCCAAGTTTCGTCTTGTACCCCGCTCAGCTTTTGGCAGCTGTGAGGTCCGTGATACCGCAGGCCAACCCAGCACAATGGGAAAGCTAGGAGGGATGGATGCAAAGGTACTGAGGATTAGCCTAAGCACAACTAGGTACACAAGAAAGAACTTTTTCAAATAGAGCCGCCCTGGAGTGTCCTGTCTTGCCTCTTGTTTCCTGCTTGTCCACCGAAGGATGCTGCCCTGTGGGGGAGAGGAGCACAGTTGGCCGGCTCCACCATCTCTTTAGCACCAGTAGCGGCCTTGTGCGGAGGAGGAGGAAGAATATTAAACAGGGATGGAGATAAGGGGCGTGCAGCACTCTCGGAAGCTGCTGTAAACTTGGCCTCCCCCATGAGCGTCTCCCAGCCAGGAGAGTCAAGGCCAGTTCCAATGGACAGCTGCTACAAGGTTGTCTGCTCCTCTTAGTGGATGGGGGACAACGAAATGGGGAAGGAACACAGTGAAGTTTGCCCAACAGCAGGGGAAGGAAGTACGGCACCGAACATTACTTAGGCACTGTCTGCAGTGCAGGAAAAGCCCATTCAGAACCAGTGAACTCCCCAACTCCTGGCCCTGGGAACTGGTCACCTACAAAGTCTCTATCTTACTAGGATGAAATATAACTTGGTTGGCCCTCATCCTGCCAACTACTGCATTCAGGCGCTGGTTTGGAATCAAGACTGCTTCTCCTGATTCAGATGTTTCGGAAAAAGAGAACTATGGTGTCATCAGCATATTGATGACACCATGCCCCACTGACGGCTTGCCTTAACAGATGTTGGTGTATGTTGCATTTGCTTTCCTGGAACCTGAACCGAGGCAGGTTCAACACAGACCACGGCTGGCATCATCCAGTACTAAGAAGCCCAGCACAAACAGCTTAATAAGACTTTTAAAGGCTTTTCCTTTGGAGAAACAGTACCACATTTGGAACCGTTTTGCTGCAAGAGATAAGGATATCTTCCCTCTGAGTGATGCTTCTGTTGTGGCGAGGTCTCATTCTTCTAGCATTTTAGAAGGAAATTTGATTAAACGGCTGCTGATTAAATGTGAGGCTTCTTCCTGACACAGCTAGCCCCTTCACTGCCACTGAGATCTCTGTGTGCCAGATGGCTGCGTGACTGACGAAAGCAGCTACTGGCTAGTGCCTGTGTCATCATTAATGGCAAGACATACATGTCCTCACCCCGTAACCCAGTTTGCTTTTAATTTGTGTCCGTTCTTTCCAGAGCAAGCATGTTCCTACATTACCAGATGAGTTCTAGTACAGACATTTATTAACCAGACTAAGCATGAAATTAGACTTCTCTTGCATGAATTTCCTGCCACTTGCAAAAACGTTTTTCTTTGCAATTTGCTTATCATTTAAATGTGTGCATCCCACTTCAGCACTGAAACAGACACCTATTCCTTACCCTCTCTTATTTATAAGGAAGTGAACAGGTGTTTTCATCACCCCTCCATTTATGGGGATTTTTGGCTTCGACTGTAGAATTGGACACAAACACCAGCATAATACTAATGGCCAAGTAGCAAAGCATATCATTAGCCCAACAGTCCCTTCCTCATTGCGAAGCACTCTTGGGAAGAGATGCATTGTAGAAGGGAAGGGGCATGGGGAATGGTACTTAACCTTTCCCCAGCCAGTCACTTTTCTCCTGACACTTGTCACCCCCCTCCCCTGCTTTTAGCCCACCAGTGTTCTAGAACCATGTTCACCTTGCAGGTCTAGGGGGAACATGGGAAGGGTGAAAAACACCCATTTCTCCCCACCCCACAAACACACACTGCTGCTCTACTGCAAAGAGCTCCCTCCTTAGGGTGCTTTGTAAATAAAGGTAAAGGTACCCCTGCCCGAACGGGCCAGTCTTGACAGACTCTGGGGTTTGTGCGCCCATCTCACATCTATTGGCCGGGGGCCAGCGCTGTCCGGAGACACTTCCGGGTCACGTGGCCAGCGTGACAACGCTGCTCTGGCGAGCCAGAGCCGCACACGGAACACCGTTTACCTTCCCGCTGGTAAGCGGTACCTATTTATCTACTTGCCCCCGGGGGTGCTTTCGAACTGCTAGGTGGGCAGGCGCTGGGACCGAGCAGCGGGAGCGCACCCCGCCGCGGGGATTCGAACTGCTGACCTTTCGATCGGCAAGCCCTAGGCGCTGAGGCTTTAGCCCACAGCGCCACCCGCGTCCCTGCTTTGTAAATAGAAAGGGAATAAATGGAGGCAGTGAGAGATTTTACTTTTTTGGGCTCCGTGATCACTGCAGATGGTGACAGCAGCCACAAAATTAAAAGACTCCTGCTTCTTGGGAGAAAAGCAATGACAAACCTAGACAGCATCTTAAAAAGCAGAGACATCACCTTGCCAACAAAGGTCCGTATATTTAAAGCTATGGTTTTCCCAGTAGTGATGTATGGATGTGAGAGCTGGACCATAAAGAAGGCTGATTGCTGAAGAATGGATGCTTTTGAATTATGGTGCTGGAGGAGACTTTTGAGAGTCGCATGGACTGCAAGAAGATCATATCGATCCATTCTTAAGGAAATCAGCCATGAGTGCTCACTGGAAGGACAGATCCTGAAGCTGAGGCTCCAATACTTTGGCCACCTCATGAGAAGAGAAGACTCCCTGGAAAAGACCCTGATGCTGGGAAAGATGGAGGGCACAATGAGAAGGGGACCACAGAGGACGAGATGGTTGGATAGTGTTCTCGAAGCTACCAGCATGAGTTTTACCAAACTGCAGGAGGCAGCGGAAGACAGGAGTGCCTGGCGTGCTCTGGTCCATGGGGTCACGAAGAGTCGGACACGACTAAACAACTAAACAACAACAAAATGAAAGAGAGGCTGTGAAGCAAGGCTAACATGTTGTATGGCTATAAGGAGAATGTTGCGTCCGTTGCGCCAAAGAAAACAGACAAACAGAACATCTGTGCAAACCCTGAAGAGAAGGTAGGTTGAGAGAGCTAGGCTCCGCAACTCTAGATCCTTCTGTTTGAGGAAAACAGGCCCGAATGGGTAGGAGGTCTGGGCTTCTGCAGCAGGGAGGAAAATGGCAAAGGATGTGCGTTGTGTCCAGGAAACAAAGCAGCAGTCTTCCCGTTTTCGTTTTTCTGATCTCAACTGACCTATAATCCAGCACTCTTCCCCTACTTCTGGCTGCAGCGTGGGAGGAGCAAAGATGTTTTGGGACGGGGTCTCCAGACTTTCAGAGGGTGGGGGGGAAGCCATCCAAGAGTGAGAGGTGTGAGGTGTGTGTGTGTGTGTGTGTGTGTGAGAGAGAGAGAGAGAGAGAGAGAGAGAGAGAGAGAGAGATGGAGGGAGCGGAGTCGGGAGAGAAACTGACAGCACTGCTCCCTTCTGCCTGGGCCTTGCTTGCTCTCGCTCTCTTTCCAGATGAAATAATTATTTCCAGCCGCCCTGCCAGCTCATTCAGCTGGCCAGGAGGGAGTCCCAATTCATTTCAGGCAGTGCAGGCCAAAGCAGGCCTCAACGCTCGTAACGGGGGCCCGGCCACTAAAAGGGCTTAACAGATTGAGGAGCCAGCACGGTCCTGGGCCTCAGGCGGCTGTTAGATGAGAAGTCAGGGATGCGAGTGCAGTGCTTCAGTCCTAGCAGCCGATTTACTGGGGCTCAGACTGGCCTGGAAGGCCTTAATCTCTCTCGCCTTGGAATACGTATTTCCTTCCTGTTCCAGATATGCGGGGGCCTGGCCGTGATTAGTCAGTGACGGTGGGGAGGCACTTTCCATATGCTCAGAGGCACTAGGATGAGTCCTGAGGGTGGAAGCTGAGTTGCATTTCCTTAGGACGTCCCTCATCAGAGAAAAGTTGGAGGGTATGGCAGGACACCCCTGCTTTCATCAGAGAAATGTTGGCAGGTATGAAGTTATATGAGCCAATGAGATAAGTAACTATACAACCTTTAGAAGACATCTGAAGGCAGCCCTGTGTAGGGAAGTTTTTTAAATGTTTAATGTTCCATTACATTTTTATATGCAAAGATTTTCAGGAGCCAGGTGCAAAGAAAGCCAAACAGATGAGCACTGTGTGCAGGCTGCACAAATATGCTTGCATTGGGACATTTCCACCAGGTCAATATACTTAGGGTGCCTGGATGTAAAAGATGAACAGGGACTCTTAAAAGGGGTACACAGGAGAAGGATTTTTGGCAGGTGCAGGCTGACATGCAGGCTTGAGAAACACCGCTCCTCCCCCTCCGTGTTTGTTTTCATACCGCTGCTGAAGTTACAAGGCCCCATCCTGCTTTGCTTTGGGTCACCTGAGAGATACTGCATCAGACAGAATCGCATCAGCTTTCAGATAGTGCAGAAGCAACAAAGTTGTTCCACAGGCATCCACTAGAGGGACACGGCTATATTGCAGCGCAAAGCACTGTGCACTGTCTGTAGCTTTGGCAGAACCCAAACGGAACGTTTAAATGACCCCACCCTAAGACCTCGGCCTAAAACCTGTCAGAGCTTCTCAAGAACAGGTTCAAGGAAAACCTTCCCAGCCGAACTGCTCTGATGGTTCGTTAGGAATGCATTCCTGTGTCCTGAATGGATTTTCCTTGATTAGGAGGAAGAGGAACCATCATGGTTACTCATTCATGAACTTCCCTGACCGAAGAGGCAATAACATTTAAGGGTTCTGCCTTCTTACTGGCACCCTTGTAAAACATGAGCTGTCTATGTCATCCACTCCCACAACCCCATTATCCTTTTTCTCACTTTCAGCAAGTGGTGGGGAAACTTTGGGCTTCCGGATGTTGCTCCCTGGTGCTGGAGGAGACTCTTGAGAGTCCCGTGGACTGCAAGAAGATCAAACCTCTCCATTCTTATGGAAATCAGCCCTGAATGCTCACTGGAAGGACAAATCCTGAAGCTGAGGCTCCAATACTTTGGCCACCTCATGAGAAGAGAAGACTCCCTGGAAAAGACCCTGATGTTGGGAAAGATGGAGGGCACAAGGAGAAGGGGACGACAGAGTACGAGATGGCAGGACAGTGTTCTCGAAGCTACCAGCATGAGTTTGACCAAACTGCAGGAGGCAGTGGAGGACAGAAGTGCCTGGCATGCTCTGGTCCATGCGGTCACGAAGAGTTGGACACGACTAAATGACTAAACAGCAACAACAACAAGCTGCAGGCAGAACAATACTACAGAGCAGTGAAAGATCTCCATTCATTTCTCATTTGTCTTGAGCCGGATTCAAGATGCTAGTTTAACCCTTAAAGTCCCTGGGCCTTGCCAATGTTAAAGTAACACCTTCTTCCCCTATGTTATTCCCTACCTTTATAGATTGGTAAGAGAGACCCTGCCAGCTTTGTGACATCTCCTTCTGATGTTAAGCTGACAAGCTGAAGATGCAGTGCCTTCTAATTGTTAGCACAACTGTGGCACTCCCTCCACAAAAGGTGCTGCTAAATACTAAAACAATCTATAGGCTTGAAAAAAAGGAATGTACCACCTTTTCTGAAGAGCTATGCTAATGTTGATCTTCCTGCTGGTTTTAGGTTGCTAAGTGGCACCGGCACTTTTTAATTTATTGGATTGCTTTGTGTAAGTTTCCCTGCCTTACATTTCAGAAAGGCAGGTTAGAAATTAAAAGGATGAAAGAAAGAATTCAGTGTCAGGGTGACAATGAACAGCACATTTGATCCCCGGCTGTGACATGTGTGTGCATGTGATATGTGAACGCTGTTAATGCAGGGGAGAATTTGGAAGAGAAATTAAAATGCACACTGCAGTCGGTTTAGTTTTCTTGCATTCCAGCTAAGAGCAGATTTGAAAACAAAGCCAAGGTATGCCTCGGGCGCCGCGAAACACTCCATGCGATCGACGCTGATAATAAAAGACAATTTCAGAAGACACCCAGGCACCCCCGTGAAGTGCAATTGAATTAGATGTGACGCAAGTCACGTGAACGCAGAGGGTCCCCCTGGTGGACAAACAACATGCAGACAGGTTGGAAATAGGAGCTTGGGGGCTGCAGTTGGCAGAGCTAAAGCAACAGAAGGCGCCAAGTAACCTGGGGCTGCCCAGGTCAAGATGAAAGGGCTTAGCCTGGTTCAAGGGCACCTTGCTTCCTGGGCACATCCCTTCCTCCAAGGTAGTGCTGTTCAGACAAAGGCACAGGCAGGCTTACATACGCACAGCTCTGAAGCACAGAAGCATTCAGTGAACAGGAGGCATGAATGACTGACAGCCCTGCAGCGTGGGGACGCTGCTTTGGCGTGCTGGAACCTGCACGCGAGAAAGCATGTAGGGCTCCAATCCCTGCATTGGCAGGCGGGAGGAGCTGAGCCTGGAGGTCTGGCACGGAGCCCGGGCACACCCTGGGGCGGGAAAGGGCAGAGCGGTCGGAACATGCCCCAAAGTATGGGGAGCAGAAGCACAGAACCCGGCAGGAGCCAGTTAAGACCCACACCTAGCAAGCCCTGGGCACAACACCCCTAACACCCCAGTTCAAAAAAAGCCCCGGTGAAATTGAGGCACCGTGTACACAAGAGACATGCACACACACAAAGAAAAGGGTTTCTCTGAGCCCCTCCACAGTTAAGGTTTTCCCCTAGTGAGACTGGGGGAAAGCAACTCCTCAAGGTTGACGCAAGGTCCCCTACAAAGTAGAGGCCAGATGCCCTCCCCAGGGTGGGATCCGTCCCAAAATAGCTCCGTGAAAAGTCAAGCTCCTAGCCAAGATTGCTGTGTGGGCCAAGTCGCTCCACCCACTGTGAATTCCCTCCCTCCCCAAATATCCACGAGGTGGAATGCTTTTCCACACACACACACACAGGCTTGTAAAATTACTGCGTCCTGGAAACTGCTTGTTTTTTGACATCATGGCAAAACAGCATGGGAGGGTGGCTTTCTGTTTCGACATAACCAAATGGCCTTGTGAAAGCCACTGTGTGGCAGTAGTTCCATTTTAAAAATGGCTGCAAGAATTGCTATGTGTTTCAAGTTCAGGGTTTGGTATCCACACCCTCCAATCTGGTGATAATTCTGAGCTCAGAGTCTTTGACTTTACATATGCCTAAAATCCACTCTAACTTCGGGTGCCCAGTGATGGTGTGATAGGCATGTCAAATGACAGACAGCACCTATTCAGGCAAGCTACAAGGCTTGGTTCTTAGCTAGCTGCACTCAGCACCAAAAGGTGCATATCTTTTGGCTGATATGGTTTCCTTACTAGGCTGTAAAGGACTGTAAAGAGGCTTTGCCATTTTGATACCACAATATTGCCATGCACACCTATATCAACAGAGCTTCCATGCTGGAAGCAAGACCTGGTCATATTTAAATCGTGCTTCCTGATAGTTTACCAGGAACTTGGCAACTCATCACTGTTTGGTAAATTCTGGACTAATGTACTACAATATGCTTTGCATGGGACTGCCCTTGAAGATTGTCCAGCTAGTTTAAAAAATGGTGCAATGCTCCTTCTATCAACGTGGGCAC
Source organism: Podarcis vaucheri (assembly GCF_965113315.1). NCBI lineage: Eukaryota > Metazoa > Chordata > Lepidosauria > Squamata > Lacertidae > Podarcis > Podarcis vaucheri. The sequence continues at coordinate 14,735,351 of NC_138760.1, read as the reverse complement.
CCGTGACCACATAATACCTGTGCCAGTTAGTTTCCAGGCACAATTCAAAGAGCTAGTCAACAGTTTAGCCAACATGTTCAGATTCAGATCGTGGGCTCACCACCTTGCTCAAGCCACATTTTTTAAGGTGAGGCCGATCACCATCTCAACGTATGCCAGATCACTCACACAGCACTGATTTGCCCTGTGGAAATACCTGTCTGAAATATACTCAGAGTCGCAAAGTGATTTCATGCCCTTTATTCAGCTCATAGTGGTGAGGAGGAATGAATGAAAGTCCCCTCAAAGTATCTGCTTTATATACATTATTTACACAATGGGCTGCACATGATTGGTTAATTCTGGAATTCTACTTTAAGCCAATCAGGTTGTGGATTCACTTATATCTGGAGCATGATTGGGTGGTTCCTGCCAACCAATCATACTGCTGCGTTGTTCTTGGACCAATCAGACTGCTGCATTCTGAATCCTATTGTTCTAGGACCAATCAGACTGCTGCAATTTGGATCCTATTGTTCTAGGACCAATCAGACTGCTGCAGTTTGGATCCTATTCAACTCAGTACATAACACTGTCCAAATGTCAACTCATAAGAATTGCCCTTTCGAGTACAGACACAAAGTGGGCAAACTTTTTTCTCTTGAGGGCTGCATTCCTTTGGGGGTAATCTGTCCAGGGGGCCATGTGCTGCCTGGCCTAGTCAGGGACGAAGCCAGAAGAAAGCAGGGCAAGAGGGGGCAACTGAGAAAGACCACCCCCTCTTCTCATCCTGCCACCCCCTTTTTCTCACTTTTACCTGTCGGCAGCATAGCTGTCAACGTTTCCCTTTTTTCAAGGGAAATTTTTCGGCTGTGGCTCCAATCTGGTAGAACGCTCTGTCACAAGAGACTAGGGCCCTGCGGGACTTGACATCTTTCCACAGGGCCTGCAAGACGGAGCTGTTCTACCAGGCCTTTGGCCAGGGCACAACTTGACCCCCTCCTTTGGCAATCCTGACAGGACTCTAGCCCAATGGTTGCCATTAATCTGATTTGAAATGATTTTATAATGAAATGATTTTAGAATGTTGTATCATTTAACTGTTGTTAGTCGCTCTGAGCCCGGCTTTGGCTGGGGAGGGCGGGATATAAATAAATTATTATTATTATTATTATTATTATTATTATTATTATTATTATTATTATTATTAATTCCCTTATTCCGAATAGGATTCCTTGCAAGAAAAGGGAAAAGTTGACAGCTATGGTCGGCAGCCAGGGGACAGACAGATCACTTTTTGTCAAGATCACTCTTTAAACTGCTTCCTTGCAGAATACTTTTTAAAATTAGGCTAAGGATGCCTATCTCTTGTGTAGAACCTGTGAAGAAGAACCACCCTGTGAGATCTGCTAATCTATACAGCACCTAACCCTAAATACAGTATTATGCAGGAGAAGCAGCCCAAGACAGGAGTCCACCTGCACAAATCCTTTGCCACCAGGTTCAGTTATTGTCTAGACCAGGGGTCTGCAACCTTTAAGACAAAAAGAGCCACTTGGACCCGTTTCCGAAGGAAAAAAACTGGGAGCCGCAAAACTCGTCATTATAAAAATAACTTTTTTGTCACTTTTTATTATTTATTTGTTTGACCCCTCAGAATTACTCCTCCTCATAGAAATAAACGTTAAATTAACAAGTTACCTTTTTGTGTGTGTGTGTTCTTCACTCCCCTTAAAAACAGTGACCAGCGTACATGCCCCCTTTCAATGCAGTGACCAGCGTACATGCCCCTTACAATAGCGGGCGGGCGGGCAGGAAGGTGACGTCGGGACGGTGCGTGACTAACGCACGCACTGCCCCCATGCGACAGTCAGTACAGCGCCCGCCACAGTGGGGAGTGTCGGGGCACACAATGCGCCTCCTCCCCTCGCTAGTATCCGCCCCGGAGCCGCTGCAAAGGTGTAAAAGAGCCACATGCGGCTCCGGAGCCGCGGGTTGCAGACCCCTGGTCTAGACACTACTGTAAAACCCTGAGGGTGTAATTCATCTACAGGTGCCATCTCCTTCAGCCTTACAATAGCTTTCCTTAGTATACTTATGCTTATTAAAATTTGTATATTGCCCTTCATCCATAGATCTCAGGGAGGTTAACAGCATAAAAGTACAAGATAAACACACACACACACACACAAAATAAATAATAAAAACAGGAACAAGTACAAAACAATAACCTCCTTCTCACTTTTGCTCTGGACTGAGACATTTTCCTCCCATCCCTGCAAGCAGCTCATTATGAAGAAGGGGTCTAGAATCCAGGCTGAGGCCCAAAACTCTTTTATCGACTGGTTGCCAGTGAGATCCCTACCAGGGACTCTATACCAAGCCAGTGCTGCTTATGAACTTTCAGCCAGTGAATCCGAAGACCTAAAACACTGCTCTACAGTGGTGCCCCGCAAGACGAATGCCTCGCAAGATGGAAAACCCGCTAGACGAAAGAGTTTTCCGTTTTGGAGGTGCTTCGCAAAACGAATCTCCTATGGGCTTGCTTCGCAAGACGAAAATGTCTTGCGAGTTCCTGAGGTTTTTTCCCCCTCCCCCCTTTTCCTAAGCCGCTAAGCCGCTTGTCAGCTGATCCGATAAGCCGATAAGCCGATAAAAGCCGCTAATAGCGCTAATCCGCTAATCCGTCAATGGGCTTGCTTCGCAAGACGAAAAAACCGCTAGACGAAGAGAATCACAGAACGGATTGTTTTCGTCTTGCGAGGCACCACTGTACATTTGGCTGGAACAGTTTCAGGGGAAATCTTTCCAGGGCCCAGAACAGAAATCCACACTCCACACCCAGCAGCTGCATCTCTATGTGGTCAGGTCAGCCTGGCACCCATACCACCCTGGCAACAAAGCCCCAAGCGCCCACCGCCAGCACAACCCCTTTCGGCCGAAGGAACTCACACAGTGATGCCATTTCCTTGGGCAGGTCGTTAGGGTAGCTCCGGAAGTAGCCTCCATTGGTGAGCACCTCAAAGTGCGGGTTGGGAAAAGGGAAAGGGTAGACCGCAGGCGGGAAGCCGTTCACATGAGCCAGGGGGGTTCCGCCAGAGCAGCCCCTCTCCTTGTTTCCTGCCATGGTTGAGGGCGCACGAGAGGCTGGCTTGAGAGAGTCAAGATTCCCCTTAGAAGATCTGGGTTGTGCCGTCACTGCTCTGGGAAGGTGGTTCCATGGTGGTGGTGGTCTGTGCGGGTTCTCAGCCCCCCCAGCGAAGGTGTTTTTGCTCTTCTTCCTCCTCCTGTTGTGCTGTCCTGCATGGGAGAGAATAAGCACACCAGAAGCACATTAATGTCCGTCGTGTTCTAGCAGAGGGTGTTCTAAAGGTAAAGGGACCCCTGACCATTAGGCCCAGTCGTGGCCGACTCTGGGGTTGCGGCGCTCATCTCGCTTTACTGGCCGAGGGAGCCGGCGTACAGCTTCCGGGTCATGTGGCCAGCATGACTAAGCCGCTTCTGGCAAACCAGAGCAGCGTGCGGAAACGCCGTTTACCTTCCCACCGGAGCAGTACCTATTTATCTACTTGCACTTTGACGTGCTTTCGAACTGCTAGGTTGGCAGGAGCAGGGATCGAGCAGCAGGAGCTCACCCCGTTGCAGGGATTTGAACTGCCAACCTTCTGATCGGCAAGTCCTAGGCTCTGTGGTTTAACCCACAGCGCCACTCGGAGGGTGTTGTACTTGAAGTTAAACGTTTAGTTCTTCACCCACCATTTCCCCATAGAGTCAAACAGCTTGGGAGGCAGCCCCTTCTTATATTTCAACCTCTCATTCTTGTATAGGTGAGAGATGGCTCCCGCAATCCAACAAATATTGCACCCTCCATTCCTCGACAAAAATTTAAAATTTTGCATGTACACCAGGGCTGGTGTGCATGTACATGTTCTCTTGAAGGGTGGGGGAGGAAGCTAATAATGTTGGTCATACCCTTCCCAGCTTCACTAAGGTGTTGGGTTTTCACCATCTTTCAAAAGAGCAGATGTGTGTTCTAACATTGGTGCACATATAATACTTCCTATAATTTCAACAAAAGCTTTGCTCAGCGTTGCCAGTTTTTCACCAGAGATAGGGGACTTTGGAAGGAATGGCAGTAAGACAGGTAATGCAAAAGGGGGGGGGAGTTCTGGGTTATACACTATCAGACTGTCCCCCAACCATGTAGACAAATGGGAGAGTGCTTCCTCCTCCCACATTAGCTAAAGGGAGCATAGCTGAGTAGTAGAGCTCAGGGATGGCGTGCAATAAATACAGTGGTGCCCCGCAAGACAAATGCCTCGCAAGACGGAAAACTCGCTAGACGAAAGAGTTTTCCGTTTTGGAGGTGCTTCGCAAAACGAATCTCCTATGGGCTTGCTTCGCAAGACAAAAATGTCTTGCGAGTTCCTGCGGGTTTTTTCCCCTCCCCTCCCCTTTTTCTAAGCCGCTAAGCCGCTTATCAGCTGATCCGATAAGCTGATAAGCCGCTAAAAGCCTCTAAAAGCTGCTAAAAGCCGCTAATAGCGCTAATCCTCTAATCCGTCAATGGGCTTGCTTCGCAAGACTGAAAAAAACGCTAGACGAAGAGAATCACGGAACGGATTCTTTTCGTCTTGCGAGGCACCACTGTACGGTATTTTTTGCTCTATAAGACACACTTTTCCCCTCCTAAAAAGGAAGGGGAAATGTGTGTGCGTCTTATGGAGCGAATGAAGGCTGCAAGGCTAAGCCAGAAGCCAGAACAGCAAGAGGGAGAGCTGCGCAGCGCTCCCTCTCGCTGTTCTAGGTTCTGCCTTAGCTGCGCGAAGCCTCCGCAGGGCAGCGGGGAGCCTTCATCTTGCTGCCCTGCAGAGGCTTCGCACGGCTATCCCTGGCTTTTGTGGGAGGTGGGGCAAGGGACAGAGCGCGCGGCTCTGTCCCTTCCCCCACCTCCCACAAAAGCCCCCAAGATCCGTGCTCCCTCTAAAGAGCGCACGGCTTTTGCGGGAGGTGGCGGGAAAGCCAGGAGGTTTGCTTTCACTGAAGCCAGGAGAGCAAGAGGGATTGGTGCGCACCGATCCCGCTTGCTCTCCTGGCTTCAGGGATAGCCCCGCAAAGCCTCCTGAGCGAAGAGAGGCTTTGCATTCCTTTCTTATTTCTTGCTTTCCTCCCCTAAAAACTAGGTGCGTCTTATGGTCCAGTGTGTCTAATAGAGCGAAAAATGCGGTAAATAGATCTCCAGGTTTAATACGTGCCACCTCCAGTTAAAAACATCAAATAGCTGGGGATGTAGGCGGACTCTACCAGAGATTCTAAAAGCAAAGGTTTGGGGGGAAGGGGGCGTTCCTCTCATGGGCCATTGATCCAAGGGGAAACGGAGCAGGGATGAATTGAGGACCAAACACAAGTAAAAAGAGAAACTCCTTTGAGAGCATAGATCAGGTCAGATGTTCAACTGCAAAGCTCTCCTTAGGTTCAGGGCAGCCTCCTACCCGACAGCTTGCAGATCTGGCCAGATGACAGTCAATCTGATTCACAATTTCAATGGCATTGCAATGCAGTCCTGGGCAACCTCCCATCTGAGAACTTCAAAGGTGCACATGAAATTTGACAACCCTGCCACCACCACCCTCCTGTTTCCAGTTAGAGTAGACAGTAATGGGCTAGGTGGACAAATAGTGGGCATTGCTCAAAGCGGAGAAAGCAACTATGCACACGTGATTTTGGCCTTACGCTAAGATTTTCCAAAGTGAGGAAAGTTGACATATACTCGGAGTCGAGAGTGGATTTCATGCTCTTTATTCAGCTCATAGCGGTAAGGAGGAATGAATGTTCCCCCAAAATATCTGCTTTATATACATTATTTACACAATGGGCTGCACGTGATTGGCTAATTCCGGGATTCTCCTGTAGGCCAATCAGGTTGTGGATTCACTTCCACCTGGAGCTGGATTGGGTGGCTCCTGAGGACCAACCATACTGCTGCATTGTTCTAGGACCAATCAGACTGCTGCATATTGGATCCTATTGTTCTAGGACCAATCAGACTGCTGCATTTTGGATCCTATTGTTCTAGGACCAAACAGACTGCTGCATATTGGATCCTATTCAACTCAGTACATAACAAAAGTATAAGAAAGAAACCGTGGGAAGGAATACCCATTGTCTAAAAGAAGCTGAAAGTTGGCAGAGTCATGGACTTCAATGGGTACGTGGAAATGAAATGTGGCCTCTCTCTTCTGTAAGGATGAGAGCAGCTCCTCCAAGGATCCTGAAGCTATGAAAGGAGTCTTCGCCCGCCCCCCCAAAAAAATTGGGCAACACACATATTAGGTGAAGAGGCCACTACAGGAAAATGACCACAGCAATGCATATAGAGAGGAAGCAGGAAGCTGAGGAAGGGGAAACTGAGTGGACAGGTTTAGAGGGAACCTGGGAATAAGATTGTCAACCTTTTATTTATCCTTCTGTGCCTGCAACAGCCTGGAACACACTGAAATTAGCAGATAAAGCTTTTTGTGCCACTTTTAGTTCCATACAAGGTAAAGCTTGATTTCTTTTAATTTCTGCACGTGAGAGTGCTTTTAAGGTTACAGGCACAGTGCAGGTAAAAAGCATCAACAAACCTACTAGCAAAAACAGTTAGGGACGTGGGTGGTCATAAATTTCCAAAAGAAGAGTTGTTGATGCTGAAGCATGCCCAGAAACCAGTCATCTTAGGCTGGAAATCCTGTCCCAAAATACCAGGTGGTGTGTGGGATTGGGGTTTTTTTTGGGGGGGGGGGATTATTCGGTGGTAAATGAGAAGCACTTGCCACACAATCAAGGGTACCCACGACCTTCCGATTTTCAGGAATCAGGCCTGGCATTGAACTAAGTTATCAGGATTGAGTCCTGGAGGGTAGGATCAAAAATAGTCGTGGTTTCAGGGGGGTAGAGAACAGACTACAATGATGTGGCAGCCCAGGAGGTAAACCAGAGCAGTCCGACAATCACACCTTTATATCATCTATCTATCATCTATCTATGTATCTAGCTAGCTAGCTAGCTAATCTAGCTATCTCTCCAGTACAGCTACTGTAACAGGTATGAGTTACTCGTGCGTAAACTGGTGCCTTTCTCGGTTAATTTGCCTTGTTAAACCTTTCTGACTGCACAGCCCCTTCTCATCGTGGCTGCCTCAGTCACTGGCAGAATCCATCAGTGGGCGTTTCTTGAACCTCTTCCAGCATAAAAGTTGTTTGACGCCCAGTCTCCTCCGCCTCTCACTGCGCGGGAGTCTTCTGCGCAGGGAAGGCGTGGGTAGCGGAGGACCTGGGCTCTCCTCACTGATGTCCAGTGAAGAGTCCTGGAGCCCTCTCTCCACTTCCCCCGTCTGCCCCCCTTTATCCCCGGTGTTGCGCTGATTGGCTTCCCCCTCTACTGAGCTGTTTCTCCCCCTGCTGCTGGGTCCTTCGCCAGCATCATCTGGGAGCCTCCCCTTCGCCTCTCCCTCCGATGTCAGTTCCCTGACAGCTACTAAAGGCTATTCCTGTCCAATCCTTCTCTGTAGCACAGATACCTGGCAAACCACAACAATTTATTTATGTATTTATTTATTTGATTTCTATCCTGCCCTTCCTCCAGAAGGAGCGGAGGGCAGCAGACACAGCGATGATAAAACATTTATTTAAGAGCATTTACAAACATTATCTCAGCCAGTGATGATGTGGCGGTCGCCAGAAGCATCGCCCTCCAGCCATCAAATGTCCAGGTTAACAGGAATGTTTTCAAATTTCTCCTGGGTGTCAATAAATGAGGGAGGCTGACGGCCTTCCACTCACGGGAACCACAACGGAAAAGGCCATGTCATCTGTCAACACCAGATGGGCAGCTCCCAGTGGTGGCTGATCGCCAAAAAACAAACAAACCCCAGTTTATACTGTGGTACCTCGGGTTACATACGCTTCAGGTTACAGACTCCGCTAACCCAGAAATAGTGCTTCAGGTTAAGAACTTTGCTTCAGGATGAGAACAGAAATTGGGCTCCGGTGGCGCGGCAGCAGCAGGAGGCCCCATTAGCTAAAGTGGTGCTTCAGGTTAAGAACAGTTTCAGGTTAAGAACAGTTTCAGGTTAAGAACGGACCTCCGGAACGAATTAAGTACTTAACCTGAGGTACCACTATATATTGAGGTTGCCCTCAAATCAGTTTAAAATGATATATTTAAGATTTTCTTTTGCCTTTGGCATTTTCAGGAGTCAGTACCACACACAATATGTAAGGACAAAGGGGACACTTTGCCCAAGGGAAAGAGAGCGATTTCCCACCCGACAGCAGTGGAGAACAGATTTACAGTGGTGCCCCGCAAGATGAATGCCTCGCAAGGCGGAAAACTCGCTAGACGAAAGAGTTTTCCGTTTTGGAGGTGCTTCGCAAAACGAATCTCCTATGGGATTGCTTCGCAAGACGAAAATGTCTTGCGAGTTCCTGCTGGTTTTTCCCCTCCCCCCTTTTTCTAAGCCGCTAAAACGCTTATCAGCTGATCCGATCAGCAGATAAGCCGCTAAAAGCCGCTAATAGCGCTAATAGCGCTAATCCGTCAATGGGCTTGCTTCGCAAGACAAAAAACCCGCTAGACGAAGAGAATCACAGAACGGATTCTTTTTGTCTTGCGAGGCACCACTGTACAGACTTTGTCTTATGTCTGCATTAGGTCTTTGCCCTGAAGGCTGGAAATCCCTTAGGGAGGGAGGAGTGATGCTCATAACCCCCCCCCCCCGGCAATCGCCCTTGCAAGCTGAAGCCTCTGGCCCAGTCTGTTTCCCTACGAAAAACTTCACTGCACGACACTGCTTCTTACACTCTTACAAAGCCCTTCCTTCCCAGGGCAATTTGAAGCTGAGTTCCATAATTTCGAAGCCAGATCCAGCAGAGCCAGTCCCCAAATCCAATTGAGGAGGGTTTGGAACTGAGCTGCTGCTCAGCCTCAGTTTACACACACACACACACACACACACACACACACACACGTTCCAGCCTGCCTAGCAAACTGGGAACCGAGAGGCTGTCCCTTTAAGCCTTTCTCTCCACGAGGGCGTGTGCGTATTTTCCCTTTTGAACCATCTCCAAAAGCAGGCAAGTCCCCCCCCCTCCTTTTTCCCCTCTTTTCTCCTTCTTCTTTGGGTACTTTTTACCATATGATTTAAATCAAGAGTCATTTCAGGTTCCCAGATAAATGGAGCTTATGTTCTTGCTGCCAGCACTTGGCTGGGGCTGTACCACCCTGGGGGTAGAATGTGAGCTCACATCTTCCACATGGAACCCAACACCACAGGCCTAATTTACAACAGCCCAGGCAGCGCCTTTTCCTGCCGACTCTGTGTCTCTGGCTCTCAGAGCTACCCCCTATTCCACCCCCAGCCCCCAGCACATCACTCACTCTTCACCTCCGCTCCCTATACCCTCGCTTCTTTAATGAGCACACACACACACACACACACACAGACACACACACACTGCACACTCTTACTTTCGCCTCTGCTTCATGCCTGCTGCCCCAACTCCCTCTTTAGGTTTTTTGCCTCTCCCTCCCCACTCCCTTTCTTTCATTTTTCTTCTCCCACCGGGATGTGGTTCCACCCCAGTATGAGGCCAGTTTGAGGCGGCTAATGCATCAAGCGTACCACAGGCAAGGCATGGGCGGCCTCGGCGATGCCGCCACTCAGAACGCCAGCTGCAGGGCGAGAAGGAGCAATGCGTGGAGAGAAGGGGAAGCGGGAGAGCAAAATAATAACGACCCACTACCGTACAACTGAAGGGACGCGGGTGGCGCTGTGGGTTAAACCACAGAGCCTAGGACTTGCCGATCAGAAGGTCGGCGGTTCGAATCCCTGCGATGGGGTGAGCTCCCGTTGCTCGGTCCCTGCTCCTGCCAACCTAGCAGTTCGAAAGCATGTCAAAGTTCAAGTAGATAAATAGGTACCGCTCCGGCGGAAGGTAAAAACGGCGTTTCCGTGCACTGCTCTGGTTCGCCAGAAGCGGCTTAGTCATGCTGGCCACATGACCTGGAAGCTGTACGCCGGCTCCCTTGGCCAATAAAGCGAGACGAGCGCCGCAACCCCAGAGTCGGCCACGACTGGACCTCAGGGGTCCCTTTACCTCTTTACCGTACAACTGAGAGGCACAGACACGCACAATACAGACATCCTTTGGCATCCTCGAAGCAGTGGTTGGTTACCTAGCCACACACACGCCCTGGCAGTGCCCCCTGGCAGCCGGTGGCAAGGAAACTGAAGGAAAACCATGCTAGGCACCACCTCTGTGGTGTCTGCCCCAGCCAAATCTGCCCACCGGTATGGGGTGGGGTGGGGGCAACCCCTTTGCGCTCGGCTCCTTTAAAACGGCAAGGACTTTGGCTCACTCTGCCTTCGCCCCCTCCCTCCCTCCCTCCCTCCCTCCCCATCCACCCCCCTTTTCCCCACTGCCGTGGGTTCTGCCAAGTGCCCTGAGCAGCTAAAGCCACGAGATTTCAAGCGAGCAGCTAACTTAAAGGCTTCATTTCCGTAAACTTTTCCATATGTGAGGGCCTCTCTTGAAGCTCGTGTTCCAAAAATAAACGCGCCGTCAGGCCGAGGTGTCCAAGCACACGGAAACCGGGAAAGAAACCCACTGAAAGAAAACAGCACCGGCTCCTGCCAGCGGTCTTGGGGCACAGTTGCCTCAAGGAGGAGAGAGGGGAAGAAGAAGAAGGGGTGCCTTTTGGGGGGTTGGGTGGGGGAGGAGGTGGGGAGCGGGCTGGTTACAGAAGGGAATGTTTTTAAACGGTGGAACATCAATAAAATCCCAGCCGAGGCTCCCGCCTCCCTCTAAAACACCATTCGGAGTTCAACTTAATTCCAGGCATGCATTTGATTCCCTCGCCATTAGAGGGATCCTGGACCTCGTATTGCCCCATCAGAGGATGGGAGTGTGGGGGTCACAGAGAGGTCACTCTAATGGGGCTCCTTCTTCTCTGGGATTCATCCAACATGGAGACACTGAAACCCATATGTGCTCCCAGGCTCCTTTAATTGTTCCTATCCCTCATGGGCAAAGGAGCTTATGTCTCTCCATATTTCTGTGGTGTGGGGAGGGGCCGCGTTTCTAAGAAACAACCAGCGCTGTTAAAATATATATTTATTTATTTTTTAAAAAAACAAAACGAAAAAATAAATTCTTTGGAACAACTAACATGATAGCTCGCAGCAGCCTGGAGCCATCTCGTTTCAAAGACTTTTTTGTTAGATTGCTGTGTTTTCTATGTCACTGTGCTCTCGCGCTTGCTCAAACACACACACACACGTCTCAAACACACACACACAAAAGTCTCTGCCCGCGAAGAGCATACACTTTTAAGAAGAGCATACACTTTTAAGCAAAAGGGAAACCAAGGCCATTAACGGATTTGGCCCCAGCAAGGTAGAAGTCTGAACTTTGGCACTCATCTCACACTAACCTCAAAATGACACCCTGCACCAACACATCTGTCTAGCCTTTATTTTTGGTAGCGTACCAAATTCCTCCCCCAGCCCACACTCACCACCCTGCCCCTTTCTGGTCCTTCCTTCAGCTGAACCAAATTTCCGGTTCCCTCCTGCTCTCCCCCCACAAAGTTTCTGCAGGAGCCCCAAATAATCAACCACATCCTAGGAGGAGAAGGCAGAATATGGAAAGAAGAAGAAGAAGCAACAATTGAACAAGGTTGCAAAGAAAGCAACGGGGCGCCTGGACCCTTTGCTGAGAGGGGTTTTTGTGGGGAGAGGGGAGAAACTGAAGATGTCTAGTTTTTCTGCATGGTATCTGAAAAAGTGTGCATGCACACGAAAGCTCATACCAAGAACTAATTTAGTTGGTCTTTAAGGTGCTACTGGAAGGAATTTTTTTATTTAGTTTTTCTGCAGAAGAGCACCCATTGCAATTTTGTAAAACAGAAGGTGAGAGTGAGAATTGCATGGAACAGGGACAGGGAACTTCCAGATATTGTTGGACTCTAATTCCCATCACCCCTGCCCAGCATGGTTAGGGATGGATTGGAGTTGACGTTCAACAACATTTGCAGGACTACAGGCTCCCCAGCCATGGTGTAGAACAGGGTTTCCCCAGCAGGTTTTGGACTACAATTCCCATCATCCCTGACCCACTGGTGCTGCTAGCTAGGGGTGATGGGAATTGTAGTCCAACAACAGCTAGAGACCCAAGTTTGGGAAGCCATGGTGTAGAGCACAGTTGGCTAGGCAGCCAGCCCAAAACACTTTGCTACCTGAGATGGAACAGCAACCCCCTCCCCTCATTTTGGCACCTGAGGCAGAAAATCTCGCAAGTGCCACTCTCCATTCCTGGCATAAGAAATACAGCAACAACTTTTTTTTTAAAAAAAAAAGTGTTTCCTTTTCGCGACACCCCCAAAAAAGATGCCTGAGGCAGTTGCCTCATTCTGACTAGTGGTAGGGCCGGCCCTGCCATGGTAGAATGGCGTGTGACTGTCAGCAGCAATCCTGGATTTCAAGAAAGGGTCCATGTCAGGGACTGAATCTCCACCATTAACCTACAGTCCTTGCAAGGACCATAAACACCCTTTGCATTTTATATAGTTTGAGCATTGGAATTAGACCATGGAGCCCCTGTTTCAAAGGCACGCTCAGCCTTTACGCTGGGCCACTTTCTCTCTCTGTCGCTCTCTCATCCTAGCCTATGATGCAGGTTTGTTGTGAAGCTACAAGGAGAGAGGGACTATGCATGCCACCCTGAGCTCTTCAGAGAAGGAGCAGGATTTTAAAAATGTAATAAATAAATAAATAAATAAATATTTATTACACACATAAGGTAAAGGTAAAGGGACCCCTGACCATTAGGTCCAGTCGTGGCCGACTCTGGGGTTGCGGCGCTCATTTATTGGCCGAGGGAGCCGGCGTACAGCTTCCAGGTCATGTGGCTAGCATGACTAAGCCGCTTCTGGCGAACCTGAGCAACGCACGGAAACGCCGTTTACCTTCCCACCAGAGTGGTACCTATTTATCTACTTGCACTTTGACGTGCTTTCGAACTGCTAGGTTGGCAGGAGCAGGGACCGAGCAATGGGAGCTCACCCAGTCGCGAGGATTCGAACCGCCGACCTTCTGATCGGTAAGTCCTAGGCTCTGTGGTTTAACCCACAGCGCCACCCGCGTCACAATACACACATATTCCTGTCCTTTTCTCTAACATAACTTCAGCCTCCCACCCATTGGCATAGGTTAGGGAGGTAAAAAGCCTCAGCTTAGCAAAGAACTTGCACCCAAAGCCTTTCCTGATCCAAGCCCAATCACGCCTTCGACTAGACCAGGCAGCCCTCTTGAGCTGACGCTCTTAAGTGGCAAGGAGTCACAGCAATCTGTTCCAGATTAAAATGGAGCAGTTCGCTTCCCCTCCTCCTGTCTCTGCTTTGCCTACACATGTCTACCAATACTTCTGCACAATCCAAAATCCCTGCCAAAAAAAAGTTACAAACGCTACCCTCCCTCCCTCTCTCCATTCCCACTCCCCACTTACACACACACACACACACACACACACACACTCCAATTGGCCCTACTAAAAGATTTATGCTACTACACCAGATTTGCTAACTGGAATACATTAGGAAAATAATGCCCCTTTTGCATGTTCATCCAACGCGCATAATTTTTTAATCGCGGCGCTTTATGGTTTCGAGAACGCGGGGTTCCTTTCATGCAGAAATGAGCCCCTTCCTTAGCTATAATAACCCCTAATTTCAATTTGCTCTCCTATCCCAAGCACCCTGGCAGCCACAAATACTAAGGGAACATGGAGCACACCACATTCCTTAACCTCCTCATCAAAGAGAGAGAGAAAGAGAGAGAAGGGGGTGGGAGAAAAAGCCCCTAAACTTTCCTTTGCTGTCTGCAAGCGTGTCTGGAGTGGTCCGGGGCCAGTGGGAGGGGAAGGGGAAAAATTGGTTTCGTGTAGAATTGAGGTATGGGGTGGGGGACTGGATTTGAATTTGGACAGAAGCCATTCAGTTGGGTTTGTTGGCTTTAAAATAAAATAAAAAAGCTTATTCCAAGGTGGAAAAAGCTACATGTATTTTCCACTTTACTTAAAAAAAAGAAGTCCGGAGGAGAAAGGGGACAACACAATGACAGGATTGTGGAAAAGGCTGAGTTGGCACTTAGCGGGCAAAGGTTATGGTAAAAGGTGTTTATAAGGAATATGCAAACATGAGCATCAAGGGAGTCATTGCTCATGGTTAGAGGCACTGAAATCCTCTGAAATTAAGCTGCCATGGTGTACATTTTCCATAGTCCTCAATGCCCACAATGGAACGAGTTGTTGTTGAGTTGTGCTCCATTCTCCCCCACCAAAAAGATAGAAAGACTTCACCCCCGTTTTTACACAGACTTTGCAAAAGTATTTCAAGAAGGAACATAGCAACAGCCTTTTGTAAAGCATGTGTGTGTGTGTGTGTGTGTGTGTGTGTGTGTGTGTTTTAACACGAAGCACCTAAATGGAGAGCTAAACCAGAAAGAAAGAAAAATAAGAATTTGGCTTATACCACAGAGATGTTTGTTAGCTTCCATTAAAGGCTCAGCTACAGAGTTGCCAGCCACAAAAGTTGGGGCAGGACCCCCAAATCATAATATTGGGACAACTGAAGCTCTTTTTAATATGATTTCTGGGCTTTCGGGTTACAAAGAGGCCGCGCCTGGGAGCATTATTTTTCTAACTTTGCAGCAAGAAGTTATCACTGGCTGGGATGCTAGAAATGGAAGATCAGCTATCAAGCGCGACTGTCCTGGAAAGTTCACCACAGTTTTACAGAAGTGAGACACAGTGTGAGTGGGCCAAAATGCCTGCCAGGAAGCCCACAGATAGCCAGAGACTCAAATCCAAGCCTTCCAGTCCCAAACCCCCTTGAACTCCATGCAAACTAACCTAGAACACCTTTGCCAGATTCTATCATTGCAAATGCCCATTAGAATGCACACAGAACCCAGATGCAAGCTTTGAAAAAAGCTTCAACGTTTTATCATCCCCTGCCACTAACAAGCACCACTTGCAAGTGCAACAGGCTGCTTAAAAGGACATTGTAAATGAAGGGTTCGAAGCTTCAGGTTCTGCTAAACGGAAAGCCATAGTTTGTCACTGCGTTCAACATACACACCAACATTCTGCTGATAAAAATTGGGGCATGGGCCTTGCGCCTTCTTCCCAAAGCCCAGGAAGCACTCCTTCTTAATGCCGCTGCCGCTGGAGGAGCTACTTCCTTGGTCCCCATCCGCAGGTGGTGCGAAATCTGGGCATCCCGGGCGAAGGCAGAGCCTGGGTGCTTTCAAAGAAACCGTGACTGTCCCGCTTAAAACGGGGCATTTGATAGTATGGTTTGACTGCAGCAGAGACCTAAAAGCCAGGGTCGAGCTGTGCTTTTCAACCCTTGTTGTTGTGGTTGTTTAGTCGTTTAGTCGTGTCCGGGTCTTCATGACCCCATGGACCAGAGCACGCCAGGCACTCCTGTCTTCCACTGCCTCCCGCAGTTTGGTCAAACTCATGCTGGTAGCTTTGAGAACACTGTCCAGCCATCTCGTCCTCTGTCGTCCCCTTCTTATTGTGCCCTCCATCTTTCACAACATCAGGGTCTTGTCCAGGGAGTCTTCTCTTCTCATGAGGTGGCCAAAGTATTGGAGCCTCAGCTTCAGGATCTGTCCTTCCAGTGAGCACTCAGGGCTGATTTCCTTCAGAATGGATGGATTTGATCTTCTTGCAGTCCATGGAACTCTCAAGAGGAGACTCCAGCACCATAATTCATAGGCATCAATTCTTTGGCGATCAGCCTTCTTTATGGTCCAGCTCTCACTTCCATACATCACTACTGGGAAAACCATAGCTTTAACTATAAGGACCTTTGTTGGCAAAGTGATGTCTCTGCTTTTTAAGATGCTGTCTAAGTTTGTCATTGCTTTTCTCCCAAGAAGCAGGTGTCTTTTAATTTCGTGACTGCTGTCACCATCTGCAGTGATCATGTAAGTAAAATCTCTCACTACCTCGATTTCTTCCCCTTCTATTTGCCAGGAGGTGATGGGCTCAGTGGCCATGATCTTCGTTTTTTTGATGTTGAGCTTCAGATCATATTTTGCGCTCTCCTCTTTCACCCTCATTAAAAGGTTCTTTAATTCCTCCTCACTTTCTGCCATCAAGGTTGTGTCATTTGCATATCTGAGGTTGTTGATATTTCTTCTGGCAATCTTAATTCCGGCTTAGGATTCATTGCGGTATTTGGATGAAATGGCAAATTAAACTTCTAACCTTCTCTCTCAATGGAGGCAGGGGAAAGACAAGGAGGCTAGCCACAACTTCTTCATGTCAGGGCAAACCATGGTTTGTCGTCAAGCCTGAACGCAACTATAAGAGGCCATCTTTTCGTTCCTGTTTAACACACCACAAGCTTCAGAAAGCAAGCACATGTATTCTCAACTTGTAGCATTGCCAGTTAAAATTAGCCCTCACCCATCAATCAGTTGAAGCTGGAGGTTGTCTAATTAGATGTCATGGTGAGGTGCAGTAGTTAGAGTGTTCAATTAGGGTTGCAGGTTCAAATTCTCACTCATCTGTAAAGCTCACTGGGTGATCTTCGGCCACTTGCTATTTCTCTTAGCCTTTTCTACCTGACAGGGTTGTTGTGAGAATAAAATATGCATGGAACTCATTGGAGGAAAGAATAAATTAAGAATAACAGTTTATATTTCTCAGCAAACTAAGCAAATATATACTGCCCCAAGCTTTGTTTTCAGCTTCATTGTACAAAACTTGATAGGCCAAAGCACAAAAGCTGGTGCCTGCCCACAAAAGAGGTACAAGCTCTATGGTGTCTTTCAGATTTGCTGCAAATTTGGGCTGCATTCCTGCACACAATTAGGTTGCTCATATCCCACCAAATTCAATGGGTGGTATTCAGCCAAGTTTTACTCAGAGTAAACCCACTGAAATGAATGAACACGGCTAAGTTAGGCCCATTGATTTCAACAGGTCTACTCTGAGTAAAACTTAGTTCAATAAGCACCCAGTGGGATTTAAGCAATCTAGTTATCAACAGGACAACAGCTTTGAAGCACGCAATCCATTGTATGCTGGAGGGCAGGTTCCCCCCCCCCGGGGGGTATGGTAGGGTACACATACCCCTAAACATTTTGTGACTCTAAGTTTGACCTCATTGAGGGGCAGTATTTCAATATGAGTAGGAAAATGAGAGTACCCCTAAACATTTTTTAAAAGGAAAAAAAAGAGCACTGTTGGAGGGTATTATTTTTCAGGAGAAAAAAAGAGAAAATATCAGGGTGAAGTAGAACCACGATATCTTGGGCATATGTTGCCAAGTGCATGTTGAAGCATGTTTTCATGACATTAAAAAACACAGTAAAAAGATCGTAACTGTGATTAAAGCCAGAAAGTCTAGAGCAATATGAAAAAGCATGAAAACCCACTAAATCACTCAAGTAGTTGCCGAAATGATGTGGTTATCTAGTTGGCTCTGCAAAAGGTAAAGCTTATCAAAGCTTACAAATGCCTATTCATAGAGCACTTTCAATGAGTAAAAAAGAAGGAAAGTACTTTGCAGTCTTCATCCTGTTATCTACATAACAATCCAGTGGAGCAGACCTCTATTATCCTCATTATTCATCTGAGTCATCCAAAGACAGCCAGTTGCCTCTCATCTCAAAGCTCCCTGCTTCATTCTTTGCAGTGTTTCTGATCCACAGGAATACCCTGCCTCTAAGCAAATCGCCTTCTGGTCCTAGGGTAGCTAACAAGCTTGCTTTTTAAAGCAGGCATAGGCAAACTGCGGCCCTCCAGATGTTTGGGACTACAATTCCCATCATCCCTATCTAACAGGACCAGTGGTCAGGGATGATGGGAATTGTAGTCCCAAATGTCTGGAGGGCCGGAGTTTGCCTAGGCCTGCTTTAAAGCAAGTGATACAATTAGCCACAAGGCACATCCACAGTTACAAAGCAGAATGGTCATGCAGCAAATATTCAATTTTATTGGGATTTAACTGCCAAATGGCAAACTACTGCTTAGGAATGTGGTAAGCACTCTTAATCCGTGGCTAATTCCTCTTCCCCACTGCGCCCTGAGACAGTGTGCACATGAAATTTAAAAAATAAATAAACGAAGATAATGAATTGAGAAAGGCACCCCTAATGCATGAGTAGTGCTACTGCATGCACTGTTGAGGTACAGAGAATTTATACCACGCACCATTTCTCAAGGTCCATGCAGAAGTACAAAATTCTGGCTGCAAATTGTTGCATGCACCTATCAACATACTGGGGTGTGGACTATGCATATTTGAGAAAAGTTAGGATGTGAATTAGAGGGACACGGGTGGCGCTGTGGGTTAAACCACAGAGCCTAGGACTTTCCAATCAGAAGGTCGGCAGTTCGAATCCCCGCCACGGGGTGAGCTCCCGTTGCTCGGTCCCAGCTCCTGCCAACCTAGCAGTTCGAAAGCACGTCAAAGTGCAAGTAGATAAACAGGTACCGCTTCGGCGGGAGGGTAAACGGCGTTTCCGTGCGCTGCTCTGGTTTGCCAGAAGCGGCTTAGTCATGCTGGCCACATGACCCGGAAGCTGTACACCGGCTCCCTCGGCCAATAAAGCGAGATGAGCGCCGCAACCCCAGAGTCGGCCACAACTGGACCTAATGGTCAGGGGTCCCTTTACCTTTACCTTTTAGGGTGTGAATTGTATAATCTGTGGGTATACGTTTCACTCAATGTGGACTTGGGGTACACACTTCTTCAGTGTGTGTAAGGATATGCATCCAGATACTAGTATCTGGAGAGCAAAACAGGGAGAGAATGCGCACTAAGGAATTCAATACGCTGACAAAATAAATTGTGGAGTGAGTGTGACAGCATTAAGCTTGGCTCCAATCCAAAAGCTGTGGTCTTTATTTATCTATCTGCTGCATGATTATTTAACATGGGTTTTCTGCAGATGACATTTGACAGTTGAGGAGGTTTTGTCATAAGGCACCTTTGTGTCTTGCCACAGTATTATATTAAGTACCAACAGGATGTGATTGCTAGCAATGCACTACTGGAATGAGCTATCCACATAAACAACAAGGCTATGAAAGTTAAGACTCAGTCCCACCAGACAGGACACATATCTACTGCTAAAGGCAAGGTTGCTGTCAAGGAGACAGGTCAATTATAGGGCCAGGAGCACATTTAAGGTATCTCATTGGCATCACCTCTGGGAGTGCCACCGATTTCACCAGAGGACAAAAGCAGACAGAAGACAAGCGAAAGGCTTTCGAAACAGAGTTCACAGTTGCTCCATACCCATCTGGAGGTAGGATGTGACAAAACAAGACGTCACATTAACAAGTCAGGCTTCCAAGAATGTGGCTGTTTGTGACACTTGCAGGAAACAGCATGTGTTGCTCACCAGTTTACAGTGCCATTGGGTGCATATATAATCTCAGCTTCAAGACTCCCTGCCGGTCTTGCCTAGTGCTTTTCCAGTGTTGCATAGTTTTACTTCGCCCTGTTCGCTGTGCAACTGCCTCACTCCTGCCAGCATTCCTATGGAGACTACATACTGGCGAGAAGGTTTCTGGCTTGGCTTAACAATGTGCTGACTTGTGGCTACTGGGGATGCTACTGTATGTGGGTGAATGGACTAGTGTGCTTTGCCCTGGGCCCAGCCATACCTTTACCTGTCCCACAGTACACCTGGTGCCATAGGGCCCTACACCCAAATGGCACGGTAGGCCAAATGGGGAGAAATAAATAAGACCGTGGGGCAGAGGTTCTCCCACCTTTGGCTGTGGGCCTGTTCTCACTGTCACTTCCGTTAACAAACCCTGCCTTACTGGGCTTATTCCAGGCACTGACGGAGGAAAGGGGGGGTGCGGTGGGTGCATCCACCCCGGGTGTCATCCCTGAGTGGGGTGACATCATTGCCCTGCCCCCCTGGGACGCTCGCCGCTCGCGGCACCCTCCGGGGATGCTCGCCCCGCCCTCACGGGCAGTTCACCCTGCTGCTGGGTGCGCCGCTCCGGGTGCCCAAGCAGCTAGCTCTGCCTCTGATTCCAGGGCTCGTGCAACAACACTGCAAGCTAAGCTTTGGCTCAACATTAAGCCTTGAGCATACACCCAACGCTTAAACTGCTTTGTCCCTACATGCATGGATGCAGCAGGACTCCTACACCCCACCCCAGGGTGTTTCGGTGTACCCTAGAGAGGGCTGCCGCTTCCTAACTAGGAAGCGATCCTATGGTAACTGCTGGTGGTGTACGGAGAAGGTGCCATCAGCAAGGTTTGCAAGGGATGGCTGGAAGAAAACAGCAGAGAACTGTGGCAAATGCATGTATGACTTCAAAGAGTCTTTTGTAGAGTTGGAAGGGATCACAAAGGTCATCTAGGACAACTCCCTGTAATTCAGGAATCTTTTGCCTGCATCCACGGCTCTGAGATTAAGAGTCTCCTGCTCCACCAACTGAGCGATCCACTTCGTGGATCTCCATTTCAGAAGATGCTCGGATGGAGTCTGTGAACATTTGCCCTTGGGTCATCTATACCGAGGTGACACAATGTGATGGGTCCATGTGAATGCAAGCTCCCTACAGCACTGTGTGTAGCTAGGGTTTTTCATGGAGAAGAGGTCCATGAATATAGCTGTGTATCTGTGTGCACATCCAGGCATGCACTGGTATGTTTGTGTGAGAGAATATGCACACACACAAACACACAGACACTGTGGATGTGTGTGTGTGTCTATATAGATACACACCCTTGTTTTCAACTTCCCAGTTCACAGTTGAATTCTGGAAGTAGCTTGCTGCGGGCGTGGCTGGTTCAGAACCCACAGAGAGTGAAACACAGGAACTGCCTCCCCGACCCGTCCCATATGGGAACAAGCCTACAAGCTTGAGCAATAAAAACAAAACAATCTCCAAAGAGGTTCTTGGGCTGAGCACCTGGGAGCAGGGCCCTTCCCTTGACTGGCAGCACCGCATTCCTGAGCCCGCCAGCACCCAGCCGCTAACCCTTTCCACGCCGGCACCGCTCTCTCCCATTACTGATCCCACACGCAGCACTGGGTGGAGGAGAGAAGGGTGGGGCTGGTTTGGAATTAGAAGCCCACAATCCCCAATGTTCTGCTACAGGCACTAAGGGGCCACGACAAAAGGTGTCGGAGGTTTGACTGCTGTTCCCCCCCCCCCAGGGTCAATGTTTGTGCCAAGAAAGCAGCTTGCAAAGGCTGTGGAGCTCCATGCCCAGGCTGAGATGAACCATGTGCCAACTCAGACACGAAGCAAGGTTATGAAAATACCTTCTACTAAATCAGGCAACTGATTCCATCTAGCTCAGTAATGACTGAATGGCAGCAGTTCTCCAAGGTCTGCATTTTAAATAAAAGGACACATTCCACTCATGTAAAACACACTGATTCCTGGACCATCCGCGGGCCAGATTGAGAAGGCGATTGGGCCGCATCCAGCCCCCGGGCCTTAGGTTGCCTGGCCCTGGTTTCACCTCTGAGCTAGAATGCTTCCTTTAAAGTAAAGGTAAAGGGACCCCTGACCATTAGGTCCAGTTGTGGCCGACTCTGGGGTTGCGGCGCTCATCTCGCTTTATTGGCCGAGGGAGCCGGCATACAGCTTCCGGGTCATGTGGCCACCATGACTAAGCCGCTTCTGGTGAACCAGAGCAGCACACGGAAACGCCGTTTACCTTCTCACTGGAGTGGTATCTATTTATCTACTTGCACTTCAACGTGCTTTCGAACTGCTAGGTTGGCAGGAGCTGGGACCGAGCAACAGGAGCTCACCCAGTGGTGGGGATTCAAACCACCGACCTTCTGATCAGCAAGTCCTAGGCTCTGTGGTTTAACCCACAGCACCACCCGCGTCCCTTCCTTTACTATGCTTCCTTTACTAGGTGGCAAAGCTTGCATTTTTGCCAGGGCTTGCATGCATGCAGCCCCAGGAACTGCTTTGAATTCCAGGCCTTAGCACGGCTGCATGTTTTTTTAATTTACTGACCTCATGTGTATGTGCACTAGACAGCAACATTATTTGGGCAGCTTAACAGTTTTAATAGAATAATATTGATTTAAATAGAATTTTAATTCTTAAATCCACCTTTCCCAACATGGCACCTTCCAGATGCTTTTGACTAAAACTCTCCGCAGCCTAACCAGTGTTCAGGGATTAAGGGAGTCATGGTTCAAAACCAGATTTAAAACAGCCCACGAGTAGGCACCAAGCGAGTCTCTCTGAGGAGGGAATAACAGAGCTGAGGTGCCGCCACCAAAAAGGCTCTACCCCAGTAGCCTCCTGTAACATCTCACTGGCAGGGTCCCACCCCTAGAATGATGAACTCGTGAGAATGCCCCTAAGCAGGTGCAAAGTGTATTTCCTTCATCACTAACTGCATTGAGTCTCATACCTCAAGGATTATAGGGAAGGACCTCCAGATATGGAGTGGTGTTTATAAATTTGTGAAGTCCTTGCAAACATTTGTGGCATAAGAAAATTATAGGATTCCAGCAGCAGGAATACGTTATGGGACACACACTGATTGGAATCAAAGCAGTACGTCTGCCTCGAAATGTCCACAGGTGCAAACAGTATTGAAAGTGAGATTGCATATAACTACCCCAATTGAGCACAAATCATCAGGAAAACACCAGAAGGTTTTCTATTGGGAGTAGTACCAGGAAGCCTAAAGGAAGAAGACAAGACCTTATATTTATACGCAACAGTAGCCGCAAGGCTATTGATTGCGAAAAATTGGGAAAGCGGTATTGTACCGACAAAAATAGAGTGGCTTGCCAAATTACTGGAGTACTACAATATATCCAAAACAATGGGAGAAATTGGAAGGATCTCAAAAGAGAAGATAGACAGGGACTGGAAGGTGTTTAAAGGATACTTGCCAAACCATATCGAAAAATCAGAACTCCTATTAGAATGAACAAAGTTCCGTTTCAAATACTGAAATACTAAATAAGATGGATAACAATGTGTAACAGAAAAAGAAGTATGAAATTAGGTTAAAGGTGTGTGAAAGAAAGTAATAGAAGTGGAAAGGTGTGGTGAGGGGTGGTGGATGGTGATGGGAAATGGAATTATTTGTGGGATTGAGTGTAAGTATGTTTGAACACTTTTAAGGATTGTATGAAATGTATGTTTGTATGCTTGTATATCTGTAATATATGTGTATTAATGATGAACTATTTTAACAATAAAAAAAATATCATCATGAACATCGTGAATAAAAAGGATGTCAGTGGTGGGGGGTGGGGCATATGTACAAAAGCAGATGCACAAAAATAAGTGACTGATAAAACAGAGATCAGCTTAAAATTGTTTAAAACTTTCCGCTACCACACAAGTCAGTTCCATAGTTCGATCTCACACCAGGCTCTTAGAATGCAAATGATGGAGAGAATCTCAGGAAGGAGACATTTGCTAAATAAATGCAATGGAGGTTTTAAAAATAATTAAAAGCAGAGGTGAAGGTTTCAAGTATTCTCTATGGCAAGGCTATGGGTGTTAGGTTATTCAGTCTGAATAGCCAGAAATTCTTTTATTTCTAGTATCCCAGAGGTTGGATTAATTTGTTCATCTGCTGGAAATATGTCCGAATCTGAAAGGCTACGGCCATCTAACTTTTAAGAATGTGTTGCAACAGGTTGTTCAAGCTTTTTTTCTGTTGTGTTTGCTGCCTTGCAGTTTCTGAAATGTAACCGCAAAGCAGTCGTACACGCACCCACTCGCATGCTGGTGGCACATGGAGAGCTCAGCCCTGGCATGCTGCTGCAAACCTCCCTCAATGGGGATTTGTAGTTTCAAAAGTTGAGGTCAGGGTGAAAGCCCCACCCCACTGGAAGCTTCACAACCATCTTATTGAAGCTTTCCTCAGTTACAAATCAGCAAAAGTTGGGGCTTCCCCCCCACACAAACACTATAGGTGTGAACGACTGAGGCAGTCATGGGAATCACACCCCTACCGCCAAACCAAAGTTCTATGAGTTGGTAAAAATAACCCCAATTTTAGATAAGTATATAGCCATATCATGAAATCAAAAGCACAGGCACTCATTTGCCATGTACACAACCCCACGTATTGTATGCACCAGCCTTAGAAAACACAGCAGCCAGGATTAGGGCACTGAGAGAGTTATCAAGCGCCAAGAGGAGCGGCCGCTTTCTAGGTCAAAACCAGCTTAAAGCCAATTTAAGACACCTGAGGAAGAAAATCAACATACACCCCCCCCCCCGCCCGGGGAAAAACAGTGTTGAACAAAAATCCATTTTAACAAATGAAACTCTCTTATACAGTGGTACCTCAGGTTAAGAACTTAATTCATTCTGGAGGTCCGTTCTTAACCTGAAACTGTTCTTAACCTGAGGTACCACTTTAGCTAATGGGGCCTCCCGCTGCCACCGCACCGCGGCTGCACAATTTCTGTTCTCATCCTGAAGCAAAGTTCTTAACCCGAGATACTATTTCTGGGTTAGCGGAGTTTGTAACCTGAAGCGTCATACAGTCATACCTCTGGATAAACACGTTTCAGGATAAGTATTTTTGGGTTGCGCTCCGCGGCAACCCAGAACTAATGGAGCGCGTTACTTCTGGGTTTCGCCGCTCGCACATGCGCAGACGGTTAATGCGCATGTGCGGAAGCAGCGAAACGTGACCCGCGCACACGCGCTGTCGCATCTTACGTTCTGTTCAGGATGCGAACGGGGCTCCGGAACGGATCCCGTTCGCATCCTGAGGTACCACTGTGCTACCTACTCTCCACCCCAGGTATACATATGCCTCATTGGAAGAGGGGAATTGCAACGCAAGATTCTCAGAATAATTACAAGTATTTGAAAAGGCACAATTCGATTTAATCCTAAGAGCACTTTCAGAGATGTGCTCCTCTGGCTCAGGTCCAAGGGCTGAAATTCAACGCACCTCTTGCCGTGGAACCATCCAGATAGGACTCTCTTGCAGCATGCTTGCCCCAGGTGCTTCTCAGTGATTGGCAAAACATGTCACATGGACAACGAGACAATGCTGCTTTTGTTCTTCTGCCTGAGCTGCGTCAGCAGACGACACCAAAGCAAATCCACCAACCCAGCTGAGGATGTTCTATGTAAATTGCCCTACAGTCAATGCCAGATTTGGGCGGTGCGGGCGCTTCCCCTGCAATGGACTCCAAATAATAAGAATTATTGTGAAAATAAGAAATATAGGGGGGACACCAAATTTTGTGCTTGCTCAGGGTGCCATGTTACCAAAGTCCACTGCCTGTTACCATACACACAAACACACACACACATACACACTCCAACTTTTTTGGGCTGGAAAATCCGAAACCCAACTCCCTTCCCAAAGGCTGGAAAAGATTTGAGATCTAGGTCAACATCTCACCTATCTAAGCCACAAAAACCTAACTGCTGGTTCTTTCTGTGCTGGCTCCCCTCTTGTCTAGAGTACCAATTCGATGAGCTTTTCACACAGTTCAAAAGTACATTCCTTCTGCTAAAAATAAAGCAAAATCTGTGTGGACACAGAACACTTTCAAAACCAGTACTTATACTGAATATTGCATTTTTCAAATCATATGACAAGAGTAACAATGATCCACATTAAGACCTTTGCAGGTCGATTATAGTTAACTCATTGACATCTCTTTTCACATTTTAGAATGGCTGCTTGCCATGTTACACAGCTCATCAAACATATTCAAATCAAGTTACAGTAGAGATAGAAAGGTGGTCTTGGCATCAGGTGTAAAAGCACCCAGAGTTTAACCATGCTTAAAAAAAAAAAAGTGCAGTATTCAAGATGGGAAACCTCTACCCTTCAACTTAAAGGTAAAGGGACCCCTGGCCATTAGGTCCAGTCGCGGACAACTCTGGGGTTGCGGCGCTCATCTCACTTTATTGGCCAAGGGAGCCGGTGTACAGCTTCCGGGTCATGTGGCCAGTATGACTAAGCTGCTTCTGGCGAACCAGAGCTGCACACGGAAACGCCATTTACCTTCCCGCCAGAGCGGTACCTATTTATCTACTTGCACTTTGACGTGCTTTCGAACTGCTAGGTGGGCAGGAGCTGGGACCGAGCAACAGGAGCTCACCCCGTGGCGGGGATTCAAACCACCGACCTTCTGCTCAGCAAACCCTAGGCTCTGTGGTTTAGACCACAGTGCCACCCACGTCCCTATCCTTCAACTTAGGAGTGTATTTTGGAAACCTGGCTCTTCCCAGTTGGCAAATTCATCGAAGTGCCATACATAATCTATTCAGAGAGCACTTTAGGAAATGATAGTTCCTCTTTATGCAGATGCCCACTCCAACTAGGATTTGGTCCACCAGCATTTTTCAGGGACATATCTTAGAAAAATACCCCTGCCAACATGCCCTAATGCCACAAAAAAATGGGTGCAGGTGGAAAACCCACTAACTGCAACACTATCAGCTGCAAGCTACAGCTGAACATGATAGTGCTTAAAGGTGAGTCTTCGAAACCTGTCTTATTCACTCCCAGGTGCCTCTACCATGCCTATAGGTATAAATGCCTTCTAAACGGACTCTCTAAGCAGGTTGTGAACTCTCATTCATTGGAGGTTTTTAAGCAGAGGTTGGATGGCCATCTGTCATGGATGCTTTAGTTGGGATTCCTGCATTGCAGGGGGCTGGACGATGGCCCTCGGAATCATTTCCAACTCTGCAATTCTATGATTCTATGTTTGTTTGTTTTTTTAAAATACCTTTAACTGTGCTATGCTACAAAAGTGCTCCAGCAGGTCTGAAAGGCATGAACACATACCTAGTTATACTTGAGTGAATCCACAGGAGAGCATATATACCCAGTCTATAGACTGCAAAATCTTAGCCAGAGTTCAGGGCTCTCTTACAGACCTGAACACTGTGATGAACCAAGAATTGCACAAAGACAATATTGGCTGTCTCTTAGTGCAAACCCAGGTCTTCGAGCCTGAACTTCCACAGCCACTGAGCTACCAGGACTGGCAGCAACAGCAGCAGATATGTCCTATGCTTATAATATTTCATGCTCTCGCTAATTATGCTGTTTTAAATGTGCATTTTTATATCTGACTTCCTTTAGCGACGTTTTCTTTTGAAATGTTTTAAGATTGTTGTTGTTGCTGCTGTTGTTACCTTTGCTATGTTAAATGTGCTTTCTGCGGTTGTAATGTTTTATTTTTATTATCTTGAAGATATTTTAGCTTCGTGCTAATTACGCTGCTTTGAATGCATAATTTGTATTTGACTTTCTTCAGTAATGTTCTGTTCTGGATTGTTTTATCTGATGCTTTAATGTAGGTTGTAAATCGCTTTGAAATTCCCCCCTCCCTTAAAAATATAAAGCAGTATAGAAATAATAATAATAATAATAATAATAATAATAATAATAATAATAATAATAGGGGTAACCTGCCAGAAAACATCAAGTTACTTGAATGTGACCCTCCAATTTTTATCATGTTTGCCTTTCAAACATCCCCTGAGATGTAGGTCAACACTATTCTAGTCCCACAAAGACGCGGAACTGAGGCTGAGGTAAAGTGAGCTGATCTAATCCAGAGAGGATGAGGAGGAGGCCATTTCCTAAGCCATGGGTAGGCAAACTAAGGGCTGCGGGCCGGATCAGGCCCAATTGCCTTCTGGATCCGGCTCACGGACAGTCCGGGAATCGCCACGTGGATTGCCAGCATACGCGTTCTTTCCCTCTCCCTCATATGGCAGCGGCGGCAGCGCTTCCTCCCTCCCTCTTCCTGGCTTCTCCCTGCCCTGCCTAGGGGAGGAAGGGGGCTGGGCTTTGTTGATGCAGCAGCAGCAGCAGCAGTGCTTGAGCGGCCGCCATTTTAAGCAGCCCCTCTCCAGAGCCCTTTCGCACGCCACTCATCGTCCCTTTGCCGCCACCGCCAGCCCCTGCCGCTCACAAGACACAGGTAAGCAGCCACTGGGGCCCATGGTGCTCTTGAATCATTTTTTCAAAATACAGTCCAGCCCCCCAACCTGCTGAAAAGGTTTGCTGACTCCTGTCACATAGGTAAGAAAAGAGTATCTGGCACATGTTCTTGGTTTTTTCAGTGGAACAGCAGAGCTGGCACCTAAAATGAGGAAACCAGTGCCACTCTGCACATCATATGAGAGGTAAGCGAGCCACTTCCCAAATTCAATATAGACACATACAGTGGTACCTCGGATTAAGAACTTAATTCATTCTGGAGGTCCGTTCTTAACCTGAAACTGTTCTTAACCTGAAGCACCACTTTAGCTAATGGGGCCTCCTGCTGCCAGCGTACCGCCAGAGTACGATTTCTGTTCTCATCCTGAAGCAAAGTTCTTAACCCGAGGTACTATTTCTCGGTTAGCAGAGTCTGTAACCTGAAGCGTCTGTAACCTGAAGCGTCTGTAACCCGAGGTACCACTGTACTGCAAATTTGATCGAAGCAGCATGGGGGGGGCAGACTGCTTAACCACTTTCCATGCATGGTACTAATCCCCCCCCCATCAAGATCATTATGTGAAGATGGGGGAAAAGATACAAGATTCACAGGTCTTTTTCCCCACGTGGACAAAAGCAGCTGGGAGGGGTGATTATTTCCCAACAGGGAAAGGGTTAAGTACTCCCTGCACACTGCTACTGCTCCGATCAATTTCAGACACCCCCTCCAATGGCTGCGTTAAAGTGAAATTAGCACTGTGAGACACATCACACCCAGGTTGGCTCCCAGAAGCAGAGAGAGCCATTCATATCCACTGCATCCCTCTTTCTTGCCTGATTGCAATTTTGTTAAGTTTTATTGCTTGCAGAAAGTGTTGTATAAGTTTGCACGAATTCCAAGCCTAAATCGCAACTGAGCCGTGAAGTTCACAGGGTACCCTTGGGCAAGTTCACTGCCAAGCTCACCTCCACCCAGGGACCGTTGTCAAGATAAAATTAGATATGGATACAGTGTAACCTGCCGTAAGCCCTTGGGATAGGGCAGGGATGATCTCTGAAGAAAATAACATGTTGCATGATTACACCATTCCAGAACGGTATTTGGCTAGAAGCAATTGCGAAAGTAGACTTTTTCAAAGTTCATCTAGCAGGGTAATTAATATATCTGTTCGTAAATCACAGAACTGTAGAGTTGGAGGGGAACCCAAGGGCCATCTAGTCCATCCCCAGCAGGTTCCTGAAACATCTAATGGTACAGCTCAGATACACTGGCATCTATAACCCAAAGGGTGCAGGAACAGACAATGCACAGCACAACAGGAACACTGGCAGAATTGTACTGTGAACAGTGCGAACCATGGAACAATTAAAGTGGGTGCAAACATAGGGCTGTTGTTTCTTTGGTGCTATGAATCTGTGCATGTTTCCTGCCTGCCGCTGTACAGCATCTACACATCTTCCTTGACTGTTACGCTTTACTGCTGAAATACCACACTTCTCAAGTTCTTGCAAGCTCAGTGTTATAAATCTGGGGACACGAGAGTGCATTCACTGCTATTGTGATTGCTGCATGGAATGCAACTGTACGAGTGTCAAAGACATCTATAGGATATGTTTTGCGGTTCTTGCTTGTTGTTGCATTGCCTCTCCCAAAGAAGTTTCGAAACCCTCTTGGCTTGTGGGTGTTCCTTTTCAGTTTCAGTTTTTTAGTTCACCCTGGGAAGTGAGTTCTCCTCTGCTTTGACAGGGTTGCTCTGCGGTAGCACATGCCTAAGCAGATTTTAAGAAGAGAAGGGGCATGCAGTAGCATGGAAAGCTACAGCTAATGCAGTGTGAACAGTGGGAGGCCAAGGACGGAGGAAAGGAAGCATTTCTTTACACTGTGCATGTAGTTAAAAGTACAGAATTAGCTCCCCCAGGAGGCAGCGATGCATTTAAAAGAGGTTTAGACAAATTCAAGGAGGAAAAAGCTCTCCATGGCCTTTGTAAATCCCTTGTTGCTGGTTTGCAAATGGCGTGGAGGGGGGAATATATGCTTGGCTGAGGCCGCATCCAGTATGTTCATAGTCAAAGTGATGTTTGAACTGGGGATTTCCTGGCTGACGCTGTTATAAGAATTTCACTCAGATTTCTGTTGTAGACCACCTTTTCTATGATGTAGGTATGGTGTATCTAGGGGGGTGGTCTTTGGACCACACCCCTTCTGTGATGTATGTATGAGGTTTCTGGGGGTGGTCTTGAGCTCCAGGGCAGGGAATTTCAAAATGTCTATACAGTGGTACCTCGGGTTACATACACTTCAGGTTACATACGCTTCAGGTTACAGACTCCGCTAACTTAGAAATAGTACCTAAGGTTAAGAACTTTGCTTCAGGAAGAGAACAGAAATCGTGCTCCGGCAGCGCAGCGGCAACAGGAGGCCCCATTAGCTAAAGTGGTGCTTCAGGTTAAGAACAGTTTCAGGTTAAGAACGGACCTCCGGAACGAATTATGTACTTAACCCGAGGTACCACTGTATAAGGGGAAGCACACCTTTGTCCTGGGTCCTCCTCCACTCTCCTGTGTGTGAAGGGAGCACCCTGTTGCAACAGCGTTAATAAAGATCAGGCTTACTAGCTGCTTTGCTTCTCAATATTCTCTGGTTGGCCTCTGCTATTTTCTCCTACCGATGGAGAACCAACAAAGGACTCTATAAGGGCTCGTGTTCCCCATAAGGGAACAAGACCAGATTTTGTTTACAACAATGCTCTAAGCTTCTACACCAGCTCTCACGTAAGTACGCCCCTTTGGCTGGGATGCTTCCTGCTCAACTAGTTGTGTGCTATAGCAGGAGGATGGGAAGCCCCACCGCCACCGCCCCAATTTCTCTTTGTGGCATAAAACATAGCAGAAGAAAACAAAGGAAGTCTCAGTAAGAGTTCCTTAAGTAAGTCACTTCCAAGAGATCATTTTTGTGGGTGGCCACCACCCCTTTTATTGCTGTTTACTATTTGTTGCTCTGTTTAGACCACCAGTAAGACCATGCCAGTCCTCCCTGATTGCTGCCAATCCAAACCATCTTACCAGCAGTGTAGATGTAGGTGGCACAGCAACTCCAGCGCAAGAGCAGCAAAGGCAGCGCAGAGAGAAAAACACACCTCGCACTGTGCCCTGTTTTTACTCGCTAAGGGCACAACTACAGACTGAAATCCCTGGGTTTCAACCAGTGTGCTGTGGTACCCTGGGATGCCTTGAATGGTGGTCAGGGGTGCTGTGATGGCCTGGGATTCGGACTCGGAGGCTGAACCTGAGGAATCCCAGCCTGCACAGGAGTCCCCGTCTCCAGAACCAGCTAAGCCGGGGCTGGGGCTTGAGCCTGAAGGGTCCTCACCTGTGCTGGATCCTCAGGTGCAGGCACCAGCTGAGTCTGCTCTGGCTCCTGAGGTGATGGAGGACCCGTTGCCTGCAGGTGCTCCACTCTCAGCCCCGTCAGGGGAAGGTGAGGTTGCCTCCGGGTCCAGTAACCCTCCAGCCTCACCTGAGCTGCAGAGGCTCAGGGCAGAGAGGCGGAGGGAACTAAGTTCCCGCAGGAGGAGTGCTCGCCTCCAGGCCAGGAGAGGCGAGTCACCTGTGGACCGGGGCCACCCTATGCCTCCGGGAAGATAAAAGCCAGCCAGCCCCAGTCCCAAGTTGCGGGAGCAACGTTGTTGGTAGCCTGTTCCTGCCTGCACCCTGTCCTGCCGGATCTCCTGACCTCACCTGACTCCCTGCCTTGGACCCAGCTTCAGCTTTGACGGACGGCCTCAATACTGCTCCCTCGACCTCGGACTCGACTCGGACCTCGCCTCACGGAAACCCACGGGACCAGCACAGGTGCCATGGGCAACACCGCCTCTGTCCCTCTTCCCTTCCCTTCCAATTTTCTGTTCAGTGATGGCATCACTGGGTGAAGCTGATATCTGGATCTAGCATGAGCTCCCAATCTGGAGGGAAAGCTAGACTTTCATTTTGAAATCAGTCTCCAATAAGCGAGCTTCGAATTAGGTAACCGCTTGGTCTAGGCACTTTCCCAACACCGCCTCCCAAACATGTGGGATGGAATGGCATCCTCAGCTGCGAGGTTACCTGTTGCAAGCGTGGGTGGGGCGTGTGCACCTTTATGGAAAGAGACTCGTTTTCATTGATGCCTCTTTTCCCACACCAACCCGAGGCGCACCTGACGGAATTCTCACATCTAGAGGAGTACAGAAGATCCAAGGGAGCCCCACCTCTGATTAAATCGGGTCACCCTAACCTCACCCCAGATAATTAGTGGTATTACAGAAACAGCTATGTGATGTACACACTTGCCCAACTGTGGTTTTAGTTTACCCAATTAACCTATTGAGATGGAGCAGAGCTGGCAATAGCCGTTAGGGCAATGCAGGCAGCTTCCTGGGGCAGCAGAATTCAAGAGGTAATAAGGAAATGGATTGAGGAATACAGTTAGTGCCCCCCATCAACCAGACGTTTGGGACAAAGGAAATATCCCAACTTCACAGGTTTCCCAACTGGCCTCCATTCACTTCTGGAGCAAGGGAAAAGCAGTGGCGTAGCGTGGGGGGTGCAGGGGGGGCCGGCCGCACCGGGCACAACATCTGGGGTTAGGGTTAGGGGGCGCAAATTACTTGCCTTGCCCCGGGTGCTGACAACCCACACTACGCCAGTGGGGAAAGGGACTGTAATCAGAAAATAAACCCACAAATAACAGAACATACTTATGCCTCCAAACACACACGACTTCGTGCAACAAGATGAGGGGGACAGCGAAATAATTTTTTTGCCTAGGGCAGCAAAAATAACTCCAGCCAGCCCTGTGGTAGGGACTGAGATATATTGGAAGCTGCCCAGGGCTTTGTGCAGTAGAAGACCGCCCTGAGTCATATTTGGCGCCTGGAATGCCACATCAAAATGCCCGGTTTATGTGCTGGAGTCTGCAAGATGCCCTGGGGGCATCTGAGGACGGGGAACAAACAACACTGTTTGTATGAAAGCTGCTTCCTCTACACCTACCCTGCCCTGCGACATAGTTCTGCCCCCAGTGCACAACAGCATTTTGCCTCTTCCTCTCCTTCACACAGGTTTACAAAGCAAGTCACCCAGAAGCCAGAATGGGTTGTGGGGTGTACATTATCTGGTTTTTGCATGCTTTCTCCAAAGCCCCAACTCTGCCCATTGTGCTGCAATGGTTGTGTGTGTGTGGCCTAGCGGAGAAGCAGGGATCTGCTGTCGCTTAAGGTTCAGGTGGCCTCAGTGGCTTGGAATGCCTCCCATCACCTTCGGCTAGTGGCCCACTGTCTGGACAGTGACAGCCTAACTTCTGTTGGCTATGCTCTGGTAACCTCTAGCTTGGATTACTGCAACATGTTATACGTAGGGCTGCCTCCAAAGATGGTTTGGAAGCTTCAGCTGGTGCAGAATTCAGCAGCCAGGTTGCTCACTGAGCACACCACACTGATTCTGGTCTGACTGCACTGGCTGCCAATTAGTTTCCAAGCCCAATTTAAAGTGATGGTTTTGACCTACACAGCCTTAAACTGCCCAGGACCACAATACCTGAAGGACTGCATCTCCCCCATATAAACCACCCCTGACTCTGCATTCATCATCTGAGGCCCTTCTTCGTTTGCCTCCTCCATGTGAGGTCCGGAGGGTGGCAACACAGGCCTTCTCTGTTGTGGCCCCCCATCTGTATAATGCTCTCTCCAAGAACGTTCGCCTACTGCCTTCACTATATATATTTTAGGTGCCAGACGAAAATGTTCCTCTTCAAGCAGGCCTTGGGCTGATGGATATTCTACAGCCTTTTAAATGTGTCTAGACAGCATCTTAAAAAGCAGAGACATCACCTTGCCAACAAAGGTCCGTATCGTTAAAGCTATGGTTTTCCCAGTAGTGATGAATGGAAGTGAGAGCTGGACCATAAAGAAGGCTGATAGCCGAAGGATTGATGCTTTTGAATTACGGTGCTGGAGGAGACTCTTGAGAGTCCCATGGACTGCAAGAAGATCAAACCGATCCATTCTTAAGGAAATCAGCCCTGAGTGCTCACTGGAAGGACAGATCCTGGAGCTGAGGCTCCAATACTTTGGCCACCTCATGAGAAGAGAAGACTCCCTGGAAAAAACCATGATGTTGGGAAAGATGGAGGGCACAAGGAGAAGGGGACGACAGAGGACGAGATGGTTGGACAGTGTTCTCGAAGCTACCAGCATGAGTTTGACCAAACTGCGGGAGGCAGTGGAAGACAGGAGTGCCTGGCGTGCTCTGGTCCATGGGGTCACGAAGAGTCAGACATGACTAAACGACTAAACAACAACAATAATGGCGGACAAACGTCAGCTCCCTTGGCCAGTAAAGCGAGATGAGTGCCGCAACCCCAGAGTCGTCTGCGACTGGACTTAACTGGCAGGGGTCCTTTACCTTTTTATGAGACGGGGGGAGGGGTCTGTTCTGCTGCTTTGTTTCACTTATTTACTTGTTTTTATCCTGTATTTTTATTCTGTGAACAGCTCTGATATCTTATGAAGAAGGGCGGTATATATATACAACAAACAAACAAGCCCAGCTGGGATCTGCCCAGCAATGCTACTGATGATGCAACTGCTATCCCACATCTGCTATCCCACAGAATTTTGGCAGTGGCATCAGTACAGCACCAACCCATGTCTGCACCATTCCGGGCTTATACAATGCAAGCGAACTTGTTCCAAGAGATGCAAGTGTTAACAGATCAACAGCCAACTAATACTGTAGAGCATTGCCACTGTGATGTTATTGGACAGCAAATCCAATCGTACCTGACCACGGTCCATGCTGTCTGGGGCCCAATGGGAACTGGAAGTCCAGCAAAATCTGGAGGGCACCACATTGCCTGCCTCAATAGCAGGTCACAATCGCTGAATACAATGGCAGATTACTGTTCATTAGCATCACCGCCGTGTCAGTTAATTGACAGGCCTGACCACAAATAAAAACCTTTGCACTCCTGAAATGCCCAACCCCACACTGGCCAATTACCCACTCGTGCATCTGATTTGACAAACCAATAAATGTGACCATGGCTTTTTCTTATAATCTGTATATCTCAAGTTGGTAGCTACCTAGCCCATCTTGATGAAACAATTGTACTAAGGTTACCAAAATAATAATCACAACAGCTGACACCCACTGGTGTTCCACTGAACTCAAAATGCACTTGATTTTTAAAACCTTGGTACTTCACAATGCCGATAAGTCCTGAACTTGTTTCTCTTCAAAGCCACGAGTTTGATGTGTTACAGCAACAAGGAATATTTGAAACTCTCACATGAAGCTAGAATAAAAGGGGTACAAATCTTCACTGAGATTTGATATGTCATTTTATTTCAATTTGAAGAACCCATTAACCAAAAAGTTAATCATTTTGAACATTTTGTTTAACCAGGCTACTCATATAATCCCATCCTGTTCTGTCACGAATGGTTATGGCAGAAAATGGAGACATTTCTTTCATCTTACCCTGTGCCGACACTGCCTCATTGCTTCCTGCTTTCCTTATACTTTACAAGGTGTATTGTTTAGTTAGGGAAAACTGTTTCAAAATGGATTAAAAACATTAATAAGAAAAGGAAAGAATATGCAGATATTGGGCTGTATTAAGCTACCATGTCCCATCAGCAGAAGGATTTATGTTTGTGCAATGGGACCCCCCTGCCCCAGCTGGCCTGTGCCCCAGGCCCTCCACAAAACTGCTTCAGAGGGTTGGGGGAAGCCCTAGAACAGAAGGGGGGAAGGAGAGAGGAGAACCCTGTTTTGTGCAAGCAGAAACCCTTGTGCATAGTGCTACAATGGATCCTACCCATTAGCTGCAGGATGAAGATGTTAATTACCCACCATACAAAAGGATGCTCAGGTAAATCAGAGAACATGTGCCTTTTCCCAATGCATGTTCGCTTCTGCATGCTTCAAAAAAGGAGTGAGGCACTTGAACTGTTCTTAAGAGTGGCGGTTTTCATCCTTTCTTTAGGGATCCCTTTGATTTGCTTGCCACTCAGCCACATCTGCCAAGGAAACTGCTGTCAAGAATCCTGTGCACACATCAAATTCAAAAGGAGCATTGGGGAGGCCTGCAGGAGACCCGTCCTGAACTGAGAGACCTCTTAGAATCTCTTCGGTGACTGGATCTGGTCATAGGCCGCATCCTTATCTCTCCCACCCATGGCACAAGTGCCTTGGTTTTTGTTCACGGCGCTGTGCATGGGGCTTTGCAAGCTCCGGCTATCAGCTAAATGCCACCCTTTGCAACCCGCTTTTGCACCTAGCCATGTCTTCATCTGTAGGGCTGGAGTTTTCCCACTGCTGTTCTCAGAACTCAGCCAAAAGCTCCCTGGCGGCTCTGCATTGATGGAGAGGTTTGGAAGCCACAGCAAAGTTGTCAGAGGGATGTTTGTTCACCCTCACTCACCTTCTCATTCGGGAACCCCTCACATGCTTCCAGGGAACTCTGGGAAATGCAGCCTTCGAAAAATGCTTAAACACAGGAAAAAGGTAAAGGACCCCTGACCATTAGGTCCAGTCGTGGCCGACTCTGGGGTTGCGGCGCTCATCTCGCTTTATTGGCCGAGGGAGCCGGCGTACAACTTCCGGGTCATGTGGCCAGCATGACTAAGCCGCTTCTGGCGAACCAGAGCAGCGCACAGAAACGCCGTTTACCTTCCCGCCGGAGTGGTACCTATTTATCTACTTGCACTTTGACGTGCTTTCAAACTGCTAGGTTGGCAGGAGCTGGGACCGAGCAAGGGGAGCTCACCCCATCGCGGGGATTTGAACCGCCAACCTTCTGATCGGCAAGTCCTAGGCTCTGTGGTTTAACCCACAGCGCCACACACGTCCCTAAACACGGATGGTAGCAACACAACTACTGCCATAGTCTAAAAAGCCAACAAGGACAGCAGCCCTTTCTTTCACTGGAAAGTTGGAAAATAGTGGGGCCCAGGGTAAGGCGTATACTAGCTCCCCACCTCAAAGTTGGGTGATGGTTCAGACTTCTCTGTCCTGCAAGCCCTTGGGTTGGGCAATAGGTTCCAGAACTACAGTGCCTCTGTATGTCTTCTAGAAATGAAAGATGGTATATTATCATCAACATCATCATCAATAGGGCATCCACTTACAGGAAATGCAATGTGCTAAGGAAACAACAGGACTCCAATTTGCAGCTATGTTGATTTATATGCATTGGTGCAGAGGAGGAAGTCAATGGCTATAATTTAAATAGAAATGAATCTCATAGTGCATTTCATAGTGGTGACCTGTGTGCCTCTTCAGTCTGCTGCAAAGGTGCTAATTAACTGCTGATGGGCCACTTGAAAGGGCCCTCCCTTATTTTCAGATCTTTACACAGGACCTGGACCACTGGGCATCTTCCAATAAAGGACTTTTCTCTGTAAAATAGGGCACTTGCCCACAGGACCAGAACTAACCCTGGAGTTAAGGAGGAGGAAGAAACTTTGGATTTTGTTTTCGTTTTAAATGTTTCTTTGTTGTTCCCACCCAGCCCCCTTCATCTGCAGCCTTCCAGGCCTCTCTCTCTCTTTTTTTATCAAACTTTACCATTTCAGATACTTTATTTGAGAAAGGGGGGGGGGAATGAGGAGTGAGGTGAGGTGGGGGGAATTTAGCTCCAGCACTCCTTCCCCTTGGCCTCCTGGCTCCAGCTTGCGAACAAAGCCCCCATTTACTGCCTGAATATCACACTTATGTTTAAGGTATTTCCACCAGAAAAGAGAGAGACAGAAAAAAATCCCAAACCTTTTTCCATGACCGAATTAGCTCACTTTTTTTTATGGCTAGCAAGCTGAGGCCTGTCTCGCAGGCGGCAGAGCAGGAAAGTCTGAGCAAGCCTTGCATTTCCCACCACCACCCCACCCGCTTCGCACCCCCTCATCCCCTTAGCATGGGGAGGGGAGGGGGAATTGCTGCACAGGCATCTGGCTTCACACACACACACACACAGTTCCAATGAACCCGTTTTGTACAAGAAGGCAAGAAAAGGGAACAGGATGGATGAGTGACAAGCTGGGAAAGAAAGCATTGGACTTGCGGCACATGGAGTAATATAGGAACACAATAGGATTCAGCAGCATTCAGGGACTTGGGGGCCACTCCTGAAAATCCTGGCAAAACCATTAAAATGCCCCAAGCCTACCTTGCATAAGATTCTGGAGCTCTTCAGCCTGGCATTTCTTCCCCATCCATCCCAAGAGATTCAGTGGCTAGATAAGCCATCAGCAGCTCTCTTCCCTTCCAGCACCCAAGCTTAAATTGCTAACTCAGCCTTTCATTCATGTCACATGTCCACCAAGACTCTTGCACCTGGCAATCTCCAGACCTACATTAAGGTTTGATTTCTCAAAGCAAGAGGTCTTGGAGTTCATGTCCACCTTCTTATCACACCCGTTGACCCCACATTTTGAGCTCAAGAAACCTGGCAGTTGGGAAGATGCACTCTGTGCATGTTCAGGGGCCCTTTCATACTACATGATCAGGGGCTGAGTCCTAGTACAGGCGCAAGGGATCAGGTTAAAACTGCTCTCATACTCCTTCATCTTGCTGCTGTGCTGTGTTGCTTAGTTCAGCACCTGTCCCTTCCTCAAGTCCCTGCAGCAGCCACAGACAGAACTCCTTTCTCTGCTTCTTCTGCTGCTGCTGCATTCAAAATTCTGGCCCTTAAACAGTCAAGAGCAGTGAGGGCAGTGAGTAGTGAGGACCAGACATGACTTTGGGAGAGTCTTCTCTTTTTAAAGTTAAAAGTTAGACTTCCCCTATTCTAAATCGCTCCCCTTATACAGACACACACACACACACACACACACACACACACACCACACACTTATGCACATCTCACTTGCACATGACCACGTATATGCGGGTCGCAGTGAAATAAATACAAAAACAAACAGACTAGCCTTCCCTAGCTCAGGGCTGCTGCCCAAGTGAGGGAAAGCAGCCTTCGTTTGACCAGCAGCAGCGCAGGGCAGGAAGCGCCTTCTCCCTGCCTCCACTGCATGCCCATGCCCCCATCCTAGCACCAATTCTGCTGAGGGTCCTTCTCGGCCTTTGCCCTCCGTGGCCAGCCGCCACTGCGCAAACTAGCCCCTGCCCAGTTAAGGGAAACGTGTGGATCCCGGTGGGCTTCATTCCTTGGAGTCCTCACCTATTTAGCTGCCTTTTCATGTCCACCGCCCCTCAGACCACGTGGTGGGCCGGACTATATTTTTTTTGGGGGGGGGGAATGAACAAATTTCTATGCCCAACAAATAACCCAGATATGCATTTTAAATAAAAGCACACATTCTACTCATGTAAAAACACCAGGCAGGCCCCACAAATAACCCAGAGATGCATTTTACATAAAACAACACATTCAACTCATGAAGAAACACGCTGATTCCTGGACTGTCTGCGGGCCGGATTGAGAAGTCGATTGGGCCGCATCCGGCCCACGGGCCTTAGGTTGCCTATCCCTGTCTTATACCATGCGGATACTTGGGTGAAAAGGAAAGCCCTTCTGCAAGGAGTCCCCACCTACAAACTGGAACCACATCATGACGAATGGCACTGGGGAAGGTCACCCTTTAGCCGTACAGTGGTACCTCAGGTTACATATGCTTCAGGTTACATACGCTTCAGGTTACAGACTCCGCTAACCCAGAAATAGTACCTTGGGTTAAGAACTTTGCTTCAGGATGAGAACAGAAATCGTGCTCCGGCGGCGCGGCAGCAGCAGGAGGCCCCATTAGCGAAAGTGGTGCTTCAGGTTAAGAACAGTTTCGGGTTAAGAACGGACCTCCAGAACAAATTAAGTACTTAACCCGAGGTACCACTGTATAAGGATTTGATACACCAAGCGTTTGTTGGGATAAAACACACACACACACACACACACACACACACACACACATATACAGTGGTACCTCGGGTTGAGTACTTAATTCGTCCCAGAGGTCTGTTCTTAACCTGAAACTGTTCTTAACCTGAAGCAGCAGTTTAGCTAATGGGGCTCTCTCGCTGCTGCCACGCCACCAGAGCACGATTTCTGTTCTCATCCTGAAGCAAAGTTCTTAACCTGAAGCACTATTTCTGGGTTAGCAGAGTCTGTGACCTGAAGCGTATGTAACCCGAGGTACCACTGTATGTATGTGTATATATATGTGTGTGTGTGTGTGTGTGTGTGTGTGTGTATCTCACAAGGGCACAAGTCGCCGGAAAGACAGAAGCTAAGCTTGTGCTTCCACACCAGCTCCTCTTTCACACCAGGCGTGAGCCCAGAACGGTGCGGTGTGCGCAGGTGTGGCAAACCCCATCCCCACGCTGGGGTCAAATAAGGGATTTCACAGGGCGGGTAGGGCCAGCAGGGATACGAACTGGCTCACCTGGTATGGGTGGGTGAGTGCCGTTCCTCCTCCCTCAGGCGTGTGTCCAAGAGCAGGCACGGAAACAGGAGGTGCCAGTCCGGTGGCTTCGGCAGCCAGGAGGGTGGTGCCCGACGCCTTGAAGGGAGGCGAGGCTGTTTTGCTGATGATTCCCCAAGTCAGGATTTGCATGGCACCGCTTCAGAGGGCTTGGCTGCATCCGCCGTCCTCCTGCCCTCACTTCCCTGAAATGTTATCCTGGCAGAGGGGACTCCGCGCTGGCCAGCCCACTTTCGAAGTCCCTCCATCTTGGAACCCCCCGTCTCTCCCTCTCTCACACATCCTTGGAACCACCCAACACACAAAACTCCCTGCCACCGCTACCTCCTGTTTGGCTGGATTCGAACCAGAAATGTCAAAGCCCACACCCAATCCAACCCGCTCACACACACACACACACACACACAGACACACACACACCCCACCCCGCTGCTTTTAGGACAGACAATGCAGCATTCACGTCGTCCTGTCAAGAGGTGTTGTGCTTACGGGCCCTGGGGGTGTTGTGGAGAGGTGAGTCAGGGCCAGGACACCAAGGAGAGAAGAGTGAGAGTTGGCGTGGGAAACCAGGCAAGACTGTGCGAGGGTGTGGGCCGCAAGGGGGAGAGAGGTGGGGCTGCAGCTGGATTCTAGAACAACCATCGCCTACATGGAGGAGGGAAAGAACCCAACCGCTTTATTTAGGTGGCGGTGGGGAGACTGAGACATGCTGCGTGCTTGCCAGAGGTACAAATCAGGGCACATCCTCTCTCTCACACACATACACACATATGTACATATCTCAGGGCAACAGCTAACTTCTCAAACTCTGTGCACTCTCTCACTTTGGCACAATGTTTGGTTTCCTCATGTACATGACTGTTCTGTGCCCTCGCCCCCAGCTATAACACTGCGGTGCTCAGTTCATGCAGTCAGGCGGTAGAGCAGGAGTGTTCCAATAACCAGAGGTGGTCGCGATGTTGTTGTTTAGTCGTTTAGTCGTGTCCGACTCTTCGTGACCCCCTGGACCAGAGCATGCCAGGCACTCCTGTCTTCCACTGCCTCCCGCAGTTTGGTCAAACTCATGCTGGTAGCTTCGAGAACACTGTCCAACCATCTCATCCTCTGTCGTCCCCTTCTCCTTGTGCCCTCCATCTTTCCCAACATCAGGGTCTTTTCCAGGGAGTCTTCTCTTCTCATGAGGTAGCCAAAGTATTGGAGCCTCAGCTTCAGGATCTGTCCTTCCAGTGAGCACTCGGGGCTGATTTCCTTCAGAATGGAGAGGTTTGATCTTCTTGCAGTCCATGGGACTCTCAAGAGTCTCCTCCAGCCCCATAATTCAAAAGCATCAATTCTTTGGTGATCAGCCTTCGTTATGGTCCTGCTCTCACTTCCATACATCACTACCAAGGCACAAACAACATAAGCCAGGGCAACTGCTACAGCCATCTTATCATTCCTGGTGGTGAGCCTGTGAAGAACTGTCTCCGCAACCATGCCTCTTGACTGCCACTGGGTGCACATGAAGAAACTCCCTTACACAGCAACCAGCAGAACTGCCTGAAATAATACGCTTTCAAAGAACAGCTGCTACCAGAGATCATGATGCTTTGGAGGTGTGTCTGCACAATAGCTTTAAACCACTTCCATCCCCGTTTGACCAATCTGCCTCCCAGCCGAGGAGACTCAACAGCGGCAGTTCTTGCAGAAAGCAAAGCGCTAGGAATCTCAAGCAAAGACTTCTTAGCACCCTCACACAACGACACTAACCGCAATTCTTTGGGGCCAGACTACGACGATTGCATCACTTTCAAAGCTGTCTAAACTTGTAGCACAGACCCCGATCCCTGCCATGCCAGATATCCACAGGCCCAACAGCAACTGCGGTGATCCCAGCACAGATCACAGCTAGCATAGACTTACCGGCAGGAGTAACTCAGGCGGAACGGCAACAACAAAAAGCCAGCGCAGGGAGGATGAAGACAGATATAACACATATGTACCGTATATAACTCACAACACAGTGCTCAGGTGCAGAGTGAAGCCAGCTTCCTCATTGTAACCAAAATGACTAACCTGCTATTCAGAAAACTGAATGCCGGCTCTGCTAGTCATCTTTCCCCTCCACCCATCCTTCAAGCATACTGTTTAGTTAGTTAGTTAGTTAGTTAGTTGCATGAATATTCATATATTTCTGTTCAAATTTTTCTCCCCACAATGACATTTTAAAAAGATTTTTTTCCCCAGTGCAAAGCTGCTCCAAGGGTTTTTGGTAGGGCACCACCAACCAATTAACACTACGTGCAGCTAGCTGCTGTTTCAAACTTGGAGAACCATTCCATTTTCAAGGTTCAGCTCTGGAGAGAAATATAACCCAAAATCAGAAGTTAGTTTCTGCCAATTGAGATCTGGCTTCCCCCCCCCCCCCACCGCTTCTTTTTCTGGTCTTCTTGGCTACGTAGTCTGCAAGTTTCTTAGGACAGTGTTTCCCAAACTTTGGTTCTCCAGCTGTTTTTGAACTACAATTCCCATCATCCCTGACCACTGGTCTTGCTAGCTAGGGATGATGGGAGTTGTAGTCCAAAAACAGCTGGAGGCCCAAGGTTGGGAAACACTGC
Source organism: Podarcis vaucheri (assembly GCF_965113315.1). Classification (NCBI taxonomy): domain Eukaryota; kingdom Metazoa; phylum Chordata; class Lepidosauria; order Squamata; family Lacertidae; genus Podarcis; species Podarcis vaucheri. The sequence goes on along the minus strand of NC_138760.1, from coordinate 14,692,300 downwards.
CTTAGGACAACATCCCTGCAGGCACCTGGCAGCAGAACAGGAACCTATGATGATAATAATGGACTGACACAGCCAAAAGGATGACCTGCAGAAGTTAGGATTCAGAGCACTGATTGTTTTGATGCTTCGGGGTGCACCTAGAACAGGCATAGGCAAACTCGGTCCTCCAGATGTTTTGGAACTACAACTCCCATCATCCCTAGCTAACAGGACCAGTGGCCAAGGATGATGGGAATTGTAGTCCCAGAAATATCTGGAGGGCCGAGTTTGCCAATGCCTGACCTAGAATGAAAAATTTTCCCACCTCAGAATTTTTCATGCTTTAAACTACAATAATGGAACATGGTATCAGGAAAAAGAAAGGGGTTGCGTTCCCATTTCTCTGTCCCCCACGTGGACTGCACAGCCCTTAATTCATCCTATCAGCACAAGCTGCAGCTTGCGGTCCAATAAATATACTCAAGTCCCATGTGGAAGTGCCCTTAGGCTATGTACAAAAGGCAGGTCTCTCTCTAGGAAGAGATACCTTTTAATACAGGGGTTTAATGCTACAGTCACCTATTTGAACTGTGCCACCTGTGCTGATCTTCCTAGTCTGTTTGGATTAGCAGAATTCAGAATAGGTGTCAGCACGGCCCCCTCTGCTCCTTGAGGATATCAGGTGTGCAGATTCAGCATACCTGACAACACCTCGCACACTCCTGCACCAGGAAGCACTTTCAGGAACATTAGGTTCATGCAACAAGCAACATTTTTCATCTGGTAGATTTGCATATGCTGAGTTGTCCACAAGACACATGTCCCAGGTGGATGCAGCTAGCTAGGAGCACCAGTTCACTCTTCGGATATTTTTCAAGGTGTGCTGTGTGTCTCACTGCCTTACAGAAGCTCGACCCATTCATGAAACACACAGAAGAGGTCAGCTCATTCACTGAAAAAGAAAGAACTGCCTGTATTATGGTCCTAAATCCGAGATGAAAAACTGCTCTGTTTCTCTGTCTGCTTCCCTGACAAATGTTGGATCTCATGCCTCCTGTTTTGCTTTCGAGCTTTCCATTTATCCCACCCTCCCCTTGACAAAGTAGCCCAAGTATCTGCAGCTTGTCCTAACTTGCAACATACCACATGACAGAGTTTTTCCTCTCTCTGCACCAAGCCGTTGCCCACCACCTACCCGAAGTATGTCCTTGGCTGTACCACACAAACTATGGTCGTTTCTCCCCACGTCCCGCCAAAACGATTCATGTACACAGGGGCTGTACTGTGTCTGTGCATGGTAACTGTGCCCTTACAGTTTCCTAAGCCTAGGACTGCATCAGATGAATGCTACATACACACATGCAAGCAAGCAACAGGGAACTCCAGCACTATGGCCATGAGCACATCTTTATTTTCCAAAGTCCATTGTCCACATGGGTTTTTTTTATCTTTTCAGATGGGTGTTCAAGGGCTGAGCCAACATTTCCTTTCTCTCTGTTTCTGACCTGCAGCTCATGAGCTCACAGCCTAGTTGTCCTTCAAGGTTAAGGCTAGGCATTGTTGCTGTGGGTCAGATTTAATAACGACCCCTGGGATAAGGACTATGGGTAGTATAACACACCATTTAATTACTTCCTTGCTCACCAGAACGATTCTCAACATTCAGCAGGGTGTCTCTAGGGTCTAACTTCTGCTATGCCCTAACACAAGTTGGATATGGTAGCAGGTTCCATATCTCAGGATTATATCCCAATTTAGCAAGGCAGGTACTTCCATTACTCAAACCTAAGCAGGCAGACACTGAGTATGCCACTTAGCGGTCAACTCAAACCCACCATAGCCTTGGGGAGCATAGCAAGAACATGTTAATCCTTTGGACAGCACACTCCTGCTTCTTCCATTAGACCTCGGTTCCTTTGTCAATGGTGCAAGAGACACAATGGATCTATGAAGCAACAAAAGGATGGTGAATCGTTTGTGCAAAGACAATGATATTCTCTCCAGTTTCCTACTGACACCACCTGCCCCTGCTTTTGTTCATAAAAAGGGCAGGGTGGATCTAGAAAAACCACTTTGCTGCATTGTTTTCTAGGAAGCACATCATGCTTCTGGGAAGCTCCTATCCACATGAATCTCACTGCTTTCAGGCTCCCCAACACTAAAAAGGTGACGTCTTTCTAATACAACTTCTCAATCTGTGGGGCAGGGCGTGCCAACTCATTTGCAGATAGGGGAAACTGTGGAGGGCACCATGCAGCAACAATGCACATGCTCTCCCTTCCACCAGGAATTAGGCTTGGAAAAGGGGTTGGGGTTTTGTTTTGTTTTTTTGCTTTTTCTCAAGTTATTGAGGGGAGGGTTCTGATCTTTATGGGGAGCGCAAGTCAGAAGGCAAGAGATAACCTTCCCTCCACTGCTGCAAGCTCCAGGAAGACCACCCTCCTCTTGAAGCCAGTGGAAGGTCTCTTTCAAGCCTAATTTCAGCAAGGGGCAACAGGACCCTATTATGGGTGCTAGGGAAGGTCTCTGTGGGCACATGCACACCAGCAGGTGCCACACTGGATATCTATGAGCAAGGGGACCTAAGAGACCAGACCAAATACCCTGACTCATCCTTCTAATGTGCTACCTCTACTGAAAAAGGAGGGAACCTGAAGTTAGGCTGTGTCCACACTCCTGTTTGCTGGGCACTTAACTGCATTTCCAGTGCTGGGTTTTTAATCTGAATTCACACAGTGTTATCCAAAATACATGCGTGTCCTGTACTTTGTTATAAGATACTAGTGTTTGGTGTGTTGTTTCTCAAACCATCCTCACACCAATGGGAGTCCTTAAGCCTTTCCTAATTAGACTCTAGCCAAGGTGTGAACACCCTTAGAATGCTGCTATGAAAAGAAAACAGATTTTGCTTGCTACCCCATTCAGCACCTTGGGAAGGGAAGAGCTCAATCAACCTTATTTTGGCCAGCAACCTATTTTTTAACTAGCTGCTTTCTTCCCCTTTCAGGCCAGCACGAGAAGCTGTTAAGATATATTTTTTAAAGCCAAAAGAGCAGCAAGGGAAAGGGAGCCAAGGAATGGACAGGGATAGGCAGAGCTGCCTGAGCTAAGTAAACCCGAATTCAGCAAGCAGAGTTATTCAAATTAAGTACATCTGCATGCATTGCTTACTTTGCATGGAGTCCAAATAGAAGCCCAGGAGAGGGAGCAGTAAATTATGGGAGGGAGAGGACCGTAGGGAGCAACAATGCCCTACTTTTGGACCACCATCACTCCCCTAGTTTGGACCTTCCTTGGAAGATGCTCACACATTTCCACTCTCTATAACCTCAAGGGCAAGAAATTAGTGTGTATATAGATATCACTTCAAGGCTTTTTATTACAATCAAATGGTGTATAAATCTTTCTTTCTGAATCAAAGCTATTATCTATATCTGTATCCATGGAATGTCCAATTCTTTGCAAACACAGCAAGCTTTTTGACACACTGCATACACACAATGCTAGTGTGATGGTAAAGGTAAAAGTAAAGGGACCCCTGACCTTTAGGTCCAGTTGTGACTGACTCTGGGGTTGTGGCGCTCATCTCGCTTTATTGGCTGAGGGAGCTGGCGTACAGCTTCTGGGTCATGTGGCCAGCATGACTAAGCCACTTCTGGCGAACCAGAGCAGTGCACGGAAATGCCATTTACCTTCCTGCCGGAGCAGTACCTATTTATCTACTTGCACTTTGAGGTGCTTTTGAACTGCTAGGTTGGCAGGAGCAGGGACCGAGCAACGGGAACTCACCCCGTCGCGGGGATTCAAACCGCTGACCTTCTGATCAGCAAGTCCTAGGCTCTGTGGTTTAACCCACAGCGCCACCCGCGTCCCTTTAGTGTGATGGTACCCAATAATATTTTTTTTAAAAAGTGACGAGCCTTTGGAAGAAGGTATTTATTTCCCATGAGAGCCATGATTTGCCATAGCCTGGATCTATGAACATTTACACTCCATTTAAAGCAACACCCGCCAACACACATCATCACTGGAACTGCAGTTTACTACTCACAGTTCCTAACACCCTTTACAAACTACAGTTCCCAGGATTCTTTGGGGAGGGGGACACATCATGTACTTTTAAATGCAGCCTCTAGCTGGTAGCCACCCCACAGCTACTCTTCTATATGGCCTTTAATAGAGACATCTCAACATACAATGGTACCTCAGGTTAAAAACTTAATTCGTTCTGGAGGTCCGTTCTTAACCTGAAACTGTACTTAACCTAAGCTAACCTTAGCTAATGGGGCTTCCCGCTGCTGCACGATTTCTGTTCTCATCCTGAAGCAAAGTTCTTAACCCAAGATACTATTTCTGGGTTAGCGGAGTCTGTAACCTGAAGCGTATGTAACCCGGGGTACCATTGTACCTCCAAAGAAAAAGCATTACACCCAGTTTTGCGAAGTAGGTCAGTGCTAACCCCATAGGGCAAGTGCAGAAACAAGAAGCCCACATGACTCACATGGGGAGGCAGGAGGCTGGACAAAATCCAGAAATCCTGATTCCTTACCTAGCCTCTGGAAATGCAATCCCTAGCCAGCGTTCTGCTGACCCGTGGAGAAAAAAAAGAATTCCTGCTGCTCACAGACACTTCCAAGGAGGGGAGTTCACACCCTGGTAAAAAAGGCCAGCTACCTCCTGCTATTGAGCCCTCTGGCCAGGGTATGGGCACTTTATTAGTGCAGAGGGCCTCATCAGGATTTTACAAGCCAAGAGTCACAATTAAAGAAGCATATTTCCATTCCACATTCTTTTCATCATCTCATTTTTTTTTTTCACATGACAAAGCTACAGCTGTTAGACACTTATTTCAAGAGGAGTTGATTTCAAAACGTGCTCCAGAAAACCCCGCAGTTCTTTGGAAGTGCACCAGGCGTTTCTCAATAAGAAGGTCAGCGTTGGCACACAAGGGTCCTTGAATGGCAGCTCACCCACCATTACCAATCTCCTCCTGGAATGTGCAGGGGGAGAACTGTGTTCTGAGGCTCATCTGGGGCTACAGCAAAGCAAAAGAGACCTAGATGATGTCCTGAATGATGAACGGGGATCATACTCGAGGTCAGGAATGGAGAACCTGCAGCCCCCCAGATGTTGTTGGACTCCAACTCCCATCAGCCCCAGCCAGCTTGGCCAACGGTCAGAGATGATGGGAGCTGTAGTCCAGCAACATCTGCAGAGCTGCAGGTTGCCCGGCCCTGCTCCAGTACATGTTTTCAAACATGGTCTTCAGCCACAATGTGTTGACCAAAACATGAGAAAACAAAAATAGGGTTGCTTTTTTCACATTGTGGACGGTTTTTCTGAGCTGCTTTGGAACTGCTGCTGTTGCAGAGTGTGTGTTGCTTTGTGTTGTGTTCTCTGTTTTGTAATAAAAGGCAAAAACAAACAAAACGGAGGGGGGAAACTGGTCTCCAGTGCTTTCAAACCTGGGAGCCACTTTTGACCCAAACATGCATTTTGGGACACATTCCTTAATTTTATTTTATTTCATATTGGTGTGGTGGCAGCGCTGCTCATGCCTCATCTCACATCAGCTCAAGACCCAGCAGTGTGTCTCAATTCCAATGCTCTAGAACAGAGATGAGGAACCTGTGGCTCGTCGAACATTGGTGGACTTCTAAATCCCACCACCCCTGACTATTGGCAAGGTTAGCCACCCTTGCTCTACAACATTTACCAGAATCCTCTGCATTCTGTATAAGTTTTACTGGACTGAATTCTGGCTGTTTATCATACATTCTTAATAAATTTTGGTAACTTATTTCTACAACTACGACTGCCACAGTGACTATTACTATTTAGCATGCATTTTGCATGTTGCACAGGACACACACACACAAAAAGGGAAGGAACACTGTCTTCACTCAGAGTTGACACTAAAACTCTGGACACCTAAGAGCAGATTGAACAAAATTGCAGCTTCTGCTCACAGCAAATGATCCAGATGACAAAGGAAAGGAGTCTCCGGGAACACAGGCAAAAAACAACAACAGCCACCATAAGAAAGCAAATGGTAGCTATCAACCCTTAGCAGAATGGTGGGGAAGCTGGTGGCCTTCCACATGTCGTTGAACTACAATTCCCATACTCCGTGATCGTGGCCAGTGGTGGCTAGGGTTGGAGGGCCACAGGTTGCAGACCCAAGAATCAGAGGGACAGAACTAGAGCAGGGGGAGGGGGGGGAGAAATAAGGCTTGGAAAAGGAGTGCTTGGAGTGGGGGAAGATAAGATCAGCACGGTCATGAGGACTAGAAACCTCTTTTAAATTAAATAAACTCTAATGAGAACCACACAGAAGTGTGTTGGGGCAATATGCAGCCCCTGCTCACTGTTTTCTCATCATGTGATCAATCCCTTTAAAAGAAAAGCAGTACCGACACACCTGCAGCCAACCTGAAGTGACTAGCAAGGGGCCAGATCAGGCAAAAGACTCAGACAGAAAACCTGGGTCCCAAGATGCACTCAGCCATGGAGCTCATCTGACTACCTTCAGTATCCCTCAGCCTAATCTAGGCTGCTGTGAGGATAACATGGCCAGGAATGCGCCAAATATGCTGCCCTGAGCTAAGTGATGTCATAAAGGTAGGAGAAATTGCTCTGTTATGTGAGTTGTTCCCATGGCAGGCCACAGAGTAATAGGCACATCATGAACAGAACGAGATCTGCAGTCAGATCAGCCTTGCAAATGAAGTCCTCAGAAGTTACTAGCCCACCCAGCCAGAGGGTCCTTTACAGCACAAACAAGACAAGACAAACCCAACACCTGTAATGTTTCCCTGCATGGATCGCCTAGACGCAGTTTGCTACTCACCACAGGTAACCAGTCAAGAAGCTATTTACAAACCTGAATTTAATTGCACCTCTTTAACGGTTTATTTTTGGACAAATGTTCTGGCTAATGACTAAGGTCAAGGAAGTGTTCCATTCCACAGAACGAAAAGCAACCGCAGTCGGGATTCAAGAAGAGTCCATCTTTGCTAAGATGTCTCATTGCTGGGTCCTGGAAGTGAGCCCAAATCCAGTTCCTTAGAGACGGGAAGACACTACTAGCCCATCTCCAGTCCAAGGTGAATTCTTGCCCATTTTTGGTCCAAGCTAATAAGTAGGGAGAAGGTAGTCTCATTTTATGACCAAGGAGACACCTGATGGGAAGGGGAATCAGTTTTCCTTTCCATACAGTATTTCCATCTGCACAACCTGGAGAATCTAGACCTTGCTCTTGAACAATACATCAATTTAGCTGCATACCTGTCAGCCTTTCCTCCTCCATGTTTACAGTAGGGATAATAGTCCCACCCTGCCTCAAACAGCAGAAGATGCCCAGGTGCATTGCAAGCTTGGGAGGAAGAAGAGGAGAGATACAATGGGAAATGAAGTTGAGTGATGGAGCAATCCCCAAATTTTCCTTTAGGGGGTGCTCACTTAAAAGAGCCAAACTGTACCTGGGTTCCATTTTCCCACTAAAAGCATCACATAAATATGTTAATATGTAAATCTACAAGAACAGCCAGAGAGAGAGAGGGAGGGAGAGGGAGAGGGAGAAAGTGGGAGAGATTTCAAGGCCTGTGTGGGGTCACATACAGACAACCTGACCTGCCTATTTTTGGAATCCTATAAGGTCACCATGTACTTGACTGAGGGTCACACATCTGGGCCATAGAATGAGCTCCATTGCTATGCTGGCGCCTAGAGAAGCTCACCAAGGTAACAAGAGTCCTTGCCTACTCAATAGACCAAGAACAGGGACAGAGACATGTTAGTCATGGCCAACGCCAGTCCAGCCCAAGCCAACAGGCAATGCGAGGTGGGCTCTTTGAACACACAACAAGTTGTTATACACAGAACAAAAGTTAGGGAGAGACTGTGGTTTAGGGCAACAGCTACAGATGGATGGATGTGTGGATGTCAACAGAGGTCTCTGTATGGGAGGAAAATTGGGGAATCGAAAGGTAAATGAATGGACAGGACGTTTTGTGATATGGCAGCTACAGGATGGATTTATGGATGTCGAAAGAAGGCTTCCTTGCTCTGTTCCTGGCATAAACCAGGAATCGGTCAAGGAACAAGTGTGGGACCCATAGCTGTCAACCTTCCCTTTTTTTGCGGGAAATTCCCTTATTCCAGAGCCGTTTCCCACTGCTTCCCTCTGCTATCCTGGATTGTTAGATATCCCATAGACTGTCCCCGGGACAGGTGAGGCTGCTGATCCCTTATTTCCAAATCTGAAAGTTGACAGCTATGGGGGGGTCTGAACCATCTTTCCCCCCACAATAGTTAATTAATGAATGAATTGAATGGCAATGGGTGCCAAGATGGCGGCACTGCTTACCTGGGAAGGCCACACACCTAACACAGAACTGAGCGCTGGTAAGTCATGTGGCTATTATTTTTGGGGGGAGGGGTTGCAAGAAGGGGGGGGGGTATTATCCAAAGCACCCCGGAACTTCACAAAGAGTCTCCAGAGGCAGCCTTCGATCAGCCCCGTGTTCCTCTGATGGCTCAGACGTCTGGAGACCCATCGCTCTTCCGCTCCACCCACTGCCCGGCTTTCCCCGCCAAAACAGAGCTGGAACCTTCTTCCCTCAGAAGAACCTCCTGCCCGTCTTGCTGGGAAGCAGCTCTCCCTCCGGAGCGCCGTGGGCAGCCCAAGGCAAGGCGGCTCGGCGCCCCCCGCTTCCGCCTGCCCCCCTGCGCCATATGCTGGTCAGCTTCAGACGACGCGGGTTCGAGCAGCAGCAGAGATGCTGAAGGAGCAGGGGAGAGAAGGAGGCAGGTTCAAAAGAGCAACGTCGCCCACCTTGCGCCCTCTTGAATCGCCGCACAGCTGTGCCCGTGGCTGAGGGCGCCTTCCCACGACCAGAGGTCAAGAGCACAACACACACCCCAGGAGAAGACATCCCTCGAAGCCCTAAGCGGGATCCCAGGAGAGCGACCACTGAAGGCCACCGAGTGGACCCAGCTCACGCGCGCAGAGATGCCCCTGCACGCACTCCGCCCCGCTCACACGTGCACCGGCCCCAATGCCACGCTCCACTCCATTCGGGCGCTCGGCAGTCACTTGCCTCGCACGTGGGACCGCCGAGCAGCCGCCAAGGTCTGTCGGCTCGAGAGACACCCGCTCTCCTCTCCCTCCCTCCATACACACGTGCGCGCGCTCCAACAGCCCGATCCCCCCACCCACAGCGCCACGCGAAAAGTTCCTTTCGAACAGCAGACTTCAAGGCCTCGGGAAGTCAAAAAGAAAAAGTCAGCAGATACGTGTCCACCCCCCACCCCACTCCCCCCCCCCCGCGCCACAAAAAGCCGGCGCAGTGGCGAGGAAAGTAAATCCAGATGCAGAACTCGCCATCTGACCTCTCGCGCTTTCTGTCCAGGCCCCGCGTGATGCCCACTCACCTGGTCGTCTGAGTGGGCTCGACACGCAGAGACACCTGGAGTCGGGGGAACTTTCCACGTCCCGTCTCTCTCTCCCTGCTGTTCCTGGGCGAGTGTGAGCCTCCCTCTCGCTGAGAATCACTCTCTCTCTTTGCTTTTTTTTTTTAACGTTCACTAAGAAATCATTATACTCGGCTATTCATAACCCCAGCAGATCATGTGACACAGCCCTGAAAATATACAGCACATTTTTTCAAAAACCACAGAATGACTTCAGGCGAAGACACGGAAAATATTTTCTCTCCTCCTCCTCCTCTCGCTGCTGCTGCTGCTGCTGCTGCTGCCGCTGCTGCCGCTCCCCCCTGCGCCCAGGCGTCTGTCAGCTTGTCAAAAGGACTTGACATCAGGACTGTGTCGGTGGCACAGAGCGGAGTGCTTTCCTTCACCAAGAGAGGGAGGAAAGGATGCATCCTGAGTCTGGACCTCACCTACAGAGGGACAGACAGACAGACACACTTGTTTTCCTTGTGCTTTTTTATTATTAAAAAAACCAGAAGGAGAGACCAATCCACCAACTCTGGATTAGCACTTCTGCTGCCACAACCACAAGCTAGTGCTCTGCGTTTCGGAGAGAGTCTGGGGCCATTTCAGAGTCTCCAAGGCAAGAACCTTACCAGGTGCAGTTTTTAAACTGTGTGGCAGCCCTCTGACGTCCCTCTGAAGTTTAGCAGAAGTTTCTCTGAGAAAATCAGAAACGAGTGCTTGCTGCCTGCTAGTGATCTCTCTCTCTCTCTCTGTCTTGCAAACCTATGTATGCATCTACTGAGAGGGGTCAGCAAACTTTTTCAGCAGGGGGCCAGTCCACTGTCCCTCAGACCTTAGGGGGGGGGCGGACTATATTTTGAAAAATATAATGAACGAATTCCTATGCCCCACAAATAACCCAGAGATGCATTTTAAATAAAAGCACACATTCTACTCATGTAAAAACACGCTGATTCCCGGACCATCTGCGGGCCGGATTTAGAAGGCGATTGGGCCAGATCCGGCCCCCGGACCTTAGTTTGCCTACCCATGTACTGAGGAATGTCAAGGGTCTGAGTGTGGTCCAGGGGAGCTGAGCCCCAGGTCTTTTGCATAAGGGCTGTGTACACACCATACACTGAAAGCACATTTCACACACACACCCCAAATAAGCTTGGGAACTGTATCTTATCCCCAACAGCTTATCCCCAACAGAGCTAAGATTCCCGGCACCTTAAACTATGGTTCCCAAGAATTGAGAATCACCCTCTCTCTCTCTCTCTCTCTCTCTCATTCCCCCCTCCTCACTCAGATGTGCTGCCCCTGTCTCTCCCTTTTCAAAAAGACTTGCTTACAGGGAAGCTGGGACCACAACAGTGCTGGTGAGGCATCTATACATATAAATTAGCATATGCACATGGATCTGTGCCCAGAGTCCTTGTAGCTAGCAGTGCTGTCTGTCCCGGCAAGATTGCTTTATGATGCAATGTCAGTTTGCATGGGTTGATGGTAAGGTATAAGAACATAAGCAGCTTGCTCTGGCAGTGGCCAATCTGGATGTCCATGGAAAGCCTGCAGGAAGAACCTGAGCTCAAAAACACTCTTCCCGCCTGTGATTCCCAGCAAGTCGGAAGAGGTCTAGTCAGTGACCTGGGTGAAATGGGTGTGTGCTGTAGAACGTATCCCAGAAGACTCTGCAATCCCTGGCAGCCTCTCAGGGCTTCCTTAGTTTGCAAGCCAATGTGGAAATGGTTAGAATATAGGAATCTGCCTTGCAGATCGTGGCTCTCATCCTATTTAGCTCAACGGCGGGGGCTCTCCCACATTCCAGACCAGGGAACTTGGGACCATAGATATCACAGAATTGTAGAGTTGGAAGAGACCCTAAGGACCATCTAGTGCCCCTAAAATACAGCTGTTCCAGATGGGGATCGAACCTGCAATCTTGGTGTTATCAGCACCATGCTCTAGCCAACTGAGCTATCCTTTCACTAGCTGTTCAAGCCCTTCCCTCAAGGTAGAAAGTTTGGAAACTACTGTGCCACATCAACTGTACATCACGTTGAAGGCCAAGCAACCCAAGACTATGTTTGCTGGGATGGCTATTATTTATGTCATCCACCACTTGCACGGTGCAATTTGCCAGGAATCACCAACGCCACAAAGCCTCCGCTCCTCACCACCTTTGCCTCTGTGCTAAACTCACACCAACTTTTGGGGCAGGAGAAACATGCTAAATTCTGACCATGACAGATAAAGAGTTGAAGTCAGGGGTCAGCAAACGTTTGCAGCAGGGGGCCAGTCCACTGTCCCTCAGACCTTGTGGGGGGCCGGACTATTTTTTTTGGGGGGGAATGAACGAATTCCTATGCCCCACAAATAACCCAGAGATGCATGTTAAATAAAAGCACACATTCTACTCATGTAAAAACACACTGATTCCCGGACCGTCCACGGGCTGGATTTAGAAGGTGATTGGCCCGGATCCAGCCCCGAGGCCATAGTTTGCCTATCCTTGGTTTAAGTAGCCATCTATTGGTCCTGGCAAGGGAGAATGCAAGCCTCTTCTCTCTGTGAACAACACAGCCTCCATTCATGACTGGATATGATATGAGAGACTACAGTTGGGGGGTAATGCCCTGTATTCTCACCAGCTCATAAGCACCGGTGACTCTTTTGGCCTCACATGCATTAAGGAGAGCAACGGGCTATGTGCACATTAGTGGCTTAAAACTCAGTGAGGTAGTGAGGTTGTCCCCTCCACCCCCCACCCGCCATGTTTCAAATCACATTTGCCAGTTGTTGTGCACACCAAAGAGGGGACAGGGATGTCCTCACCCAATGTGCTTTACCTGTCTGGTGTTCTCACCCGTGCAACCTCCCCCAAACTCCTATTTGCAAAGCTGTCAGCTGTGCATGTGCTGTCATCCAAGCATATGCAATGGCCGTCTCGAATGTGCACACCTCAGGTTAACTGTGATGTGAATGTGGGTGAAATTTCCCTCTCGAATGGAAGCTGGTTTGACAGTAGTACTTCTCAAGAAACAGCAGGATAGCTCTGCATTGTGGGAAACAACACATGTACACAGATTCAAAGCCAGCCATGGGGCCAGAGTAAATGGTAATACATACACACCCTAAGAAATCAACCTGGAGGAAGAAAAGTAAGCGTGTCTCTGTTATTTACTTACAACGTTTTTTAAAATTACTTTGCAATTGTTTCTACCCTATATTACCCAAAACACAAAGCATGAGCCACAACCCTGTGAGCTTGGGGTCCAGGGGGTTCTGGACTTGAACTTTCGGACTCAGTGTTGCTCAACCCCAGGTTCAATGTAGGGCCGGAGTGTGGAACCTATTTAAACCCAAGGGCCACATTCTCTTCTGGGCAACTGTCCAGGGGCACATGCCTGTGGTAGGCGGGGCCAGAAGCAAAAGTGGGCGGAGCAACAAACATTGCTGTCTCTCTCCTTTCTCTCTCTCTCTCTCTCTCCTTCGCACAGGCAAGCAAAAGGCATCACCAGAGTTCAATGACAAATTCCACCTGGGCAAAGGCACTCAAGGAGGGTGCAGAAGGGAACGTGGTGTGGCCCGGAAAGAGTCCTGAAGGGCCAGAAAAAAGGAGTTGTTTGGGCCCTGAGGGTCTGAGGCTCCTCACCCCTGACATGGGAAGAGTAGAGGGTGCAGCTGTCTTCAGCTGATGGCTGGATCTGAGAACGGAGGCAGCCTCCAACTTGATCCGATGGGCTTGAGCAATCCTGGCTGAACTGGTTGCCTCTCCCCCACCCCCAAATTGCTTATCAGCTAGAGAGAGTGCCTGTTCCAACAAGAAGACTCTCCTATTCTCTGTTCTCTGTGCATTGCTGTTCGATTTCCTAAGCTCTCTGCTGTTTACTTCCCAAAGATTCCAATCTAGCTCTTGGATCTTAGCTGGGCTACTGGTTCACCCCTTTTTGATCTCTGTGTTGCTCTCAATGACTGCCTGACTTCGGCCCTTTGCAAAGCAGCTGGCCTTGGCTGCTGTGCTACCGGGCTGGCCATCACATTTTTCCTGGCCTTTATCCTATCAAGCCTGCTCATGCTAGGTTTCTGCTACTCTCATTCTGCAAACAGGAGAACTAGGGGCAGATTGTCCCACTGAAGCAATCCCACAAGTACTTCAGCATATGCTTCCAGCACAATGTAAAGGTAAAGGGACCCCTGACCATTAGGTCCAGTCGTAGCTGAATCTGGGGTTGCGGCTCTCATCTCGCTTTATTGGTCGAGGGAGCCGGCATACAGCTTCCGGGTCATGTGGCCAGCATGACTAAGCCGCTTCTGGCGAACCAGAGCAGCGCACGGAAACACCATTTACCTTCCCACCAGAGCAGTACCTATTTATCTATTTGCACTTTGACGTGCTTTCGAACTGCTAGGTTGGCAGGAGCAGGGACCGAGCAACGGGAGCTCACCCCGTCTTGGGGATTCGAACCGCCGACCTTCTGATCGGCAAGTCCTAGGCCCATTCAAACCACATTTTCTGTGTTAGTCCGATCGTGTGAACTGGAGCCCAGAGGGAAGAACTTCTGGTACTGTACCCACCGGCCACTTCTCGAATCTCAAAATGGCCCCCAGAATGTCATGGTGGATAAAAAAGCAGTCCAAGAAGAAAGGGAGGCAGGGAGAAGTTCTGATCTGGTTGCTGCTGAATGTCTCCAAGGTGGGAGTCCAGAATGCCCACCCTGCCTGCCTCTTTGTCCCCATATGACTCCAACACAGCAGGATTAAAGAGACCAAACCATGACCATAACAGGCACATGAAATGTTTCAGTCCCAGGCCGTGACAGAACCGTGAAGTTCAGGCCAATTTACTGTGAAAACAAAAATATGCTCTAGTTTGAGCAGGCAACAGAGCTTGTCTTCTCTCTGTGGGATGCTCAAGTAATCTGATGTTACAGAACTTCAGGTCCCTTCCCAAGCCTAGAGGCTGGACTGCAGGGAGAGCTTCCTGGTTTCCTCATTTCTGTGGGAGACACTCCCTCTCAACCCACGAACTTTCCATCGGGCCATCTCCCAACCATCTATAGCTGCCAGAAGAGCTACATTATGCCTCAGACTGCTTATCACCAGCTCTGTGAAGGGTTGAAGAAGAGCCGGACTGTGGGCTTATCCACACAAACCTTTCTTCCATTCACTCCAGGCATAGGTCTGCACTTTAAAGCTCCACATCTAAGCATTCCCACCCCTCTTTCCCCATGAAAACCTACCCTTTGGCGCTCAAATGGAGCAAAAGGGTTTTCTGTGGATTGCCATTTGCTCCGATTCAACTTTAAAGAACAAGGTTTTACGGGGGGAACTCCAGAGCAAAAAAAAAAGGGGGGGAGGTACTTGGACACAGCTTTAAAGAGCAAACCATGCCTGGAAAAAGCAGAGGAAACGTGTGAAGAAGCCCCGTGTCTCACAATTCCTTTCGCCTTCTAAAGCTAGCCTGTAGTGTACTAGCGTAACATCTCCATGCAAGCAGAAATGCAAGTATGCAAGGCAGGTTCAACACGAAAGGGGTTGTTTGCGGGGTGAGGGGAGACATATGCGAAAGCGTTTGATCCTTTTCAATACAGGCACACACAATACCATGCACTGCATTTCAGTGAATTGCTTAGCGCAGGGGTCTGCAACCTTTAAGACAAAAAGAGCCACTTGGACCCGTTTCCAAAGGAAAAAAAACCTGGGAGCCACAAAACCATTGCGACATTTAAAACAAATATATCTCCAGAGCCGCGATCTGACAGCGGGTGGGAAGGTGACGTTGGGACTAACACACGCACCGCCCCCATGCGACGTCACAGCCAGTACAGCACCCGCCACAGTGGGGAGTGTCGGGGCGCACAATGCGCCTCCTCCCCTCGCTAGTATCCGCCCCGGAGCCGCGGCAAAGGTGTAAAAGAGCCACATGCGGCTCCGGAGCCGCGGGTTGCAGACACCTGGCTTAGCGTTAATATATCTATGCTAGATTATGTTTGCAAGAGCATTACTCTCTTTGCACAACCACTGCAGGTACATGTCTTGTTGTAAGTAGGTTGTACCGGGTGTGCTTCTGTGCAATGCTATGGGTCACTGGGTACAACCTGCATCTTTTTGCGTCTCCTTGCCATGTGTGCACATCAATGGCGCTGGGTGTATGTGGTGACCGTAGACTTGTTGTATGTCAGCAACCAGTTTGTTGTTATGTCAGCAATTAAATTGGCCACCAGCCCAATCTGGAGCAGAGGACAATGACTAGGGACCATCCCCTTACTTTGAATCAGGAGCTCTGGCAGTTTGCAGCGCCTCAGCCACCCTGCTCACCGCGAAGCATCATGTCTTTAAAAAAAAAGAACTCACCAACTTCAGCAAAATCTGGGCTACTGTTTTAAAAACAAAACTGAAGGAGCGTCTCCACCCCCATCGTTCTACCCGGACACTGAGGTCCAGCTTCGAGGGCCTTCTGGCAGTTCACTCATTGCGAGAAGCCACGTTATAGGGAACCAGGCAGAGGGCCTTCTCGGTAGTGGCGCCTTCCCTGTGGAACACCCTCCCACCAGATGTCAAAGAGAACAACAACTACCAGGCTTTTAGAAGACATCTGAAGGCAGCCCTGTTCGGGAAGCTTTTAATGTTTGATGTATTATAGTATTTTAATATTCTTTTGGAAGCCGCCCAGAGTGGCTGGGGAAGCCCAGCCAGATGGGCGGGGTATAAATAATAAATTATTATTATTATTATTAAAACAGCAAGCTTCTAGACCTCTTCAATCCACAGGAAAACCCTGGAAAATGTGCAAGCACCATTTCTTGTTTGACATACATGCCACGTTTATTTTATCCCAGCCTTTCAACAAGTTGCTCAGAGAAGCATCCAAATTTTGTCTCACAACTCCCCCTTGGGGGGGGGGGAGAATGGGCTGGCTGATAGAGAGCTGCTTAAGGTCACCCACAAAGTTTCACGGCTGAGCAGGGATATGAATCTGGTCTCCCATGTCCATGCCCAACACTGAAGCGGGACGCCCACGCAAAGTTGTCTTAGAACTGTATTGCCCCTATAGAAAATAGCCTGCATAGAATTCCAAGATCAAAATTAGTCACTGAACAGGATGCCACAGAGTCCATCTCCATGTTACTATTGCTTTCGCACAGAGAACAGGCTCCCAAAGTATGTCTCCTGATCCTGTGAAGGAAGGGCAGGAGAGATGGAGTGATGTCTCGCCCAGGAAATAAGGAGGAAAGAATGAATTCAATGTACGATAGACTCATGGGACTACAAGGGACCAGGAGTTGGTCAAATTGAATTGGACACACAAACACAGGGAGAATTATCTACATTGCAGCCACTCACATGATTAAACAGCAGAATTAAAACTAGTGTGCAAAGTTTTGATGTCCACTGACTAGTATGTGAGGAGAAAGCTGGGGAGGACTTGAATGCTCTGGGGTCCTCTCTGCCCCACACAACAGCTGTTATGGGTTCTCCTTGCCCTTCTCCCTCTGCTCCATCCCTTAGACTTCATTTCAACTGAGGTGTGAAGCCTGAGGTCCAAGCCACACATTGCAAAGAACCAGCCCACAGCTGGTTCTATAATACTTAAAGATGTGTGACGTGATGTCGATATTTCCCCTTCCCCTACCCCACTTCTCTGGCTGCCATTTGGGGGGCGGGGGCAGGGAACTGGCAAGTGAAAATGACATCATGCCATGTGCCTTTGAGCATTGCCAGAGATTGGGGAGCGGAGGAAGAAAAACATGTTCACTGTAACATGTAGATTGAGCTTAGGACAGGTTGCCAGACCATAAACCGGAGAAGGAGCATTCTTGCCCCAGTCTGGGTCTGCTCCTGCTCATTCTTCTGCCTGAAATAATGAGCATTTTGGGAGCACTTGACCATTGAACAATATGCTCAGCCTGCAGTTGGGCGACCCTTAACTATTCCCCTGCTGCTCTTGAGTTCCTCTTTTCCCTTTTGCTTCTTCTTCTCTGTTTGCCAACATTTCAGCTGGCGGCTCCTCAGGGCAGGGACATCTCATGTTTGTTATGCTGTCCTGCAAAGTGCCAACATCAAGGAGAACGTATTCTTCTGACAAAGAGTAAAGCATTTGAATCGTGTCTCCTCACAAGAAGGGGGGAAGGAAAGCATTTTGATTTTGCAGAGAAAGAAAGAAGAAAAAGTTCTCATGATTGGATTGCAACCGGGAGTTTTTAAGAGCGGAAAGGGGGAGGGCTGGGCTTTCTGATTTATCATGGTGAGCCAACAACAGAGAGCACAGAACCCTTCCAGTGGCTGTTACCAGCATCTCATTTTACTTCTCCTGCTCCAAGAACAGGAGCATCATCCTGGCCCAGTGGTACCAGGCAGGGAGTTCAACCTTGGGTCTCCGGGGAATGACCCAGAAGGCTCTACCCTGATACAATGGTACCTCGGGTTAAGTACTTAATTCGTTCCGTAGGTCCGTTCTTAACCTGAAACTGTTCTTAACCTGAAACACCAGTTTAGCTAATGGGGCCTCCTGCTGCTGCTGCACCGCCAGAGCATGATTTCTGTTCTCATCCTGAAGCAAAGTTCTTAACTCGAGGTACTATTTCTGGGTTAGCGGAGTCTGTAACCTGAAGTGTATGTAACCCGAGGTATCACTGTACAGTAAATGGATGACAAGCACGTTTTTAATATACCGTGGTACCTCAGGTTAAGAACAGTTTCAGGTTAAGAACCCACCTCCAGAACAAATTAATTTCTTAACCCAAGGTACCACATTAAAAATGTACTTGTGTGTGTGTGTTAAAAACCTGCAGATTATCCATTTACTGTATCCGGGTAGCTGCCACCGCAAGATTTCTGTTCTCATCCTGAAGCAAAGTTCTTAACCCGAGGTACTATTTCTGGGTTAGCGGGGTCTATAACCTGAAGCATCTGTAACCTGAAGCATCTGTAAACCGAGGTACCACTGTGTGTGTGTGTGTATACACACACAGTGGTACCTCAGGTTAAGTACTTAATTTGTACTGTAGGGAATAATTAATAAAGATCAGGCGTTTTGCGCATGCATCTAGGACCTTCATTCTAGCTGCATCGAAAGACTGGCTAGTTCATGATGTGGGTTTAAGACCCAGTGACAGCTTTCAAAAGTGATTTGTGGGCCTGGGTGGTGAGCGTTCACTCCTTCCTGAATTGAACAGGTGGGTCAGTTGCAGGCTGGCAAGGTAATGGTTTGACCAAAGGATTCCCTTGGTTCATTCCAGTTTCGGTATATGATTTGACAATGTTGAAGACTGCATCTTGTTCTGTTGTGGCAACAGGTCAAGAAATAATAACTGGGAAGAGTGCGTAAGCAAAATGACCTGTTCTCCTCCTCCTCTTGCTCCTCCTGACTAGATGAGACCGTGCTTCCAAGTCTATCAAGTGACACTGAGTCTCAACAGATGTCTCACTTTCCAAAATTAATACCTGTATGTGAACCAGGTACATAAACCTAGCTTGAGGCAACCAGGCTCTCTTGGGTGGAAACCAACCTGGAGGACAGGGAGATAAGAGGCCAGGAGGTATACCTGCTTGTAAAACAGGAGTGGCCTTGTCTGGAAGAAAATAATTCAAAGGATGAGACTGACCTTCAGCAGGAGATGCCAGCGTACAAATTTCTTTGTGTTGTTAGGACTGCAAGCTTTTGATCGCTTTAATCAAATCCTGTTGATGTCAGTGAGGCTTTCTTCATCTATGGTTTCGGAAGAACACTGCTTCCAACCATGTAAGCAGAGCATACCCACCATGGTTAATAGCCACTGATGGTGTTTGCCTCCATGAATTTGCCTAAGCTTCCAGAGCCATCCAAGTCTGTCGCCATCATTGCCTCCAGTGGGAATGAGTTCTATAGTTTAGCAATGTGCTGTGTGAACAAGTACAGTGGTACCTCGGGTTAAGTACTTAATTCGTTCCGGAGGTCCGTACTTAACCTGAAACTGTTCTTAACCTGAAGCACCACTTTAGCTAATGGGGCCTCCTGCTGCTGCTGCGCTGCTGGAGCACGATTTCTGTTCTCATCCTGAAGCAAAGTTCTTAACCTGAAGTACTATTTCTGGGTTAGCGGAGTCTGTAACCTGAAGCATCTGTAACCCGCGGTACCAGTGTGTGTGTGTGTTTGTGTGTGTGTGTATACACACACACACACAACACCCTGCTTAAAACCAGTTAAATTGGCAACTCTGAAGAAAGCTGCCTTTCCATCTGCACAACCCTCTCTTGGGAGTGGGGGGGCGGGGGGGGCGGGGGGAGAGAGGCTTGTGTCTTTTTGCTGGCTATTAATTCCAGAATCTCAAAGAAGTGGAGAAACCGCAGAGAGAAGGCAGGGAGAGGCGGCGCTGCTTCCCTCAGCTCCGGGCCCTGCCTTTGCAGAACTGGGCACTGTTCTTTGGCAAAAAAAAAGGGGACGGGTTGGTGTGGGACATGGAGGCGAGAGGCTGGAGCAGCTGATGTTTTTACAGTGGAAGGCTGCCAGCAAAACCTTCAGGCACTGCACCCCTGATTTCCACCTCCCCTCCTCCTTCCCTCTCCTCCCCCCCCCACTCCAGCCAGCCAAGGGAAGTGTGGGGCCGGGTTGGGCTCAGCTGGCGTCACTGATGCCTAATCCATTCAAGATGGGGAGGCACAGCGCACAAGCAGTACATGCCGTTTGCTCAGAGAGTCACACCCAACAACACACACACACACATGCACAAAGCACATGCGTGGCACACCATTGCACACAGGAAGCCCAGGCGTACAAACACAACCCCGCAAAACAAGCCCAACACACACAAATAGCTCTCTTTATGTTTTTTTTTTCTGGACGGAGGCTTCCTCAACCCAAAGGAGACAGCCGCACTGACGGTCAGTGTGGTGTGGTGCTTAGAGTGACTGGGAGACCCGGGTTCAAATCCCTGTTCAGTAATGATGCTCTCCCTTCTGTTTCCTAGCCTAATTTACCTCACAGGGTCGTGGGGATAAAATGAGGGAGAGAACTATTTTCTTCGCTGCTGTGCACGCCTTGGAAGACAGGATATAAACATTGTAAGTACCGCATTTTTCGCTCTATAAGATGCACTAGACCATAAGACGCACCTAGTTTTTGGAAGAGGAAAACAGGGGAAAAAATATTTTGAATCCCAGAAGCCAGGAAAGCAAACAGGATCACTGCGCAGCAATCCCGCTTGCTATCCTGGCTTATGGGATAGCCGCATGCAGCCTCTCCTGGGCAAGGGGAGCCTTCATCCCCTGCCCGGGAGAGGCAGCACATGGCTAAGGCTCCCCCAAGAGCCGCGCTCCCTTTAAAGAGCGTGCAGTGTGTGTGTGTGTGGCTCTTGGGGGCTTTTCCCCGAGGAGGGAGAAGGGCGCACACACGGCTCTTTAAAGGGAGCGCTGAGCAGAGCCTCCCACCTGCATTCGCTCCATAAGACGCACACACATTTCCCCTTACTTTTTAGGAGGGGGGAAGTGCGTCTTATAGAGCGAAAAATACGGTAAGTGCACATATATACAAAGGCACCAGTCCCTAAGGTTTCCTGGCCCAGCTCCCGTGCATTTCACAACTGCCCTGCACTAAAGTTTCCTATGCTAAACCTTTCCAGTAAGGAAGCTAAGAGGTGAGAGATATTTCAGCAGCTTACACTTTGCGTAAACCGAATGCTTTTGATGACACCGGAGATAAGTGCGGTGATCTTCCTGATCTCACAAACCCTCCTTGTAAAAGAGAGTGACTGTACACAGCAGAGGCAGAACCTGAACTCAGGCCATCCAGACCCAAGGTCACCTTTTGGTCTACTGAACCCACTTACACTTCCTGGATGTGACCAAAAACTCTGGGGGCAACCTTTGCTCCTTTAGCAGCCTTTCCTCAGTTGCCAGAAAGCTTTCTACCTCTCCAGACAACTCTAGGCTTTCTCTCTGTTTGCAGCTGCCTCCAAGAACTTCTTTCATGTCTATTAAGTTCCACCTCAAAAACTACCTTTGCCACACAACCTTTGGAGCAACCACTTAGTCCACATAAACACACTTTGGTGTAGGCAACTCAGACACATACTATTTCCCTGTTTAGCCACTGTGTTCATCATTCTCCCTTTAACATCTGTAATCTCCCTTTGAGGGGGATTTTTGATTGCAAGCTCCTTGGGGCAAGGAACTGTCCTTTTGACCTTTGTGATGTGTGCCATGCCCTTTGGGGGCAAAATATAATGGAGGAAGGAGGAGAAGGAGGAGCAGAATCTGCAACACAGGATTGGAGAATCACAAACTTGGGGAGCCAGATGTGGCCCTTCAGACCTTCAAATCTAGTCTGTGGTACTTTTTCCAGGACACGCCTCCTTCCCAGGCCACACCCCTTTTTCTAGGCTACACCCATCTGAATTGTGAGGATGCTTCTTACTTGCTTAACTGAAAAGAGAATGGAGAAACATGCCTATAGGAAGATCTGATTTCTAGAGCAACTAGGGTGGGGTGGTAAGATCACTTGCCTTGAACACAAAACAGTAATCATTTATCCTACAACAAGACAAGCCTACCCAGGTATTTCAAAAATTGATGTGTGTTTTAATCTGTTTATTGTTATTTTAACTTTTCAAAAGTCTTAAATTATTGTTTTCAAGTCTTCTAATTGATAATTTTACCTTCTTTGAGGGGGTTTTTTATATATAAGAAACAACAACAACCAAGTGGTGTGTACATTTTACTAAATAAAAATAATAAAAATATCCCAGGCAACTATAAAAATAATGTTAAATTGCATTTTCTTGCCAAGAGGCTCACTGAGGGCAGCAAGCTAGGCATTTCCACTGGCCCTTTTCATGCAGCCTAACACAGCGAAGCACATTCAGGGTCTGAAATCAGCTGATGGGGAAGGAGAAAAGCAGGGGCGCATAACAATGGACAAAAACAGACTGGAGTTGTTTTTTACACAAGTAAAAACTGAGCAGTGGAAATTTCAGTAGCAGGACCCCTAACAAACCCTCCAAGTTTCCCTATTTTCCAGGGACAGCCCCAGATTTACAGAAGCCATCCCGTTTTCAGACTTGATCTTAGAATGTTCTGCATTTCCTTAAAGGTAAAGGGACCCCTGACCATTAGGTCCAGTCATGGCCGAATCTGGGGTTGCGGCGCTCATCTCGCTTTATTGGCCGAGGGAACCGGCGTACAGCTTCCGGGTCATGTGGCCAGCATGACTAAGCCGCTTCTGGCAAACCAGAGCAGTGCATGGAAACACTGTTTACCTTCCTGCCGGAGCGGCAGCTACCGTATTTTTCGCCCTATAGGATACACTTTTTCCCCTCCAAAAATGAAGGGGAAATGTGTGTGCGTCCTATGGGGCGAATGCAGGCTTTCACTGAAGCCTGGAGAGCAAGATGGGTCGGTGCGCACCGACCCCTCTTGCTCTCCAGGCTTCAGGAAGCTGTCCGCAAACCGTGGGAGGGCTGCGCAAAGTCACACAGCTCTCCCACGGCTTGTGGAGAGCTGCCTGTTCTGGGGGCTGGGGTTGGGGGAAGCTCGGGCTTCCCCCAGCCCCGCGTCTGGGGGGAAAACAAAAACTGTTTTCTTTATTTCCCCCCCAAAAAACTAGGTGCGCCCTATGGGCCGAAAAATACGGTATTTATCTACTTGCACTTTGATGTGCTTTCGAACTGCTAGGCTGGCAGGAGCAGGGACTGAGCAACGGGAGCTCACCCCATTGTGGGGATTCGAACCGCCGACCTTCTGATCGGCAAGTCCTAGGCTCTCTGGTTTAACCCACAGTGCCACCCGCGTCCCTATTGCATTTCCTTAGCACGTCTCTATTTTCATCAGAGAAATGTCTGAGTTTATGCAAAGGTTCACAATCCTTCTCAACTTGCAGGTTTCAAGAGGGGCAGGGAGTGCAGAAACGTAACCTGCCAAACACATACACACGACTAGTTATGGCACTAAAGAAAACACACACAATTTGGGCCTGGCTTCGTATATCTCATTTCAGCCATGATCTCATTGAGGAGCCATTGGTAAGCGTCGGACCCATCTGCCAATCTCCACACCTGTCTCTGCAAGAGGGGATGATGACAGCGACCTGCTCCACAGGGGTGCCCACAACCATCAACATGCTGAAGGCGGGCAAAGTGTTTTGCACAGTGAGACCTGTTTAAATATGCCGGTTTTACACACAGTTGTTCTCCTCCGCGTACGCACACAGGCCTTTGTGTCAGATTGGCGGCACACGCCTTCCGGCATGCTGTGTAACCAAACACTCTTTCCCTGAACGCACACAGAGAGCCTCTCGTTCCGTGCGCTTACACACCCTGCTCCGCTTGGTAGAATAATATGTATGCCAAGCTTCTATTCTTCCCCATCCTTCAATTATTCTGTTATTTCTTGGTTTTCACAGGCAGCTTTCCCACTGGCAAAGGGTACCCCAGTCCTCAAGCGGGAGAGGAATAGAATTGGGGGGGGGGGTCTTCTTTCAGCCTAACTTGAGCCAAGGCTGAGTGACAGAATCTGTTTCTCGAGCCAGATGAAAGATGCAAATGGAACATTATCTCTGAGAACATACAGAGGGTATTTCCCTCACCTACAAGCAACCACACAGCCCATGCAATTGGGGTTTGGCTTGTCTGAGCACACCAATATCTTTGAAATCATTGATCACCACCACCATCAACACAAAAAGAAACCATTGTGGTTGAGGGATCACTTGTTGCAGGCAAACTGTAGCTTCAAGAAGGCCTGCTTTTGTTCTAAAGTACGTGTGATTGGAGAATTATTTCACTTCACTTCTCCTTCTAGGCCAGGGCTGGGGAACCTGTTGCTTTACGAGATACTACTGGCCTCCAATTCCCATTATCCCCAGCCAGCTGAAATATACTCAGAGTTGAGAGTGGATTTCATGCTTTTTATTCAGCTCATAGTGGTGAGAAGGAATGGAAGTTCCCCCAGAATGTCTGCTTTATATACATTATTTACACAATGGGCCCCACGTGATTGGCTAATTCCGGGATTCACCTGTAGGCCAATCAGGTTGCGGATTCACTTCCACCTGGAGCTGGATTGGGTGGCTCCTGTGGACCAATCAGACTGCTGCATTCTGGACCCTATTGTTCTAGGACCAATCAGACTGCTGCATTCTGAATCCTATTGTTCTAGGACCAATCAGACTGCTGCATTCTGTTGTTTTTTTTTATAAAAATTTTATTGGTTTTTCACCTTTTATAAAGACAAGACACACACAAAAAAGACAAAAGACAAAAACATGTATAATTTCAGAAAATCCTACTTTCCTAACCCTGTTCCCTGACTTCCCCCCACCCCCCCTCGTGCATCCCAATTCCCAAAATTGTGTCAGCAAATTGGTATTTCTCCTCTTAACCATCTTAATATTGCCTCTTTTATAAAGAAAATAAATTTTTCCTAAGTTGGACTCAGATTCCCTTCCATCGATTTCTCATTTTGTCTTAATTAAAGGTCATATTAACTAAACCCAAAGGTCTTGAGTGTTTTTAAAATTCTATTCTTCCCTCCCTCCCATCCCCGGTTTTCATCCCTTCCCAATACATGTCCAGAATAGCAGTTCTTAGCCCGGGTTCCTCACGTCCGAGGCTTTCAAGTCTCTTTCAGTCCCTCTCCGCCGGTCTTGTTGGTAGTCCTTTATGTCAGTCATCAAATCTGTAGAGAATTCTGTCACCATCAAACCATCTTCTCTTCCCACAAGGACATTTAAAAACAGCTGCTGGAAAATTTCCACAAGGCCTGCATCTTCAGAGTCAAAGTCAGAATGGGGGCCCCAATCATATTTCTTTATTTTAAGTTCCTGTATTCCATAAACTCCCGGGACCTCCTCCTTCGTCTTTTGCATCTTTCGCAGATTTGTGGTAAATATATTCCAAAAGTCTCCTTGCTTGTATTCCACAGATGTCAGTTTCTGGTTGGTACTTTCCAACTTTACTTTCTCTTTTCCTTGTTTAGTCTCTTCCACTTCTTTAGATATCATTTCCGATTCAGCTGTGGATTCTTTCTCATTCAAGTCCTCAATACATTCAGCAGAGCTGCTTGTTCCAGAAGTCAAGGTCATGAGTTGTTTGTTCATAGCCAGACTCTGCTCTTGTAAGATTCCCACCAAATGAAACATTCTTTCGATTTCCACTAGTAACTTTCCATCCACAGCCATTGTAGTTTCACAGAGTTCCCCCTAGAGGGAATCTGGTTACTTATTAGTCTTTTTTCCAACAATCCTCTAACTTATTGTTATTACTTTGTTTCCAACAATTTTAGTTCGATTATAACTCATCTTAGTCCAGAGGGATCTTAAATGACAATTTTTCCGCTCTAAACTGTCCGTTTGACAGCTTTGACAGCTGTCAAACTCCGCACCTCTTACCCAAGCTCAAAGACAGGACGCTCCCGGGCCCGGGAGGGGGGGTTGTTTACAACAAAAGAAAAGCTTCCAAAACTCCACTCTCCAGCTCAAAATTTCTTTTTGCCAAATCTTGGAAGTTAATGTCTTTTTTAACTCACCCCTCAAAGGGTAGGCTCTCCAGCTTAGCTCTTATATCATTGCTTTAGATCGTCTGCAAGGGGGGGGGGTGCGGACTTCCTTTTAGCACACCCCCCGATCGTCTCAAATTCACGGGGAAATATTCTTTAAGTCCAATTCCGTCTTACTCACGGGTTATTCTTTTCAGTCCGAATTTCAAGGAAGGAAGTCAGCGCTCTCCAGTCATGGCTCGCGGCTTCGCTCCACCGAGGTAGCGATCGACTCTCAGTGCCACGCCACCCTCCGTATCCTCTCCGCAGCCTTTAAAAAGGCTCTTCGTGGATCGGGGGGCGCTTAAGGCACCCGCCAAGTCTTCAGTCCGCAGGCTTCAGCGCCTGCGGTTTTTAAGGGTCCCCGCATCGCCGGCGCGGCAAGACCCGTCCTCGGTTGAGCCGATTCCCTCCGCAGCTCGGAGGGAATCCGCCATTTCCAGATCGCACCAACCCGGAAGTCCCTAAGAGCCAGACTGCTGCATTCTGGACCCTATTGTTCTAGGACCAATCAGACTGCTGCATTCTGGACCCTATTGTTCTAAGACCAATCAGACTGCTGCATTCTGAATCCTATTGTTCTAGGACCAATCAGACTGCTGCCTTTTGGATCCTATTCAACTCAGTACATAACAGTGGCTCTCTGCGTTACGGGGCAGGATGCTTGGTAACACCACACAGAAGTTAAGTAAATAAACACCTGGAGTGTACCAGGATCTGTAGGATGGGAAACAGGGGTTAACTTCAGTCAGGGACTGGGCGTAGAAAGTGTGATATGGTTAGGAAGAGTCATCTGAGAATGTGCAGACTGCAAGCCAACTCCTGGCCTGTATGTGAATGGCATGTTTGTGTACATATTATATAAGCATGTGTATAGAACAGGGGTTGTTAACATGTGGCCCATGTATGGGATGAGCTTTGGGGAGTACGCGAACAGGGTGCGTGCACCCCCTGTCCAATAAAATAAATGCCATGCAAAAAGTTGTATGTACGTGCATTTTTCTGAGGCAGGGTCCATAGTTTTCAACAGATTCTCCCAAAGGTCCATTAACTCCAAAAAGGCTAAGAACCCCTGGTATAGTAGAAGTAGATATAGATATATGATTAAAGAGGCCTAATTTGTGCAGGACACACAAAAAAAACCAGACCCCCCCCCCTCCCCCAAGAAAATAATCTGTTTCTTGTGAAAGGACCACTAAAAATAAATACCATTGATAAAGGACAAGAATCTTAAAATACATGGAGTAAACCTAATCATCATCATCATGGGCTCCCCCCTCTCCCTGAACTCAGTTCCAGCACCTCTCAAGTAAGTGCCATTAGTCACAGTGTGCGCAGTTGTTGCTTGGGAGAAAGTAGTTCAAGAGGAGC
The DNA here is from genome assembly GCF_965113315.1 of Podarcis vaucheri. NCBI lineage: Eukaryota > Metazoa > Chordata > Lepidosauria > Squamata > Lacertidae > Podarcis > Podarcis vaucheri. The sequence goes on along the minus strand of NC_138760.1, from coordinate 14,665,000 downwards.
GTGGAGAGCCAGTGAGGGCCATAGACAACTCATTAGCAGTGCAGAGCTCGCTAACAAGAAAACAAGGGAGGCGTTCATGATGAGTTCCGGCACCTCTTTTTCTAGAAAAAGAGCACTGATAACAACAACAGACCCTTCAAGTGTTCCTCTTTTCCGGGGACAATCCCAGATTTACAGAAGCCGTCCCGGTTTCTGATTTGGTCCCAGAATGTCCTGCTTTTCCTTAAGACGTCCCTATTTAAATCAGAAAAATGTTGGAGGGTCTGGACTTATGTGACCCCCCCCCAAGCCAAGAAGGTAAGTAACTATACAACCTTTAGAAGACATTTGTAGGCAGCTCAGTATAGGGAAGGGTTTTTTTAAAAAATATTTAATGTTTTGTCATGTTTTTATATATGTTGGAAGCACTCAGTTAGTTGGCCGAGGTAGAAATATTATTATTATTATTATTATTATTATTATTATTATTATTATTGAATAGGTAAAGGTAAAGGGACTCCTGACCATTAGGTCCAGTCATGACTGACTCTGGGGTTGCGGCGCTCATCTCGCTTTATTGGCCGAGGGAGCCGGCATACAGCTTCCGGGTCATATGGGCAGCATGAATAAGCCGCTTCTGGTGAACCAGAGCAGCGCACGGAAATGCTGTTTACCTTCCCACCAGAGCGGTACCTATTTATCTACTTGCACTTTGACGTGCTTTCAAACTTCTAGGTTGGCAGGAGCTGGGACCGAGCAACGGGAGCTCACCCCGTCGCGGGGATTCGAACCGCCGACCTTCTGATCGGCAAGTCCTAGGCTCTGTGGTTTAACCCACAGCGCCAGCCGTTATTATTGAATAGGATGTCCCTATTTTCATCAGTTAAATGTTGGAGGGTATGCAACAACAGCAGATTTTCTGCAGCATATTTGGCGTTTCCCTCCTTTGCTTTTCCTCGTCACACAGACCTTGGAATAACCAACTGCATTTGGTCACACAAGGTTTACAAGGCACCTGGTCGATTCCAAGTTGATCTGTGGTAATTCCTGTTCTAGCAAGATGAGGCTCAGTGTCCGGATCCTTGACTGCGTGGCATGCGAACTGCGAATCCCCTTGGTTCTGTTCCCTTGCTGTGTTTTGGTTACAGGCCTGCTACGCACTATGAAAGACAAATCTGTGGGTGGCGGGGTATGCTTGTTCCTGGGTTATACCCTACACACAAAGCCTGCTTCCCTCCCCCCCCTTTCTTAATTGGCCACTCTTTCTTCTGAGCAAAGGGTTAAGGGCAAGAGACAGCTATACAATGGGAGCCCACATGAGCCCCATCAAGACAAGCGATCGTCAACATGGGCTTCTTCTCCAGGACGCAGCGCCGCGCCCGAGGGGAAATGCCGCCGGAACAAAAAGGGCATTCATGATGTAAATCATCCGCCTGACAGCAGGAGGCCTGGCAGGCTCCTGGCCAAGTCTGATCCCACACACTGCCCACCCCAAGCTCTCCTGACCTGCAGAAGGTGATCCTTCCAGTGCCCATGGCTATATAATTCTAATTCATGGACCCCAGAAGAGATTTACGTAGGCAGGACTTGGGCACCCTTGACCTCTCTAAATTGCATCTCTGCCTTAGTCTCTACCTATGTGTATCCACATGGGGACAAGGGTGGCACTGTGGTCTAAACCACTGGGCCTCTTGGGCTTGCCGATCGGGAGGTTGGCGGTTCAAATCCCTGTGATGGGGCGGGCGCCTGTTGCTCTCTCCCAGCTCCTGCCAACCTAGCAGTTCGAAAGCACGCCAGTGCAAGTAGATAAATAGGTACCACTGTTGCGGGAAGGTAAATGGCATTTCCGTGCGCTCTGGCTTCCGTCACGGTGTCCCGTTGCGCCAGAAGCGGTTTAGCCATGCTGGCCACATGACCCGGAAAGCTGTCTGTGGACAAACGCCAGCTCCCTCGGCCTGAAAGTGAGATGAGCCCCATAGTCGCCTTTGACTGGACTTAACCATCCAGGGGTCTTTTACCTTTACTTTTACCTATGAACAATGCACACACACAATCTCAGTAATACACAGGCCCTTTCTTCGTGCATCATACCTCATCTGCCATTTATTTATTTATCATTATATGTAATAGCCCACCTTTCCTTGACAGGTCAGGGTACTGTACATGGTTCTTCTCCTTCCCATTTTATCCTGGTCCACTAGACCCTGGGGACGTGGGTGGCGCTGTGGGTTAAACCACAGAGCCTAGGGCTTGCCGATCAGAAGGTCGGCGGTTCGAATCCCCACGATGGAATGAGCTCCCGTTGCTCGGTCCCAGCTCCTGCCAACCTAGCAGTTCGAAAGCACACCAGCGCAAGTAGAATAGGTACTACTGCGGCGGGAAGGTAAATAGCATTTCCATGTGGTCTGGTTTCCATCATGGTGTTCCTTTGCACCAGAAGCAGTTTGGTCATGACCCGGAAAGCTGTCTGCGGACAAACACCGGCTCCCTCGGCCTGAAAGCGAGGTGAGTGCCGCAACCCCATAGTCGCCTTTGGACTTAACCATCCAGGGGGCCTTTACCTTATTCAACTAAGAGTAGACGCATTGAAATTAAAGGACCTTTCTCATGTTCCTTAATTGCAATAGGTCTACTCTGAGGAAAATATTGTTGAATACTACCCTATCATTTTTCGATGCAGCTGTTCTGTATTATAACCAAAACAGCTACCTTCATAAGTTGGTGGAATTAGGCATGGTCCCTGCTGGAAAACAGGTGATGAAGAAAAAATAGAAACAGGGTGTGTGGCAAGAATGCCATGTCGTTGCACACTTCAACAATGTCCATCTACCCCGGGTGGAGTGTAAAGTTCAATATAAACACAGTCAGAATCGGAGCCCTTTTATGTCATATTATTTCCCCTTATTGGTTTATCTGCTAATGTGGAAACTCCAAATTCACTCGGAGGGAAAGTACAGACTTCCATTTGGATGTGGAGGAGGTCATGTGGATACCAGCGAAAAAACCTGAGGCACAAATAGCCCCTGATGCACACTAAAGTCCAGTGTGGAGGTACCCTTTGCTTTCTAATCATATGAGCATTTGGAATGCCAAATTCTGCAGGCGACACCACATTCCAAATTTGCGCTGCAGAATTGTATAATATTATCCTTTTCGTTTCTAACTCTTTAGCTTGTTTTTCATCTCCTTTGGTTCCCATCAGGGGCAAGAAAGTTCCTTTTTTTATCCACACTAAAACGAACGCCGGGATTTTAACAAGCACTTTCAGGCCACAAAACAAAGCGTTCAAGGAGCAGAGGCAGCCCACAGGGCTTAAGACAGCCCAGCCCAGCCCTGCTACAGCAGGAGGTCTTTCCAAGGAGCTCAGTGTGTCCAATACAGCAATTTGCACCATATTTCCCTCACAACCATCCTATGACATAGCCTAGGCTAAGATGCAGCCGTCAGAAAATCATATGGTGAGATTAAGGATTGTGTGGAGATTGAACCCAGGTTGTCCCACTGAACTTTATTAACTACACCATTATGGTGTAGGGTGGGACACGGGTGGCGCTGTGGTCTAAACCACAGAGCCTAGGGCTTGCCGATCAAAAGGTCAGTGGTTCAAATCCCCGTGACGGGGTGAGCTCCCGTTGCTCGGTCCCTACTCCTGCCAACCTAGCAGTTCGAAAGCACCTCAAAGTGCAAGTAGATAAATAGGTACCGCTCCAGCGGGAAGGTAAACGGCGTTTCCATGCGCTGCTCTGGTTCGCCAGAAGCGGCTTAGTCATGCTGGCCACATGACCCGGAAGCTGTACGCCGGCTCCCTTGGCCAGCAAAACGAGATGAGCGCCGCAACCCCAGAGTCATCTGTGGCTGGACCTAATGGTCAGGGGTCCCTTTTCCTTTACCTATGGTGTAGGGGTCAAATCCTTCATCCAGCCTGGGTCTGTATGCTGTTGTTCTTTCGGAGGCATATTCTGCAACATGTCGTTTGTGCAATAAAAGTGGTGGTGGTGGGGTTATACGGCAGCATTCCACATTATTTGCCGTCCTATGAGGCTTACCCAATGTTACCGCATTATTGCCATATGATGGGGCACTCTTGCGCAAAAAAAACCCCCAAAACACTTGTGGTGTAAAAAGCAACAGGATTCCAACAGGAAGTTACGGAACATGCACGGATTGGAAAGGAAGCCGTACGCTTACCCCAAAACAGCAGGTACAAACAAGACTGAAAGCTTGATTGCCCCACAAATAACCCAGAGATGCATTTTAAATAAAAACACACATTCTACTCATGTAAAAACACGCTGATACCCGGACCGTCTGCAGGCCGGATTGAGAAGGCGATTGGTCTGCATCCGGCCCCCGGGCCTTAGGTTGCCTGGCCCTGGTTTCACTCCTGAGCTAGAATGCTTCCTTTACTAGGTGGCAAAGCTTGCATTTTTGCCAGGGCTTTCATGCATGCAGCCCCAGGAACTGCTTTGAATGCCAGGCCTTAGCACGGCTGCATGTTTTTTAATTTACTGACCCCATGTGTATGTGCACTAGACAGCAACATTATTTGGGCAGCTTAACAGTTTTAGCAGAATAATATTGAAGTCGCAGATTTAAAAAGAATTTTAATTCTGAAATCCACCTTTCCCAACCTGACACCTTCCAGATGTTTTTGACTACAACTCTCCGCAGCCTAACCAGTGTTCAGGGATTAAGGGAGTCGTAGTTCAAAACCAGTTTTAAACCAGATTTAAAATAGCCCACAAGTAGGCACCAAGCGAGTCTCTCTGAGGAGGGAATAACAGGGCTGAGGTGCCGCCACCAAAAAGGCTCTACCCTAGTAGCCACCTGTAACATCTCACTGGCAGGACCCCACCAGTGAGAATGAACTCGTGAGAATGCCCCTAAGCAGGTGCAAAGTGTGTTTCCTTCATCACTAACTACAGAGAGTCTCATACCTCAAGGTCCATGGGCTGGATTGAGAAGGCGATTGGGCTGCATCAGGCCCCCGGGCCTTAGGTTGCCTAGGTAAAGGTAAAGGGACCCCTGACCATTAGGTCCGGACGTGGCCAACTCTGGGGATGCGGTGCTCACCTCATTTTATTGGCCGAGGGAGCCGGCGTACAGCTTCCGGGTCATGTGGCCAGCATGACTAAGCTGCTTCTGGCGAACCAGAGCAGCACACAGAAACGCCGTTTACCTTCCTGCTGGAGTGGTACCTATTTATCTACTTGCACTTTGACGTGCTTTTGAACTGCTAGGTTGGCAGGAGCAGGGACCGAGCAACGGGAGCTCACCCCGTCACGGGGATTCGAACCACCGACCTTCTGATCGGCAAGTCCTAGGCTCTGTGGTTTAACCCATAGCGCCACCCGTGTCACTTGGTCTAAACCCCAGCTCTAAAAACCTGAAAAGCCACTGCCTGCCAACATGGAGACTATGCTGAGCAAGAGGAACCAAAGGTCTAACTTGTTAGAAAGCAGTTTCTCACAATCCTATGCAGACGTGGCAGACCGAGAGTGAAATGGCAGCTGTGTGAAGGGTAAGTTCGCTCTGTACATCCTACCCCCATCCCAAACATCAGAGGGTCAGGCTCGAATGTGGGAATCCAAACTTCAGTGCGTATGGCAAGCAACTCTCCCTCTCCCCACAAGGGTCAGGAGGGTCAGGCTCGAATGTGGGAATCCAAACTTCAGTGCGTATGGCAAGCAACTCTCCCTCTCCCCACAAGGGCTGCTGTTGCAAGATTAAGCCATGGCTCTTACTTAGCTCCCGGGGAGGAAGGTAGGGATACAAATGTAAGAGGTGAAATGAGCCAGGCATTCCAGCTACCTTTCAAGAAAAATGAGGAAATACTGGAAGGAGTTCAGGGAAGGGCCACAAAAATGACTGGGAGATTAAGGGCATAAGTGGCAAGGCCAAATGAGCCCCATCGATCCAGAACGTCAAGAGACTGATCTGTACTGTGCATGGCAGCTGGCTGATTCCGGTGGATGGAAACCAGGGGGGGGCATGGGGGGGAGTGGGATCCACAAGGAGGGATGGGGGAGCAAAACTTGATTCAGTTTGCACTTAAAGGCAAACGTGCCTAATTCACACTTTTCGAAACAATATGCAAACAAGCAGGCAGCCGTCTTTAGAAATTTGCACATCTCTGAATTTTGCAATACAGTTCTCCAGCTGCGTATTGTGTACCAACAAAAGCACATAGGTAAGGTAAAATGAGCATCAAACTTGCATATGTTAGTGAAATGAACACGCAAAAAGACATTAAACATTGGAAGATTCCTCTGCTGAAATATGTATATTAGGCAAAATGGCCTGCAAAATGTGGACATTATTAGAAATTGGCACTAAAATGAATGTTCAGGTTTTAAAATCATCATCATAATCATCAGAAACTGATGTGGAAATGTGGAGAATCAAACTTAAGGTTGGAAGGTGGAGAAACTGAGAGAAATTTGCCCTTTTCTACCGCTGTGGGTTAAATCACAGAGCCTAGGGCTTGCTGATCAGAAGGTCGGCGGTTCGAATCCCCGTGACGGGGTGAGCTCCCATTGCTCGGTCCCTGCTCCTGCCAACCTAGCAGTTTGAAAGCATGTCAAAGTGCAAGTAGATAAATAGGTACCGCTCCAGTGGGAAGGTAAAAATGGCGTTTCCGTGCGCTGCTCTGGTTCGCCAGAAGTGGCTTAGTCATGCTGGCCACATGACCTGGAAGCTGTACGCTGGCTCCCTCGGCCAGTAAAGCGAGATGAGCGCCGCAACCCCAGAGTCAGCCACGACTGGACCTAATGATCAGGGGTCCCTTTACCTTTTTACCCACATGGTAGCAGAAGATGGGGAGAACCCTTTGTTACTCTTGGCAACTAATCAACTGTGGGAGGTGGTCTGGTTTCAGAGGAGTCTCCCTCCAGTCCCACTGCAAGACTACTTTGGTAGCAAAGAGATAGGGAAGAGTTGCACTTGCCACTGAACATTCGAGCAGAGAAGGTAGGCATCAGACCCCCTTCAATACACCAGCAGGACCCTGGTCACTTCTGAGGATCCTTGAGGATCCCTGGTTGCTCGAAAGAAGGAAATGTATGCAATCCTGGGGGGCATGGGGGGCAGAGGAAGGGCTGAGGGAGGAAAGTGGCCATTCTGACCCCTTGCTATTTTTACGCACTGGGGAAACCTTCTCCCGGGGTGGGTGGTCCATTAGGGGGAATCGGTCACTTCCCCTCTGAGTCGAGAGTGGATTTCATGTCCTTTATTCAGCTCATAGTGGTGAGGAGGAAATGAAAGTTCCCCCAGAATGTTTGCTTTATATACATTATTTACACAATGGGCCCCACGTAATTGGCTAATTTCGGGATTCACCTGTAGGCCAATCAGGTTGTGGATTCACTTCCACCTGGAGCTGGAATGGGTGACTCCTGTGGACCAATCAGACTGCTGCATTCTGGACCCTATTGTTCTAGGACCAATCAGACTGTTGCATTCTGAATCCTATTGTTCTAGGACCAATCAGACTGCTGCATTTTGGATCCTATTCAATTCACTACATAACACCCTCCCAGAGCTACAATTCCTAGAGTTCCCTGTGAAGAGTGACTGATTGTTTCACCACTCTGAGAATTATGACTCTGCCTCCTAACAATCCTCAGCAGCTTTAACAAACCATAGCTCCCAGGATTCTTTGCGGGGCGCCATGACTGTTTGAAGTGGTATCATGGGGCTTTAAGTGTATGGTGCAAATGTGCCACGAGTCTTATTAAAGGCTTACCACAGGACTGCAAGGACTACCAAGTCCTTCCCGCCCCCGTCACCGATCACGTAAAGTGTTTTGTCAGTCCTAAATAAAGCTTAGACTGTCCCATCCCATTATTTTGGTAAACAAGACACAAAAGAAGAGAGAGAAAACCCTTTCCCCAAAATTCAAATAACTGATAGCAAAAGGATGATTATGCAGCAGCATATAAAGGGATAAAGGTAAGGGGACCCCTGACCATTAGGTCCAGTCGTGACTGACTCTGGGGTTGTGGCGCTCATCTCGCTTTATTGGCCGAGGGAGCCGGCGTACAGCTTCCGGGTCATGTGGCCAGCATGACTAAGCCGCTTCTGGCGAACCAGAGCAGCGCACAGAAGTGCCATTTACCTTCCCACCGGAGTGGTACCTATTTATCTACTTGCACTTTGACGTGTTTTCAAACTGCTAGGTTGGCAGGAACTGGGACCGAACAATGGGAGCTCACACCGTCATGGGGGTTCAAACCGTGACCTTCTGATCGGCAAGTCCTAGGCTCTGTGGTTTAACCCACAGCGCCACCCGCATCCCTGTATAAAGGGATATCTCACATTAAATGATCTTGTGAAAGGCCCTGCATGAAACCGTCAAGTTCTGGTTTACTGTTTTGCATCAATACACATTAATCATGGGCTCTGAATAAATTCAGACTGAAAATGAGAAGTGGGATTCTAACCAGTGGGACGAAGTTCTGGAATAATTTCCAAATGAGAGTCATGGGACAATAAACTTAATTCCCTCTGAGCAGCTAGATAGTTTTATGAGTGGAGACCTTTGTGACGGATTTGCCTTTAGTGGCGGTGGAGTGTGGTTTAGGGGTTACCTCTGATGTGGACTGACAAAAACACCAGTAACCCAGTAAGCAACCCAGTAAGCCAAATTCTGCGACAAGAACAGCTACATTCTGCGGCCTGTATATATTACAGATAAATAAATCTGAACAGAGCTGCTCTTTCGCATGATTTACATTGAAATCCAATGCACGTCTACTCAGAAGTAAGCCCCAGTAACTTCAATGGGGCTTTTAGGATTGCCACCTTATTCTTCTGCCATGGAGCAAAAAGCTGCAGACGACAGGCCACCGAAAGGCTAAACTTTTGACGGTTGGAAACCTTCAGAGATTTGATCTAGATTCTGAGATGTTTCACCAGACATTGCCCACACATTTCTTCACAACCCAGGGGGGCTCCTATTTGCTCCAATGCACCAAAAAAAGGAGAAATTATTAGGAAGAAGAAACCTGAATTACAACACCCAGAGGTTTATCTGTAGTTCTGCAGAATAGGCCATACACACCATCTTCCTCATCCCAGCCATACAAGGGCACCCATCTGTTCTTCTTTCGTAAGAGGTTGAACCTATCACCTCCCCAGCACGCAGTGCTAAGAGCACCAGTGGCCATCCTACAGATTTACACCCCACTAGGAATAAATGAGACAAGGAGCTGATTTTTCAGGTTTGGCCAAGTTCTGTTCGTTAAAACCATTTAAAAAAATCCATCACACATATCACATTTTCTCTATTGTGCTTAGCCGGAAGCTGTCTATTCCAGGGTGACTACTTCTTCAATATAGTAAGAACATTACTATTGGATCAAGTCAATGTTCAGAAAGTGGGGGGGGGGAATGAGTGTTCAGACCCCTGGGCCCTCACTTGTGGGATGCCTCAGCAGGGTTCCGTCCTCTCCCCCATACTTTTCAACATCTACACGCAGCCACTGGGAGAGATCATCAGGAGGTTTGGGGTGGGTGTCCATCAATATGCAGATGATACCCAGCTCTACCTCTCTTTCAAATCAGAACCAGTGAAGGCGGTGAAGGTCCTGTGTGAGTGTTGGGAGGCAGTTGCAGGATGGATGGTGGCTAACAGATTGAGGTTAAATCCTGACAAGACAGAGGTACAGTTTTGGGGGGACAGGGGGCGGGCGGGTGTGGAGGACTCCCTGGTCCTGAATGGGTTAACTGTGCCCCTGAAGGACCAGGTGCGCAGCCTGGGAGTCATTTTGGACTCACAGCTGTCCATGGAGGCACAGGTCAATTCTGTGTCCAGGGCAGCTGTTTACCAGCTCCACCTGGTACGCAGGCTGAGACTCTATCTACCCAAAGACTGTCTCGCCAGAGTGGTACATGCTCTGGTTATCTCCCGCTTGGACTACTGCAATGTGCTCTACATGTGGCTACCTTTGAAGATGACCCAGAAACTACAACTAATCGAGAATGCAGCAGCTAGACTGGTGACTGGGAGTGGCCGCCGAGACCACATAACACCGGTCTTGAAAGACCTACATTGGCTCCCATTATGTTTCCGAGCACAATTCAAAGTGTTGGTGTTGACCTTTAAAGCCCTAAATGGCCTTGACCCAGTATACCTGAAGGAGCGTCTCCACCCCCATCATTCTGCCCGGACGCTGAGGTCCAGTGCCGAGGGCCTTCTGGCGGTTCCCTCATTGTGAGACGTGAAGCTACAGGCAACCAGGCAGAGGGCCTTTTCGGTAGTGTCACCCACCCTGTGGAACACCCTCCCACCAGATGTCAAAGAGAACAACAACTACCAAACTTTTAGAAGACATCTGAAGGCAGCCCTGTTCAGGGAAATTTTTAATGTTTGATGTATTACAGTATTTTAATATTTGGTTGGAAGCCGCTCAGAGTGGCTGGGGAAGCCCAGTCAGATGGGTGGGGTATAAATAATAATAATAATAATAATAATAATAATAATAATAATAATAATAATAATAATATCATCTTTATTGTCATTGCCCCCTTCGGGGACAACGAAATTACTTGACTGCTCCATAAAAACACTAATTAAACAATAAGTATAATACAGCAAGGGAGATTAGATGACTTTCAAAGTCCGGGCTTCCCATTCAGGGCCAAGATCGCTCTGGAGAAGAAGCTGTTCTTAAGACGTCTCGTTCTTGTCTTCATCATCCTGTATCTCTGTCCCGACGGCAAGAGCTCGAAGAGACAGTGACCAGGATGAGATGGATCTTTTACTATGTCCAGTGCCTTCCTATGGCACCTTGTGGCATAAATCTGCTCTAAGGTGGAGAGTGGGCAGCCAACAATGCTCTCTGCTGCCTTAACAACCCTGCACAACCCCATCCTGTCCCGGGTAGTGCAGCTTCCATACCACACACATAAGCCATAAGTGAGCACGCTCTCAATGGCACAGTGATAGAAGGCAAGCAGCAGTTTCTGCGGAAGATGGTTTTTCCTTAGTATTCTCAAAAAGTACAGTCTCTGCTGCGTAATTCAATGCCCAAAAATCTGAACGTTGTTACCCTCTCCACACAGACCCCATCAATCAAAAGTGGCTGGACGTTGCTCTTCTGTCTCCTGAAGTCCACCACAAGCTCCTTTGTCTTCCTTGTATTTATGAGCAAGTTGTTAGCTCTGCACCACTCTGTCAGCCGCTCCACCTCATCTCTATAGTCCGTTTCACCCTCCCTTTCATGGATGAGCCCAATCACGGTTGTTGTTGTTGTTGTTATGGCGTTTCTATTCCAGCATCTTCTCACAATGGCAAACCAGCCGCCTGTGGGAAACCACAAGCAGGATCCAACCACAAGAGCACTCCCCTCCTCTATCCCACAGTGCTGCTCTGTGCTTTCAGAAAATTGTCTTCCTGATATGTATGTGTTTTTCACCAAAGGGCCACATCACATCCTGTCCTTCCAGTGTTGGAAGTGCAGATTCTTTAAAAATAAAAAAAGCAGCAAATAGGCTTTTTACTCAGCCTCGCTGCAGCAGCAAGACTCCCTTTTCCATTACACATACGTGAGGCGATCGCCGCAAGATCTGAGCTAACGTGAGGCTAGCTCTCAAAGGGAATCTGCTGCCACTGCTTCTGAAAAGACGGGGGGAAATGATCCTATGTGGAAGGCCTTGTTCACAGCAGCAGTCCCTTCTCCACTGCTAAATGGCAAGTAGCTGGGTGGGCAGAGGCAGACACATTTGTAAAAGGACATAGTTTCCTGATGAGGACAGATTATTTCATTGCCTGGCAGCAAGCGCCAAAATATTCTGCAACTCTCTTGTCCCCATAGAGGGGAGGGGGGTGGCGTGTTTCACTCTCATGCCTGATGTCTGACTCCACTTTGAGCTCCCCTGGATGATCTGTTTATGCAGCATTCATTCTGATTTGCTTGGACAAATCTTTCGATTGGACCCAGTCTTTATTGAACATTCATTCTGATTGGCTTGCACGGCGGTTATATGGCACTGACAATGAGCACTCACTCTACTTTGTTTGCGGGGTGTTTATACATCTTCCCATTAGCCATCTATTCATCCACACCTTTCAATGCATTCCTCTGTCACTTTCCTTACTGCAAAACGTGTGTTCCTTCTTAAAAGGGGATTTTATTAGTATTATTTTGCACTAGGGCAACCCTGTATACCGCCACCACATGCATTCATATCCATGCATTTGAAGCACATCTCTCCCACCCCGTAAGAATATTGGGAACTGTAGTTTACCATTACAGGACTACAATTCCCAGAAGCCTTCACAAACAGTTCCCAGGATTCATTGGGGGAGAGGAATGTGCTTTCAGTGGCAGAGAGCACTTTCAATCGACTTTAATTATGCAAACTAAAATCTCCCACTATGCACTCGAATCCTTCCCACAAAATATTGATAGTCAAGATGCATCCTTTGCTAGCACTGTCTCTGAAATATTGCTATATTTTAGAACTGTTGGGGTGGGGGTTGAATTTCGAAGGGGGGAAGCAAGAGTGTGCAGGAGACGTTGGGAGGAAAAAATGGCACACAGCTTATCATCTAGCCCCTCAGTTGTCTGTTGTAGTAAGTACTCCTTCACCACACAGATGGCATGGAAGGGAAGATACAAAATGAGGGAGGAGGGAGATTACCAAATCTCCCGCTAAACAGAGGAGCTTCAATGTACAGTGGTACCCCGAGTTAAGAACTTAATTCGTTCTTAACCTGAAACTGTTCTTAACCTGAGGTACCACTTTAGCTAATGGGGCCTCCCGCTGCCGCCACACAATTTCTGTTCTCATCCTGAAGCAAAGTTCTTAACCCGAGGTACTATTTCTGGATTAGCGTAGTCTGTAACCTGAAGTGTCGGTAACCTGAAGCGTCTGTAACCTGAGGTACCCCTGTATAGTGTATGCCTCCCTGTTTGCAACTTGGCACACCCAATAAGATCATGTGGTACAAATAAAGAGCATGATTGCCAGGGTCAGCCTACCTATGAGAGGCACCGAGTTCCAAGTGACATTGGGGAGGGGCTTGTCGCATGCATGTGACATCACTCGTGTGATGTCATGAGCTTCGGGAGGAGGCTGCCAGACCTGACGAGGTCCTCCACCACCACCACAGGGAGGCCTGACGAGGCCCTCTGCTGCTGCAGGGAGGCCCGGTGGGGCCTGGCCCCTCAGAATTGGGAGGCTCAATCCCATCCCATCTGGTTGTCCTCAGCCCCATAGAATTGACGCCCATGCCACCCATGAGACGACATCTCCCATGGGTGCCCTGCCCACCTTGCTACCTCCACTGCTGGTAAAGAAGCGGTGGCGTCAGCAGCAGTGCCTTCCAGCAAGATCTCACTGAACCCTCCTGAGATCTCGTGGGAACTTGCCGTCATTGTCGCTGCACTGTGGGCACCATCACATTGTTGAATGGTTTCTTTAAATGTAAAGGTTCATCATTGTTCCACCCAATGTATATGTCTTTAAGGGGCCAGAGCAAGATAACGAGACCCAGCTTTACAGCTGTGAAACATAGCAGGTGCTGCTGAGTTGTATTGATTAAGCTGTGTAGTATATAAGGAGCAGCACCTAGCTCTCCCATTACCCTGGGGGATGGGTTGGTGGTTGGGTCTGGTTTGTTGTTGATGCATTTAGTGTATAAGGAGTTTTTGTTTTTGTAATTAAAACCTTGTTTAAGTTATTTTTGAGTCCCTTTTTAATGCATGGTCTCCCCAGCAAGCTCTCTGCAGCGTTACTATACCGCAAATAGCCAACACACATGACCCAGCTAAGGGAGGCTTTGGAGTGGGGGCAGCTTCTTGCTTTGCCTCAGGTGGCAAAACAGGGCAGGTTGTCCCTGATGGTTGCCCATACTTCTGTGCCTTTAAAGGTGCAACAGTGGGAGAGAATCATTGTCTCCTAAGGACTTCCAGGGTGGTGCCATCAGCAATGGCGGACTCCCTCTGATCTGGAGGGACTAGCTCCACGCAAAACGGGTCTTTTTCCGCTACGGCGAAGCGGGGACCCTTTCAAAAATCACAGGCGGATGAAGCCTGTGACCATGGGACTCGGCGGGCACCTTTAGCGCCCCCCCAACCCGCAAAGGAACCCATTAACGGGCTCCAGAGCGAAGAGGGGGAAGTGGCGCGGTGCTGAGAGTCAACTGCTTCTTCCGTGGAGTGAAGCCACACAGCCGTTGCCGGAGAGCGCTGCCTTTTTCCTGGGACAATTTGGCTTCTAAAATAATCACCCGTGAGTACTTAAATCTCGGACAATTGGACTTTAAATAAGGACTTGCAAGCAGAAAGGAAAATTGGACTTAAATTTTACTTCAATTTGGCACTGAAACGGGAAGGTCTAAGCAGGAAGTCAGCCTTCCGTTTCTTTGTAGATAGATTAAAGCAAAGACATGACAAACTAGAGCTCAGAAAATCGCTTGTAAAAGGTTAACTTTCATCATTTAAAATTGTTGAACCCCCTTCGGAAGCAGGAGAAGAGGGGGGATTTTTTTCGGACTGTTTAAACCTGCAGAAGTGAGTGCAAAATAAAGTAACTTTCCACCGTCTTGACCCTGGATCGGGGTGTCAGGACTGACGTTTTTTGAATCTCATTGACCAGAGACAAACGGCTTTGACAGATAGCTAAAAGAAGAGAAACATGGTGAGTCCATTGTTCCCCTTCACATTTTAAAGGAACAAATATTGACAAAATATCTGAAAAAGGAAACTGTGTTGTCAGACTTGTATTTAAAAGAAAGAACAAATAGAAGTTTTCCCCCTAGAGGGAGACTGTGAAACTGTAACCAGCTTACAGCTGTTACTGATTACAATCGTGGGAATAGACTCTGACCTTGCAGGACGATGTATTCAGAAGCTCTGTTGTGTGCTCTCTGTAAAACAAATGCCCTACTGGAACAGCTACATGAGAAGACGGACTTGATGACTGATGCGATCAGAAATTTTGGACAGGCAGTGGGAAATTATATGGAGCCCACCCAGGAATTAAATCAGGAATATGCCCTGACAGAACAGATGAGGGAAGAGGATGTTGCTGAATCTGGGGCGCCAGAGATGGAGGGAGCTGTGGCCCAGAAGGATCATGAGCTTTTGGATTTGACAAATGAACTTGGAAAAAGCCAGATTTGGAAAGATAAAGTTTGGTCTGGTTTGGAAATGGGGGTTTGGATAGACCCCCCTATGCAGGGATGTTTGGACTTTTCAAGTCTGGCAATGGGCCGTGAGATGTTTGGGGTTGTGGGGGCTCTTAATTTTGGAGGGACTTTGAAACATGTTCTTAAATACCATATGGAGTTTAGTGTGGACTATGGAAAAGGGGCTGATTTGTCGAGAAGGGTCAAAAACATTGTTAAGCTGGAGTTCCCATGAGTGAAAGGAGCAGGAGACAAAGGAAAATACAGCTATAAATATGAAGAAGAGCCACGGAAGGAACATGGAAGAGACTTAAGGGCCTCGGATACAAGATTGCCAGGTTAATGCGCTAGATTGATGGGATAAAAAGGACTGACAAAACCCGGGACCAGGAGGAAGGGACGTTGGATGAAGATTGGATTGTTTTTATTTTCTTTTTATTACTAGGATTGTCTTATAAAATTGATGGATGTTAGAAAAATGTTGGAACGAAATTACTTGGCTTTAGCAAAAATGTTTAAAGAATTATGTAAGAATATTATGGTTATGAGAAGTTGGTAAAAATAAGACTTAGGTTTTAAGCTTTAAGGTTTTTTATAGTAAGATAAGATTAAAATAGATTAAGGTAAGGTAATGACAGAATATTATGAAATATGGAAAGGATTTGCTGCGACAATTAACAACCAGGATACAAAAAAAGGGAGGAGGAGGTGGTCAAAGAAAGAAGGTAATGATGATTTGAGAATGATGGATTTGTTTTTGAGTGTTTGTGGTGTGTTTTTGTTTTTTGAACTTGTATTGTTTGATGTGGTTTGTTTTTTCTTGTTTTTTCTTTTTCTGCTTTGTTTTCTTTTGTAATTCTAAAAAAATTTCAATAAATATCATATTAAAAAAAAAAGAGAATCATTGTCTCCTAGTTCCGCTTGCGAGCTTCCTTGAGGTTGGCCACTGTGGAAGCAGAGTGCTGGATTAGATGCGCCATTGGCATGATCCCACAGGCTTTTCTTACACTCGGGAAACACCAGCTGCTGTAACATTTGTTGTTATTTAGTCGTTTAGTCGTGTCCGACTCTTCGTGACCCCATGGACCAGAGCACGCCAGGCACTCCTGTCTTCCACTGCCTCCTGCAGTTTGGTCAGACTCATGCTGGTAGCTTCGAGAACACTGTCCAACCATCTCGTCCTCTGTCGTCCCCTTCTCCTTGTGCCCTCCATCTTTCCAAACATCAGGATCTTTTCCAGGGAGTCTTCTCTTCTCATGAGGTGGGCAAAGGTGCCCGCCGAGTCCCATGGTCACAGGTTTCATCCGCCTGTGATTTTTTAAAGGGTCCCCGCTTCGCTGTAGCGGAACAGACCCGTTTTCCGTGCAGCCAGTCCCTCCGGATCAGAGGGAATCCGCCATTACCGATGGCGCCACCCCAGAAGTCCCTCCAGGGAGTCTTCTCTTCTCGTGAGGTGGCCAAAGTATTGGAGCCTCAGCTTCAGGATCTGTCCTTCCAGTGAGCACTCAGGGCTGATTTCCTTCAGAATGGATAGGTTTGATCTTCTTGCAGTCCATGGGACTCTCAAGAGTCTCCTCCAGCACCATAATTCAAAAGCATCAATTCTTCGGCGGTCAGCCTTCTTTATGGTCCAGCTTTCACTTCCTTACATCACTACTGGGAAAACCATAGCTTTAACGATATGGACCTTTGTTGGCAAGGTGATGTCTCTACTTTTTAAGTGAAGCTAAACAATGCAGAGTGTTGCAGCACCTTAAAAGCTGGCATAAGCTTTCATGGACCACTTTACACTTCATCAGATGCTTGAAGTGCAATCTGGAATTAGTTAATCGCTTATATGCATGGGGGGAAAGTAGAAGAGTGAGCTCAGAGGCAAATAACGTGCTAAGGTACAAGTGGCAATTAACAGAAATATTTACAGCGCCAATTAACAAGGCAGTGTAGATGACACAACAGAAACAATGGTCAGCTAGTTAACAAATGTAGTGTAGTTTTTTAAAAAGATAACTGATTGGCCGTGTGGCACGATCATATTCCCAGCAATGTGATCCCTGATTGGATGGGGTCCCAGGAACAAGAAGAAAGGGGGGAGGAATCGTCCTGGCACATTAGCCAAGAGGATTTGCAGATATCAACAAATCGGATAGGCTATGCAGCATTCTGGCATCCTCATGTTCACAACGTGATCCCTGATTGGATACGATCATAGTTCCAGGGACACAAAGAGAGATAAGAGGGGAAGAAATGGTACTGCGGCAGCAGTCAAGGAGAGGTCTGGAAACACATTTTGGGCTGGGGGAAGAGACACATACAAATCTCACATTTCATACCAAACATGTGCACTGGAGAATATTTGTTACAGTTTGATGTGGATTGCCATCGCTTTATAACATACGCTGCAATGAAGGAACATTAATTACCACACAGATCACTCTGGGTTAACAAATCTTTTATAAGAAATGATACTTTCGTCCTGGAAACAAAGGACCCACGACTATTGACTGGACTTTGAGTGCTATTTCTTGTAGTAGCATTCGTTTCACATGAAAACAATAAAACACGTATTATACAGAGAATATTTGTTACAGTACTAAAACGGCGCGTTCTGCCTTCCAGCCTGTTTAAACATGCGCCTGCCTGCATGAGCAATTTAACATGTCTGGATTGCTGCATGCTAAAATAATCTCTCCCCATCGCATGCGCCCCGCCATTGAGGTTGGAGGCCTCTGAATCTGCCAGTTACAAGGGGAATCCTGCCTTGCACACACATCTGCTGTGCAGACAAGCAAAGGGGTTTGTGCATCTTGCACACAGGTGCTGCAGCCCATGCAGCTTGCAGGAGTAATACACGTCCCTGTGACCCGAGAGACAGCCACCATGCACAACCGCCCTGGTAAAACTACTGAGATTAATCCATGCACAACCGGGGCTGGATATCTTATTATTCAACGTAGAACCCATTTGCAAAAGCCTGCTCTTAACATCTAAATCAGTCCCTTTTCTTGCTTGGTGGGGGTGGCGGACGGGGGGAGCTTTTCATTCGCTCTCTCCAGTTTTCAGAAGGCAGTTTTGCTCTGGCTGGTAAACTGTTGGGAGAGGCTCCTAATTATAAACAGGTTTAACTGGCAAGAGCTAACTCAGCTCAGCCCAGGGTGTGGCTGGAAGCAACAACACTGTACAATAAAACATTTACCCAAAAAGAGAGAGAGAGAGAGAAATTGCAAGTGAGCATAGAAGCAAGTAAAGGGGGTGGTGGGAGGGGGGCTGGGAAGGGAAGGGAATGCATCATAGTCTTGGAAGTTGAGTATCAAAGTCTCTCTTGTCTCGACTTTTTGTAACTTCAGTTCTAAGGGGAAATGTATATATATATACACACACACAAACATACATGCACACATACTTATTAAAAACTTGGCACTGGCTTTCCCAGGGGGAGAATTTCCACAAGTAAATTGTACGGGAATGTGGCTTTTAAAAAAATAAATCCGCGCCAAAGCCTGGATTTTGGCAGGACAAGGGTAGCAGTAGCAGGAGAAAGGGGAGGGGGGTTGGAGGAGAGAGGAGGTTGGCTTCAAAGCCCCATCTGAATCCAGGCTGAATGGTTTATTGTGAAACCGCTATATTAAGAGTGTGTGACTGGCAATGCATTTTGCAGATCAGAGCTCCAGACATGGCACAGCAGACTGGAAAAGCTTGCAGAGATGGAGCGCCGACAATATTGCAAGGGGGCGGGGGCAGCCGGGGGCGGCTGGGCAAATCTACGTATCACCTACTAGAGGCCCAGAACTGCCAAGGTGTCTGCAGGCAACCCAATACGTAGGCTGGGGCCTTGCACCTTCTGCTAGAACTTAACAGCACTTGTATTGTGAAGCAAAACGACTGCATTCACATGAATGATGGAGGCAAACAGCATTAGGCGGCAATTTCAGAGACGCGTCCATTCGTCTCGTACAGTTGAAACACACTTTGTACCCAAGGATATATTCTCTGTGCTCTCTTGCGCAGGGGGGAATCAAATTCAAGGAAGATGCGTGAAAGTCATCAAGGAGTTCTCTGCTGAGCTTTCGAGAGCAGTGGCACTAGGGCTGGCGCCAGAAGCAGGAATCTTGTGCAGAGGGCTCACGGTCAAATCCCTGAACCAGCTGATGCCAATGGCACTCCTAGATGCCACTGCGAGTTCATCTGGCCTCTCCAGTTGGTGGCAGAAGAAAGGAAGTAAAACACCCTCTGCACACCTTGTCCTAATCCAGGCGTGTACAAAGTCCGTCTTGGGGCACCAGCCCGCTGGTCAATTTAATCTGGCCCCCATGGCAGTACAGTTGTACCTTGGGTTACATACACTTCAGGTTACATACGCTTCAGGTTACAGACTCCGCTAACCCAGAAATATTACCTCGGGTTAAGAACTTTGCTTCAGCATGAGAACAGAAATTGTGCAGCGGCAGCAGGAGGCCCCATTAGCTAAAGTGGTGCTTCAGGTAAAGAACAGTTTCAGGTTAAGAGCAGACCTCCAGAACGAATTAAGTTCTTAACCCGAGGTACCACTGTATATGTCCTGGGGTAAAAGCTCAGCAACTTCTTATTTTAAAAATAATAATAATTGATTTTCTTTTCTCATAACAGTTATTCAATATCATCATTTAACATCCATTTTCTACTTTCTCCCCTCCCTGTTGACTTCCCCCAACTTCCATTTCTGGTTTGTTACATCAAATGTCACATTCTTCTGTTTATACTAAAGCCCAACAACTTCAATCCTATAAAAAAAGCTCATCAACTTTGGTCGGCCCTCCTGCATGTTCACTTCATCAAATCTGGCCCTCTTGGAAATCTGGCACCCCTGTCCTAATCTCTTGGTGGTGAGGCAGATTCAACCTAGAAGGACAAGGCAAGCGAATGAGCAGTAGGAATGTTGACAAGGATGCAAGGCCTAGCGCCATCTTGCTTTCTCTACCACCATCAATAACGCTCTAGGGAAGAGGGACCCCAAGAACAGATAAAGTGATGCCTAAATGTAAAGGTAAAGGTACCCCTGCCCATACGGGCCAGTCGTGTCCGATTCTGGGGTTGCGTGCTCATCTCGCTCTAGAGGCCGTGAGCCGGCGCCGTCCAAAGACACTTCCGGGTCACGTGGCCAGTGTGACGAAGAAGCTGCAGCTGGCGAGCCTGCACCAGCGCAGCACACGGAAATGCCGTTTACCTTCCCGCTATAAAGCGGTTCCTATTTATCTACTTGCACTTAAGAGTGCTTTCGAACTGCTAGGTGGGCAGGAGGTGGGACCGAACGACGGGAGCTCACCCCGCCGCGGGGATTCGAACCGCCGACCATACGATCGGCAAGTCCTAGGCACTGAGGTTTTACCCACAGCGCCACCCGCGTCCCTAAAAGTGATGCCGAAGAGGGGGCAAAAACGGTACGCCACAATGTCTTGACTTTTACTCCTTTGTAAAACGCAAACTTTTGTAAAACAGAAGCTGCAAGGTGTGAAGCACTTGTTACGCTGAAGTAACGGTTCGTGTGAACATGAGATCCCCTCCAACATTTCTCTGATGAAAATAGGGACGTCCCATTCCACAATGATAATTCTACTATTTATAGCCCACACATCTGACTGGGTTGCCCCAGCCACTCTGGGCAGCTTTCAACATATATAAAAACATAATAAAACAACAAACATTTAAAAAAACCTTCCCTATACAGGATTGACTTCAGATGACTCGGGGGTCGGATAACTGGCTCCCTAAACCAGTAATTCCCAAAGTGTGTTTGAAAACACTTGAATGTCTTTCTACTCATGTAAAAACACGCTGATTCCTGGACTGCCCCTGGGCTGGGTTTACAAGGCAATTGGGCAGGATCCGGTCCCCCAGGCCTTAATTTGCCTAGCTATGCCCTATGCTTTCCTTCTGCTGCAGAACAGAGCATAGGATCAGGTTGTCAGCTGCCTGCTTAGCACTATCTTTCATAACATGCCGTGCAACGCTGATCATTTGACATGAGTATGCAGGTTCCAAGACTCACTGCATCCATCCCTATCTGCAATGCACCTTTCCCAGCCCAAATCATGAAGGGAAAGGGCTCAGATTTGCATGTAGAAGATCCCAGGTGCAATCTGTCATGGATGCTTTAGCTGAGATGACTCTTGGGGTCCCTTCCAACTCTACAATCCTGAATAATAATAATAATAATAATAATAATAATAATAATAATAGTAGTTTATTATTTATACCCCACCCATCTGGCCATTTACCTTCCCGCCAGAGCGGTACCTATTTATCTACTTGCACTTTGATGTGCTTTCGAACTGCTAGGTTGGCAGGAGCAGGGACCGAGCAACAGGAGCTCACCCCGTTGCGGGGATTCGAACCACCGACCTTCTGATCGGCAAGCCCTAGGCTCTGTGGTTTAACCCACAGCGCCATCCGTGTCCCTAGGAGAATTATTAGTTAAAGGCAATATGAAATTAAGAAAGGCATAATAAGTGATAAGAACGGAAAATCATCAGAGGCGTTGACGGAAGTCCAAAAAATATTGTATAAGATGTGAAGTTCTGTTGTGTGAATGTTAATTAATATGTTAAAAACTAATAAAAATGTATTTAAAAGAAGAAGAAGAAGCAGCTTGCCAGTTTTCATAAATGAATCTTTTCCAGTCCTCCCTGGAAATGCCAGGGATCCTAGAATTATAGAATTGTAAAGGCCAGCCCCTTGCAGTCTCACCACACACACCCCTATTCAGTTGTTATAAGGGAGCTTCCCAAGTTTCTTTATTGACTCAAAAGAATGTCCCTATCATCTTTGCAACGGAACTGTTAGGTACTGAGTTGAATAGGATCCAAAATGCAGCAGTCTGATTGGTCCTAGAACAATAGGATTCAGAATGCAGCAGTCTGATTGGGCCTAGAACAATAGGATTCAGAATGCAGCAGTCTGATTGGGCCTAGAACAATAGGATTCAGAATGCAGCAGTCTGATTGGGCCTAGAACAATAGGATTCAGAATGCAGCATTCTGATTGGTCCTAGAACAATAGGATCCAGAACGCAGCAGTCTGTTTGGTCCTAGAACAATAGGATCCAGAATGCAGCAGTCTGATTGGTCCTAGAACAATAGGATCCAGAATGCAGCATTCTGATTGGGCCTAGAACAATAGGATCCAGAATGCAGCAGTCTGATTGGTCCACAGGAGCCACCCAATCCAGCTCCAGGTGGAAGTGAATCCGCAACCTGATTGGCCTAAAGGAGAATCGTGGAATTAGCCAATCACGTGTGGCCCATTGTGTTAATAATGTATATAAAGCAGACATTCTGGGGGAACTTCCATTCCTCCTCACCACTATGAGCTGAATAAAGAGCATGAAATCCACTCTTGACTCCGAGTATATTTCAGGAACACTACAAGAATGGCAGTTTTCTGGGCTGCGCCTGGGCACACGTACTCAGAAGAAGCACATCCTGTTCGGTTTATTGGGGTTTAACCCCCCAATTAAGCATGCATAGGCTCGCGCAGCATTCGGTCCAAATTCAGATCAGCTGGGTGGAGATTCATACACAAGCCCAGAATAGCTCCTCTTCTCAGCTTTATCCCCTCAAGATAGAAACACATGATGAAGCTTTGAAAAATGTGGACACTGTCTACAGAAAGCCTCAGAAATCAAAGGGGGAAAGGGGGGGTGGGAACCAGCTATGGCTTCTATCGCAACATGGGATGTTTTGCATGCTTCTCAGCTTGTTCCTTGCTGTGATCACAAACCTTCCCCCCCCCCTCCCTGTGCCGGTCAAATGCACTGCCCCACCCAAATGACCCACGTACATGCCTACTCCACCCCCACGCTGGGCCCTGCCAAAAAATGCCAATTCCTGCAAAAACAAAGCCACACCCTCCAGCATGTGTCAGATGAAAATAGGTGCCCTTGTGTTTAGAATTGACTGAGAGAATAGCTCCTCACAGTGGGGTG
Organism: Podarcis vaucheri; assembly: GCF_965113315.1. NCBI lineage: Eukaryota > Metazoa > Chordata > Lepidosauria > Squamata > Lacertidae > Podarcis > Podarcis vaucheri. The sequence goes on along the minus strand of NC_138760.1, from coordinate 14,641,928 downwards.
AGGAGGAGCAACCATTTCCACGGGGCTTGGGGTTCCACTGGGCTTGACTCTGGAAACTTTCAAATGCAGTGAAGCAATTTCTTACCCATTAGGGTGATGTTTCTTTGTATGGAGATTTCTCTCTCTCTCTCTCTCTCTCTCTCTCTCTCTCTCTCTCTCTCTCACACACACACACACACACACACACACTTTGTGATTCATTACAGATTTTGCCTCCCTGAAATCCCCATCCTTTCGATACACATTGTTGTTGTTGTTGTTGTTTAGTCGTTTAGTCGTGTCCGACTCTTCGTGACCCCCTGGACCAGAGCACGCCAGGCACTCCTGTCTTCCACTGCCTCCCGCAGTTGGGTCAAACCTATGCTGGTAGCTTCGAGAACACTGTCCAACCATCTCGTCCTCTGTCGTCCCCTTCTCCTTGTGCCCTCCATCTTTCCCAACATCAGGGTCTTTTCCAGGGAGTCTTCTCTTCTCATGAGGTGGCCAAAGTATTGGAGCCTCAGCTTCAGGATCTGTCCTTCCAGGGAGCGCTCAGGGCTGATTTCCTTCAGAATGGAGAGGTTTGATCTTCTTGCAGTCCATGGGACTCTCAAGAGTCTCCTCCAGCACCATAATTCAAAGCATCAATTCTTTGGCGATCAGCCTTCTTTAATAATAATGAAAAATAATTTTTTATTTATACCCCGCCCTTCCCGGTTCAAAAACCGGGCTCAGGGTGGCTAACGACAAATTTAAAACACTTTAAAACAGTTATAAAGGCAGCATGAAATATGGTATAAAAACATGAATAACAATAAAAATTAAAAATCAATTAGATAATACCCAGGGCTAGCTGGCTGAATTGGTCCTACTTGTGCCAGCGAGGAGGCCAGGGGAGAATTAGCTGTGGGGTCTCAGAGAGGGTGCTCTTCATAAAAGGAGAGGGGGAGGGAAGAGAAGGGAAGGGAAGGGAAATAAAAGATCAGGCTGAATTCAAATTAAAGGCCAGGCGGAATAGCTCTGTCTTACGGGCCCAATGGAAGGAGGTCAAATCCTGAAGGGCCCTTATTTATACCAGCAAACTTGCTCAAGGCGCAGCCAAAGCAAGTGAATGAGTGATATGGTATCCCAGCTAGTTTTAGTTCAGACCTTCCAAATGTCCCTGTTTTTTAGGGACAGTCCCGGATTTACAGGAGCTGACCTGCTTATCCTTAGGACGTCCCTATTTTAATCGGAGAAATGTTGGGAGGGTATGGCGTTATGCAACCTCCGAACTAAGGGGACAAACCAGAAGACATCTGAAGGCAGTCCTGCAAAGGGAAGTTTTTAAATGTTTAATGTTTTATTATGATTTATTTATGTTGAAAGCTATCCAGAGTGGCTGGGGCAACCCAGTCAGGTGGGTGGCGTAGAAATATTATTATTATTATTATTATTATTATTATTATTATTATTATATAGGTAAAGGTAAAGGGACCCCTAACCATTAGGTCCAGTCGTGGCCGACTCTGGGGTTGCGGCGCTCATCTCGCTTTATTGGCCGAGGGAGCCGGCATACAGCTTCCGGGTCATGTGTCCAGCATCACTAAGCCACTTCTGGCGAATCAGAGCAGCGTACGGAAACGCCATTTACCTTCCCGCCAGAGCGGTACCTATTTATCTACTTGCACTTTGACGTGCTTTCAAACTTTCAAACCGTCGCGGGGATTCGAACTGCCAACCTTCTATTCAGCAAGTCTTAGGCTCTGTGGTTAAACCCACAGCGCCATAGGGCATCCCTATTTTTATCAGAAAAATGCTGCGTGGTATGTATTATTTATCAATATTTACTACTACTACTACTACTACTACTACTACTACTACTACTATCCTGGGTTTCCTCCAGTCAGGGAATGAAGGTGGCTTACAAAGATAAAACAAAACAAACTAAAAATATAGAAAAGGCAATCATTAAAATGGAGGTAACCACTGGTTCCACGGCCATGGCCTAAAGGCTTATCCAACACAGCCCTGCAAAGCAGTTTCCAAATGGATTATATAATGTGCAATCTTTTTGCAAGTCAAATGCCACCTCTGACATATTCAAAAGTCCCGTTACACCTTGTCCTGCTGCCCTTAACTTCCAACAGCAGCCACAAGTCCGACACACCTCACAGGGCTGCCTGCGCATGCCACATGGCAGTCCTAAACATGCCACCCATAACGCTGTGTATCAGGAGTGGGGGGAAATGTGCGGTGGCAGTAGTCAGAGGAGAACAGCGCATGGATGAGGGGGAATTAAAGGAGGGGCAACGGGTTCACAATTAAGGCTGGGCAATATCTGGTTTTCAGCATTGTGATATATCACCAACTAAACATTGGGATAAACAGTACCGATACAGTGGTACCTCAGGTTAAGTACTTAATTCGTTCCAGAGGTCCGTACTTAACCTGAAACTGTTATTAACCTGAAGCACCACTTTAGCTAATGGGGCCTCCTGCTGCTGCCACACCGCCAGAGAACGATTTCTGTTCTCATCCTGAAGCAAAGTTCTTAACCTGAAGCACTATTTCTGGGTTAGCGGAGTCTGTAACCTGAAGCGTATGTAACCTGAAGCGTATGTAACCTGAGGTACCACTGTATATCACAATATCTGAAATAAGGATGGATCTATGTAGAGGCATTGGCTGGCTTCATGGTTTTTTCCACATTGTGATTTTTGGATATCACACCCCCCACACACCCCATGATTTTCAATATATTTACAGGTCAAAAATTATGAAACCAATTTCACGATATGGAGTTGAAACGGGTTTTGGACAATACTTCGTCCAGCCCTAACACACCTCATGATTTGCGATATTTTGCCAGGTCAAAAACCGTAAAACCGATTATCACGATATGGACTTCAAACCAGTTTTGGACGACATATTGATATATCGGCCAGCCCTGTTCACAATCCAAAAGAAACCAAGGTATGTTCAGGCTCCTACAGGAATGTTTTTTTTGATTTCCATCAAAAACTGTCAAACAGATCTGTCTTTTTATGTGTAATGCTAAAAACCATCTGCTGGAAAGTCCCTACGGCTGGTGTCACAAAGGCCCTGGGACACATTTGTGTAGGCAACATGATAACAGGGTGGGTCTACCTCCACTGGCCTTTCAGGGAATGTTTTTTTAGCTGCTGTGGCGTAAGCCTCGGTTTGTGCCACTGCACAAACAGAATTAGGCAGAGAGAAGGCTGACGTCATGCCTATGAAGGAGACTGTCATCTAGTATGTATGGGAATGTCAAACAAAATTCCCAAATCAGAGCTTGCATGTGGAATGGATTAGCAGGATCTCGTAATTGTGTACAAACATGCGTAACCGTCTTTAACAGGAATTGGGCCCCTGTGGCCCTCCATCAGCCCCAGAAAACATGGACAATGTCACCTCTTTTTCTAGAATAGCACTGATATTTCCCTATGTCACTACAATATGTACAGTGGTACCTCGGGTTACAAGGGACGCGGGTGGCGCTGTGGGTTAAACCACAGAGCCTAGGACTTGCCAATCAGAAGGTCGGCGGTTTGAATCCCCACGACGGGGTGAGCTCCTGTTGCTCGGTCCCAGCTCCTGCCAACCTAGCATCACTACTGGGAAAACCATAGCTTTTACTATACAGACCTTTGCTGGCAAGGTGATGTCTCTGCTTTTTAAGATGCTGTCTAAGCTTCATTTTAGAATCACAGAATTGTAGAGCTGGAAGGGACATCAAGGATCATCTAGGCCAACCCCCTGCAATGTAAGAAACTCAGCTGAAGCATCCATGACAGATGGCCTCCATCCTACTTCTTGCTTTAAAAACTCCACCACCTTTCAAGGGAGACCGTTCCACTGTCGAGCAGCTCTTACTGTCAGAAAGTTCTTCCTGATGTCTAGTCAGAATCTCCTTTCTTGTAACTTGAAGCCATTAGTCCTCCAAAGCAGGAGAAAACAAGTTTGCTCCATCTTCCATGTGACAGCCCTTTAGATATTTGGCTATCACATCTCTTCTCAGTCTCCTGTTTCCCAGACTAAACATACCCAGATCTCTCATAAGGCTTGGCTGAACAATCTTCCACTGCACCTGAGGGCACCAGACTAGCTTAAGGGATGCAGGTGAGGCGGAATGACTGTGTATGACACACACACTACTCTGTTTGTTCATTGCCCTGCATCATCATCTACTTGAAGCAGCTGCCTCCTGCTACCTAACAGTAGAGCTGGCCATACTGAAGGCAAGGGCTGGCACAAAATAGGAGAGGCACACCTTCAAGTATTTACATCTTTCCATAACGCAGGGGTCGCCAAACTAAGGTCTGCGGGCCGCATAAGGCCTGAGGGACTCGTTTATCTGGCCCACGGCAACTCCCGCTGCCCGCTGCCACCGCCTGCTCTTACCAGTGCTGAGCTGCGCGGCTGCCCACTTCCGGGTCGGAGGAGCACCAGAAATAGCTTGTGCACATGTGCAAACATTATTTGCGCATGTGCAAGTGTTATTTCCGGTGCACATCCAGGTTGGAGGAGGCCCGTGCACACGCGCACAAGCTATTTCCGGTGCTCCTCCGACCTGGAAGTGCACCGGAAATAGCGTGTGTGCGCACGTATGGGCACGCGCTCCCCCGCCCTCTGGCCCGCCGCACGATTGGTGCTGGAGACACCGGTCTGAGGCGCAGTAAGTTTGCTGACCCCTGCCATAATGGTTAGTTGACAGTCTCTGAGTTTTAATTTTATGTGTTTCTTATTGTGTTTATATATTCCATATCTATTTACTGTATTATTGTAAACTGCTGTGCATTTTTTGTAAAAGCTATAGAAGTATATCATCTTTTTCAAAAATAAATAAATGTGGGACCTAATTTTAGGGCTTTATAAATTAGCGGCAAAACCTTGAATTGGGCTCAGTAGCATGTTGATGTTCAAGCTATGGTTTTCCCAGTAGTGATGTAAGGAAGTGAGAGCTGGACCATTAAGAAGGCTGATTGCCAAAGAATTGATGCTTTTGAATTCTGGTGCTGGAGGAGACTCTTGAGAGTCCCATGGACTGCAAGAAGATCAAATGTATCCATTCTTCAGGAAATCAGCCCTGAGTGCTCACTGGAAGGACAGATCCTGAAGCTGAGGCTCCAATACTTTGGCCACATCATGAGAAGACTCCCTGGAAAACACCCTAATGTTGGGAAAGACTGAGAGCACAAGGAGAAGGGGACGGCAGAGGATGAGATGGTTGGACAGTGTTCTCGAAGCTACCAACACGAGTTTGACCAAACTGCAGGAGGCAGTGGAAGACAGAGTGCCTGGCATGCTCTGGTCCATGGGGTCACAAAGAGTCAGACACGACTAAATGTCTAAACAACAACAACAACAGCATGTTGATGGTCAGGGCAGCCCGTGCAGGGTTGGTGTTAATTATGGCCCCAAAATGATACACCAGAGTAAATACCCACTGTAGAAACAGCACAACGGTTTTCCCCTGCTTTAAGGAGACCTTATCTAGTGCCTTTGTGACATCAGCAGCTATTATTACACCAGTCTCCCACCTTTATATCAAACCTAGCAACCAACCAACTAACCTCATATTAAGGAAAAAGCCAATGACTGAAAGACTTAACAGGAAGCAAAGCAAATACTACAGCCTCCTGACCACAGCTACTGCATACATGTTTCTGCCATTTGCCAGACATTTCACTAATTTATTTGTATTGCGGAACACACAGCTTTGGAAGTGCGGAACTGTGCGCTGGCTTAAGACTGAAAGGCAGCAGCAGAGGTAATAAGCAAGTCGTCTCCGATTTCAGGAAAATCTGCTGATTGCAACTCTAGCAGAATTGGGGTGGGGCATCAGCACACCATCACATTGTTTTGTTTCTAGGAATCACAGAGGGTTTTATTTCTAATCTCCAGGAAGAAATCAGAGGCCTGTTGCCCAGCCGTGGATTTGCTGGGCATAGAAAGATAAACAGGAAGCATCTCAAAAGAAAGAAGAAGCTATGGTTACACAGCTTTCTCTGCAGAATAGACATGCCATGTTCTGTCTACAGGGAAGTTGCGACTGATCTGCAGGCAGAGTTTCACTTTCAGAAGAGAATATTCCAGTTTGGGGGCTCGGGGCTAGATGCTCAAGTAAATCTGTGTTTACTGCTGGAAACATCTGCCGCCCATATAATTCTCCTTTCTCTTGCTGCAACATCTGGTCAAAGAAATGAAAATGACAGCACCGTGTAACAAGTTTCCCTGACCCCCTCCATATACCGTATTTTTCACTCCATAAGACGCACCTGACCATAAGATGCACCTAGTTTTTAGAGGAGGAAAGGGGGAAAGCCCTGGTTTTTTGAGGATCAGCACAAAGTTGTGCAACTTCTTTTGCAAAGGGAAAAAATCTGGTTTTTACGGGGTTCAACCCACAGTTCTGCAGTTTCTTTAGGAAAGGAAAGGGAGCCGTTTTTACAGTTTCCAGACAGATACAGTGGTACCTCTGGATGTGAACGGGATCCGTTCTGGAGCCCCGTTTGCATCCTGAAGCGAACGCAACCCGTGTCTGCGCACAAACGGGTTGCGATTTGCCGCTTCTGCGCATGCGCATGACATTTTGAGCATCAGCGAATGCGCGAGATGCAAAACCCAGAAGTAACGCACTCCGTTACTTCTGGGTGGCCATGGAGCGCAACCCGAAAATGCTTAACCTGAAGCTACTTCAACCTGAGGTATGACTATAATCTAATCAGCCAGTCACATGTCACAAACAGCCTCCGTCTGCAGAACATTCATTGGCTCAGGCTTGGTGAGGTGGGGAGGGCAGAAGGAACGGATGATGCGCAGAAGTAGCAGGGGCAAGGGGTGCTTTACCCTTCCTCCACCACCGCCTCCCCACCCCACAGCAGCTCTCCACTAGCTGTTTCCCCTCCTGAAGTGTTCCAGATACATACTTCCCTTGCAAACACTTTGGGAGGGCAAGGGAAAACAGCTGGGGAAAAGCAGTAGGTGGAGGAAGGGCAAAGCACCTCCTCCCCACTGCAGCAGCTCCTCTTCTAAATGCTCCCTCACAAAGCTGTTTTACCTGGGCCTGGCCATTCCCAACTTGGTGTCCTCCTGATGTTCATCTCTTGACCGCTGGCCGTGCTGATTGGAGCTGATGGGAGTTGGAATCCAACACCTGGAAGGCACCAGGATAATAATAATAATAATAATAATAATAATAATAATTTATTTGAACCCCGCCCATCTGGCTATGTTTCCCCAGCCACTCTGGGCGGCCTCCAACAAAGATTAAAAATACATTGGCCAGCATGACTAGGCCGCTTATGGCGAACCAGAGCAGTGCATGGAAACGCCGTTTACCTTCCCACCGGAGTGGTACCTATTTATCTACTTGCACTTGACGTGCTTTCGAACTGCTAGGTGGGCAGGAGCTGGGACCAAACAATAGGAGCTCACCCTGTCATGGGGATTCGAACTGCCGACCTTCTGATCGGCAAGCCCTAGGCTCAGTTGTTTAGACCACAGCGCCACCCGCGTCCCTGGTTACTTAGAGATAAATCCCAGTGAAGTCAATGAGACATACGGACTAGTAAGTATTGATGGGATTGTAGCATCAGTTAGACCTATTAACAGGCTATGTACCTTGTTGGTGCACTTCAAGAACCATCTCTAAACGGTACAAAAACACATAGGTAAGCCTATAGGGTTGTGGCTGGTGCTGTGGGTTAAACCACAGAGCCAGATCAGAAGGTCCCATTGCTCAGTCCCTGCTCCTGCCAACATGGCAGTTTGAAAACACGAAGTGCAAGTAGATAAATAGGTAGCTCTCTGGCGGGAAGGTAAACGGCGTTTCCGTGTTCTGCTTTGGTTCGCCAGAAGCGGCTTAGTCATGCTGGCCACATGACCTGGAAGCTGTACGCCGGCTCCCTCGGCCAGTAAAGCAAGATGAACGCCGCAACCCCAGAGTCGGCCACAACTGGACCTAATGGTCAGGGGTCCCTTCACCTTTTTAAAGCCATTTAATACACTGCATTTGCTACATGCAGCGCAGCAAAATATTTTAAGTGTGCATCTAGATATGAAGTGTGAGTGTGTCAAATAAAAGGCTCCGAAGGCCAAGCCACTAGGTGGCTCACCTGTGTGCCTCTACCTGTTGCGGGCTACAGCCCCCATCATCTCCCTGACCGTTGGCCATGTTGTCTGGGGCTGATGCTTGTCCAACAACACCTGGAGGGAGACAGGGTCACCATCCCTGAATCAGAACATCTGTAGGGATGCTCCCATGTGTGCAACTGTATGTTCAGAAGTCTCTGCATAAGCTCAGGAACCCTGATCAAAAGATAGTGCTCCTGATCCCATGCAGACAGCTGTAGTAGAGTCGGGGACTCCCTACTGAACGCACACAGCCTGAGCAAGGACCCTGCTGCGCCATAGTTCAGCCTGCCCCTTGCCTGTAAGCAAACTTATACCCCAGCAAACGCCTGCAAAGAGCTTAAGTATGTGAAACAGCCTTTCCTTGCTGGCAATTCGCTAGATTGCATTCTTAAGTTAGTGTGGCATCATGGTTAGAGTGTTGGACTGTGACCTAGGAGACCAGGGTTCGAATCCCCAAACCAGCCATGAAGCTCACTAGGTGATCCTACACCCCAGCAAACGCCTGCAAAGAGCTGAAGTACAGTGGTGCCTCGCAAGACGAAAAGAATCCGTTCTGTGATTCTCTTCGTCTAGTGGTTTTTTCGTCTTGCGAAGCAAGCCCATTGACAGATTAGCGGATTAGCGCTATTAGCAGCTTTTAGCGGCTTATCTGCTGATCGGATCAGCTGATAAGCGGCTTAGCGACTTAGAAAAAGGGGGGGAAGGGGGGAAAAACCAGCAGGAACTCGCAGGACATTGTCGTCTTGCGAAGCAAGCCCATAGGAGATTCGTTTTGAGAAGCACCTCCAAAACGGAAAACTCTTTCATCTAGTGAGTTTTCCGTCTTGCAAGGCATTCGTCTTGCGGGGCACCACTGTATGTGAAACAGCCTTTCCTTGCTGGCAATCCGCTAGATTGCATTCTTAAGTTAGTGTGGCATCATGGTTAAATGGGGAGGAGGAGGAAAAAAGGAACAAGCTTGTTTTCTCCTGCTCTGGAGGGTAGGAGAAACAATGGAATCAAGTTACAAGAAAGGAGATTCCGATCATCAGGGAAAACTGACTGAAAGCAAGAGCTGTTTGACAGTGGAACAGTCTCCCTTGGGAGGTTGTTGGCTCTCCTTCCTTGGGGGGTTTTAAGCAGAGGTTGGATGGCCATCTATCAGGGATGCTTTAGCTGAGTTTCTTGCATTGCAGGGGGTTGGACTAGATGACCCTTGATGTCCCTTCCAACTCTACAATTCTTTGATTCTATGATTCTATGTACAGTACTTTGAGCTCTTCGGAAGATAAGGGTGGCATATAAAGGGAAAAAACAAAAATAACAGCAAAGCCTTTGTCCTCAGATGTTCACCACCACCAATACCACTCAGGTCTTTCTAACACAGTGGTACCTCAGATTACATACGCTTCAGGTTACAGACTCCACTAACCCAGAAATAGTGCTTCTGGTTAAGAATTTTGCTTCAGGATGAGAACAGAAATCGCGCATCAGCGGCACAACAGCAGCAGGAGGCCCCATTAGCTAAAGTGGTACCTCAGTTTCAGGTTAAGAACGGACCTCCAGAACGAATTAAGTTCTTAACCTGAGGTACCACTGTACACCTTTTGCTGCTACTCCTTCTTACACACAAACACACACACACACACACACACACACGGCAGGCAGGCAGCAGTCTCTCTCTCTTCCCCCAGCCCCACCCCACTTCATCCCCCTCTGTTCCACTTTCCCTCTATAGGGATCTTTGCCGTCTCACCTGGAACTTGCCTTGCGGGGGGCGTTAAAAAATGTTATAAAACAAGCCCCAACTCCCCTGACTGCCAAGAACAAACGCATTCCCTGCCGGCCACGCCCCATGCAGCTGCTCACACAGACGCAGCCAGATGCAGTTTCAAAGGGTGAGCTCAGACCTCCCAGGGAGTAGCTGTCAGGGCTTGCATGCGGCTTCACTGATTGATTGGGACGGCGGGGCGGGGGGGGGGGAGAGAAGACAGAATAACTGTTCCACCCCTTTGCTGAGAGTCAGCAACCCACACGCTTGTTGCCATTGCCAGCATCGTCGGCACAGGCCAGCCTTGTCCACAGATCCTTGCAAAACATTCCCCCTCGATGGCTTTCCATATACTGTGCATTTAAAGCACCCAGCCACCAGAATCTTGGGAACTGTTGTTCACAGAGGTGCCCCTTCCAGCACTCTTCACAAACTGCAAATCCCAGGATTCTGGGAATAATAACAACAACAACATTTTAAAAATTATTTATACCCTGCCCATCTGGCTGGGCTTCCCCAGCCACTCTGGGCGGCTTCCAACAAAATATTAAAATACAGTAACACACCAAACATTAAAAGCTTCCCTAAACAGGACTGCAAAGCAATGATAAACCTGGACAGCATCTTAAAAAGCAAAGACATCACCTTGCCAACAAAGGTCCGTATAATTAAAGCTATGGTTTTCCCAGTAGTGATGTATGGAAGTGATAGCTGGACCAGAAAGAAGGCTGATCGCCAAAGAATTGATGCTTTTGAATTATGGTGCTGGAGGAGACTCTTGGACTGCAAGAAGATCAAACCGATCCATTCTTAAGGAAATCAGCCCTGAGTGCTCACTCAGATCCTGAAGCCGAGGCTCCAATACTTTGGCCACCTCATGAGAAGAGAAGACTCTCTGGAAAAGACCATGATGTTGGGAAAGATGGAGGGCACAAGGAGAAGGGGACGACAGAGGACGAGATGGTTGGACAGTGTTCTCGAAGCTACCAGCATGAGTCTGACCAAACTGCAGGAGGCAGTGGAAGACAGGAGTGCCTGGCATGCTCTGGTCCAGGGGGTCACGAAGAGTCGGACACGACTAAATGAATAAACAACAACAACAATAAACAGGACTGCCTTCAGATGTCTTCTAAAAGTCTGGTAGTTGTTTTTCTCTTTGACATCTTGTGGGGGGGTGTTCCACAGGGCGGGTGCCACTACCGAGAAGGCCCTCTGCCTGGTTCCCTGTAACCTGGCTTCTCGCAGCAAGGGAACCACCAGACAAACCTCAGTGCTGTACCTCAGTGTCCGGGTAGAATGATGAGGGTGGAGAATATATGGTATATAACATGGGCTAGAGAATAAAGTACCCAGAAGCCTCTGCAGTGCACCTCTATGACCTCAGTTCCTCAGTGGATAGAAAGTTTGAAAACCTCTCTCGACCGAGTCTTTATAAGGGAGATGGGTCTCACTGGCTTGCATGTGAAGAACAGTGGTGATAAGAGCCAGGATTCCTGCCCAGCCTATAAGGAATAAGTACAGTAGACGAGAGGAAAGGTACACACATATGGCCCAACAGCGACTCAAGATTCCTGATTCTCTGCTGCCACTCATCAGTTTTCTAGCAGTGTGCTAAACAGCTGAAGATCAAAGGATAGGCTAGCTTTTTCCAAACAACTATTTTTTTGTCTTTTTCCCTCCCACTCAGAATGCAAACTGTTTATTTAATTATGTAAATCTGACTTTTTAACCATCCAGCAGGCAAAAATTAAGCAAACGAGGCTTTCCTAGCTGCTTTAGCTCAGGGCCAGAAAATGCTTCTCTTGTTTAAAGGTTTACACCGCAGGCTGCTGTTAAAGGCGCAGGAGCAGGAGTGATAAAATAAGGTGGCAACCCTGTTCCCCCTGCCCTCAGCGACACCGCTAGTTCCTTCAAACACTCCAAGGAAAGCTGCAGCCACCCATTATTATCATAATTAGGGCTGGGCAATATCTGGTTTTCAGCATTGTGATATATTGATATATCACTATGTCTGAAATAAGGATGGAACTATGTAGAGGCGAACACCATCATGTTTATTTGTGTGTAAACTTTCCATGTCATCCTGGCCTAAACGGCTTACAGTAAAGTGCAATAGTAAGATATAGTAAAGGTAAAGGGACCCCTGACCATTAGGTCCAGTCGTGACCGACTCTGGGGTTGTGGCGCTCATCTCACTTTATTGGCCAAGGGAGCCGGTGTACAGCTTTCGGGTCATGTGGCCAGCATGACTAAGCCGCTTCTGGCGAACCAGAGCAGCGCACAGAAACGCCATTTACCTTCCCACCGGAGTGGTACCTATTTATCTACTTGCACTTTGACGTGCTTTTGAACTGCTAGGTGGGCAGGATCTGGGACCGAGCAACAGGAGCTCACCCCGTCGCGGGGATTTGAACTGCCGACCTTCTGATCGGCAAGCCCTAGGCTCTGTGGTTTAACCCACAGCGCCACCTGCGTCCCTAGTAAGATATAAAAGCATGCAAATACATAAACACTGCATTTCCAAGGTAATAATTAATTAATTCAATTCAGAACAAATAACAGCATTTCAGTAGACCTTACCAAGCCATCTCATATTGAAAAATTGTAGAGGGCAATCCACAAACAACCCATAGGAAACCCTAGCAATCAAAATACTATGGAAGAATCCAGATTAACTGTACATATATAAGACAAAGTAAGAGTGCAAGCCTAATGTCCTGATCTTTGCTGCTGCAGAGACTTGGGATCTGTTGAGGAGGTAGGTGTCAGGGACTGGCTAGAAATACTGTACCTCAGCAGTACCAAATGCATATTGAAATGGTGCAGTCCAACAAAAGTTCACCTTTCAGTTCTGCTGTTCTGCAGAAGCCTGGACCATAGAGGATGAAAGACTGGCGTAACAAGACAAACGCACCAGGGATTAAAGGTGAACAGAAGGACAGTTAAATGAAATCGCCATTAGGACTATAAGCAGGATGGCAACAGCATACGTAGCAGTGATGATGGGCGTTCTTCGCTTCAAAAGGCACACTATGTGTCAGATTTAATGGTGGTGTGTGTTTGTGCGTGGACTTGCACTATGTTCACATGAGCAGAATCAGCAGTTTAGTAACCACTCAACATGACTGATTTCCTTCTCGCAAGCAGAAAATTCACATGACAAACTGAGATTTCAGCATGCAACTGCAAACAACCTCAAAGTGGGTGGGGCAGTGGTCTGCTGAATCACACAAGCTGTGTTGTCAAACCTCTTCACCGCAACCACACTTGAATTTAGGTCAGTGAGAAACATCAACCCGGAGGAAAACTAAGCAGCTGGCCCCATTTCTACCTCGTCTGATTCTTAAGAGCAAAGAACATGAGGTGCCCTCCATGCTGGGTACTTCTCCTGCACATGCCCCTTTGAAATGTGCAACTGCGCCTCTTGCATGCTCAATGCATTTCAATGGTCTTTGCGCCGGAAAACTGGCCAGAACTGCTCTCCATCATCAAAAACAGCGTACCAGGCCAGATGCCAGCAGACACAAGTGCCTGCGCATGTTCAAGCTTTCATACGAAACCATGAGATCTAGAAACTTGCTTTCCTCTGTTGAAGCAAAATTCACTACAGCCAAAGAAAAATGCATATTATGACTTAGGGGAGATGCACACAGGTTCCTTGCACTGCGGAGACAATGCTCTCCCCCCTTATTTTCCACACGTGTCTCAACACTATGCTGCTTTCAAACAAACAGCACACAATTCTGAGTCACATGGCAACGTTGCTGGCACAAAGCAATGTGGAAAGTGTAAGTGATGATGTCACAAGGACTTTCTCTCAGAGACACCCTTGACATTTTGCTTGACACATGTTCAACTCCTTGGTTTGCTTCCTGTACAGTACATTATTTTGCAGTGGGGGGAATCAGTGGTGAGATATGGAGCAGTTTGGTATATAGTGGAATCAGTGGTGACATATGGAGCCGTTTGCGGGTATTGGGTTTGCCAATCAGAAGGTCAGTGGTTCGAATCCCCACGATGGGGTGAGCTCCTGTTGTTCTGTCCCAGCTCCTGCCAACCTAGCAGTTCGAAAGCACACCAGTGCAAGTAGATAAATAGGTACTGCTGCGGCGGGAAGGTAAACGGTGTTTCCGTGCGCTCTGGCTTCCGTCACAGTGTTCTGTTGTGCCAGAAGCAGTTTAGTCATGCTGGCAACATGACCCGGAAAGCTATCTGCGGACAAATGCCAGCTCCTTTGGCCTGAAAGTGAGATGAGCATCACAACCCCATAATTGTCTTTGACTGGACTAAACCATCCAGGAGTCCTTTACCTTTACCTACCTATACAAATTTAATAAGTAATAATTTCCCCGTTCCACCTTCTGAAGGTGGTGCCACGTCATACCTTGCTGTGTGGCAGTGATTCCATGGTTATTTGCGCTGTGATTCCATGGTTATTTGCGCTAGATATTGAAATTTTTAAAATGGAATTAGAAAAGCAACTACAAACCAGCATGTGCTGTTGTGCGTAGCTACGCAGCTGTGTAGGTTTGCACTTATAAGATCTCTGAGGGTGGGGATGGAATTCAAAGAATAAGTGACCCTAAGAAATAAAAATCAAAATGAAAACCAGCTTGTCAAAAAAATAATAATGGTGGAGAGGTTGCTAGAGGTAACGCAGCTGAGGCTGTGAAAGGAAGGAAATGGTGGACACTGATGCCAAAAGGTGGGTGGGTGGTGCAGACACTCTCCCAAATTAATTCTGCAAACTAAACCACTCTCTGTCCACTGGGGCGTCAATATCACAAGCCCCTCCCTCCATCGTGGGCTCAGGATGTGGCCCAAGAGAGCAAGCAGGTGGTTAGATGGTTTAGTACAGTATCTTCCTTTTTCTTTAGACAAGTAAATAGGGTATTATATATTACCATATTTTTCGCTCATAAGACGCACCTGACCATAAGACGCACGTAGTTTTTAGGGGGGGAATGCAAGGGGGAAAAAATCTTTAAAGGGAGCGCTGAACAGAGCCTGTATGCATCCCAGGCTCTGCTCAGCGCTCCCTTTCACGAGCCGTGCGGAGCGTGTGTACGGTTCTTGGGGGCTTTTTCCCGAGGAGGGAGAAGGGCAGCCCGTCACTGAAAAGCCCTCTTTAAAGGGAGCACGGCTCTTGGGGGCTTTTCTAGGAGGTGGGAGAAGGGACAGAGCCACGTGCAGCGCTCCCTCTCGTTGTTCTGGCTTCTGGGATAGCTGCACAGCCTCCATAAGACTCACACACACTTCCCCTTACTTTTTAGGAGGGAAAAAGTGTGTCTTATAGAGCGAAAAAGACGGTACTTGTCTTGCTATGGAGAATAAGATATTGGATGTGCACAGAAGTCTGTCATGAACTTAAAGGGTCACTATACCCTGTGTGGTGATGATGATGATGATGATGATGATGAGTCATTGCTAAACAATGGGAAGTAAGGGATTCTTGTTTCTGGGTGGCAGCACGTGAGTAATGTTTTATTTTTAGTATGAACAAATGAAGCATTTTTTCAAAATGGTAGATGAACCATCTAACCATCGTGGTGTCATGACACTAACTGTGAATATGATCTGCATGTCTAGTTTTTCAAATGTAAATAGCAGCTGCAAGAGGGGACTGCATGCTATACACTGAAAGGGAATTAGAGTGGTACCTCAGGTTACATACACTTCAGCTTACATACGCTTCAGGTTACAGACTCTGCTAACCCAGAAATAGTGCTTCAGGTTAAGAACTTTGCTTCAGGATGAGAACAGAAATTGGGCTCCGGTGGCACGGCAGCAGCTGGAGGCCCCATTAGCTAAAATGGTGCTTCAGGTTAAGAACAGTTTCAGGTTAAGTACGGACCTCTGGAACGAATTAAGTACTTAACCCGAGGTACCACTGTACATGAAAATGATCCATAGATTGTAGATTGGCTAAGGTTCATAAGGTGGAATCGGACTTACGTTGAAAATACAAAGAAGTAGAAGGAACTTTTTCCCATATGTGGTGGACATGCAAAACAGTTAAAGTACCGTATATTGGGAAATGATATAAACTGAAATGAAAAAAATTGTGTAAAACAACTTTCCCGCCAAAACCAGAGGCATTTCTGTTAGGAATTGTTCAGACAGAGGTTCCCAGGATTCAGAAGAACTTATTCAAGTACGCAACAACAGCAACTCGGAACTTCTTAGCCCAAAAATGAGGGAGGTCCCCAGTAAGGAAGATTGGCAAATTAAGACGATAGAATATGCAGAATTAGCAAGTCTAACAAGTAGAATAAGAGAACAAGAAGAACAGGGGAGTGGAATTTTTTTGTCAAGTATATTGAAAGTAATTGTGCACAGTTAAAAACACTGGCGGTATTAAAGTAATTCAACATATTTTGAACTGATGTAAGAAAGGAAAATTAAATTAGATGGATATATTAAAATATGCAGGAATGGTGAATAAGTTAAAAGAAGCTTAGGAGGGGAGGGAGGAAAGTCAATGAATGTATGGTATAATAAAATATGTTTAATTCGAAATGTAAAATTAGAAAATTTAATTAAAATTATTATTTTAAAAAGTATTAAAAAGCTTGGATAAAATGGAGCCCTTCATTTGGATTACCAGTTTTGATTTAAAGCAAAGCCATGCCTATCTTCATCACTTTGGCATTCCCCTCTCTTTCAGACTGATCTCCTAACAGGCTCTGCCAGGCTGCTTGCTGGAAGCCGCCACCTGCGTCAAACCGAGACTTTCACTATGACCAACCCTGAAGAGTCCACCCACCTCTTTGAGCCTGCCACCGTCATTCCTAGAGTGCTCGCAGCCTCTGACTTACAGCAGGCTGGCATAAGGCAAGAGGAAGTGGCAAGTGTAGGAGGTTTATTCAGGCCTGGGAACGCAATGAATTTGGTTACTCTCACTGCCACTAAATGACACACATATAAACACCGGAGGTGGAAATTTAACACCAGCGGTGGCAGTTTCTGCCACCTTGGCTTGCATGCTCCATGCCCAATGGACATGCTTGACAATCCTCATGCTTTTGGCAGTCCCAGGCAGGAAGCAAAAACACAAACAATTTAGCAAGGGTGGTGTTATATACTGAGTTGAATAGGATCCAAAAGGCAGCAGTCTGATTGGTCCTAGAACAATAGGATTCAGAATGCAGCAGTCTGATTGGTCCTAGAACAATAGGATTCAGAATGCAGCATTCTGATGGGTCCTAGAACAATAGGATTCAGAATGCAGCAGTCTGGTCCTAGAACAATAGGATCCAGAATGCAGCAGTCTGATTGGTCCTAAAACAATAGGATTCAGAATGCAGCAGTCTGATTGGTCCACAGGAGCCACCCAATCCAGCTACAGATGGAAGTGAATCTGCAGCCTGATTGGCCTACAGGAGAATCCTGGAATTAGCCAATCACGTGGGGCCGATTGTGTAAATAATGTATATAACGCAGACATTCTGGGGGAACTTCCATTCCTCCTCACCACTATGAGCTGAATAAAAAGCATGAAATCCACTCTCGACTCTGAGTATATTTCAGGTGGGTACAGCCAGATGCCAAAATAGGCAGGGCAATGGCATACCCTCCAACATTTCTCTGATGAAAACAGGGACATCCTATTCCATCGTCTTCATCAAAATTTTATTATTTATACCCCCACCCATTTAACTCTGGGCAGCTTCCAACATATATAAAAGCATAACAAATCATTAAATATTTAAAAACTTCCTTATACAGGGCTACCTTCAGGTGTCTTCTAAAGGTTTTATAGTTATCTCCTTGGCTTGGGGGTCACATAACACCATACCCTCCAACATTTATCCGATGAAAAGAGGAGAAAAGCAGGACATTCCAGGATCAGGGATGGCTTCTGCAAATCTGGGACTGTCCCTGGAAAATAGGGACACTTTGAGGGTTTACAATGAACAATGTGACAGGACAGCATTCCGTTCCATCCATGCAGAAGTCAGCAGTTTCTAGGGACACCTCTCTCTCTCTCTCTCTCTCTCTCTCTCTCTCTCTCTCCTCAGGTATCACTTTAAGGGCACAATCTGGTCAGGCAAAGCAGTGCGGTTGGGGCTAGGGATTGGGGCAAAGAGTCATGAGGGCCAAACAGAGAGTTCTGTATTTGGTCCCTGGGCCTGAGATTCCCCACCCAGCTCCAGTTTAGAAAGGCCTGGGTGAGATGCCGTAAATAACTAGTGCAACACGTTGGCGACTAATATACACACAGAAATTGCCAAAATGATAATGCATTCTTTATCAATCTTCTGAGAAAAAACACACAAACGTATGCAAAGCCACAGAGACTTGCGAACTACACAACCTAAGATGAACTTATAATGTCTGATTTCAGTGGATTTTGCAAGTCTTTTGTTTTCTTTCTCTTTTTAGGTAAGTTCATGAAGATACCAACAAAAGGTAAGTTCGATGTTGTTCACAATACCGAGAGATGCTAGTGACGTTGTAGATGGATGTTAATGAAGTTGTAGACAGGGTGTTTTTTGATATATTAGTGGCCATGTGATGATTTTGGCTTATGGATTTTATTGTTTAATGTCTTGTATATTGGGGTATATTGTATATGGTATATTGTATATTGGAGTACTTTTATAGCTCTGTTTAGAGTACGTAATGTTTTGATAATATAAATGTTTTAAGTCTTTTGTATCAATCCAATATATTTTCTTTTAATTGTTGAATGATTCTGTGTACATTGCGGCAGCCTTTGGCTATGTGCAATAAAACTGACTGACTGACTGACAGTTTGATGTTGTTCACAATACCAAGAGATGCCAGTGACGTTGTAGATGGATGTTAATGAAGTTGTAGACAGGGTGCCAGTGTTTTGCACCTGTTTCGCCCTGGCAGTCCAAGAAATCAAGAGGCCACAGTTTGCCCCCGATGGGGCCCTTTTACTGGGGCTTGCAGGTAGCACACTCCCAAGGTAGTTTTCTGGGCTTCTTCAGTGATCTAAACTCAAATCCTTGATGCCTATATTGATATTCAATTTCATAGAGAATACTATTTCTTGGCTTAAGCTTAGGAGACTGATTTGTTTACATTCCGCTTGGTGGGTTCACAGTTTGCACAAGTCTGCTCCAAAAGCACAACAGGATTCACTTAGGGCAGAACCACAACATACATTTAAAGCATGTTCAATGCACATGACGTCCCCCAAGATTCCTGAGAAGTGCAGCCATGCGGTGGTTTAAAAGTGTGTTGGATTTGTATGGTGTGAAAACTAGATGTGGCATTTAAGCATGTGACTGACCTCTTGCATTCTTGGTTTTAGTTCCCTAAATAGGAACCCTATAGGCGGGGTCTGGATTCGGACCATGGAGTGGATGAAGGGAGGCTGTCATCCTTCACCCTAGACGGTCCTGATCTAGATTCCACCACCCCGCCCTGCTTACTGCTGCTGCTTCCTCCCTGATGGGGTAAAGGTGCCATAAGAGGAAGCCCAACTGAGAAAGATCAGCATCCGTGGGGGGACACAGACATCCTGGCTGCATTCAAAATTGTAAATATTAACACAGGAAAGCCAAGGCTATTTGCAACATTTCTCTTATGACTATTCGTAACTTGAATGTATTGAAGTTTGGTGAGTAAATCATACAGATGTAATACGGAGGGTAAAGGTAAAGGGACCCCTGACTCTTAGGTCCAGTTGCGGATGACTCTGGGGTTATGGCGCTCATCTCGCTTTACTGGCCGAGGGAGCCGACATACAGCTTTTGGGTCGTGTGGCCAGCATGACTAAGCCACTTATGGCGAACCAGAACAGTGCATGGAAACGCCCTTTACCTTCCCGCAGGAGTGGTACCTATTTATCTACTTGCACTTTGAGGTGCTTTCGAACTGCTAGGTTGGCAGGAGCAGGGACCGAGCAACGGGAGCTCACTCCGTTGTGGGGATTTGAACCACCAACCTTCTGATCGGCAAGTGCTAGGCTCTGTGGTTTAGACCACAGCACCACCAGCGTCCCAAAATATGAAGGGTATCAACATGAAAAGGAATGGATGATGGGATTATGGGGTCAGGGTGAAGTTTGGTATATGCTGATGCAGTAAAGTTGTGATAAATAACAAGTTGGGGCTAGTTTTATTAGCACACAGAAATTAAGAAGTGAAAGGGGTTACTGCCTATGCAAAAAAAAAAAAAAAAAAGCAAGCTTGAAAAATGAAATTTTGAGCCGAGATGCATCCTCTTACAGAGAAGAAAAGGTAGTCAGATACTTACAATTCATTCAGTAGAGTATAACGAAGCAGATGTTTAACCAGAGTATCATAGACTTCTCAGATGTAGTTACTAAATGCAGAAAATCTAGATGGGGTGATTTTCAAAAATTGATCAGAGTGAATGAAAACAGAACTTCTGAAATCTCAAATAGAGGACGAAGATATTTTACATTAGGGATAAATCCATCCATCCATAATGGATTTTATTTGTATGCCGCCTTTCCTTTTTTTTTTATAAAATTTTTATTGGTTTTACAAGAGTTTTTATAACAAACAAACATAAAAGAAAAACAGACAAACAAACAAATATAATTTCAAAATGTCCTTTCATAAACTTCTTTCCTCGGACTTCCCCATACCTCCCCTTTCTGCATCCTCATGTCCAAATTTTATAGCAACTTATAAATGTTTTTTCCGATCCTAATTCATCATAGTCCTTTCTTAATCTAATCTTATATTACTGCAACCCTTTCTCTCTGTAAAATCTCGACATTCTAAACTTCATCAAGTTTATAATAGTTCTTAAGATAAATCTTAAATTTCTTCCAGTCTTCTTCCGCAGTCTCCTTTCCCTGGTCACGAATTCTGCTCGTCATTTCCGCCAATGTCATATAGTCAATCACTTTCATCTGCCATTCTTCCAAGGTGGGTAAATCTTGTGTCTTCCAATACTTTGCGATCAGTATTCTTGCTGCTGTTGTTGCATACATGAAAAAAGTTCTATCCTTTTTTGGCACCAGTTGGCCGGCAATGCCCAAGAGAAAGGCCTCTGGTTTCTTAAGAAAGGTATATTTAAATACCTTTTTCATTTCATTATATATCATCTCCCAGAAAACCTTAATCTTCGGGCATGTCCACCAAAGATGATAAAAAGTACCTTCAGTTTCCTTACATTTCCAACATTTGTTATCAGGCAAATGGTAAATTTTTGCTAGCTTAACTGGAGTCATGTACCACCTATAGACCATTTTCATCACATTTTCCTTTAAAGCACTACATGCCGTAAATTTAATACCAGTGTTCCACAACCTTTCCCAGTCAGCAGACATAATATTATGACCAATGTCCTGTGCCCACTTAATCATAACTGATTTAACTGTTTCGTCTTGTGTATTCCATTTCAACAGCAAGTTATACATTCTTGACAAATTCTTAGTATTGGGTTCTAACAGTTCTGTCTCAAGTTTTGATTTTTCCACCTGGAAGCCAATTTTCCTGTCTTGTTTAAAAACCTCCATTATTTGATAATAGTGGAGCCAATCTTGTACTTTGGGTTTTAATTTTTCATGGCTCTTTAATTTCAGTTTCTCTCCATCCTGTTCTAAGATCTCACAATACTTTGGCCATCCGACCTCCATATTAACTTTCTTGTGGGCCTTAGCCTCTAAGGGTGACAACCATCTAGGGGTTTTGTTTTCCAACAGATCTTTATATCTCATCCAAACATTAAACAACGCTTTCCTTACAATATGATTTTTAAAGGCACTATGCACTTTGATTTTGTCATACCATAGATATGCATGCCAGCCAAATGCATTATTGAAACCTTCTAAGTCCAAGATATCTGTATTCTCGAGGAGCATCCACTCTTTCAGCCAGCAGAATGCTGCTGCTTCATAGTACAATTTTAAGTCCGGCAGGGCAAATCCCCCTCTTTCTTTTGCATCTGTTAAAATTTTATATTTTATTCTGGGCTTTTTGCCCTGCCAGACAAATTTCGCAATGTCTTTCTGCCACCTCTTGAAACAGTCCATCTTGTCAATAATCTGCAAAGTTTGAAATAAAAATAACATTCTAGGCAGTACATTCATCTTAATCACTGCAATTCGGCCTAACATTGACAATCTCAAATTTGACCATATTTCTAAATCTTTTTTAATTTCTGACCAACATTTTTCATAATTGTCCTTATACAGATTCAAATTTTTAGATGTTAAATTAACCCCTAGATATTTCACCTTCTTAACCACCGTCAGACCTGTCTCTTCTTGAAACTTATTCTTTTCCATATCTGTTAGGTTTTTCCCTAAGACTTTAGTTTTTTGTTTATTCAATTTAAATCCAGCTACCTGTCCAAATTGTTGGATTATTTCCAACACTCTTTTTGTACTAGTGTTTGGCTCCTGCAAGGTCAAAACAAGGTCATCTGCGAACGCTCTTAACTTATAGTGTTTGGTTCCGACCTTTACACCTTTAACCTGCTGGTCGTCTCTAATCATGTTCAGCAACACCTCCAGGACCGAAATAAAAAGCAATGGGGAAATTGGGCACCCCTGTCGTGTTCCTTTTTCTATCTTAAGTTCCTCAGTTATTACATTATTTACAATCAACTTAGCTTTTTGTTCGGAATATATTGCACCCATACCATTCTCAAATCCTTGTCCTACCCCCATCCCATGAAGATTCTTTTTCATAAAACTCCACGAAATATTGTCAAAGGCTTTCTCCGCATCCACAAATATCAAAACTGCTTTAGTATTTATGTTCACCTCTAACTTTTCCAAAATGTCTATTATATTCCTAACATTGTCTGAGAGGTGTCTTTTTGGGAGAAAGCCTGCTTGGTCTCTGTGAATCTTCTCCATCAGTACTCTTTTAAATCTTTTTGCTAAAATGTCTGCAAAAATTTTGTAATCCACATTCAATAACGAAATTGGGCGGTAGTTCTTCAGTTGAGTCTTTTCAGTCTCTGTCTTTGGTATGAGTGAGATATATGCTTCTTTCCACGATTCGGGTGCCTTTTTTCCCTCTAAGATCTCGTTACAAACTTCCTTTAACGGTTGTATCAGCCATTCCTTTAAAGATTTGTAATATCTGGAAGTCAGTCCGTCTGGCCCTGGAGATTTGCCCAATTGCATGTCCTGAATGGCACCCTCTATCTCTTGTTCTGTTATTCTCTGGTTTAGATCCACCTTGCTATGATGAGAGATTTTTTGTAATCCATATTTATTAAGGAATTTATCTATGTCCTCTTCATTTTGTAATCCTTGGGAATAAAGTTTTTTAAAATAACTCACAAAACAATTTCTTATCTCGTTGGGTTTAGATATATTTTTTCCATCCACTTCTAGACTTGTGACTGTATTTAATTTCTGTCTTTTCTTAAGTTGCCATGCCAGAAGTTTACCACATTTGTCTGCCGACTCAAATGTCTTTTGTTTCATTTGTTTTATTTTCCATTCTATCTCTTGGTTCATCAATTCCATATATTGTGTTTGATACAACTTAATCTCCCTCAAAATCTCCTGGGACTTTGGTTTTGATCTTAATTTTTTCTCTCCTTCTTTTATCTTTTCCAAAATTTTTTCCTTTTTCTCATTCTGTTTTCTCTTCTTTATTGAATTTTGTTGAATCAAAAATCCTCGCATCACAGCTTTACTTGCGTCCCAGATCACTCTTTTTTCCACTTCGCCCTTTAGATTGATTTCAAAATAGTCCTTTAGAGTTTTTTGGGCCTTCATGTGGATCTCTCTATCTCGGAATAGGGTGTCATTCATTCTCCATCTAAACTGACCAGTTGTTGTAAATTTCATTTCCATCTTCACGGCGTTATGGTCGGAACAGGTTTTTGGGCAGATTTCTACCTTCTTAATCTTCGGAGCCATTCCACTAGTAACCCATATTTGGTCGATTCTGGTCCAGGTCATCTTTGCATGGGAGAAAAAGGTTCCCTCTCTTTCAAGAGGGTTCCTTGTTCTCCAAATGTCTATTAAGTCCATATTTTCAGTCATTTCGAAGAAAGTCTTCGGGAGTCTCCCTTCTTTAATAAGTGTCAGTCTTTGTGTCTTGTCCATGTTTGTAGAGACTACACCATTCATATCTCCCATGATTATCATATTGTATTCCAAATAATCCGTCAAAGTTTCATGGAGTTTTTTGAAGAATTCTGCTTTACCTTCATTTGGTGCATAGATCCCAATTATCAAAAATTTTTCTCCTTGTACCTGGATCTCCACCGCTAAATATCTTCCTTGTTCATCTTTGAACATCATTTTTGGAGCCCACTTCTCTTTTACATAAATTACAACTCCTCTTTTTTTCACTTTGTCCGACGAAATAAATTCTTGTCCCAATTTTTTATTCATAAGCAGTCTCCTGTGTGCTCTAGTTATATGGGTTTCCTGTAAGCAAATCAAGTCCAGTTGTTCTCTGTACAAAATATGGAATACTTGTCGTCTCTTCAAAGGACTGTTCATCCCATTACAATTCCAGCTAAGGAATTGCAGGGCCATCTTGTTATTTTTCTGGTATTCCTCCAACAGCTCCCAATTGTTGTTCCTCCTCTGTTGGTGGTGGAAGATTCTGTCCAAACGAAAGGTTCAGGATGTCTATTACACTCTTTTGCTCAGCAATTGGGTCTACAGTTCCTTTCTGTAAATCTTCTTGATTTCTTTGCAGGAACCTGTCTTTATCCTGTATCGTCTTTATTTTCACCTTCTTCCCCCTATAGTCAAAAGACAGTCCCTGTGGAAATTCCCACCTGAAGAGAATGGTGTTCTTCTTCAACAGGTAAACCAAATCCTTATAAGAAGCTCTCAAGTCCAAAATATGTTTAGGAATGTCTTTAAAGATCTGTATCGGTGAGTTCCCAATTTGTAAGGCCTTTTCAAAGTGCAGTCTTAGAATTTTGTCTCTTTCCTCCTTCGATCTCAAGGTAATCAGACAGTCTCTCGGCGCCTTTCTGTTCTGTCTTCTGCCCAGTCTAAATGCTGTTGTAATTTTAAATTCGTCTTCCTCTAGATCTTCCCAGGAATCAGCAAACTCTTTCGTTAAAAAGTCCGTAAGATTGTCTCCTTCGTCCTCTGGAATTGATCGTAGTTTCAAATTCCTTTCTTTTCTTTGTAGTTCCCACAATGCCAGAGTTGCGTCGTGGTCATAGACCTTCCTGGCAATCGGTTCTAATTTTTCCTGGGTCTCTCCAGCAATAGTTCTGGCTTCCTCCGCAATTTGACGTGTGGCAGAATTTTCTTGCGTAAGCCTGTTTATAGATTCTGTATTCAGGTCAAGTCTTGTTGTTAAATCTGTCAATTTCTGTGAATTCTCTGTCAATTTCTTGGTGTTTTCAGCCGTCTGCTTTGTTAGATTCTCCAGAGACTGGTTTATCTTAAGAAGGGCTTGCGACACTGCATCCATGGAGACTGCTGTACCTTTTTCTTGTATGCCGCCTTTCCACAGGTCAAAGCATGCTCAAAGTGGCTTAAAGGTAAAGGTAAAGGGACCCCTGACCATTAGGTCCAGTTGTGGCCGACTCTGGGGTTGTGGCGCTCATCTCGCTCTACAGGCCAAGGGAGCTGGCGTACAGCTTCCGGGCCATATGGCCAGCATGACTATGCTGCTTCTGGCAAACCCAGAGCAGCACACGGAAACGCCGTTTACCTTCCCACCGGAGTGGTACCTATTTATCTATTTGCACTTTGAGGTGCTTTCGAACTGCTAGGTTGGCAGGAGCAGGGACCGAGCAACGGCAGCTCACCCTGTCACGGGGATTCAAACCGCCGACCTTCTGATCGGCAAGTCCTAGGCTCTGTGGTTTAACCCACAGCACCACCCGCGTCCCCAAAGTGGCTTACAACATGGAAAAAAACTACAGCTACAACATAGCAAAAGTAGTCATAAACAATAAATAAAACATTAAAAAATGCACAACCAAACTGAACAATTTCCAAATAAATCACAACAAGATCTAAAATAAAGATACAAATAAACAAAACAGACCAAGATACAAACAAACAAACCCAGCAACAACCTCCCCCAACAAAACACCCCAGCCCAAGAGTGTGTTCAGCAGCCTCAACTTTTGTAGTCGTATGTTATATGAGGGGTGGGAAACCTGTAGCCCTCCAGTTGCCTGGCTGGACTACAACTCCCATCATCCTTGGCTGAGGCTAGATAACGCTAGACTTCCTTGCTGGGGCTAAACAACTAGAAAACATTTTGAACACTTGATAAGCCTATAGAAAAGTTAAGCAAGTATTTTTATTGCCAACAATGCATTTGGATATATCAGCATCCCAATGGCAGAAATGATACCTTCTCTCCACCCCACCCATCCAAATATGTATGGTTTCTGATAGTATTGTTGAAAAAAATTAAGGTTTGTGGCACAAAAAGCATGATATATGCCAACTATAATTTGTAATCTTTGCTGTGGGAGTTAGATTTCGTCAGGGAGAAAACTTGGCAAGGGAATGAGACTCTGTTACAAGACAAAGAACTCCAACGCAGTTATGAACAAAAACTACAACTCCTTTTCAGAAATGGTAATATACAGGAAATATATATGGCAAAACTGTGGGAAGCCAGCAAAGTATACTTAAGACTGCAAATCATATCTTTTGGGTTTTTCCACAAAAGAAAGAAAGAAAGAAAGAAAGAAAGAAAGAAAGAAAGAAAGAAAGAAAGACAGCAATTGAATTAAAACAGAAACGAAACAATCATTGAGTAGAATTAAATAACAGTAAGCAGAAATAATTAAATACAAATGTATTATTCAAAATCAAAAGAGATTTACAAGAACATAAATATCGTGAAGTTAAAACACTTGAAAACAGTTAAGCATGGTGATCAAATACTGGCATGCCAAATACGAGAAATAATAATAATTTTAAAATCCCTTTGAAAATAAGTGAAGATGGTACTTGCACAGTCAATAACTCTGAAACCTTGGCAGAAGTCAAAATATATTTTCCTCTTTTATGGAAAACTGAGTGACCAAACCAAGAAAAAACAAAACATGATTTTACTACAGCTCAACTTTCTTTTTTCTGACCAAGATGACTAGTGGAATTTCAATTAAGGAACTGGCAGAAATGAATCATGCAATTTATTCCGAACAAAAACAAAAATCTAGTATTTTAAAAAGTCGAAAAGTAGGGTGAAACAAAAGGGAATAGGAAAACACACAAGTACAGTGGTACCTCAGGTTAAGTACTGAATTCGTTCCGGAGGTCTGTTCTTAACCTGAAACTGTTCTTAACCTGAAGCACCACTTTAGCTAATGGGGCCTCCTGCTGCCGCCGTGCCGCCAGAGCATGATTTCTGTTCTCATCCTGAAGCAAAATTCTTAACCTGAAGCACTATTTCTGCGTTAGCGGAATGTAACCTGAAGTGTATGTACCCTGTACTTGCATTATGCTTATACTCACTCCCTCCCCTAATACAGTTACAGATAGGTAGCCGTGTTGGTCTGCCATAGTCAAAATAAAAAAATTCCTTCCAGTAGCACCTTAAAGACCAACTAAGTTAGTTCTTGGTATGAGCTTTCGTGTGCATGCGTGTATCTGAAGAAGTGTGCATGCACACGAAAGCTCATACCAAGAACTAACTTAGTTGGTCTTTAAGGTGCTACTGGAAGGAATTTTTTTATTTTCCCTCCCCTAATAGTAACAGTTGTGGGGAAAGGAAGGGGATTATATCAGGAAAATAACATGTGGGAAAGGCTCAATTGCTGCTCCCTCCCCAGTGCAGCCGCTCCAGTAAAATCCAGAAAACTATGAGCCAGCTTTTAGGTAAAAAATTGAAATGTAGGGAGAACTTATCATGGATCTCGTGTGTCTTGCCTTGCTTTGGCCCTCAGAGATTTGACAGTAGTTGAAACAATGATAACATCTTTTTGATAAGGAGCGCTCACGTTGCAATCCTACACACACTTACTTGGGAGAGATTCCCATTGAACTCAAGAGGACTTGCTTCTGGTTAGGCATGTATGGACTTGGACTGTTAGTGTCAAAGAACTGCTGGAAAGAATTGCGACACACAGCAAATACCAAAACAAAACTTCACATGCGTCATCTAATATGCATTGACATTTGGAGGGGCTGGGGGGGGGATTACAGACGTTTGTTTTGGTTTTAGTTTGGGCCAGGCACCAAAATATAATGCTTGTGGGGACATTGATGGGAATTCTCCCATTTCAGGACTCTTAAACAATATAATGGATTTTTGCACCCTACTTTCAGTAATATGTGCATTTATACACACACCTTTCCCTAGAACAGGGTTCCCCAAATTTGGTTCTCCAGTCTGTTGTTGGACTACAACTCCCATCACCCCTAGCTAGCAGGACCAGTGGTTGTCCCAGATGAAGGGAGTTGTAGTCCAGGAATAGCTGGAGACCCAGGTTTGGAAAAACCCTGCCCTAGAATCATAGCTGTCAACTTTTCCCTTTTCTCGCGAGGAATCCTATTCGGAATAAGGGAATTTCCCTTTAAAAAAAGGGAAACGTTGACAGCTATGCCTAGAATATGTGTTTTCATACACCATCATTTGGTTGGAGAACTTCATTGGATAATTCAGAAAAGTACCAATTTTAGAGGAGTGGCCATATTTTGCATCGTGCATTGTTATGGTGAAATATACTCAGAGTCGCAAAGTGATTTCATGCTCTTTATTCAGCTCATAGTGGTGAGGAGGAATGAATGAATGTCCCCTCACAGTATCTGCTTTATATACATTATTTACACAATGGGCTGCACATGATTGGCTAATTCCGGAATTCTACTGTAAGCCAATCAGGTTGTGGATTCACTTCTATCTGGAGCAGGATTGGGTGGTTCCTGCCAACCAATCATACTGCTGCATTGTTCTAGGACCAATCAGACTGCTGCATTCTGAATCCTATTGTTCTAGGACCAATCAGACTGCTGCAGTTTGGATCCTATTGTTCTAGGACCAATCAGACTGCTGCAGTTTGGATCCTATTGTTCTAGGACCAATCAGACTGCTGCAGTTTGGATCCTATTCAACTCAGTACATAACATATGGGAAGTGCAGAATGAGTAGTCTTGCCTTTAAATGCAAACTGAATCAAATCTCTCTCCCCATCCTTAGATTTCTCGCTCAGCCGGTCCAGGAGCTGCTAACTGCTGATGGGTAACATCAAGGTCTCCTCCTTGCATCTCCCTTCTCAGGGGTCTTTACCTCTAAACTGGGCTTGGACCAACCAGCCGTTCCAAGAGATGACACCTTCCATTAGAGGACGACATGTCCCCTGACAGTGGCCCCCTCAAAGAGAGGACTGTCCTTGGTAATGTAGGACACCTCATAACCAACCTAGTGACACTGGTCTGTACCACTCCTCTGCCTGTTCATTGTGCCTGGGGCTCTTCTGCTGTAGAAAGTGTGATAGGAATTTTGAGGTCCTAGATATATGTTAAATGTTCATAAGTGTACCAACCAAGCACGTACATACATCAGCACAGGAAGACCGACCTGGAACCATTTTTGATTCCCAAACTGTCCCAAACTGACCAAATGTTTTCTCTGCAAGGTCAAGGAAAATGGAAAAACCTCCCCATTGTCTTTTCCTTCACAAATCCTGTCTTAAGGGTATGTCTGTGTTTGAACAGATTGAGCCTGTAACCTGACTCAGGAACTAAGTATTTATCATTACTAAGTATTTATCATTACAAAAGACTGGCCAGGCTCCCCAGGGTATCCAGTCAAGTAACCTGCCAGACAGGAGATAAACAATGACAGGAGAAAAACAACATTCAAATTTCTGTTTTAGACCGCCTTTTCTGTGATGTAGGTATGATGTATCTGAGGGGTGGTCCTAAGTTACACCCCTTCTGTGATGTATGTATGATGTTTCTCGGGGTGGTCTTGATCTACAGGGTGGCAACTTCAAAAGTCTTTATACGGCCTTGCGCGCCATTGTTCTGGGTTCCTCTTTCTCTCCCGTGGGTGAGGGGAGCACCCTGTTGCAACAGATCAATAAAGATCAAGCTTTCTAGCTGCTTTGCTTTTCAATATTCTCTGGTTGGCCTCTGTTATCTTCTCCTACCAATAGGGAACCTACGTAAGGACTCTGTATGGGCTCTTGGATACCCCATAAGGGGAAAAGGACAGATTTTGTTTACAACAAAAGAGAGCACAGATTTGGAGGCCCGCCTCCGCCTGTGGTCTAGCAGGATTTCCCCTGCCTCTCTCAGCTGACAGTTTATCGACACCCGGGAGAAAATGCTAAAGGGGGCAGACTCTGAATGTTTACTCCCTCTCTCACTTTACTTCCTCCACCCTCGCCCAAGGGATGGGGGAAGCCCCCAAAAGTTATTCATCAAAGCAGAGCAGCAGCAAAAGTGCTGAGGGTGGGATGGCAAGTGAGAAGGAAAGAAGACTTGCTTCAGTTGCACAGGCAGTCTCTGGCAGAGGAGGCCCCTGAAACCGCAACTTCGGCATCCTACTGCCTAACCCACAGAATGATTTCCCCACCCTCCCTCCCTACGCAGAGAAAACAAGAGCTGCAGCTGCTGCATGGGCTAAGGGGCAGGCAGCCGAGGCCCGGTGCAATCTGGGATGCGCCACAGCCCTTAAAAAGGTGCCCTGATAGTAGGAGATCAAACTGTTTCAACCAGCTTGCTTAATGAAATTTAACTTGCTATATTATTGTTTAAAACGTTGTTAAATTCAAAGTCCATTTTACCTAAATTATCCCATAGACATCACCTTGCCGACAAAGGTCCGTATTGTTAAAGCTATGGTTTTCCCAGTAGTGATGTATGGAAGTGAGAGCTGGACCATAAAGAAGGCTGATTGCCGAAGAATTGATGCTTTTGAATGATGGTGCTGGAGGAGACTCCTGAGAGTCCCATGGACTGCAAGAAGATCAAACCTCTCCATTCTGAAGGAAATCAGCCCTGAGTGCTCACTGGAAGGACAGATCCTGAAGCTGAGGCTCCAATACTTTGGCCACCTGATGAGAAGAGAAGACTTCCTGGAAAAGACCCTGATGTTGGGAAAGATGGAGGGTACAAGGAGAAGGGGACAACAGAGGACGAGATGGTTGGACAGTGTTCTCGAAGCTACCAACACAAGTTTGATCGCTTTATTATTAATAATAATATTTTGTTGGGAGCCACCCAGAGTGGCTGGGGAAACCCAGCCAGATGGGCGGGGTATATGTTGTTGTTGTTGAACCTGAGACCTTCTAGATGCAGAAGAGATGCTTGACCAGTAAGCTTCAGTCCTTTCCCATTTAGAGGTATAGGAATGCTTGTATTTAGTTTCTTTGCTGTTCTGCATTATCTTAAAATCCTTCTTATGCACATCGATGTGGTCTTAAGCCCCACCCGCTCCATAAAGTTTCCGGCTTCTGTACTCACGGAAGACAAGTCTGTATAAACAGGATGATGTGGTGTTGGAAGATGGCGTCCTAATTACTGCACTTGCCTGGTCCTATCTGAGCAGCCCTGTCTATAGTGAGCAGCCCTGTCTATGGTGTTTGTCCACATCTTCTGCAAAGGCAAAATGTGTACCTTGGATAAACTCCAATCCTTGCTGCCTTCAGTTTCAAAAATAAGTGTTTGGGTTTGAGGCAGGAGTGCTTTCTGGAGGAAGTTGCTTGCTGAGGGGGCTCATTGTCCAAGAAAATGTAAAATGAACTTATTTGTTTTAAACAAATAATTAGAAGAGAATGCTACTTTCTGGAAATATATTCTGCGGTGTAAGTGCAATTCTATACTGGGGGGCCCACTGAGGAGCTATACTCTGGCAAAAGTGGGTGGGGCAACCACCGCTGTGAGTCTTTTATACAGTCAACTTATTGCAGCCACACAAAAGTTGGAGGTTTCTATGTGCACACACACAAATCACTCAAACCAGGCAAGCAGGAGGCATTCTCAGAGTTCAAGGACATATTCCAGCCAGGCAAAAACACTTGAGGTGGGTGTGGAGCTAAACCAGTGAAGGTATGGCCTTCACTGAGGTGAGAGGAGGTGTGGCCTGAAGAGGAACTTGGCCCAGGAAGGCTCCAAAAGCCTGGATAGAGTGGACTAGAGGACTAGATTCGGCCCCTGGGACAGTGTTAGAAACTGACATAGGGAACATAGGAGCTAAATGGCACCTTAATCCTAGGTTATGGATGCAACAACGAAATGTCCAGGCACACTTTTTTAATAACAAGAAAACTGAAAATGAATGAACTGCAGCTAAAGTACTATGTTCATTTTTCACAGGGTCTAGTCCTTCCCCTGCCCACTCCCCTTTAATATTCTTAAGAGGGTCTCTTCTCCAGGTCTTCAGAGAGTAGCTGGATGTGGGGAGGCAGAAAAAAAGGTCCTCCTTTCCTTCCGCTCTGCTGAGCTCAGAAACTGCTCGCGCTAATAAAATTCCCTGTTGCAAAATGCACCTAGAACAATGGGAGTTTTGAACCCTGCCCTGGGCGTGTGGTTCCCACCCCTAGGCTATAGGATTTGGTGCAAGCCCCACAACACGGGACGCGGGTGGCGCTGTGCGTTAAACCACAGAGCCTAGGACTTGCTGATCAGAACGTCAGCGGTTCAAATCCCCACCATGGGGTGAGCTCCCATTGCTCGGTCCCTGCTCCTGCCAACCTAGCAGCTTGAAAGCACGTCAGAGTGCAAGTAGACAAATAGGTACGCTCTAGCGGGAAGGTAAACGGCGTTTCCATGTGCTGCTCTGGTTCGCCAGAAGCGGCTTAGTCATGCTGGCCACATGTATGGCTGTATGCCGGCTCCCTCGGCCAATAAAGCGAGATGAGCACCGCAACCCCAGAGTCGGCCACGACTGGACCTAATGGTCAGTGGTCCCTTTACCTTTACCTTTACCACAACACTGGTAGATTGTCAGGTGCACCACCACCACAGAGCCAGTCCTGCCTTCCTTTTTCTCTGTGTTGTGCTCATAAGACAGCAGTGTAATTTAATCACCTTCCCAAAGGGATGCCTGGAGAATGGGCAGTGCCAGGCTCATTGCTGGCTGTGTATACTGGGGCTGGAGGAATGGGGGAGCTGCAGCGTTGTTTTACACACTGTGTGAGGTGTGGGTGGGTGTACTCATCAGAAGTTCACTGACTGCCACTCTGTGTGGCTAGAATGTGAGCAAATGTTTCCAGCAAAGTCTCTGATTGGTTGTATTCCCAGGGTTTCTGGACATCTCCAGACTGCCAACAGCTTGTGGGAAATTTAGGTTTGAGCAATCAAAGTGAATTAAAGCCACAACAAATTCACTTTACAAAAAAACCCAATTGTCACTTTTTGCAGCTAGGAAAGTGACAGGGAAATGCAATAAAAAGCAGGGGATAAACAACTGATTAAAGCACACCAGTGCAAGTAGATAAAAAGCTACCGCTGTGGCGGCAAGGTAAATGGCGTTTCCGTGCTCTCTGGCTTCCATCATGGTGTTCCGTTGTGCCAGAAGCGGTTTAGTCATGCTGGCCACATGACCTGGAAAGTTTTCTGTGGACAAACGCCAGCTCGGCCTGAAAGCGAGATGAACACCGCAACCCCATAGTCACCTTTGACTGGACTTAACGGTCAGGGGTCCCTTTATCTAATCTGTGGTACAAAATTATGTTAAACTGATTTGATGTACAAACAGCGGTGAAGTGGAGGTGAAATGCAGCAGAGTGCAGCTCTGGGACCTTTTTCAGAAGGGAGGAAAGGTGTCAACTATTGGAGTGCCAACGATCGAAGGATTCCCCTTGCTCTAGCCAGTGAAAGAGGTGATCGTATTTGTTTGTGGCAGATTCACTTAAAATCGGATTTGTTTGTGGCAGATTATGAAGTCAGAAAATAAGCAGCCTCTAGTTGCTCCGTATAGTTAAAGCTATGGTTTTTCTAGTAGTGATGTATGGAAGTGAGAGCTGGACCATAAAGAAGGCTGATCGCCGAAGAATTGATGCTTTTGAATTATAGTACTGGAGGAGAGTCTTGAGAGTCCCATGGACTGCAAGAAGATCAAACCTATCCATTCTCTTCAGGATCTGTCCTTCCAGTGAGCACTCAGGACTGATTTCCTTCAGAATGGATAGGTTTAATCTTCTTGCAGTCCATGGGACTCTCAAGAGTCTCCTCCAGCACCATAATTCAAAAGCATCAATTCTTCGGCGATCAGCCTTCTTTATGGTCCAGCTCTCACTTCCATACATCACTACTGGGAAAACCATAGCTTTAACTATATGGACCTTTGTTGGCAAGGTGATGTCTCTGCTTTTTAAGATGCTGTCTAGGTTTGTCATTGCAAGGCTCTGCTGGCTGATAGATATTGTGGTCCAAAACATCTGGGAGGATTCCGGGTTGGCAAAGGCTGCTGTAGACAGACGGACACTGGTGCTCTGTTTTGGGTTTCTAATACTAAGAAACCGCAGCCAAGACAGGTTTCCATCATCACGTATGAAATGACCTCCCAAAGTCTTGAATTGGATTCAGCAATCTGGGTTGGTTCACAGTAGCATTCTGGCAGATTTCCTTTTGGAAGCTATCAAGGTTTGAGAGCTATAAAGAAGAAATGGTTGCACTCATCGTTCTAACCTGGCCTCCCCCTCCCTCAGCGCTCTAAATGCAAGGGAAGAGTGAAACGATATGATGTCTGCAGGCAGCCGATGGCTCAGAGCCAGACAGACATGTAGACCACCCTTTTCCTATAGAGAAAAGCATGAGGCCTTTCCTTGCCAGATGAAAGCAAGAGATTTAAGTTTACGCTGTATGTGGAATTGCTGGAAGAGGTAGCACAGAGAAGATTCTGCTTCCAGTTTATACTGTATCCTCCCTTAGCCACAGTCCACACTGTTTTTTGGGGGGGGTCCCCTCAACCCCCCTGAAAGGCTTTTTTTTGCCTAATGCTTCAGTGGGCAGTAAAGGGCACAAAAGCTGGGCACTCAGACTGAGCAGAGTGCTCAATTTCTGCTACCACCACAGCTCAGTAGCAGAACACAAACTTTGAACATACAACATCCTAAATTCAGTCCCTGGTATTTCCAGTTTAAAAGGGTCAGGTAGCAGGTGACAGGAAAGGCACTTGCTTCATTTAATACCTTGGACAGCGGCAGCAGGTCAAAGAGACCGCAGCCTGGAAAGCATTATGGGGCTCATCCGTACTGTTGTTGAATGTGGCTAGTAAGCTTACTGTACTGCCATCAGTTCTACATTGTCCATATGACATTGTCCTCTAAGTCGCAGTCTGGTTCCAACCGGTCTAGACCGGTTCCAACTAGCTTGGACAAGTTCAAACCAGTGTTAAACCCGCCCAGCCGTTAAAACAGGTCCAAGAAGGTTGGAACCGGTCGTAGCCGGTTGGATCGATATCGTTATTGTTATCAATATCGATATCGTTATCATTATCAATATTCATATACATATCGTTTTCGTTTTCGATATCAATATTGATAACGATAACGATAAGTTAGGTATAAGTTTGTTATTGATATCGCTATCGGTTATCCATATTCATACCAGTTTGGACCGGTTCCTAACAGTCTGAACTAGTTCCAACCAGATTTGACCGGTTCCAACCGGCTTTGACCGGCTCAAACCGGTCTGGATGAGTTCTGACCGGTCTAGAACGGTTCCAACCAGCTTGGACCGGTTCCAACCGGTCTAGACCGGTTCCAACCAGCTTGGACAGGTTCCTACCAGACTGAACCAATTTCAACCAGCTTTGACTGGTTCCAACCAGTCTAGACAGGTTCCAACCGGCTTCGATCAGTTCAGACCGGTTCCAACCAGTCTGGACTGGCTCAAACCGGCTTGGACTGGTTCCTACCAGTCTGAACCACTTCCAACCGGCTTAGACCGGTTCAAACCAGCTTGGACAGGTTCCTACCAGACTGAACCAATTTCAACCAGCTTCGACCGGTTCCAACCAGTCTAGACAGGTTGCAACCAGACCAGTCTGTCTGTACCAGTACTGACCTGTCTAGACGGGTTCCAACCAGCTTTGACTGGTTCAAACCGGTTTGAACTGGTTCAAACCAGTCTGGACCGGTTCAAACTAGCTTGGACCGGTTCCAACTGGTTTGGACCGGTTCCAACCAGTCTGAACCGGTTCCAACTGGATTCAACCGGTTCAAACCAGTTTGAGCCACTTCCAACTGCTTCCTGCCAGTCTGAACCAGTTCCAACCTGCTTCGACCGGTTCCAACCGGCTTCAACCAGTTCAAACCGGTCTGGACCAGTACCGACCTGTCTAGACAGGTTCCAACCAGCTTTGACCAGTTCCAACCAGTCTGAACCAGTTCCAACCGGCTTTGACAGGTTCCAACCAGCTTGGACCGGTTCAAACCGGTTTGCACCGGTTCCAACCAGCTTTGAGCAATTCAGACCGGTTCCAACCAGTCTGGACCGGTTCAAATCACCTTGGACTGGTTCCTACCAGTCTGAACCAGTTCCAACCGGCTTAGACTGGTTCCAACCAGCTTCGACCGGTTCAAACTGGTCTGGACCGGTTCAAACCGGCTTGGACAGGTTCCTACCAGACTGAACCAATTTCAACTGGCTTCAACCGGTTCCAACCGGTTTTGACCAGTTCAAACTGGTCTGGAACAGTTCCAACCGGTCTAGACCAACCGGCCTTGCACTGGTTCCAACCGGCTCAAATCAGTTTGGACTGGTTCCTACCAGTCTGAACCACTTCCAACTGGCTTAGACCGGTTCCAACCAGCTTGGACAGGTTCCTACCAGACTGAACCAATTTCAACCAGCTTCAACCGGTTACAACTGGCTTAGACCGGTTCAAACCGGCTTTGACCGGCTCAAACCAGTCTGGATGAGTTCTGACCGGTCTAGAACGGTTCCAACCAGCTTGGACTGGTTCCAACCGGTCTAGACCGGTTCCAAGCGATCTGGACCAGTACCGACCGGTCCAGACAGGTTCCAACCACCTTGAACCGGTTCAAACCGGTCTGGACCGGTTCCTACCAGTCTGAACCTGTTCCAACTGGATTCAACTGGTTCAAACCGGTTTGAGCCAGTTTCAACCGGTCTAGACCGGTTCCAACCTGCTTGGACTGGTTCAAACTGGCTTGGACTGCTTCCTGCCAGTCAGAACCAGTTCCAACCTGCTTCGACCGGTTCCAACCGGCTTCAACCAGTTCAAACCGGTCTGGACCAGTACCGACCGGTCTAGACAGGTTCCAACCAGTCTGAACCAGTTCCAACTGGATTCAACCGGTTCAAACCGGTTTGATCCCGTTCCAACTGCTTCCTGCCAGTCTGAACAAGTTCCAACCTACTTTGACCGGTTCCAACTGGCTTCAACCAGTTCCAACCGGTCTGGACCAGTTCAAACTGGCTTGGACCGGTTCAAACTGGTTTGAACCAGTTCCAACTGGTCTAGACCGGTTCCAACCGGCTTCAACCGCTTCAAACCAGTCTGGAACAGTTCCAACCGGCTTTGACCAGTTCCAACTGGCTTTGACCGGTTCAAACCGGCTTTGATCGGCTCAAACCGGTCTGGATGAGTTCTGACTGAACCAGTCCAACCTGCTTCGACCGGTTCCAACCGGCTTCAACCAGTTCAAACCGGTCTGGACCAGTACCGACCGGTCTAGACAGGTTCCAACCAGCTTTGACCGGTTCAAACTGGTCTGGACCGGTTCCAACCGGCTTCAACAGGTTCCTAGCAGGCTGAACCAATTTCAACCGGCTTCAACCGGTTCTGGACCAGTTCCAACCGGTCTAGACCAACCAGCCTTGCACTGGTTCCAACCGGCTTTGACCGCTTCGGACCGGTTCCAACCAGTCTGGATCGGTTGGAACTGGTCCATACCAGTATGGCTTTGACCGGCTCAAACCGGCTTGGATTGGTTCCTACCAGTCTGAACCACTTCCAACCGGCTTAGACCGGTTCAAACCAGCTTGGACAGGTTCCTACCAGACTGAACCAATTTCAACCAGCTTCGACGGGTTCCAACCGGTCTAGACAGGCTCCAACCAGACCAGTCTGTCTGGACCAATACCGACCGGTCTAGACAGGTTCCAACCAGCTTTGACTGGTTCAAACCGGTTTGAACCGGTTCAAACCAGTCTGGACCAGTTCAAACTAGCTTGGACCAGTTCCAACTGGTTCCAACTGGCTTTCACCAGTTCCAACCAGTCTGAACCGGTTCCAACCACCTTGAACCAGTTCAAACCGGTCTGGACCGGTTCCTACCAGTCTGAACCAGTTCCAACTGGATTCAACCGGTTCAAACCGGTTTGATCCAGTTCCAACTGCTTCCTGCCAGTCTGCACCAGTTCCAACCTACTTTGACCGGTTCCAACTGGCTTCAACCAGTTCAAACTGGTCTGGACCAGTACTGACCGGTCTAGACAGGTCCCAAGCAGCTTTGACCGGTTCAAACCAGTCTGAACCAGTTCCAACCAGCTTTGACCGGTTCAAACTGGTCTGGACCAGTTCAAACTGGCTAGGACCGGTTCCAACCGGCTTTGACCAGTTCCAACTAGCTTTGACTGGTTCAAACCGGCTTTGACCGGCTCAAACCGGTCTGGATGAGTTCTGACTGGTCTAGACCGGTTCCAACCGGTCTACACCGGTTCCAACCGATCTGGACCAGTACCGACCGGTCTAGACAGGTTCCAACCACCTTGAACCGGTTCAAACCGGTCTGGACCGGTTCCTACCAGTCTGAACCTGTTCCAATTGGATTCAACTGGTTCAAACCGGTTTGAGCCAGTTTCAACCGGTCTAGACCGGTTCCAACCTGCTTGGACCGGTTCAAACTGGCTTGGACTGCTTCCTGCCAGTCTGAACCAGTTCCAACCTGCTTCGACCGGTTCCAACCGGCTTCAACCAGTTCAAACCGGTCTGGACCAGTACCGACCAGTCTAGACAGGTTCCAACCAGCTTTGACCGGTTCAAACTGGTCTGGACCGGTTCCAACCGGCTTTGACTGGTTCAAACTGGTCTGGACCGGTTCCAACCGGCTTCGACAGGTTCCTACCAGACTAAACCAATTTCAACCGGCTTCAACCGGTTCTGGACCAGTTCCAACCGGTCTAGACCAACCGGCCTTGCACTGGTTCCAACCGGCTTTGACCGTTTGGAACTGTGACCAGACTTTGACCAGTCTGGACCGGTTGGAACTGGTCCATACCAGTATGGCTTTGACTGGCTCAAACC
Source organism: Podarcis vaucheri (assembly GCF_965113315.1). Classification (NCBI taxonomy): domain Eukaryota; kingdom Metazoa; phylum Chordata; class Lepidosauria; order Squamata; family Lacertidae; genus Podarcis; species Podarcis vaucheri. Next base: position 14,602,970 of record NC_138760.1, on the reverse strand, counting down.
GGCTTGGATTGGTTCCTACCAGTCTGAACCACTTCCAACTGGCTTAGACCGGTTCAAACCAGCTTGGACAGGTTCCTACCAGACTGAACCAATTTCAACCAGCTTCGACCGGTTCCAACCGGTCTAGACAGGCTCCAACCAGACCAGTCTGTCTGGACCAATACCGACCGGTCTAGACAGGTTCCAACCAGCTTTGACTGGTTCAAACCGGTTTGAACCGGTTCAAACCAGTCTGGACCGGTTGAAACTAGCTTGGACCAGTTCCAACTGGTTTGAACTGGTTCCAACCGGCTTTGACCGGTTCCAACCAGTCTGAACCGGTTCCAACCACCTTGAACCAGTTCAAACCGGTCTGGAACGGTTCCTACCAGTCTGAACCAGTTCCAACTGTATTCAACTGGTTCAAACCGGTTTGATCCAGTTCCAACTGCTTCCTGCCAGTCTGAACCAGTTCCAACCTACTTTGACCGGTTCCAACTGGCTTCAACCAGTTCAAACTGGTCTGGACCAGTACTGACCGGTCTAGACAGGTCCCAAGCAGCTTTGACCGGTTCAAACCAGTCTGAACCAGTTCCAACCGGCTTTGACCGGTTCAAACCGGTCTGGACCAGTTCAAACTGGCTAGCACCGGTTCCAACTGGTTTGAACCAGTTCTAGCTGTTCTAGACCGGTTCCAACCGGCTTCAACCGCTTCAAACCGGTCTGGAACAGTTCCAACCGGCTTTGACCAGTTCCAACTGGCTTTGACCGGTTCAAACCGGCTTTGACCGGCTCAAACCGGTCTGGATGAGTTCTGACTGGTCTAGAACGGTTCCAACCAGCTTGGACCGGTTCCAACCGGTCTAGACCGGTTCAAACCGATCTGGACCAGTACCGACCAGTCTAGACAGGTTCCAACCACCTTGAACCGGTTCAAACCGGTCTAGAACGGTTCCTACCAGTCCGAACCTGTTCCAACTGGATTCAACTGGTTCAAACCGGTTTGAGCCAGTTTCAACCGGTCTAGACCGGTTCCAACCTGCTTGGACCGGTTCAAACCGGCTTGGACTGCTTCCTGCCAGTCAGAACCAGTTCCAACCTGCTTCGACCGGTTCCAACCGGCTTCAACCAGTTCAAACTGGTCTGGACCAGTACCGACCGGTCTAGACAGGTTCCAACCAGCTTTGACCAGCTCAAACCAGTCTGAACCAGTTCCAACCGGCTTTGGCAGGTTCCAACCAGCTTGGACCGGTTCAAACCGGCTTGCACCGGTTCCAACCGGCTTTGACCAGTTCAGACCGGTTCCAACCAGTCTGGGCCGGTTCAAATCACCTTGGACTGGTTCCTACCAGTCTGAACCAGTTCCAACCGGCTTAGACTGGTTCCAACCCGCTTTGACCGGTTCCAACCACCTTGAACTGGTTCAGACCGGTCTGGACAGGTTCAAACTGGCTTGGACCGGTTCCTACCAGTCTGAACCAGTTCCAACCGGCTACAACCGGTTCAAACCAGTTTGAGCCAGTTCCAACCGGTCCAGACCGGTTCCAACCTGCTTGGACCAGTTCAAACCAGCTTGGACTGCTTCCTACCGAACCAGTTCCAACCTGCTTCAACCGGTTCCAACCGGCTTCAACCAGTTTAAACCGGTCTGGACCAGTACCGACCGGTCTAGACAGGTTCCAACCAGCTCCAACCGGTTCAAAACCTGCTTCAACCGGTTCCAACCGGCTTCAACCAGTTCAATCCGGTCTGGACCAGTACCGACCGGTCTAGACAGGTTCCAACCAGCTCCGACCGGTTCAAAACCGGTTCCTACCAGTCTGAACCAGTTCCAACCTGCTTCAACCGGTTCCAACCGGCTTCAACCAGTTCAAACCGGTCTGGACCAGTTCCAACCGGTCTAGACAGGTTCCACCCAGCTTCGACCGGTTAAAACCAGTCTGAACCAGTTCCAACCGGTCTACACTGGTTGCAACCGTTCAGACCCGGTACTGCGCCTTGAACCGGTCCAATGTGGTCTGGACCGGTTCAAACTGGCTTGGACCGGTTCCTACCAGTCTGAACCAGTTCCAACTGGATTCAACCGGCTCAAACCGGTTTGAGCCAGTTCCAACCGGTCTAGACCAGTTCCATCCTGCTTGGACCGGTTCAAACCGGCTTGGACTGTTTCCTACCAGTCTGAACCGGTACCAACCGGTCTGAACCGGTTCCAACCGCCTTGAACCAGTTCAAACCGGTCTGGACCAGTTCAAACTGGCTTGGACCGGTTCCAACCGGTTTGAACCAGTTCCAACTGGTCTAGACCGGTTCCAATCAGCTTCAACCAGTTCAAACCGGCCTGGACCAGTTCCAACCAGTCTAGACAGGTTCTTACCAGCTGAACCAGTTCCAACCTGCTTCGACCGGTTCCAACTGGCTTCGACCAGTTCAAACCAGTCTGGTCCTGTACCGACCATCTTGGACCAGTTCCTACCAGTCTGAACCAGTTCCAAATGGCTTTGACTGGTTCCAACCAGCCTCGACCAGTTCAAACTGGTATGAACCAGTTCCAACCGGTCTAGACAGGTTCCAACCTGCTTGGACCGGTTGGAACCGGTCGAAGCCGGCTGGAACTGGTTCAGACTGGTAGGAACCTGTCCAAGCAGGTTTGAACCGGTCCAAGCAGGTAGGAACCGGTCCAAGCCAGTTTGAACTGGTCCAAGCTGGTTAGAACCGGTCTAGACTGGTTAGAACTGTTCCAAGCTGGTTAGAACCGGTCTAGACTCGTTGGAACTGGTCCAGACCGTTTTGAACCGGTCGAAGCTGGTTAGAACCAGGCGAAGCCGGTTGGAACTGGTTCGGACTGGTTGGAACCATTCCAAGCTGTTTGGTACTGGTCTAGACTTCTGGTCTACACTTCTATCTGAATGATTAAAATGCACAGAGGACTCAGCTACATTAGTAAAAAATCATAATCAGCGTTTTAAATGCATTATAAACTTGCAACAGCAGACAACTATACACCAGACACCATGCAACTATAGAGCACAAAACTTTTCTATGCCATTTTACATTGGGGATTTTTTTTTCTTTTGCTATAACAATTTAATTTATGACTTATTTATAGTGGGGGTTTTCCTGTGTGTAGATCCACCCAGAGACAAAGCAACTTATTGCAAGTAGAAAATTAAGGCGGCAGGAAACAAAATGGGGTAAAAACTTTGTCCCTGGCTTGTTGGTAACTAGTTCTTCTATTAGTGGAGAGTTTCTTACACACTCCTTAAGTAAAGGTGAAGGGACCCCTGACCATTAGGTCCAGTCATGACCAACTCTGGGGTTGCGGCGCTCATCTTGCTTTATTGGCCGAGGGAGCCGGCATACAGCTTCCAGGTCATGTGGCCAGCATGACGAAGCCGCTTCTGGCGAACCAGAGCAGCGCACGGAAACACCATTACCTTCCCGCCGGAGCGGTACCTATTTATCTACTTGCACTTTGACGTGCTTTCGAACTGCTAGGTTGGCAGAAGCAGGGACTGAGCAATGGGAGCTCACTCCGTCATGGGGATTCGAACCGCTGCCCTTCTGATCGTCAAGTCCTAGGCTCTGTGCTTTAACCCACAGTGCCACCCGTGTCCCTTACACACTCCTTACTTGAACATTAAAAAATGCCCTTCCTCTGCCTGCAGCATAAAGTGGCACTGTCCATTTTACCACCTACGGATTATTCTACCTCCTCATTCTGCTGCGTATGCAGATCAGGCCTTATTCTTTGGAACTTGCTGATAAATTTGGCTGACTTGGCCATCGTTGGTACAGATGCTGGAATGAAACGTCACACCATGGGAAGGGCATAGTATTTCCCCCCCCGATTTCAAAATACTCTGTTATTTACAGCAGTGGGTGGAGGGTGTTGATCTGAGAGTAGTTCCTACTAGACTTGCCCAGAAAGGGAAACAGCTAGGAAGGTTCCTCAAAGTATAACAGTGAGTATATATTGCAGAATCATGCAACACACATTCAAACCCACACTTACACACATATCAGGCTTAAGAAGGGCAAAGAAGGAGGAGATGGGAGATCTAGCTGCAAATCTAGAGAGATAAAGACGTTGACGGGAGCAATTACGTAAGAGGCAAAACCCTTTGGAAAGTGTTGCAAATGTCACTAGACGTGGTCTCACAGTTACAATGTGAGGGTGAGGCAGAATACCAGCAGCACCTTGCCTGCCACATACCCTCAAGATTGACAGCCCCTCCACTTCTATTACCGTATTTTTCGCTCTATAAGACTCACTTTTTCCCTCCTAAAAAGTAAGGGGAAATGTGTGTGCATCTTATGGAGCGAATGCAGGCTGTGCAGCTATCCCAGAAGCCAGAAAAGCAAGAGGGATTGCTGCTTTCACTGTGCAGCGATCCCTCTTGCTGTTCTGGCTTCTGAGATTTAGAATATTTTTTTTCTTGTTTTCCTCCTCCAAAAACTAGGTGCGTCTTGTGGTCTGGTGCATCTTATAGAGCAAAAAATACAGTACTTTCTTTCACACACCTTTAACCTAATTTCATGCTTCTTTTTCTATTACACGTTGTTATCCATCTTATTTAGTATTCCAGTATTTAAAACAGAACTTGTTTATTCTAATAGGAGTTCTGATTTTTCAATATGGTTTTGCAAGTATCCTTTAAACACCTTCTGGTCCCTGTCTATCTTCTCTTTTGAAATCCTTCAAATTTCAATTGAGTAGATTGGAAGTCTAACACAAAGGTGGGGTGAGGGGTAGTGGATGGTGATGGGAAAAGGAATTATCTGTGGGATTGAGTGTAGGTATGTTTGAACATTTTAAAGGATTGTATGACATGTATAGGGACGCGGGTGGCGCTGTGGGTAAAACCTCAGTGCCTAGGACTTGCCGATCGTATGGTCGGCGGTTCGAATCCCCGCGGCGGGGTGAGCTCCCGTTGTTCGGTCCCAGCTCCTGCCCACCTAGCAGTTCGAAAGCACCCCTAAGCGCAAGTAGATAAATAGGTACCGCTTTATAGCGGAAAGGTAAACGGTGTTTCCGTGTGCGGCACTGATGCTAGCACGCCAGAGCAGCTTCGTCACGCTGGCCACGTGACCCGGAAGTGTCTTCGGACAGCGCTGGCTCCCGGCCTCTTAAGTGAGATGAGCACACAACCCTAGAGTTGGACACGACTGGCCCGTACGGGCAGGGGTACCTTTATGGCATGTATGTTTGTATGCTTGTATATTTGCAATATGTGTGTATTAATGCTGAATAATTTTAATAATAAAAACTTTTCAAAAAAAAAAAAAACATTGACAGCCCTAAAGGACAACAAGCTGTGTAGAGCCATGTTGGCAAGCAGATTGGAACATGGTAGCAGAGCAGGCAGTATTTTACTACTTTAGTGCTTTGAGCCAAGATTCTCTGCAAGATGTACCATTTTGGAAGAAGATTCCAGCTGGAAGAAATCCTAGCTACCTGCTGCCCAAATGTCTAGACCAGTGGTTTTTAGGAACAACTGAGATAAGATGCAGGAGATCTATGCTAGGATATCCCAGAATCTGCATATTTACCTAACAGCAGCTCTCCAATTTTTCAGAGCAGGGGTTTAAAAAACAAAAACAAAACATTTTCCGGGCATCATTTCCCTGATATAAAAATCTCCCCGGTGGAAAACACATGGATTGCTGATTAATTGACAGAAGCCCATTTTGATCAGTGAAAGTAAATCATTGAACTGGCAGGCTGGTGAAATAACAGCATACATTTTCAGACTCTGCTTTTTAAAAAGCAGAGACATCACCTTGCCAACAAAGGTCCATATAGTTAAAGCTATGGTTTTCCCAGTAGTGATGTAAGAAAGTGAGAGCTGGACCCTCCTCTCTGACAGGGGGGAAGGCATAGCCATATATAATCTTCTCACCTGGCCGGGCACTTTCCCTTTGCTCTTTCACCCCATTCCAGCAACGTAGAACATATGCTAAGTCTGAGCCACAGCTTATGTGTTTGTAACGGAATTACCATTTTAAGCCTGCCTGAACAAAGCTGCTGTACCTGTTAATCTTCAACAAGTATCCTGAATGAGTAGATGTCATTTTTACCTTTTACAAGGCTGTTTGTGCGACCGTTGCTTTAAGGGAGGAGAAAAGGGGAAATACCAGGTGAATCCAGTCTGCCTTAAAAGTATCCTGGATTACTGACACCAAAAGGTATAAAACTAGCCTATCTAAGCTTCCCTTTTGGGACGCGGGTGGTGCTGTGGTCTAAACCAGTGTTTCCCAACCGGTGTTCCGCGGCACACGAGTGTGCCGTGAGACATCGGCTGGTGTGCCACGAGATACCTGGAGGGAGGCGGGCGAGTCGGGCGGCGAGAGGCGGGGCGGCGGCGGCGAGGAGAGGCCCCGCCTCCTGCTGCTGCCTGGCGCTCCTCCTCGCAGCTGGCAGCGCTGCCTGGGCGCCTCCGCGCGACTCTGCCTCGCTGGGTTTGGTCTCCCAGCAGAGACGGGTCACACGCGCCCCTCCCTCCCTCCCTCAGCCTGCGCGGAGGGAGAGCCAGAGAGAGGCATCGCTCCTGCGCTCCGAGGCGGATTGAGCGCAGCTGAGAGGAGCTGCCGAGGGAAAAAACTCTCACTTTTGTGCGTCCCTCCCGGCGTGACGCTGCGCGCTGACGTCACGGGGCGGGGCTTTAATGGTGGTGTGCCGCGAGATTTTTTTTCAGTAAACAGGTGTGCCGTTGCCCAAAAACGTTTGGGAAACACTGGTCTAAACCACTGAGCCTAGGGCTTGCCGATCGGAAGGTCGGCAGTTTGAAGCTCCTGCCCACCTAGCAGTTCAAAAGCACGTCAAGTGCAAGTAGATAAATAGGTACCACTCCGGCGGGAAGGTAAACGGCATTTCCGTGCGCTGTTCTGGTTCGCCAGAAGCGGCTTAGTCCTGCTGGCCACATGACCTGGAAGCTGTACGCCGGCTCCCTCGGCCTATAGAGCGAGATGAGCACCGCAACCCCAGAGTCGGTCACAACTGGACCTAATTGTCAGGGGTCCCTTTACTTTTAAACTTCCCTTTTAAACTGCAAAGGGATGGCACTCGGCTGAACTCACAAACATGAGGGTGGAAGGACAATATCCAATAAATATATCATCTTCTAGCATCTATGCACATCCCTACATAGCGGTTGGTGCTGGGCCTTGACTCAGACCTGCTTAGCTTCATCAGGGCAGCTACCAGGATTTATGCTATCACATGCCACACTGAGGAAGCCAAAATGGTGGAAATATAAATTTTAAATGTATATAAATACACACACACACACAAATAATCCTAATAAAAAATTCCTTCCAGTAGCACCTTAAAGGCCAACTAAGTTAGTTCTTGGTATGAGCTTTCGTGTGCATGCACACTTCTTCAGATACACTGAAACAGAAGTTGCCAGATCCTTCTATATAGTGAGAAGGTGGGGAGGGGTATTACTCAGAAGGGTGGTGGGAATGGGAGATTGGCAGACAGCTGAGATGAGCCTGTTGACGACTCTTAACGACTGCAATAGGTCTTACAGGAAAAGGCAAGGGGTGAGAAGGTGAAAAATGGCTTAGTCATGTATAATGAGATAAGAATCCAATGTCTTTGTTCAGACCAGGTCTCTCCATGGTTTTAAGTTTGGTAATGAGTTGCAATTCAGCAGCTTCTCTTTCCAGTCTATTTCTGAAATTCCTTTGTAGTAAAACAGCTACTTTGAGATCTTGTATAGAATGTCCTGGGAGATTGAAGTGTTCTCCTACTGGTTTCTCTGTTTTGTGACTCTGTTTTGTCACACTATATAGAAGGATCTGGCAACTTCTGTTTCAGTGTATCTGAAGAAGTGTGCATGCACACAAAAGCTCATACCAAGAACTAACTTAGTTGGTCTTTAAAGTGCTACTGGAAGGAATTTTTTTATTTTGACTATGGCAGACCAACACGGCTACCTATCTGTAACAAATAATCCTGTAAATGTGGCATGAGTGTGGCACCACACTCTTCTTGTTGCCCACTAACTAGGTGTCTCTGTGGTGTCGCGGTGCAAATACAGAGGCATCAATTCTTCCTCCCACGAGCAGGGTTAAAGGTGGCAGGCTGTGTTTGTCTTTGCATGAGGTGTAGCCGTGTGCCTGTGACACCGGCAGGATTTATGAGCCTCATTAAAGCCAAGGAGATCATGCCCTCTGACGGGGAGAAACAGCTGGTTAGCAGGCCTAGGGGCTCATCCTAGGGCACGGCAGGTTCCCAGCTTCTGTCTCCAACTTTTCAGGCCTCTGTGGCCACTTCTCAAATTACTTTCGAAGAGGGTGATTAAATGCGGCGGAAGGAAAAAGCACAGCCCAGCTGCTTCTCATTGGCCCATGCATTCACTGCACTCTAACATACGTACAGCTTCCTTCCCTCTGACTAGGGCTAAAGGTAGGTGAACCCTCTTTCGCTTTCTGCCCTTTGTTAATTCCCGATCTCAGGCTCCACTCCTGCCTTGTCTACCTATTGAAAATTCTCTAGCGGCCATGGCACCTGGATAACTGGTTCAACTTTCTAGCCAATTAACCTTTTAAAATTAATACAGTGGTACCTCAGGTTACATACGCTTCAGGTTACATACGCTTCAGGTTACAGACTCTGCTAACCCAGAAATAGTGCTTCAGGTTAAGAACTTTGCTTCAGGATGAGAAGAAAAATCGTGCTCTGGTGGCGCGGCAGCAGCGGGAGGCCCCATTAGCTAAAGTGGTGCTTCAGGTTAAGAACAGTTTCAGGTTAAGAACGGACCTCCGGAACGAATTAAGTACTTAACCTGAGGTACCACTGTAGTTGTGGTAGCAGACACCTCCTCTCCCGCAGGGTGTTGTACAGCCTTCTGGTCGGTGCTCATAACATCAGTGAGCATAAAGGAACCAATTTATTACACATTTCCGATGGTCCCTATTTACCAGGGAGCGTCTCATTTTCAGTTCCATGTCCCTGGAAAATCATTGTTAGTGTGAGCTGCTATCATTGTCAATCTTCAGGGTTTAGTGGCTAGGGGATATGGGAGTTGTAGTCCACAACATCTGGAGGGAACTAGATTGAAGAAAGATGCCATAGGGACTAATTGTTGGACCATATTCCTTCGAAGGACAATGAAATGGCCAAAGACTTCTTACTGACAAGGAGAGCTATTGGGAGAATGGGTCAGGTCATTCTTCCCACACACTTCAGACCTACTTCTTCTTGGAGGTTGAGAACCACGAGTATCACGTTTATCTTGTGTTCTTCTTCTTCTTCTGGAGAATTCTTCATGGCCATCACTGGAGGAATATCGTAAGTTGATTTGTGGAGCAAGCAGGCAGTTTGGAAGGGGAATGGGAGGGAGATGATTCTCCACCGTTTCCTGTGTCAGCTGATAAAATATATGCTCTTTGCAGGATCTGCACTGTGCTATTGGCCTTCTGGCCTGAGGAATGGAAAATCATTGGGTCTGCTGGAACAGCAAGATGGAGCAAGCAGGGAAAATATTCAGGGTGGCTTTAAAGCATCCTCACAATTCCTTAGGAAGTTCTCCTGCACAAGCATACTTAAAACGACCATGGGCTGTGTGGATTGCTGCACATTCACACTATCCTACTCTGTGACCCTTTGCAGTACCCAATATGGGACTCCTGAGATGAATGTCAACCACATTAGCTTGACTCAGAGTAGAGCCATAGCTGAAAAACTTACGTTTTGCAAACGCCTTTTCTCTGTAGTCATCTCTGCCCTACCTCTCCTTGTCTATAATCTGGGCAGCTCCTTCTGCTTTGTCCTACTAGAATGCTTTGCTCTCATGTGATCCAACATGAAAAGCTGGCAAAGGGTTCTCTTTTTCTCTGTCAGCTCTCTAACTCCAGTGATCAAGCTTGTGGCCTTGCACTCATGTGTTGATAGGTCTTGTGGTTGAAACATGGGACTGTCTGCTGGTAGCTCTGGGCTCTGCTCCTCTTTTGACCATTCATTCCAAAAGCCAATGTGACTTTGCCCCACTTTATCTACCACAGTCCTCTCTCTCTCTCTGCATTCCTGTTTGTTTGTTTCACAAGGATGGTGGAGCTGTAATACTGGCGAGTGTAAGCGCTGACTAAAATTGTACCACTGGCAACGTGGTCCTGACAAGACCAGGATCAGTGGGATAAGCTGCAGCACATCCGTGCATGGGTGCACACCAATGAGTCCATTTCCTATCCAAAGGTTAGCAGTAACTTCAATAAAATGTAATATCAGAGTCCGGTCAAGGGACTCTGCTTGATGGCCCGCAGGATTATATAATCTCATGCTTTGACAGTTACACCTATATGTGGAGCTCATTGCCAGTAGTAAATAGCCAAGTTGTTGGTGGTGACTTTGGCCACACCCAATTTGTTTAACAATCAATAAGCTCCACACCTCAGCAATGAGAGAACTTCTAGAACACCACAACTCCAAAAATGTTAGGTCTGTTTCTGCAGTGACCCATTTTGCAAATAAAGCACCCACTTCCCTGCTCATAATAATAATAATAATAATAATAATAATAATAATAATAATAATTTATTTCTGCCCCGCCCATCTGGCATAATAAAGCATCAAACATTAGAAACTTCCCTAAACAGGACTGCCTTCAGATGTCTTCTAAAAGTCTGGTAGTTGTTGTTCTCTTTGACATCCGGTGGGAGGGCATTCCAGAGGGAGGGCGCCACTACCGAGAAGGCCCTCTGCCTGGTTCCCTGTAACTTCGCTTCTCACAGTGAGGGAACCGCCAGGACGCCCTTGGAAGAGGACCTCAGTTTCCAGGCAGAACGATGGGGGTGGAGAGGTGCTTTTTGGGAGAGGCACCTGTGTTTCTTAGTATCTCAATGGAGGTGTCAGAGTCTCAGTCTTGTTCTGAGTCACTTTCAATCAATCTCACATGCCAGTATGGGGAATATGCTTGGAGGCACAGCTCAGCTGACCATTTCTGAGCTGGAGGTGTAATTCACCCTGCCTGTTGAAAGTAAGCCAGGAGATGCTGAGTCCTTTGATGGTTATGCATGCACGCTCTGTTAGTACTTACTGTATTTTTCGCTCTATAGGACGCACCCAAGCAAAGGACGCACCTAGTTTTTAGAGGAGGAAAACAAGTAAAAAATATTCTGAATCAAATCAGTGTTGGGGCTGAAGGGGGAAGCCTGGGGTTTCCCCATAAAGCCCCGGCATCCCCAAGCTAGAACAGCGAGACGTTGCACAGCACTCCGTCTCTCTGTTCTGTCTTTGGGGACAGCCTTTCAAGCCTCCACAGGGTAGCGGGGTGCCTTCACAGCTAACCCTGAAGCCTTTGGAGCACAGCACGAGGTCCCGCTGCGCTCCAAAGGCTTCAGGCGGCTATCCCTGAAGCCTGGAGAGCGAGAGGGGTCGGTTCGCACCAATGCCTCTCGCTCTCCAGGCTTCATTGAAAGCAACATGTAGCCTCCGGAGCATGGAGGGAGTGCTCCCTCTGCGCTTCGGAGGCTTCACGTTGCTATCGCTGAAGCCAAGGAGCCTGCATTCGCTCCATAGGACGCACAAACATTTCCCCTTCATTTTTGGAGGGGAAAACGTGCGTCCTATAGAGCAAAAAATATGGTACCGTATTTTTCGCCCTATAAGACGCACTTTTTCCCCTCCAAAAATGAAGGGGAAATGTGTGTGCGTCTTATGGGGCGAATGCAGGCTTTTGCTGAAGCCTGGAGAGCGAGGGGGGTCTGTACGCACCGACCCCTCTCGCTCTCCAGGCTTCAGGAAGCTATCCGCTAGCTGTGGGAGACCCAGCTCTCCCAGGGCTAGCGGACTGCTTGCCGGCACCCAGAAGCTTGGGGCGCGCTGAGCTTCACACGCCCCAAGCTTCTGTTTTTTTTTTTTTTATAAAATTTTTATTAGTTTTACAAAAGTTTTTATAACAAACAAACATAAAAGAAAGACAAACAAACAAACAAATATAATTTCAAAATGTCCTTTCATAGACTTCTTTCCTCGGACTTCCCCATACCTCCCCTTTCTGCATCCTCATGTCCAAATTTTTATAGCAACTTATAAGTGTTTTTTCCCATCCTAATTCATCATAGTCCTTTCTTAATCTGATCTTATATTACTGCAACCCTTTCTCTCTGTAAAATCTCGACATTCTAAACTTCATCAAGTTTATAATAGTTCTTAAGATAAATCTTAAATTTCTTCCAATCTTCTTCCGCAGTCTCCTTTCCCTGGTCACGAATTCTGCTTGTCATTTCCGCCAATGTCATATAGTCAATCACTTTCATCTGCCATTCTTCCAAGGTGGGTAAATCTTGTGTCTTCCAATACTTTGCGATCAGTATTCTTGCTGCTGTTGTTGCATACATGAAAAAGGTTCTATCCTTTTTTGGCACCAATTGGCCGACAATGCCCAAGAGAAAGGCCTCTGGTTTCTTAAGGAAGGTATATTTAAATACCTTTTTCATTTCATTATATATCATCTCCCAGAAGGCCTTAATCTTCGGGCATGTCCACCAAAGATGATAAAAAGTACCTTCAGTTTCCTTACATTTCCAACATTTGTTATCAGGCAAATGGTAAATTTTTGCTAGCTTAACTGGGGTCATGTACCACCTATAAACCATTTTCATCACATTTTCCTTTAAAGCACTACATGCCGTAAATTTAATACCAGTGTTCCACAACCTTTCCCAGTCAGCAGACATAATATTATGACCAATGTCCTGTGCCCACTTAATCATAACTGATTTAACTGTTTCGTCTTGTGTATTCCATTTCAACAGCAAGTTATACATTCTTGACAAATTCTTAGTATTGGGTTCTAACAATTCTGTCTCAAGTTTTGATTTTTCCATCTGGAAGCCAATTTTCCTGTCTTGTTTGAAAACCTCCATTATTTGATAATAGTGGAGCCAATCTTGTACTTTGGGTTTTAGTTTTTCATGGCTCTTTAATTTCAGTTTCTCTCCATCCTGTTCTAAGATCTCGCTATACTTTGGCCATCCGACCTCCATATTAACTTTCTTGTGGGCCTTAGCCTCTAAGGGTGACAACCATCTAGGGGTTTTGTTTTCCAACAGATCTTTATATCTCATCCAAACATTAAGCAACGCTTTCCTTACAATATGGTTTTTAAAGGCACTATGCACTTTGATTTTGTCATACCATAAATATGCATGCCAGCCAAATGCATTATTGAAACCTTCTAAGTCCAAGATATCTGTATTCTCGAGGAGCATCCACTCTTTCAGCCAGCAGAATGCTGCTGCTTCATAGTACAATTTTAAGTCCGGCAGGGCAAATCCCCCTCTTTCTTTTGCATCTGTTAATATTTTATATTTTATTCTGGGCTTTTTGCCCTGCCAGACAAATTTCGCAATGTCTTTCTGCCACCTCTTGAAACAGTCCATCTTGTCAATAATCTGCAAAGTTTGAAATAAAAATAACATTCTAGGCAATAACTTGCTGGTCATCTCTAATCATGTTCAGCAACACCTCCAGGACCGAAATAAAAAGCAATGGGGAAATTGGGCACCCCTGTCGTGTTCCTTTTTCTATCTTAAGTTCCTCAGTTATTACATTGTTTACAATCAACTTAGCTTTTTGTTCGGAATATATTGCACCCATACCATTCTCAAATCCTTGTCCTACCCCCACCCCATGAAGATTCTTTTTCATAAAACTCCACGAAATATTGTCAAAGGCTTTCTCCGCATCCACAAATATCAAAACTGCTTTAGTATTTATGTTCACCTCTAACTTTTCCAGAATGTCTATTATGTTCCTAACATTGTCTGAGAGGTGTCTTTGCACACGCCCCAAGCTTCTGGATTAGCGCAGCGGTCCGCTAGCCCTGGGAGAGCCGCGCGGCTCTCCCAGGGCTAGCGGACTGCTTGCCGGCACCCAGAAGCTTGGGGCGCGCTGAGCTCCGCACGCCCCAAGCTTCAGGATTAGTGCAGCGCACCTGGGGGGGGGAAATAATTTTTCCCCCTTTATTTCCCCCCAAAAAAACTAGGTGCGTCCTATGGGCCGGTGCGTCTTATGGGGCGAAAAATACGGTAATTGACATAACGGAATCATCAAATTGGAAGGCAGGGACAAACACGTACCCACTGGTATGAACAGAAAGGACAAATTGTTCTTATACAAATTCAAATACATGTGGGTGTGGACTATAGGCAACCCCCCTGCTGGTGCACATTTAGGAGGGGGTTACGTGCAAGGCACTGTGCGCCTTAGTGAAATCACGCATATTTGAAACACCATTGAAAAAGCCAGCAAACACCCATTACACCTCATTTTGTGATGTTTCTGTGGTGTATTGAACGTGTGTAAATGGGTGTGTGTTTGCCCGTACTCTGGTCTAATTCAAAGCGGGAGGAGGATTAACAGCTCAAATAATGTTCAAATGTGGATACATCCCTAAACTCACAGCAAATCTATGGGTAATTGATTGGGGAAGTTCAGCTATGGGAACCAGCAAGTTCAGCTGGTGCAAAAAGTGGTCACTTACCTTGATAACAGAGCTGAAGGCCTTGGGAGCCACATCTAGCTGCGCATTGCCTCTCCATTGTTGTTAATATGGCTACAGTTCAACACAATGGCTTTGACTCAGGGTATGCCAAATATTCTCTAATTTTGATATTTGACTTGAAACCAGCAGTTTCCTTGCAGTCAAACAAATTACCAGGGGGCAGTGGAAAGACTCTTTCAACAGCGTTCCACTGTTTCGACAGTGTTCATTATTGGAGTTAAGGAGAGGGCCTTCTCCACAGTGGCACCCTCCCCGTGGAAAGCCCTCCCTTCAAATGTCAAGGAGATAAAGAACGACACAAATTTAAGAAGTCATCTGAAGGCAGCCCTGTATTGGGAAGTTTTTAATGCTTGACTATATGTATATGTACTCTATATGTATACATTTTCCTGGAAGCCGCCCAGAGTGGCTGGGGAAACCCAGCCAGATGGGCGGGGTATAAGTAATAAAATTACTGTTATTGTTGTTGTTACTGGGATTGGGCTTCTGGCTTCCTGCAGCACCAAGGTTGACAGATGAACTACAAGCCGTTCCATGTGGGACCCACACAGCCTCTAGAAAGCCATGTGACTTCTGAGGGGCCAGTTGACTAATATTAGGGTCTTCTGTCATCTCAGTCTGGGCAAGTTATTGCCAAGGAGGGAGGGTAGCATGTTTTGTTGCTGAGTCTCCAGACTTACCTGAACTGAGACTT
Organism: Podarcis vaucheri; assembly: GCF_965113315.1. NCBI lineage: Eukaryota > Metazoa > Chordata > Lepidosauria > Squamata > Lacertidae > Podarcis > Podarcis vaucheri. The sequence continues at coordinate 14,587,784 of NC_138760.1, read as the reverse complement.
CTTCCTGCTTGCCCACCTGTTTACCATGTCTTCACTGGAAACTCAACTGTCCTCAGGCCTGCACACCTGATATCCATTGCCTAGATTGGTTCCCTGGCAACAGCTGCTTCTATCTTGGTGCCATTTTCCTTCCTCTAGTAAGCCTCATTTGCCCACACTGCTGTTTAACCTGATTGGCTGTGGTGACCCATGTGGTTTTTAGATTTTTTTAAAAAATGAGTGTTTGTGATGTTATCAGATGAAGCATTCTGACCACATCAGCAAAAGTATGCAAGTCCAGAAAGTGTAACTCAGTGAGATGCACTCAAGTTTACTGTTTGTTAAGTGTTACGTTGTGAAAATTCAGTACAGTGGGAACTCCGGTTAAGTACTTAATTAGTTCCGGAGGTCTGTACTTAACCTGAAACTGTTCTTAACCTGAAGCACCACTTTAGCTAATGGGGACTCCCACCGCTACTGCTGCTGCACCGCCAGTGCGCGATTTCTGTTCTCATCCTGAAGCAAAGTTCTTAACCTGAAGCACTATTTCTGGGTTAGCGGAGTCTGTTACCAGAAGCGTATGTAACCCGGGGTACCACTGTACAGTAGATTTATAAAAACACACACACACTGTCTATGGCAAAGGCTTTGGATGAGAAATAGGGGGGGGGGGAGAGAATGCTGTAGGGAAGAACACTGGTGGAACAATATGAGTATGTTAGCATGGAACAAGTAGAGAAAATCGCCAAAACAGGAGGTGCTTTTAGATGCGCACCAAAACAAACACACCATGAGGCAAGTGGCTTTTGACTCAGCTCTCGTTTCGCGCTATGAAACACGGTGAGTTTCCATATTTTGTGATTCCGGTGTACCTGCTCATTTCAAAACAAAAAAAAATGAGGCCATCAAAAAGAGCAGTAAAATACTATAGAAGCTGTCTGTTTTGAGGTTGCTGTGACATGCAGTTTTTCCCCGCTGAGCTGTTTTTATGAAGGAGTAATATGAATATTGCCAAGAGTTGCCTTTTTCCTGTACGTGGATGAAGCTACTAATCGCTCCTGCAGCAAAATACAGGAGCGCCCAGTGTGCTTGGAACTTGTGCATCTCTGCGCAGGGCAGATATGCGAGATATTGTCACATGTTATACCAGAGCTGCAAAATAGCTGGTTGCAGTTGATAACATCAGGCTGCCACATTGACCATCACAGAAGAAAGAAGGAAACTCCAAGCTACACATGCTGGGAGTGATTTCTGGAAGTATTCTGAAGCCAGCTTTGAGTTATCTCTGGGGCAAAAAAAGTTCATTTTAGTCCCTGGAAGCGGGGAGTTAATTAGTGATCATCTGTGGGTCACATTTGGCCTGCCGTCTGTCAGTTCCTGACCACAACGCTATACCCTATAATGCCATCTAATCTGAAAGCAGCCACATTTACAGTGTCATTCATGTGCCAAGTTGTCTATGGAGCAAAGAAACTCCAGAGAGATGTTTCTAGAGGCTACCTCCCCTGAACAGGTGAGTCTCTAGGAAAAGTAACTCCATAATGCAACAACTTACTTCAGAAGTGATGTAGGGATGCTTATTTGGTCTGTCGGCGGTTCGAATCCCCGCAATGGGGTGAGCTCCCATTGCTCAGTCCCAGCTCCTGCCAACCTAGCAATTCGAAGGCACACCAGTGCAAGTAGATAAATAGGTACGGCTCTGGCGGGAAGGTAAACGACGTTTCCGTGCGCTGCTCTGGTTCGCCAGAAGCGGCTTAGTCATTCTGGCCACGTGACCCGGAAGCTGTACGCCGGCTCCCTTGGCCTATAGAGCAAGATGAGCCCCGCAACCCCAGAGTCAGTCACGACTGGACCTAATGGTCAGGGGTCCCTTTACCCGTGCACTTCTATAGCTCTCATTTTACCCACCACTTTGGCAAATAAAAAAGGCTTGTAGGACTGCTTACATACAGCTCTCCCTGCCTCTCAGCAGTTAAAACACAAAAATAATAAATTAGTTAACAATGCAACCCTTTCAGGACACCCAGAATCAACTGCCCTGAGGTGACCGCCTTGCTCTGCCTAATGGCAAGACTGACGCTGGCAGGCAGTGATTTTAATTCCCCACAAAACCCTGGAGTGTCTGATATAAAGTCACTACAGGGAATTGTGGGAAATTAGGATGGCAGTCTGCTGCTGTCGCCAATGTATCATGGGCAGTGCCAGATGGGGGTCATGGGGCAACCCCTCACCCAAACAACGAACTCCCCCCCCCACTTGCCTTTCAGACGTTGTGATATATCAGTATATCGCTGCGTTTAGCTGCTGATATATCACAGTGTTGAAAACCAGGTATTGCTGATCCCTACTAGAATTATGAGGGACGCGGGTGGAGCTGTGGGTTAAATCACAGAGCCTAGGACTTGCCGATCAGAAGGTCGGCAGTTCGAATCCCCACTATGGGATGAACTCCTGTTGCTCGGTCCCTTTGAAAGTACATTAAAGTGCAAGTAGATAAATAGGTACCGCTCCAGCGGGAAGGTAAAGGGCATTTCCGTGCGCTGCTCTGGTTTGCCAGAAGCACTTAGTCATGCTGGCCACATGACCCAGAAGCTGTATGCCAGCTCCCTCAGGCAATAAAGTGAGATGAGCACTGCAACCACAGAGTCGTCCGCGACTGGACCTAATGGTCAGGGGTCCCTTACTAGAAATATATTTTGTCCCTTCTGTGCTCTGCCTTGCAATTTTTTTCTGGTGTCACCCCTGCACTGCACCCTAAACATTGCTGGAGTGCCTGGCCCCGGCAGTTGCCTCAGGGTGCTGATGCTGGGCCTATTCAACAGTATTTGCTCGGAAAGTGCTAAAGGGCTGGAAGCAGTCAATACCTTCTGCCCAGGGTGGCAGCTGCAGCAGTGGTTGCAGGAATATCTGGGGAAGGGGCTTTGAAGTACTTCTGTGATGGCTTGGGATTCGGACTCGGAGGCTAAACCTGAGGAATCCCAGCCTGCACAGGAGTCCCCGCCTCCAGAACCAGCTGAGCTGGGGCTGGGGCTTGAGCCTGAAGGGTCCTCACCTGTGCTGGATCCTCAGGTGCAGGCACCAGCTGAGTCTGCTCTGGCTCCGGAGGGGGTGGAGGACCCATTGCCTGCAGGTGCTCCACTCTCAGCCGCGTCAGGGGAAGGTGAGGTTGCCTCTGGGTCCGGTAACCCTCCAGCCTCTCCTGAGCTGCAGAGGCTCAGGGCAGAGAGGCGGAGGGAACTAAGTTCCCGCAGGAGGAGTGCTCGCCTCCAGGCCAGGGCCGCCCTATGCTTCGGGGCAGATAAAAGCCAGCCAGCCCAGTCCCAGGTTGTGGGAGCAACATTGTGGGTAGCCTGTTCCTGCCTGCACCCTGTCCTGCTCTTCTGCCAGAGCTCCTGACCTCACCCGACTCCCTGCCTTGGACCCTGCTTCAGCCTTGACGGACAGCCTCCATACCACACCCTCGACCTCGGACTGGACTCAGACCTCGCCGCACGGTTAACTCTCAGGACCAGCACAACTTCTGCCTACGCCCTTCCCCAGAACCTGCCTTGCCATCACACCTCTGAACTCAAGGAAAGCTAGGAGCCATGACAGTTTGACACCAGCCCACATTTCCTTGCTGCTATTGAAAGCACCCATACTCTGAAGACAGATGGCTGAACAGAGAGGCTCACAATTTGTTTATTCTCAGGGATTCTCTTAGGTCAGCAGGATAACAAGATTCAGAAAGTATCTTCTCCAGAGCCCGAATATTCTTTGTGGGACCCATCCAAATGAGAGCAATGGATCGTCACAATATAAATCTGCTTTTCTGAACTGCTTTGTGAACCGTTCCGGTTGAAAAGCAGTATACAATTATTATATTATAAAATAAATATGAATAAAAAGAGTGAGGTCATTCCTGTAAGTTTGAGAAGGATTATTACCCCCATGGGGCAGGTGGAGATATTAGTTTGCCTAAGGCAATCCACAGAGCTTATAGCTCAGGGGAGATTTGAACAAGGAGTGTTCCCAGTTTGTCTCCCTCTCCCTCCCTCTCAATCTCTCTTTCTCTTTAAAGTGCTAGAGTGCAGCATCTGTTATCAGCATATTTTGCTGATTTAATGGAATTTTAACTGGATACTTTACATTAAGTTTGAAATCTATTCTGGCTAGCCCCAAGTGTTTGGAATAAGATGAGTGATAAATGACTATTACATATTAAAATATGATTACTCCTAGTCTAAATGTGCCCGAGCGCAGTAACTATCGCTGTAAAGAGGTAGCTGAACCCGGCGAAGAGGTTTCGAATCTCTGTTAGAGCGTTCTGGAATCCCTTCCAATTACAGACTCCAAGCCAGGAATTTTGGAAAACTTTCCATGCAGCCCAGACTAGAAGTTTAAGAAGCCAGAATAAACTAGGAGGTCTGCCAGAGTCCAGAAGGTTCCACGATGAATTGGCACAGTCCTTTTACCTACCACAAGGGGGCACCGAGCATCCATTGCCCCCCTCCCCCCCCCCAAAAAAGGGGCAGCTTAGGACAGGGACGCTTGCAGCATCTGTTTGGCTGCATTGTCTCTTGCAATGGTCCTTTGACGCTCACAAATACTTGTGACGTTGAAATCTGACCACAGTTTCCCCTTCAGGCGAAGTGGGCGTTGCAAAGAGGCCACAGAGACTGGCATCCGGGCAAAGATAACTCCTTCTTAGCTTCACATGAGAAAAGGGGGGGGAATGCCACAGGAGATCTAATGGTCCATCTACTTGGGCATTCATCGGACCCCCCAATGGTGGCTTCATACCTGGAGACTTCAGAGGACCAGTGCACAAGTTAATTCATAGGCATCTTCCGTGCTCATTTTGCAAATGTTAAGCTACAGAAGGCACAATGTTTTTGCATACTTTGAGGGTTAAGAAGAATTCAGCTGCCCTGCAGATTTCCAATTAGGATGCAGCAGCAGGCTCGAGTGAGGCTCACTTTGGGATTCCTCAGCTGGTGGAAGGAAAGCAGAGAGGTTTATGCTTTTTACCTCAAGGTTTACCCTTCTCTCTCCCACATCTCCCCGCTCAATCCCGCAGGCAAGAATATCACAGGAGGGGTGGTGGCGGTGGAGGTCAGCTCGCCGCCGAAGCCCATGAGTTGCAAGCCAGCAAAGTCCCTGGTTCGAGTCTCTGCCATGAACACACTGGGTGGTCTTTAAGGCAAGCCGTTATTATCTCAGCCTCAAGATGAAACTAGCTGTGATGGCGGTAGACCCATTTATTTTAACCTATAGCTTGTTGACCATGGGGAGGGATTCTAGCAAAGCAGTGGAGCACATGTTTTTATACAGAAAGTCACTTGAACAATCCCTGGTGTCTCCAGCTAAAAGAGGAAAAAACCAAGCGGAAGGTCATGTGGCAGTGGGTGGGGTGGGGAAACAATTCCTCCTGAAGCCCTAGAGAGAACAATTGCCAGTCAGAGTAGACAATATTGGGCTTGGTGGATAACTAATCTCACCTGTTATAAGGTGCTTTCCTATGATCCCAAGCCAACTCTGTCCAATCATATATTAATGGGGAAAAGGCCTTCAATTGTAAGAGCTACAGGATTGCTGAACACTCCTCCGTCTGCCAACACTGTGCCCACCAGCACCTTCTTTGGTGTACACAGAAGGTATCAGTAAATGATGTTGTTGTTTAGTCGTTTAGTCGTGTCCGACTCTTCGTGACTGCATGGACCAGAGCACGCCAGGCACTCCTGTCTTCCACTGCCTCCTGCAGTTTGGTCAAACTCATGCTGGTAGCTTCGAGAACACTGTCCAACCATCTCATCCTCTGTCGTCCCCTTCTCCTTGTGCCCTCCATCTTTCCCAACATCAAGGTCTTTTCCAGGGAGTCTTCTCTTCTCATGAGGTGGCCAAAGTATTGGAGTCTCAGCTTCACAATCTGTCCTTCCAGTGAGCACTCAGGGCTCCTTAAGAATGGAGAGGTTTGATCTTCTTGCAGTCCATGGGACTCTCAAGAATCTCCTCCAGCATCATAATTCAAAAGCATCAATTCTTTGGCGATCAGCCTTCTTTATGGTCCAGCTCTCACTTCCATACATCACTACTGGGGAAACCATAGCTTTTACTATACGGACCTTTGTTGGCAGTCAATAAATATCAGTAAGTATCTCCTGAAAATTCCACAGTGCATGAGAGACTCATCCTGCTCAACTCATGTTTGTACCGGCTTGGCCTTGCTACAGGCTCCTACAGCCAGTGGCATACTGTTAAGTTGTAGGTGAACATATCAGACGACACAGCGATTCTTCAGACAGCTCTTGTTTATTCATAGGCCAGAACAGAACTGAACTGAAGGTTTCAGCCAACCAGCTTATACAGTGGTTCCTTGGGTTACAGACGCTTCAGGTTACATACGCTTCAGGTTACAGACTCCGCTAACCCAGAAATAGTACCTCGGGTTAAGAACTTTGCTTCAGGATGAGAACAGAAATCGTGCTCCGGCAGCGTGGCGGCAGCAGGAAGCCCCATTAGCTAAAGTGGTGCTTCAGGTTAAGAACAGTTTCAGGTTAAGAACGGACCTCCAGAATGAATTAAGTACTTAACCCGAGGTACCACTGTATGGAGCTCAACTACAAAGCAACAGTAACCACTTTCTGCAACTAGCCAATCACTGAAAGTCACTTTCAATTCCTTATTTGCATATGCGGACCTGAGTGAAAACTATCTACAGTATCCCCCTGCTGGCCCAGGGTGAGAACTTCAGTACATAACACATAGCATGGAGGGGGGAGGCAGGGGGCCATGGCCCTGGGCTCAAATTTCTGAGGGGGTGCAACCTGGTGGGGGCACCTTCTTTCTCCTTGTGGATGGTGAAGGGACGCCCACCCGCACCCTGCCCCTGGGTTGGCAGAGAAGGAGGGAGGGAGGGGTAGGGTGGTGGGAAAGCACTTCTGGAGCTACCTGCGTTGCCCAGAGCGCCTCATTGCAAGGCAGAAGGGCGAGGCAGCATAGTGGCGTTCCTGGCTTCACGTTTCTCTGCCTTATGTCTGCTCCTAAGTTGGAGCTGGGGACCCGGGTGGCGCTGTGGGTAAAAGCCTCAGCGCCTAGGGCTTGCCGATCGAAAGGTCGGTGGTTCGAATCCCTGCGCCGGGGTGCGCTCCCGCTGCTCGATCCCAGCGCCTGCCAACCTAGCAGTTCGAAAGCACCCCCGGGTGCAAGTAGATAAATAGGTACCGCTTACCAGCGGGAAGGTAAACGGCGTTCCGTGTGCTGCGGTGGCTCGCCAGATGCAGCTTTGTCACGCTGGCCACGTGACCCGGAAGTGTCTCCGGACAGCGCTGGCCCCCGGCCTCTTTAGTGAGATGGGCGCAAAAACCCCAGAGTCTGTCAAGACTGGCCCGTTCGGGCAGGGGTACCTTAAGTTGGAGCTAGTTTGCCAGAAGAGACTCCCTTGATTAGATGCTGGACAGCAAAGGGACTGACTGCTGCTCAGTCCACCCCGGGCAGTGGCAACCCATGCTATGCCCCTGCCTACAGCAGACATTTTGTATTATGGTACATCTCCACTGTCTCAAATTCCAAATATGCCCGCTGGCCCCTAAAGGCTGGTGACTTCTGCTCTGACAGATCACTCCCCTACAATCAAATGCTTCTCCTGCCCCCAAACTCCAATTTATTTGGGTTCCAATATCAAAAAATGAGCCCAGCTGAAAGAGAAATGCCCAGGGATACAGACTGTGGGGAAGAAAGTTATTTCAGTTTACCTGCATATTTTTTTGTTCATTAAATCAACCCCAGCCATGGACACATGGCTGAAATTACCTTCTGGGTGCAGGTATTGCTAAGGAATCTGAAGTGGGACAACAGGTTAATTACCGTGCTCATATTTGCCTCCACTTATGCTCTCCTATTTTATACGTACACAAAGCAAATATTGCAAAAGCGCTGTTGTCTCCAGAGTACTCCCTATCCTTCTCTCTCTCTCAACTCCAAAGAAAGCCAAACTTAGGATGGAGGAGAAATTCTATTCAATTTGCACTTAATAATGAGGTTATCCAGGGCTTTTTTTTCAGCCATGACTCAGTTTGGGCACCTCTCAGAGGGGCACCTTTGTCATTACAGTGGTACCTCGGGTTACATACGCTTCAGGTTACAGACTCCGCTAACCCGGAAACAGTGCTTCAGGTTAAGAACTTTGCTTCAGGATGAGAACAGAAATTGTGCTCTGGCGGCGCGGCGGCAGCAGGAGGCCCCATTAACTAAAGTGGTGCTTCAGGTTAAGAACAGTTTCAGATTAAGTACGGACCTCTGGAACGAATTAAGTACTTAACTTGAGGTACCACTGTATAAGAGAATCAGTAAGGTGCACATGGTGAGTTACGGCACCTCTTTTTCTAGGAAAATAGGACCACAGCTACCTAATGTTCCCTTTCTGAAACAATATGCAAAATATAAAGCTTGGCCATCCCTCATAATAAGCCCATCTCTGTATTTTGAAATGCCATTCTCTAGCCAAGTGTACAGAAATGTGTGCATTTTCAAAAAATATGTACAGTACAGTAGGCAAAATTGCGTACAGGCATGTGTGTATTAGTATAAATTTGCACAAAAATGCTCTTGAGTACTTTAAACAAAAATGTCAAACTGATATGGAAATGTAGAGAACGGAAGTTAAAATGGGAAATATGAGAAACTGAGAGAAAATGAAATTGACAGATTCACTCATCCGTACACCAAGCACAGGTCATCCTGGCCCTAGAACTTCTCACTGGTCAGGGTAGTGAGCCACAAGCAGTGTGGTATTCCAGCCTCCATTTAGTCTCTTGGTAGAGCGGATGGGATGGCCTGCTACTTTTTACTGGCACATCTCCCTCTGAGCAAAGGTTTCCTTAGAGCTGCTCCACCTCCCTCTCTTTCCCCCAAACTCTTGTTCATGGGTAGGCAAACTAAGGCCCAGGGGCCGGATCCGGCCCAATTGCCTTCTAAATCCAACCCGCGAACAGTCCAGGAATCAGCGTGTTTTTACATGAGTGGAATGTGTCCTTTTATTTGAAAGGCATCTCTGGGTTATTTGTGGGGCCTAGGAATTCGTTCATTTTTCCCCCTTCAAAATATAGTCCGGCCCCCCACAAGGTCTGAGGGACAGTGGACCGGCCCCCTGCTGAAAAGGTTTGCTGACTCTTGTTAGACTGAGCAGAAGAGCTTCATGGCAAAGGAGGGGTGGGTGGTGGGGACTGATTCGTCTTTTTTTATTTTTAATAGCAGCAGATATTGCAGCAAGCTGGGTCCATTGCCGGGAGCCTCCCAGGTAATGAATGGGTAATAGGATTACCTGGGCGATCCCAGGGGGATGCTGCCACCTGCAGAAACTCCATCTGTTTATATTTGTTAGTCTTGCAGTCCTGACAGGGCCGAGGTCATTGGAGGGGCCTGACCCAATCAACAATCAACACAAAGGGAGATGGGTTTCATATTACAGATGTGGCCTGAGGCCTTGGACTCCCTGCCTCCACCAGTGAAGTGGGACAGGGGGAGATGATGAGAGAAAGATAGATTTGATACCTAGTGGAGTAATGTTGACTTGAGGTGTGTGTTGGAGGGAGACAGCTTCCTCTTTGGCTATCCAGTCAATGTGGAGTTTGTCTTGGTAGAAATTATTTATTTTAGTTCATTAGCTCTCCCCAACATTTCTCCGATGAAAATAGGGATGTCTTATTATAACCTCACCCATCTAACTGGGTTGCCCCAGGCACTCTGGGCAGCTTCCAACATATATAAAACATAATAAAACATTAAACACTTAAAAAAAAAAAAAACCCTTCGCTATACAGGGCTGCCTTTGGATGTCTTCTTAAGATCGCGAAGTTACTTGTCTCCTCGGCTCGTGGGTCGCGTAACTCCATACCCTCCAACATTTCTGTGATAAGAGGGACGTACTAAGGAAAAGCGGGACATTCCGTGATCAAATAAAAAACCGGGATGGCTTCTGTTAATCTGGGACTGTCCCTGGAAAATAGGGGAGTCCGCATTCTTAAGCTTCTACTTTCCACAACTCTACGCCAGAGTGCCATTTGTAGGTTTCAATAGAGTGAATTGGGCTGAGGAAGTCCTTTCAGAAGGAAGGGAAAGGCTGCCAGACACATAACAATGATGTCAAAAATATACCGTTTTTTTTTGCACCATAACACTCACTTTTTTCCTCCTAGAAAGTAAGGGAAAATGTCTGTGCGTGTTATGGAGCGAATGCCTGCGGGTGGCAGGGGGGATCTGCTGCAGTCGTGAGTTCCCCAGTCCATGGTTCCCCTTCCTTTCCTCCTCCGTGGTTACAAAGCATGGATCCACATGGATCCTCAGGATTTTTGCATTGGGCTACTCCAAACTCACTGTCAGATCACATGTCTGTGGCCACAGCATGAACCGCAAAAATCATATATCCACTATTTCGTTTAGAATATTTTTTTTCTTGTTTTCCTCCTCTAAAAACTACGTGCGTGTTATGGTCTGGTGCGTGTTATAGAGCGAAAAGTACGGTACTTTGTAGAAACGGCATCCTCCATCCCTGAACTGCAGCAGTCTTACGTGTGTTGGTTCTGGGTACATTAGCAGAGACAGATTAGTACAGAAGGGCAAGGGAAGAAGTGATGGTCTTTGGTGTCTGTCCATTGTAGATTGTCCTATGTGGGCTGGCTGAGGGCAGGTTGAGGTTGGTGGGGCAGTCCCTCCTTTGTCATAATGGACCAGTCTCCTCTGCCGGTCACAAACAGTTGCCTTGGGAACAGGGTAGAGCACCATAGAGATGAAGCGTTAGAGTGGCTCCCCCATCCACCTTGTGTGGTTCTGGTCTGCAGGTGGTAGCTTTCAGGTGGAAATTTGAGGACTGCTTGTCACTCTGGCCTCCTGCGTAAAATTTACATGTATGATAAGTAACCTTTCAAAAATAATGTTAGTTGTTGGTCCAAATTATAAGACGATCACTGTTGATCATCCAAATGAGCCTTTAGGTAACCTGTTTCAAACCGGGCAGAAAAATTGGTTAGTCCTGAGATGAGACGGGCACCCGTGAACTGAACTTGCCTGTCCATACGCCATCCAATTGTAACTTTAAGCCAAGATGCCTGTCCTCTCCAAACACATCAGAGCCACCTCCACAGCTCTAACTGGATTAGATCATTCCCAGAAGCCAGCCCACTTTGCTCAGACCCCTTCTATAAACAGCTCACTTCAGACTTTCTTCATTTTTCCAAATCGAATTTATTTCAGGCACATTTGAAGTCATTGTGCCAGCTTGTGATTTCATTAGCCGGGCCCATGGCCTGCGGCTTGGAAAGGCCTGTCGGCTCGATGGAGATCTATCGTCCAATATCGGCCTAAGGAGCCATAAAGGCAGGTTCCCAGCAGAGAGATTATGTAGGGGGGGAACAATCTACTCCTGGCTTTTACGTTGTGTGTGATGGATTAGCATATAAATCTCCACATCACACCACACATCAGGAACAGGGGTGGTGGTGGAAGCAGCTATCTGGTTCAGGCCAACTTTTGAAACCCAGAGTGCTTTTTGAGGCTGCTTGCCAGGTTCTCGCCCAACCAGGGAAAAGTCAGCATCAGATTCTGCGACAGTCTCCAAAGAGATCAGCTTGCAAAGAAGGAGATTATCACACTTGTCCTCGATAAAACTCCAAAATAGCCTCTTTTGAATGCTTCCTGCATCTTACTCTTCTCTCTGGAACATCCTCCTTTGTCCCGTCCCCCCAACACACAGTGAAAATACCCTCAGCATGAGCCTTGCAAGTCCTTTTGGCCACCAAAGTTAGGCTCAGCAACCAGCATTGATGGGCACCTGTCAAAGCCCATGCATAGCCAAGGGTGCACTGCTGGCACTCCCTGTGCCTGCCACTGCTCCTCTCACCACTGCCACCTGCTGGCCTCTGGTCCAAAGAGTGTGTTTGAAATCCGCTCGGAGTCAAGAGTGGATTTCATGCTCTTTCTTCAGCTCATAGTGGTGAGGAGGAATGGACGTTCCCCCAGAATGTCTGCTTTATATACTTTATTTACACAATGGGCCCCAAGTGATTGGCTAATTCCAGGATTCACCTGTAGGCCAATCAGCTTGCGGATTCACTTCCACCTGGAGCTGGATTGGGTGGCTCCTGTGGACCAATCAGACTGCTGCATTCTGGACCCTATTGTTCTAGGACCAATCAGACTGCTGCATTCTGAATCCTATTTTTCTAGGACCAATCAAATTGCTGCATTCTGAATCCTATTGTTGCAGGACCAATCAGACTGCTGCATTCTGAATCCTATTGTTCTAGGACCAATCAGACTGCTGCATTCTGAATCCTATTCAACTCAGTACATAACAGCGTTCAAGCAAGAAAAGCAAGTGAGAAGAGGCAACGTCTGCCACCACATGGTCGCTTGCCTGCCCTTTCCATCGGGGTGTCATAGGAAGTAGCCAGTGCTGGGGAGGAGGGATGCCTACAAAGGGCATCTTGCCCTGAAGCCCCACAAAAACCTGCAGCCAACACTGCCGGCCAAGTCTTTTCCAGACTAGCTACCACTGGGAAGATCCTTTCCCCATGTTGTACATGGCAGGCCTAATGCAACAGGAGGGTTCGGTGCAGGAATCATGTCCATGGAGAGTCTTGAAGTTGCAATGAGAGGGCTGAGATTCAGCCGTTACCTACTTTCTGGTCAAAGAGGGACAAGCAGGGAGACCAGATACACCAGTCCAACGGGTCATATCTCCCACTTCTTCTATGGAAGACCAATCTATCAATGCGATCTCAGCCTCAGTGGCCTGGAGTTTTGATAAGCATCCCAGAATAAGGTCACCATATGTTCCACCATGCTCACCATGTGTTCACTGGTATTTGCTAAAAAACAAAAACAAAAAACAACTGTAGTGAGGAGAGACACGCTTCTCCAAACAATTAGAGACATTGAGTGGATATCTACTAGGAGTTTGAAAGTAAATCTGCTGCACTGCCAGCTAAGCTAAGCAATTGCCACACAATGCCTAATGATAGGGCCGGGCCTGCTTTTTCAAGGATTGTTTCCCATGTTCATACTGAAGCAGGAATTCAGATACCTTCAGAATTACCCTTATGGCATTTTCACAAGTTTCTGAAAGGGCTTATAAGCCTGACTCATTATGTTTCTGCACATGTGTGAACCGTGTTAACAAAATCTGGGGGGAAAGCTATTTTAACGATCTAATCAGATAATCCATTTCCAGAAGTGCCTTTTGATACACTTCTCTGGAGACAAAATCACATTTAGAGGGTTGAAAGTGTTTTGACAAGAACCCTGGCTTCCCGTGGTGTGTACACATACTTATTTCATTTTGACCCTCTGCTACCTCTGGCCAAACAGATTGGGCAGGTTTTTGAAACAATACGGAAACCTGCCCAACAAGTTTCAATAGAGGCAAAAGTGTAAGTGAGCAGGAACCTTTTCCCTTCCAAGCCCTTTTTCAGCTATTGGCAGGAAAAATGACTGCTGTCTCTTAGGCTGAACTTCAATTTGACCCGAGAGGGAATATTATGCCTTGCCCGCTCTATACCCAGGCTTGGGTGCCACTTGCATAGCCAAGCTCTTTGCTTGTCAGGATCCAGCCATGGAGACTTGACAGACATTGAAGCACCTAGATTAGAAGGAAGCAGGCGAGGAAGGAAAAAGCGAGTTGGGAGAAACTTGCCTGCGCTGATACAGCTTAATCAGCCATGTGCTGACCCGCAGCACGGAGATGTGGGCCAGCTTCCCTGCAATGCCAGGGTTTTCTTAACTTTTTGGACTCATCCGTGCGCCAGGGAATGGAGCGGGGCGGGGGGGGGGGGCGGGAGCAAGGGGGAAAGTTTGGTGCCAACTCACCACTCCACACAGATCTTCTCTGCAGTTCAAACCACTTGCAGATGTGACAAGGAGAGAGGAGATGGGGGGAAGAAAAGCTGCAACATCTGGAAAAGTTTGGGGAAGGGACAAGCAGGGGGCTTAAAGGAGTGGGTCCTCATACCTCATAAGCGTGGAGCAGGAATGAGTCCTCTCCACCCAGCCCCTTCATAGACTGCGAAATTATTTCATTTTGGACACAGATGCACAGCCCCAACATCATCTGAACTACATTCCTGACTCTTTGAGACGTCGGGCTGTCATTTTAGAACTGAGATAAAGTACCTGTGGTCCTCTGTTGATGCACCCCAACTTCCTTGTTGCCCCTTCTCCTCACTGTCCAATTCCACAGCAGTAATGTCACTGCTGGAACGCGGGTGGTGCTGTGGGTTAAACCACAGAGCCTTGGACTTGCCGATCAGAAGGTCGGCGGTTCAAATCCCCGCGACAGGGTGAGCTCCCGTTGCTCGGTCCCTGCTCCTGCCAACCTAGCAGTTTGAAAGCACGTCAAAGTGCAAGTAGATAAATAGGTACCGCTCCGGCAGGAAGGTAAACAGCGTTTCCGTGCGCTGCTCTGGTTCGCCAGAAGCAGCTTAGTCATGTTGGCCACATGACCCGGAAGCTGTACGCCGGCTCCCTCGGCCAATAAAGCGAGATGAGTGCTGCAACCCCAGAGTCGGCCACGATTGGACCTGATGGTCAGGGGTCCCTTTACCCTTTAACGTCACTGCTGGGAAGCTAGATCCACTGTGCCATCTCTCCCTGCCACCCATGCCTGATCTGAGAGAGAGATGTCCTATACAATAGTGAGCTATAGTGCTGGTCCAAAACATTTTGAGGCCTTGGATAGCACAGCAAACACAGTACAGTGGTACCTCAGGTTAAGAACTTAATTCATTCTGGAGGTCCATTCTTAACCTGAACTGTTCTTGACCTGAGACACCACTTTAGCTAATGGGGCCTTCCAATGCCACTGCACTGCCAAGCACTTTCTGTTCTCACCCTGAAGCAAAGTTCTTAACCCAAGTTACTATTTCTGGGTTAGTGGAGTTTGTAACCTGAAGTGTCTGTAACCTGAAGCGTCTGTAATCCGAGGTACCACTGCACCCCCAAGTCAAGCTGTACCATACTCCCACAAGCACTTCTTTAATAACTAATACGCGGCAACCATTTTATTGCACCCTAAATCAGCTTCCTGAGTTGGCCCCACTGCCTAATGGTAGGGGTGGTCCTAAGGTCTGTCTTGTCCTGCCTGCTGTGTGGGGCGATGGCAGCTCTCCCTCATCTTGGTGAGTGTCTTTTCTCGGCTACCTGAGATTCCTCTTAGTGGAAAATATCAGAAACTGTAACGGCATCCTTAAATAACATACCCTCCAGCATTTCTCAGATGAAAACTGGGACTTCCTATCCATACCCTCCAACATTTCTCCGATCAAAATAGGGACGTCCAAAGGAAAACCGGGACATTACAGGATCAAATCAGAAACTGGGATGGCTTCTGTAAATCCGGGACTGTCCCTGGAAAATAGGGACACTTAGGGTCTGAAATAGGCATGCTCATTTAGCTCTCCTGCTGAGCTACATTACTTCTCTTATTCATATTATTATTATAGAATTTATATACTCCCCTATACCTGGGGGTCCCAGGTTGGTTCACAGAATAAATTCAAGATATAAAACCACAAAATACATCATAAAAATAAAAACAACAACACAATAGCCCCACCTGAGGGGGGGGGGAGACACATTTTAAAAGGGCATAGGATGTGAATCAGATCAACCAAAGGCCTGGTTAAAAAGGAACATTTTTGCCTGGTGCCTAAAGGTGTATAATGAAGGTGCCAGACAAACTTCCCTGGGGAGAGCATTCCACAGATGGGGAGCCACTGCAGAGAAGGCCCCGTTCTCGTGTTGCCACCCTCCGGACCTCTTGAGGAGGAAGCACACAAAGAAGGGCCTCAGAAGGTGATCTCAGGGTCTGGGTAGGTTTACATGGAAAGAGGCAGTCCTTGAGGTATTGCGGTCCTGAGCCATTTATCTTATTTGAGGATGTCATTGCTTAAACTTCATCCAGCCTTCTACTTGGCAAAATATACCGTGTAACAGGTACTAGCCATGATGGCGATGTTCAGCCTCACTGTCAGAGGCAACTCTGAATACAAGTTGCTGAAAATCACAGGTGTGTGAAGAGCTGTTACGCTCCTTCTGGGGTGGGGCTTCCCAGGATGTTGGACTAGGTGGGCCATTGGTCGGATCCAGCAGGGCTATTATGTGCCCCACCAAGCTTTTGGGGGCACTCAAAAATCCTGGAACCAGGTCTGGAGAAATAATCCACACAGCGTTCTAGGCTGGGGACCAAAATACACTCCACCAGGCAGGGTCAGTGAGGTAAAGCTCTGAGTTACTAGACATTTTCTTGCCAGTAAAGCGAAAGCCCTCAGGGGAAGTCCAGGGAACCCACTTGGCTGCCTTTAATTAAATACTCAGTTGCAATGCTAAGGCAATAGGGAGCACTGAATGTGCATACATTTCAATGAATTAATCTCTGTGTTAAGAGAACCAGGCAGAAACCTACTGAACAGAGGAGTGGACTGAGCAGCTCTGGTAAAGAGCTGCTGGGTTGGCTGAATGGGGCACAAATCTGTCCAAAGATCCAAATTCTACGGCCAAGAGAATGAACGTTTGGGTCAAAATCTGATAAGGCACTTTTGCAGCAACACATTGAGCTGTGGCAAATAAGTGGTCCTATCACATCATGCCTTCACTGGCTGCCAGCAAAATGTCCAAAACTGAAGTTGACCTAAAGTTTATATTAGGCTGCCAGCCAAGCAGAAGGCTAGGCTGTTGGGGGAAGCGCAATTGAGGCCTGGGGAATCTTATAGCAGTGGGGAGCTCCTTGCTTTTCAGACTTTTAGTTGAGGCGTTGGATTTGGAGGGCGCAGAGGGCCTGCGCAATATGAAAATGAACAAGAGGGAATGTATTTAAGAGAAGTGAGAGTTAGGGAATAGGTATCTTGCCTCTCTCCTGCCAACCTAGCAGTTCGAAAGCACGTCAAAGTGCAAGTAGATAAATAGGTACCGCTCTGGTGGGAAGGTAAACGGAGTTTCCGTGCGCTGCTCTGGTTCGCCAGAAGCGGCTTAGTCATACTGGCCATGTGACCAGGAAGCTGTACACCAGCTCCCTCGGCCAATAAAGCGAGATGAGCGCCGCAACCCCAGAGTCAGTCACGACTGGACCTAATGGTCAGGGGTCCCTTTACCCGTGCACTCCCCCCCCCCAGATGTAGTTGGGCTGCAACTCCTGCTACCTCTGACCATTGCTGGGGGTTTTGGGGGGGAGTTTTAGTCCAAGACCTTCTGGAGAGCCACAGATTCCCATCCCGTTTTAAGTGAAAATGAAAGACCATTACACAACTCCGAGCTATATGTGGCTATAGAGTGCTGCTTTGTGCTCCATGTGTGTTTGCTATGATCTTGGGCCTTTGGGTCTCTATGATTCTGCTTGCCATGGCTCAGACATGCATTTATTATTATATTATATTATTATATTATATGATATTATATTATATGATACTATAATTATTATTATTATTCCGCCTTTTTCCCAGGCCAGGGCTCAAGGCAGCTCTTACACAGATAAAACAGAACAATCTGAAAGCACAGAAAAGAACAATAGTTCAGGGGCTCTTGACTTACTTATTACAAGTATATGCAGGGCTTTTTTTTCAGCTGGAACTTGCTGGAACTCAGCTCTGGTACCTCTCAGGTGGGCGCCATTGCCAATCTAAGGAGGTGTTCATAGTGAGTTCTGGCACCAATGTTGTTGGTGTTGTTGTTTAGTTGTTTAGTCGTGTCCGACTCTTCATGACCCCATGGACCATGCACGCCAGGCACTCCTGTCTTCCACTGCCTCCCACAGTTTGGTCAAACTCATGCTGGTAGCTTCGAGAACACTGTCCAACCATCTCATCCTCTGTTGTCTCCTTCTCCTTGTGCCCTCCATCTTTCCCAACACGAGGGTCTTTTCCAGGGAGTCTTCTCTTCTCGTGATGTGGCCAAAGTATTAGAGCCTCAGCTTCAGGATCTGTCCTTCCAGTGAGCACTCAGGGCTGATTTCCTTGAGAATGGATAGGTTTGATCTTCTTGCAGTCCATGGGACTCTCAAGAGTCTCCTCCAGCACCATAATTCAAAAGCATCAATTCTTCAGTGATCAGCCTTCTTTATGGTCCAGCTCTCACTTCCATACATCACTACTGGGAAAACCATAGCTTTAGCTATACGGACCTTTGTTGGCAAGGTGATGTCTCTGCTTTTTAAAATGCTGTCTAGGTTTGTCATTGTCTAGAAAAATAGCAGTAGGTATATTTCCCTGCCTTTTGTCTAAGGAGCTGAATATCGGGGTTGGTTCCCCACCCCCACCATTTTTCTCCTCACAAACAACCTTGTGAGGTACGTTTGGGGCCGAGAAGTTGTGACTACCTCAAGATCACCAGGTCAGCTTCATGGAAGTGTGGAGATTTCAAATCGGGCATCCCTTCTCCTAGCTAAAATCCCCCACTCTTTGCACAAGGAGCCTCACCTTGTTGCTCATCCTCCTCTACATCTGCCCCTGAGCTGATGGTCAAGGTCCTAGATTTGGGGGGAAGGAAGCAGGGGGTCGAGAGGGAGAAGGTGATTCCCGCCAGCAGACTCCCAGAGATGCAGGGGACCAGTCTCCCTCTCTCTCCTCTGCTCTCCACAGCTCTCCACAATTCTTGCCTTGTCCAGGCCTCTTGGCCGGGTCTCAAGTCAAACAAAGTAGACGGCTGGTTACCGCAAAGCTGAGGTGATTCCGGGGGCTGCAGGGCCAAGCCAGGCGGCCCAGGAACAACGGGGCTATTGAGGGAAAGGGACCTCAGCGAGGAGGCACAAACATTCATCCTTGCATCTTGCCAGATTATGCACTGGCGGTGGGGTACAATGAGGTCCGTGTGGAGAAATGGGCACCCTATTCCGAAGCGCAGGCAGGCAAAAAGGGGAGACTGCCCGTGCCGTAGTTTTTGGTGGCGTGCGCATAACGGGGAAAGGACCTCTGTCAAGGTCTTGTTTACCTCTCCCTTTGCAAGTGCCTAGGCCAGCCTGCCCCAACCTGGCGCCTTCTACATACTTTGGACTACAAATCCCATCGCCCCAGGCCAGCCAAGAGTCGGGGGCGATGGGAGTTGTAGTCTGAAACATCTGGAGGCCGCCAGCTTGGGGAAGACTGGCCAGGGAAATTGTGGGGTAACACTACAGTTTCCGATGGAAACACGTACGTATCTGCTAGGAAATAAAGGCGCTTCCAGAAAATGTGTTTATCGAGCATTCATCCTGACTTGTTTTGCTGCGAGATAAGATGATTTGGGACGCGGGTGGTGCTGTGGGTTAAACCACAGAGCCTAGGACTTGCTGATCAGAAGGTTGGCGGTTCGAATCCCCACGACGGGGTGAACTCCCATTGCTTGGTCCCTGCTCCTGCCAACCTAGCAGTTCGAAAGCGCATCAAAGTACAAGTAGATAAATAGTTGCCGCTCTGGCGGGAAGGTAAACGGCGTTTCCGTGCGCTGCTCTGGTTCGGCAGAAGTGGCTTAGTCATGCTGGCCACACGACCCGGAAGCCAATAAAGCAAGATGAGCGCCGCAACCCCAGAGTCGGCCATGATTAGACCTAATGGTCAGGGGTCCCTTTACCTTAAGATGATGTTGGCTATTTCAAGGGGCATTCATTCTGTTCTGCTTGCAGGGAGGTTAGATGGCACTGTGTCAAAGCGAATGTCACCCCACACTTTCCTATCACTTCCCTTAATGCAAAAAGTCCTTTAGAGCTTACTGTAGGGATGGGGAACATTGTTTTTTAGTCAAGGGCCACATTCTGGACGGGACCAGAACCAACAGTGGGAGGAGCACTTCTGTCCCCATTTGCTAGCCCGTATCCCATTTCACCCCCTTCTTGCCACCCCCATGAAATCAGGCCCAAATTTACCCACCCTTGGGGTAGGTTAAAAATGCGCTCCCAATTAATCAGGGTTTTTCTCAATCTTTTCATTCAAGACCAGCTGCCTCTGAGGCAAAGGACAAGATGGGGACTTAGCCACCCCAGTTTCCATGTACAGAAGCCAACAGGACTGCAGTTGAATGCCACTTCAACAGAGGTGACAGGGTGCAGCAGGCTAGCTTGGGGGGCAAGCACCCTCCACCTGAAGCGGCCATCTTCCTCTGCTTATGATAGGGCCATCTCCGCTGCCCTCCTCTGTTGCAGAAGACTGAGCAGCTGCTCAGGAGATGTTGGCACCTGAGGCAAACCACAAAATGGGGGTCCCCCACCAGGAAAGAAGGGGGAGGGAAGATCTACACCAGGAACAAGCGGGTAGCGGAGATGTAAATTGGGAAGAAGGGCGGGAGAGGACCACAAAAGCCTCCTATTCACCCAGAGACTGCAGTAGACAGCATTCAGGGGCATTGCTGAGGAGGCAGATCCAGCCACCAAGGAGCGGGCCACAGCTATCGTCGCCTCCACAGCAGCGGCAGCAGGCAATGCATTCCTTGGAGGCTGAATTCGCTACCCCTATGGACCCTGCCGCCTGAGGCTGTTGCCTCATGGGTGGGCCGGCACCTGGTTCCTGTATATTCCCCCATTGGTCCCTGTGAGAAACAGGATGCTGGTTAAAGGCTTTGGGCCTGATCCCACCAGGCCAGTCTGGGGCTCTTGTTGCTACTCACAAGGCTTCAGCTTTTTTATTTAAAACCAAAACACAAATTTAATTTTCCTGGCATTTGCAGAGGTTGCATGCCAAAAGCTGGGTCTTGCATGCAGTGGCAGAAACATGCAACTTGCTGAGAATTGGCATATGCTGGATGTTCCCATGGTTACCATGCACTGAAGGCCTGTCAGTAGGCCCGGTTTGAGTACTATATTTGGGGAGAAATGGGCCAACTGTGGTCTACACAGACATCTAGTGGTGAAGACTAGCAATTACAGCTGTAAAAAAAAGGAGACAGAGTAGAACCAAACAAACCCAAAAGGTACCAAATGCATCACCTTCCACAAAAATGACAGGCACTTGTTTCACTGTTAAGCAAGTCTTTATTTTATTTATATTTCAATGTATTTATTGCACTTCAATATTAGACAAAAAATAAACTCTCTTTCCTGTCGGTATCTTTTGCGAGTCTTTTGGACTCCAAACAGCAGCAACAGCAGCAGCAGCAAATAAAACCCTCTCTATTTTCCCTTTGCAGCAAATATACTCCGGTTTAGGGAGGGAATTCTTTGTTATAACATACATTTTTTTCCTCTAGATTTCTAAGAAAAGTGCAATGTTTGGTTCGTTTTTTTCATTTTAAAAGCAGTGTTGAACAACAACAGCAGCAGCAGCAGCAGCAACAGTGTCCCTCCCACCCTGCGAAGAACACAGATATCCCCCACATCATGCACACAGGAGGGTGACTGAAACATGCCATGAGAGCTCCTGTCAATGGGATGTAAAAAGACCTGATATGTTTCAATGCAGAGAATAGGGCGGCAGGGCTGACTACAGCCAAGTTAGGACACTGGGGGGTGGGAGCAGGAGGGTGGCCATACAGGAGATAAGTGGGAGCCCAAGACCCCTTTTTGGTCGCCTCCCTTACAAGTTCCCCCTCAAAAAAGAATAAAATAAAATCCCAACCAACCTCAAGGTTTGGCTCCTTTTAAATCTACACAGTCTCACATACAAAAGTCGAGGAAAACAATTCCTGGGATCTCTGGAGCTACATAACCAAGGCTGTGTGTAATCCACGTGCCTGCACTTCCGAGCACGGAACTTAGCATCCTTAGAACGTCTTTTTAACAGAAAATAAATCTTCTTCCCCTGACAACCCAAGAGTAATTTTGAAAACATTGGACTTTGCAAGGCGAGGTCCGAGACCTAAACTACACATGACAATGGCAGAAAGCACATGTAAAACAGAGAGTGACTGGGGTGGGGTAGAGCTTAAAAGCTCCTAAGGGGCACAATGAACTGTCCCCAACACCGGCCATCTTTCTCTCCTTCAAAACTCCTTTCCCCAGGCACTTTTAGCTGGTGTTGAGCCTGGGTGGGGTGAGGTGGGGAGAACTAGGGAGAAAAGAGCAGGGACAAATGAAGGGTTCAGAACATCGCCACCCCCAGCCACCCATGTGCCCCTTTGGTGTGCAAAACCATGCAGAGACACCTATACTTCAGACACGGGCCTGCCGGCATCATGTGTAGCTTGGGTATCAGAAACCAAGTAGAACTTGCAGGGATCACTAGGTGATCCCCATCACCAGAAAAAAGGGGGGAAACCCGCACATTTCCCATCTGGTGGAAGCAGCATAAACTGTACAGAATAAACAAATGCGATATTTAATTTGCATAATTTACCCAGGTCACAAATTTAAGCATTTCTTGGCTCAAAATCTGGTGTATGTGTGTGTGAAGAGTACACACAGCCTTCAGTATAGCGAATGGAGGAAAATGTTGGAACCAAGCTAATTCTAGGCTCCATTCTGTTCCCCGCCTCCCCGGGAACAAGCCAACTAACTGGTTGTTAGGAAAGTGATTAGCCAGCAGTCTAGGGTTATATTCGCACATCTGGAATAAGAGACTGGGGGTTAAATATAACAAAGGCAGCTTCGGAAGATAGCCAGGACTCTGGGGCTCTGTGCCCCATATCCTGGAAAGTGAGCAAGATCTACAGGTTCAAATGGAAAACTAGGTTCTGGAATTTTGGGAGAGAGTACTCATACAGCTTCGCTCTTCTGGAAAAAGGCAGCACCATTGCCTGGAAGGAACTGGTAAGGTTGGGTGGAATGGTATTCGGAGTGTTTGCTTTGCTTAGCCCTTTCTACCTAAGGGCTCAGCTAACCTCTGCTTGTTTCCCTAAACCTTACTTGGCAAGGAAGGCACTCCTGCTTCTTCCATTTGCCCTCCTGAGAGCCTGCCCTCCAAAAGTCAATGGGACTTACTCCCAGGTAAGCAAGGTTAAGGACTGCAGCCTTAGCCCCTTTGCAGCGGTCCTCTTCCCACACCATGGGGCCCGACAGCCTTCCTAGCATGCTATGGCCGCCTCTGAAAGTTGAGAGCAAGTCTGACCCTTGTACTAGTGGAAGCCCCTTTTGTGTTTTTGCTTGCAACATTTACAAAATATATATATAATATTGAGATAGACACTTGTGTCAGGCGTGACAAAGAGGACTTGTTCAGTTGCAGGGATGGAGGTGGGAAAGGGGCCCAATTTGAGCAGGTCTACGTTACGCATCTGAACCCTAACACCTACCCGGTAAAATCTGTGGCATAAACTGAACGTCTTAAAAGACGGTATAGCAATTAGTTCTGTGTGTGCGATCCCTTCTTCGGGAAAGAGCAGCAACGAAACAGAGCAAACTCCCCACCCCAAAGAAAGGAATTCCAAAAAAGAACTGCGGGGGGGGGGGCTTGAGTCCTGGGGCTGCGGTAGCATGCAGATAAAAGGAAAGGAGCTAGAGTTGCAACATTCGCCTTATCAGTTTGTCCTTTTTTCCTCCTCTCCCCCACCCACCCCACGAAGCGCTACCAAGAGTTATTATAATTACGCACAATAAACCCAGTGTTTTTATATACAGAACTTCAACACAATATCACATGGAAAGTAAGATATATATGCGTGTACTGTATGTATATATATATATAAATATATACATATATATATATATATATCAGCACACATTTGAAAAACAACACGGTACAACGCGTGTCCAGCTCGTTTGCCTGATCTCCTCTAGCAAAATAAATGATCTTCAATCTGCACAGCGCCACGGAGAGCACTATCTGGGAAACAAACCCTTCCTCCTGTGTCTGGTCTCCTCGCCAGGGAGGGATCCGCTCTAGTAGATCCCAGCTGCGATGGGCTATGGGTTCCCCTCCCTTGCCGGATCCCTTATGCTCCTCTCCTTTCACCGTCACCATCTTCTCCCCACGGAGCAAAATTTAGTCCGATGCATTAAGTTTGCTTGATGGTCGATTCTTGGTTCTTCTTACCCAAAACTCGCAGGGTTTCAGAAGCCGTCCAGTCCAGCGGGCTTACGGGTTGATCCGGAAGGCAAGGAGTTTCTCTGAATGTTGGTTGTTGAGGGTTCTCAGGTCAGGCAGGCGGAGGAGCAGCTTGGGGAAAAGCGTGGAGTCGTCCGGGTGCTTCTTAGTCACGAGAGTCCGCAAGGCCCGGATTAACGTCTCCTGGAGGATTTCGACTGCATCCACGTCAGAGATGCCAGAGCGATCTGAAAACCAAAGCAAAGGTATTGAGTTGACAGAAACAGGAAAGACACGTGGAGAACAGAGGGGTTTTCATTTCCCTGGGGAAAGAATGGTACAGTGGTTACCTCTGGATGTGAACGGGATCCGTTCCGGAGCCCTGTTTGCATCCTGAAGCAAACGCAACCCGCGTCTGTGCGTCGCGATTTGCCGCTTCTGCACGTGACATCATTTTGTAACTCCGTTACTTCCGGGTCGCCGTGGAGCGTAACCTGAATACGCTCAACCTGAAGCACGTTTAACCCGAGGTATGAAAGCACGCCGGTGCAAATAGATAAATAGGTACCACTCAGGTGGGAAGATAAATGGTGTTTCCGTGCACTGCTCTGGTTCGCCAGAAGTTGCTTAGCCATGCTGGCCACATGACCCGGAAACTGTCTGTGGACAAACTCGGCCTATAGAGCGAGATGAGCGCCGCAACCCCAGAGTCAGCCACGACTGGACCTAATGGTCAGGGGTCCCTTCACCTTTACCTATGACTGTAAAGTTAAAATAGTTGCAATGTTTATTTGTCAGCATCAAGCTCACTTATTAGAGACACCCTGACATTATGATGCAGATGACAATTCAACATTAAAAAATAGTAATAATCCTGTTCTGAAATGACACAAATTCTGCACCAATAAATTATGCTGGAATACACACAAAATGAAGGCAGGGAAGCTTCACTGCTGACTATCGGAAATATCATTCAGCAACTGCTTTGAACTTCTGAATTTTTTTGCCAGGCGTTTCTCATACCAATTTGCCCCATAAAAGCTAGAAATGTAAATCAAATTTGCTTTAAAAAAAAAAGGACATCCAAAACCAGCCCTATATCAGGAAGTTTTTAATGTTTGATGTATATTTTTATATGTACACTGGCACCTCGGGTTAAGTACTTAATTTGTTCTGGAGGTCCGTTCTTAACCTGAAACTGTTCTTAACCTGAAGCACCACTTTAGCTAATGGGGCCTCCTGCTGCCGCTGCGCCGCCGCTGCACGATTTCTGTTCTCATCCTGAAGCAAAGTTCTTAACCTGAAGCACTATTTCTGGGTTAGCAGAGTCTGTAACCTGAAGTGTATGTAACCCAAGGTACCACTGTATTGGAAGCTGCCCAGAGTGGCTGGGGCAACCCAGCCAGATGGGCAGGAGATATATTATCTCAAAGTATTTTACTGTTACTGTCTCTGTGTGTGTGTGTGTGTAACTATCAAGTCTGATAAAATGAAAATAAATCTTTAAAAAAACCTTAATCAACAGGGTAAGCAGTGATGGCTATAAAAGATTAAGACCCCTCTGTAAATACTGCAGTCTTCTAGCTTTAACCTCTGTCTGCAGGGCTGGGCGCCTTTAATTGCTCCAAGGCGAGAAGGAATCATTTGGGATTCTCCCAGCACAGGACCGCAAGTACAGTGGTGCCCCGCAAGACGAATGCCTCGCAAGACAGAAAACTCGCTAGACGAAAGAGTTTTCCATTTTGGAGGTGCTTCGCAAAACGAATTTCCTATGGGCTTGCTTCGCAAGACGACAATGTCTTGCGAGTTCCTGCTGGTTTTTTTCCCCTCCCCCCCTTTTTCTAAGCTGCTTATCAGCTGATCCGATCAGCAGATAAGCCGCTAAAAGCCGCTAAAAGCGCTAATCCTTCAATGGGCTTGCTTCGCAAGATGAAAAAACCGCTAGACGAAGAGAATCACAGAACGGATTCTTTTCGTCTTGCGAGGCACCACTGTACAGCGAAAGCCTTTAATGCAAGCTGCAGAATGCTCCTCCTACCCAACCAGGCCAGTTATGACCCCTTGACTCACCGGCTGAGACCAGGACTACGGCCATGAAGAGCGCCATCTCCTGTGCGTCCAAGTCCAGGGAACTGAGCTTCTCGCTGAACTCAAACATGGCGTCCAGCAGTGAGCCCATGCCCATGGTACGTAGGCTGCAGAGGGAGTATGTCTCCCCACTCAGGAAGGTCACCACCTTCTCCTTGGGGCTGAACAGGGAGGAGAAGCGAACCATCAGCACCTGGGAAGGGAAAGAAGAGGGGAAGGTTGAGGTCTAAGCAAACGGGCTGCCACTTTGACCAACATCCTAGGAATGAAGAAAAAGGCCTTCCTGAGCTAATCGTTCATTGATTCCAAAACAAGGCTTTGGAATTGCCTGTTGCCATGTCCTATTACCAGGTGGAAGGAGATGCTGGGAAGCCGGCAGGGTATTTTGAAAAGCAGGGCATAGCCCTGAAAGCACAAAGGGTGTCTCTGCCCATCCCTATCACAGGCCGCACTGAGTTTTTCATTTGAGGTTCGAGATTGACTTGTGCCAGGTACCCTTAAAGTTCTCCTGTCCATAGCACAGGGTGGCAGGTCTGACCTTTTTCTGTTTTTGAGCAGTGGGAGGAACTACATTTGCTAAAGTTCAGCCTGCTGCGCAGCTGTCTGAAGGCGCAAGAGTGCTGCTTAAGGCAGGCCTTTCGGGTCCCCTGCGTGAGAGCCAATTGCTAAGCAATGACAGGGCCCTCCAAAAATGCAACAATATTGTGACCCTGCCAGCATGGCCAAGAGTAAGTGATGTTGGGAGATGGAGTCTAAAAAACATCTGAAGAGCACCACAATGACTGCCTCTGGTGCAAGCTATTTTTTGCCCAAGGAGAGTATGCATCTAGCTTCATCCGTGAGGCCCAGGGCAAAAGAAGAATTACCGTATTTTTTGCTCCATAAGACTCGCTTTTTCCCTCCTAAAAAGTAAGGGGAAATGTGTGTGCGTCTTATGGAGCGAATGCAGGCTGCGCAGCTATCATAGAAGCCAGAACAGCAAGAGGGATTGCTGCTTTCACTGTGCAGCGATCCCTCTTGCTGTTCTGGCTTCTGAGATTCAGAATGGTGTTTTTTTTCTTGTTTTCCTCCTCCAAAAACTAGGTGTGTCTTGTGGTCTGGTGAGTCTTATAGAGCAAAAAATACGGTGCCTAAGGCTGTCGCTGGCTGCTAGCCACAATGGGTAGATTCTACAGCTCAGTTGGTAGAGCATGAAAGTATTCATTTCAAGGTCATGGGTTCGAGTCTCACGTTGGGCAAAAATTCCTGCAATGCTGGGGGTTGGACTAGATGACCCTTGTGGCCCAGTTCTATGATTCTACCTCCTCTGGTGCAGGTAGGCTGTCCCTGAATACCAGTTGCTGAGAATCACAATGGGGAGAAGTGCTATTGCATGTGGGTCCTGCTTCTGTTCTTACCTGGAAAGTGCCTGCTTTCAGCAGCATGACTTGGTCTTGCTGGCAGAGGGACTGGAACCCGGGGATGCTCTTGGCAAACTCCACCACCTCCTTGACGGCTGGCGTGAAGCACTGCGAAAATTCCTCCCACACTTGCTGGCTGCTCTTGCCGTTGCTGCAATAGGGGGTGGCGTTCAGAGGACAGGCCTGCGTACAACAAGGGTGTCAGCAAAGAAGGTTAAGCTCGATCTAGCCAGAAGAAACCCTTGCAAATACACTGCTTCGGCAAGCGACAAATACCATTTATTTACTTCCAAAAGATGCATCTTTACTGCCGCCTGTGGCGCTCACACAGGGTCCCCGGACGTTTCACCATCTATTGATCCCTGTGCCACCACTTTTTTTCTCGCTTGCCACCACCCAGGCCCCACCTGGTAAAATACTGAGTCCAGTCAGGGTTAAGTTGGAACATACACCTCTGTTTATTTATTGCAGTTTAACAAGCGTGTGGTTTCATAAACGGTCTCAGTCAGTTACTATCATGGGGTGCCTATCCAGACCTATAACTTCCGCTAGCTGCTCTCACTAAACCACCTCTCAGATATTTACTTGTCTTCCTAGCTCCTAACTGTTCCTGACTCAGCTTATTTCGCTACACTAACTCAACCTACCCAGACTCTATCCCAATTCACTCCCACTCCAACCAACCACCCAACTCCCAACCAACTGCCCTTTCGCCCTTCCCAGAGCTGGTTTTATAGTCCCTCTGACTCCACCCCCCTGGGTTCTGATTGGGTAACCTGTTTAACTATTTCACCTCCTGCACTCTCATATGTTAACGTCACACCACCTTATATTGCAAAGGGTGGTTCGTGTAATCAAAGTAAATGGTAAAGGACCCCTGGATGGTTAAGTCCAGTCAAAGGCGACTATGGGATTGCGGCGCTCATCTCACTTTTCAGGCCGAGGGAGCTGGCGTTTGTCCACAGACAGCTTTCCAGGTCATGTGGCCAGCATGGCTAAACCGCTTCTGGCGCAACGGAACACCGTGACGAAAGCCAGAGCGCACAGAAATGCCGTTTACCTTCCCGCCGCAGTGGTACCTATTTATCTACTTGCACTGGTGTGCTTTCGAACTGCTAGGGTTGGCAGGAGCTGGGACAGAGCGATGGGAGCTTGCCCCGTCGCACGAATTTGAACCACCGACACAAGGGGTGGGGGGGAGTAGTAATCTTTAGTCAATTAAAATGTATTTATTATTCAGACTGAAATACCCCTGAACATATGGCAAAATAATATCTGGCATATAGCAATGTCCTCACCAGACGCAGGAGGGCAATTAAAGGCATAACAAATGGAGACACCTTCCAAGAAACGTGGACCCCTTTCTTTAACTATGTTAATGACTAAAATCAAGACCTTCTTATACCAACCGCTCACTATTCTCAGTGGAAGAGTTACGTTAAGTAATATGTTTGAAAGTTGAATGTGTTAAGTATATGTCTAGAGACAATGGATAAAACAAAGACCATTGGATGTGCTTCTGGGGAAGCGTTTAATGGTTACAGTGGTACCTCTGGTTAAGTACTTAATTTGTTCTGGAGGTCTGTACTTAACCTGAAACTGTTCTTATCCTGAAGCACCACTTTAGCTAATGGGGCCTCCTGCTGCCGCTGCACCGCCGGAGCCCAATTTCTGTTCTCATTCTGAAGCAAAGTTCTTAACCTGAAGCACTATTTCTGGCTTAGCAGAGTCTGTAACCTGAAGTGTATGTAACCTGAGGTACCACTGTATCTGTATTTCTTTAAGAACCATTAAAATTTGTTTTAAAAAAATATTTATTCTTTATTTGAGAAATTTATGGTCTCCTTTTCACTTAAAAATAAATCCCAGAGTAGGGTGTCATAAAAACATCGTGAACAATAAAACCAACCACTTTTATTTAAAAGCTCAGTGTCAACAGATCAGCAACATCTGCAAGGGCAAAACTCCTGACTGCCTCCTTCAATTAGCTCTGCAAGGAAGAGATGGAGAACTTGGGGTCTTCCACATATTGTTGGGACTTCAACTCCCGTAAACCCTGATCTTTGGCCATGTTGGCTGAGGTTGATGGGAGGGTTGTCGGTTTCCCACCCTTCATATAAATGGCAGTGGGGGAAGAAACAGGTAATCTATCAAACAGCTTTTCCTCGCCTTGCACATCATTTCATACACAAAACTGTTTGTGACTATTTTTCCTTCCAGTGGGAGTTATCTCCTCTCAAGAAGCTCCACTGGGAGAAAAATGCATAGGTGTGTGTTTGTGTGTGTAAGACCCTGGGCAGAGGTCACCCCACTCCCAGTATTCACTTGAAATTCCCTCCCGCCCTGCCCTGCAGTAGCAGAATGCAGTGCGCCACTTCATGCCACAAAGAGGGCTCGTGTTTTTATAACTGTGCAAAAAGGAAAAGCTTCTCTGCAGGGGAGACGGCTGGGCTAGGACCATGTTTCTTCATGTGGTAGTTTGCCACTTGTGCAGATTATTTGTGCGAACCAGAGTAGCGCACGGAAATTCCCACTGGAGTGGTACCTATTTATCTACTTGCACTTTGACATGCTTTCAAACTGCTAGGTTGGCAGGAGCAGGGACCGAGCAACGGGAGCTCACCCCGTCGCGGGGATTCGAACTGCCGACCTTCTGACTGGCAAGTCCTAGGCTCTGTGGTTTAACCCACAGCGCCACCCACATCCCTATGCGATGTGCACATGTGGCTAGATCTTGGAATACTATTGCCCTGATTCAAGCAGGTCATTTCTAAAGGGAAGGTTGCCTTTAATCCTAAAATGTAACCTAAGATGCTGTAATTATTATAGCCCTGAGGGCTCTTGAAAAGGGCCCATTTGCGGTGCAGAGAGCATTGTTTCCAACAGAGGGAGCTTGAAGCGTTTCCCAGCTGAAAACCAGAGCGTCCTGCTGGAGATCCTGCAGCAGCCAGCAAGCCCAGCTTTGCAATCTGCAGGCAGTCTTCCACCGCAGCTCGGCCCAGTGCCTGATTTCCAAACTGAGCCGTGCTGAGGCTCAAGCCCACTCAGAAGCACTGAATCACAGAACTGTAGAGCTAGCCCAACTCCCTGCGATGCAGGGATCCTGCCCACAGCCATTCCTGGGTGGTTTTGAACCATCAACGTTGTGGTTAACAATAGCTAGATGCACTGACCCTTCGCATCATTATGATTCTCTCTTTCCCTGAAGCTGGCCAACACTGGGGAGTAATGAAAAGTTCAGATGCAGAGAAGATAACCATCCCATTGTCTGCCCTGAAGATCTTAAGGTATCATGCCCCTCTGCATGGAGGCTCCTTTGTTGGCAATCATTGTCCCTACCCATCTTCCATA
The DNA here is from genome assembly GCF_965113315.1 of Podarcis vaucheri. Taxonomy (NCBI): domain Eukaryota; kingdom Metazoa; phylum Chordata; class Lepidosauria; order Squamata; family Lacertidae; genus Podarcis; species Podarcis vaucheri. Next base: position 14,557,078 of record NC_138760.1, on the reverse strand, counting down.
ACCTATTTCAAGAGATGCCTACATTCTTGTGGCTATCGCCACACATCCAATGGCAGTGTTTTCCCCAATATAATATTTAATTCTAGTACTTACGATGCCTCGACTGGTAGTACCCCGCCAGGGGCAGCCCCTCTGGGCGTTTGCTTCAGGATAGCCGTACTCAAAGGCTGGGTAGCACCCGGCATTGTGCAGATAGCCGGCTTGCTGGGCCTTGAAGATCTCGTTGCCAAAGCACCGGGAGCCGTTGTCCACGAAGCCGGGAGGGTCCTGGGGGCCGTAGCTGGACGTGCGCAGGGTGGCCGACTCGTACTGCCCGTAGCCGTAGGAGTTGTTCAGCTGCTGATCGTTGTAGTTGGTCAAAGGGCAGGCCTCGCTCCCGGGGGACCCTCCCCGCTTGCCCAGGCGGTCCTGGCTGCTGACGAAGATGTCGTGGTAAGCCCTCGAGATGGCACTGATGGCCTCCTCTTCCTGGGCGTTGGGGCTGGGTGGGGCGGCGTCCGCCTCGGGGCTCATGCCAACGTCCATGGGGGCCTCGTTCAGGCTGTTCATGTAACTCTGCATCTCATCCAGCAAGCGCTGCTTCTCCCGTTTAGGAATGCGCCCAAAGCGCACAGCTGTTGGGGGGGGGGAGAAATGGCAGGAGAATGTGAGCGAGAGAAAAGGACGTCATGAAACAGGCCCGTCTTGGGCAAGTCAAGGGGACAGCTGTTGGGGACAGCATGCCGCCGTCCGGAAAATAAACAGCAAGTTGAGGATAATCTGTAGTGATGGAAGATTTCGGCATGAGAAGCTTTTCTCCTTGTCCCTATGCTAATGTGGGGGAAACTGCACCCACCCAAATACTCCCTGTTCTTGCTTTCAACCTGGCAGCACTGGAGTGGGTGGGGAGGCGAAGACAGCGGTGAAGCCCTTCGGAATTGCCTCAAACACCACTGAAATAGGTACAGGCCAAATCAGGTAAGCTGATCTCACATAGAATCATAGAAAACTGTGGAGAAGAGGAGTTTGCATTTGATATCCCGCTTTATCACTGCCCGAAGGAGTCTCAAAGCGGCTAACATTCTCCTTTCCCTTCCTCCCCCACAACAAACACTCTGTGAGGTGAGTGAGGCTGAGAGACTTCAAAGAAGTGTGACTGGCCCAAGGTCACCCAGCAGATGCATGTGGAGGAGCGGGGAAGCGAACCCGGTTCACCAGATTACGAATCTACCGCTCTTAACCACTACACCACACTGGAGGAAGGGGTCCTGAGGGTCTTCTAGTCCAAACCTCTGCAATGCCCACAGCCGTCCCTGGGTGGGTGGGCTTGAACCAGCTGTTCTGGTTAACAGCTAGATGCACCGACCCACTGCACGTATGCACAATTTCTGCAACTTGTGGGGTGGCGGTGACTGCCGATTTTGGCATTAACTTTTCCGCAGACAAAGCGGAGGGGGAGCAGACCCAATCCTGTTCCCAAACCCACAGCATCACTGCAAAGCCGGAATTAGTCACCAGCTCCTCAAGGTTTCTGGGTACATCTATCATGTACCCAAGAGAGTTGTCGTGACCATTAATCAAAGGATGCTGCTTGCTTTCCGGGCAAGAGGGGCTCCTCCCACAACTTTCTCCGTTGCCCTGGAAATCCTGGCCTGGAAGCATAAATCAGCCCAGGGCTCTATTTATCAACCAAAGGATTTGCTGACACAGTGCCCTTGTAAGAATAAAGGAGCAGAGGAAACAGCCAGCCGTTGCTTGTGCTTTAAAGGCTGGCTTGGGCTTTGTATTGTGGGAAACATTAATTAGAAAGCAAACCAGGGTCTAGCACCCTTTTCTCACGCCCCACTCCCTAGCCATTTTAGGGAGGGTGCCCCCAGGTCTGCCTTTCCTACGGGGAGTGTGTTTTACAAGACTGTAAACAAACACTATGCCTACTATCTCTTAGATGAAACACAGGACACTTCAATGCAGTTTGGTGTTGCTCAACTAATTCTAACGCACTTGCAGCAAAACCACAGGGCCTGTTATTGATGTACATCCAAAGCTATGGATTGTCACTGAAAGTAGTTCATTACTTTGGAACATGGAATCATAGAATTGCAGAGCTGGAAGGGACCTCAAGGGTCATCTAGTCCAACCCCTTGCAACGCAGGATTTTTTTGCCCAATGTGGGGCTCGAACCCACAGCCCCGAGAGCAAGAGTCTGCTGCTCTGGCTGCTGCTCTGACCCTGCCTAGATGCTTACCATCTCTTGACATGCCCACCGCCAGGCACTTCTTGAAGCGGCAGTGCTGGCAGCGGTTGCGGTTCATCCTCATGATCATACAGTTTTCGTTCTTCACACACATCTTGTAGTTGATGTTCTGCTGAATGCTCCTGCGAAAGAACCCCTGGCGGACAGAATGAAACAGCAACCAGGTTAGCAAAGAGAAACTAATACTAACGCACGTCACGCGCTGACCCCCTGGTCTGCACTTAGGTAAAGGGACCCCTGACCATTAGGTCCAGTTGTGGCCGACTCTGGGGTTGTGCCGCTCATCTCGCTTTATTGGCCAAGGAAGCCGGCGTACAGCTTCCGGGTCATGTGGCTAGCATGACTAAGCCACTTCTGGCGAACCAGAGCAGCGCACGGAAACGCCGTTTACCTTCCTGCTGGAGCAGTACCTATTTATCTACTTGCACTTTGATGTGCTTTTGAACTGCTAGGTTGGCAGGAGCAGGGACCGAGCAACAGGAGCTCACCCCGTCGCGGGGATTCGAACCGCCGACCTTCTGATCGGCAAGGCCGAGGCTCTGTGGTTTAACCCACAGTGCCACCCGCGTCCCTGGTCTGCACTTAGGGTTGCCATATTTCCAAAAGCGAACCTCTCTCCCCAAAATGATGCTTCTTAGCTATTTTTCAGGAAATTCGCAAAAAAATTCAACACTTCTTATACGGGTTTTCCTGGGCATTTTAACCCATTTTCAAAAATTCCACCCGGACACTATTTTTGATGGATGAATCCTGGCTATGTCTGGGAAATTCCAGATGCCCTATCTGCTCTGTTTTCAGAGTTGTATTTAAAACTGAAAATGCTGTTAGCCCCTTTCCAAATGTTGGCTGAAGGGGTTGCAAAGAGCTACAGGGAACCTAGCACAAGTTAAATCTCCCCCAAATTCCCTGGGGGCCACTTTGGATGGACAGCCAACAAAGTGGTCTCCAATTGGCTTGATAAGTTGCAGGAATGCTGTTAAAGGGCCACCCAGATGGCCTGAGCCCCAGTATGTGGGGGTCTTTGGGGGGGGGGCGTGTTTTGCAGCAGGGTCTGGGTCTATCAACCCTTCCCTGCTCCCCTTTTGAGACAGACAGACAGACAGACAGACAGACACACACACACACACACACACACTGCTAGTGTGTCTCCCAGCAACTTGCAATCTTAATTTCCCAGAGGCTTATATATGTACAAACTAGAATATGCAAATACTATGCAGCCTTGTGCCATAAGGCCTTTACCGCATAAGCACCTAGCAATGCCCCTGGGCATAACCAAAGCACCCGTTTTGTCTCTTCTAGCCATGTCTGAGAGTCGCCTTCCAACGCCTACTTGGCTAGGGGGCATATTGCAGTATACAGCACGCCTGCTTTCAATGCAAACAGGGAGAAGGGCAGGAGAGAGTCAAGACTACAGTGGTGCCCCGCAAGACGAATGCCTCGCAAGACGAAAAACTCGCTAGATGAAAGGGTTTTTCAGTTTTGCGTTGCTTCGCTAGACGAATTTCCCTATGGGCTTGCTTTGCAAGACGAAAACGTCTTGCGCTTTTTTAAAGCCGCTTGAAGAGGCGCAGTTGCGACGGACCGTGCTTCGCAAGACGAAAAACATCGCAAGACGAAAAGACTCGCGGAACGAATCATTTTTGTCTTGCGAAGCACCACTGTAATCACTTCTGCAAGGCACTTTAAAAGTAAACCAGTTAATGCAGAGCTCACAGCTGGTTTGGAAAACATAGTCCCAAGATCTATGAAAAGCACACGCAAGAGCCAGAGTTGCGTGTGATCCACATTCCAATGCACAAGCAGAAGATTCGATAAAAGGTGCCAAATTCAGTGTTCTAAGCACCTCAGCTTGGTTCTTTTTTACTTAGGGGGAAAAAAACACAATTTCCAGTCCTTATCGCTTAAGAGAATACTTTAGACATGTGAAAAGGAGAATAAGCAGAGCGCAGCTTACCTTGCATCCCTCACAAGCATGGACGCCATAGTGGAAGCCTGAGGCAATGTCCCCGCAAACCTTGCAGAGAAGCACCATCCCACCTGTCTCTGTTGAGGGAGAGAAGAATGGCGGTTAATTCTCCACCTGTGCCCTCCTCTCCACCCTCACTCTCTGCCCCCTGCCAATCCCTCCCCCCCCCCAACGTGGCGTCCTCCAGATTTCGGGAGCTATAACTTGCATTATTAGCCAGAGGTGGCAGCGCTCCCAATAGTAATGGCAGTTGTTAAGTCCAAAATGGCTGGAGATTCAGCTGGTTGGGGAAGGCCGGTTTTGAGTGTGCAGGCCCAAGGGAAATGGAGATTTGTATGCCAACACAACACCAGACCCGCTTCAGCTAAGTGAAATGTTTCTTCCCTTCTTTAAAACGGGAGTAGCAATGGGCTCGCGCTCCCAAGCGATAAATTAAAGGGAGGTAAATGAGAAGTCTGGCCCCAGCCTTGAGCCTTTGCAGTAAGGTAGGTTTTAAAATCGCAAGTAGCTAGGCAGATCTTAGAATCATGGAATTGGATGTGAAGTAAATTTGTTAAAGTTTTTTGAAAAACCTAATAATAATAATAATGATAATGATAATGACAATACAGTGGTATCTCTGGTTGCAAACGCGATCCGTTCCGGAGGCCAGTTCGCAACATGAAAAGAGCGCAACCCGCAGCAGCGCGTCTGCGCGCGCGCAGGTTGCGATTCACTGCTTCTGCGCATGACGTCATTTTGCACGTCTGCACATGCGCCAGCGGCGAAACCCGGAAGTAGCCCTCTCTGGTACTTCCGGGTCGCCGCGGGACGTAACCTGAAAGAATGTACAGGGGTACCTCGGGTTAAGTACTTAATTCGTTCTGGAGGTCCGTTCTTAACCTGAAACTGTTCTTAACTTGAAGCACCACTTTAGCTAATGGGGCCTCCTGCTACCAACGCGCTGCCAGAGCACGATTTCTGTTCTCATCCTGAAGCAAAGTTCTTAACCCGAGGTACTATTTCTGGGTTAGCAGAGTCTGTAACCTGAAGCCTATGTAACCTGAAGCGTATGTAACCCGAGGTACCACTATAACATGAAGCAGACCTAACATGAGGTAGGACTGTAATAATAATAATAATAATAATAATAATAATAATAATAATAATAATACCACCCAAACAAAGATACTGACAAAGTGAGAGCCACTTACTTGTGAAGGTGCCAGTGGCTCCGTTCTGTTTGGCAGCGGGTACCCTGCTCTGCGTTGGGGGCGACTGGCCCTTGCTGGGGTAGCGGATGCCCTCGGGGAACTGGAAGGCTACCTTGGGCGAGGACGGGGAGCTGGCCCGTTGAGGCTTAATGGCCCCGATCTCCGTAAGGGTCAGCTCTTCCAGCGAGGATGGCAGTGAGTGTTGAGGCGAAGGCACCAGGTATCCACTGGGGGGGCTGCCTGGGGTGGGGCTGGAGCCGGCTGTGGAGCCCACATACAGGATCACACCACCTGGAGAGAGGTAGACAAGGAGGAGGTAAGGAAAAGATCAGGACTGTGGAACTGCAGAGAGACGCCTAGCAGGTGTGAGCTGAAACCATGCTTGGAACATTTATTTGCTTATGAGTCATATACGTCACTTGATTGAAGAGATCCCTAATATAAAACTGAATGTCAGATGTTGACCTGGGAGACCTGCATTCGAATCCTCACTCAGCCATGAAGCTCACTGGGTTGTTGTGAGCATAAAATGAGGAGGGGAAGAACTACGCTTCCTGTTTCCTAAGTACCTTGGTAACAATGAACAGGTACCAGTTGTCAATATAGTACTAGGCAAACCACCCCTAAGTTGTTAAGTATGTTTACTAAAGACAAGTGAAAGGAGCAGACTAAATTAGAAAACTCTTTAAAAAAAAAAAGTTTTATGAAAGGTTTTCAACCTAATGTACCATGAAATTCAAACTGGAGAATAGTAAAAAATAATATATCAGACACAAAAACTGAAGGAAAAAAGAAAAATACATTCGTAATAATCCTCATATGATCCTCATAAAACACAACATTATAAATATATCTATGTAGCACTCAGTCACTATTTTATCTTCAATTATATCACTCTTCAGGTCATTAAAAAAAATAATTCCTCCAACGCAAACTGAAAATTTACAGATGCAAATGATCCTAATTTGCATAAGAAAATGTTCCAGAAAACATTCCCGGAGATTCTCTAATTCAACATTTTCTGCCGTGGCTGAGCAAGGACCAGGTCACCAGAGTCTGTGCACCTACAAGATGCCATTGCTTGGATGTAAACAATCAGTGTGGGGGTGAGCAGACCCCCCTGGTTTGCTTTAAAAAAAGAGGGAGGGCATCCCTGGGTGTGTCTTCACAGAAGACTCCAGAAGCCTTGCCAAGGCAATGGGCACCATGGGTTCAAAGAGGTCTTGGTGACTAGAGGCGTCTTTTTGCACTCCTATAAAGTGAGTTTGTTCCTGCCTCCAGCCTACCAACTCTCTTATAGGCACCGGCAGGCAGCTAGCAAACGGATCCTTCCAATTCCTCAGCTCTCATTTCTTGAGGGCCAAAGAAAGCAAAAATCACCGTGAACTAGTGCCATATAGGACATTGCTGGAAGAGAGGAAAGGGAACAATGGAGAATATGAGGTGGCTTGCGGAACCACTGATCAAGGCCAAGCTGAGCAACTTTCTGCTGAAAGCTCCAAGAAAACTTTATTCTGCAATCTACGACGGCTGCGAGAAGCGAAAGCAATAGTAAGACAACATCCGTTGCTGATTTCAAATGGTGCCTTTAGCATTCATCCAACATCAACCTGGCTGTGATTTCGAACCACCGTTGCTGCACCCCATCTAATGACAAATCATGGCTCTGTCTTTTCGCAGACGGTATGTGTGTCAGCCGTCTGACTGGTCAAAACCTGCGCACCGAGGTCGGAGAGGAGGAAATGGGGAAAGCGGCCTCGAATGGGGTCACTGCTGCCGCAAACCACTGCCCCTCCCTTCCTCCCTGCAAAAAACTGTGTCTCTTTCCGCCAGGGCACTGAGCTGGCAGCTGTGCCTGAAGGTGTGAAGCCAGTGACCGACTGAACGCATGCAGCCTCCATGTGGGACGGCGCATGGGGAAGAGCGGAGAATGGTGTGGCCCGGGCGACACGTGCTGCGCGAAAACTAGGGCAAGCGGATGGCACGCATATGAAGGCACGAAAGCGGCCATCTGAGAGGCAGAGGCTGTGCCAGGACCCCACAAGGTGCCACTGCAAATGCCAAACCAGAGGCCCCATCGGCTCAGGGCAACTGGCTTCCCTTCCAACAGCGCATTTAGGGAACTGCGTGGTGAAAATGCCCCTTAACACGCTTTTTAATGGCTTTGCACCGCCAGGTCTCAAGGCCAGGGCAGGTTGTGAGCCTGATGTCAGAGGAATTGATCAGGATGGGAGATCAGCCTGTGTGTTCAGGCCTGGCCAAAGGGAAGAGACTATAGAGAGGCTAAAGAAAGCTCTTTAACAACAATAGCTCCTTGACATCCCTATAAAGTACAGGTGGGATCCTCTGGCCCTCTAGACATTGCGGGATGACAACTCTCATTGTTCCTGAAGAGCCATAGGGGGAGGCCAATGGTCCCACCAGCTCTCAGCTCCTCTCCCTTTTCCTGATGCCTCCTTCACTAACTCAAAATTTTCTCCTCTGCCCCCCCCCCCAAAGAAGCAGAGATGTGCTCCATTGCACAAGGATTTTGTAAAGTGGACCACACAGAAGCGTTACGGGAGCCGCACTCCCTCTGGCTCCTCGACTTATGTGCCCAAACTCACACACCACATCCGCATGCGACCTACATCAGGAACGGAGAAGTACTTTCCGAGCAAACGTCTCCACACTCCCTCGCTCCCTTCTATCTTTTGGTGACAGAATGAGTTTAATTTGCCGTAAGGGCCAATCATCGTCACTCAGCTCTGTCCTGCAAAAACCCCTGGCTTCAAAAACATGTGCCAAAAATAAACCGCCTCTCTTTTATGTTTTCCTAGGCATTGTGAAGCTTATAAGGGCAAGGGCAGCTTGTTCAGGCTGCAAGCAGCGCCAGCCTTAAAACCAACTTTGGGCATGGGAAAAGAGTTTCTTCCCAGCGAGAGAGCGCACTCAAACCATTCTGCTCGGCAGACCGTCAGGCTGAAGGGGCATCTGGGAATTCGCTTGCATGATCTAGAACTGTATTTGAGCTTTGGCCTAGATCAAGGAATTCTCGAACTCTAAACAGCGGGCCTCTTCTCCAAACAGAGAACAGCCCAAACTCCCTTAAATGTGAACAACAAAGCCAAAGATTCAACTTCTATGGTGGGCTCTGGACTTCAGCCTAAAAGCAAACAGTTCAACAAGGCATGCATGTCCCACAATGTGCTTTTTCTATCACTGCTGGTTCTGTGGATCAGAGTGGCAAACAGTTTCTCTTCCCCTCAACACCTTAGGACCTCTTCTGGACGGTCAAAATATGCTGCAAAGAGAAGCAGAGCAAGTGAAATCACGCTTCTCCTCCTTTGCAGCATCCACATGACACCGTCCTCATCAAAATGCCGCCCCATTATTATTCACCCATTTAATCCGGATTTACCGTTTCTGCGGAAAATCCGATAAGTTTAAGAAAAAACACACACAACCCTGCAGAAATAGTAAATCCGGATTAATTTGGCAGTGGAGGGTGTGAGGGAGAGGATATGGGCGAGGATTCTGACGAGGACGATGTGGTGAAAGTGCTCCCCTTGTTGGAACAAATCTCACCCTCCTGATTGGAAAGGTGCAGTGGAAGTGGCTCTGTGGTCTAAACCACTGAGCCTACAGCTTGCCAATCGGAAGGTCGGCGGTTCGAATCCCCACGACGGGGTGAGCTCCTGCCAACCTAGCAGTTCGAAAGCACGTCAAAGTGCAAATAGATAAATAGGTACCACTCCAGCGGGAAGGTAAACGGCATTTCTGTGCGCTGCTCTGGTTTCACCAGAAGCAGCTTAGTCATGCTGGCCACATGACTCGGAAAAACTGTCTGCGGACAAACGTCGGCTCCCTCAGTCTGTAAAGCGAGATGAGCGCCACAACCCCAGAGTCGTCCGTGACCGGACTTAACTGTCAGGGATCCTTTACCTTTACAGCGGAAGTTCACATACTCTGCATACAGCAGAATGTTCCAGGTCAGATTTTTGTTAAGCCCAGCCGAAGGACAGCAAAGGCAACATGAAAGATTTTTGCCTGAAATCTTTGGGGGAGCCACTGCCAGTCATGGGAGAGATTGTGTTGGGCTAGATCAGGGGTGTGCAACCCGTGGCTCCGGAGCCGCATGTGGCTCTTTTACACCTTTGCCGCGGCTCCGGGGCGGATACTAGCGAGGGGAGGAGGCGCATTGTGCGCCCTGACACTCCCCACTGTGGCGGGCGCTGTACTGGCTGTGACGTCGCATGGGGGCGGTGCGTGTGATAGTCACGCACCGTCCCGACGTCCATATTTGTTTTAAATGTCGCAATGGTTTTGCGACTCCCAGTTTTTTTTTCTTCGGAAACGGGTCCAAGTGGCTCTTTTTGTCTTAAAGGTTGCAGACCCCTGGGCTAGATCAAACTTGGGCCTCCAGCTGTTTTTGGACTACAAGTCCCATCATCCCTGACCACTGGACCTGCCAGCTAGGGATGATGGGTGTTGTAGTCCAAAACCAGCTGGAGACCCAACTTTGGGAAACCCTGGGCTAGATGAAAAATGGTCTTTACTCAGCATAGCAGCGACTCCATATGTTCAGAAGTGAGATGCATGCATCTCTCACACAGAACTTATTTTTATCACTTATTTTGGATACCTGAAGTGGCCTCAAGGGTTGTTATCCAGGGGTCGGTGGAATTGCCCCATTGATCAGAAGCACAGTTGGTGGAAAACAACTGTTGGCACCTTGATTCCACCAAGACACACTGAAATTGGGCATCCATTTGAATCCTGTCCCACTAGTCTTGGGTGCCAGGTTACGCTTCAAAACTCTCTGCATACATGTTTAGGAGCAGAAACCCCCCAAAATACTGTAATATGTCAACCTCTCCATGGGCGTAGCCAGGTGTTTGGTTAGGGGTGCAGTCTTTTGCTGGGGAGGAACCTCAAATTTGTATTGATTTTGATTGATTGTATTGATTTTGATTGATTTAGGGGGTCAACTGGCCCCCTTGGCTACGTCCATGGTCATGAACTTCTCCCTATCTTCTCTATCTCTAAAAAAAAACCCTTAAATAATTTTGCTTCCATGCCCATCTCCGCGACTTTTTTTCCTGCCGCCTTTGCAAATGGGGCGGCCGAACTGCCCCGGGATCGCCGCGCATCTGTGCCAAGCGAGCAGCAGCCCGAGCGCTTGTTATTTTTAGCGCCTGCCAATCGCCGCCGGAGAAGAGCTCCGAGGGGCTCCGGTTCCCAGCTCCGCTTCGCCTCCCCTGCGGAGCGGAGCCTCCAATCGGGTCAGCGCCTCACGTGTCCGCCTCTAGCTGCCGCGGAACGAGTGTCAGGAACAAGCAACGTGCTGGAGCGCCGCCAAGGCGGGGAGGGGAGACACCTGACTCGCGGCTCACATGGCTCGGGCGGCATTCATCCTCCTCCCCGACAGCAGGAGGCGGCTCTCTGCACGCGAGGCGCCCGCGATGCAAGCCGTGGCATTGCATGTTTGCGCATGCAGCAGCGTGCATGCAAGCGGGGGAGGGGTTGCGCATGCACCTGCATGCAAGGGGGGGTTGCGCATGCACCTGCATGGAAGCGGAGGCCGGCGAGAGACGCGATCCGAGAGGAAGGGGAGCTGCGGAGGTGGTCGGATCCTTCCTTGTTAGCGCATGGACAAGTTCGCGGCTGGCTCCTGGAGGAGAATTGCCACGCCCAACCAGACCGCAGGGAGCAGGTTTTAGAGAAGAGATCATCTGTGCATGTGCAGAACGCCCTCCGCAAGAATGAGAGCAGCCCCTTTCCCCATGCGTAGGATTGCAGAAAAGGAGGACGGGGGCTTTCCGGAAGCCAAAATGAGAGTCTCTTGCCTGAAAACGGCACACCGAGCCCTACTGATCCAAGCCCTACTGACCCCTGGGTCAAGTTAAGGCACCAGACCTCTCTCGGTAAATGCTAAGTGCAGCAGAGGTTAATCTGCAAAAATATGAGTTGTGCAATACGTAAATCTGGGTAGCTCAGATTGCAGCTGCAAGGACAGTTAAAATGGGACTGCCACCATCACTCCTACAAGTTTAAATAAATCTCTCCCCACCATGAAAAAACGCACCTTTGCAAATATACAACACGAATAGGCAGGTGGTGTGATGGAACCCAGGATTCCTCGTTCCCAGTATTTATAATCTCCCATTCTCCCTCCGGCAGTGGAAAAAGAAGTCCAGATGTCTGCATTATGCCCCATTACCTTCTCATTACTTCTAGATACCCAGGTCAGCTCTTCTCAGGATGGTTTATGCGAATACATATAGTACAGTATAACAGAGTTTGGTATAGATTCTATAAAAATTGTGTGATTTGAAACAGTACACCACACTGTTCCAATGTACCTATTTAAGAAGTATAGCACTCTCCAGTACCTGCTTTCTCTACCCAATTTTGGCTTTCTAGCTTTGCGAAATCATCTGAGAATTTTGCGAAATCATCTGAGAATTTTGCTTGTGCACACTGAACTTTGGAAACCGTGCAAAGCTTAATTTTGGAGCCAGATTTGTATATGACACACTGGGATATGCTTTGCAGCACTTGCTGCTGTTGCTGTAATTTTTGAAGCGAAGACCACAGGAATGGGCTTGTTTTTGATCAGACTACAAACAGCGATTTTCTTAACTAGGGCAAGTAAGTGGCTGACAAAATACAGGTTGGGTAGCGAGGTGTACATCACACAAGTAGCTGTTGCAGGCTGCACCAGTGCCAGAACTGGGTCTTAGGGCCCTTGGGTGATGCATCCTTAACCTGCAAGAGGCTGGGTATACAAACCAAGGAATACAGGAATCTGTCTTATACTGAGTTCAGACCATTGGTCCATTTTGCTCAATATTTGCCTGCACTGGTGGCAGCAACACTCCAGGATTTCAGAGAGGGGTATCTTCCAGCCTGGTGTGGAGATGTTGGAGACTGAATCTGAAACCTTGTGCGTGCAAAGCATAAGCTCAAATCCGAAATCTCTCAAACTGCTTCTCAAGAACTCTCATACTGTTTCTGATCAGTATGCCTTGCCATTTGCTGGTCTTGTTGTTGTTGTTTAGTTGTTTAGTCATGTCCAACTCTTTGTGACCCCCTGGACCAGAGCACGCCAGGCACTTCTGTCTTCCACTGCCTCCCGCAGTTTGGTCAGACTCATGCTGGTAGCTTCGAGAACACTATCCAACCATCTCGTCCTCTGTCGTCCCCTTCTCCTTGTGCCCTCCATCTTCCCCAACATCAGGGTCTTTTCCAGGGAGTCTTCTCTTCTCATGAGTATTGGAGCCTCAGCTTCAGGATCTGTCCTTCCAGGGAGCACTCAGGGCTGATTTCCTTCAGAATGGATAGGTTTGATCTTCTTGCAGTCCACGGCACTCTCAAGAGTCTCCTCCAGCACCATAATTCAAAAGCATCCATTCTTCGGCGATCAGCCTTCTTTATGGTCCAGCTCTCACTTCCATACATCACTACTGGGAAAACCTTTGTTGGCAAGGTGATGTCTCTGCTTTTTAAGATGCTGGTCTTAGTCCCCTTCAAACCCTTGACCACAGTCTGTCTTGCATCTTGTGTCCTACACCCATTTAGCACTCCCACTTCTGTGTTTCTCTGGTTTTTTAAATGTAAGAAACGGCACCTCATTAAACCGGCAGAAAAGTGGCTTTCGCATGACCTTTTTTTAATACTTGTTTGGAGAGACATCTTGTCATGTTCCTTCATCCCCACCACATGCACTGATGAATCTACTTTCCGCTGCCTCTTATTTTGTTTTAAAACAGCGGCCTGAAAACTGTGCTCTGGAGAACCTCCTTATCAGGAGGATTTCCTTGCTGAGAAGATCAATAACAGCAGACAAGCCAGGTGCTTATCTTTCACTGCAATGTGCAGAGATGCTGCAGAAGTGATGGGCATGTTCTCTAGAGGGCACATTCTGATGCAGGGCCACCAGCGAGGGTGATGCAGCACACTAAAATATTGCCCCTGAATCCTCAGTGACACACGGGTTCCTTACAGATCAGTCTGTCTGCAAAGTATTTCCTGAAACACTGAAAACCACTGCTTTCAAAGGTGGGCAGACTGTGGATTATCTGTATTTATATCTTGGCTTTTCACAACACCCTGAAAGTTGGCAGCCGCCAGTTTAAAATAGCACTGAATAGGATCATTTCAGCCTATTTACTCGCCTCTGCTAAAAGACACCTAAACTCACATCCCCCCCGCCCACATTGTGGCGCCCCAGCTAGTTCCAAATCCACATTATTATTATTTCATCCTTGCTACTATCGTTACAAAATGAAGCCACTTAACGCGCTGTGGTTCTGCAATTGCAGCTGAGCGAGATTATCGTACAGGCAGGAATCTAAAATGGAACGTTTAACAATCCAGCTCAAAGAAAAGGAAGATCAGGAAACATACAAAGACCATGTAGAGCAGGGATAGGCAGTGTGGCTCCCCCTAACATCGTCGGAACTACAGTTCCCATCATCCTTGACTTAGCCACGTTGGGAGTTGATCAACACTTGGGGGGCACCATGTTGGCTACCCTTGATTTACAGAAGGGGTAGGAAATCTGTTGCCCTCCAGATCAGGGTTTCCCCAGACTCGGGTCTCCAGCTGGACTACATCTCCCATCATCCCTGACCACTGGTCCTGCACCAGCCTCCAAGAAGATGCCTAGCAAATCAAAGACGGATGCTCCAATTCATGTGCCTGTTTTTGGATATGCTTCTACTGATAAAATGCTACCCTCCTGGCTACTGTGCCAGGTGTAGGAGAAAAGGATTGTGCAACCCCTAACAGTACTAAGTGGGACTGCAGATGCTGCCTCTGCACTCTATAGAATCATAAAAATGCAGAGTTGGAAGGGACCCCCAGGGTCATCTAGTCCAACCCCCTGCAATTCAGGAATCTCAGCTAAAGCATCTATGACAGATGGCCATCCAACCTCTGCTTAAAAACCTCCAAGGAAGGAGAGTCCACCAGCTCCCGAGAGAGTCCATTCCACTGCCCTTGCTCTCAGAATGTTCTTCCTGGTGTTTAGCCAGAATACATTTGCGTCCTACCTGCCAGAGCAGGAGAAAACAAGCTTGCTCCATCTTCCATGTGACAGCCCTTTTGATTTTTTGACGATGGCTATCATATACCTTTATGTAGGCATCAGACCCATTGATCTCTATGGAATTTACTTCTTCGTAAAAGGCAGCAGTCCCTTGAAACGTGATGGATCCTGACAGCTTGAAGAAGAGGGATTAGTTCAGTGGCACAGGATATCCTCTTGCATGCAAAAGGTCTCTGGCACAATTTTTGTTATTTCTAGCTTAAAAGGAGATCAGGAAGCAGCAGGTGATGGGGAAAGAACTCTCTGTGCCTGAGATCCTGGAAAGCCAGAGTGGAAAACACCAGGCTGGATGAGACAAAAACTCTTGACCTAGTACAAGGTAGCTTCCTTTGAAGAAGAATGGAGGGCTTGAATAACAATATTTTGCAAGATTGCAATATGGGCTGCAAGCTTTACCTAGTTTTGAAGCACTTATCAACCCATAGAGCATCTTTCTCACCTCAGCAGGTAATTCCCAACGCACTTCACAATGCTGTAACATCTGGAGCAGGGCGTTTTGAGATCTCCAGGCAAGTTGTGAGTGTGCGATGTCAAGAGACAGAGCACTTTTGACACGAAAACAGCTCTGAGCTTGTTTTGACTGTGTATGCATGGGCAGAGAGCAGGAGCTGGATATTCCGTAATTAAAAAAAACACATTCTAGCCAGTTTTTGGAAGATTGGGGGAAGGGAAGGGAGAAGGGGTCTTTCTGGCATCCATGGAACCATGCAAACATTTGCCTGCCTGGGAGAAGAATCTGAGGCCCAGGGAAGCTTTTGATGTTTGATTATGTTTTTATACGGGCGGGGTATAAATAATAATATTATTATTATGACGCCATACAAGGTCAATAGAGCAGGTCAGTGGCAGAGAAATGAGAGCAGAAGCCTCTCCTCTGCATCAGCAGCCGCCAGCTCCCCTCTACAGTGGTACCTCGGGTTAAGAACTTAATTTGTTCTGGAGATCCGTTCTTAACCTGAAACTGTTCTTAACCTGAAGCACCACTTTAGCTAATGGGACCTCCTGCAGCTGTGCCGCTGCCGTGCGATTTCTGTTCTCATCCTGAAGCAAAGTTCTTAACCCGAGGTACTATTTCTGGGTTAGCGGAGTCTGTAACCTGAAGTGTCTGTAACCCAAGGTACCACTGTACCACCAACCCCTTGTAAGCCAAATGGGCACCATCGGCAACAGAAACACCCTCCACTAACAGTCAAGCACACCCCTTCCTCTCCGAATGGCATTATTAGTGGCTGCCATTGTGCGCTGCCTCATCCATCAGCACCGCCACAGTGCCCACGCTGCTCCTGCCTGCTGACGCTGCAGTTGGTTTCTCTGCAGCGGGGCCAGCGCACAGGGAAGAGGCCATCTCGGCCCGCACCCGGCAAGTCCTCGGACCTCGAGCAAGCCAGAAACCAGGGGATGGATCTCAGCTGCGACACTGAACATGTCACAGCAGGAAAAGAAACTGCGGCAGTTTGCACTTCCCGGGCGCCGCTGAAATTCGACCCAAGGCACCCTCTGGAGCCTCTGCACTGAAGGCTGCTGCTGTTGCAGTGCCTTGTACCTGGTGACCTGAATTCACCTGACAAAGGCAAATTCAGCAGCTCCCGGGTGGCTCTGGAGCATGTCTGTAAGGCAAATTCACGCTGCCTTTGAAGCAGTCAACAGCTGGCGGCAGTCCTGATGTATTTCGGAATCTAGGCCAGGGAGCTGCTGTTGTTTCCCCCCTCCTTTTTTTTTTTTTTAAGCGGTGAAACCCGATTTCCCTCCTTCCTCTGCAGATATGAGCAATGACCCTATTTTGGGCTGGCTAATCTATCACTTTGAAGTTGACTTTTGCATGAATTATTTTACACCTACCTGGATCTAACTAAAGGCTGCAGCTCAACAGGAAAGAAAAAGGGAGTCGGGTTTTGCTTGCTTAGCCGATCGATAGGAAAGGCAGCCTCCTCGGCCAATCTCTAATAGCAAACTTCTGGTTCCAAATTCAAGGGCCAAAATGTGGGGCTAATTTGAGGTTCTAATGCTGGCCTGCCCTGAATTCCAACACAAGTATCTAAATGGGTTTGGCAAATTAACTGGGGGGGGGGAGAGAGAGAGAGAAATCTATTTTATTAAACTGGAGTCAGTGTTAAGGATAACACATTTTGATAACATGAAAGAAGACACGTTTGGCAGGCAATAGCACATGGCTTCAAGCTGTGTTCAAATCTCTGCTCAGCCAAGAACATGCAAACTATATCTAAGCCTCAGTTCCCATATCCATAAAATGGGGGTTATAATGACCTACTTCACAGCAGGGCTGCTCCGATGGCAGGCAATTAAAAAAAAAAAGGTGTTTAGGAAAATGTATAAACTGCTCGATCTAAACGTTCTCCAAGTGGCATATAGATAAATCTCACAAAGAAATATATATATAAAGCCATCATTGTTCAAAATAAAGATAAAAATCAGCAAGACTTTCAGAACAAATGTAAGTAACTAAATCATGTGTCTGGTTAGGCTTGCCAAAAAAGTTTCCAGCAAAGGATCTGATATCTCAGATTAAAACTTGGGTTGCCAAAATTGGAAGAACGTCTGCATTTGTTGTATCTCGTTAAGGGAGCCCTTTCTAACAGTTGCCAGAAAAGAATGGACACCGTGCTGTGATGTAACCTTGCTGCAAAGGTCAAATGCATCCCTTCCAATGCTAGCATCCTTTGGACACTGGGGTACACTACAAAAAGGGGGGAGTCCTGCCCCTTTCCCCAAAAAAACAGACTCTTCTAAAGAACATCAGCAATCCACAGAAACCACTTGCATGAAGTCACAGCAGTTCCATTAAAAGCAAGTTATAGAACAGGGCTGGGGAAACCGTGATGTTGGAGGACTACGACTCCCATCATTGCTCAAGTTGGCTGGGGCTGATGGAATCTGGAGTCCGCCAACATCTGGAGGGCCACAGACCAGTGACAGAGAGAGACGGATCTTAGGCCGCTAGCAAGGGGCTCCCTTGGAGTAGAGAAACCCCTTTGTATTGACCTGAGAATGCAACTTGACCCTGTCTTTGGGGGAAACAGAGCCTCAGAGTAAAAATCAGTTGTTTGTGGAGTCCATGCCAACAGCTTGGAATGGAAGCTGTACCAAATTGAACCTAACTGGTCCCATCCGGCCTCCCCACCCAGTGCACCTCGTCTCCGAGTGATGTCCTTCTGGAGAAGAAGAGGCTGATGCTTCCCTTGCAAAATGGTGATGTGTCAATAAATAAGATTACCCAGAAAGGGAACACGAGTCTAGCTAGGGTCTTAGCTGAAGCCTGCCAGGAGACACTAGCTACTCGTGCAGGCTTTAATCTGCCTGCACGTTCCTTCATCAGTGGAACAGGGGAGGGAGGGGCGGGAGAGGAAAGAGCAGCTCGGTTTTTTGGCTTTAAGTAGGTTAAACAAATCAAGAGTGCATCCGTGGGCTTGTTGGAACTGCAGCAGCGCTCCCAGAACAGGCAGAGAGCCTGGGAAATAAAGATACCAAATGTGATCACAAGGGTATTTGTTTGCTTCACTGAGATGTGGGGGGGGGGATTGCTAAGGGGACAAAACACTACCAGAGGCCCCCACCCCACAAGTGATATATTTAGAAGCATCTCGGTTCCCAGGGATTCGATGTTTGCTTTTTTTTCCTGCTAAAGGACTGATCAAAGTTGCAAAAACAAGGGATGCCCCCTCTCCTCTGCATGGTAGCGTTTGTTCTGCACAGTTTTAAGGAGTTGGGGATTTCAGGCACCTGATAACAGCGGTCCATTGGTCCATGTAGCTCAGGATTGGCTACAGAGCACTGGGCAACAGCTCTCTCCGGCTTAAAACACTGGGGTCTTTTCCAGGCCTACCTATAGATGGATTGGACCTGGTGTGTTTTGCATGCCAAGCATGGGCACTGCTGCTGAACTAAAGCCCCATGATAGAATCAGAGCATTGCAGAGTTGGAAGGGGCCCTGAGGGTCATCTAGTCCAGCCCCACTGCAATGCAGGAATCCAGCCCACAGCTGCCCCTGGGTGGGCTCGAACCACCAACCTTCTGGTTAACAGCCAGGCGCACTGATCCAGTGTCAAGACTAAGGAAAAACGGTCAAGATCACACAGACATATTTGGGCTTGTTTTTAAAACCAAGCTGAGGAATTGGGGAGAACAGAATCCAACCTGGTTTGAATATGCGTCTGGGGAGCCTGTTTTCTGACCGGTCCCATGATATACAGTGGGAGATATTTTCACACACCGCTCCTCCAAAGTTTCTGGCAAGCTCGGCTTGTGGTGAGCTGCCTAGGCAACTGGGTTCACCAGAAGCCCATTTACATCAGGGTTAATGGGGGCTTTTCATTTCGCTTTTGTTTTGTCTCCAGTGACCTGGTTTCAGAATGAGTTCAGGAACGGCCCAAGGATGGGATGTGGGGCCTGGGAAACTGAAATGTGGGTCCCCTCCTTGGGATAAAACTACATTATTACAAAGAGCACATAGCTGCCACGCGTTATTCTGTTGATACAATCCTGACAGCGACTGCTTCTGGGCAAACCGAATTTAGGAGGGGGCTATGTAACCTTTCCCCAACCTCTATTTTTGTGATTAACTGCCCCCCATCCTCGGCCAGCCCTATTGGCAAGAGGCAACTGCAGGAGACTGCAGCAGAAAGTGGCAGGCATCCCTCCTTCATACTTCCCCACATCTCCCATGAAAATTGGACCTCCCCAAAGCTGTTTTGCCTACAACAAGCATTGGGAAATCTGTGGCCCTCTGGATCTCGCTGCATCTTATGTGACCCCTGGCTATGCTGGCTGGGGCTGATGAGAGCTGGAGTTCAATAAGATATTGGGGGGGGGGCAGGTTCCCCTTAGAAGACGAAGCCATTGGGTCTATGTCATAGGTAAAGGGACCCCTGGCCATTAGGTCCAGTCGTGGTCGACTCTAGGGTTGCGGCGCTCATCTCGCTTTATTGGCCGAGGGAGCTTCCGGGTCATGTGGCCAGCTTCCGGGTCATGTGGCCAGCACGACTAAGCCGCTTCTGGCGAACCAGAGCAGCACATGGAAACACCGTTTACCTTCCCGCCGGAGCGGTACCTATTTATCTACTTGCACTTTTGACGTGCTTTCAAACTGCTAGGTTGGCAGGAGCAGGGACCGAGCAATGGGAGCTCACCCCGTTGCAGGGACTTGAACCGCCGACCTTCTGATCGGCAAGTCCTAGGCTCTGTGGTTTAACCCACAGCGCCACCCGCGTCCCTTATATCATAGGTACCTGTGTGTAATTTTAGCACTTGAACTGGTGGCCTTGAACAAGTCTGTCTCGCTCAGCAGACCTCACTGCTTCTGGATCAGGGCTGGAAATTTTCCAGGAGGGGGGAAAACGTTTTTTGTTCAAGATGGGAGGGCTCAGTTCAACAGGTAACAGGAATCAGAAAGGATAGCCTGCTGATCACCCCTTGCTCCTTTGTTTACCACCCCGGTGAAGGTGTTTCCAAACGCCTGGCAAGGTTCACGGAAGGAATAGCATCCCTTGCAAAGGTAAAGGTTGCTCTGCAATCAAATAGGCGGCGGCCCCACCACGCCCTGACCGCGTCTGCTTTCGCTCCTGGCCCAGCACATCCTGCCTGCCGTGATACATTTTAAAGTTTGATCTCAGCCTCTCTGGCACCTGTGAAAGTGCTGCCGCTGCCTTCAGACAGCGAAGTAGGTCAAAGTCACCGCAACGGGAGAAAGGGCAGGGTGAGGTGGCGCAGCTCCGAGTGAGTCGGGAGGGGGAGCTTTTTGCTGCAGAGTTCATCATCCCCAGCTGCACGGCTTCAGCAGGGGAGCTCCCAGACTCAAAGCAAGAGACGGGAAACCAAAGCGGGCTTGTGAATAGCCCCCAGCCTATGGGTACCGATACCAAGGGCAGCGGAGGTTTTGGAAGCTGGAAGGAAGCTGTTCGACAAATCAAGGAACAAGCAAGCAGCCCCCCTTCCAATTTGCAAACGTTTTCCTATCCAAGTTGTCTGTTTCTGTTTGATGAATGGGGGCTCCCCCCCCCAAGATTCTTTCCACCTCTCTTCTGGGGCTATTGATAGGACACAAACTACTGACATAAATATAGTAACAGCCCTGACCATTAGGTCCAGTCGCAGATGATTCTGGGGTTGCGGCGCTCATCTCGCTTTATTGGCTGAGGGAGCCGGCGTACAGCTTCCGGGTCATGTGGCCAGCATGACTAAACTGCTTCTGGTAAACCAGAACAGTGCACAGAAACACCGTTTACCTTCCCGCCGGAGCGCTACCTATTTATCTACTTGCACTTTGATGTGCTTTCAAACTGCTAGGTTGGCAGAAGCAGGGACCGAGCAACGGGAGCTCCCCCCGTCACAGGGATTCGAACCGCCGACCTTCTGATCAGCAAGTCCTAGGTTCTGTGGCTTAACCCACAGCGCCACCCGTGTCCCTTGACATAAATATAGACCCCAGCATTTGTGGCAGACCTGCTGCATAGCTGAACTAACAATCACACCATTGCCCCTATTTACCAAGGAGAATCCCTGCGTTTTGCTGCCGGTCCCTGGTCTCTATTCTGTCTTTTGGGAAGATGCTGGAGGCCATGTGCTCGTTTTTAAAATGCATTCTGTGTTGCACACACAGGGTTCATGTCCATCTCCCAGACATAGGAAACATGAGGGAAGAGGGCAGAAAGAGGAGATGTATGCAGTGGTGATATATATAAATGCATGCTTGCAAATATATCCCAGATACTATACACTGTTTCCCTCCTTCACCCCATCTACCTTTCACTGCCCACCCAGATAGTAAAAGTTCTTTGTTGTGCTTGAGTTGCAGCTACCTTAAAAGTCGGATTCACTGAGAGACTCAATGTGCTATTAAACAATGTTTAAGTTGCTGTTGTTGTTTTCAACTATTGCACTGCAAACACGTTCTTTCCCAGCCAGTGCCGGAGAGGCTATTACAGAGTAAATGAATACAAACACCCAATTAAAGAAGAAAAAGAAGAAGAGCCTCAGGAAGAGGTGCTTGGCATTACAAACACACAGATGACCTTATTTCCAAAGTGCTGGAATGTGTGGCCTAATTAAGGCATCCCCAGACTTAAAGTAGCTGAGCTGTCATGGCCCAGCTTTTCCCAGGGAACCGTGGGAACTGTAGTTCTGTAAAGTAGGCCGGGGCTCTCTACATCCAAACGCTCGGCACCAGCGCCAAACTACAATTCCCAAGGTTCTTGGGGAAGCTGTGAGTGCAAAAAACAAAACAAAACACCAACCACCTATCCAGCCAGAAGAATACCTCTGTGGTATTCAAAGCCCCTTCAGCACAGGAGATTGGGAGGTTGGTAAATCACCAACAGGACCACCTGATTCCCCTCCGCCAACACAGAAATTGACAGTTGCAACACAGCTACCTCCATATTTCCCAATTTCTAAGGCTTTTCCCCACTGACCTAGATTAAGCACCCAAAAAATACCCTCCAGTTTTCACTCTAGAAAGGAGGGGGAGTCTACCCATTTGTCTCTCACCGAATACCATCATGTCTGATCAAGAGGCATCTCTAAACACAGAGGGGGGCAAGTGCCAAGCATGACAAGTTGATCACACAGTTCTCTGAGCCATGACCTTAGCATGCTTGCAGCATGGGCCTCTCCTTCCATTATCCCATATGGGGTGCCATATAGATCGGCCCATTTTGCAGCTGGCTTTTGGCCCATTTGCGACCAAGTGAAGATGCCTGGACTCCACGATAGTACCTGACATCTCCACCATCTGGGGATTGTTGGGACAGGACTGTTGTTGGTGTCCAAGGATTACACATACATGAGGGAGGTGGATGGATGGATGGATGGTGGAAGGGCCCTGGGTGAAAGGCAGGGAAGATCTCTGAGGGTGAGAGACAGTGGGAAGGAAGGGAAGCTTCCAGGTGAGATTTGGGAGGGATCCCCACTTTCTGTGCATGACGTGGGTTAAGAGCTACCTTTGAGAGAGGACTCTGTGCTTTTTTCTTCTCTTTCTCTCTCTGTTTTTATTTAGCTTGGTTTATTTTATCTTACTGTATTATGAAAAAGCATTAACAAAATCTTATGAAGGGGGAGGAAATTAATATGGCCTAGAGAAAAAAGTTTGAGAACCATAGGTCGACACTACAATCAAACTTGGTAAAGTTTTTAATCTTTTGATGTCTTACTGTGTTTTAATTTGTTGGAAGCTGCCCGGAGTTGCTGGAATAACCCAGTCAGATGGGTGGCAATAACAATAACAACAACAACAACAATAATAACTCCATCCACTACTGCCTCTGATCATCCTTACCACTGCAGTACCACCTGCGGCTGTACAATTAGTATGGGGTGGGTGGAGGGTGAACATACTTATATTCAAGGGAAAGTTGTAAAATAAGGTCAGTGTCCTAAATGGCACAGATCCTACCATTCACACATAAGCTAAATGTCGTTTACTGCTTCTGCAAGCAGTGTGCATACTGTTTTGCTACATGCACACTGGGTATTTGCTGTGTTTCACAATCCCGGGGTCTAGACTAATCTGCTCCTTGTGAATGTGTTATCTTTGGGGTGCCAGGGGAATGGGTGCCTGTGGGCAAAGGGCCAGCCTCAGGCTAATTTTCATCGTGAGATGAGTGCTGTGTGCAGAGATCACTGATTATTGCACCCTGTGTTTCTATAAGCGGACAAGGATGTGCAAACATAGCAGGAGATCGTTGGCTGCACGCCCAAAATAACACAGCTTATGAAACAGGTTTGGAAACACTAGTAAAAAAAAAAAAATGCAGAAAGCAATGCCTACATGCACACATGGGGAATAACTTCGGCAGATGGGATCTGATATAAAGCCCTGCCGTTCAAGTGGGCTTCTCCTCCGCTAATTTCAAGGGCAGTTTTGCACATAAACGCTTTTGAAGTGAATGGGGAAGCCCTGGTGCAAAGGTGAGCTCTAGGCAACAGATAAGGAAGTGCGGGGAATTGCAGCCGTGTGCAAAAGAGAAACAGTAAGTGAGAATGCCTCATATACCCCATACGTTTAAAGCCCTTGACTTTCCCCAAGAATCCTGGAGCTGTGGTTTCTCAAAGGCGCTGGAAATTGTCGCTCTGTGGTGGGCAGAGTTCCCAGCATTCTTTGGGGCAGCAATGTGTTTTAAATATATGGTGTGTATGTTGCCGGACAGGCAGCCAGAGAGAGAATATGGCTCAATGAATCATACTTGTGTCTCCTTTAACTGTTGCAACATATTCTAGTTAGAAGGGGCAAAATTTCACCAATGGGTGACCAGCTCCTCGGCCAACCCATCAGGTGCCCTTCCGACGCAGTTGAACTCCAACTCCCATCAACCCCAGGCAGCATAGCCAATGGCCAGGGATAATGGGACTCAGAGTCCAACCACATCTGGAGGGCCATAGGGGACCTGCAGGCTGGGGCCCAAAGTATATTTCACAACTCAATGCTCCCTCCCCAAATCCACACCTTTGGAAATTAAAACATGAAATATTTCCGAATAGCCATTAGCCAAGATACAATACAAAAAAACACAAATTAATTTCCTGCCCCCCTTGAGTTTTAAAGCACTTTTCTTGTTCCAGTGAGCAAAAAATTGTCTGTTGATTAAAACCAAGCGGACCCCCACTGAGGGACAGACACAATTGCTTACTGGTCTGAGAATCCGGCCACCAGTTGTCCCTTATCAGACAAATCTGTGGTAGGCAACTGGCACCCCGTGGGAAGAATTTGGCCCATAGACAACTGGCTTGTCAAGTGCATAGAAAACCTCCTGGCTACAGTCAAGTTCCCCACAACTGGCTTTGAGGGGAAGGGGAAATTGTTAGAAATGTATGAGTGGGATTCACCTACTGAGTCCTGTCAGTGCAAGACCTTAACGCCCCCCCCCCGCTCCCCATCCAAATTGGCTCAAGGTGGTGGTGTCCGAATATTCTGCAGTCTTTTAAATGTATCTGTGGGAAGTGAGGGTTTATTGTTTTGCTGTTTCGTTTTACTTATGTGCTTGTTTTTATCCTGTATTTTATTCTGTGAACCGCCCTGGGATCTTATGATGAAGGGTGGTATAGAAATCTGATTAATAATAATAACAGTAATAACCTCCAGAATAGCATACACAAGGTGTCATTCTGTCTGGCCAGCTGCAACGCATTCACCACAGCACCTTTAATATTAGTTTAGGAGAAGGAATTTCAGCAGGTGTAGCTTACATGTTAAAATTACTGTTGTTCTATTTATTATAGATATAATTTATTTACATCCGGCCTTTTTCCCTGACAGGGACTCACTAATGACCACTAAGGATTTATTCTACCACTGCAGAGTTTCCTTCATGAGGAAACGCCGGAGGCTGCTTTGAACCAACTCAGATGATCTGCCACATCTACCCAAGTCTCGACCGCTCTGACCAACAGTGGCTACTCTTTGGGTCACATTTTGACCCGCAGCCTAATGCTTTTGGGGCTCAGCAAGCTCACTGCAATGTTCCAAACCAGCGACGTCCCAGGCCGAACGGGGTGGAATGCAATCTTGAACTTCACATGAACCTTGAAGAGGAATCTCAGCCTTGTAAATGGAATCGGCCTCCGAAAATTTGGCAAGCGGGGCACTCCTATCCCAGCCCATGCCAGCACTCAAGATCTTTTAACTACTGAAGAGATAAAACAGCACACCTGGGTGCTGAAAGCAGGCACATCCATGCACACCTTCCTCCTCCTCCTCAACAGCCCATGAGTCACCTGGCAATCTTACTCAAGCAGTGATTAGCTGGAAAAAACCTTGGGCACGTTCAGTTAAGGCCTGCGGCACTCAAGTCAGGAGACTGCGGCGTCAGGTGAGCACCATGCAAGTGGGAATCACGTGCAGGTATACCCAGGATCCTCCAGGCAAGGGACCTGTCAAGACTGCCACTCCCATCAGACGGATTAGGCAGATGGATGCTGGTTCAGGGACTCAGCCCTCAGCCCAAAGTCTCGCAGGACACCTTGAAGGCCTTGCAGGCGAGGAGAATGAGCCTTGGTGGCCCACACTTCAAAACAACCTTGACAGATTAGAGCACTGGGCCAAAACAAACAAGATGAATTTTAACAGGGAGAAATGTAAAGTATTGCACTTGGGCAAAAAAAATGAGAGGCACAAATACAAGATGGGGGGCACCTGGCTTGAGAGAAGTACATGTGAAAAGGATCTAGGAGTCTTGGTTGACCACAAACTTGACATGAGCCAACAGTGTGACACGGCAGCTAAAAAAGCCAATGCAATTCTGGGCTGCATCAATAGGAGTATAGCATCTAGATCAAGGGAAGTAATAGTACCACTGTATTCTGCTCTGGTCAGACCTCACCTGGAGTACTGTGTCCAGTTCTGGGCACCACAGTTCAAGAAGGACACTGACAAACTGGAACGTGTCCAGAAGAGGGCAACCAAAATGGTCAAAGGCCTGGAAACGATGCCTTATGAGGAACGGCTAAGGGAGCTGGGCATGTTTAGCCTGGAGAAGAGGAGGTTAAGGGGTGATATGATAGCCATGTTCAAATATATAAAAGGATGTCACATAGAGGAGGGAGAAAGGTTGTTTTCTGCTGCTCCAGAGAAGCGGACACGGAGCAATGGATCCAAACTACAAGAAAGAAGATTCCACCTAAACATTAGGAAGAACTTCCTGACAGTAAGAGCTGTTTGACAGTGGAATTTGCTGCCAAGGAGTGTGGTGGAGTCTCCTTCTTTGGAGGTCTTTAAGCAGAGGCTTGACAACCATATGTCAGGAGTGCTCTGATGGTGTTTCCTGCTTGGCAGGGGGTTGGACTCGATGGCCCTTGTGGTCTCTTCCAACTCTATGATTCTATGATTCTATGATTCCACCACTGGTTCTTTGAGGAAATTCAACTTTGAATTAAGGAATAGGGTTTAAGGAAGAAAGTTGTCCCAGTTACAAAGAAAAGGAAAAAAATAATGGGGGGGGGAATGGCACCCCCTCTGTTTAGGTTTTGTATGTTGTACCACGGCTATGTCACAGTGAGCTTCATAATATTATTATTTTTAAGGTGAAAGTTACTAGGAGATACCAGCTTTATTGGGATGCGGGTGGAGCTGTGGTGTAAACCGCTGAGCCTTGGGCTTGCTGATCAAAAGGTCGGTGGTTTGAATCCCCTTGATGGGGTGAGCTCCTGTTCTTTGATCCCAGCTCCTGCCAACCTAGCAGTTCGAAAGCACGTCAAAGTGCAAGTAGATAAATAGGTACCGCTCCAGCGGGAGGGTAAACGGCGTTTCCATGCGCTGCTCTGGTTTGCCAGAAGCGGCTTAGTCATGCTGGCCACATGACCCGGAAAAACTGTCTGCGGACAAACGGCAGCTCCCTTGGCCAGTAAAGCGAGATGAGCGCCGCAACCCCAGTTGTTTGCAACTGCACTTAACTGTCGAGGTCGTTTACCTTTTTAACCAGTTTTATTATGACCATCACAATATATGACCACTACAAGGAAGGCTTTGGTGATGAAATACACTTGCAGCCCCATTGTTTGAAGAAGCAGAATACCCCGCACAATACAGAAGTTGGATAGCCCTGCCTTAGAGAGAGAGAGACAGAGACAGAGAGAGAGAGAGAGAGAGAGAGAGAGAGAGAGAGAGAGTTTCCTGCAGCCATCAATCACTGGGGAGGAGGGAGGCACTGCTCCCAAATGGGTCCTATTAGAAGGGAATACCAAACTCTCCAAGGGTACCAATAGTTGCACACGTACTGTACTTCTGTAGGCACTTGATAAAAGATTAGGAGCTGTTATCACTAGAAGGCAAACAGGATGGACTTAGTCATGCACAGAGGTTGAAATCAATGGGGTTTAAGTTAGTCATCCAACCCAATGTTAACCCAGAACTGAAAAGTGACATCTCAAGAGATTGTAGCACAATGCACAGTGTCAACATGTGTTGTCGTGAATCACCACGGTAGCCTCCTAGAACAATAAGGAAACCTTCAAGAGGCCATTGTGACGTCACAACAGTCCCAGAATTTCTGAATGCTGCACTGCCCCAGTGGAGAAGGCACAGCAGTGACATCACAGTGATGTTAAGCTTCAGGGTGGAATTTAAATGCAACCTGATGGCACCCTGCACACCTCCAAACTGCAGTAGGGCTGACCCCTTCTAATGCTATTTCCCCAGAAGTGGCCCCAGAGCAGTGACATGTCACTCCTGCTTCTTGCACTGCTGCCCTAATGATCCCTGGGACTAGAAACGTCCAAGTTCTTTTAATGCGAGTGCGCATGAAATACAAAAAAATAGTATTTATTCCTCAAAGGAGTTCAAGGCAGCATGTGTGTTGCTCCATTCAATTCTAATGACAAGGTCAGTTGGGTTGAGAGGCAAGTGTGGCTTTCACACAGCCACCGAGTTCATTCTATTCCTCAGCGAGATTTGAACCCAAGTCCGTCACTCTGTGGCCACCAAGGAACTTCTGGGGGTTAACAGGAGATCTGTGGGACTCTTAATGCTATGAAACGCTTCCCCTACACTGCACTCCAAAAGCTTCTTATAGATGATTTAGCAGGAATGAGGGGCGGGGGAGGAGACACGGGGCAACCCAGGGCTCTGCAACTCTGCAATCAGGTCACAGTGTCCCCCATAAAGACTGCACAGTAGAGGATTCCTTGTGAAAATTATTTCGTATTCCAGAGATCTGTAGTAGATGGGAGAAACAACCCCCCCACACACACACACATATGGAAGGCACTCTTGCATGAATATAAGGATACATAGCCCAGCCTGGCTCTGTTTGTAATCTTCTTCACTAAAACAAACAAATGAAAATTCTGCAGCAAGCTCAATCCGCGCCAATGCAAGAAAAAACCAGGCAGCCTGTGTAAACGCTGCAAATTAAATAAATTTGCATCTATCTGCTTTTTTCTGGCATAATTTATTCTGCTTCTGTTAAGAGGACAGGCAAAGAGTTACGCATGTCACCATGACCCATCTCCTGGTCCATGGAAGCCTTGCTTAGATATCTCTTCCCCCCCCCAACCGCCCCCCATCGCATCTGAGATTTCAGCCAGCATTGCCACTACTGCCACCAAGCACTGATTAAGGACTAGAAACTTGCCTTTTTAAAACAAAAAAGTTGATGTTTTCACAGGATGCTGAACTCTATGCTGGGCAGCCTTCTCTGCTGTGATGGAATGATTATTGCTTTCTGAGTAAAAGAGGACACATCCCAAGATCTCATCCTTAACATCTACCAGGGGAAGAGAATTCAAGCTGGGAAGGAAATACCTTTACCCGAGACCTGCCAGTCTGGGCTGGATGGTCTGATTCTGTGCAAAGCAGCACTCACAGTGGCATAGCGTGGGTTGTCAGCACCCGGGGCAAGGCAAGTAATTTGCGCCCCCTAACCCGTGGATTTGCGCCCCCTAACCCCCAGATGTTGCGCCCGGTGCGGCCGGCCCCCCCTGCACCCCCCATGCTACGCCACTGCTTACTCATCTCTCCTATGTAAAAAGCTGGCTCTCTTTACACTGGCCCATTTTCCTGGGTTAACCTCATCTCATCCCGCTTTCAGCAACCCTGTTCCCCTAAAACCCAACTTCCCACTTGGTAGGTCTCCACACGCATCATCTAGTACATCCCAGAGAGACCTCCCGGGGGTGACTGCTGGATCCATCCAATTTGCACACATACACACGGAGCTCTCCAAACCTGCAATATTTCCACCCTCCTTTTGCACAACAGCCGAGGACAAAACAGAAATGAGTTGCAGTTTTTCAGAGCCTGCCAGTCAAATGCCACGGGGCTTGTTTTCCGAGGTGCACGAATCCCGGGGCATTCCCGCGAGTCAAATGCATGCTATTTTATCAAAACAAATTTCGAAGGCAAGTAGTAATTTTACGCATCAGAACTACTTCCCACATTGCAGCAATAATTTTCTCATTCCTTGACTGCCCCTGCACGTCTTTCAGGCTGGCTCCCTCCCTCCCTCTCCTTTTCACTTAAACAACCATTCCAGTACCAACCGAAACCATATTTCTATTTTCTCCCTCCACCGCCACCCCGCTCTTCATGCAAAGAAATAAAAAGGGGAGGAAATCAGGCATAAAAGGCTCTTTAGAAACCCCCACTCACAATTCAGAAATGTAAGCTTGGGCTAGGAAAATACCAACTGTCTAAAAATAACGCAAGGGGATTTCTGTGCGCGCTGGTGTGTGTTTTTCTAAATGGGAAATGAATTAAATCCCAGACTTATGAACGCCTTCCGGTGCCGGGACTCTAACCTGATAGGATATCCTATCCTAGGATATTGCCACTGAAGAGAACGTTAAAAACCCGGCTTATAATATGGCACAAAGATGATTGCATTTTGCAAACGGCTTGCAACACCCCCCCCCCCAAAAAAAAACCCACAACCGGGTGTAGCCTCTCCTCTTTTTTCGCATTCCCCTTTTAGCGCCCACCCACTTCCAGAGAACTGATGCCATCTCCTACGATCCGCTAAATCCTAGCGAGAGGAGAGTTTGCACAGCACCACAGCAACGCTCGCCGGCTTACCCGAATTGTTATCCATGTTGCTGCGTCTCCAGGCGCCCGGCTTCCGTTTGCAGATTTCACCGGGCTTGCAAAGCAGAAATCGCGTCGAGCCGTTGCAAAGACCCTGTGCAGTGCGGTGCGTGTGCGCTTGCAAACGAGGCGCCCCCTCGAAGCGGCCGAAAATAAATAAATAAATAAATGGAAATAACGATCGGCGGAGCAAGTAGGCTAAGCGCTAAGGGAACCCTCTGCGGCTTCCCTCCTTTCCCCCTCCCTTGCTTTCTCCCGCGGATGCGAGTGTGCGCGTGCTCGCTTCCTTCGCTTGCTCCCGAGCTGCGAAATGGTTTCGGGTTCCCGAAAGCGGCGTTTTTGCAGCCTGCTGCCACTTCCACGTGCTTCCAAGCCCGGCTCCGGCTGCAGATTCCCCCCCCCCTCTCCACCACCCCCGCTACTCCGGCGCTGCCTGGATTGTATAGACGTGGGTGAGGCTTGCTCGCTTGCTGCTGCTGCTTCTTTTTTGCTTGTTCAACTCGGGGATTAGCCGCTCCTGTTTTCGAGCCAGGAGGGAGCGGGGGAGGGAAGATCTGGCTTGCCTCGGCGGCTGGCTCATGTGTAGCCTGCATGTGACAGCATCGGAGGCATGCCCCACTGACACACATTTCAGGCAGCCCAAGCGATGACATCAGCTCCCGCGGCCGCACATGGGCAGCAAGGCGGAGGGAGGGGAAGGGGAGCTCGGCCTCGCTTCACACACACATTGCAGCAGCAGATCGGGGGGGGAGGAGAGCACCCACCCACCCCGCACCCACCGATCGCGTCCCCCGCACCCACCCGCCGCCTAGCACGGGCCCATCTGGGACACAGGCAAGCGGCAGTTCCCAGCTTATTGTCAGCGGAGAAAGGGGTCACGTCCTGGTTTGCCCCAGAAGGGAGCCAAGCTGCCGCTCCGGATCCCGGCGGGGGGGGGGGGGAGGGCGAGGATGACTTGGACAAGAGGGGGAAGGGGGAGAATGGAGTGGCGATTAGCCCGAGGTGGGGCTGGGGCATTCTCGGTTTGCTCAGAAGCACTGTCTTCTTCGTGGTGGTTCAATAAAATAAAAAGTGGCATAAAAAGGTAAAGGGTGAGAGGGGACTCCTTGTCCCTTCGCAGAGCCACAGTTCTCCATGGAAAAAGGGCTGGACTGTTAAACTGCTTTAAGAATTGTGGCTTTGCAAGGGGAATAGGGTTCTCCTAACAACTCTCAAGGGACACGGGTGGCGCTGTGGGTTAAACCACAGAGCCTAGGACTTGCCAATCAGAAGGTCGGTGGTTTGAATCCCCGCGAAGGGGTGAGCTCCCGTTGCTCGGTCCCTGCTCCTGCCAACCTAGCAGTTTGAAAGCACGTCAAAGTGCAAGTAGATAAATAGGTACCGCTCCAGCAGGAAGGTAAACGGCGTTTCTGTGCGCTGCTCTGGTTCTCCAGAAGCAGCTTAGTCATGCTGGCCACATGACCCAGAAGCTGTACGCCGGCTCCCTCGGCCAGCAAAACGAGATGAGCATCGCAACCCCAGAGTCGGCCACGACTGGACCTAATGGTCAGGGGTCCCTTTACCTTTTTAACGACTCTCAACATGCTTAACAAACTACGGTTCCCAGGATTCTTGGGGAGAAACCATGACTTGTAAAAGCGGAACATTACTGCTTCAAATGTAAGGTGCAGGTGGAGTCATAGTGGTGGGGGGCAACAGCAGCAAAGGAGGACTAGTTCAACCCAGTCAGATGGGTGGGGTACAAATAAGAAACTATTATTATAAATTATTATTATTAATCTATGCCCTTTTTGTGGGTTTGTCATAGGCATCTGGGTGGCCACTGTGAAAACGGAATGCAGGACGAGATAGGCCTTTGGGCTGTTCTTACATCTTATTGCTATGATTTGATTTATTTCAGTAAGCTTTAAGCATACCCAGATTTCATAAGATGATCCCATCTGTGTTCTACATACAATTCCTAAAACAGTTCCTCCAGTTGAGACAATTTAGGTAAAGGTAAAGGGACCACTGACCGTTAGGTCCTGTCGTGACCCACTCTGAGGTTGCGGCGCTCATCTCGCTTTATTGGCCGAGGGAGCCGGCGTACAGCTTCCGGGTCATGTGGCCAGCATGACTAAGCCACTTCTGGCGAACCAGAGCAGCGCACGGAAACGCCGTTTAGCTTCCCGCTGGAGTGGTACCTATTTATCTACTTGCACTTGACATGCTTTCAAACTGCTAGGTTGGCAGGAGCAGGGACCGAGCAACGGGAGCTCACCCCGTCGCAGGGATTCGAACCACTGACCTTCAATTTCTGCCTGTGACCAGGCCCAGACGGGGGGGGAGGGGCATAAGGGCCACTTGGCCCAGGCCTCCAATTCCAAAGGGGGCCTCGGTCAGCATAATCACCATCATTTTGTCTTTATATGCAGATATGGTTCAAGCCTTGAAATAAAATTATTTGTTAGCATAACTTTTGTGAAAATTATTTATATACTTATTTATAAGACTTCAGTTATCCCCAGGGTAAAAGGGGGGGGCATTATCTACCTGGTACGGGCCTCTGCAAGGCCCTGCCTGTGACCAGAATTTCTGAACCGCAGCTGGTTAAAAGTGCTGCAGTCAGTGAGCTCCCCAGATGGTTTGGACTACAGCTCCCATTGTTCCCAGCTGGCTTGGCCCATTGGTCAGGGATGATGGGAGTTGTGGTCCAACAACACCTGGGGACCCAAGGTTGAATAATTATAAGACTAGAGGACTTTTCTGCCCCTTTTGTTTTACTGAGGGTATCTGCCCTTGAAATCACTGGGGCCTTAAAAGTGCCTGACTTTGGTTTGCTCATGGTCATCATATTGTGTTGTTGTTGTCGTTTAGTCGTGTCCGACTCTTTGTGACCCCATGGACCAGAGCACGCCAGGCACTCCTGTCTTCCACTGCCTCCCGCAGTTTGGTCAAACTCATGCTGGTAGCTTTGAGAACACTGTCCAACCATCTCATCCTCTGTTGTCCCCTTCTCCTTGGGCCCTCAATCTTTCCCAATATCAGGGTCTTTTCCAGGGAGTCTTCTCTTCTCACGAGGTGGCCAAAGTATTGGAGTCTCAGCTTCAAGATCTGTCCTTCCAGTGAGCACTCAGGGCTGATTTCCTTCAGAATGGATAGGTTTGATCTTCTTGCAGTCCATGGGACTCTCAAGAGTCTCCTCCAGCACCATAATTCAAAAGCATCAATTCTTCGGCGATCAGCCTTCTTTATGATCCAGCTCTCACTTCCATACATCAATTCTGGGCCATGGAGTTTTCTTGGCAGGGATACTGGCGTGGCTTGCCGGTTCCTCCTCCAGGATCACGTTTGGTCAAAACTCTCTACTATGACCTGTTCATCTTGGGTGCCCTGCTCAGCATAGCTTCTCTGAGTTATTCAAGTCCCTTCGTCACGGCAAGGCAGTGATCCATGAAGGGGCATCATATTGTAAATCCTGCCAAAGTTCTGAAGACAGAGTTGTTTATCTCTGTGATGCCATAATCAGTGTACAGGTGGTTTCCCCTGACAACTAGCGACTACAGAGTGCTATAGCCTAGTGACTAGTGACTACAGAGAGCGAGGCAGGCTGCAACCCTGGGCTCACTTACCTGGGAGTAAATTCCACAGTGAAAATCAAAGTTAGACTTACTTTGGAATAGACATGTCAAGGGCTGCCGCTTTAAGCAACTGTGAGCCACTCAAATTGGGAGTTCCAGGACTGAGAGAGTTCACTGAGTTTCTCAAGAGCTCTGGGTGGAACATAGGAATCTGTCTGAGTCAGACAACTGTTTCATCTAGCTCTGACTGGCAGGGGCTGTGCGAGGATCTTGCCAGCCATACCTGGAAATGGTGTGGCCACAAAAACTTGGGGCTGCCTCTATGCAAACCACACTATGGGCCCAACCATTTAAAAAGCCCCAAACTGCCAAATTATGCCCCATAGAAATTAAAATCGCCCTACATCTGCTTAGCCCTGGTGCATGTGTCAATGCCATTTCAAGCATGAATGACTTTGATCGCTTCTAAGATGCATTCATCATGCCCAGACGGTTTTGAGAATCCACAATTTGGGCCTCTTTAAATTGTCTCAAGGGATATGGGTGGCGTTGTGGGTTAAACCACAGAGCCTAGGACTTGCCAATCAGAAGGTCAGCGGTTCAAATCCCCACGGCGGGGTGAGCTCCCGTTGCTCGGTCCCTGCTCCTGCCAACCTAGCAGTTCGAAAGCACGTCAAAGTACAAGTAGATAAATAGGTGCCACTCCGGCGGGAAGGTAAACAGTGTTTCCGTGCGCTGCTCTGGTTCGCCAGAAGTGGCTTAGTCATGCTGGTCACATGACCGGGAAGCTGTACGCCGGCTCCCTCAGGCAATAAAGCAAGATGAGCGCCGCAACCCCAGAGCCGGCCACGACTGGACCTAATGGTCAGGGGTCCCTTTACCTTTACAGTGGTACCTCAGGTTAAGTACTTAATTTGTTCCGGAGGTCCGCTCTTAACCTGAAACTGTTCTTAAACTGAAACACCACTTTAGCTAATGGGGCCTCCTGCTGTCGCTGCACCGCCAGAGCCCGATTTCTGTTCTTATCTTGAAGCAAAGTTCTTAACCTGAAGCACTATTTCTGGGTTAGGGAGTGTGTAACCTGAAGCATATGTAACCCGAGGTATCACTGTACCTAAACTGTTTCAACCGGTGGAACTGTTTTAGGAATTGTATGTAGAACACAGATGGGATCATCTTATGAAATATGGGTATGCTTAAAGCTTACTGAAATAAATCCAATCGGAGCAATAAGATGTAAGAACAGCCCAAAGGCCTATCATGTCCTGCATTCTGCTTTCACAGTGGTCATCCAAATGCCTATGACAAACCCACAAAAAGGGCATAGATTAATAATAATAATTTATAATAATTGTTTATTATTATTATAATAATAAACTATTATAATAATAAAGTATTATAATAATAAAGCAGAATATAATAATAAAGTATTATAATAATAAACTATTATAATAATAAAGCAGAAACTGCTGCTTGCCTTCTATCACTGTGCCATTGCGAGCGTGCTCACTTATGGCTTATGTGTGTGGTACGGAAGCTGTACTACCCAGGACAGGATGGGGTTGGGCAGGGTTGTTAAGGCAGCAGAGAGCATTGTTGGCTGCCCACTCTCCACCTTAGAGCAGATTTATGCCACAAGGTGCCATAGGAAGGCACTGGAGATAGTTGTTGCCCCCCACCACTATGACTCCACCTGCACCTTACATTTGAAGCAGTAATGTTCCGCTTTTACAAGTCATGGTTTCTCCCAAAGAATCCTGGGAACTGTAGTTTGTTAAGCATGTTGAGAGTCGTTAGGAGAACCCTATTCCCCTTGCAAAGCCACAATTCTTAAAGCGGTTTAACAGTCCAACCCTCTTCCCATGGAGCTCTGGGAACTGTGACTCTGTGAAGGGACAAGGAGTCCCACCTCAGCAAACTACAGTTCCCATGATCCTTTGGAGGAAGCCATGATTGCTTGAAGTGGTGTGATATGGCTTTAAATGCAAGGTGCAGATGTGGCCGATACTGAGACACATATAGCCCCCGAACCTAAAGATTCCATATAGCCATCACCACTAATTGCTCAGTCTATCTTTCTCTCTCTCTCTCTGCATGTGTCTTTGTTCCCTTCACTGCTACTGCAAATACAGTGGTACCTCGGGTTACAGGCGCTTCAGGCTACATACGCTTCAGGTTACAGACTCCGCTAACCCAGAAATAGTACCTCGGGTTAAGAACTTTGCTTCAGAATGAGAACAGTAATGGCGCCACGGCAGCGGGAGGCCACATTAGTTAAAGTGGTACTTCAGGTTAGGGACGCGGGTGGCGCTGTGGGTTAAACCACAGAGCCTAGGACTCGGTGGTTCGAATCCCCGCGATGGGGTGAGCTCCCGTTGCTCGGTCCCTGCTCCTGCCAACCTAGCAGTTCAAAAGCACGTCAAAGTGCAAGTAGAAGGTAAACGGCGCTTCCGTGCGCTGCTCTGGTTCGCCAGAAGCGGCTTAGTCATGGTGGCCACATGACCCAGAAGCTGTACGCCGGCTCCCTCGGCCAACAAAGCGAGATGAGCGCCGAAACCCCAGAGTTGGTCATGACTGGACCTAATGGTCAGGGGTCTCTTTACCTTTACCTCAGGTTAAGAATGGTTTCAGGTTAATAACGGACCTCCAGAACGCATTAAGTTCTTAACCTGAGGTACCACTGTACAGTGGACGCACGAGTTGTGAACATGATCCATGCGGGATGCACATTCGCAACCCACAGCATTCGCAACTCATGTCTGCGCAGACATGGGTTGCGATTCGGCGCTTCTGCGCATGCGCAAAGCGTGATTTAGCACTTCTGCACATGCGCGACCGCCGAAACGTGGAAGTAACCTCTTCCGGTACTTCCGGGTTTCAGCGGTCCGTAATCCAAAAAACCGCAACCCGAAGCGGCTGTAACCCAAGGTATGACTGTATATAGTACTAGCTTAAGATAAAACACTTGGAGATAGGATCATAGAACAGCAGAGTTGGGTCATCAACTACCTGCAATGTAGGAATCTTTTTTGCCCCGTGTGGGGCTTGAACCCTCAGCCCTGAGATTCTCATGCTCTACCAACTGAGTTATCGGTCTGGAAGTTAGAATGACAGCTCAGGCCTGTAGGAGAAAACAACTAGTGCCTAAATAAAAAAAAATGTATTATTTTTAAAATACAGGAATCAATGTTTGCAACGGATGAATTGGTTAAAAACAGAGATGTGTGAGC
This sequence comes from Podarcis vaucheri, assembly GCF_965113315.1. NCBI lineage: Eukaryota > Metazoa > Chordata > Lepidosauria > Squamata > Lacertidae > Podarcis > Podarcis vaucheri. The sequence goes on along the minus strand of NC_138760.1, from coordinate 14,520,276 downwards.
CAGGAAGTTATATACCAGGGCGCCGAGAAAGCCCCTGCTGAATATGAAACTGGGACAACCGCTATTAATAGGATGTTAAAAAAACACAGAGAGAAACTGGGACAGTGCAGTGAACCATTAACATACTGCCATGACAAAGGTTTAAAAAGTGAGGCAGAAATGGGGGGGGGCACCCAAAGTTAGAGAGCTGGAATGGGAAGCTGACAATTTAATTTACTCAAGTCTATTTCTCCTAAAAGTTTGTTCTGCTCTGAAAAATAGAGGTTGTGTTCTGGGTCCCGATGTGAGCACCTGAGAACATTTGATCAAGCGTTGCGCCAGAAAAATATCAGTCAATGGCCTTGCTGGGGGAAAAGTCTTTCTATAGCACGGGAGAAGTGTGTGAAGGTTTAGGACTGGGCCATGCAAGGCATCCTGAAAACTAAGAGCAGAGAAGGTCCTACTACACAGTGAGTTGAGACAGCAGTGCCCATGGCAGAGTGGGAGATCCAGATCTGATCGGTCACAGTTCTCAGGGAAGCCCTCCTGCCCAAACCCCATGAACAGAAGCGGTCAAGAAAATGACCCATTCATTTCAGCAAAGTAGACGCAATCAGATTTGACCGCCACCAGGTCTGATAGCTTTATAAAGGGATTTGATGAATGGGAGAGAAAAACAGTCATGGCTTACATTCTGATGGGGCTTGTGCAGGAGAACTTCCCAAGGCCGCACTTCATGGCACTGTGCGGTCACAATCTATCTCTCGATATTGCGCAGAAGAAGACGGCACATGGATGCTTCTCCAATGGAGAAGTCTCAGTCTTGCTCTGAAGCCGACCAAACATGGGTTGGAGGTCATAATCTGCCTACTGTGTGGCGGCAAAGAAGGCTCAATTTGCAATTTGCATCCTCTGATAGCCGGCCAGTGGAGTTATTTGGGATGGCTCAGAGGTTACAGTGGGGGAGGGACCTCTGCAGCTTTCAAATTATCTGCTGTAACCAACTTGGAGGGGAAAGTCGCTTGACTTTGGGGTGATCTGGACTCTGCACTTGTCGCAGCTCCAGCTGAAGCATCCAGTGCCATTCTCGAGTTGCATTGTGGGATCAGTTTCACCTTGTGCAATCAGCTGCTTGGTAGCAATATATCCGGCCACATGCCTTTAATAAGCAGCGCACGGAAACGCCGTTTACCTTCCCGCCGGAGCGGTACCTATTTATCTACTTGCACTTTTAGGTGCTTTCGAACTGCTAGGTTGGCAGGAGCAGGGACTGAGCAATGGGAGCTCACCCCGTCGCAGGGATTCGAACCGCCGACCTTCTGATCGGCAAGTCCTAGGGACCAGTTTAATTGCAAGATTGCCATATGTGCCCACTAGACTGCTTCAGTCTGCAGAATCGCTGTCTCTTCAGCCCATGAAACATCCCATTGCACCCACTACAAGAGCTGCAGCAGAATTACATACCCTCAGAGGATACAAACTGTTCTCTGTTTGATCTCTGTGTGAGTTGCTGTTCTAGGCATGCCAATCAGCAGGGACACCTAAAGCAAAATAAGGAAGCTTCCTTATCCCACGTCAGGCTTTTTGTCCATCCAGCCCACTATTGCCTACTTGATTGGCAACAGCTCTCCAGGGTTTCGGGGTCTCAGAAGCCTTTGCTATCATGCTCTTTCTGAGTCCAGAACAGTGATCCATGCAGCTACATAAGGGATGGCATGCAATGTGTCGGTAAGCTAATGTTGCTTCAGCAAAATGATTTCTGCTTGTTCATCAGCACCCAGCTCCCAGGCACCCCCTAAATCTGTTCTGGGTTTACCCCAGCCTCTATGGAGCAGATCTGGAGACAGCGTGTGCAAGGGGAAGGAGGAAAGAGGGTGAAAGTCCCATTGCACTTGCACAAGGATTTACCGGTACTTCAACACTGTCCAAGAGCTGGTCCCCTTTGCCAAGAAGTTCTCCTCTTACATAAGCCTTTTTGGGATGCAAGAGTAAAGTATGTCACCAGTTTTAATGCAGAAGCTATTAGAGGTTTGTATGATTATGTGTTGTTCAAGGCCTCCCCTGGCTGTCTTGCCAGACAGCAATTCATCTAAGAAGAAACCTTCACGAAGTTTAAAAAATCCCAGGGAAGAAGGGATTGAGCAGTTGATAAATGCCAACCCAGAACCAGCTGAGCCCCTGCTTGCGGTTTGTGGCAGTTCACAAAAAAACAGCACCACACACACGTAGGTGGCCCAGAAACCCTAACTCTCTGCTTCCCTTCCACTCCCCACCCCCCACCTCTCTGGGTGACCCAGATTCCTGCATGGAACCATTACGTTTGGCTAAACAAGTAGAAGGCAAAGAGTCACCGTCCTTTCAGATATAGACAAAAGGAGATGCAATGTTTTGTTACACGACTTGTTACATGCTCTGTGGATGGGTTTAAAAATAAAGAACAGGAGCAAACAGAGGTCGCCGCTCAGCTGAATCCATAAACAAGAGGGTTGTGGAAGCTGTAGGGCTTCCAGGAAGAGCAAGGCGAAGATCATTCTGTCTCATCCAAGCGAGAGAAGGAGCAGCTGCAGAATATGTGCTTCATGTCAGAAAAGAGCATTGCTCCAATGTTTGTTTTCCTCTGCCCGCCTCAGCCCTTTTTCCTTTTGTAGCATATCCATTAGATTGTCAGCCTGCAGGCAAGGATTGTTTTATCTGTTAATCTCTTTGCAATGCTTAGAAATTTTAAGTACTTATTATTATTATTATTATTATTATTATTATTATTAATGATGTGAGGGCTGTCATTTGAGGCACCCTTAAAGGTTAAGGTAAAGGGACCCCTGACCATTAGGTCCAGTCGTGGCCAACTCTGGGGTTGCGGTGCTCATCTCGCTTTATTGGCTGAGGGAGCCGTCGTACAGCTTCCGGGTCATGTGGCCAGCATGATTGAGCCGCTTCTGGCGAACCAGAGCAGTGCACGGAAACGCCGTTTACCTTCCCGCCGGAGCGGTACCTATTTATCTACTTGCACTTTGACGTGTTTTCGAACTGCTAGGTTGGCAGGAGCAGGGACTGAGCAACGGGAGCTCACTCTGTCATGGGGATTCAAACCGCCAACCTTCTGATCAGCAAGTCCTAGGCTCTGTGGTTTAACCCACAGCGCCACCCGCACCCTTACTCAGGAGTAAATCCCACTGAACAACATGGGACTTGCTTCAGCATCAATGTGGCTGTATAACTGCAATCTTACTGACCTGGGAGTAAATCTGGCTGATACCAATGAGGCTCACTTCCCAGCAGTCTATGTTATTGTCATTTGCATGGGCCATCTTCTAAGTGAAATGCCTCGAAGAGACTTGCATTGTAAAAGGCATATACATACAATAATTTAAAACAAACGTCCTTTAGGCAGAATGCAACCCTGCCCGGAACAGGGAACCCATCCACTGACTGTGCCTCAGGGGCTTACCTGGGTTGAGATTCAGTTTCTTGGCTCTCATCCAGTCCATTACAGAGGCTAGATGCTGGTCTAACACATCTACTGTCTCATCTGCAACACTGACACCAAACTCTACATACATTAAACATAATAGAAACACCGCCACCCGACCCCACCCCTATCCATCTTCCCCCTCTCCACCCCTCCTTTCTTTTTTCTTTTCTTCTCCCCCTAATGCCTCAACAAATGAAATGGATTTGTAAAAATGTTACATGGAAAAAAACAACGAGGCACTACACTTCTGTAAAACAAGAAAATCCTGAATAAAATAAAAAAGTAAAAAGTAAAATAAAGGAGAAGTAGAGCTGTGTGTCATCAGCACATTGACAGCAACGCTCCTGCAAGGGTAAATCCTGTCCCACTAACTGGTTAAAAGCTGGCTTTGGGTGCCATGAAAAGGCAAATTGATGTTAGATTAAATAATATTAGTAACACAAATATGTAGTAATATGTTTAATGCCAGAAAATGGAAAGAGCCACTTGCGGGATTTTCCACCTCGGGTACCAGCAGCGCCAATTTCAGGCACGATCGTGCTTGTCTCGCCCCAAACAGATATGACCATGCCCAAAATTGGACCTGATAGAACAGGCAGGGCACCTGTAGAGGGCTTCTGCCACCTGAGGCAGCGGCCTCACCCTGCCTAACAGATGGGCCAGCTCTGTACCCATCTCTTTATTCTGAATAAACAGAGTTATGGGAGCTTCACTCAGCTTTGCCTCACACCTCAGGCGGGAAATTGGAAGCCAGCCTTAATCCCAGTGACCTCCTGTTCGTCATCTACGGATGAAGGGGAGTACACAAATTTAATTAATAATAATAATGATGATTTTGTTGGCATCTGTCTGAGAGACAATGGAGTGCACCTCTGAGGGTGAAATTAAACTGCTGTGTTAGCACAGCCTGGCACAAGCCTGGGCAGTTTATATGGAAGTCCTGGGCCGCCAATCGCTGATGTGGTCCAAAGGAAAGCAGAACAATGTTTGATACCAGCTTGGCTGCAGGAGTTGCCAGAAGGAGGCGTACCAGGCGCCATTCAACTGTCTTAGGAATTGCACTCCAGATTTGTGTAGGGTTTACAACTATTAGCGTTTTCTTCTCTTGAAGATATCCTGCAAAGCAGGTTTAGGATTGGAGTTTTCCTTCTCCTAATCACAACCACCTGGGGTGCCGACTTGAATAAAATACTGGTGGGGGGGGGGGCAGGTAAGCCCTGCTCTGCATAATCGATCACAAGATGTGGCGCATGCGCACCATTTGAATGGCAATGCCCATCAACTTGGGGGGGGCAGCCCCCTCGAATATTTTATGGGGGGTCGGAAGGGTTTTTGCAGAGATTCCCTCCCCCCTTTTTCTTTTTCCTTTCTCCTCCTGTGAAGAGGCTGCACCCTAACGTTTTAATGTTGTATTTTAATCTTGTTTTTTAAATTGTATTTTAATCAACTTGTTTTTATTATTGGTTGTTAGCCGCCCTGAGCCCGGTCTTGGCTGGGGAGGGCGGGGTATAAATATAAATATAAATAATATAAATATAAAAATAAATATAAATGGACCTCAGCCCCTAGGATCTGGCTCTTGCGACAACACCACCACAACAAAGCAACAGCAAGGGAGGTCGCTTAAGGTACAGAGGCGGCCCTTAAATCTGGCGAGGTTGGGGCTTTATTTTTGTAAAACTTCGGCCCGACCTCGAGGGAGGAAACGAGAGATTAAGCTTTAGCTGCCCTCAATCCTCTCTTCCCTTGATCCACCCGCAGCGAGAGGCGCGACCTCCCCAACTCCGATCAAGTGCGGAGAAGCGCACGTGCGGCGCCCGGAGTCCCATCTGCGAAGCCGCTGCTCCTTGCGCGCAAGCCCAGCCCGGGGAGGACGCGGCCGGGCTGAGCCCTCCGGCTGCTCGGCCTCCCGCTCGGGGCTACCCCGGGCAGGCCGGGGCGGCGGCGGCGGCGCTAATCTCCCCTGGCGCTGCGGGCGCAGATCCGCCCCGGCGGCGTAGGCTTAGCGAGGGGCAGCCATGTGCCCCAAGGGGCGCGGCTCAGCGTGACTCGCTCGCCGCACGTGGGAAAGGGCGATGCGAGGACAGGGGAGGAGCGGGTGGCGGGGGAAGCCAGCAATGGCTGCTCTTAGCTAGGTGGGGGGGGGGGATGGAGATTGGCGCGATCCCATTCCCATGGACGCGCACCCGGGAGGCTGACACGTGTTAGAAGGCTGAGAGGCCTTGGGGGGAAAGAAAGGGGGGGGGGGAATCCTGCTTCGACTTTATCTTTGATAATCATTTTTATTAGTTCCCAATTACAATCCAATAAAAGTCTCATTATAACAATACCAATTTATAGCATAGGTGTCAACTGTTCCCCTTTTTAAAGGGAAATTCCCTTATTCCGAATAGGATTCCTCGCAAGAAAAGGGAAAAGTTGACAGCTATGATTTATAATACAATTACTAATACCAATCGTTCAAATACCGAATTATATACAGTGGTACCTCGGGTTACATACGCTTCAGGTTACAGACTCTGCTAACCCAGAAATAGTGCTTCAGGTTAAGAACTTTGCTTCTGGATGAGAACAGAAATCGTGCTCCGGCGGCGCGGCAGCAGCAGGAGGCCCCATTAGCTAAAGTGCTGCTTCAGGTTAAGAACAGTTTCAGGTTAAGAACGGACCTCCGGAACAAATTAAGTACTTAACCCGAAGTACCACTGCACTTTAAATAAGGTTGCCCCACCCCCACCCCGGTTGCTGGAATTGATGGTTTTCTTTATTTCTGCATTCCAAAATCTTAGTAATTTCTGTTCCATTCCGGTAATCATTATACGACAACTGCAATATTAATAACTTCTATTGGTGTTGACACTTTAAATGATTTATAAAACACCTGCTACGACTTGTATCGACAGCTAGAAATTCTATGCGTTGTTTCCCCTATCATAGAATTGCATTTGGAAGGGACCCTGTGGATCATTTAGTCCAAACTCCTGCAATGTAGGAATTACAGTTGTCCCATAGGGAGGATCAAACCTTCAACATTGGCAATATGGCGCCATGCGCTAACCTACTGAGCTACCCAGCTCCATCACTACATTTCCGTGCTGGAAATGGACAACTGTTGCCTGTTCAAAGCATATAACATAGGAGCCAACTCCTAGGGGCCAAGGTGACTTCACCCCACCCCAATAAAATATTTGAGGGGGCTCGCAAAGTTGATTGGGAATTGCCATTCAAATGGTGTGCGCGTGGTGTAATGTGATTATGTGGGGCGGGGATTATTTTATTTAAATTGGCACCCCTGGCTTGTAACGTGTCCCCCTACCCTGGGTATTATGATCAAGTAAAACAATAGAAATACTTACGTAACTGACCAATCATGTCAGTTCTGCCCCCCTAACAAAAGTCTTGCTCCCCCCCCCCAACAAAAAGGATTGACACCCATCTATCTATATAGTTTATTTCATAGTATTTTTCCCCCAATAAAAGCTAAACCAGCCCATTTTCTTACACCTGGAACCAATTTCACAATCTCAGGTGAAGAGGCAAATGCAAGATTGCTGTCATCTCCCTTTTTTTGAAGCCCAATTTTTGACATAACAGGATATAAACCACTAGAGTGGGTGGGGATGTATGGGGCTGTGTGGTTGCAACTGTGCAAAAGCTCTGTTCTGCTTTTTGGTGGGGGAAATCTGCAGAAGGGGCCTTTTCGGTGATGGCTCCATGGTTATGGAATGCTCTCTTTGGGAAGTCACCTGGTGCCCACAATGTTGTCTTTTGGGGGAGGGAAGGCTCTGTTCTTCCAGGCTTTTAAAGATTACTGTATATCAAAGGCCATGTGGCATTATTGATGGTTTTAGTGTATTTGATGGCTGATTCAGTTCTGTGCTGCAGTTGCTATCTCAGCATAGTGGCTTTATATTGGGGGTTTTATTCTGGTTGCCTCTTAAATTTACTTTGATTTTATTGTGCTCTTTTATTCTGTACAGCACCTAGAAAATTTTATATTATGTGGTGTTTCATAAATTTAATGCATCTATCGATTGAAGCCTGCAATTCCCAGAGGAGGAAGTCCATATTTACAGGAAGTATGTGAGCAGGTAAATACCTCATATGTACTGTGTAGAGATCTTGAGACTGAATCAGGTTATTGAAATTTGGACATTCTGTCAATACATTATTAGGTGGCGGCTGGTGGAAACCGGCGTGCTCATATCATTTGCACCACCCAAAAAAACCAACCAAGTAGTTTGTGCTCTGCTGAGGAGCAAATGTCTTGTGGGCAGTGTGAAAAACTTTTGCACATCAATCCCACAATAAACACCCATCTGCAAGCACCCAGACAGCCGCAAACTGTTCATTAATACAGTGGTACCTCAGGTTATATACGCTTCAGGTTACATACACTTCAGGTTACAGACTCCGCTAACCCAGAAATCATGCTTCAGGTTAAGAACTTTGCTTCAGGATGAGAACAGAAATTGTGCTCCGACGGCGCGGCGGCAGCAGGAGGCCTCATTAGCTAAAGTGGTGCTTCAGGTTAAGACAGTTTCAGGTTAAGAACCGACCTCCGGAACAAATTAAGTTCTTAACCCGAGGTACCACTGTATGATGAAAGTGAGACATTTAGGAGATCCATATTAACACCAAAAATCCTACGTAGAAGAAAATCTCACAATTTGTCTCGTATAAGATTTAATAGGCTGCAGGTCTCAGAAGACGAGGACGATCCCAACATCACATGCAGACAAAACCCAAAAAGCATCGGTAAGGTTCACCTGCTGCAAAGATGCATCCCAAAATATGTATATGCTTAAAAGATATTGCAGCACCTGAGCGCTTAATGGCGAAACAGCAGAGGTTATCTACAGCTTACAAAATGAGGTTTTTTTTCTAGGCGTCTCTAACATCCCAACTCTCTTACACTTGCCCACAACTCAGGCAGCTGCTTTCGCCCTTGTGCATTTCCCTGCTATTTCAGAAAACTGCCCGCCCTCCACCATCCATGCGCTCCCCACAATTCAGCCTGCGCAATCTTCCTTTAGGTTGTGCGAAATCCCCTTCCTGGGCCCTCCTACATATAGCTCATTGCTCCCGATTTCCCTGGCGCCATCCTTGTCTCTGCAGTTGTTTCCCTGCTGCTAAAAGTTGCCTAAGCAGCTATTGTGCTTCTGCCATATAACTCGGTTCCCCCTCTCCCCCAGCCCCATCTAACTAATTTGGCAAATGCCCTTTCTTTGTGAGATAACATCTCCCAGAGCAATCAGTGCACCCGGTGTGCTGGACTGTCAGCTGGGCACTGCTGCTGGGAAGCTCACACAGTCCTGTGCTCCAGAACTGTCACTTAAAGGAGAGCCCCTACTGAGTAGCGGAGGGCTTTGTGAAAGCTGCTCCTTTTCTACTTGTTGATGGGGGGGACAACACTCTCTTTTTATTTATGTAAGGCCTGAAGGGCCAGGGACACTGGGTCTGCTTGCTGACTCAAGTCCCATAGGAGCAAAACACAGGAACTGGTCTCTTGACACACACACACACACCCCACCGCCTCCCCAGCATCATCAACAACAGAGGCTTTGTCAGAGTTCTTCTTATGCACTTTGCCAGCTCGCCCCCTTACACAGGCACGGAAGGGAAAACAGCCTTTGTGCTTTGGTTTATGTGGAAGAAAAAGGTTGAGGTGCATAACGGCAGCGACAGATTTAGGGCGGTGCGAGCGGTTCCCGTGTACAGGGTGCAAAATAATAATAATCGGGGCCTTTTTTTCAGCGGGAAGTTGCCATTCATTGCCACCACTGGTACCTCTTTTTCCATAAAAATAGCAAATAATAATAATAATAATAATAATAATAATAATAATATCTACAGTATATTTATATGGGTACTCACTGAGAAGATCCACGGAAAAAGCAACTGTACCAAAAGGGATCATTGTGAAAATAAGAAATATTTATGGGGTGCCAAATTTTGTCCTCTGACTTCACCCCCAAAGGCGCACTCCTCCATAGTCTCTTGAGACAGACAAATGCCAGCTGACCCACCCAGGTGCCATATGACCGAAACCTGCCACCGATACAATGGGGAAGGGGATCCATTGGGGTTTGACCCACAAGATGACCCAGGATGCTGAATAGAGCCCCGCCTGCCAATATGGCCTCCTGCCACCAGACCCTCCTCAAGGATTTTGTGAAGAGATCTCAGGATTAATATCTGATGGGATTACAGCTAGGAAGGTCAGGGAGGGAGATCACTTCCGAAGTGCAAGATTCGCCACTAGGACCTCCTCATCCACGCTGGCCACAAAATGGAAACCACCTCCGTCGCAGCAAAGCATTCTGGGATGCCAGCAAGCCGCACTGGAAGCTGGTGGCTGGCGTCACAGAAAGGATGGTTACTTACTGTTGTTTGGGGCAAGGAGGCGGCCGGGTTGGGCTGTTCCCACGGGGGCCTGGGCTTTTGACGACATCCGAAGGAGACGGGCATCCGAAGGAGGGCAAAGGGGGCTCACTTGGTGCTGAGGCGTGTCCCGGGCCTGCGGCAGGCCGCGCAAGATGGGGCGCAGAATCGTGAAGCAGGGCGGCAGCCTGGGCAAGGGGGAGGAGGAGGAGGGCAGCAGCCGAAGCCCCCCCAGGAAGGGCGAGGGTGGCAGCAGGGGGTCGGGGGCCGGCAGCCGCTGGAGCAGCAGCCCCCCGAGCGGCAGCAGGCGGGAGGTGGGGGGCAGTAGCAGCAGGAAGGGCGGCAGCAGGTGGGGCAGCAAGGAGGCGGGTAGCAAGTGGGGCAGGGTGGTCTGAAGCAGCCGGGGCAGCACATGGGGCAGGGCGGGGGGCAGCAGCCGATGCTACACATGAGCAAGGCGGGCAGGGGAGGGGGCACCCTCCAGGCCAGGAGGTGAAGGGCAGGGCTGGGAGCAACTCACAGTGTCTCTGCACGGCTGCTGCTGGACTCAGGGAAGTGCACCCAGCGAGAAAGCCCCATGGCCTTCCCTGCTCAGGGAGGATTCCAGGACATGCACAAGGCTGGCAGGCCCACGGGACGCGGCCAGCGGGGCTATATTTATAGCTCCCTAAGGCCAAGAGCACCCAGCTCCTAAAGCTGCCCTGAGCCAGCACGCGGACTCTCAGCTCGCCAGGCTGCTTAGCATGGGCAAGAGCAGTTGGAGGCCAACAGGAACACCTGCCTCCTTCTCTCCTCTAGATATGGCCAGTACCTGGATGAGGCCAGAGCCGCATGGGGACAGAGGCCCTGTGATTCTTAACAGCTGCTAGAGTTTTTAAGGATAGATGGCCTGTGATTCTTAACACAACAAGGCAGAAATCAACAAATGGGGCTCTTCACACCACAGAGAGTGAATTGGTGGGGCGGCAGGGGGAGCCACGCCAAAGGCCTGTCTTCTGTCATTTAGCTTTAATATACAGTGGTACCACGGGTTCCCTGTAACTTCATTTCTCACAATGAGGGAACCACCAGAAGGCCCTCGGAGCTGGACCTCAGTGTCCAGGCTGAATGATGGAGGTGGTGGAGACTTTAATTGATAAGGTGCTTTGGTAGATCATAGAATTGCATGCATCCAAAGAGTTGAATCTGCTCCTTGGGAGATTAGGGTAGCCAGATGGAGGAGGAGGAGGAGAAAGGCCAGAGCTCTTAACAGTTGTGTGGAAGAGGGAATGTCGGCAGATGTAGCGTGTATGACCCAAAGGAGAGTATCACACTGGCTGTTATGTATGGTTTCATTTGTCTGATATACTGGCTCCTATTGAACCAGACAGCTAGACTCAAGTGCATAGTTCTTAAGAATGTAAATAATTTTGCATCCATGGAAATAGGCAGAACTAACAGCTTATCCGTACCTAAGAATAAATCCACTTTTTCCATATTCAGTTTGTCCTCCACTTGTCCAAACATGAGAGCAAAACACTTGTTAAAAAGCTAGAGTTTGCCTGTCCAAATGTTGTGGACATGCCCTGTTCCCAGCCCTTCCTCAAGCCCACCTCTGTTCACATCCCTCTTTGGCATCAAGCACACTACTTAATCCGCCTTCCAACATGGTTGTTTACCAAAAAGAAAGAAAAACCGCTCTTGGAAAACGTGCAAATTGGCATTTCCTGGGAACAGGATACACACACCTGCACAGAATGGTACTTCCGTTTCATTTCAATTCCCCAAACAGAGTATGCAGAATTCTTGCTGCTGGTTCAGATTCATCTCAACTTGTTGCTGACTTGCCTAACCCGAACCAAAAATGGCAACTTGCACTCTGCGCAGAAAGTGCAATCAGTTACAGGGGTACCTCGGGTTAAGTACTTAATTCGTTCTGGAGATCCGTTCTTAACCTGAAACTGTTCTTAACCTGAAGCACCACTTTAGCTAATGGGGCCTCCTGCTGCTGCCATGCCGCCAGAGAACGATTTCTGTTCTCATCCTGAAGCAAAGTTCTTAACCTGAAGCACTATTTCTGGGTTAGCGGAGTCTGTAACCTGAAGCGTATGTAACCTGAAGCGTATGTAACCTGAGGTACCACTGTATTAATCGTTCTCCCATGGATTGGTTTATGCGCAAAATAATAGGTTTTAATGTACTGTGAACCTCTCGATATTGGGGCCCCAATAGTGGACTTCTTTTTTAAAAAAACAACAACACCCCACTAATCGGAGCTTTCAACAAATCACCCTAAGGCAGCCAAAAGCACGCACATACCAGTATGTATTGAACCCATTTCATTGGCTACCTCCATCTCGCTCCATCTCCCAGAGTCTGGCCTCACAAAAACAAATGGCAAAAAGTGATGCTGAAGAAGGACACAAAAAAATTATATATTCATTGTTTCTGGTCGTGTGATAAAGTTAAGTTGCGAAGTAGGAAACGTACATTCGTGGCAATTTTCAAAGCATCTTCCACCTGACCTGAGGGCAGCAAGTTTGGGGAGGGGGTGCAGGCCAGGCTCATGGTATACATTGGTACCTCGGGTTAAGTACTTAATTCGTTCTGGAGGTCCGTTCTTAACCTGAAACTGTTCTTAACCTGAAGCACCAACGTTAGCTAATGGGGCCTCCTGCTGCCGCTGCGCCGCCAGAGCCCGATTTCTGTTCTTATCCTGAAGCACTATTTCTGGGTTAGCGGAGTGTGTAACCTGAAGCGTATGTAACCCGAGGTACCCCTGTACAGAGTCCGCACTGTGCTTAATGGTAGGGCTGACCATGGGTCAGTGGCTGGCCGTCTCCCACCCCATAATCCCTTGTGCTATTTGAAACATTTTTGAAATTGCAGGAGAAAGGGACAGGGTGTGCTATCACTTGGCTGGGCGAGAGATGCCCACTGCCTCTGAACTCATTTGCCCTGCCTCTCTCCCCTTCTTGTGCAATCCTTTATCCTGTACCCCACCCCCTGCTGTTATCCTGATTTCCAGGAGAGCTGCTCAGTGGGTGGCTTAAGGAAGTGGAAGTGGCCGGTGGAGGGAGGGCAAAGCTTAGGACATAAATGTTTGAGGGCTCTCACCGTACAGGCAGAGGAGACCACAGAAAGCCTCCTTGCAAGTCAAGCCTTTAAAATCTGAGGCTCGCTTTAAGGAAACTTGAAGACCTTAGCTGTGAATAAATCAAAAGGGTTCTGACTGAGCAAGTTCCAAGCCCTCTGGGACCTGACATAAGTGCATTTATGAGATCAAAGCCGCATACATTTATAACTCTGTGAAATAGGTTAGATAAAGTGACTGGTGCAAGGTCCCTCAATGAGCTTAATGGCTGAGTGCAAATTTAAACCTGGGTCTTCCTAGTCTTGGCCAGATGTACCACAGCCGCTGCTGCTGCTGCTACTACTACTACTACTACTAATAATAATAATAATAGTTATTATTATTATTATTACCCTGCCCGTCTGGCTGGCTTTCCCCAGCCACTCTAAGGTGCCCAGTAACTGCATAACACCTAACTATCCTACAGAAGTTAGTGGGGGAATGGTGCGCTACACATGCTCAGAGGCACTCTTTTCTTTACTATTATACTACTGACATGTAGGGTTGAACAAGTCATTCATATATATATATATATATATATATATATATATATATATATATATACACACACACACACACACACACACACACACACACACACACACAGTGTATATATATATATAGGAAGGCCACAAGAGATCACCTTACACACCCAGTAGATTGTTGCGGTCTGCAGGAGAATTTCTTCTGCAAGTTCCAAAGATCTCAGAAGCTCACTCCACAGTAACTCAGAGCAGGACTTTTAGTGCGGCTGGTCCTGTTCTGTAGAACAGCATTCCTGTCAAGATATGACAGGTGCCTGTCATTTGTGCTTTCCAGAAACCACTGAAGACATTTTAGCTCCTAGCTGGATAAAGGGGTCCCATAGAATCATAGAAGTGTAGAGCTGCAAGAGACAACGAGGGTCATCTAGTTCAACCCTCTGCAATGCAAGAACCTTCTTGCCCAACATCGGGCCTGAACCCACAGCGCTGAGACTCAGAGCCGCATCCTCTACCAACTGAGCTTTGTAGGGTTTTAGTTTTGCTTTAAACAGATCTGCTGGGCTTTTTCTGGTATTGACCGTTTTTATTGCACACTGCTTTGAGACGATTGTATAAAAGATCAATCCTAGTTCCTTGCTGGGATGCGCGTGGCGCTGTGGGTTAAACCACAGAGCCTAGGACTTGCCGATCAGAAGGTCAGCGGTTCGAATCCCTGTGACGGGGTGAGCTCCCGTTGCTCGGTCCCTGCTCCTGCCAACCTGGCAGTTTGAAAACAAATAAAAATGCAAGTAGGTAAATAGGTACCGCTCCGGCGGGAAGGTAAACGGCGTTTCCGTGCACTGCTCTGGTTCGCCAGAAGCGGCTTAGTCATGCAGGCCACATGAACCGGAAGCTGTACGCCGGCTCCCTCGGCCAATAAAGCAAGATGAGCACCGCAACCCCAGAGTTGGTCATGACTGGACGTAATGGTCAGTCCCTTTACCTTTACTGCAAAGACAGGCAATAGAAGATGTTACCAGCAAGTATCTGCAGACATAATCCTACACATTCCAGGCTCTGGTGACTCGGATGGAGATGGCGGCAACCCATTTCCAAGGAGACAAAATGATATTTCTTCCTCATCCCCACGGCTGGACCTAATGGTCAGGGGTCCCTTTACCTTTTACCTGCTTCCTACCTTGAGATGCCAGGGACTGAATTGGAGGCGGTCTGCAAGCTCTGCACTTGCTCCTGAGCTATCTACGGCCCTTACTGTCTCCCCATGTTCCTCTTGAACTACTTTTTCCCAAGCAACGACTGCATGCACCGTGACAAATTTCCTTTGGAGCACTGTTTCAATGCAAGCCTTTTCTAACACTGCGACAGAGTGTTTTGTATAAAGCCCCCTCCCCTTTCACCTGGGAACTTGAGGCAAAGCGGGTGGGGGCTCCCCTACCAAGGAGACCACAAGATCCAAGACTTGAGCATGCTTGTCATGTCACACACTCCGCAGGAGGATTCTAAATATATCTGGGCCACAGTATAAAACTGGGTCAGGCGTGAATGCTGGAGGCTGCTGCACAAAACAGGCTGTGGTTGTGGAACTGAGCAACCTCACCTAACCCCTTCCTTCCTCGGCTCCGAGTGGCTTCCCAGAGACACAGCAGCACACAATGTGCCTGCGCTGCCTGCGGCTTCCTGAAACCCCTCACTGTGGCTGTTTACAGCTGATTTCTTTAGCCCCAGTTATGCACTACAGGTTGTACAGAATGCAGGGAGGATCTGGCAGCTGCCCAGAAAGTGTAAATACTTCTAGATCAGCAGTAGCCAACGCAGAGTGCCCTCCCAAGTCCTGCCGGCTTCCAGCTCCCATCAGCCCCGGGCAGCATGGTGCATGGCCAGGGATAATGGGAATTATAGTACAGCAACATCTGGGGGGCAAAGGTTCCCTGCACCTGCTTTAAATGAGGAAGGCAAACATGGGATAAGGATAAGATAAAACTTTATTCGCATTAGCCAATGGCCATAGCAACAGTACAGTCATACCTCGGGTTGAATGTGCTTTGGGATGTGCGCTTTCTGAGTTGCAGAATGGAGCGCGTTACTTCCGGGTTCCGCCACTTGCGCATGCCTCACTCTCCAATTTCAGGTCCAAAAGCCTAGGTGAATAAAAATGCTTCTA
Organism: Podarcis vaucheri; assembly: GCF_965113315.1. NCBI lineage: Eukaryota > Metazoa > Chordata > Lepidosauria > Squamata > Lacertidae > Podarcis > Podarcis vaucheri. The sequence continues at coordinate 14,504,686 of NC_138760.1, read as the reverse complement.
CCTGGTGCCTAAAAACAGAAAGTGATGGTGCCAGATGTGCTTCCCTGATGGGAGCATCCTACAAATTGGGGAGGGGGACACCACTGAAAAGGCTCTTTCTCAGGTCGCCACCTCCTACATCTTCCTCGCAGGGGGCAAATGGAGAAGGGTCTCCGATTGCAAATCCAAGCTCTGATTTGGTTCATGTGTATTAAGATCAGTCAAAGTTCAACAGTTCCCAATCTGCTAGCAGGTCAAGTTCAAGGTGTTGCTATTAGCATATAAAGCCCTTAATAGCTTGGGAGCTGTTTACTTGTTGGATCACCTTATGCCATGTGTCCCCAGATGACCGCTTTGATTTGTGGAGCTGACCCTGTTACTGAAGCCATATACAGTGGTACCTCGGGTTAGAACTTAATTCGTTCCGGAGGTCCGTTCTTAACCTGAAACTGTTCTTAACCGGAAGCACCACTTTAGCTAATGGGGCCTCCTGCTGCCACCGCACTGCCGGAGCACAATTTCTGTTCTCATCCTGAAGCAAAGTTCTTAACCTGAAGCACTATTTCTGGGTTAGCGGAGTCTGTAACCTGAAGAATATGTAACCTGAAGCGTATGTACCCTGAGACACCACTGTAATATAATCTTCCTTAGGGTAAGCCTGTGTCTCAGCTTACCCCAGTGCTATGCTGGGAGAAAAATAAGATCTCTTACACATTTTTGCATATTTTTGCATAATTTACTATTTTAGTACAGTGGAACCTCTAGTTATGGACTCGATCCGTTCCGGGGTGCCGTTCGTACCCTGAAAAGTCTGTAACTAGAGCACCACTTCTGTGCATGTGCGGCGAAACCCAGAAGTACAGTGGTACCTCGGGATGTGAACGGGATCCATTCCGGAGCCCCGTTCACATCCTGAATAGAACGTAAGGCGCAACTGCGCGTCTGCAGGTCATGTTTCACAGCTTCCGCGCATGCGTGCGACATCGTTTTGACCGTCTGTGCATGCACGAGGGGTGAAACCCAGATGTAACGTCGCCGCAGAGCGCAACCTGAAAATACTTATCCTGAGGTATGACTGTATACACTTCCGGGTTTGCCGTGTTTGCAAGCTGAAAAGACGCAACAGGAATCTAACACAACACGAGGTATGACTGTGAATTTACAAATAGTACTATTTTCCTAATATGGCCTACAGGAGAATGCAATCATGCACAAGCACATAGCGCATTGTGAACTATTGTGGTTTTTTCCCCTGATGGGAACTGTGTACAGTGGTACATTGGGTTACATACGCTTCAGGTTACAGACTCCGCTAACCCAGAAATCTAGACAGCATCTTAAAAAAGCAGGGGGGGGGAGCAAAAAAAAAGCAGAGACATCACCTTACCAACAAAGGTCCGTATAGTTAAAGCTATGGTTTCCCCAGTAGTGATGTATGGAAGTGAGAGCTGGACCATAAAGAAGGCTGATCGCCGAAGAATTGATGCTTTTGAATTCTGGTGCTGGAGGAGACTCTTGAGAGTCCCATGGACTGCAAGAAGATCAAACCTCTCCATTCTGAAGGAAATCAGCCCTGAGTGCTCACTGGAAGGACAGATCGTGAAGCTGAGGCTCCAATACTTTGGCCACCTCATGAGAAGAGAAGACTCCCTGGAAAAGACCCTGATGTTGGGAAAGTTGGAGGGCACAAGGAGAAGGGGACGAGAGAGGACGAGATGGTTGGACAACGTTCTCGAAGCTACAAACATGAGTCTGACCAAACTGCGGAAGGCAGTGGAAGACAGGAGTGCCTGGCGTGCTTTGGTCCATGGGGCCATGAAGAGTCGGACACGACTAAACGACAACCCAGAAATATTACCTCGGGTTAAGAACTTTGCTTCAGGATGAGAACAGAAATCGTGCAGTGGCGGCGCGGCGGCAGCAGGAGGCCCCATTAGCTAAAGTGGTGCTTCAGGTTAAGAACAGTGTCAGGTTAAGAATGGACCTCCGGAACGAAGTACTTAACCCGAGGTACCACTGCATAGTTGTAGCAGATAAACATGCAGCAGACACAGACAGCTTCTTGGTGTGGAGACAGAGATGGAATCACCTGTTTAATGCTTGCATCCCTAACAGCCTGTAAAGAAGCAGCAATGCTACATGCAAACACACAAAACCAAGAGTACAAAATAGTGCAGAACAGTAAAGGAGGTCACAAAGCCACAAATGAGAATGAAAGTTGGAATTTTGTACTCCCCGGCAGCAAAAAACTTTAGTTAGTTTAATAGGGCACAGCCATACCCCACACTTAAAGCACTCTTCTTCCCCCACAGATTCTTGGGATCTGTAGTTTGCCTACCACAGAGCTACAATTCCCAGCACACTCAATGAACTACAGTTCCCAGGATGACGATGATAAGAAGAAGAATTTCTTATTATTTATACCCCGCCCATTTGGCTGGGTTTCCCCAGCCACTCTGGGTGGCTTACGGCATATATAAAAACATAGTAAAGGCATTTAAAACTTAGTAAAAACAGAGTAAAAGCATAAAAAACCACTACCGAGGTGCCTGGTCCCCTGTAGCTTCGCTAACAATAATTAATCATTTTATTTGGGGGAATTAATAATATGATTTGGGGGAAGGCACATTTCAAAGCACGGATGCCAGATGTTCGACTCACTGGGTTCTTATTAACACGTGTGTTTTAGTGCAATTGGTAGCAGAGCTGGCAGGGAGGAAATTAACCGCATTAACTTTCCTTGTGCAGATGAATCCCCAGATGGGATTCAGAGCAGACAGCACGAGCCAGATGTGCATTGAAGGCAATTCAAATCAACACTGACTCCCAAGTACTGCAGCCAGGGCCAAGGTAGTTATATAGCCTCTGTCCCAGTGCACCTTTCACCTCCCATAAGACAAAACACATGGCAATCTCCCCATGTTGAACTACAGACTACTACACTGTGGATTTTCTGCCACCTAGTGGATACGCATATAAATTGGAGCTTTGAAACAACGTTAAAGGACTTTACAGTGGTACCTTGGTCCTCAAACTTAATCCGTTCCAGAAGTCCGTTCCAAAACCAATGCGTTCCAAAACCAAGGCGCATTTTCCCATAGAAAGTAATACAAAATGGATTAATCCATTCCAGACTTTTAAAAACAACCCCTAAAACAGCAATTTAACGTGAATTTTACTGTCTAACGAGACCATTGATTCATAAAATGAAAGCAATAAACAATGTACTGCAGTCACACAATCAATCAATCAATCAATCAGTAGCTGAACAAGGTTCCTCACAGTCACAAAAACAAGAGCCACAAAAACATAAAATAAATAGCAAAAATAGACAGAACTCAGTGTAACACTCAAATCGGAAGCGTAACACTCAAAACAGAAGTGTGGCACTCAAAATGGAGCATGTTTGGCTTCCGAAAACAGTTCATAAACCGGAACACTTACTTCCGGGTTTGCAGTGTTTGGGTTCCAAGATGTTTGAGTATCAAGGCGTTTGAGAACCAAGGGACCACTGTAGTCCATGCTTGCATGGTCTTTCCGTACTGACAATTAGGGTGCTTCATGATTGGAGATTTGTTGTGAAATCGTGGCTGCTCATACTTACACAAGGTGTTGTTTTTTATTACACCATCCAAATAATAATAATAATAATTTAATTTATACCCCGCCCATCTGGCTGGGTTTCCCCAGCCACTCTGGGCGGCTTCCAATCAAGTGTTAAAAACAATACAGCATTAAATATTAAAAACTTCCCTAAACAGGGCTGCCTTCAGATGTCTTTTAAAGATAGCTACTTACCGTATTTTTCTCTCTATAACACGCAGATTTTTTCTCCTAAAAAGGAAGGGGAAATGTCTGTGCGTGTTATTGAGTGAATGTGTGGTCCCTGAAGGCAACAGTCCGGAGTGGAGGGACAAAAATCAGGCAAAAATCAAATCGCGCGTCTCGGAGAAGGGAAACCTGAAAAGAGGAAGTGGCTGCTTTCCTGCATTCTGCCTCAGGGTCTTACTGCCCACCCCCCTCTGTTTCGTTGCTGTGTTTGCTCAAACGGAGCAAAGAGCAGGGAAAGCCCCTCCCCTTCAGGCAAGCAGAGGGGAAAGCAGAGCGTCCTTCCTTCTAATTCCTCTCCGTGCTCCAGCCGGAAAACATGCAGGTGGGAGAAAGAGAGAGAGAGCTGGCTGGCTTGGGTGGGTGGGGGGAAACTTTTGCCTTCCTTTCCTCCCTCCCGTTATACCCCACTCCTGCATTCTTAGCCAGCTGCTTCTCTGCACACCCCTCTCGTGCTCCTTGTCCCTTCTGTGTTTTTCCTTCCCTCCCCACTTAAAATGTGGTTAAAAAGCATGGATCCACATGGATCCTCAGGATTTTTGCACTGGGTCACCCCAAATTCACCATCAGAGCACATAGCATGTCCATGGCTACAGCCTGCCCCCCCAAAATCATGCACCTACTGTTGCCTGGGGCTGCAATGGTGCAAAAATGTGGTTAAAAAGCATGGATCCACATGGATCCTCAGGATCTTTGCATTGGGTCAGCCCAAATTCACCATCAGAGAACATAGCATGTCCATGGCTACAGCCTGCCCCCCAAAAATCACGCACCCACTGTTGCCTGGGGCTGCAGTGGTGCAAAAACGTGGTTACAAAGCATGGATTCACATGGATCCTCAGGATCTTTGCATTGGGTCAGCCCAAATTCACCATCAGATCACATGTCTGTGGCCACAGTATGAAGCACAAAAATGATACATCCACTGTTTCATTCAGAATGTTTTTCCCCTTGTTTTCCTCCTCTAAAAACGATGTGCGTGTTATGGTCAGGTGCGTGTTATAGAGCAAAAAATACGGTATTTCCTTCACATCTGAAGGGAGGGCGTTCCACAGGGCAGGGGCCACTACCGAGAAGGCCCTCTGTCTGGTTCCCTGTAACTTTACTTCTCACAATGAGGGAACCGCCAGAAGGCCCTCGGCGCTGGATCTCAGTGTCCAGGCTGATAATGTAATCATGATAATAATTCCAGCCTGTATCTTAAAAAAAAAACCAAATAAACATTTCCTCTTAATGTGGAAAATCCGTTCAGTAAAGAAAAAGAAACATCAGTGATGCAACTTCATTCACTGCTTGTGTGGAAGCTTGTCAATTCATTTTGGAGGGGAGGTTGCCATGAAATATTGGTGGATGGCCCCAGTCAACCAAACTCTTACTTCACACCTGAGCACAACCTAGCCATTTGTTCCAAGCAGCCGAATGGTTGTTCTTTTTTTCCATGTCCAGAATGGAATTTCAATCCAGCAAATGCAATTGGTATTCACAGTTGTTCTTCCTTTCAGGTTCCAAAAGGTATGTTATTGATTACCTTCCCCTTCCATTATTTGCAATGTGATTTCTTTGCATTGAAAGGGGCAGACTAATCAAATGACAATGTAATTAGGGAGAGGAAAAGTGAGGTGCCGTACTTCCATGAAGAGGAACCTATATCCCTCCAAACATTGTTGGGCTCCAATTCCCATCAGCCCCAGCTGGAACCACCAATTAAGACTGGAGTTTATTAGGGATTGTAGGGAAAGATCTGCCAAAAAAGCTGAAAAACATCTTCATGTATGCGACAACGGCCGCGAGAGTTTTAATAGCGCAAGGATGGAAGACTGAAGAAACCCCAACTAAAGAATCATGGCAAGAAAAATTGATGGACTATGCAGAACTGGCAGAACTGATATACAAGCTATGGGACAAGGATAACTGTGACTTTAAAGATGAATGGGAACCCTTTACAAAGTATTAGAAGACGCAACAAAACGAACTGGACTGCTTGGCTGGTTTTGAATAAACATTCACAAACTTTTTATTGATAATAATCAGCTAAATAGTTTGAGGATCTATACAACTGTGTAACATGCAGAAAACAGCATTTTTAGAGAAATCAAAGACTGGAACTGAGGGAAGTTGGGGGGTGGGCGAGTTCTGTGGGGGGAGGGAGGGGGAGGGAGGAAATATGGGGGGAATAAGGATGATATGTTTCTGGATAATTTTCAATAAAAAAGTTATTAAAAAAAAGGTCTGGAGTTGCAATCCAGCCACCTTTGGAGGGCCACAGTTTTCCCACGCCTGCTGCGCATAGCCATTGTGGCTAGCAGCCAGCCAATGACACAGCCTTGTCCTCCATAAATTCATCCGACCCCTCTTTTGAAAGCCATCCAAGGGCTAATTTACATTTCCATTTGCTTCACCGCTTTTTCCTGGAAAAACGTAGTTTAGGGCTGAATCGGGGGGGGGGGGAAGAGCTATTAGGTTTTCTGCAGAGTGTTGTTTGTTCCAATTTAGCGTTTTCCGGAGGGAAGCAAAGGCAAAACAACTTATACCTGTGCCTAGAATGCACAGGGCAAGTAGTAAACAGTGCTTTGAAGTGTGGACAAGCCCCAAGTGAGTTCCAAAGTTTAACTATGTGCCACTTGAAGGAAGTACAGTGGTACCTCGGGTTAAGTACTTAATTCGTTCTGGAGGTCCGTTCTTAACCTGAAACTGTTCTTAACCCGAAGCACCACTTTAGCTAATGGGGCCTCCAGCTGCTGCCGCGCTGCCGGAGCACGATTTCTGTTCTCATCCTGAAGTTCTTAACTCGAGGTACTATTTCTGGGTTAGCAGAGTCTGTAACCTGAAGCGTATGAAACCTGAAGTGTATGTAACCCGAGGTACCACTGTACTTCCTTTTATTGGTCCTGCTTCACTGATGTCCACAGGTAGACTGGGATAGCTCAGTTGGTTAGAGTGCAGTGCTGATTATGCCAAGCTTGCAGGTTTGATCCCTGCATGGGGCATAGCTGTCAATGTTTCCCTTTTTTAAAGGGAAATTCCCTTATTCCGAATAGGATTTCTCTCAAGAAAAGGGGAAAGTTGACAGGTATGTTATGGGGCAGCTGCATAGGCCTGAATCGCAGGGGGTTGGACTAGATGACCGTACGGGTCCCTTCCAACTGCACATTTCTACGATAATTTCCAGTACAGTAGGGTTAGGAGAGAGAGGGGGCAAACATATCTCTACCCACTTTCTCAGTGAGAACCTGGAGGCTGAAGAGAAAAACGAATTGATTATCCCATTTCATGTATTAGCCATATATAGAGTGCGTGTGTAATTTCAACATTTCAAAACTTGACTTCCTTCCCCCTCTTTCTGCAGTTCCTTAAGTTCATTTTTAATATTTTCTGCAAATCCAGACTAACTCAATTTATTCATTTATTAATCTACTTTACATATACACTCTTATAAAACTGCTGGTTATTGCGATACACCTGCCAATGTTCTTATCTATTTACAGTTTGTTTGTAAATATTCAATAAACCATTTCCATTATTTTATATTAAAAAAGTTTCTTATCTTGATTTCTTATTAATGCAATGTTGTTGTTTTTATGTACCTACGTATTTTTTGCCATATTTTGATTGGAACTGTCCGCCACCGCTTCAGTTTTCTGTAGAGGTCCTTTTTTTAATACGTGGTGGAGCGGCCTAAAAATTAAACCCTCTTCTTACAAGAGATGCAAAAGAAATTCTTCCTGTTGTTATTGCTGCTGCTGTTAAATTAAGGTTGTTGTTGTTGCTGCTGCTGCTAAATTAAATTTGTATTAAATAAAAAGCCGGACGGACCGAGGCTTGATACAGTTGGCGCCGCAAGCAGCCTGCACTTTGTGGCGCTCGCCTCCAGGGGGCGGCCTCGCGACAGGCCGAGCGCGCGGCCGGCGGCCACGTGAAAGGCAGCGCGTCGGCTCCGGAAGCGGAAGCGGAAGCGAGGCGTCGGGCATGCAGCGTGAGCTCCCCCCCGGCGGAGAGGACGGGTCTGAGGGGAGGGGAGCCGGAGAGAGACCCAGGCAGGTTGGTAAAGGGAAGGGCCGAGGGGGGGGGGAGTCCGGGAGGGGCATTCCCCCCCCCTCAGGCCGAAGGGTCGGAAGCGAAGGGGGCTGGGCGGGGAGGGGGCTCTGCGAGGGTCGGGGAAGGGGGTGTTGCTTCCTCCCTTTCCCGCCCTGGAAATGCGGGTGGGGGTACTCTCGCATTAGGGCTACCGCCTTTGTTCTGGGGTGCGATTTATTTCCCCTCCCCACCCCCCCAATCCATTACAGTGGTGCCTCGGGTTAAGTACTGCTGAAGCGTATGTAACCCGAGGTACCACTGTACAATCTTATCATTCACACACAATTGTATCTGTGTATCTGAAGAAGTGTGCATGCACACGAAAGCTCATACCACTAACTAACTTAGTTGGTCTTTAAGGTGCTACTGGAAGGAATTTTTTTATTTTGACTATGGCAGACCAACACGGCTACCTATCTATAACACAATTGCTGTTTAGTCGTGTCCCCGACTCTTCGTGACCCCATGGACCAGAGCACGCCATGCACTCCTGTCTTCCACTGCCTCCCGCAGTTTGGTCAAACTCATGCTGGTAGCTTCCAGAACACTGTCCAACCATCTTGTCCTCTGTCGTCCCCTTCTCCTTGTGCCCTCCATCTTTCCCAACATCAGGGTCTTTTCCAGGGATTCTTCTCTTCTCATGAGGTGGCCAAAGTATTGGAGCCTCAGCTTCACGATCTGTCCTTCCAGTGAGCACTCAGGGCTGATTTCCTTCAGAATGGATAGGTTTGATCTTCTTGCAGTCCATGGGACTCTCAAGAGTCTCCTCCAGCACCATAATTCAAAAGCACCAATTCTTCGGCGATCAGCATTCTTTATGGTCCAGCTTTCACTTCCCTTCATCACTACTGGGAAAACCATAGCTTGAACTATACGGACCTTTGTTGGCAAGGTGATCTCTCTGCTTTTTAAGATGCTGTCTAGGTTTGTCATTGCTTTTCTCCCAAGAAGCAGGCATCTTTTAATTTTGTGACTGCTGTCACCATCTGCAGTGATCATGGAGCCCAAGAAAGCAAAATCTCTCACTGCCTCCATTTCTTCCCCTTCTATTTGCCAGGAGATGATGGGCCCAGTGGCCATGATCTTTGTTTTTTGATGTTGAGCTTCAGACCGTATTTTGCGCTCTCCTCTTTCACCATCATTAAAAGGTTCTTACACACAATATGCTTGACTCCACTGCATGACGTTTCACACACCTGCCTTTGCAAAGGTTCCCTAACTTGGCAGAGAGAGGGACAGAGAGAATCGTAGAATCATGTGGAAACCCAGCCAGATGGGCGGGGTATAAATAATAAATTTATATAATAAATTATTATTATTATTATCATCATTATCATCATTATCATCATGTATGTAGTCAGAAGGGACCCAGGGGATCATCGAATCCCAACCCGCTTCAGTGCAGGAATATGCAGCCATCCCATTCGGGAATGGAACCTGCAACCTTGGCCTTATCAGCACCTCACTCTGATCAACTGAGATGTCCAGGCTGACCTAGATAGAAAGAGAGAAAAGACCTGAACTATCAATACAGGACGTAGCATTTTGCATTGAAATATGGGACAATCCTGAATTATACAGGACAGGTGGCAACCCTAGCTCTGCCTGCAGCCATCTCCCCTGGGTGGTGGTGTGGAGAGAACTTTTTTCTGTTTCGCCTCAGAAGTGCCATGCTGCTATGTGTGTGTAGGGATTTGGGCTATATGGGGAGGAGGTTTATCCAAGCCTGGCCCCCTCTCAGGCTTAGCCAAAGTGTCTTCTGTTGCTGAGCTGCTGCGGCTTGGGAGCTAATAGCTTAACCTAAATCTGTATGCATGAATTGTTTTGAGGACATGGTGTTGGCATTGCCTGCCTTAATTTACATAGGCTGCACACTTGCCTCCTGTAAGTAAGCCCCGTTGAGTTAAATGGGACTAATAATAATAATAATTTTTATTATTTTTACCCTGCCCATCTGACTGGGTTGCTCCAGCCACTCTGGGTGCACAGGATTGCATTGTTAGTACAGTATATTTTCTGTAACCAATACTTTTGAGTTAATAAATCAAAGTTAAAAAACAAATAACTTAATGTATTATTACATGGTTTTAGGCAGTGCTATTTTTCCAGAAAATGAGGTGCCGGAGCTCACCATGAACGCCTCTCTCTTTCTCTTAGAATGGCAATGGCACCCGCCTGAGAGCTGCCAGAACTTACCTGAGAGGTGCTGGAACCCACCTGAGAGGTGCTGGAACTGAGTTCCGGTGAGTTCTCCCTAAAAAAGCACTGGTTTTAGGTTGCCAGACTTCCACACTTTCCTAAATCTGATTGCAAAAGCCAAATAAGCCCGTTCATGCTTTCTTTAGATCTAAACTGTGCTGCTCCTTTAAAGCTTGGGAAAATAAAATACTCTTAGTTCCTCTATTCTCCTAATATCATTGTGAAGGAGGTGGCTGTTCTGTTCTAAAGATAATCTCCTGAAGGCACTGGAGATGAATCTGATGCCATGAATCTGGTGAGGAGTTAAGCATAAATTGAAAACCTGCATAGGGCAGGTGTTTGACCAGTAAATAGAGAGATTCACATTTTTAGGGATCAGTGATAATTAGTCATACAGTGGAAGGTTATGGAGGCAAAACATTAGGGGTTTGTGAGGAAACAATATGCGTTTACAATTGCTTTCTGCACTATTGAGTTTAAATTGCTCTTTCTGGTTTTCATTGTTAATACTTGCATAGAGGTAAGGTGTGGGTGTTGATCTTTATCAGGTTAACATGAGAGCTACAAGCTCCATAACTGAGTTGTAGGAAAGTTGTAATTCAGGATTGCTGCAATAATATTACACTCTCAGATATTTTTAGTGGCTTCTGCCTCCTGGCTGTAGAGGCATTACAGACATTTTAATAACAGGCTGCAAAGGAATCCTTGGGAGACAGTTTTGTAGTTCAACCAAAAAGTTGTTCTTGATTGCTCACAAGCTGTGTGGTGGAGGAGATGGCTAGTTTAGCTGGTTGAGCTTGTTTTTCACTGCTCATATGGGAAGCATTTGAAACAACATGAGGAATACTTGGCTGTAGCAGCCTCTAGTAACCTCAGGCTCACTCAATTTCTCTTTCTTAGCTTTGAGGAGGCACAGGATAGTTCCTCAGTGGCTCTCCTTGCTAGCTTTGCCAAGTATCCCGGTGGTCTTTACACAGTAGTTTATCTGAGCTACTGAGAGGGCTGCTTTACATTTAAGTCTCTGGAGCAATCACTTCCTTGCAATTTCCAGAAGTTAGGGTTCGGTTTTTTTAAAATGAAGTTATGTTTCAGGCAGCGGAGAGCATTTCAGCAGGTCTTACTTTGCATATAGTGTGGGACGCTGATCAAGGTTAGTATGCATTATTTCTGTCTCTTCTTTGACTCTGGTATGCGGAAAGTAATTGGGCATCATGAAAAGTCTCAATTTATTTTGGGGTGGGGGGAGGCATGGATTGTATCTCTTGTGGTGGGGGGAAATCTTAAAGTAATTTGGCTTTATCAGTAGAACAAAGCTGTTTCTTCCCTTCTCACTTGGGCTTGAATGCCCAGCATTGCTCCCCATTCCCCTATCCTGGGGGTGGAGAGTCTGCGGCCCTCCAGATATTGTTCGATACTTCATCTCTGACCATGCTGGCTGGAAGTGATGCCAGTTAGAAGTCCAGGACAATCTTGAGGTTATAGGTTAGGTAAAAAGTAAAGAACCCCTGGATGATTAAGTCCAGTCAAAGGTGACTATGGGGTTGTGGCGCTCATCTTGCTTTCAGGCCAATAGAGCCAGCGTTTGTCCACAGACAGCTTTCTGGGTCATGTGGCCAGCATGACTAAACCACTTCTGGTGCAATAGAACACCGTGACGGAAACCAGAGCACACGGAAACGCCATTTACCTTCCTGCCACAACGGTACCTATTTATCTACTTGCACCGGTGTGCTTTCAAACTGCTGGGCTGGCAGGAGGTGGCACAGAGCAACAGGAGCTCACCCCATCATGGGGATTCGAACTGCCAGCCTTCTGATCGGCAAGCCCAAGAAGCTCAGTGGTTTAGAACACAGCACCACCCGCGTCCCTGGTTAGGTTAGGGAACATTAGGTTCCTTAACCCCTTTTTGCCACTAATCTCCATATGCTTCTGCTTTTACACTCTGTCCCGTTTGCAATTCTTTTTTTTTTTAAGATAATTATTAAGGTTTCAACATATTACAAAATATGCAAAAAAAACCCGAAAAAAGAATGAAAGAAAAAGGGGAAAAAAATAGAAGAAAAAAGTAAAAATACAAGATAAAAAACAATTAAAAAAACAGATTGGTCTTTCCATGTCTTATCTTTCATTTGCCTGTTTCCCCGACCTCCTCACACCTCCCTTTTTGTATTCCAGTTCAAATTAGTTAGTTCAGCAAATCCTTTCCCTCTTTAATTTTATCTTAATCTCTTATCTTAAAATATAATAACTTTAATTTTTCACCTGTTAACAATCCATTTTTACATATTCCTTTTAACATTGCTTCTTAAAACCACTTAACTTCAGTCCAACATCATTCTAACATTCATTAATTTTGCAGTATTTCTGTAAATAGTCTTTAAATTTCTTCCAATCTTCTTCCACCGACTCTTCTCCCTGGTCTCGGATTCTGCCGGTCATTTCCGCCAGTTCCATATAGTCCATCACCTTCATCTGCCATTCTTCCAGAGTGGGTAAATCTTGTGTCTTCCAATACTTTGCAATAAGTATTCTTGCTGCTGTTGTAGCATACATAAAGTAAGTTCTATCCTTCTTTAGCACCAATTGGCCCCCGTTTGCAATTCTAGTCTGTGCCAACTTTAAAAACTACAAGATGAAATTGAAAGATAAGCTAAAGTACACGTGGAAGCTAGCCCTGTTGTAAAAACTACAAGATGAAATTGAAAGATAAGCTAAAGTACACGTGGAAGCTAGCCCTGTTGTTACACCCACCTTGTATGCTCAGAAATACCACTATGTAGCTTGTGAACATAAGAATTGCTCTGCTGGAGAAGACCAAAGTTTCACCTAGTCCACTACTCTCCTAGAGTCCCTCTTGAACAGTGTTTTTTCCACCAGTGAAGCATATGAATATATTGGGCAGGTGGGTGGGACCTGAATGTTCCCAAAGAATTTGTACAATATGAGTAAAATAATAATAATCAAGTCTATGCAATTTCCATCCATTTAAAAATGCAATTAAAATAAGAGGGGAGGTGTGGGATTTCTGTAATTGCAAAGATGGAACATGGGTTAGAAAACAGTTGAGAAGCATTGCTCTAGGACGCTTCACAAACAGCCTGAAGATGATTGGTCTTTTGTTGTGTATAGCCAGCATTTTGGTACTTAGAGCTATATTGCTTATGAATGGAAGGCTCATATTAGTAGCATGAAAGGAGAAGTTGATCCTCTTCTAGTTTACACAAAACTTTATTCTTGGTTACCTGGAGGTGACTCCCATTTGTTGCAGATGGCCAGGCAATAAATTGTTCACTAATGTACTCATTGTTTCAAAATGTGTTCAAAGTTTCGGGGTGTTGTCATTCATTCATTTAAAAACACGTATTCAAAAGTTACAATACAGTTATAATACAATATGTGTTCAATCATTATATCCCCTCCACAGACACATCTGTGATGATGGTGGCATTAAAATATCCTGTTCTTCTTCAATAAAAGAGAAAAAGGGAGACCAGATTGTGTCAAAGGTATCTTTTTCGGAGAGGCCTTTGATTAGTCACTGGTGGTATGTGAGGCGTTTTGACAGAGCAATGCTCCAGATGTTATTAACACAAGCCTCTATTGGTATATTAGAAGTTTCCTTCCATTGTTGGGCAATAACTAGTCTAGCTGCTGTGAACAGAAAGGAAATTAATTCTTTAGATTTAAGGGTAGAATTTGCGGTCAAATCTAATCATAATAAGGCAAGCGCCAAATTAGGAGGGATAGATTGTTTAGTGATTTTGGAGGTCAGATTAAATTAAAAACTTTTCCCCAAAAGGCATGGACCACAGGGCACTCCCACCATACATGAATTTAGGAACCTCGTTCTCCACAGCCTTTCCAACATAATGGTGAGCTTAGAGGATTTATCTGTGCAAGGCGTTGGGTGGGGTGTCATCTTTAGTGTGCAGGGTGTGTGAAAGTGTTAAGACTGCACAAAAGTGTGCATACAGTTTGTACCAAGCTTTTTCAGAAGTGTAAATGCACCACAGATAAACCTTGCTCTGCCTACCTCCAAGTCTTGCTGCAAAGCTGCCTAGTGCAAATTGTCACATCCGTGTCTCTTGCCTTCTTCTCTTTCAGGTGTGTTGGGAGCAGATATTGGGAGATGCACTGCACATGATGATTTAGAACACCATGCTGGTCACTGCCTATGTTGCTTTTGCCTTCCTCCTGCTGATATGCATTGGCTTGGAGTTCTCTGCCTGCCGTTCCAAGATCACCGGCAGGTCTTTCTCCAACCCAGCCTTCCTGCGGTTCCAGCTAGACTATTACCAGGTCTACTTCCTGGCCCTTGCCGCTGATTGGCTGCAGGGACCTTATCTCTATAAACTGTACCAGCACTACCACTTCTTGGAGGCTCAGATCACCATCATCTACGTCTGCGGCTTTGCCTCCAGCGTGCTGTTTGGGCTGGTCTCCAGCTCCTTGGTTGACCGCCTGGGCCGTAAGAAATCCTGCATCCTCTTCTCCTTGACTTATTCCGTCTGCTGCCTCACAAAGCTCTCCTGGGATTATTTTGTGCTCATTGTGGGAAGGATATTAGGGGGGCTGTCCACTGCCCTGCTCTTCTCTGCCTTCGAGGCGTGGTACGTCCACGAGCACGTGGAACGCCACGACTTCCCGGCCGAGTGGATCCCCGCTACCTTCTCCAAGGCTGCTTTTTGGAATGGCATCATCGCTATCGGAGCCGGCGTGGTAGCCAACGTCTTTGCCGAATGGCTGGGGCTGGGCCCAGTGGCCCCTTTCATGGTCTCCATCCCCTTTCTCATGCTGGCGGGTGTCCTGGCGATGAAGAACTGGGACGAAAATTACGGCAAGAAGAGGGCTCTCTCTAGGACTTGCACTGATGCCTTGAAGTGCCTCCTCTCAGACCGCCGGGTCTTGCTTTTGGGTACCATCCAGGCTTTGTTTGAGAGTGTCATCTACATCTTCATCTTCCTTTGGACTCCCGTCCTGGATCCCCACAACCCACCCCTGGGCATAGTCTTCTCTAGTTTCATGGCGGCCAGCATGGCAGGCTCATCGCTCTACCGCGTCGCAACCTCCAAGAAATACCACCTGCAGCCCATGCACATCCTTTCCCTCTCGGTCCTGATGGTCTTCTTCTCCCTCTTCATGCTGACTTTCTCTACCAACCCTGGGCAGGAGAACCCTTCTGAGTCCTTCTTGGCCTTCCTGCTCATTGAGCTGTCTTGCGGGCTCTACTTCCCTTCTATGGGTTTTCTGCGGCAGAAGGTGATCCCCGAGAAGGACCAGGCAGGTGTCATGCACTGGTTCCGCGTCCCGCTCAACCTGCTGGCCTGCCTCGGCCTGCTGATCCTCCACGACAGCGACTACAAGACAGGCACCAGGAACATGTTCACCATCTGCTCTGTCATGATGGTGATGGCCCTCCTGGCCGTCGTGAGCCTCTTCACGGTGGTCCGTAACAATGCAGAGCTCAGGTTGCCCAGTCCGCCTGGTCAAAGCGAGGTCTCTTCTCCTGAGCTCTGATATGTGATGCTTTTTCTTGGGGGAAGATGCTCTGGAGTTGGCCAGTCGTCTGTTGCACATCACAGTGCTGGTACTGTATATAGGTAAGGACTTTGCAGAGAGAACACAAGAGTCTCTTCTGAGTCTTGTGTGTCCTTTTTCCCCACATGGGAGAATCTTTTCTATGCCTTTTTCAATAAGGATTGATCCCTATCGGACTTGATCTGTGGCAAGAATAGCTTTCTTTTCTGCACCATGGAGTTTTTGATTCCTGAGGCATCTTGACTTCTGCTACCAAAATTTGTGTGTGAGGGTGTGGGGAGTGCTTCCTACCACTTCATCCTGGATAGATTGTGGAAAGCAATGGGTGAAAAGGACACAGCCCTCTATTATTATTATTTTTTAAGTGAGCAGTGAGGTTGATAGACTGACCATCCATTATCAGTATTGAACTTGTTCACAATGTCAGCCAAATTCCATGTTGTCAACCCTCTGCTTTTGGAAAAGAATAAAATACATAAAGCTTCTCTTCTCAGTGTTTATTTGGCGGGGGGGGGTATATATGGTGAGGCCTTCATAGTTTAGGCCCAGGATTGATTATTGGTGGCTCTTTGGATGCTGTAACTACAGTTCCCATCATTCCTGACCATTGGCTGTGCTGATGTGGGCGGGAAGGGAGAGGGCTAACCCTTCATGTGCACGAATGAAGGCCCTGTATTGCTCAAACTTCTCCCTTCCTACTACATAACTGATTTTAGAGTTCCAACATTTTTAGAGGGCGGGCAGAAAGGAGAACCTGAAAGGTTTTCCACATAATTTGATCCGTAACAGGAAACACAACTTGTTATCAAGCGAAAGAATATGAAAGGTTTGTCTTTTAGCAAATGTCTTGAGACGGAGATAGAAATCATAGAATTGTAGAATTGGAAGGGAGCATTTACTCCGACCGCCTGCAGTGCAGGAATACGTAGCTATCCCATACGAGAATTGAACTTGCAACCTTGGCGTTAATCAGCACCATGCTCTACCCAAATGAGCTTATCCAGGCTGATATGAAGGTGCTTTCAGCCTTGGCCAAGACCAGCAGCGGCAGTCAGTTTTTACTTCTCATATCTCACAGGGTCTTCTCATGCCTCAGAGAAGGCATTGAGAGTTTATTGAAGGGACCTTGGGAAGGGGGCTGCTGGCAGAAGGAAAACTCACATCTGAAGAGCCACAGGTTCCCCATCCCTGGTTTAGCAGCTGGAATATTTTGAATTCCTTATGTGGTATCAGGATTTTTGCAAGTCTTCCTTGGAGTATTTTACAGTGGTGCTTCGCAAGACGAAAAAAATCCGTTCTGTGATTCTCTTCGTCTAGCGGTTTTTTCGTCTTGCAAAGCAAGCCCATTGACGGATTAGCGCTATTAGCAGCTTTTATCGGCTTATCGGATCAGCTGATAAGCGGCTTAGCGGCTTAGAAAAGGGGTGGGAAAAAACCCGCAGGAACTCGCAAGACATTTTCGTCTTGCGAAGCAAGCCCATAGGAGATTCGTTTTGCGAAGCACCTCCAAAACGGAAAACTCTTTCGTCTAGCGAGTTTTCTGTCTTGCGAGGCATTTGTCTTGCGGGGCACCACTGCAGTTTTTTCTGTAGTTGGGCATTGTTTGACTGCACAGTAATGAAAAACAATTTCTGATTACTACCTTTTTGCTTTCGTTTCACGTTTTTCATGCTGTTTACGGAGAGTAACAAATGAATATGAGCGTCTGCTGAGTCTTTGGGTGTCAGCCACTCTGGACACTTGGAAAGATAGCATGAAAATGTTTTCATAATAACGGAAGCTCAGACTAAAAAAGGTGGAGGTGTGGTAAGAGTTGTTAATGACCAGCAGGAGACACTTTACAGCAGGTAAAGTGTGGGTGTTAATTTATTGTTTAGTTTATTATTAAATTTGCATACCACCCTTCATCCAAAGATCTCAGGTTCACGGCAAAAAGAGAGAGAAAGAGATAAAAACAAAATACATAAGAACAAACATAAAACAAATGCATAACCTTGAAGAGGAATGCGAGCCTCCTTGGGGAGATTATTCCACAAACGGGGAGACCCTGCAGAAAGGGCCCGTTCTCATGTTGCCACCCTCTAGACCTCTTGTGGAGGAGGCACACAAAGAACAGCCTCAGATGATGATCGCAGGTAGGACTTGCAGCCAGTAGCATTCTTTTCCCAGACTATGATTTAGAATCATAGACCAAAGGTTCATGTGGTCCAGAATTCTGTTCCCAGCAATGGCTGGGCAGAAAACTCCTGCTTTCTCAGATGCACCGGATACTCAGGCAGTCTGCCTCTTGACACAAAGGTTCCATTTAGTGCAGGCTTCCTCAACCCTGGCCCTCCAGGTGTTTTTGGCCTACAACTCCCATGAACCCTAGCTAGCAGGGCCAGTGGTCAGGGATGATGGGAATTGTAGTAACAACATCTGGAAGGCTGAGGTTGAGGAAGCCTACTCCCAACTCCCTTCAGCCCCAAGCCAGCATAGCCAGTGGCTAGAATGATGTGCTTTGTTGTACAACAACATCTGGAGGACCACAGGTTCCCCACCCGTGGTTTAAAACCTCTACTCCGTGAGTGACTCATTCCCTTACACAATGCAAGTGTCGTTGCAACATGTCGTTCATTAACTGATAAAATCTTGTTTTCAAAGCTAGCTCCGATTTACGGTACAGCTTATTGCAGCTTACTAAAGTAAATAAATGATAAAAACCACAGGCGTCGGGAACATTTCAGAAAAGGCATCTGTGGCGCTTGTACAGCATCCTCTCTCCCACAGGAGGAAATGCTCTTTCTAAAATGGTGCCTACTCTGCCATACAGATGTGTCACCTAAAGAAAACCAATCATGCTTGCTTTCATCAGAATAATGCAGTTATGTGGAGATTTAATTGATCTTTTTCACAGGCTGACAGTTCTACTTGTCCCCCCCCCCCCCCCCGATGATCTTTATTGAATTTTTAGTTACATACTGTACATACACATACATTATATTTCACATTTGTTCTTGCTCTCCGGAGCTGACTTCCCTCCTTCCTTCTTCTGGCTTTTTTGTGTCCTCTTTGACTTTTCGCATTGTCTTTGTCAGTTTTCCACAAGATTGTTCTTCTTCGTTTTTTCCATTAAATGTCCGTAAACAAATAAATATTTCTATGTATACAAATTCTTGCTGTCTGTCTATATTCATTTACAAATATTGTTCAATTATAATCCTAATATACATTTTTAATTCATTTTGATATTGTTATCCAGTAAATTTCTTGTATTTTCCCATTATGAGATATTATTTTAATTCTACTGGTTTCCCTATTTCACATCATCTTCTCTATATATAACATAAATTTCCCCCATTCTTTTTGATATGTTTCATCCCCCTAATGTCAAATTTTTGCTGTTAATTTGGCTATTTCTGCGTACTCCATAACCTTGTACTGCCATTCTTCTATTATAGGCAGTTTTTGCTGTTTCCATACCTGAGCCAGCAATAACCTCGCCGCCGTTGTTGTGTATAAGAACAGTTCCTGGTCATTCTTGTCAATGTCTTCTCCCACCATTCCCAACAGGAATGACTGGTTTTTTTTTCAAAAACGTATGACAGTTCTACTGGTTACTGAAGAATTTCTCTTGCTAATTCGTGATTACCGTGTGAACAGATGTGTAAGCCTTGATTTCCCCTCCTGCTTTTGTACCCAGGTGGGCAGAAGGGATGATGTGCATCTCCTGGTAGATCTCTGGGTGATTTATCACTTTTTGTCACATCAGAATGTGGTGGAAACATACCATGTACATGTTGCCAAAGGATAACTATTTCTGTAGCATAATGTTGCCTACAGTTATGGCAGAAAGCTAAGGGAATCCATGAGCATGCCCCACCCCATTCAGAGCCCTTAAGGAGTCTTTGAACCTCTTGTCTGGGTTACAACAGTTTGCAAGACGTGTTTCTAGGCAGGTTGTATCTTGGAATAATATCTCGCTTTATTGGCCGAGGGAGCTGGCGTACAGCTTCCAGGTCATGTGGCCGGCATGACTAAGCTGCTTCTGGCAAACCAGAGCAGCGCACGGAAACACCGTTTACCTTCCCGCCGGAGCGGTACCTATTTATCTACTTGCTTTCAAACTGCTAGGTTGGCAGGAGCAGGGACCGAGCAACGGGAGCTCACCCCGTCGCAGGGATTCGAACCGCTGACCTTCTGATCGGCAAGCCCTAGGCTCTGTGGTTTAACCCACAGCGCCACCCGCATCCTCTCTTTGCAGTACCCCTGCCCAATTAACGTCATCTTGTGTACAGAGAGGGTTGCAAGAGCAGTCATACTTGACAAACCTGTTGGACACTGTTCCTACTTTCAGACCAGAATTAACAACTTTGTGCAAGTGGTATTTGTTTTGGAGGGTTCGTCACACCCATACATTGTGCTGCGCTATCTCTAATTCAGAATAAAATAAATGCTCAAATGCTGGTGCATGGTTGTATTGTGCATTTGTGGTGCGTATGAAAGGTGCTTATGTGTTTGTGGTTCTCCCTTGAAGGTGAAATGATACCGAACCTTCCAGGTGGCCCTTCATACTTTCAATGTGACCCTGAGATCTTATGATGAAGTGTGGTATATAAATCTAATAAATACAAAAAAATTAAAAGTAATATTGAGTAGTCATTTTAGGCAGCTGATTCTATTGGGTATGCCATTTTCCTGCTATCAATCTCCAGTTGCAAGCCCTTGTTGAAAGAAAGAGGTTTTGGTTCAGGTGCAAAAGTACCCTTAGGCATTAATCCATCCCCAAATTATTTCTCTTGCTTATACGGTTCTTCCAGTGCACTTTATATGCCACAGATTTTACAGAGGCAACAAGCCTTAGTTTCCCCTCTGTCTGTGCTGGAAATTAGGAAGCTCTCTTGGGGGCAGATCCAACACATTACAGTGGTACCTCAGGTTACATATGCTTCAGGTTACATACGCTTCTGGTTACAGACTCCGCTAACCCAGAAATAGTGCTTCAGGTTAAGAACTTTGCTTCAGGATGAGAACAGAAATCGTGCTCTGGCGGCGCGGCGGCAGCAGGAGGCCCCATTAGCTAAAGTGGTACCTCAGGTTAAGAATAGATTCAGGTTAAGAACGGACCTCCGGAACAAATTACAGTAAGTACTTAACCCAAGGTACCACTGTGATTTGAAGGACGTTCAACACATATTCAAATCTCATGACCTCCCTGCAAAGAATCCTGGGAATTGTAGTTTGGGGGCACTGGGAGTTGCAATTCTGTGGGGGGACACTACAGTTCCAAGGATTCCCATGGGGTAAGTCTTGTGCGCTGAGTGTGTTTTAAATGTATGGTGTCAATCTGCCCTTGTAGATATTGCAACACAGAAAAGTGTCTTATTACTTAGACGTCTGGTTCATTTAGCTCAGTATTGTCCACACTGACTGATGGTGGCACTTCAGGCAAGGGGTCTTTTCCCGACCCTACCTAGAGATATGCGGATGGCGCTGTGGGTTAAACCGCAGAGCCTATGACTTGCCGATCAGAAGGTCGGCGGTTCGAATCCCTGTGACGGGGTGAACTCCCGTTGCTCGGTCCCTGCTCCTGCCAACCTAGCAGTTCGAAAGCATGTCAAAGTACAAGTAGATAAATAGGTACCGCTCCGGCGGGAAGGTAAACCGCGTTTCCGTGTGCTGCTCTGGTTCGCCAGAAGTGGCTTAGTCATGCTGGCCACATGACCCGGAAGCTGTCTGCGGACAAAAGCCGGCTCCCTTGGCCTATAGAGCGAGATGAGCGCACAACCCCAGAGTCGGTCACGACTGGACCTAATGGTCAGGGGTCCCTTTACCTTTACCTTTGCCTAGAGATGCTGGGAAACGAAACTGGGTATTGTGTTCACAGCACCCAAGGATAACCTCATGACTTTAACACTTGAGACAGAATACCCCACAAGTGCCTTTCCCCTCTCTTCTTGGGAGTAGAAATAATTCCTGTCCTTTCGTAACACCCCAAGTCAGTGTGGCCTGTGGCAGCTGTCTCAATCTGCCTAATAGAGCTGGTCGTCTTTCCACATAAGGTTTAGAAGTCTCTATGTAATAAAAAACAACACCCATAAATGCCACCATTCCTGTGAACGAATTACGTGGTAATTCTACTTCGAGCCTGCAAAGTGTGTGCTGTAAAAGGTGTATCTAAAGGTAAGTTTGCAGTAGTCCTGCAAGTTGCCTTTTTTGCCACTGGTGGGAGAAATGCCAAAAATAATGATTATTGGTAGAGATTTTATACCAACTAAAAGGATGAGTAGGTACAAGTTTGTAGATAGAGAAAGGGTTTTCTATGGGACCTGCTCTTTATCCAATGAGCTATTTTATTTCACTGCAGGATCCCTGTAATACCCAACCACCCAGTAGCTACTGCCATGTCCTGGTGCAGTACTTTTTACTTTTTAAGAAAAAAGGCCAGCTAATCAACCCCCATAATTTAGCCCGGACACTGAAATCCAGCTCTGAGTGCTTTCTGGCAGTTCCTTCGCTGTGAAAAGTGAAGTTAAAGGGAACCAGGCAAGAGGGCCTTCTCGGTAGTGGCACCCACCCTGTGGAACACCCTCCCATCAGATGTCAAGGAGATAAAGAACGACACAACTTTTAGAAGACATCAGAAGGCAGCTCTGTATCGGGAAGGTTTTAGTGTTTGATGCTTTATTATGTTTTTATGTGTGCTGGAAGCTGCCCCGAGTGGCTGGGGAAACCCAGCCAGATGGGTGGGGTATAAATAATAAAATTATTATTATTAGATTAAGATCATGCTGCAGGAGGAAGGGCTCAGTTTAAATTTATAAATTTCTAGTTACATTCTGAGTAGTCCTTCATAAACATAGATGTAAACTGGAGGCGGAGATGTCTAAACAACATACTACTTATAAATTACTTTTAAAAACCTGTGCTTCTGTAAACACAAACAAGACCAAGCTTTCCGGTTTATACTGTATAGAATTAACTGGGCAACAATCTTTGAGACAAATGAGACTTTGGTGGCAGTATAACATTTTCTACTTTGTGCCATCTCCCTTTCAATCCAGAAGGCAGAGTTGTATATGTTTGGAGCGGTTGGGAGTTGAGACTAGAGCACTGAGTGACCCAGTTCATGCAAAGAGCTAGCCGACTGTGGCCCAGTCCACCATCTCAGCCTAACCTATCTCTAGAGAATGGAAGAATCACATATGCTCACTTGAGCTAATAAAGGTGTGAGACAAATGCAATAAAAAAACGAGTAAATAAAACCAGAAGGCAGATCATTGCAAAATGTGGAAAGATAAACAAGGCAACACAGTCCCAGAAACTCCCGCGGGTGCAGAATGCTGCAGCGAGGCTCCTCACGGGGTCTCTGCCATGGGAGCATATTCACCCAGTGCTTTTCCAGCTGCACTGGCTCCCGGTGGAGTACAGGGTCAGATTTAAGGTGCTGCTTTTGACCTTTAAAGCCCTTCACGACCTAGGACCCTCGTACCTATGGGACCGCCTCTCCCTTTATGCCCCACGGAGAGCCCCGAGGTCCATAAATAGCAACACCCTAGTGGTCCCGGGCCCTAAGGAAGTTAGATTAGCCTCAGCCAGAGCCAGGGCCTTTTCAACACTGGCTCCGGCCTGGTGGAACGCTCTGCCTCATGAGACCAGGGCCCTGCAGGATCTGATTTCTTCCCGCAGGGCCTATAAGACAGAGTTGTTCTGCCTGGCCTTTGGCTTGGAGCCAGTTTGATTCCCTCCCCCTCTTTCTTTTTCCTTTCTCCTCCTGTGATGAGG
This sequence comes from Podarcis vaucheri, assembly GCF_965113315.1. NCBI lineage: Eukaryota > Metazoa > Chordata > Lepidosauria > Squamata > Lacertidae > Podarcis > Podarcis vaucheri. The sequence goes on along the minus strand of NC_138760.1, from coordinate 14,481,304 downwards.
CTGCATTTTAATATTTTAATGTTTCAATATTTTAATGTTGTATTTTAATATTGTTTTTAAGTTGTATTCATTCAACTTGTTTTTATTATTGCTTGTTAGCCGCCCTGAGCCCGGCCTTGGCTGGGGAGGGCGGGGTATAAATACAAATTATTATTATTATTATTATTATTATTATTAACACAGTAGGCGAGCTTTGAAAAATGTTTGCATTCACACCCAAGGATTCCCCAGCCCCTTTTCCACCCCTGTCTGGTATTCCCCAAGTGGCTCTGCAATTCAGGGTCAAAACTCTTTGGGGGGCGGGGGCTACTACCAAAAATGGGACTTTCAGAAGCAGTGGCGTAGCGTGAGGGGTGCAGGGGGGCCGGCCGCACCGGGCGCAACATCTGGGGATTAGGGTTAGGGGGCGCGAATCCACGGGTTAGGGGGCGCAAATTACTTTCCTTGCCCCGGGTGCTGACAACCCACGCTACGCCACTGTTCAGAAGTCAACTGCTGAGAGGGGCATAGCATGCACGGCCCATTTTTTCTCTCTAGCATTCACGGATTTCAATAAATGCATTCACAGATTTCAATAAATGAGCTGGCAGAAATGGAGAATATAACTTATAATAGGGCTGACGAGCCTTTTAATAATAAAAAATAAGGAGTTTGCTATTTTCTCCAATATGGCAAGATTAACGCAGTCAACATGAAACTGTATCCCTTATTGAAATTTTGGCAAGCCGAACATTTCTGGCTTGAAGTCACTCATGGAGGGGAGGACCAGGGTCGCTTCCTTGGTTAACTCTTTCGCCAGGTGTTCATCCGGAACCATGACCACTTGCATGCCGGCACTTACACCTGACTTGACCCCGTTGGGCGCATCTTCAAACACGAGGCACTTTTCTGGAGGGGCCGGAGGGTCAAATTTCCTTGCGCAGACCAGAAAAATATCAGGCGCTGGCTTGCCAGCCTTCACTTCCGGGTGATCTCCCAGCACAATATGGTGAAATAACTGAAATATGGCCTGGTGGTGGACTGTTTTCATGTCAAAAGCCTCTTTAATGGAGCTGCTGGCCACAGCGATGGGTATCTTGTGCTGATGCAAATGGCGGATTAGTTTTTCTGTGCCTGGCAAAAACACAGATTTGGGGAACAACTCCTTCTTCTTCTTCTTACTTTCTTCCATGATTTGGTCTGGGCTTATGGGGAGGTCCAGGGCCTTTTGGATCATCACCACCGCTTCCGCTTCCCTTCTGCCCATGATGGAAGATTTCACGTCCCAAGTGAACTGCTTCCCGTAGCGGCCGCACACATCATTCATCACTTCGGTGTAAAGGGTTTCCGTATTCAGAAGGGTGCCGTCCAAGTCGAAAATGACGTGAGTGACGGGCTGGAGAGGTTTGGAGCTGGTGGCCATCAGGTCGACCTCCGACCAGTTGCAGCTCAACAACCGTCGAGCAAAACCGCTGGGTAGGTAAGCCGGGGGGCGCGCGCGTGCGCGCTGCCGTTGCCCCGACAGCTTCTATGATTTCACCCTCGCTCTGCAAACTTCGCTCACAATTCTATGTCGTCTTTTAAGGTGGTGGCGGCGGCGGCAGCAGCAACAGCAGCAGCAGCTTTGGCTCTGACTGTCGCAACTTCCCCTCTGAAAGTTGATTCCCCACTTAGGGAACCGACGGCGCCCGTGGGCTGCTTGCAGCAATCGCGGCCAAAGAAGCTGGCGGTGGCACAATATCAAGGGAGCCCGTGGTGCAAAAGAGCGACGGCTCTCGATCTCTTGACCACCGCGACCCTGCGTGTGCAGTTCTCCCTGCAGGCTACTGGACTCCCAGCTGCTATGCAAACTGGGACTGATGGGAATTGGTAGTCCAGAAGGCGAGAGGTTCTGCAAGCCCAGCCCCACGGACTTCAACCCGTTCCTTTTGCGCAGGGCAACATTGGGGATGATTTGTTCCTGCACTGTCGATTGGCTTTGGTCTTCCCCCTTTACTGCGACACTTGCTTGGGAGTAAGACGCCTTAAAATCAGGGCGGCTTACTCCTGGGTAAATCATGGCAAATGCTCAGGATGCATAAGCGAGAGGCGGCCGGTTCACCAGAAGAGCACGTCCAGTCCTAATTCCCCTGTGAAAAAATAACACTCTCCTCCTCCTCAATGGGCGTAGCCGAGGGGGCAGGTGGGCAGCTGCCCCCAATCTATCAAAATCAATACAAATCTGAGGTTTTGCCCCCCCCCAACAAAAGCCTGCCCTCCCTAACAAAAATCCTGGCTACGCCCATGTCCTCCCCTCCCAATAAATGCACGCGAAAGTAACAAAAATCTGCAACACCGAGCAAAATAATAATAATAATTTATTATTTGTACCCCGCCCATCTGGCTGGGTTTCCCCAGCCACTCTGGGCGGCTTCCAACAAGGATTAAAAATACATAAAAAACCAACCAAGATCCACTTCGCCAGCTTTCTGCAAGAACGGTGAGCCGAGGACCCGATCCCTTTCACGTGCGGAAGGAAATCAGAGAACTGAAGAGTTGGAAGGGGCCCCAACAGTCATTTAGTCCAACCCCTGAGATGCATAAATCTCAATTAATGCAAACGTGACAGATGGCCACCCATCCAACCTCTGCTTTAAAACCTCCACCGTTCCACTCTTCCTCTCGTAAGTTCAAATCCATGGGCAACGGGACTTCGCCGTTGCCCATCACTGGCCGCAGCAATAACACACGCGATCCTATGCAAAGCGGCAGTGCATTCCAGAGGTAGAGCTCGCTTGTAGCAAATCCCACGAGGCGCTACGCTGTTTCCGCAGCCGGGAAGCGCAGCCCGGGAAAGGCGGGGCTTGCAAGGCGGCGGCGGTGATTGGCCGCGGGCGCCAATTTGAACGGGGAGCGCGCGGGGCGCGGTTCCGCTTGCGGGCTCCCTCGCTTGTTTGCCTCGCGCGGCTGCCGGTTGGGGAAGCGGCCCCGCCGACTTCGAGGGGTCGTCGGGAGACGGGGGGTAAGAAGATACTGGGGGTGTGTGTGTGGGGGGGGGAGGGGTGCGTCTACACGGCGCAATCCGAATCCTAGCCGAGTCTTTTCTTATAGTGGCAGAGAATATATAGAATATATATAAAAACCGAACCGGTTTTCTATCCCGAAAAGTGGCGGAGTCCGAGCCCAGCCCGGGAAGAGGGTTGTGGGGTGTGTTTTTTTGGAGCCAGTGTGAATGCCCCTCAGGGCGGAATTCGGTTTAGGTACCGGCGGGCTTGGGAGGAGTTTGGTGGCTTGAAGCGCAGGGGTTGCATTGAGGTAAAAAGTGCCCTTCAAGGCGTCCTTCCCTGCCCCCAATAGACTATAAATGCCGTCTTGATTCGTTAAGCATATAACACGGCTTCCAATGTAATTGTGAGGTTTAGCCTGCTTTCTTTATTGCTGCTTCGTTAATAGCGTTTTGTAGATTGTTTAATTATCTGTCAGTTGTTTTATATGAGTTGAATGAGTTCTATGAGTAGCCGCCCAGAGTGGCTGGGGAAACTCAGCCAGATGGGCGGGGTATAAATAACAAATTATTATTATTATTATTATTATTATTATTGTGCTGTGTTTGTGATGTTCTGCTATGTTCTGCTATATTGTTGTCATTTATTAATTTATTGCTGTTTGTTGTTTATTGCTCGTAAACTGCTTTGGGGTTCATTTGAATGAAAAGTGGCTTAGCAACCCAATCAATTACCTCTTTTAAATGACCTAGCAGCCAAGCTCCTCCTATGCTCCATATGTAGTGAGAGGAATTGGCATGCAAGCAACAGTGAGAGACTCAAGGGGTGTTTGTGTGTGTAGCAGTCCAGAAAAGGAAGCCTTTCTTCAGCACAGTAAGCTCTGGTCTAGTTGGGACTTCCTATTTTATGGTTTTCTATGCCAATACAGTGGTGCTTCAGAAGACAAAATTAATTCGTTCCGCGAGTTTTTTCGTCTAGCGAATTTTTCGTCTTGCGAAGCACGGTGTCGGAAAAGTTTTGGAAAAGCTTCAAAAATCACCAAAAACCTCAAAAAAGGCTACCACACCGCGTTCTATGAGTTGCTCCTTGAAGTCAAGCCGCAACTGTATTAACGGTGTTAAGAAAAAGGAAACAAACTTGCAAAAGACGCGAGACGTTTTCGTCTTGCGAAGCAAGCCCATAGGGAAATTCGTCTTGCGAAGCAGCTCAAAAACCGCAAAACCCTTTCGTCTAGCGAGTTTTTTGTCTTGCGAGGCATTCGTCTTGCGGGGCACCGCTATACACTGTCACCACCAGTAGCAGCCCATTTTTTCTGGTGTAAATTATTGCTGTTTAAGCACCAAGGTAGGAGATGTGACTCAAAGATTCTTGCATTGCAGGGGGTTGGACTAGATGAGCCTCAGGGTCCCTTCCAATTCTGTGATACTGTAACAATTTTGTACTGTAACAAGGTAGGGATGAGGGATATAGGACCAGACTAAATGAGAGAGAGACGGCTCAGCTCTGAGTATGGGCTGGTAATTTTATTTGTATTCTTGCTTTCTGCAGGATGCGAGATGAAGTTCCTCAAAGACGTGGATTTTGTGGCGCGGACCAGCACTTCCCAAGAAACACTGACTTTGTTGTCTGAGTTGAAGGTAATGCTGCTAAATGTGTTGATAAGGAATGGCTTTTGAAAGAGGGTTATATGGCTATTGTTCGCCATGGTGGGTAAATGGAATCCCGAGAATTAGACACAGTATATCTTTTTTTCCCCAATTTTTTTTATTGGTTTTCACAACATTATAAACAAACAAACACATAAGACAAACAAACATAAATCATAGCCTTATTGAAAATTACACTTATTAATATTAAGTGACTTCCTTGCTTCCCCTTGGCTGGATTTCATTGCATATCCTTTTAACGGTTTTCCAAATCACAGTTCTTATAAAATTTAACTTAAACGTTAACATCCTTAGATCTTCACATTATGAAATTAAACATATTAATTCATCACTAAAATCCTAAGCCAATTAAGTATCTGCAAGCTGTTTTCAGTTAATTTAACTTAACATATTTAACTAAGTAATCATTAAATTTAACTCACTGTTCATGATCTTCCTCCTCCTTCTGGTTGTGGACTCTTCCGGTTAGGTTGGCTAGCTCCGTAAAATCCATCATCTTCATCTGCCATTCTTCTATTGTTGGTAATTCTTGGGTTTTCCACTTTTTAGCTAACAAAATATGAGCAGCAGTTGTGGCATACAAAAATAATTTAACATCTTTCTTGGGCAATTCCAAACCTGTTATTCCAAGAAGAAAGGCCTCTGGTTTCTTTATAAATGTATATTTCATCATTTTTTTCAGTTCTTTATAAATCTTTTCCCATAAGTCTTTCACCTTGGGACAGGTCCACCACATATGATAAAAGGTTCCTTCCTTTTCTTTACATTTCCAACATATATGGTCACAGTTAGGATATATCTTTGCTAATTTTACAGGAGTCAAATACCATCTGTACATCATTTCCATTATATTTTTCTTTAACACAGTACATGCCGTGAACTTGACCCCTTTCTTCCACAATCTTTCCCAATCCTCGAGAATTAGACACAGTATATCTGAATATGAATACCAGTTATTGGGGGATAAATAGCTTGTGAGCTTTTTGTAAAACCTTTAACTGACCGTTACTTAAGTTGACATGGCGGTTTTTTAGCTGATACAGTTCCTGGTGGTGACTTGCATGGGGTGTTCTAACAGCCTTCCTGTGCTGGGAAAAGAAATGCCAAATCTCACAATGCCCAAAAGGACTCTGGATGCATGCTTTTCTGTTTGTATAAATCAGTGATGGAGAACCTGTGGCCATCCATATGTTGTTGTGGGACTCCAGCTCCCATCATCCCTGACCATGCTGGTTGGGACTAATGGTGGTTGAAGTTCAGAAACATCTGGAAGGCCATAGAGTTCCCCATTCTTGGTACACATAGTTACATTGCCTCCAGTAGGGGCTTAGTAAACCTTAAAAAATGGTGAGATGCTCTAACAATGATATTAAAAGTCTCCTCTCAATTTCAGGAATGCCTTGAGGGGGAACCCAAAAATGCAGACTGCCCATGCCAAGCCTCCAAACAGGTCACAGCATGTGATAGAATCCTACGAGCTTGCATCCACAGGCTTGGTGAAGGTTTGGAATGTCCTGCTCACTTGGAAAGTCTCCAGGCCCTAGCCGAGGCAGCCTATGGCGGCTACACTGCAGCAAGGCTCCAGTATATTCCCCTCTACTTGGAAAAGTTGCTGTTCCATTTGCTGAGGGGTATGGCTGCTCAGGGCTCCTATGATTCTTTCCTAAGGTTCGCTGATCTCCTCTATGGGGAACTCTTGAAGTACCAGCCTCCCCAAGTGCCTGCTGATGACTATGCGGCTGTTGCCAAAAGCACCTTTGGCGTGCTGTGGAAGAGTGCGGACGGCAGGGCTAAACTGGACAAGACTCTGGCAGAGTTCAGGGCTGTGCTCTCTACCCATCTGCAAGCTGTACGCTTCTTGATGCTTCTGGAGAACGATGCCGGCAACCTCTCGCTTCAGGAGGCCCCGTACTTCACCTCCAACGTGGCCCGGCATGCCTGCATTGCAGCTGTGACATTTGAGGCCCAGCGGAGTCCGCTGGGAAAGGAAGAGGCCCATTTTCTCAGTGCAGAGTTATTCCACCAGTTGGTTGCTGCCCTTCTGGAAAAGAGGGGTGTGGATGCGCGTTTGGCCTTCCAGGACTGTCTCTGCATCTTAGAGCTCACTGTGCTGAGGTGCCGTTACCTCTGCAAGAGTGGCTGCTTCAAAGAGAGCGATGAAGTTCTCCAGCAATTCAGAGGCTACTTGAGAAAGTCCAGCAATGAGGGCAGTTTCTTTAGTGTGGCTTTAGACGTACTCTCTGCTGGAATTGAGCTGAACAAAGTGTTGGTGCAGGCTGAGGGTTCAGTAGAGCCCTTCTTCATCCAAGCTACTCAGGCTCTAAACTCCTCACCAGATGCTCAAGAGCCCCTGCTTAGAGTGCTGACTGAAAGCTGCCAGTTGCTCGTAACCCCTTTCTCTGGACTTGCAAAGAACAGCAAACAGGGCCTCTTTAACCTGCGTGATATTCTGGGGATCTCTGCTTTCATGGAAAGTTACGTCACATTACTCCAGAAGCTGATGAGTTTAGTGAGTAAAGCTTTCCCTGCCTATACTTTCATACAGTCCTGGATGCCTTTGTGAGAGCAATAGTTCATGGCTGAGATGTAAGCAATAGGGTTTTATCCTGGATTTGGGGAGGGGAAGGTGCAGCCTATGCAGAGATTCAATGAATGTGGTTCAATGAACACTTAAGGCTTTCAAAACATGTCTTATTCCATTGGTTTAGCCTTGGGGTAGTCAACCTTTTCATACCTACCGCCCACTAATGCATCTTTCTTGATGGTAAAATTTCCTTACCGCCCACCAGTGCTTGATGGAAAGAGGATTCAGCTTGTGCCGTACAACCCCCTACCGCCCGCCTAGAATCCTGAAACGCCCCACTAGTAGGGACCAGGTTGACAACCCCTGGTTTAACCTGTGTGGGCAAGAGGAGGTGGGAGGGGGGTAGGTAGGATAAATACCTTTGCTCTGCTATTGTGAAATCTAGAAAGTTGATTTTCAAAGTACAGCCTTTTATATAGTTGTGTGTGAGAGAGAAGAGGGGGCACAATCAGATTTTTAGAATGCAAATGTTAGCGTTACATCTCAGAAATATGTTTTCCAAGTTCTCATCTATTGCATTTTACATTGAAGTGTGAAAAGACTTTGTAAACTCTGCCAATGGTAGTAGGTAGATTAATAAATTGTATTTTTCCTGTCTCAAATTAAAATAGGCCAATTCCTCTGCTGACACTAGAGTGCTACTGTTTTTGTTTTAATGGGATTTTTAGGAGGGCTTTCAGCGCAGTAAAGGTTTTGTGAGTAATCTTATACAGGTTTGACCTGGAATTGTTCCAAAAACTTTCTGTCGACTTTGTCTTCTATAAGGTTCTGCCGGAGAACATGAGACAGCAGCAAACTCTGAAGAAGCAACTGTACCACTACTTCCAGATATACACGACTTTGGTATCTGATACTCTACAGACTCTGCAGGTAAATCTGTCTTGAATGGACAAAAACATTCAGTTTGTGGAAGTAAGACTGAGGTTGTGTTCCTTGGGCAGGATAAACAAGTCTTAGTCTCTTTAAGTTGTTTGCTGCCTTAGTTGGGGAGCTTTTGGTCTTCTGTCCAAATGTCTGGTAGCAGGACTGTGAAAGACATTTGCCTGGAGATTTGTTGAATTGCTGCTCCTTGTCAGAGTAGACCAGGGATGAAGAACCTGTGATCTTCCAAACACTGCTAGACTGGAATGCCCATCATTCCTGAGCATTGACCATGCTGGCTGAGGTTGATGGGAGTTGTAGTCCAACAACATCTGGAGAGCCACAGATTCCCCTTCCCCATCTCTGAAGAAGACAGTTCTGGGCTAAATGGAACTTTGATCAAACAAGGAAAAGCTCACTTTTATCACCTATCCAATTCCTATACAGTCGTACCTCAGCTCCTGAATACCTTGGGAGTCGAATATTCCAGCTCCCGAACGATCAAAAACCAGAAGTGAGTGTTCCGGTTTTCGAACATTCTTTCAGAAGCGAAACATCCAACAGGGCTTCCACGGCTTCCGATTGGCTGCAGGAGCTTCCACCAGCCAATCAGAAGCCGTGCTTTGGAAGTCGAATGGACTTCTGGAACGGATTCTGTTCGACTTCTGAGGCACGACTGTAAAGACAAGATACTGACATTGTTCCTTTCACATCAACAGAACGCCCATGGTTCATAAATAAGAGAAAAGTGTGATTTCTTTTTAGCTGTGAACGTGGAAGCTGACCTCTGAAGGGCAGAAATATAATACCTCAACTTGACTATGTAATGTGTGGGCACAAGCCCCGTCTCCTACCAAGAATGCACACGTCAAAGTGAGCATATCTTGTTAAAAAAACCAATAGGATGTGATGTGGCTCTCTTATGCCTTGAATGAGGAACTTTTGATTCTGTAAAGATCTGCAAATCAAAATATAATTGACAGGCACATTGAAAGATGATGGGAAATTGCTAGCTTATCCTAATCATGCAAACAAATGTGTGTAAGTTCCAAATTGCTTAGATAATGAGTTGATGCACAGGAAGAATAAAGTAGACACAAGTACTTGTGGCTGGAAGGCATGCAAAATGAAGGCTGAAGTCTTGGGCCACAAAGTAATTAAGATTAATTTATATGCAAAATACTGTGGTGTGTCAATGGCTGCAGGTAACTATAGAATCACCCTATACTTTAAAAAAAAATTGGATTTCAACACAGGGGCCGGAATCTGCAGCACTGCCAGAGTTACTGGTGTATCTTCAGAAGGTTGTCACCTGGATGTTGGATATGCTAGTAGGACTTCCCAAGAAAGAGCAGGCTGAGTACCTGGATTTCTCAGGTTGGTTTCCAAGACGAACAGCTGTCTTTCTCCAGCTGTCTGAGTCTGAAGGTGGGATAGATGCTGCTGTGTACAGATCAGTTGGGGGCCATATTAAGGAAGAATAAAGAATGCACTCTTCATTTTTGGCATCTCAGTCTCTGAGGTGTCCACCTTTCTCTCTTTAATAGGTGTGTGGGTGGGTAGATTGCCTGTGGCAAGCTGAACTTGCTGGAGAACTTGGTCACTTGCTAAAATTCTGGTGGATGATGATGATAATAATAATAATAATAATAATAATAATAATAATAATTATTTATTATTTATACCCCATCCATCTGGCTGAGTTTCCCCAGCCACTTTGGGCGGCTCCCAATCAAATGTTAACAACAGTGCAGCCTGTTTTAACAGGGCTGCCTGTTTTAAAGATAGGATAGCTGTGTATTTCCTTCACATCTGAAGGGAGGGTGTTCCACAGGGTGGGCACCACTACCGAGAAGGCCCTCTGTCTGGTTCCCTGCAACTTCACTTCTCACAATGAGGGAACCGCCAGAAGGCCCTCAGCGCTGGATCTCAGTGTCCGGGCTGAGCAATGGGGGTGGAGACGCTCCTTCAGGTATACTGGACCGAGGCTGTTTAGGGCTTTAAAGGTCAGCACCAACACTTTGAATTGTGCTCGGAAACGTACTGGGAGCCAATGCATATCTCTCAGGACCAGTGTTATGTGGTCCCGGCGGCCAGTCCCAGTCACCAGTCTAGCTGGCACATTCTGGATTAATTGTAGTTTCCGGGTCACCTTCAAAGGTAGCCCCACGTAGAGCGCATTGCAGTAGTCCAAGCGGGAGATAACTAGATGGGATTGGTAACTGAGGGCCCCATGTATCCCAAGGGTCCTTTTTCTTGGTTCTTTCTCCTGAGGCACAAGCAAGGGGCTCCTCAGCCCCCGCCAGAGGTGTGAGTGTTAAGAGGTTCTGCTAGAATTATCTCAACATCTGAGTTGTGCGCAATCCTGATTAACAGAGGGGTAATGAGCCGCTGAAGGTGTGTAAAGGGAAAAACCAAATTGCTGTTGCTATTGCTACTGACTCTGAGAAAGAGCTTGTTTAAGAAGAGACCTTCACCTGCCTCTTGATTTTGTGCAGGGTTTTGTCTATAATGGTCCTTCTGCCCTTGGCTTAATTGAAAATATTGTGCTAGTTAAAATTTTATCAGCAACCCGAAATCATGATGGTAAACAGCTATGGCTTCTTTAAGCTCATTACCTTTTCAGAACAAAGTTTGTGAAATACAAATCGAGAGTGGATTTCATGCTCTTTATTCAGCTCATAGTGGTGAGGAGGAATGGAAGTTCCCCCGGAATGTCTGCTTTATATACATTATTTACACAATGGGCTGCATGTGATTGGCTAATTCCAGGATTCTCCTGTAGGCCAATCAGGTTGTGGATTCACTTCCACCTGGAGCTGGATTGGGTGGCTCCTGCGGACCAATCATACTGCTGCATTGTTCTAGGACCAATCAGACTGCTGCATTCTGAATCCTATTGTTCTAGGACCAATCAGACTGTTGCATTCTGGATCCTATTCAACTCAGTACATAACAGTTTGAATGGGCAAGTTTTGGATTAAGGGGAGGAGCTGTAGCTCAGGGGTAAAGCATTCCAGTCTCAATCCCTGGCATCTCTAGGTAGGGCTGGGAGAGACTCTAATCTGAAAATCCTAGAAAATCCAGCTGCTGCCAGCCAGTGTAAACAATACTGTTATAAGGAGCTTCCTAGTGGAAGTATCCTGGACCATACAGGATCAGTTGGGTGAATTGGATTTCTCCTTCAGGAGATGAATCAGTAATAGGTTTTGTAGATTTCTGACATAAGTAGGTTTTAATACCCATTGAAGGTGGCTTTTAAGATCGGTTTTCTTCTTCTAACAGCATACTGTATATCACGGCTGGCATATAACTTCTACTGTCATAAGATGTATGCGGAGTCTAACTCTTTCGTGGAGCTTTTCTGCAGACGCTTGGCAAAGGAGGAGATTGTCACTTGTTCAGATTTGCCTACAGAAAAGGTAACAAAAAGTGTTGCTTGTAGTGTGCGAAGCTGGCATGGAGGAGACACACGGGTGAAATTCCGTGATCTACAGAACGTGCATCTGCAGGTTGCTGATTTCCCTGAGCTCTGGATAGACTCTCATTTTGTTTGAGTTCAATTTAGCATAGTGTGATGGGAATAATAATGAGCTTGGCCCTGGGTTCAGATCCCCAGGATTGAGGGATGGAGGTTCTCGGACAAATCACTCTTAAAGTTTAACTTTGTGTTTAATTACTTTGAAAAGCTAGGTCATCTGAGCTCAAAGGAGCTTACTTATGAAATGTGTAGGATTGTTGCTTTGACTTAACTCAGGGGTGGCCAACATGATGGCATCCTCCAAACTTTGTGTAGTGCAGTTCCCATCATTCCAGGCTGTGCTGGCTGGGGCTGATGGGAGTTGGGAGTCCAACAGTATATGGAGGGCAACCTATTGTCCAACCTGTTCATAGGTGCTAGGATTAAAATGGTACTCAGAGGCCTGCAACTACTGATTTGGCTGGCTGACTCAAAACCAGTATGTTTAATTGCAGCCCTCCTCCTTGCCTCCTCTGTTTTTCAGCTCTTTTCTGTGGACCGCGCGATGTTCCAACCCTTCTGTCTTGGGCCTACTTTTGTCTTACACCTCTGCCTACACCTTCTGTAGGCTTTTGCTCCTCCCTATCTCTCCCACACCCTCCCAAGTCACATCTTGGATTTTCTCGCAATGGCATCCAGAGGTTTGAGAGCAGACAATCTGTGACATCAAGGCAGTTCAACCAATCACTGCAGGAGGCTTCATCACCACGTATAACCGATGAATAAAGCCAGGAGCTTTTTGACAGAAGAGCCAAATAGAAGTGCAGTAACCTTTAATGAGTTGCCAGGATTTTTTGGCAACTGGATGGGCGGGAAAAGGTCTTAGCATGACATCTTGGGGAGTTGGTCAGTTAGAAGACATTATCAAGCAAAGTTGGCATAGTTTGATAGTTTTAAGGCATAGGCTGTAGTTGAGTAGTTCTTGCTGTAGCTCATTGTTTCCCAAACTTGGGTCTCCAGCTGTTTTTGGACTACAACTCCAAGACCAGTGGTGATAGGAATTGTAGTCCAAAAACAGCTGGAGACCCAAGTTTGGGAAACACTGCTCCAGCTAATGAGAACCTGAACTAGAAAGGCTTTACTTCCTTCTCTTCAGGAAGGAAGACGAGTCTCCACTGCATGCCACTTGAATGTTTTTCTTTCTCTTCACAGCTACACAATTGCTTTAAGCTTCAAGTGGAGAATTACAGGAAACTGGGCTTGTTAGAGGAGGCTCTCGAGGCTGTGGTACTCTGGCTGGCTGTTCAGGGCAGCAGGATAACAGAACAGATGGCAGAGCCAATCTCCGCCTGGGTCAAAGTCAAAATTGATGCCAGCAAATCAGATGACCTGAGACTGAAGTAAGAATGGAACCGAGAGATTGGGCATTACTCTTAAAATGGGGGATTGAGGTTTGTCCTGTCAGAACTTGAAACTGGCAGTTCGGGGGGAAACTTTTGTATTTGTCTTGCTGGATATGCGTAGCTTTTGGGAAATTTGCATCCTGTCCTTCCACTGTTGAAACAGTGCTCAAGTTGACTTACATACATCAGTTTAAAACCTGATGTCTGTTTTATTCATGCTTCTGAAGATAAACACAGCATACAAGACTACTAAAAGAGGAATACAATTCCTGCTCTTTGTGGCATGGATCTTCCCTGCCACCCCTCACATGCATAAAGATGTTCCAGCTTATATCTCCTTTGCCGGGAAAAGGGACACCGCTGGTTCTGAAGGAACTGGAGAATTTTACCTCATGTCACATCCTAGTACTAAAGAAAGAACATAGGAAATGAGGCTGGTATACTCCTTGACACTTAGGTCCTCCCTTAAGCAACAGTTAAGACTATTAACCAATACAATCTGCGTATATTAAATGTATATAATCATCTAAGCACATGGTGCTTGCCAAAACAGCTATGACAGGGCTGTACTTGAAGGCACTTGCAGTCCAAAATAGACCCAGAAAAACAATGGCTCATGCAATTTCTTTTTTTTTTGGGGGGGGGGTGTCATAATTTTTAACTGATTTTTATACAGTTTTAAAATTTCAATTCAGCTTCCATACAGTATTCCCGTAGCATTTTGACTTCCCATCCTTCCTTCTGTGATGTTTCAAATCCTTTTATCTACTGCCTTGAATATCATATTTCTCTAAAATATATCATTTCCTATAATAGAAATTCCTATAATCTCTGCTGAGGACAAACAAAAGAATGCTTTGTTACTGACATCAGATAAAGTGGGAATGCTCAGTCTGCTGTTTTCTGACCTTTGTGGGGTTTCCATAAATTGTTCCACAGGGTATTTAACAGAATCCACCAAACCTGTCATGCTGTTCATGGAAACCTCCAAATGTAAGGACTCCTATTGGTAGCAGAAGGAACGTCACTGCCGCAGAGTTCCACGCAAAACTTCATGTGGGTGGCAGCAGCAGAATCCAACATGTATAGGCCTAACCTGTGCAGTAATTGCCACTCAAAATTGGTGCAAAAAGTTGGGCCCATATATGGGGTCCCAACACTGGGTTCTCGCGCATTATGTGTGGTGTGACAGATGTAGTGACAATCCCACTTAATATTACATGCAGACCACATATTTGGAGGTGCTTGTAAATAGGGCTTTCATTTCAATACAGACAAGTTAACCAACTTCCCAACTTTGCTAGCATCTTGAGGCTGGTCTTTTATGTACAGCTTTGCCACCAGCTAAAATCAATTGGGTAAGTTCATAGGGAACAGGTCCCCAATTAGAGACTGATGCTAGATGATGCTGGGACAAACAACAGGATGCCCAATGTGGTTTCTTTGCTGCCTGTGAGATCCCAGTTGTGTCCAGGGCCAACCCAATACATTCTGATGCATGAAATACAATGTTTCATCTCCCTATTCCATGTACAGAGCCAGACTGTCCTGGCAATAGGCATAAACACTGGTGTTTGCCACACACCAAATAAAAGTGACTAGGGAGGAATCTAAATTGGTTCAGTTTTGTACTATTTGCTCTAAACTTTTGATATACTGTACATCAATACAACAGAGACAGAACATTTACTCTCAAGGTTCCAGTGAAGTTTGAGGAGTGATATATTTTAGAAGATTAGGATAAAGTGATTTCTCCACGCCTTGGGGATTGTGATGATAAAAGATGCACCACACAAATTAATGTAGGCTATTATTTTCCCTTTTCTGCCCCTCTTAACCATTCTAATTTTTCTTCCCACCCCCTTTTGTATCAATATGTTCAACATTTTTATTTTGTCTTTATTTTAAAAATTAAAGTTTCTTTAAAATAACAAAGAGCTTCATTCTGGCAGCAGTACACCTACTCTGAAAAGTTTTAATGGCAGGCAACATAGGGCCTATACCACTGTAGCAGCATCATTTGAGCTGCTCTCCAAGGAACCTTGGACCTGAGGCCATCAGACTGGCTCTAGCAACTCCACACCTGCTGAGAACACACAATTTACATAGGATGGATAAAATTCATTTTCTGTGTGTTTTGGTTAAAAGGTAAAGGGACCCCTGACCATTAGGTCCAGTTGTGACTGACTCTGGGGGTTGCGGTGCTCATCTTGCTTTATTGGCCGAGGGAGCTTCCGGGTCATGTGGCCAGCATGACTAAGCCGCTTCTGGCGAACCAGAGCAGCGCACGGAAACGCTGTTTACCTTCCCGCCGGAGCGGTTCCTATTTATCTACTTGCACTTTGACGTGCTTTCGAACTGCTAGGTTGGCAGGAGCAGGGACCGAGCAACGGGAGTTCACCCCGTGGCAGGGATTTGAACCGCCAACCTTCTGATCGGCAAGTCCTAGGCTCTGTGGTTTAACCCACAGTGCCACCCACGTCCCCTGGTTTGGTTGCTTACTGCTTACTGCGTAATGCTAATATGCTGAAATAAACAGGTTAATTAATGTACTTCTGTGGTGGTGGGGAACACACTGGTGACGGGGCAGCCAGAGGGCAACAGGCTAGCTTAGGAAATGCGGGGCAGACCTCTGGGTATAAACACCTCAACACCATTTCTGCTGCCTGAGGCAGCCAGATCTGCTGCCTGAGGCAGCCTGGAGATGTCTGGCAAAAAGAAAATAAAAGGCACACTGTGTTATTGTAACCGTGTAATCTGGAGTTGCCCTGCTTTGGGTCTGTTGTAATTTTCCCTCCTTGTTTTGCCTGCATGTTCATCACAGGACTCTAAAGGAGGGCCTGGAGGGTTACAGCTTGGATACAGAGGTCCTCATGAAAGTATTGTTGGAGGAGCTGAAGGCTTACAAGACTGTGCGGGTAGACACTGGCCAGGAGCGCTTCAATGTGATCTGCGATCTGCTCGACATATGTTCGGAAGGCAGCGGCTGGGTTCACGAGCGGGCTGTGGTTCTGGTGGAACTGGCACAGGTTCTGTGTTACCATGACTACAGTGAACAGACAGAATGGTGAGTGGCCAGTATTCTCTGGAGCTTCTGTTTGTCAGGAAAAAGCAGCAATGCGAGAGCGAGCTGCAGGTGGCTGCAAAGCAAAACAGGATGTTGATGTTTGAAACTGTACCATGGGAACAAAGGGATAGTCTATTCACTGTACTGAGCACCAGATATTAGCTCAGAGTGTCATCTGACCTGTACTGGAAGTATAGGGGTGGAGTTTATTCTCTCTCTACTGTTGGAGTCTGGAGAGTGCAGACGTGTTTCTCTGTACTGCTGCAATGACAGAAATAAAGACATGTAAATAGATTTCTGTCTGTCTCTTTCCCCTCCCTGAGGGAAGCAGGGAGGAGGGAGGAGTGGTGTGTCCCTCTCACGCTGAGTGGGATCGCCGATAGTGACCTAGCCTGTATCCTGCCGGGAGACGCAGACGGGGAGGTCAACAAGGATCTCAAGCCGATTGCCTGGAGAATGGCCAGTTTCCTCTGACTGAGGCATGAGAATCCGACACTATTGTCATTGGTGCTTGGGGTCCTAGCTGAGGTGTGTGCCCCTTGGAGAAGGAAGTGGCAATTGATAAGATTCATCTGCATGGCAAATTCAACTTTAGAAATGGAAGGAGGAGCTTGTTCCTTGTATTGTGGCTATTGGTCCTGCCTGGGCACTGCCACCTGCTTCCTACAAACTTTTATTTTCCTTTTCTCTGTCCAATTTCTCATCTTTCCTCTAAGTCAGGAGCAGCTAATCTCTAATCCTCCATCCCCACCCTTTGCTGAAAAGTGTTGGGGTTCCGCCACAACTCAAGAAAGAACTTTGAAGTCAAGATGTGCAAATTAAGAAACCTTATGCTAGAGAGACATCTATGTTCTAAGGGTATAATTTACTTTTTTTGCAGCACTCTTATCAGGGCATTCTGCTCTGGCCTTTGCTAAGGTTTCCCTCCATCCTTTTAATATTGCTAACTTATTTTTGCTTTTATTTTGCAAACAAAAAGAGTAGCTTCTCATGAATGTGCCCAACCTAGGAGACCCTGTGTTTATAATTCTCCATGTTCTTCATTCTACTGTTAACAAGTCATAAATACAAGTCATAAATACAAGCATGTCACATAACAAATGGTGCAGAGTCCAACCCCCAGCGTCTCAATTTCCTTTCTCAGCAGCAGTTCTCTGCCCTCTGATCCCATAGCTACAATTCAACACACACATCTCACCACTCTCATGGGTCAGAGCAGGGATGGGGAAACCTGTGATTCCCCTCCCCACAATGTTACTGGACTTCAGCCCCCATCATCCCCAACTATTGTAAAGGCTGGCTTGGGCTGATGGGAATTGGAGTCTAACAGTATCTGGAAGCCACAGGTTCCTCCACTCTACTGGCTGTCAATTAGTCACCAAGTTAAGTTCAAGGTGCTGTTTCTTGTGTATGAAACCTTCTACAGCTTGGATCCAAAATACCAGAAATATTGTCTCACCCCTTATATATCCAACTGATCGCTGCTCTCTGCAGGTGAGGGCCTCCGGCAGGTACCATCTTATTATGAGGCCCATTCCATACACTGTGGAAATCAGAACTTTAGTGTTGTGCCACCTACCCTTTGGAATTCCTTCTCCTTGAATATCAGACAGGCGCCATCTCTGATTTCTTTTTAGCACTCTGTGAAGCCCTTCCTCCTTCAGCAAGCCTTTTAAGTTGAATTCTTTCCCAGTCTGCATCTGTATTGAAATTCTTTTTAAGAAAGTTTAGCCCTTGTAGCTTGCTGCCCTGGGCCCCTTTGGGAGGAAGAGTGGGATCTAAATTTAATAATTTGTGTGCTAAGATGTCCCTGAATTTGTCCAAAAGAGCCTCTATGGTTGATGAATGGGAGACACCATTGGCTAAACGCTGTCTCCTCCTCTGTAGCTCTGCCCTGGACTCTGTTCATGAAGCCCTGTGGCTGTTGGATTCTGTGCCAAAGACTCCCCAGAATGAGGAGCAGCTCCAGGACGATAAGGCCCAAGCCTTACTCTGGCTTTACATCTGCACAATTGAGGACAAAATGCGTGAGGTATGTGGCAGTAAGCAAAGCAGCACAGAGCTCTGCCGACTAAATTCAGTGCTGCTTATATTTTGTGTTTTAGAAGTTAAATGCTACAATCTGTATAAAATCATGCAGATTATTTCTACTAACCTTGCTGCAGAAGTATATATGCTGTTTTCCTTATTTCCAAGCACTGAAACCTCATCCCTGACAACTAGAAACCTTAAGAAGCCCACCCGTCTCGCTTCTCAGATCTCTTCAGGCATTTCCCCATTGCTTGCTTTCTTTAATCAAAATGTCTAGACACCTCCCCCATCTTCTTAAAATCTCAGATGAGGGTCAAGGAAAACAAAATTGTATTTGATTTTGCATTCTTTCTGCTGTCGTGTTGCTGCATACAATCCTAGTTAAAGTGTATTTGACTGTGTAGCAAGCAAAACATCCATAAGACACCAATGTGTGTTAAGTGGAGATGTTGGGGATTGAACATATTTTGGCTTAGGAACCCCCTGCCTTTTTTGCTGTAAGCTTTTCAGCATCTCCAGGGTATCCTGCACTACAGTTGTAATGTATAGTAGGATAGGATTTTTACAGTGGCATGGAGGTTGTCGTAAACTGAAGTAGCCTTTAGTGAAGAATTGTGATGTGTCAATTATTGTGATGCATCATGAGGTTTGGGCTCAGTGAAACCACTGTAGTGGCTTTGTTTGTTATGCCCCGAGCTGCTCCACAAGGGATGAAGATTTTATGCCACTGGGGACAGACAGTATGTCCTCTCACTTCCATACCAAGTTTTATCCAGGTTGCTTTTTCAAATGCAGAGCATCAGGCAAGAGCAGAGGACCAGGAGTGCCCATGCCAGGGGCCAGAAAGGCATACAAGATCTTGAAGGCTTTGAGACCAATGATCTTAACTATGAGAATAAATCCCAGGATGACAAGTTCCTGTATCTTGGCATTGCATTTAACCTGTCTGTGGATTCTGGTAAGGAACTAGGTTGGGCAGGGAGGGGTGGGGTGGGGCGAGACACACACACATTTGAAGCAGGTGTAGGGAACTTTCATCCTGCCGAGCTGCTAAATTTGGCCCACAACGCCATTTCGGGCAAACCATGCCCACCTGCCAGTCACCTGATGTCATATGATGTTGGGTGCGAAGATCTGATTCAAGCATTAGGTGTTAAGAACTGTTAGCTTAAGTGCTGCCATGTGAGGTGATTGACAGGTGGGTGCAATTCTGTAAGCGGTATTGCCCAATCATGCTAGTGAATTTATCAGCTGATAATCAGGTAGAAAATGGGGGAAATAAGAGTGTGGATGTTCTCTAACCAAGCTTGCTAGTTTGTTGATTTCCAACTGGATTATAAAAGGCACCATAGGTATTTCTGACCCATCAAACAGCAACCTTAAATTTTCATTGCTCAGAAAGGGACATGTGAAATGTGACCCTTGCTTATTAACTCCAACGGTGTAGCAGCTCCAGGTGGGCAGAGGAGAAGCCTTGATATGAGATGCGCTTGAGTTTCTAGTTACAGCACAAAGAACTGTGTTTTGACTCTCCCTACGAGGTGGTGATTGGCTCTGCAGTCTCTCGACCCCACCCAACACTCTAAATCTCTTTTTCAGTGCAATCAAAGTGTTTGGACGATGCCCTTGCCTTGTGGAAGCAGCTCCTCTCCTGCCAGGGCAGGGTCCCGGCTGTACGTAACGTTGAGCAGACAGCAGCATCCTTACACATCATGGCAGCTTTGTACAGAATGATGGGAAAGGTAATGAGCCAGGCACTTTGCTTGGGCAAGAAGTCTATATAACTGGGGTTTTGTTCTCTCTAAGCTTCCTGAAAGGCCCTCTCCCTCTTTCCCCCCACTTCCCTGCTCTCATGCAAGCACTGTATTGTCTCTCTTTTAGGCTGATTGTGAAAAGCCTTGGGGCAGCAGCATGATGGCTGCACCTGAGAACAGCACCTCCCACCCCCTGTAGGAGTCCCGTTATGCCCTTCCTTCTCCCCCTCCGCCCCTGCCAGTCTGAGGTGCCTTGCTTTCTGATTCGAGAACTGGGAGCAGAGACAGCACGAGAAACTAAGAGTGGCTCACAAGCTCTTACAACGAGCCTGCAATATTTAGTGCTTCTTGGTGAACCTAAGAAGAGTCCTGCTGGATCACACCAGTGGCCTGTCGTGTCAGTGGGTGACCATGGACCAGTCACCGTCTCTCAGCCTAACGTACCTCACAGGGATGCTATAAGGATAAAATTGGGAGGGGAGAGCCATGTATGTCACCTTGAGCTCCAAGGAGGAAAAGAGTGGTGTACAGTGGTACCTCGGGTTAAGAACTTAATTTGTTCTGGTGGTCCGTACTTAACCTGAAACTGTTCTTAACCTGAAGCACCACTTTAGCTAATGGAGCCTCCTGCTGCCGCCTTGCCACCGGAGCACGATTTCTGTTCTCATCCTGAAGCAAAGATCTTAACCCGAGGTACTATTTCTGGGTTAGCAAAGTCTGTAGCCTGAAGCGTCTGTAACCCGAGGTACCACTGTATATAATAAATAAAATAATAATGTTTCCCTCGAACTGAAGAGGGCGGTTCTGCCACGGTGAGTGGACCAGAGCTGGCAGCAATGTCTGGCTGTATATGGACCTATAAACATTTAATGAAAGTGTTAAAGGTGCAGCCTTTTGCTCAATTTCATTTTCTAAAGGAAAGAAGTTATAACAAGTCTCCAGATGTATTATTCTATGACCTTGACTGCTTTCCACATTCTGGAAAAGGTCATGGAGCAATGCTACTCTGCCCCTTGACTGGGAAGGAAGAGTGGATTGATTAGAATCAGATTTTGTATCTGAATGCCATCTGAGCAGATCTCCTCTACACCCAGGAAGGCTTTCCTGTTAGGTCATGGCAACTTTTATTACAGAGCTCGAGTCCTTGTGAGCAGAGTTCCCTTGAATAGCAAAACTGACCATCCCCGACTGCACTGGATTAGGTCCCCACCACCCTGCACATATTTAAATAGACTTATTTCCTTTTTTATTATGCAGCCATTACAGGCCATAGAGAGTTATTTCCTCATCACAGCTCTCTCCGGAGCGCTTGAAGACTCTGTGGGGAAGACCAATGCCTTGTGCCAAATTTCCAAGCTACTTCTCCATCTGGAATGTCCCAGTTACGCTGAGGTGAGCATGAAGAGTATTGAACTGCAAAAGTCCCTGGCATCTCCTGGAAAGATCCCTCTCTGAAATCCTGGATAACTTTTGCCAGTCAATGTGGACAGTACTGGACTTGGATCTGATTCTGCCTAAGGAAGCTTGCTAGGTTTTGTGCCCTACATACGTATCACTGTTACAAATACCCTTTTAAAAAATGGCCACCTTATTGCTGGGAGACTTTCTGTTTCATTTACCCCAGCACAGTTGGCAGCAGCTGTTGGAGGTCTTTCTCCCAGCCCTCCCACCTGAAACTCTTTAACTAGTGATGTTGGGTGTTGAAGTTGGGGCTTTAATGTTGCTCTACCACTGAGAATGGAGCTTTTTATGGCCCGGGGCCCTACTGGCTGCCAATCTGAGAAATGTGAGGATTGAATAGGCTTCCTCAATACAGTAGTACCTTGGTTCTTGAATTTAATCCATTCCGGGAGTCCGTTCGGCTCCCAAAACAGTTCGAAAACCAAGACGCAGCTGCCGGTTGGCTGCAGGAGCTTCCTGCACTTAATCAGAAGCCGCGCTGGATGTTTGGCTTCTGAAAATCGTTCCCAAACCGGAACACTCACTTCTGGGTTTGTGGCATTCGAGAGCCGATTTGTTCGAGAGCCAAGCCTTTCAGCTACCAAGGTACCACTGTACAGCTTTGATGTAGCCATGCTATGCCTTTCCACCTCCTAAAAAGGATCACCAGATGTACTTACAATTCACTTTAACTCAAAGCATTAACAAAGAAAGGAAAATGCTGCTGGGGGCCTCAGAATTGGAGATGTCTGAATAGCAAATTGAACTGTGGGGTCCTTCTTCCCAATGCACTGCCAAAGAACCATGCTTTTAATACATGATGGAAAGCCAACAGTGGGAGAGATGGGCAGACCTCCCTCAGGAGGACATCTGACAACTGTGGTGGTAGGAACTATTCTGACTTCTGCTGTTGGGGCTCAGTTCAATCTTGTCTCCCAGTGGCTGAGTAGAGAATGATAACTGCCCGAGGCCTTGGTTCAAAATTAGCAGTCTGACTTGGGCCTGAAAGCAAATAGCCAAAATAAACCTCAGTGAGGGCAAATGAGACAATTAAGCAACTGCACCACAGTATGCCCCTTCATGGATCACTGCCTTGTTGTGGTGAAGGGGCTTGAATAACGCCAAGACGCTATGAGCTATGCCATGCAGGGCCACCCAAGACGGACAGGTCATAGCTGGGAGTTTAGACTAAATGTGATCCACCTGGAGAAGGAACTGGCAATCCACTCCAGTATTTTGCCAAGAAAACTCCATGGAC
This sequence comes from Podarcis vaucheri, assembly GCF_965113315.1. Classification (NCBI taxonomy): domain Eukaryota; kingdom Metazoa; phylum Chordata; class Lepidosauria; order Squamata; family Lacertidae; genus Podarcis; species Podarcis vaucheri. Next base: position 14,458,816 of record NC_138760.1, on the reverse strand, counting down.
ATAAAAAAGGAGAAGCTTTGAGAAGAAAGTGAGTTTCCAAGGCATGCTCTGGTTCATGGAGTCGCAGAGAGTCGAACACGACTAAGACGACTAAACAACAACAACCACTGTATGAGCCTTGAAGCTGACAATCTGGAGACAAATTTATTCCTGTTGGAGGCCCCATAGACCTGATTTCTTGATGGCTTTCTCATTACTTCCTGCTATTAAGGTCAGCTGCTGATAAGCAGGACAAATGCTGGCTGAACTCTTGTTATTTCAACTCTAGCGGACAACTGCTGTGCTAATGTTCTTTTGTCCTGTTTTATTCTCTTGCAGACCACTTTAAAGGAGGCTGAATCATGCCTGCAAAATGTGGACAGAAAGAATGACTCGTGCCTGCTGACCAATCAAACACTAGCTGTGCTCCGTAGCAAGCTGTGCTTAGCAAACCACAAGGTATCCTCGTGGGGGTTGCTCTTTTACATCCACTGCACAGCACTGAGACTGGCAAGCAAGCCAGGTTACTAAAAGAACTATCTTCAGTAAAAAAGTGTTTGTGTGTACATGTGCCAGGAAGGAGAGAGTAGAAAGCCACATGGGAATGATGCTTTTGGGTCCGTAGGACCCTAAAAGGGAGCCTGCTGCATTATCCTATGGCTAATACTTTGCTGAATCATTCAAAACCAAGATTTCCCCTCTGCCAATATGTGATTCTTTCTGCCCATAAGTAGACTGCACTAATTAATTATTCTGGAAGCGGCTGAACCATTTGTCACAATTAGGCTGCACCCCGATTTGTTCAAGATCCATCCAGGCTTGATAACTTTTTTTGTACTTGTGGGCTGGAGCTTTGATTCTGCGGGGATTCTGCAGGAATGAACTGAGGAGCCCCACCACTACTGGGCTAATTATAAACGTAGATCATTGCTAGCCGCAGGTGGGTTGGTTTTTATCCTATTCTCTGCAGTATGGATAGGAGAATGCTGGATCAGGTTGGGATATTCTAGGTTCAGCTATGAAATGCACACTTGGGTGTCAAATTGCAGGCACTTCCAAACTTTCAGAAAAATTTCGCTGGGGTCAAGAATCATCTGCATTCGTAAGCTTTTGCAGCATAAATCGAATGCTGGTTGGTGCACAGTGGAAGACAGTCTTCTTTGCAACTGATCATTTCCTCCCCTCTCTTTGTGGACAGATTGAAGAAGGTGTCATCCTTCTAGTAGAAATCTTACAGAACCCTGCTTTGCAAAGGTCCTCCAAGGTCTGGTACCTGCTCCGAGCCAGTGCTCTCCAGTTGACAGCTGCTTACCTTGGTCTGCCAGCTTCTGCCCTCCCACTGGCACTGAGGCAAAAACTCTGGGTTCAAGGTGAGTGCAGAAGCATCCATACGTCTCCTCCTTGATACTAATCTGTGTCAGCATTGCCCTTGAGCCAGTGCCACGAACTGGACTCATCCACTTCAGCCCTGACTGTGCTAGGCGAGCTGGGTAGCACTTCCAGAGACCACCTTCTGCACAGGAACAGGTGAAAGTGCTGTGGACTCACAGCTTAGAGTTGTGAGCACCGGATTCACTTCCACAAGAAGACAGTCGTCGCACAGCAGAGCATAAACGACTCGGAGAGCAGCTCTGTAGAATATCTTCTTTATTTTATCTACAACTATAGTACACAACTATATACAGAGCTAAATGAAGTCTAAACGAAAAATGCTGAACTGCACTGAATGTCTGCAGCTGCTCTTAGCAGCAACCTTATCTATACACACGATCTCTCTCTAACACTCAGTCTCTCTCTCTCTTTGATGTGAGGCTGGAGCGGAATAAGTAGAGAGCAGAAACCGCCCCCTCCTCTCTGGAGAATCAGCAGAGAACATCAGCAGATTCTTGGAATGGGGAGGGGTGAAATCTCATCAATCTGTACTCGTCTGATACTTGCAATTCACTTGTCAATAAGTGAATTGTAAATGAATGGAAGATTTTGAGAACTTTGTGAGCTGGAGAGGGTATCCAAACATTCAAGTGCAGAGAGATGATGTTCCGTTCCAGATGTACGGGAAGAGCATACTAGAGTTAGGTTTCACCCAGCCGGTGAACAGCATGTCATTCCCAAGTGGAAAGGGCCAATTTTAAATTCTGGGCAGAACAGCAGTGTTGGTTGGCAACCTGCAGTTCTTGGGTTGTTGTAAATTCTACCCAACAAGCAAAGATTGAGGGTTTAAGCCAGAGATGGCAAACCTGTGCCCCCCCCCCCCGTTATTCTTGGATTCCAGTTCCCATCATCCATGGTCATTGATTATGCTGGCTGAGGCTGATAGGAGTGGGGAGTTCAATAATGTTTGGAGAGCACCAGGTTGCCCAGCCCTGTTTTTAAGCCATGCCAACAGTGTCATATATCATGGAAGTTTCTTCCTTGTGTGTAGAAGAGGTTCCCACCATGCACTAGTCCTGTAAATAGTCTTGGAAGTAAAAATCTGCTTCCCTCTTAATTGCGAACTGTGTTCCAGGGAGCATTTGCATTTCTTGGGAGCTGATCAAGAGTTTCTCATCTCTGAAAGCAGGTTGCCCCTTAAAATGTACGGCCCTAGGAAACCACTGGGTGTTCTGTAAGCTACATCCCAATAATTATAGGCCTAATAGACATGCTTATCCCTTATGTGGGCATTGCGTATTGTTCCCTTGAACACATCTCCCAAATATTGGCAGCGCACAGAGGTCCTTTCATATGGGTTGCTTGTGGAAAGGTTTCCTTGAAACTACAGAGCTTGTTGAACACAGTAGTAACATACAGTGTGTGTTCTCTCCTCTCATGCAGGATGGAGGACCCCTGAAACGGCTCTGGGTGATGCTCACAAACTCTACCGCAGCATCCTCTTGAGTTTCTCACTGATTATCAGCGACATGCCTGCTAAAGATGTTTCAGAGCATCAGTTTGTAGATCACGGTAAAATGTTTATTGCTATCCTCTGAAAGTGTGCAAAGAATTTTGCTACTTTTCAAAGTCCTGTATGCATGAAACTTTCCCTAAACTGGGGCGAAGTGGTCCACTGTTGGAATATTGCTGCTGTTTACTAGTTCCTTTTCAGCCCAAGGATCTATTGGATAAAACCGATATGACATATCTACCCTCGAAAGGGAGCAGCTGCTGTTTTTTAGTACTGATATAGCACCATCACTATGGATTGTGCTTTACAAGCTTTTTAGAATTTTATGGAATGCAAATTGGGATACAACGTAGGAAATCAATAAAAATACGATTAAGTAATCATGCAGCACCTAGCACAGCACATTACGGTTGTGACAACAGACAAAAAAATTATTAAGTGGCCTATTTTCAAGTAGTTTTCAAGTAGTCTGGTGCATTTGGGAGCAGCTGGGCTAGACAGTTGTGCAAAAGGTGTCATGGAAAAATGAGTTGGAGTAGCTTACCTAAATTTAGACTGTCCATATGCTGGTTTTAGTGATTTAAAAATTATAACTTGTTCTAGTTGAAGATGCTGAAGTTGTTCCATAAAAGATGGCAGAGATATACAGTGGTGCCTCGCAAGACGAAATTAATCCGTTCCGCGAGTCTCTTCGTCTTGCGGTTTTTTCGTTTTGCGAAGCACGGCTATTAGCGGCTTAGCGGCTATTAACGGCTTAGCGGCTTTAAGAAAAAGGAAACAAACTCACAAGACGTTTCGTCTTGCGAAGCAAGCCCATAGGGAAATTCGTCTTGCGGAACAACTCAAAAAACGGAAAACTCTTTCATCTTGCGCGTTTTTCGTCTTGCGAGGCATTCGTCTTGCGAGGAACCACTGTACATTCTGGGTGGTATTCAGCAGCTAACTGGTCCCACTAGTGGAAGCCTACATAAGGGCTTCTGTTGGTGCAGTGGGGCTTCCCTGCTGTCACCCCCCCCCCAGCATTCCCCCAAACTGGCCTTTGGGAGGCAGGAGATGCCCCTAGAACAGTGCAAGGGGAGGGGAGAAGGGGAATTGTTCCATCTGGCAAGCTGAAAATTTGCGCTGACAGAACAATAGCCCTAGAGCTATGCTGAATTCCTCCCTCTGAAAATAAACCAAATATGTTTCAGCACACAATCTTGGAACTTGGTTGACCTTCGGTACTGGAACAGCTTCCTAACCACATAAAATCTATGGATTGTTACAAGCAAATGGCCCACCAGTTGCTACTCCTTATTTTACTTTGTTCTCTTATTTCATTTACTCTGCCAAGCTCAAGCAATGAAACTTCAACAGCTCACCTCATCTGAGTAATAGGGTTTTTAAAAAAAATAAATGCAGAGAAGTAAACCTGCAACTTTGCAACCAGAATAAACGCAGCTGCAATATTTGATGTTGGGTGCAGAGTTCAACATCTGGATACTCAGCTGCATTTTTTTAAAAAAAAGTTTCCAATTCTTCTGGATGCATAGGTAGGTTTGAGAAACCTGTGGGCAAAATGCCCAATTAAATCCCAGAAAGAGGCTTTCAGTGGTTGCGAGGCAAGGTGCCCTGAATAGCTCATTGGCTTTCTCCATGGCTTGCAGGATAAATTGTGCTAGTTAGGGAATGCTTGTATAATGTAGGTGAGGTGCACAGTATGGTTTACCTTGGTAAAGAATTATCAAATGAGGCAGACACTAGGGCTGGGCGGTATCTGGTTTTCAACATTGTGATACATCAGCAGCTTAATACCACAATATGCTGATATATCACAATGTCTGGAATGTATATTGGATCCTTTTTCCTCCCCAGTCCTACTGAGCAAGCCCCCATAACACACTGGCTTGCGTGAGCTGGACGGGTGCAGGGGCTTCCTTAAACTGCTCAGTTGGGGGGTGGGAAGCCTCCTGCCCCCTAGTTCCCGGACAAGTACCCAGTGAATAGGTGGTCCCAAAGAATGCAGATGTCGCCTGCCCGATCTTAATGTATGTGGAGTTACTGTGTTCCACACTTCAGCATACTGTCTCTTTTGAAAATCTTAAACATGGTGCACCTGGATGTAAAATTAAGATGCCCTACACATAGGCAACTTAATTGTTTCTTTCCCCACCCGAAACAAATTTGACCATCAGGTGATAACTTGGTGCAGAAGTGGCAGGTGCTGGCTGACATGTTTGTTTGCTCCGAGAGCTTTGTCTCCCTCCTGAGCAAGATCGAGATTGTCAATGAAGCAAAAGCTTTCTGCCTGGAAATACTGAAAATCTCCATGAGGCTTCAATCTATTCGATGGTAAGGAATGTAAATGGGCAAGGAGGGGGAGCCCGTGGCTCTTTAGATGTCACTGAACTAAAATCCCTATCACCCCTGACCATTGGCCATGTTGGCTGAGTCTGGTGGAAGCAGGAGTCCAGCACCTGAAAGTGGGGGGTCAGCAGTTCTCCACCCCTGATATATAATGAAAATAACATTGCACAGATAATCTCATAGGTGTGGGAATTAGAGACCTAGACTCGAACTTGTGTTGGCCTAGTCCCTTCTCTCAAATGTGGACCCAGGAAGCCCAGAGGCAAGCCCTCCTTAATCTGTTGAGCTTATCAGTGCAGAGCTGTGATGGGCATAGGGTGGAGGAGAGCCTTTTGTGAAATTTTGGTACGGAGCAGCATGTTGAGATAGGGTGCAGCGTGTGGCTGATGCCATTTGCAGGTCAAAGGTTTCAGTTGTTGAGTATTGGGAACCCTCTAATGTCTCCTTGGCCTGCTCTTATCAGGTGTGCTCGCTTCCTGGTCTTGAAGAGTGGACTGGAACTACAGCGCAGTGACCTGGAGCTGTGTCGCTTGGATCTGGAGCAGGTCTTGTTTCTTCTTGAGTCGGGCACAGGTGAGGCTTCTCCACCCCACCTAAAGCAGCCTAAGCAGGGATGGTAGAACTTTGGAACCTCTTGCTGCAAGAAGAATGGGGAGGCAAACTGCCGTCTGCAGAAGGGGAATTGTTTTGCCCTGTGGCTTAACTCTAGGGGATAATCAAGTCTCCCTCTGGAAGGGTGGATCTGGGCTTGAGGGCATGGTTCCAGGCTTTTCAGACTGATAAACTCTTCCCCTCTCCAAAAGCCAAACCCACCTACACGGGCAATGCGTCCCCACAAAATCATGTGCCCACAAAGTGGGCAATTCCACAAACACTTAGCAAGCAACAGCAAATCCTCCCTTTACAAAAAAGGAATACAAATAGAGAAAAATGGGCAGTTGGGCTGGGTACAACGTAAAGCAAAGCACCAGCCCCACCTGCCTGTCCCCCTTCCTTTCCAATGCTAAGAGTGCCTGTCAGCCCCAGATGGCTCCCAGAGCCAAAGAAAGAGGCCTAGGTGGCAAGAAACTAGACCCTCTAAATAGATTTTAAAAACCCTATTTTTAAAAATTGGGAGAGGCAGGATGCTTTGAGGGCACCCATGGGCAGCATATCAGCAGCCCCAGCTTGAGGGTGTAGGCTCTTCAAACACACTGATATTGAGACCCGCTGTGCCATAGCTGTCAACTTTTCCCTTTTCTTGCGAGGAATCCTATTCGGAATAAGGGAATTTCCCTTTTAAAAAGGGAAACGTTGACAGCTATCCGCTGTGGGCTTCCTCTGAAAAGGTGCTACGCTTCATCCTTTCAATATTGGGAGCTAGGAATCTGAGCAACTTGGTTTCGTGTGTCCTGCCTGGGGATAAAGAACCTTTTACACCCCTCAGTCCGAAGATGACTTTCCCTTTGTGGAGGGTTCAGATCAGTGTTTCCCAAACTTGGGTCTCCAGCTGTTTTGGTTCTACAACTTCCATCATTCCTAGCTAGCAGGACCAGCGGGAACTGTAGTCCAAAAACAGTTGAAAGACCCAAGTTTGGGAAACGCAGGTTTAGATCAATTTTGTGTTTAAGCTTTCAAATTGATTTGCGAAGTGTTTTCCGCTGGTGCCAGGGGGAAATACTCAATTAGCTCGTCTTTTCTACCTCCAGTTTTTGAAACCAAAGAAGAAAAAGAAGGTGTGAAAATCAAGCCCAGGAAAGGCAGGTCTAAAAACAAGACGCTTCAAGGTCCATGTGTAGAGCCCTCTGAGGAAGAGCAGCCTTTCTTGAAAGAGGTCTCCCTCGAGTTTGTTGACACAGTCTCTCTGCAGAAGAAGACCCTAACCACCTCGCCAGTGCTGAAGTCCAAACAGAAGAAGCATGCTGGCTTCCTGAATCACCCAGAGGCCTGCCACTGCTTGCTGTGCTCTGACGTGGTCCTCTCTGCCGTCTGTCTCGGCTGGCTGGTCACCTCTGCAGAGGAGGAGCTGGCATCTGGGAACAGGGCGGAAGGCTTGCATCTCCTTGAGACCAGTCTGAAACGGTGTGCCACTGTGGCTCTGCGTCTCTCCAGCATGGTGGCCTGTGTTTCTCAAGGCAAGAAGGGGGTCACGCCTCATCAGTTCCCAGTTCAGATTCTTGATAATCTGGTGGCCCATATCTACGTGACTCTGGCTTGGCAAAGTGTGAACACTGGCAGACCAGAGAAGAAACTTTGGGGCATTCTGGAGACTGGCTTGAGCTTGCTGTCTTCTAAGGAGACTCGGCTGCTTGGCTTCCAATACCAAAGGGCCAGGCTGCTGCTTGCCAAGGGTGTGGGTATCATGTCTATCCTAGCCTCTACTCAATATGACAGTGCAGAAAACCTATTTTCTAGTGCTTGGTCTTGGAAGTCCCCATTGTCTCTGCACGGGAACCCAGAAGGCAAGCAAAAGGCAGAAAAGGAGGTCAATACACTTTGCACGCTGCCCCTGAAAAGCAAAACGCCGAAGCAGCCAAGAGCTGATCATAAAACAAAGTCTAAGCGAATCCAAGGAACTAAACCTCTGCCTGTGACCAGACCTAGTAATCCATTTGCCCTGGCTGAGTCTGATTCAGAGGCTGCTCCGGTTGTCCTTAGACCACCTGTCGAGCACCGTACCCCAGCCCAGAAATCCCTCCCAGCTCCCAGGACGACCCAGCGTTCAGCAGCCAAGCCGCGCCTGAAGGCTCCATTTGCGGTTTTTGAGGAATCTTCTCCAAAGCTAAACACCAAACTTCCAAAGGCCCCTAAAGTGTCGAAGAGAACGAAATCTCGAATTAAGGTAACAATTAAAATAATAATAATCTATTAAACGTCAGCAACCCTAGCATGAAACGAACCTAAAAGTTGCCTTGCTTAATCTGGGCCATGGTCTTAATATGGAAACGTTAATTGTGACTGCTGTGGTTTATTAAAAATATACCTTAAATATTTACACGGCTTATCTATGGAATTGGTTTGCAGGCTTTGGGGGGGGGGTGCATCTGTTGTCTGCTGTGAAAATGGGATGCTTGACTAGATCAGCCGCTGGTCTGATCCAGCAGGATTCTTGTGTTGTCCTTCTAAAGCAGGGATAAGAAACCTTTGGTCCTCTGGATGCTGTTTGGCTTCAACTCCCACCAGTCTTGCCACCACCATCACAGGCAGAGATAATGGGGTCAGGACCCATACAGCCCAGCATCTTGCTTTCTGCATTGTCCAATCAGATGCCTATGAAAAGCCTACAAGCAGGACAATGTCATAATAGTTTTGAGCAGTGACTGTCTCCCATTGTTGCTTGTTCCCAAGTGACTAGTATTCAGTGGCATGCTGCCTCTGCACCTGGAGATGATAATATCACCATCAAGGCATAAACTTGTCCAACCTCCCCCCCCCAACCCCCCCCATATAATCTAGCAGCTATCACCAAATATTGTGGTAGTGACTTCTGTTGCTGTAAGAGTTTTGGGGGAAGGGGAGGTGAAGAGAAAGCAAAACAAACTTGTCTCCCCCCTAGGTCTCTTTCTATGATGACAGTGATATGGAAGATCCTCCGGAAGCCACGCAGGCGTCCCAGTTGGCTGCTGCCAAAGAGCCAGTGCCTGCCACCCCCAAGACAGGAAGAAGGGTGGCCTCTAGCAGGAAGGCATCCCAGATGAGCTGTAGCGCTAACTCTTCAGGCGGCTGCTCTCAAATGGCAACGCCCCTGCCCAGGAGGCCACGGGGCAGGGGAGTTTCTCGACGAGGAAAGCAGCAGGAGGAAACCAAAGAAGCTCCTTGTGAGGAGGAAACTCCCAGTTCTAAGGATGATGAAGAAAAGGAGGTTCTGAGGACCATTGAGGAAGGACCTGAGGCCAGCTTTAAAGTCCTACGGGGTTCCGATGAAGAAGCGCCAGTAGTTGAAGGTGAGGTCTGACTGCTTGGAAAAAGCAAACAGTAGAGGAAGGTGGAAGGCGACAGACCTAGGAATGAGCTAGCTGACAGGCTTCTTAGGAGGGTAAGGGGAAGCAGGAGGCTTTAAAGGGAAAGAACAAGCCAGAGTAAAATAAGAATATTCCATAGGTGTTGGAGCAAGTCTGATTTCTCTTTGTCATCTCTCTTTCTGCCTCTAATCAAGCTTTGAAGCAGAACATCCTGTGGGGTAACTAGCCTCATACAGCTGACATTGCTTAAGTCTAATGCATGAAGGGGTTAAGACAATAGAGTAAACTGTCCTTCCAGGCTTAGCTTGTCGTGGGAGGGACTGCCCCCTACCAGTCTATCTGAGAAGCGCAACGTGTGAGGAGGTCAGAGCTGTTAGCTGCAGCTCAGACCGCATGGCTCTTACAAGCCTTTCTTGAGCTCTTATACCAAAATTTAGGAACTTTCACCACTGTAACTAAGCCAAGTTTTATTGCCTGTGCAACATTTTCTGACTGCAGTATGGAAAAACACATGGATCTGAACTTCAGAGAGTTTCTCAGTAAATAATTTTAAACTTACCAAACATGTGGTCTTTATACTAGGGGGAGAGGGAAGTTTAGGAACTCATAAGGGCATATTTTAAGATCTAAAAGCCTTTATTTCCATGCTTTACTTTGCTCCATATTTTATGATTTAAAATCTGCTGGGGTTATCTTACCTGCTGCTTTAAAATGAAGTTTCTGAATATCTCCTCTGCTAATCATGGGGTGAAGCAAAAGCCTGTTGAAAGACCTTAATCTACTGGTGTAACCTGCATGCTTTCCAACCTGCCTTCTTAATGACAAGGGTTCGAAAGTTGTTTTTTAAATGCAGTGTTGAGATTTCTTAGTAATTCATTTCAGGTGTGTAGCTGGCCTTCGTTATATGTGTATTCATGTGCTGCAGTTTACTGTGGCATGAGCTCTCGTGCATTTCAGGTTTCTGAAGCAGACTTCACTCCCACGAAAGCTTACACACAGTGAACACCTTTAAATTTGTGAGTCCTTAAAAGGCTTCCTGGTGGGGATCGCTTGGGAAGACTCATTCTGTGCCCAACAGGGTGCCATGCGAAATTGCACCCAAGCCACACCCCTGATTATAGAGGCTGTTTTGCAGCTGGCATTGACACCTTGGCATTCCTACTTCTCACTGCAGAACGCAGGAGGCGGCCTATCCGTCGGCTGAATGACACAGAAGAAGACCAAGAGGTTCTCCGGCGTGATGCCAGCATTGACTTGCAGGAGGCTTTCCCGGCTACAGAGAAGAGAGGTTCAGAGGACCCTTTCAACTTGCACCCGCTTGCTGCTTCCCTGGATGCACCTGCCAGTAAGAAACATGAGCCTCTCCGCTTTGCTCCTCAGCTCCCTTTTTTAAGCCACGATTCCCACTTTGTGAGGCAGCCTAACGTCCCAGGGCAGGTTACAGCATTAAAACACAGTATTAAAAACAGCTTAGAGCAACTTGCAATCACAAAAATAAGGTGGGTTCTGAAAACATACACAAAAATACCTTAGATGTTCCTTACTCTACTAGCTTTGAGGAAGGAAGGCACTGAATGTGTTTTCTCCCTCTCACAAAAAATTACTGAGCCTTTCAGGCTTCAGACGTTCCCAAGGTTTAAGCCTACCTTTGCAGTGCTGTGGACTAGAAACTTGGGTCTTTCAGCTAAACAGAAGCCAAAGTCTCTGACTCTTGAATTCATCCCTCAGTGACAAATGCCGTGGCCTCACTGGGGTTTTGTGTAGTTCACACAACTCTAGGTGGTAGGCTGCTTCGTTGTCATCTTTGGTTCACATTGTAAGCAGTGTCCTAGGGCTGGGGGTTTAAAGCATTTTGCATATGTTGCTGCAGTAATCTTTAAAATAGCTGTGCAAGGGCTGGTCAATATAATTTATTCCCTTTCTGCAGATGTGGAGATTGAGGGAGGGGGCATACTTCAAATGACCCAATCAGCTCATGGTGACACCCTGTCCCTACTTTTCCCAAGTCTAAAAACCTGGCCTTCAAGATATAATTTAATAGATGCTTACTAGGGAATAGGTTTATTGAGAGCCACTGTGGTCTCCTGGTTACAAGACCCAGGACCAGGGTTGGAATTCCCACTTGGCCGTAAAGCTCATGGCGTGACCTTGGGCATCAATGTTTTAGTCTGTGAGGATAAAATGTGGAGAGTGAAGAACCATATACACCAGCTGTGGGAAACTGGAACAGGCCAGAGAGTGGATCCAAAACTGGCCTGCCCCCGGTGGACCATTTTTGACAGGTGTGGTGGGACCACCCACTTGTCAATCACCTGATGTCATCTGAGCAATAAGATTGGAAGTGAACCTCTAAAGACAGCAGCAGAGGCTTATCTCTAATCTTTGTGCTGTGAGAAAAGAGCACAAAGATCGGAGATAAGAGAACCCCCTACTCGCCAACCTTAGCGTTTAGATCACAGATATCAGATCTCTGTGCCTAATGCCATAGGGCATCAGGCAAATGTGGTTTGCTCAAAGTGGCCTAGCACAGGCCAAATCCAGGGATCTGACAGATCTAATTAAGATTCCTTGCTACTGATATTAATGATACTGAGCCATGGGGAAGAGTGGAATACAAATTTAACAAAATTAAATAAATTTTATAAATTTGCAACGGTTCTTAAAATTTGTTATTCTGGAATCATGCTGTTCAGTTCACAGAATAAACATAAATGTCCAGTTTTTCATTTAATTCAGGTTTTTCTCTCTGTTGTAGACTCCTTGTCCATGGACTCTGTCTATGACTCCCTGCAAGCTGCCTTCTATGCAATTGGACATTACCCTCCGGGTGCCCTCTACAGCCATCTCTGCCGGCTCATGGCACTGTGCACTGGGAGCCGAGACCCCATTGCTACTGCCTACCTGGTTTCTGAGTCGGTCTCTGTAACTTTTCGTCATCAGATACTGACCGTCATTTACAAGAAGCTCCAGTAAGAGCTCATATTTGGGGGGGGGGGGGAGGGGAAGTGGTGTATACTGTATGTAAGTGTGGAAAACATAGCCTTGTGTAGGTTTACTTGGAAGTGTGTGAGAGAGTAAAAAATTATCCACTCTCAGTGGACCTGAGCAAGCCTCATGACTGCAGGGAGGTAAGCAGGAACCTGTGCAGATACTTAGCAGACAGCCTCTTCCAGGTGTTGTTTTTACAATGAATGAAAGATAAGTCAGCTCTGATGCAGCAGATTTGTCTCTCCCTGAGGAGCTCATCTGAAACAGGCAAAGTCAGAGCAAAGAATCATGCAGAGATGCAGTGTGAGGCCTTTTTGCTGGGTGGGTACTCAAAGCTCCCTGGAGTATGTAAAATTGTCTTAAAGATTGGGGTCTGTACCAGTGTATCAGATCGATACAAGGGAGTGAATCTGAACGCATTTCCCCAGAATGTCCCTTTTCCAAATGCCTTTTCCAACCATTATAAGTTTTTCAAACGTATTTAAAATCCATGCTGGTAGAAAGCAAAATCTGCTTGGATGTCACCGTGAATCTTAACACGGGCTTTTGTTTATGCTGCTGCCAGAATGTTGGTGTGTGTGAAGTCTCTATTAGCATCTGAAATGAAATTACAGTGGTACCTCACAAGACGAATGCCTCGCAAGACAAAAAACTCGATAGACAAAAGGGTTTTTTGTTTTTTGAGCTGCTTCGCAAGACGATTTTCCCTATGGGCTTGCTTCGCAAGACGGAAACGTCTTGCAAGTTTGTTTCCTTTTTCTTAACACCGTTAATACAGTTGCGACTTGACTTCGAGGAGCAACTCATAGAACACGGTGTGGTAGCCTTTTTTGAGGTTTTTAAAGACCTTGGTGATTTTTGAAGCTTTTCCAAAACTTTTCCGACACTGTGCTTCGCAAGACGAAAAAAATCGCAAGACGGCAAAACTCATGGAACGAATTAATTTCCTCTTGCCAGGCACCACTGTACTTCTTGCTTGCCTCCTGCTTTCTCTTGCACATCCTTTGAAAGCTGATGTCTTAATGACCCCTGGCCTCTTGTTTGACTCTTAGCAAAATGAAAAAGGTATCTGTGGCCAGCACCTTAAAGCAGTTGGAAGCACTTAGCCTGCAAGAAGGAAAAACTGATTCTCCGTTCCAGCACCTCTCTGAGTTACAGAACCTCTTTGAATTCAGCTGCCCCAGCCCAACAAAGTTGGAGACGGAGAACTTCAGAGAACAGCTGCAACAAATCCCTTCTGGTATATGACATGACTTCAGTGGGGGAGAACAGGCGGTACTTGCTCCCCATTCAAAAGGGTGGTGGCATCTGTGTTCCTATAGCAGAAAAGGTTGTGAGTCTTATCGCTGCAGCATAAATCTTTAACGAGCTGGCAGTTTTTGCAATACCATGGTCTAGAACAGGGGTCAGCAACCTTTTACAGCCGTGGGCCAGTCCACCATCCCTCAGACCGTGTGGTGGGCTGGACCATATTTTGAGGGGGGGGGGAAATGAACCAATTCCTATGCCCCACAAATAACCCAGAGATGCGTTTTAAATAAAAGCACACATTCTACTCATGTCCACGGGCCTGATTGAGAAGGCAATTGGGCCGCATCCGGCCCCTGGGCCTCAGGTTGCCTACCCCTGGTCTAGAATTAAAAACAAAAAATTGTGCACTCAAGATAGGATTTGGAACATTGATGATTTAATTAAAAGAGCTGTAGTGCTGTACTTAAATTTAGCCTGGATTTCTGTAGTTCATGCTGGGCATGTTGCATTAGGTAATGAGTGGGATTTGGGTGACGGGAACTATTTTCACTTATTTAGGAATGGAGCAGGAAGTGTAGAGTTGTCCAGAATTCTTTCTTTGGCCATCTGTGGATCCTGAACTGCCAACAGAGACTCCCTCATTTATACTTATTTCTCAAAACAAGGACTAGAAATGTGTTTAGTTTTAAAGGGTGTTGTGTAGGATGAGGATGTGCTGTGTCTTAAGAAACACAGGAGCTTCTGTGCTTGCAGTTTGGGACTTGATGGCACATTTATGCCTCCTGTTACGCTCCAGCAAATAAGTGTTGCTTTATCCACCCTATGTGCAGCTCTTTTCTTTAAAATTGGGGGGCATTGCTGTCTCCACCACAGGGGTAACTGTGTGTATATTAACCCTGGTGAGCATCCAGCCAGGAACTATTGGGGACGTCCTCTTGCTGACACGGCTGGAGAAAGATGCCCCCCCAGTGACCATCCAGATACAGACCATGCACGCCAAAGTAAGGAAGTAAAATTTGCATTGGCAGCTTCCTGGTTGGAGGGGCCAGCTTTTTTCATCATGCCCCTTTGTTTTTCAGGTACCTGTAAGTGCAGCCCTTGGTGAACTTGATGCCATCCTACAGAAACAGAAAGAGATCTCCAACCTCACGGACAGGAAGGACTGGTGGAATGGCAGGGTTGCCCTGGACAAGAGGATGAAGGTGAGGTCTCCGTGGTCTTTGGCATTGCCCCAAATCTGCCAGAAGGCTGAGCCCTTTGACTTCCAGCAGCAGAGAAGAAGTGGCTAAAGTCTAGCAAAGGATAAGAGGGGTTGTGCTTACTTACACGCCTGGCACCTGTGACTGTAGGCAAAAGAATGGGCCTGGGTGACCAGGGGTGGGGGTCCCACCACTGCTGCCACCACTAACCAACTAAAAGTGGGGAGCACAAGGCACAACTGGGATGGGGAAGCACCTTCTGTTCCCAAACCTCATTGCTCTCATTGTTTCCCCAGCCACTCTGGGCGGCTCCCAACAGAATATTAAAAACACGATAAAAGATCAAACATTAAAAACTACCCTAAATAGGGCTGCCTTCAGATGTCTTCTAAAAGCCAGATAGTTGTTTATTTCCTTGACATCTGATGGGAGGGCGCCACCACCAAGAAGGCCCTCTGCCTGGTTCCCTGTAACCTCACTTATTGCAGTGAGAGAACCGCCAGAAGGCCCTCGGAACTGGACCTCGGTGTCCGGGCTGAACGATGGGACTGGAGACGCTCCTTCAGGTATACTGGCCCGAGGCCATTTAGGGCTTTAAAGGTCAGCACCAACACTTTGAATTGTGCTCAGAAACGTACTGGGAGCCAATTCTCCTTGTCCTCCATTGGCTTGCAACTGAGTGACAGGTTCTGCAGGGCTCACAGTTTCTTCACTCCACAGGATTTGACCGAGTCGCTGGAGACTCATGTCCTGAGCTGCTGGAAGGGTGCCCTGCTGCCAGCCTTTGAGGACCAAACCTTAGCAGAAGAAGCCTCCCACCTTCAGGCACGTCTCAGGGAGTGCGGCTGTGAAGAAGTAGATTTGGCACTGCTCAAGGTGAGGAGCCCAGGAGTCTTTTAGCAGTCAGAAATAGCAACTGGTGAGCTCGATTGCACCCAAAGGTCCAGCTTGCAAGCCAGATGCTTCCCAGAAGCAAAGCATGGAGGTGATGGCTTTGCCCCCAGCTTCTGGTGTGCAGAGGTACACTGTTGCGGCCCATGGAGGTTCTGCTTTGCTGTTGATATATTCATGCTCCTATGAGTATTTCTAATCCCCATGATTGTTTTCAAAGCTAGTGGCTGTCGTCTCTCTTACTGCTGCAGTGAATTTTGTAAGTTACACATTGTGTGAAATGCTTTGGTTTTTTGTTGGTTCATTTTTTAAAATGGGTCCTTCTGGTTCTGTTGCAAACATCAGGTGTGATTTGCCCAACAAGTCATGAGAGCGGAAGCCCCATGCAAGTACTTGCTTGTACAACTGGGTTTTCTCTCCTCCCCCACAAAATTGGCTCTGGGGTGTCAGAATAACCCCCAGAACAGTGCATAGCTGGGAAGAGAAGAACTGTTGTATCTGCAAAGCAGAAATATTTGTGCTGATGGCCATTAAATTACTTCCAATAGCTTTGCATGGTGACCTCTTATTATAATATTAAGGGAGAATTCTTCTGTAACCAATCTCTCTCTCTCAGCATGTACAGTATGTATGTATTTTTTATCTTATTGATTTAACCCCACCCATCTGGCTGGCTTATGCCATGTACCCCTCCCTGTAAACTCAACAAAAAAATATCAGGTGCATTTAATCTTTACTCATGTGGCACATTAGCCACTATATCTTTCCCCTACCATTTAAACTAACAGTAAATTACGATGCTGTTTTACAGCTTACATGTATATTTCAGCATACTGCTTTTGGAGATTTAAAACACTCTTATTTGTAATCTGTCTTTTAAAATATTAAGTGATTTAAAAGTGCTTGTAAGCAAGCAAATGAGTTAAGAATTGCACAAATGGTTGTGGTGACAGATAGCAGCACTTCACTGGGGTTGTGGGTGTCCAAAATGGCCTTGCATTTTAACTTTTGCTCTCCTCCACCAGGCCATGCTGAATGGCTCGCATCTTTTGGCCCCACAACATGTACAGTGCTTGGCACAGGGGCTCAACCCAGCTCAGCCCGAGAGAGCCCAGAACTGTCTGCAGGAGGCAGTGGACAAACTGGGATCCCGTACTGGTCAGGCATCGAGTGGCCACTTGGTCCTTGTGCTGGATAAAGTAAGTGAAGGCCATTTCCCCATTAATTACGACAGGTGAGCAGATAGCCTTCAACCTTGCACAGTCCCTTCTCGTTGGGTACCTTTCCTGGGAGAATCAGAAACACAACACCTCTTATTATATGGGAATTGGAGTCTGTTGGGTGCGGTCGCACCTTCTGTGCTACCCAACATCATTCCCCAAATGCTCGTTCAACAGCAACATTTGAGGGTTCAGGTCATTGCTTTCCTTTTCCTGGCGGACCAGGTCAGAAGCAGCCTGCCAGGTGTTGGAAGGTGATAAGACATCCTTGGCTTCCCTTAATGGGCTTGAATTATGTCCCCCAACCTCCGTCACACAGACTGAAGTTACTCCATTGAAGGAGCCCAGCAGTCCCCTCTTGTACGGAGGGGAGAGCAAGGCTTAATTTCTGATCGTTTTCCACCCCAGCACCTGCAAAAGCTTCCCTGGGAAAACATGCCATGCTTGAAAAACCATTCCGTGACCCGGTTACCATCTCTGCGGTTCCTGCTCAGCTATTCTCTTACAAAAAAGGTATGAAGAACTCCCCTGCCCTGCTAGAAGGTACAAAGGCATGATCCAGACATAGTCTTTATCCTATGCCTTTTTAAAGATGGATTGAATAGCTATGGCAACGTTAGTCTTGTTAAGTAGCGCAGCTTTTGCGTGCACGAGGCTCCATGTCTGCCTTCTTGGTGAATGGCGAAAAGGATATTTAGTAACGGCTAGGAAAGACCTTTATTTAAAAGACCTGTGAAATGAGGTAAGAGGTGACATTAGGCTGCTTTTGCTTCCTCTGTGTAATGAAGCTTGGCTCAATTTGCCCAAGTGCCCTATAAAGGGATCCTAGCAGTCTCTGGGGCACTGTGTGTGGTTTTAATTTTCATAGGTTGCAAGCTTTAGAGGAAGTGAGGAGAGACGTGTGCTGGTGGATGAACTGAGCTTCGATCCAAGATCCCTTGCCCCCTTTCCCCAGATTCTGAATGAGACATTGAGCTGACTAGATTCAAGCAAGGCTGCGTGCTTGTGTTTTTTCCTAATAGATTTCATTTCAGCACCTTTTGGAAGCTTAGTTCTGTGTTTTGGGTTAAGTCAGCTTGCAGATTTAACGGGGTGACTTCAAGTTGTTGCTAGTCATGGGAAGGAGCAATCAGCCTGGCATTGCCCGCTAGAAGCCACTTCTTACACTTTCACTCTTCTTCTCAATGCCCCCCCCCCTTTTTCTGGCCCTGGAGATGACACACTCATTGTACCAAGGCTACATCTAGCAAAAACTTTTGCGGGCTGAAATCTCTTCC
The DNA here is from genome assembly GCF_965113315.1 of Podarcis vaucheri. Classification (NCBI taxonomy): domain Eukaryota; kingdom Metazoa; phylum Chordata; class Lepidosauria; order Squamata; family Lacertidae; genus Podarcis; species Podarcis vaucheri. The sequence goes on along the minus strand of NC_138760.1, from coordinate 14,440,840 downwards.
CTGTACCAAAACCTCTGCCTTTATCCCATCTAATAAAGCTGTTTTTCTGATCTGCTTTTAACAGTATCAGAAAGAGACTATCCTAAACCGCGGTGTCAACAGCAGCAACACCTTTTATGTCTTGAATCCACACACAAACCTTCCTGGGACGGAGAAAATGTTCAAAGACTGGTTTCAGAGGTAATTAATTATCTGCATGCGTGCACAAGTCACACAGAGGTCTTTTGGAAGCCGGATTTCCCCGCACAGGTTACCAGCAGGCTGATTTGGGTTCCTCTGGAATCTACAAAGTCTGCTTGACCAAGGATGGGAATCTGTAGCTATTCAGATTTTGTTGGTGGCTCCAACTCCCATCAGCTCAACACAGCATAATGGCTAGGTATTGTGAGAACTGTAATCCAATCTGCTGCCCTACCCCTGGTGCTAGACAAAGTGCCTTTCTTACTAACTTCTTACTAACTGTCTGTTTCTTTCCACCCCCACCCCCCACCTCCCGCAATTGCTTGGTAGTGAGCCTGGATGGACAGGAGTGGTAGGAGAGAGTCCCAGTGCAGACCAAGTGCCGTCGGCTCTTGAAGAACGCGATCTCTATATGTGAGTACATACATCATGTAGTGCTGCCTAAGCCTGTGATGGAGAAGGCTGGTGCCTTGATTTAATTGGGGGACAGGAAAGCATGCTGCTTGGGGGCAATTGACAAATTTAACTCATAACTATTGAGGTAGGACCAACGCATTTTGTGTCTGTATTGACATGGTGCCTGGGCAGTATTCTCCTCTGTTTTGCTCTTTGCTCTTCTTGTGCGAGATCAAATAATCACAGAGTTGGAAGGGACCCCAAGGGTAATCAAGTTATGCTTCTGGTCCAAGTGGGCTTGTGTTTCGTTTTACTTTATTGTGGTTCTTTCCTTCCTGTAGCTACGCTGGGCATGGTGCTGGTGCCCGTTTTGTGGACACCATCCTGAGAGTGGACTGCAGGGCCGTGGCTCTTCTTTTCGGCTGCAGCAGTGCTGTCCTAGCAGTGCAGGGCAACCTGGAGGGAACTGGTGCTGTCCTCCGGTTCCTCATGGCAGGCTGGTAAGTTACCACATCCTTTGCTGGCCCTGCCTCCCTTTAACAAATGAGTCAGCAATCCTTGCCTCTTGAGGGGACTCCACCCACCTGTCAAATTCTGCCCAGGAGGCAGATCTTGATAAGGATCTGGCCCATGGAGCCCAAATGGTTCCATGCTTCTGGTCCTAGACCAGTGGTAGAGAAGGAACCTGAGGTCCTCCTGATGTTACTGGACTGCAGCTGTCAACATTCCTGACAACAAGCCATTCTGACTAGGGCTGATGGAAGCTGTAGCTGAGCAATATTTGAATGGCCACAGGTTCCCTAGCTCTGGCCCTAGACCACAGGTGGGGACCCCCAGTCTGTAAGCCTGTGGTGGCCTACCACGCCTTTTAGATCTTCCCCAGAACCTTGTGCTCTCCATCCCCAGAAGAAAAGGGTTTTTTCTCAGCCTGTTAGGGAGAGAGAAAGGAACAGACAAAAAAGAAAATGGGTTGCTGACTGCTAGCTTTGACCCTGAAAGAAATTTTGCCTGGGGCAATGAAGCACATGACATAATTTCTCTTAGTCATTATCCAGTGCTTTCTGGGGAAGCGAAAAGTTTCATGCTTTGTTTGGACACCTATTATATAAACAGGAGTTAGATAGTTTTTATTGTTAAAATAATTCAGCATTAATACACACATATTGTGAATATATAAGCATACAAACATACATTTCATACAATCCTTAAATATATACAAACATACCTACATTCAGTCCCAAGGATAATTCCTGGTCTCTCTTCAGATCGTATAGATCTTTCGCCTTTTACTAAAGATTTTTTTTAAATGACCTGTACATGTAATCTCTCTCTCCTTCTCCCTCAACCCCTAGTCCCCTAGTGTTGGGTAACCTCTGGGATGTGACTGACCGAGACATCGATCGCTACATGGAAGCACTTCTGAAGAACTGGCTCAAGGCAGGATCAGGAGCTCCATTCCTCCAATATGTCATACAATCCCGCCATGCCCCCAGACTCAAATATATGATTGGTGCTGCCCCGATAGCCTATGGCTTACCAGTGTCTCTGCAGTAGAAAACAGGGCAAAAGCATGATACCTGGTTTCTGGTGGGGGAGGGATTTGAAAGGACTCAAATTACTATTTTTTGTTGTTGTAAACGCTGAACTGCCTTAAATGGAAACTGCTGCTGGGGAGAAGGATAAAATATCTGGCCTTACGCAAGCTGGGTTGGTCACCAACTACCTTGCCTGACCTTCAGTGGAAAGTCTGCACTGCCTTTACACAGGATGCTCCTAGTTAAGCTGCTGCTCTTTGCAATATGTAGCGTTTGCACAGTGTACAGTTTGCATTTCCAGTGATTAATTAAGTTATTTTAAAACTGATTTGTATTTTAATGTTTCAAAGCCTGAATAAAAGTTATAACAAATAAAGTGTGTGTGGGTTTGGCGAAGGGGGGAGAAAAACTGGTTAAGCTTGGAACAGGTGCCAAAAATCTAGTGCTGGCTGATGATTCCTGGAAGTCTTTCTAAAATCGAACATGGATTTACCATTCTAGCACTTGACCATGCTGGTTTAATATTCTGTTCTGGTTTGACCCAAGCAGCTACTGCATGCCTGTCTATCTTCTCTTGTGGGTTTATAATACCCCCACATCATCATCTCCTTACCCCTCACCATGATGAACAGAACAGGAGAATTACACTGAACAGTTTAAAACAAAAATAGCAACAACAACAAATGAAGAATGTTGCATAATACGCACAGGTTCCCACATTAAGTCATAATCTGGGTTATCTTGGTGCCGAACCTTTTAAAGAATACTAACCTTAGGCACGGTTTTGTCTACAGAATTAGGAGCAAAGAGCTGTATAGACACTACCTAGATTTATTGTAGGTGTGCCCCAGACCAAGCTGCTTCATTTCAAAAGCTCTAGAATAAATGTATTTTTCTCAGCAGATAGTTAGGCACTTCCAGATTTTGCTTTACAAATGTAAAATTGAGCGCCCTTGATAGTCCCCAGGTTTTGCACTAGGATATTCAATAATTTTGTGCTATGTAACCTGTTACAAATGATTTAGTAGTTACCTACATACAGACAAGTACCAGAAAACATAAATTGCCCCCCAGTACCACCATTAGGAATGCAACTTGCATCCCAGAGAGAGATGTGTGATATTTTTACTATAGCCACAACATGTGTGGGATGTTTTGAAAGAATGTTGGATGTCTGGAAGAATAATGAAGGTGATCCTTTTCTCTCATGTATCACAGTGTTCTAGTAATCAAATGTCTTGTGTTCGATTTTGATATGAATTTAAATGCTACTTACCTTGATGAGGGTTGATAGTTACAGAGTGAAGAATAGTTCTGGAGCTCAGCACCAGAACCAAGCTTGAATGTCAGAGGCATGCAAAGTGTGTGTGTTAAAACCCTGATAACCCTCCATATGAGGGCATCCAATTCTCTATGATCACTGGTCACATTGGCTGGGGTTGAAGGGAGTTGTAATCCAAAAACATCTGGAGGACACCAGCTTGGGAAAGGCTGTTGTATTATGGATTGTACTGCTTACCTTAACCTATAAATGGCAGGTTATATTACAAGCAGTTATATTACAAAGCATCTCAAAGCTGAGCTTCAGTCAACACCAAAGGCCTCCCCCCCATTTCCATTCGAAAAACAGAAATGGACATACTAAAGTATTAAACCTCTCTAGGATCTCAGTACATGAAAAGTCCTTTTATTTCCATGCCCCTGTTCATATTTGTATTGCTTGGCTTTAATTTTTTTCCTTTGGCAGTTCCTGGAGGGTTGGCATAGATAAATTGAGATTTGGCACCCTACAACTATGTTCTTACAAATAGGCTTCATTGAACACAGCAAAAACTACCTTTTACAGTTAAGATGATGGAAGAAAACTCCACCTCATCTAGCAACAAGTTGCCCAAGGGCCTCCTGATTTGATTATTCAGATTCTGGGTCATAAATAGTGGATTTTCTCCACGAGTTAAGAGAAAATATACAGGCACTGGTGTAAAAATCAGAAGCAGGCAGGCCTAGAAACTCCCTTTGGTGACAATGCTTTGAAACATGCATGCCTGCTCCTTCCCAAAAGAAATGAGCTTAAGATGACTTTTTTAAAAAGGCATTTTTGAAATGCCCCATGGCAAGGAAAAACAAGTGTGTCTTACAGGTTCCATTTATGACAGTGTTTTGAAAGCAGTGTCCTGTAGAAAACAAAATACACAATGGTTTAAAAAAAGGCATGGGTGCTGTTAGTTTGCCATTAAAGTTTGGATCACAAACAAGAATAGTGGCACCACCCCATCATGAAGAAACAGTGCTGTGGGATTTCTGCCTGTTGTTGTTTAGTCGTGTCCGGCTCTTCGTGACCCCATGGACCAGAGCACGCCAGACACTCCTGTCCTCCACTGCCTCCCGCAGTTTGGTCAAACTCATGCTGGTAGCTTCGAGAACACTGTCCCACCATCTCGTCCTCTGTCGTCCCCTTCTCCTTGTGCCCTCCATCTTTCCCAACATCAGGGTCTTTTCCAGGGAGTCGAGTCTTCTCATGAGGTGGCCAAAGTATTGGAGCCTCAGCTCCAGGATCTGTCCTTCCAGTGAGCACTCAGGGCTGATTTCCTTCAGAATGGATGGGTTTGATCTTCTTGCAGTCCATGGGACTCTTAAGAGTCTCCTCCAGCACCATAATTCAAAAGCATCCATTCTTCGGCGATCAGCCTTCTTTATGGTCCAGCTCTCACTTCCATACATCACTACTGGGAAAACCATAGCTTTAACTATACGGATCTTTGTTGGCAAGATGATGTCTCTGCTTTTTAAGATGCTGTCTAGATTTGTCATTGCTTTCCTCCCAAGAAGCAGGCGTCTTTTAATTTCGTGGCCGCTGTCACCATCTGCAGTGATCATGGAGCCCAAGAAAGTAAAATCTCTCACTGCCTTCATTTCTTCCCCTTCTATTTGCCAGGAGGTGATGGGCCCAGTGGCCACGATCTGCCTGTTATGTCAGTCTTTTTTAGAGTGTCAACTCATCTCCCTTTTATCTGCAAAGTCACAAGCTCCCGCCCCAGTCTCCCCTTCGACTGATTTTAACAAAAATTAAGAAACAGGTTCGTCCCACGGAGCAAAACAACACTGAGCCGAATCACGAATCACCGGGCCGGGCCTGGAGCAGCCAGCGCTCCGTTCGACAACATAATAATAATAATAATAATAATAATAATAATAATAATAATAATAATTTATTATTTATACCCCGCCCATCTGGCTGGGTTTCCCCAGCCACTCTGGGCGGCTTCCAAAAGAATATTAAAATACACCAAACATTAAAAGCTTCCCTAAACAGACATCCTTACATAAATTCTCTATGTAGCCTCCTCGCCACTCTCGCCCCTCAGGAGAAGGACGCCGGCATGCAACCGGAAGTGAGGGCGGAGAGTGGCATTGCCGGCTGGCTCTTTCCTCTTTGGCCGTTGCTAGGGAGGCGGGCGGAGCTTCCGGTAGGTGCCGAGTCCCAATAGGCGGACTGATCATAGACTCCGCCGGCTGGAGAGGCGCCTTTCCCCCCTCGCCTCCCAAGATGGCGCAGCAGGTGAACATCACGGAGCTTTCGCTGCCGCAACTGGAGGTGCTGAAGAACCAGCTGGACCAGGTGAGGGAACGAGCCTTAGCGGGTGGGGGCGAGAGGGTCGGGTGGGGAATGAACGGCCGGCCGCTTCCCGCTCAAACTAGCCTGAGGCGGGAGAGGGAGGCTGGGCGGCCGCGCCTAAGGCAGCCAAGGGGTAGGAAATGAATCGGAGATTTAGGGCAGAGATGGGGAACCTGGGCTTCCCTCTCCCCGCCCCACAACCCCCCCCCCACCTTCCAAGGCTCTGCTGGACTGCGACTCCCATCAGCCCCACGGAGCATGGCCAATGGTCGGGGGTGATGGGAGTTGGAGTCCCAACCGCCAGGTTCCCCACACTCGATTTAAGGCATTTTTGAAATGCCCCATGGCAAGGGAAAATTCAAGTGGGTCTTACAGGTTCCCTTTATGCCAGTGTTTTGAAAGCAGTGTGTCCTGTAGAAAACAAAATACAGTGGTACCTCGGGTTACATACGCTTCAGGTTACAGACTCCGCTAACCCAGAAATAGTACCTCGGGTTAAGAACTTTGCTTCAGGATGAGAACAGAAATCATGCTTCGGCAGCGCAGCGGCAGCTGGAGGCCCCATTAGCTAAAGTGGTGCTTCAGCTTAAGAACAGTTTCAGGTTAATAACAGACCTCCGGAACGAATTAAATACTTAACCTGAGGTACCACTGTACATAATGGTTTTAAAAAATGCATGGGTGCTGTTAATTTGCCATTAAAGTTTGGGTCACAATTCAAACAAGAATAATCGCACCACCTCATCAAAAAAGGCCAATGCTATCCTTGGCCGCCTCCGCGGAAATATAGTGGCCTGGGGATCAAGGGAAGTCATTGGATTGCTCTTATTTTGCCTTGGGTCAGACCACGCCTGGAAGAACTGTGTCCGATTCCGGGCACAACAGTTTAAGAAAGATGCTTAGAAGCAAAGGAGGGCAAATCTAGACGATCGAGGGTCTTGCAAAATGAAGAATGGTTGAGGGATGGGTGGGTATGTTTAACCTGGAAAGAAGAGACCAAGAGGAGTTAGGATTGCCACCTTCAAATATGTCAAGGGCTGTCACATGGAGGATGGAGCGAGCTTGCTCCAGAAGCCACAACCTGAAGCAACGGATTCAAGTTATGAGAAAGGAGACTCCTGCTAAACATCAGGAAGTAATTTCTGACATCGTTCGATAGTGGAAGGGACTCCCTTGGGAGGTTGTGGGCTCTCCTTCCTTGGAAGTTTTTGATCTGTCATAGATGCTTTATTTGAGATTCCTGCGTTGCAGGGGGTTGGACTAGATGACCCTTTTGAGTTTGTTTCAACTCTACAATTCTATGATACTTGAAAGTACGTTCCACAGGAATCAGTGGGGGCATGCTCCCCAGTCAGTGTGGATCAGGATGCAACTCGACCTCCTTTTTGCAGGGTCTCCAGTGGAAGGGAGAAGGGCCAGAATCAAGGGTTGGGGGTGGGAAGATAAAGCTAAATTCTTCACTTGAGCAGCGTTTAGTGGACACCTCTGAGCTTCCTGCCTCATCATCCTGTGAAGCTCAGGATCCGAGTCCCAGGGGATCTGGGTATCCCTACTCTCAGGAGGGGATGTGGGTGGCGCTGTGGGTTAAACCACAGAGCCTAGGAAGGTCGGTGGTTTGAATCCCCGCGACGGGGTGAGCTCCCATTGTTTGGTCCCTGCTCCTGCCAACCTAGCAGTTCGAAAGCACGTCAAAGTGCAAGTAGATAAATAGGTACCGCTCTGGTGGGAAGGTAAACTGCGCTTCCATGCGCTGCTCTGGTTCGCCAGAAGCGGCTTAGTCATGCTGGTCACATGACCCGGAAGCTGTACGCTGGCTCCCTCGGCCAATAAAGCGAGAAGAGCACCGCAACCCCAGAGTCGGCCATGACTGGACCTAATGGTCAGGGGTCCCTTTACCTTTACCTTACTCTCAGGAGTACCATACTGCTTTTGAAGCGGAGGGCTTTGAGTAAGATTGGATCTCCATGAACTTTAGATTTTTTAGTAACCTACCTACCTCTTTCCTATGGAGATTCAATCCTTTGCAAATATTTGCGTAGTACATGCATGTTTTCTTTTTTTGTCACTTCCTTGACCTGGTTTGTGATGCAATGGGAAGATCAGTTAGCCTCAGTCTTCATTGTCTTCTGCACTTCAGTAATCCTTTCAACATTTTGATGTTATCCTCCTGTTAAGAGATTGGGAAGTGAGGGATGAATCACTCCCCTCACTTTGTAGTCTTTCCCCTCCTCCAAGTGATTGCAGAACTTTGTGAGTGTCCTCCAACGCTTTCAGGGCTTTTTGATGGGAGCAGTTGGTGTTTCATTGAAGCAATATCCCACCATTACTAGAGTAATGCTTGTAGTACTTATAGTAGAATAGTGGCCCCTGGTGGCAACAAAGTTATTTGATGCTGAGCCTTGATTTTTGTATGCCTTCTATAGGAAGTGGAGTTCCTTTCTTCATCCATTGCACAACTTAAGGTGGTGCAGACAAAATATGTGGAAGCCAAGGACTGTCTGACAGTTTTGAATAAAACCAATGAAGGCAAGTGACTTTATATTTTAAAATTTATATCCTGCTTCCCCGCCCCCTAAAAAGAGGAATTCAAAGTGAGTTACAACAATGAAAATGCAGAACATTGACACAAATACTAAAAGTTAGTAGTGATGTATAATGATTGTGTTAACTTTAGGTCAAATATCTTCCTTGTTCCACTCCTTGGAATATGAGTGAAACATACCTTACTGTGGTTTCTTAGAAAATGGTATGAAAGATAATATGAAGGAGCTCAATGGTAGTTCCTTCAACTCAGATGTGTGTTTTTTTATGTTCTACAAAAGCAACCAATAAATTACGTGGCACAATAGGATTCTGACTTTGACAAATCATTATTGTGGAGATGCTCTGTAATGTAAGAGTCCTATATTTTTGTCTCATCAGGTAAAGAACTACTGGTCCCACTTTCCAGCTCTGTATCCTTTCCTCAAGGAGTTGGTGGTATGGCAGCAGCACAGCCTACAGCGCAAAACTTTTCTCCCTTAAGCAGCCATTCTTTTCCTATAATTTGACCGTTGGATTAATCTGCAACAAAGTGTCTAGAACAGGCACGTGGAACCTGTGGTTTGCAGATGTCGCTGAACTACAACTCCCATCATCCTAAGCATTGGCCTTGTTGGATTGGCCTAAAAGGAGTTGGAGTCCAACAGTATCTGGAGAGCCACAGGCTCCCGAGCCCTGGCATAAAACTTTTCAGGGAGCAACATCTCTCATAGAATCCTTCCATCCTCTCATCTGCAACCACATTTGTGGAGATACCTTATCAGAAGAGTGGAAACGTTGCATAGTTCTCTCTGGAGCCTGTTTCATGGTTCAGAGTAAAAGGCTTTGGGAGTTTTTCAGCAGCTGGGTTGAGCAGGAACATCTTGCACTGGCCACCTGGATTTTTTTTATCTTCAGCACTTGCGTACTCCTATTCCCCGTGGTTCTTGATTTTTGTCCTACTTCCCCAACTGTTTTTGGACAAATGATTGGTTTTAGAATAAGCACTACGCATTTGTTTAAACCAAAGTTAAAAGGTTTAAGTAAGCCGGCTGCAGTTGGAGAAGGCACCCCTTGGGAACTGTATCCCCAATTGTTTTGACAACTCATGCCTTTAATAATGTTGGATATTTTACATATGTCATAATGGAGACTTGAGTGTCAGTGATGTCAGCTTACGACTGTGACCTCACCGTATCACTGACACTCAAGTCTCCATTACGACACATGTAAAATATCCAACTGCAGCCGGCTTACTTAAACCTCATTGTATCATGTGGTGCTGCAACCTCAGGCTTAAAGATCATTTGCATCTTCAGGCTAAAACAGCTCACTGGGCTGCTGTTGACCAATCAAGGTAAAATATCCAGTCTTGTCTGGATTGAGCTTCTATGTACAGTGGTGCCCCGCAAGACGAAATTAATTCGTTACGCAATTTTTGCCGTCTAACGAATTTTTCTTCTTGCGAAGCACGGTTTAAACGGTTTAACAAAGTCGCAAGATGTTTTCGTCTTGCGAAGCAAGCGCATAGGGGAATTCGTCTTGCGAGGCAAATCGCGAATGAAAAAACCTTTCGTCTAGCGAGTTTTTTGTCTTGCGAGGCATTCGTCTTGCGGGGCACCACTGTATTGGCTGTCATCCCATCCATTGGTAAGACATCAGTCTAGCACATGGTAACTTGGGCATCCGTGTGGTCCACATGGAAGAGCCACACATAGGTTGTGGGTTACCTGCATGTCACATGGTTCCTCCCTGTTCCTTCTGCGTTTCCTTAACCTCTCTCACAGATGTACGTTCCTGGGAAGCTTTCTGATGTTACCAATGTTTTGATAGATGTAGGAACAGGTTACTATGTAGAAAAGGTAAGACTTCCGTTCTTAATATTCACGTGGAATTCTTATTAAAGCAGCTGCATGGTTTGAGTTCATGTGAAATGTTGGGGCCTGCTATGGTCTAATGCTCCAGTACTTTCTGCCTTGAACTGTTGGGTTGAGTTGAACTGTTCTCAAGGCAGATTTTGGTATTCTGCCTGAATGGACTGTTTCTGGGGCTCTCAATATGGATTTGTTTTTGAGGGGCCCTGGAGGCTTATCAGCCTGCCCTCTTTGTCACATTTCCCATCATGTGTCTTTGGGCCGGGGAGGCAATGTCACTGAGAATGTACAAATTGCATCCCCATACCACTGTATAACCATAGCTGGCTTCATAAACAGGGGATTTAAATCAGAGATCGGGGAAAGGGATTTCTTGACAAATATGATTGTTTTGATTTGATGGATTGCATTTCTCTGCTGCTTTTCCATTCAAATGAACCCCGAAAGTGGCTTACAAACAATAAATAAAAATAACATAATAGAACCTCACAATTACAGCATAAATCATATAATATAATTAACAAAACAATTACAATATTAACAAACCAGCAACTAGAAAATAAGCTAAGAATCACAGTAACAGCATAAGTCATATTATATGATTAACAAATCAGTAAGGCATTTATAACCTATATAACAATATTAACAAAATAACAACTAAAAAAATAAACTAAGCATTGTTAAGTTCATACAGAAACACACTGTCTTACCTCCAATGACTCATAAAACTTTGGCTCTATTCAGTTCATTAAAATTTAATTTTGTTAAGGAGGAAGCTTTCATTTTGTATGTAATATCTGTGCCTATAGATTTGTGCTGCTAGTGTGCATCAAAGATTTATGCTGCTAGTGTGCCTGGAAGAGCACATTCCCTCCGTGTGAATTAGTAAGAAATATTGAGAATAGTAAGAAGAATTAGTAAGAAAAATGGAGTTGGGGACCAACAATGGGCTCCTCAACAGATGCAGCCCAGCAGATGCTCAATTTTGCCCATTGTTGTTTTTGGCTGTCTCTAGAAGATTGGTAAATGGATTCCAGTGTGGATTGGTCCAATAGTATGGATTCACTGTGTGTTGCTGGGGAGCTGATGCCATGGGCCCTTTCAACATTTTAAGATAGATCCATGTTTTTTGATAGTGACCACACCATCCGGCATCAAATATGAAATGGCTCTTGAATAGACTTGTTACTGGAATAGGCCTAACCTGAAAAGGAACAAATGTTCCTCTTTGGGCATTATGTCTGACAAATTTGAAAGAGAAGGCCAAACAGTTCCAGCAAGACTAGTAAAATTTCTTAGCAGGGGTTTCGTATAGCCAAAGAGATAGACTCTATGGCAGGTGCGAGTATAAAAGATTCAGAGCACGCCAGACTGGTTAAGGGTTTAAGCCAGGTCTCCCGTATGTTGTTGGACTACAGCTCCCATCATCCTTTGCTGACTGGGGCTGGTGGGAGTTGTAGTCCACAGCATTTGGAAGGGCAAAAGGTTGGAGAATTCAAAATTGTTTTGAATATGCCTCCTTAGCAGTTGAAGGGTCTGGCTCAGCATGCTTTGTCTAGGAAGCTATTTTGACGTTATCCACCAAGTGCATTTGATGTTGCAGTCAGTGGACGACGCCAGAGATTTCTTCAAGAGGAAGATTGATTTCCTGACGAAGCAGATGGAGAAAATCCAGCCGGCACTCCAAGAGAAGCACGCAATGAAGCAAGGTGAGGCCTGAGGGCAGGCAAAGCCCTGGAATTGGTGAGGCTCCATTTTGATCTGAGCAGCTGTGGTTGGGGTGAAGGTCTTTACTCTTCTTTGCTTCTTCTTTTGCAGCTGTAATAGAGATGATGAGCCATAAGATTCAGCAGCTAACAGCAGCGGGGACCTCACAGGCAGCCGCAACAAAGGCCTAGCAAACACTGGTCACACACATGCCTTCGCAGTTCACCATTTTGTGATGTAAACCCGATTTTGCTGCCCCAGGATGCAGCTCTCCATTCAACTGTGCAGCTGAGGGTGAGGAGGGGGTGGGGCGTTAGTTGCTTTAATAAATACGGGATTGTGATATAACAGAATCTTTTATGGGAACAATGACCATTTTGAGGATCCCATCCTTTTAAGGCGGCGGGCTTTCGCCAATTTTATTCTTGGGGTGGTTGTTATGTATTGCTGATTGTGACATGAGATGGCCTTTCATTTTTAAAGCCCAGTGGGAAGTTTTTTGTCACTTGTAAATGGAATTGTACAAAATAAACTGGTAGGATGAGAGAAAATGCAATGTGTGTGGACCCGCTAGTGTGATCTTCAAAAACGAGAGGCAAAGGCAAGGAACTGGGAAATAGAAGTGAGCAGCTGTTAACCTCTTTAGATCTTGGGCAAATAACATTAATTAGATATATGTATGAAATGATATTGAGGGAGAATATGTCTATGTTCTAGGGCTGAGTATTGGATTGTACATTCACTAGGTATAATAATAATAATAATAATAATAATAATAATAATTTATTATTTATACCCCGCCCATCTGACTGAGTTTCCCCAGCCGCTCTGGGCAGCTCCCAATCAAGTGTTAAAACCAATACAGCATTAAATAGTAAAAACTTCCCTAAACAGGGCTGCCTTCAGATGTCTTTTAAAGATAAGATAGCTGCTTATTTCCTTCACATCTGAAGGGAGGGCGTTCCCCAGGGCGGGCGCCACTACCGAGAAGGCCCTCTTAGTGTGGTCATGAGCATATTTATTCCAAAGTAAATCCAATAGGGCTGGTTTGCACTGCAAGCTTTGGACTCACATACTTTTCCCCTTATCCTCTGCTGCAGCATCAAGGAGGAGTCCAGAAGCTTTTTGTTTCTGTTTTAGAATAGGTATAACCATCTGTGTCATCTTAGCCCAGACAAACTAGTTAATTGTAACAATGATTAGTTGAAAGAAGCAAACTTAAGACCCTTAGGGGCACACTCAAGTAGCAAGTCCCACAAGCACCAGTGCCTTTGCCCCCTCTCTCTTCCCCAAATTGGCTTGGTGGAGAGCTCCCAGAACAGCATGGGAGGGGGATTGTTCCATCTGGAAAGCTGAAATGCTTGCACTGTCTGAATGATTGCCATAGCACTATGTTGAATTTCTCTCCAAGTTTATGAAGCTTACTTGCTTCAGCCAGAGGGCGAGGAACAACCCGGCTTCCTGAAGTTCATTCCGTTAATGCTAAACCCATGGGCCTCCAGTTGGGACTTTCAACTCCCATCATCTTACGCCAGAATGGCCAGCGGTCAGTGATGATGATAACTGGGAGTCCAACACCATCTGGAATGCCTCAGCTTCCCTGTCTCTGCGTTAAACCATGGTTGAGCTATATCCAAATGCAGCCATAGAATTCAATAAGCCCTAACACTTTCAGCCTGCAATCCTAAAGCACGCTTATTACTATCTCCTCCATATACATTTCGTAGTTGTGTCAGCAGTCTGAATCTGTATCCCTCTCACTCACTTGTCTCCCTGTGTGATGAAGGACTATTTGTAAGTTTTCTCAGGAAACCAGAAAGCAAAGATGTTTCATTTAATAGGGGGGAAACAACAACTTTCCTCCCCTGCAGGAACCCTCGGCATCTGAAGAACTCACTTATAGGCCAGATAATTCTGTTACTAATATTGTAGAGGCCTATCCTCTGCAGTTTTTGCTTGACTGTAGTTGATAAAGTATGCTTGTAGTAATATAGTGATAGGTAGAGAAATGTGGGTATGCAAAAAGTATTTATCAGGAGAGGAACATGAGGCTGGGAAGATCAAGACCTATCTATGAAAACTGTCTTTTGCATAACTAGCATCCATAGCCATAAACACAAGGAACAGCTTTAAAATGAACTATGTTCTGCCCCAGATGCCCAGTTTGTACCCTGCACTGCAAAAAAAGACTTGCTATGTTCTCTTCTTGGGCTTAAAAGTCTTCTAGTCCATAGTGTCTCCTTTTCTTCTTCTTCTTCTGTACAGCCCATCAGCCACCACAATCTCCCAGTGAGTGGCCTTTTTATCAGTGTCATTCATCTCCTGTTCAGAATTTGGTCCATCTTCCCATTCCGCCACATTGCCTACCTTTGTCTCTCGAACTGCCCTTGTTCAATCGCAAACTTCTGAAAGAAAGAATGAGTTTGGCACTTTGAGATCAGGAGATACACAAAACTTTTATTTCACAAGGTTTTGTTCAATCTCCCTGTCCCCTCCTCAACCGCTGTCCAATCTCCCCTGCCCCAATGGTCCATGCTCCTTCCCTGAGGCAACTCAGTTCTGCTGCAAGATGCTTCCTCGTCTGAATTCTTTCTTCCATCCAAGTCTCAGGGAGACTTGCTGACTGGATCTCTTCCCCCTCCCTCCCCTTGAAGGTTTTCTATTATGGCTTCTAACTAAAGAATGCCCCCCCAACACACATTGTATGTACAGGAGGAGGGTCTAGGGCCTGTAGATTCTCAGCAGGTGAGTTAGTTGTGCTCCGCTTTCATTCTGCCCCACAGGCAGTTTGAGATCTGGGATGCAACCAGTCTCCCGACAAGGGCCTGAAGTCCAAGCTTTGAGCGCTGTCTTCTCTTCTTCCCTCCTCCTCCTCCTCGTCACCACCCAGTGGATTTTGCACATTGGCCCCATCAGGGCCTTTGACCTGGTCAAGCGACACCCAGGTTGCAGTCCAGAGTCACCTCGGACCCCAACCTGTAGTCTTCAGGCCGCAAGCCTGGGCATCGACGTTTGGAATTCCTCTCCCGCAGGGGGGAACGAAAAACCTCAACGCACAAAGATGGGCTTGTGCACTCTCTTGTGGCGGATGAGCGTGGTTCTCTTGGTGAAACACTCTCCGCACTCCACACAAATGAAGGGCTCCGAGGGGGCGACGCCGTGGTGAGCCACGCGGTGGCGCTCCACTTCGGAAGGTGCCCGGAAGCGCTGCCCGCATTCCGGGCAAGGATGCCCGATGGGAGAGTCCGTGTCGTGGCGCAGGCGCTGGTGTTTAACCAGGCCGGCCGTGTGCGCAAAGCCCCGCCCACACTCCGGACATCGGAATGGCCGGGCACCTGTGTGCGTCCTCCGGTGCTTGGCCAGGTTCTTGCTTTGGGTGAAGCTGCGCCCACAGTCCCCGCACGTGTAAGGGCGCTCTCCCGTGTGTATGCGCTGGTGCTGGATGAGATTGGAGCTCCAGCTGAAGCTCTTGCCGCAGTCCCGGCAGACGTAGGGCTTTTCGCCGGTGTGCGTGCGCCGGTGCTGCACCAGGTGCGAGTTCTGCGAGAAGCTCTTGCCGCAGTCGGTGCAGGTGCTGGGCCGCTCGCCGGTGTGCGTGCGCTGGTGCCGCAGCAGCTTCGACCAGTGGCTGAAGCTCTTGCCGCACTCGTTGCAGATGAAGGGCCGCTGCTTGGTGGAGCGCGAGACCACTGCAGCGGCAACCGCGCCCTCGCCCTCGCCATAGCTGTCAGGGGCTAGCGGGCTCCCCTGCCGGTCCACTGCTGGTCCTTCCTGCTGGGAATTTGCCTTCCAGTTGGACTGTCCATGCTGAATGCTGGATTGGATGGTCTCGTGCTCCAGATCATCTTCACCTTTGTCAGCTGTAGGGAAAAAGAGCCACATAGATCAGCCACAGGAGCAATGCACCAAGACCCACAGGCTGATCCCCAGAAGTCAGAAGAACGGGTCTTTAAGTTTGAGGCTTTCAAAAATGGGAACCCACCAGGGCTGAGTTTAAAAACAGCCACACACCTGCTCCATAATACTAATACTAATACTAATAATAATAATAATATTTATACCCCGCCCATCTGGCTGGGTTTCCCCAGCCACTCTGGGCGGCTTCCACCTGAATATTAAAAACAATACAGCACCAGACATTAAAAACTTCCCTAAATAGGGCTGTCTTCTAAAAGTCAGATAGTTATTTATTTCCTTCACATCTGATGGAAGGGCATTCCACAGGGCAGGTGCCACTACTGAGAAGGCCCTCTACCTGGTTCCCTGTAACCTCACTTCTCGCAGTGAGGTAACCACCAGAAGGCCCTCAGCGCTGGATCTCAGTGTCCGGGCTGAATGATGGGGTGGAGACACTCCTTCAGGTATACAGGACCGAGGCCATGCAAGTGTTATGAAAAAGCTAATGGTGCAACCCACATTTATTATGATAGTTTGTATAATTTCTCCCATTTGACATAGTTTTATTGCACCATTCCTACGATTTCCCCTAAGTGGCCAAGAAAAGCTGGTTTGGTTTAAACTTGCCAGTGGTTGTCCTGTCTGCATGCGAAACACCAAAATGATAGCTAGTGTGTTTGCCCATGACCCTATTCTACATTTCAAGTTCAACTTCAAGTTTACCTTCCCGCTGGAGTGGTACCTATTTATCTACTTGCACTTTGACGTGCTTTCAAACTGCTAGGTTAGCAGGAGCAGGGACCGAGCAACGGGAGCTCACCCCGTCACAGGGATTCGAACCGCCGACCTTCCGATCGGCAAGCCCTAGGCTCAGTGGTTTAGACCAGGGCGTAATAAAAATGTTGTAATAATAATAGGATCTACACAAGGATGTGCAACTGGGCCAAGCATCTCACCTACGTAGACTCTCCGTACAATCCCGCCATCATCTGAGCTGTGGATCTCCACATGACCTGGGTCTTCACAGTCCATCTGAAAGAGCTTTTTCCCCCTCCAAGCCAGAATGTTACTGCTATGGGGGGAATGAGAGAGTTGAAATCAGAGGAAGAATCAAGCATTTCTGGAGTTGGTAACAGATGTTCACAAACAAGCAGTACTGGGTGAAAGGGAACATAATTGTCTACTGCTTAATAATAATAATAATAATAATAATAATAATAATAATTTATTTATACCCTGCCCATCTGGCTGGGCCTCCCCAGCCACTCTGGGCGGCTTCCACAGAAAACAAAAATACAATAAAATATCAAACGTTAAAAACTTCCCTGAACAGGGCTGCCTTAAGATGTCTCCTGAATGTCAGGTAGTTGTTTATCGCTTTGACATCTGCTGGAAGGGCGTTCCACAGGGCGGGCGCCACTACCGAGAAGGCCCTCTGCCTGGTTCCCTGTAGCTTTGCTTCTCGCAATGAGGGAACCGCCAGAAGGCCCTTGGCGCTGGACCTCAGCGTCCGGGCAGAATGATGGGGGTGGAGACGCTCCTTCAGGTATACTGGACCGAGGCCGTTTAGGGCTTTAAAGGTCAGCACCAACACTTTGAATTGTGCTCGGAAACGTACTGGGAGCCAATGCAGGTCTTTCAAGACCGGTGTTATATGGTCTCGGCGGCTGCCCCCAGTCACCAGTCTAGCTGCCGCATTCTGGATTAGTTGTAGTTTCCGAGTCACCTTCAAAGGTAGCCCCACGTAGAGTGCATTGCAGTAGTCCAAGCGGGAGATAACCAGAGCATGCACCACTCTGGCGAGACAGTCCGCAGGCAGATAGGGTCTCAGCCTGTGTATCAGATGGAGCTGGTAGACACTCGCCCTGGACACAGATTTAACCTGTGCCTCCATGGACAGCTGTGAGTCCAAAATGACTCCCAGGCTGCGCACCTGGTCCTTCAGGGGCACAGTTGCCCCATTCAGGACCAGGGAATCCCCTTGAGATCGCTCAGCCTCTCCTCTGACTAACAAGCCATGCTCTCTCTTGTCTTTTGGTGGGAGCCATGCTGGTAGAGCGAGGCCTATCTAGCTCTGCTAATCTATGACCTCCACTTGGGAGGACTCAACCTCTACACTGAAAAGTGCCAAGGCTTCACAAAATTGCACGCTCTGATCTAAAAGCCCTGCCCTGTAAAGCCCACCCTGCTCAGCGGTGACCAAAATGCACTCTGCACGCGTTAAGCAACACTCTTTTTGTAGTGCCTCAACACGTTTCAGGGTTTGAGCCCCAACCTTGAAAATATGTTCCAGGGGCATTCCCAAATCAAACTGTGCCTTGACCACAGCGTACAGAGCAAAGGCACTCCAGTTACCAGTGATTTGAATCACATCCTTTCACTGGGAACATGAGAACGCCTCCTATCTCACGTGATGGGGAATCAGCTACTTTGTTCTGAAACTACCGCCGTGGTGTAGACCAAGGACGCAGAACCTGTGTCCCTCCACGGATGTGGGATTCCAACTCCCATCAGCCCCAGCCAGTATAGCCAACAGTCAGGGAAGATGGGAATTGTAGTGCAGGGCCCTGAAACAGGGTTCAGTGCTACCAGCCCAGCATTTCCTGAAAAGGTACGGGGGAAGACCAGTATATAACTTAAACCTTAATTGCTGTTCCACTTTTATTATTTAAGAAGGGAGGAGCCAAAAGGAACCATTCAAATAAAATACCAGATAAATTGCACCCATCATTCATCGGCCCATCTAGCCCAATGCTGCCTACACTGGTTGGCAGCGGCTCTACAGAGTTTTAGGCAGACTTTTCTCCCAACCCTACCTGCAGATGCCAGGGAGAGGAGGTCTCTCCCCAAAACCTGCTTCTCCCCCCTCGCCCACTTCTCTTTTAATTGTCCCAGATTGAAGCAGGAACCTTCTGCACGCAAGAACATATGCTCTCCCGCGGAGTTATGTTCCTGCCCCGGTATGCATGCAACCTCCCAACAAAATGTACTTCAGAGTTATTGCTCTATCCATAGGCAACTTTAACCGCTGAATCAATGGATTAAGACCAATTGCGTTTGGCAGGATTCACTGCCAAGAAACTGCATGGGATTGCAGCCATGTAATCAAGCTACCGGTGAGCATATTCCTTTTCTAAAAAACGTTGCCAACTGTGAGCCTCCCACAATATGAACCCAGTCAACCAGAAGAACATCGGGGTGGGGTGGGGTGGAGATGAGGGCAAAAGAATGATGATGTTAAGAAGAAGAAGAAGAAGAAGCTTGTAGCTTGTTGCACATGGGGACCTAGTGTCAATGAAAATGAAATAATAATAAGCTTGTTGCACATGCGGACTTAGTAACAATAAAAATGAAAATCAGGCCACTAATGCCAAACCATCCTTATAAAAGGTAAAGGGTAAAGGGACCCCTGACCATTAGGTCCAGTCGTGACCGACTCTGGGGTTGCGGCGCTCATCTCGCTTTATTGGCCAAGGGAGCCAGCGTACAGCTTCCGGGTCATGTGGCCAGCATGACTAAGCCACTTCTGACGAACCAGAGCAGCGCATGGAAACGCCGTTTACCTTCCCGCTGGAGCGGTACCTATTTATCTACTTGCACTTTGACGTGCTTTCAAACTGCTAGGTTGGCAGGAGCAGGGACCAAGCAACGGGAGCTCACCCGGTCGCGGGGATTCGAACCACCGACCTTCTGATCTGGAATTCCTAGGCTCTGTGGTTTAACCCACAGCACCATCCTTATAACAACATATTACAGAGGAAGGGCCATGTAAGCTCCTTGCACACACACACAAACAAATACAAAGAGCAATCACGTGGCTGTTGCGCTCATGCCACAATGAATCTGTTAGCCGCAATACTTAGAGAGAGCTTTAAATAGTGTCTTCTAAAGTTAAAAACCAGCCAACAGCACCTTCCCGTACCCCAAACCCCCACTCCCCATTTTGCACCGCTCAGGAAGATAAAGACTCATCCCCACGGCCGCCTTACTCAGCCCCGGAAACCTCTAACTTGATGCCCCGCAGCGATGCCTCGCTGCACCCCCGAAACCGCAACTTTGAAAATGACAGCTTTCTGTCTCGCCCGAGGTGGCCATCTTGGGATCGAGCAATGTCATTGGGGGCAGAGGCGAGCAAGCAGGTGGTGGAGGAACGGGGGAGGGGGGGGGACAATCGGCGGCCAGCCGGACCCCGAAATCCTGCAGATCTGAGCCGCGATGCCACATCCCCGGAGAGAGGGAACCATTTCGAGATTGCACCGACGTGAGAACGAGAGAGAGAGCAACGGGAAGAACAAGGAAACTCTCACCAAGGGTGGCAAGAAGGGAAGAAATCTGATCAATAATAAGCATGCAAAGTCTTTTGCAAAGTGAAAAAAAAGGGCGCAGCGCTGCCCATTCGGGATGCGGTTTGCAGAGGGAGAGAGGTCGTGCCTGGCGATGCTCCCCTTGCAAATCTTGCCAATTCCGCTTGCAAATCTTGCAAATGCAATATCTCCCCCCCCCTCCCGGTATCTCCCCCCCCCCCCGCAGATCCCTCGGTTCAAACTCACTTGCCCTGGGAAGATGAAGGAAGCAAGGTAAGCCGTTCTGATTTATTTTTTATTTTTCCAGACACCACCCCCACCTGAGGCAAGAGAAAGGAGGCTGAGCCACGGCAGCGATTGCACTCCAGCTCAACTCTCAGCTCAGCTCAGGGGGCTGCTGGGAACAGGAAGGTCCCAGTTAGATTTAATCCCCTATTCTACCTCCTCTCGGCTGCTGTATTTCCTGGTGATCGCTAGGAAGAGGGAGCTATTGCTAGCTCTATGGTTAAGAGATGGGGAGGGGGCGGTGTTGTCCGAGGAAATCAGCATGCTTTTTTGAAAAGGAAAGTGGGGCGTCTATATAGATGCACCCTGAGGGGTGAAAGATGCCGTCGGAAAAGTAGGGGGGCGAGTTTCTTCTCCCTTAGGGACGGGGAGGTCAGCAGCTGTCTGAGAGCTGTTAACTTATACGCAGAGTTCATCATGCGATAGGCTGGGCTGGATGAATCCCAAGCCGGAATTAAGATCGCCGGAAGAAATATCAACAGCCTCAGATATGCAGATGACACAACCTTGATGGCAGAAAGTGAGGAGGAATTAATATGGTCTGAAGCTCAACATCAAAAAAACAAAGATCATGGCCACTGGTCCCATCACCTCCTGGCAAATAGAAGAGGAAGAAATGGAGGCAGTGAGAGATTTTACTTTCTTGGGCTCCATGATCACTGCAGATGGTGACAGCAGCCACGAAATTAAAAGACGCCTGCTCCTTGGGAGAAAGGTGATGGCAAACCTAGACAACATCTTAAAAAGCAGAGACATCACCTTGCCAACAAAGGTCCGTATAGTAAAAGCTATGGTTTTCCCAGTAGTGATGTATGGAAGTGAGAGCTGGACCATAAAGAATGCTGATCGCCGAAGAATGGATGCTTTTGAATTAGGAGACTCTTGAGAGTCCCATGGACTGCAAAAAGATCAAACCTCTCCATTCTGAAGGAAATCAGCCCTGAGTGCTCACTGGAAGGACAGATCCTGAAGCTGAGGCTCCAATACTTTGGCCACCTCATGAGAAGAGAAGACTCCCTGGAAAAGACCCTGATGTTGGGAAAGATTGAGGGCACAAGGAGAAGGGGATGACAGAGGACAAGATGGTTGGACAGTGTTCTCGAAGCTACCAGCATGAGTTTGACCAAACTGCGGGAGGCAGTGGAGGACAGGAGTGCCTGGCATTCTCAGAATTTGTCAAGAATGTATAATTTGCTGCTGAAATGGAATACACAAGATGAAACAGTTAAATCGGCTATGATTAAGTGGGCACAGGATATTGGTCATAACATTATGTTTGCTGACTGGGAATGGTTGTGGAACACCGGTATTAAATTTACGGCATGTAATGCCTTAAAGGAAAATATTATGAAAATGATTTACAGGTGGTACATGACCCCAGTCAAGCTAGCAAAAATTTACCATTTGCCTGATAATAAGTGTTGGAAATGTAAAGAAACTGAAGGTACTTTCTATCACCTTTGGTGGACATGCCCGAAGATTAAGGCTTTCTGGGAAATGATATATAATGAAATGAAAAAGGTACTTAAATGTACTTTCCCTAAGAAACCAGAGGCCTTTCTCCTGGGCATTGTCGGCCAATTGGTGTCAAAGAAAGATAGAACTTTCTTTATGTACGCTACTACAGCAGCAAGAATACTTATCGCAAAGTATTGGAAGACACAAAATCTACCCACCCTGGAAGAATGGCAGATGAAAGTGATGGACTACATGACATTGGCTGAGATGACTGGCAGAATCCGTGACCAGGGAAAGGAGGCGGCGGAAGAAGAAGGGAAGAAGTTTAAAATCTATCTTAAGGACTATTATAAACTTGATGAATGTTAGAATGTCGAGGTTTAAAGAAAGAAAGGGTTACAGTGTTATAAGATTGGACTGAAGGAAAGACTAAGAGGATAGAGGTTTGAGAGAAACAATTGGAAATTGCTAAAAATTTTGGACATCGGGATGCAGAAAGGGGAGGTATGGGGGAGTCTGAGAAACAAGGTTTTAGGGGAAAAAGGTTATGAAACTATACATGTTTGTATGTCTTTATATATGTTTGTATTGTCTTAAAAAATTTGTAAAACCAATAATTTTTTTTAATAAAAAATAAAATAAAAAAGGAGTGCCTGGCGTTCTCTGGTCCATGGGGTCACGAAGAATCGGACACGACTAAACGACTAAACAACAACAACACCCTTTTCTTTGGCGATGCACCCAGAAGGTGCCTGCAGGAGACCCTCAGAGTAGGACCAGGGCCGGCCCACCCACGTGGCAAGATCTTGATGTGGATATTTGTTCAGCTGAGATTCCGGCATCATTGCAAGAGGTTGGACTAGATGACCCTTGGCGTTCCTTCCAACTCTACAGTTCTATGATTCCATCTTTGTTCCTCTTATTTCCTGGTGGGGAGGTGGGGCATGTGTGCCATTTTGTGGTGTTGTAAACAAAATCTGCCCTTATGGGGTATCCAAGAGCCCGTATAGAGTCCTTACATGGGCTCCCTATTGGTAGGAGAAAACAACAGAGGCCAACCAGAGAATATTGAGAAGCAAAGCAGCTAGTAAGCCTGATCTTTATTGATCTGATGCAACAGGGTGCTCCCTCCACACGCAGGAGTTTGGATGACACACTAAGCCAGGGGTCAGCAAACTTTTTCAGCAGGGGGCCGGTCCACTGTCCGTCAGACCTTGTGGGGGGCCGGATTATATTTTTTTGGGGGAAATGAACAAATTCTTATGCCCCACAAATAACCCAGAGATGCATTTTAAATAAAAGGATACATTCTACTCATGTAAAAACACGCTGATTCCCGGACTGTCCACGGGCCGTATTTAGAAGGCAATTGGGCCAGATCTGGCCCCCAGGCCTTAGTTTGCCTACCCATGCACTAAGCCAAGCCACAGCACAGCTCAACACAACAGCTGAGCAACCAGAAGTAGAGCAAAGTTACCTAAAGCAGTACAAATATATATATATATATATATTTGCAACCACAGCTGCTTGAATGCTATTTTCCCAAAGATGGAAAGAAGAAAATGTCCCGACTAAAGACGAATGGCGACAGAAACTACTGGATTATGCAGAAATGGCTAAGTTTAACAGAAGAATAAGGAATCAAGAGGACAAAGTTTTTAATAAAGAATGGAAACTGTTTATTGAATATTTACAAGACTATTGTAAACATATTAAGACATTAGTAGGATTAATGTAAAAACGTGTAGTGATATAAAACATATTGAATATACAATATGGGGGGCCCACTAGGGGCACATTGGAAGATGGCCGACAATACCATCTCTCCGGACCACACAGGGTAATTAAGAGGCTGTTATGGGAGTAGGCAGCCTCCCTTGTTGCCCCAAGGGAATGGGGAACACTGCCCTTGCCTTCTGTGCCCACAAATCACCCCCAAATTCAAAAGAAGGGGGTGAGGGCACTAGGCAGAATGCCCCTGTGTGGACTTCGGCTCTCCTGGATGCTGTCTCTGATAGCGCACTAGCTGCAGCAATTTGGAATAATTAATTACAAAAGAAGCAAATGCACATATTTCAAGTGAAGAAGGGGAGTTAAGACTGCTAATTGAAGGGACCTATGCGAAAGAAGACGACGGGTTGGAGCAATAGGAATATTTTACGATGAAGATACATCAAAGGCTGGGTATGTCGGCAATGGGACTGAATGGGGGGGGAACCTTTTTTACTTTTCTTCTATGTGATTAACCAAGAACCCCTCATTAGAACCGTTGGTTTAACTGACCCAAGCAGGATGATTAAGGTCTGTGTGGAAATAAACTTTAACCAAAAGTATGCTTTATGGAGATCAAGAAGGAATAAGAGCTTTTGGAATGGCGCAGCAATTAATTCAGAGTTGCCATATTGCCAAAGGATTTATAGCCGGGAGGAGGAACGGATGTGTTTTCAGACTGCATTCCTGGTGAATCTCCTCAGAAGTTTGAGAAAGGAGGCAGATTTGTGAAGATTAATGACGCTAAGACTGTTTTGATTTATGGAAGTGATGTTATATGGAAAACGTCTGGGTAGGGCTACTGGATAAAAAAAAATATATACACGCAGGTCTACAAACTGTTTTAACCAGCTTGTGGAGACTATCAGAGGTCAAAAAGAGAAAGGAAAAATATATGAAAATAACAACAAGAGATGTGGAAAACAATAAGAAAGGACTGGATAGTACCGTGAACATCATATGGTCAGATTTGTGGACATTAAAACAGCAGCAAGAAGCAAGAAGTTGATTGGATCCCCTTCGGAACTTGAAATATGGGTACCCCCTACAAAAAAATTAAAATTCGGCTGTGTAATTTGGAATTTGTGTAATTTGGTTTGATTTGATGTGATTGGCCGGTTAATAAAAATTATTCTTTAAAAAAAGAATACACAGTATGGGATAAATAATAAATAGGTTTAATTCGGAAATGCAGTAAAAGTATTATAAATGTAAGGAACCACAGAAAGAGGAGGGGAGTCGAAATATGACACATGCAGTAAGTTGCTTTTTAATAGGTTTTGCTTTTGTTTGTTGTAAAATGAAAATTATATTTTTTTTAAAAGGAGTAAATTGGCTACCATCTCTTCTGGATCCTGTATGCATTTGGCTTGTCCTAGCGCAGCATGAGAACCGGGCCATTGAGTCCCAAAATATAGAAGCCTCACGTGCTTTTGATCCCTTATACAACCAAACTAGAGCCAAAACTTGGAATGTGAGTGATTTTTCAAAGTATGGTGTCAGAACCTGACTTGGAAGTATAATTAAAGCCTAACTTTTCAGCTTTGCTGATGAATTTCAAGGTGGTCATAGTAAAGTGTTTCTGACACCCAAGTTGTTCTTAAACCCGTCAACAGTGCAATTCCTTGCATGCCTTCTTGGACCTGAGTCCCATTGAGTTTGGTGTGTATAGGATTGCAGCCCACAACCTGTACAGGAGAGCAATGGGTGGGAAAATTCAATTGGAAGGATCAACTTTAGCTTTCTTTTTGCAGGCAGATCTGAGTTCAGAAAATGTGCACGAGAACATTCCCTACAAAAACCTGTTTCAGTTTTACATCTTGGCCTGCTCTTTTACACAGTATGCGGTTTGGTTTTGTAGCTCACCCCCACGCCAAACGCTAAGCTACGTGCAGTTTCTGGTGCCCCCTGAGCTGCGACTTGTGCCGGAAACCCTCCCTGCACTCCTCGCAGATATAAGGCCTCTCGTCCGTATGGGTGCGCCGGTGACGGATTAAGTTCGAGCTCACGCTGAATCTCTTCCCGCACTCCACGCACGCGTAAGGCTTCTCTCCCGTGTGGGTCCTCTGATGCTGGATAAGGGCAGAGCTCTCGCTGAAGCGCTTGCTGCAGTCCCTGCATTGGTAGGGCTTCTCTCCTGTGTGTATCCTCTGGTGGGTCAGCAGGTTGGAGTTCTGGCTGAAGCCTTTGCCGCAGACAGCGCAGGTGTAGGGCTTCTCCCCTGTGTGGGTGATCTGGTGCCTGACGAGGTCCGAACTGCGGCTGAAGCCCTTGCCACACTCATTGCAGACGGTGGGCCTCGTGAGGGGTCTTTGCAGGGCCAGGAGGTCCTTCAGCCTTTCAATGCCTTCCTTGCACTGGGACGATACACCAAACGTCCTACTAAGGGCTGTGTTTTTCCTCTGCTGCCTCCCCGGCTTGCCTTGGCTCTCGCAGTCTCTTTCCTGACTGCCGCTGTCCAAATTTCTCCCCTGGGAGTGTTCCTCTGCCCCCTGAAGATCTGTTCTTATGGGGTCTTTCTGGGTAAGGCTGCCTTCCTTCCTTCTGCTCTCCATTATTTTGTATCCTGGAAAGAGAATTCAGCTATCAGCAGAATATATCTAAGTGGGGTAGGAGAGCTGAGGGGGAAAATAATTCATACCTGACAACCAATGCTCCCCTTTGGTTTCTGATAGTACATGGGTAGATAAGTCTAAAACAAATTTTCATAGCCCTCTAATGTTGTGTATGGTGGCTCATTTACCAGAAGTAATGTATTTAGTGTTATCTCTGGAAGCTTTATGGGTGGCGCTGTGGGTTAAACCACAGAGCCTAGGACTTGATGATCAGAAGGTCGGCGGTTCGAATCCCCGCAACGGGGTGAGCTTCCATTGCCTGGTCTCAGCTCCTGCCAACCTAGCAGTTTGAAAGCACGTCAAAGTGCAAGTAGATAAATAGGTACCGCTCCAGTGGGAAGGTAAATGGCGTTTCCGTGCGCTGCTCTGGTTCGCCAGAAGTGGCTTAGTCATGCTGGCCACATGACCCGGAAGCTGTACGTCGGCTCCCTCAGCCAATAAAGCGAGATGAGCGCCGCAACCCCAGAGTTGGCCATGACTGGACCTAATGGTCAGGGGCCCCTTTACCTTTACCTTTTACTGGAAGCTTTTGAATGTGAAAGGCATCATTTTCTAATTCTGAGAGATACCCTACTGGGGCACCTTGATTCTAATTGCAGTACAGCACTTGACATGCCGTGGTGTTTAAGTATTATATAATATTCAAGAGGTGGTACACCACAGGATTAATATTTGACACTGTTGATGCAACTGGCAATAGTGTACGCACACAGGAACAGGGAACTGTCCCAAATGCAGAGTGGTCAAGTGAGACTGAATTGGCACACTCCTTGCCACCAGCAGCTCTCTGAAAACATTTGTTGTGTGCTAAAGTTGTGTGCTGGAGTCCAACAGGAGGATTTGTGTTATTAATAATATTCCATCTAGAGTTATGAGTGAGTCCAACCCCAGGTCTGGCTTTTCAGCCACACCATTTGTCTGTTGGGTTCCTCCTGTTAGAACAGGACAAAGGTCTATCCAGGGAACAAAGACTGATTCTTCTGGTTGTCACAGATTATGATATAGTGATGTGATGTGAGGTAAAGGTAAAGGTAAAGGGACCCCTGACTATTAGGTCCAGTCGCGGACGGCTCTGGGGTTGCGGCGCTCATCTCGCTTTACTGCCCAAGGGAGCCGGCGTTTGTCCGCAGACAGCTTCCGGGTCACGTGGCCAGCATGACTAAGCCGCTTCTGGCGAACCAGAGCAGCGCACGGAAACGCCGTTTACCTTCCCATTTATCTACTTGCACTTTGACGTGCTTTCGAACTGCTAGGTTGGCAGGAGCAAGGACTGAGCAACGGGAGCTCACCCCGTCACGGGGATTCAAACCGCCAACCTTCTGATCGACAAGTCCTAGGCTCTGTGGTTTAACCCACAGCACCACCCACGTCCCTCTGATGTGAGATAAGGGTGTATAAAAAAAATAAGGGATTGCACAACAAGCAGAAAAACACAAATGAAAACTCGATTTCAAAATATTTTCAAATTTAGCCTTGATTCTTTTTGCAATAAAAACTAACCTGCTGGCTTGCCCCCTTCCAAATACCCTCTGGACAAGGGCATGTTGAGATACAGTCTGGGTGCATGTCAAACCCACCAGAGCAGCAGAGGTCAGCCCCCACCCTTGGCATCAGCAAAATGGTAAGAATGAAGCTACCTTGCAGAGAGATAGGGAATTCAGTGCTTTGCACTTCATTGTACTGTACAGCAATGAAATTAAACACCCACGCCCACAATGGGAAAGGAAAAACATCAACCCCCAGTACTGACACTTCAGGAGTGTGGCTTGATTCAGAGCATAGTGAAATGATGAGATTTGGGGGGTGGGCTGCTGCAACAGCTTCAGATTTTTTTTGTTTTTCATACGTATTAACTGGAATGCATTTTATTACAATGATTGTAAGTACAGCACTTTCCCCAGAATCCTGTCACTGGCAAGAGTCCATCTGTCCAATAAAGCACATTTGATAAAAAACAGAGTTTCCTTCCAGCAGGCAGAGTCCGGACCTAGTTGCTGCTGCTAAAGCAAATCGTCCTCCACGCTTCCCCATCTTGCATCTACTCACCGCTGCTTTGGGCGCGGAAGATTTTTTGGTTTTGGCTGCTGCATGTACCGAGAGATGAGAATTCGCTGCAGGTACCACAGGGTGGAGACTGGGAAACCCAGAGCCAGATTGTGCTCGGCTCCACCAACATTTAAGGTGGATTCTAGGGGAAGGAAAGTCCTTTCTCCATCCAGCCCCAGCCTCCACCTCCGATCCTAGGAGGTGACAGATGTGGTTGCATTCGCTGCTGCTTTCATCCTTGCCTTCCCCTTTGAGCGTCTGGCTGGCTGGCTTTGCTCCTCTCAGGCTGGAGAAGCGTGTCTGGGATGAGGGGAAGGGCTGTCTTTTGTTCAGAGACAGCAGAGGTCGGATTCAGCCAGTGGCATCCTCAGCGATGCCCTTGTTTTAATTGCACGATGCCTCCCCTTAAGTTATCCACCCAAGCATGAAGATATATTCTTCCAAGTCTAACTTTACCACCTGCAGACTGCAATGAACCCTATTAACGATGATAATTATGATGCTATTTTAAGCGAAACCTCCAGGCATGGAATTCCCAGACGGTGGGAACAGAATTCCCAAAAAAGACGATTAAGCTGTATGTAATGACAGCAGCTAGGATTCTTTATGCACAAAGCTGGAAGGAAGAAGTTCCCACCAAAGAAGAATGGATAAGTAAAGGGATGGACCATGAAGGGATGGCAAAGCTAACAGCAAAAATAAGAGAGCCTAATGATTGTTTTGTGGAAGAATGGAAGCTCCTTTTGGAATATTTAAAGAAACATTATGGTATGATCATGGGCGTAAATAGGTTGTTTTTTTTTGAGAAGTTACGGGTAAAAATACCACCCCAAAAGGGGGACAGGCTTTTGTTGGGGGTGGACAGAACCTCAGTTAGTTGAGTAGTTTCGATGCTGCCCTCCCCCCTCCCCCGCTATGCCCATGAGTGTGATGAATTTCCGAGCAGGATTTGAACTATGAGCAACAGACAGGCTTAGAGATTATTGTGTCGTGGTTATGAGAGAGATAAGACAAGGGTGCAGCAAGGGGAAGAAAATAAAAACACCATGGAAAAGAGGAGGGGAGGTCAATAAAACCAAAGAGAATGAATTAGAATAAAAAGAAGGCATGCCCAGATGTTGCCAGCCTTCACGTCACGTTTGCAGACTTCTTTGTAACGCAGAGCTGAACAAAATTGTGCACGGGATGTGAATAATAATAATAATTTATTATTTATACCCCGCCCATCTGGCTGGGTTTCCCCAGCCACTCTGGGCGGCTTCCAACAGAACACTAAAATACAATAATCTATTGAACATTAAAAGCTTCCCTAAACAAGGCTGCCTTCAGATGTCTTCTAAAAGTTTGGTAGTTATTTTTCTCTTTGACATCTGGTGGGAGGGCGTTCCACAGGGCGGGTGCCACTACCGAGAAGGCCCTCTCTCTGGGTCCCTGTAACCTCACTTCTCGCAATGAGGGAACCACCAGAAGGCCCTCAGCGCTGGATCTCAGTGTCCAGGCTGAACGATGGGGGTGGACACGCTGCTTCAGGTATACAGGACTGAGGCCGCTCCGGGCTTTAAAGGTCAGCACCAACACTTTGAATGGTGCTCGGAAACGTACTGGCCTGAAGCGCTGCTTTGCCTCTTCCTCCTCCCCTCCCGGGCCTAAAATTTAGCCAGGCCCAGAAAACGCCGCCGTGGGGGGAAGAAAGAGCCCAGCATTTGACAGAAGCTGCTAAGTGGTGTATCCCTGGAACTCCCTTCGCCGAGGAAATACTGTATGCCTTGTTCGGAGAGCCGCGAGAGGATTGGCAGTTAGAGGGAGGAGTGGGGCGGGCTTTACCCTGAGATCCTTGGCAATGATTGGAGGAAACTGGTGAGGAGGGCGGGGCCCGCTGAGACGGAGCGGAAAGAGCGTCTTCGCCCCGCGCCTGCCTGAGGGCGTTGTTTCTTCTTTTTTACCGCTTCCGGGTCACTTGGGTCAGCGGCGCTTGAGGTTCCGGGGGCGCTGCTAGAGGGCGCGCGGGCCGGGGTCGACGCCGGGCCGGTGAGTGAGGCGGCGGCGGTGGCAGGGGCCGGGCAGGCCTCGCCCTGCGGTGCGGGGTCCGCTCCGTCTGGCCTCCGCGGGCGGCGGAGGCGGCACCGCCGGGGAGGGGCGCTGGTGGGGCTGGTGGTGAGCGAGAGGCGACCCCTGGGACCCCCGCATGGGCGGTGCGACAACCCCAGCGCCACCACCTCTGGGCGGCCTCTGTGGGCTCCAGCTCGCCTCTTTCCCAATCGCTCGTTTCCATGCCCAAAAATGTCTGCCACAACAACAGCAACAATTGTTGCTGTTTAGTCGTGTCCGGCTCTTCATGACCCCCTGGACCAGAGCATGCCAGGCACTCCTGTCCTCCACTGCCTCCCGCAATTTGGTCAAACTCATGCAGGTAGCTTCAAGAACACTGTCCAACCATCTCGTCCTCTGTCGTCCCCTTCTCCTTGTGCCCTCCATCTTTCCCAACATCAGGGTCTTTTCCAGGGAGTCTTCTCTTCTCATGAGGTGGCCAAAGTATTGGAGCCTCAGCTTCAGGATCTGTCCTTCCAGTGAGCACTCAGGGCTGATTTCCTTCAGAATGGATAGGTTTGATCTTCTTGCAGTCCATGGGACTCTCAAGAGTCTCCTCCAACACCATAATTCAAAAGCATCAATTCTTCGGCGATCAGCCTTCTTTATGGTCCAGCTTTCACTTCCATTCATCACTACTGGGAAAACCATAGCTTTTACAATACGGACCTTTGTTGGCAAAGTGATGTCTCTGCTTTTTAAGATGCTGTCTAGGTTTGTCATTACTTTTCTCCCAAGAAGCAGGCGTCTTTTAATTTTGTGAATGCTGTCACCATCTGCAGTGATCATTGAGCCCAAGAAAGTAAAATCTCTCACTGCCTCCATTTCTTCCCCTTCTATTTGCCAGGAGGTGATGGGCCCAGTGGCCATGATCTTGTTTTTTTTTATGTTGAGCTTCAGACCATATTTTGCTCTCTCCTCATTCACCCTCATTAAAAGGTTCTTTAATTACTCCTCACAGCAACAATACAACAACAGAAATCCCGCCAAGCTTCTGTGTTGTGCATACAGAGATCTAGGTGGCAATAGAGAGAGAGAGAGGTATTCAAAATGTACATGGGCATAGGCAGGGAGGGCATCTCTCCCCCCCCCCCCAAATTAAAAAAAATACTTAATTTAGAAATTGTAGAAAAATTTTGGACAGGTTTTTCTGAGCACTTGGAGTCTAAAGAAAGTAATGTAAATTAACTGTTGTTGTGAGAGTTCATTCCAAATCCTGTCCCCACCCCCCAACATAAATCTCGGCTACGCCCATGAAAATTTATATCCTTATATGTCAAGTTACATAGGGAGCCTGCGTGTGAGACGAGGGTATGTGGCGATTATGCCACTTGCATTGAAATGCAAAAGGTAACACAGAGGCAGTGCCTCTTAATTCAAAACCACAAGAGAGTCTTGTTGCCTCTTAAACATTTATGATGACATGCTTTGTTTGTGTGGTCTAGAGCCCGTGTCATCAGGTGCGTGAAGTGCTAGCCCAGGTTAGCTGGCGTAGGCACTTGGGTGTAAGCAGTGAAGCGGGGGGGGGGGAGCAAAATGCAAGAATGCAAACTGACAATTATGTTAAAAACTTGCATATGTGCAAAGCACAGTGGTAGTCACAAAGAAGTGTTTGATGAGAACACAAACATTCTGGCGTTTGTAACCTATTTAGCATCTGTAATAGGATGAAAAAGACTTGCCACAGAGACACACTGGTCCTTAAAGCTATTCTTCAGGTGGCATGTTAAGTTTGCTGCTGAAGAGTTCTGGGAATCTGAATTCTTGCTCATCACTTTGTGATCTTTCAGTTGGTCTTAACTGAAAGGTGTTAGTTAATCCTACTGCTATTTCTGAATTGTTTTCTAATTAACCAACAGAGCTAACTGGCACCTCAGTCCGCTTACACTAAGGCTGTTGGAAGACGTTTTATGTAGTAATATGTCAAATGGTGTCTAATGCATCCCTTGCATCAGGTCAACAGTGAAGCATACATGTTTCCTCTTTTAGTAGAAGTGCATCTCGGTATGAGCAGTGATATATGGCATGCATGTAATGTGTGACAGGGAAGGGATGCATCATGCATTGTGACTAAAGTGCTTTCGCCCAGAATACATTCAAGAGTTATAGGCAGGCAGTACAGCTGTCTGGGAGCTGGCATAACTGGCTGCTGAATGCTTCTTGTTTGTTTCTCGTGGCTTGACAGCTATTCCCTTGCAGCACACCTTTTGGGAATTAGTGGTTTATTATTTATCTGTTCCATCTCATTCCTAATTGGAAGGCAGTATCAGTCACAGCAATGTTCCACAGTTGCGTGTTTCTCTTGCTCCCCTTTTCTCCCCGAGATGGGGAGTGCGTTTGTCTGCTTAGTTTACTTTCATCTTATATACAACCCTCTGTAGTCCTCTTGGCCACCTGAGTTGAGTAAAAAAGAAGGAATGCTTCTGACGGTATTTTATGTGTCACTGAGACTGCAGCATCTGTTTCTAGTTTAGATTACTGCAATGTATTATATGCCTTTAAAGATGGCTCAGAAACTGCAGCTGTGCAGAATTCAGTGGCCAGGTTGCTCACCGGCACAAGTAGTTTCTGGGCTCAGTTCAAAATGCTGGTTGTGACCTAGGAAGCCTGGTGCTGCTCTGGACTTTAGTACTTCACGGACTGCCTCTCCTCACATGAACCATTCTTCCCTCTGCGTTCTTCATCTAAGGCCCTTCTCCATATGCCCCCTCCAAGGGAGGTGTGGAGGGTGGCAACAAGAGAAAGGGCCTTTTTAGTGGTGGCTCCCCTTTATGGAACGTTCTCTCCAGGGAGGCAAGCCTTGTGCTCTCTTTGTTCTCACATGCTGAGCAAAAACATTGTTATGCATTTGGATCTTAATTTTCAGCTTACATTTTAGTGGGGTGGGACCTGTGTATATAGAGATACATACAGATAGTTTATTTTAGGTTGTTCAGTCCTTGTTTTTAATGTTCATTTTTGTAAGTTGCTTTGAGTTTCTTTTTTCTTTTTTTAAAAGCAACTAATAATAATAAAGTGTGCCTGGTGCCACGCAGTTTTTCATCTTGTTTATAAAAACAAATTAGTGAGATGATGCTTGCATCACATATACTATAACTTAATAGCCTTGGGTGCTACTTGTACACTGACAGCTTGCAAAACTGGAGCAGATTATTGAAATCAAGTTGACTTGCTGAATTGAATACTTTTATTCTGGTTGCAAAATTTGCAGGGCCTTGTATTTTTTCTTTAAAATTTGAAACCCTTCTAAAATGAAAACAAGAATGATGAAAAAGGAAGCACAATGTATTTTAAAAGGTAACTAGTCTAGGATGTAACACTTGCACAATAGATATGATTGCATCATGCAGTTTGGTTTCACTTTTTGTTCTTCCAAACATGCAAATAATGCAACCGGATCCTTCATATAAAAGTTCTGTTGCCTGCTGCCACAGTGTGCCTTGAATGTCTGCTATTTTTTCAGTATTGTTGCATTGCATATGAACTCTTTTGGCAAGATATTGAGTATTTGGCATGCTTATAGCCTAGAATGGGTTCACAGATTTCTCTTGTGAAGTGACTGCCCCAAAGTCATCCTGCATGAGAAAAACAGTTACAGTAATCTGCCAAAAATAACAGAGAACATCCATCAAGAATAAGCTTACCACCAGCCCCCCTTCCCACTTTTAGATGCTAGTTTCCCCTTGTATTCTTCCAGTTCAATACCCTTAGTTAATCCCCATCTTTTTATCTTTTTCACACTCACTCTCTTGTTGTCACTCAGTTGTTTCTCAAATGCCTTGTGGTACTTATACATTTTGGCTCCTGAATGCCGAAAACCAAGAAGTAAGTGTTCCGGTTTTTGAACGTTCTTTGGAAGCCAAATGTCTGACCCGGCTTCTGATTGAGTGCGGGAAGCTCCCGCAGCCAATTAGAAGCTGCACCTTGGTTTTCAAACGGTTCCGGGAGTCAAACAGACTCCCGGAACGGATTAAGTTTGACAACCAAAGTACTGTACCAGTGTACTTGGCCAACAGGTTCCCTTACAAAGCATGCCTCAGGTCCTGATTGTTTTAATTAGCTGTGCACTGAACAATTCAGAAGAGGCCATTAAAAAAACAAACACAAAAACTCCTCCACTGCTTCTGCTTCTGTTTATCTCTAGATTATTATCCCTGTGGTCAGGGTCCTGTTGCTTTAAAAAAAAACAGTACAATGCCTCTGTTGACCTTTAGGTCCTAAATACTGCAGGTTATCAATATTGAATTTTACAGTGCAGAACCTCCTACTCACTTAGGTTTCAGATTCACCCATTTTGCAGTTTGCCATACAAATCATATTGGTTCACTGTAACCTCTGTTTTATAGTAAAAAATACCCACCTGTTCTCTTCCCATTGTCACAGCAACTTACCACAGAATGATTTTCAGCCTTCTGTTTGTAGTGAAGTTGGGAGTAAAGTTGTACAGGTGCTGGATGACCTGTTCTTTAGGAAGTGATAGGAAGACCAATACCAAGCAAATCCACTACACACAGTGACCCAGTGTTAATCTGTTAAAGCTGTATGGAGCCTGACTGGCCGTCTTAAGAACTGTTGCAGCATGTGCCTCAGTTTGTTCTAGCCAAAGTATTAATATGCTTCAGTCAAATAATTGGCCTTTCTAACCCAGAATTACCCCCTTTGACTGGCTGGGGCTCTCTAAGCCTAAAGCAGAGGTATTTCTTAGCTCTGCCCTGCTATTTTTTCAAAAATTATAGCTCAAAATGCATAGGGCATTGGATTAGGAAGGGGCATTAGCAAAGTACTAGAGCACATGCGTCATATGCAGGTGATCCCAAATTCTACGCATGATCGTAGGCAGAACAAAAAACCTATCCAGGAGACCACATAGCGCGGCTATTGGTCAAAATAGACCATGAGTGGAGACTCAGAGCCTGAATACCTGACTGTCTGGTGCTTGGGCCTCTTCCCAGTCCACACCTTTTGCCAGCCCTACTTTGTACCCCACTTGGGTGCTTTTGCCCAACTGCAATATGTCCTTGATGTGATTATGCCTCTTGCATGCCTGGGTAAGTTGTGGGTTATGTGCACCTGAGTGTATGGAAACCTCTTGGTTTTACATAGCTAAGTCACACTTGTTGCCCCATCCACTTCTTGCCTCTGCGCCACCCACCCTAGGCATGCCAACCATCACTTGATGCTGCAGTAATCTTGTGCTGGGCGAAATGTAACAAGATGCCAAGTCTTTTCTTATTCACAATTTTTATTATTAATAGGTGTTGTTCCCTTGAACTTCTGTGTGCTTTCTTCCTTTTTAAAGCTTTCTTCTTCATTTCTCATTTGTCTCCACCACAGGCAACATTGAGCATGTGAATTAACCCAAGGAAACTTGAGTTCCAGTATGTGGTATATTATGCAGAGCATTCAGAGTAAATATTCTTTGTCGGAGCGCTTGATCCGGACTATTGCAGCCATCCGATCTTTCCCGCATGACAATGTCGAAGACCTTATCAGGAGGGTATGTTGGAAGGCTACAGAGACGTGTTATCTCTGGAAGTTGTGTTTTGGAATCTCCAAAAAACCTCTGTATGTCTTGGTTCAGCTATATGGCTCAGCTACAGTCCTAGGCAGGATTTCCTTTGGGCTGCTGTTTGTTTCACTTTTAAACCGGGGTTAATGAGTTTAAGAGGTGGGGACCAATCCTGTGCATCCACGGTAACATATGGTGCATCTTTCTGCAAACTGCCTTCGGGGTGAGGGAGAGAGAGACACGGCTCCATTAGTGTAACAATTTGTTTCCCCTATGGGATGGGACGGTAACCATTCATTTTAAACTTTTATAAAAGTAAAGGAATGCACTTGGGGCCATAATAATAATAATAATAATAATAATAATAATAATTTGTGCCCCGCCCATCAGGCTGGGTTTCCCCATCCCAGGGGTCTGCAACCGCGGCTCTGGAGCCGCATGTGGCTCTTTTATACCTTTGCCACGTCTCCGGGGCGGATACTAGCGAGGGGAGGAGGCGCATTGTGCGCCCCGACACTCCCCACTGTGGCAGGCGCTGTACTGGCTGTGACGTCGCATGGGGTCAGTGCGTGCGTTAGTCACACACCGTCCCGACGTCACCTTCCCACCCGCCCACCCGCCCGCTACATTGTAAGGGGCATGTACGCTGGTCACTGCATTGAAAGGGGGCATGCACGCTGGTCACTGTTTTGAAGGGGAGTGAAGAACACACACAGAAAAAAAGGTAACTTGTTAATTTAACGTTTATTTCTATGAGGAGGGGTCAAACAAAAAAATAATAAAAAAGTGACAAAAAAGTTATTTTTATAATGACGAGTTTTGCGGCTCCCAGGTTTTTTTTCTTCGGAAACGGGTCCAAGTGGCTCTTTTTGTCTTAAAGGTTGCAGACCCCTGCCCCAGCCACTCTGGGCGGCTTCCACAAAGACCCAAAATACACTAAGATGTTGTTGTTGTTTAGTCGTTTAGTCGTGTCCGACTCTTCGTGACCCCATGGACCAGAGCACGCCAGGCACTTCTGTCCTCCACTGCCTCCCGCAGTTTGATCAAACTCATGCTAGTAGATTCAAGAACACCATCCAACCATCTCATTCTCTGTCGTCCCCTTCTCCTTGTGCCCTCCATCTTTCCCAACATCAGGGTCTTTTCCAGGGAGTCCTCTCTTCTCATGAGGTGGCCAAAGTATTGGAGCCTCAGCTTCACGATCTGTCCTTCCAGTGAGCACTCAGGGCTGATTTCCTTCAGAATGGAGAGGTTTGATCTTCTTGCAGTCCATGGGACTCTCAAGAGTCTCCTCCAGCACCATAATTCAAAAGCATCAATTCTTCGGCGATCAGCCTTCTTTATGGTCCAGCTCTCACTTCCATACATCACTACTGGGAAAACCATGGCTTTTACTATACGGACCTTTGTTGGCAAGGTGATGTCTCTGCTTTTTAAGATGTTGTCTAGGTTTGCCATCGCCTTTCTCCCAAGGAGCAGGCGTCTTTTAATTTCGTGACTGCTGTCACCATCTGCACTGATCATGGAGCCCAAGAAAGTAAAATCTCTCACTGCCTCCATTTCTTCCCCATCTATTTGCCAGGAGGTGATGGGCCCAGTGGCCATGATCTTCGTTTTTTTGATGTTGAGCTTCAGACCATATTTTGCGCTCTCCTCTTTCACCCTCATTAAAAGGTTCTTTAATTCCTCTTCACTTTCTGCCATCAAGGTTGTGTCATCTGCATATCTGAGGTTGTTGATATTTCTTCCGGCAATCTTAATTCCGGCTTGGGATTCATCCAGCCCAGCCTTTCGCATGATGAATTCTGCATATAAGTTAAATAAGCAGGGAGACAATATACAGCCTTGCCGTACTCCTTTCCCAATTTGGAACCAATCAGTTGTTCCATATCCAGTTCTAACTGTAGCTTCTTGTCCCACATAGAGATTTCGCAGGAGACAGATGAGGTGATCAGGCACTCCCATTTCTTTAAGAACTTGCCATAGTTTGCTGTGGTCAACACAGTCAAAGGCTTTTGCATAGTCAATGAAGCAGAAGTAGATGTCTTTCTGGAACTCTCTGGCTTTCTCCATAATCCAGCGCATGTTTGCAATTTGGTCTCTGGTTCCTCTGCCTCTTCTAAATCCAGCTTGCACTTCTGGGAGTTCTCAGTCCACATACTGCTTAAGCCTGCCTTGTAGAATTTTAAGCATAACCTTGCTAGCGTGTGAAATGAGTGCAATTGTGCGGTAGTTGGAGCATTCTTTGGCACTGCGTTTCTTTGGGATTGGGATGTAGACTGATCTTCTCCAATCCTCTGGCCACTGCTGAGTTTTCCAAACTTGCTGGCATATTGAGTGTAGCACCTTAACAGCATCATCTTTTAAAATTTTAAACAGTTCAGCTGGAATACCATCACTTCCACTGGCCTTGTTATTTGCAGTGCTTTCTAAGGCCCATTTGACTTCACTCTCCAGGATGTCTGGCTCAAGGTCAGCAACCACACTACCTGGGGTGTATGAGACATCCATATCTTTCTGGTATAATTCCTCTGTGTATTCTTGCCACCTCTTCTTGATGTCTTCTGCTTCAGTTAGATCTTTACCACTTTTGTCCTTTATTATGGTAATCTTTGTACGAAATGTTCCTTTCATATTTCCGATTTTCTTGAACAGATCTCTGGTTCTTCCCATTCTGTTGCTTTCCTCTATTTCTTTGCATTGCTCGTTTAAGAAGGCCTTCTTGTCTCTCCTTGCTGTTCTTTGGAAATCTGCATTCAATTTCCTGTATCTTTCACTATCTCCCTCGCATTTTGCTTGCCTTCTCTCCTCCGCTATTTGTAAGGCCTCGTTGGACAGCCACTTTGCTTTCTTGCATTTCTTTTTCATTGGGATGGTTTTAGTTGCTGCCTCCTGTATAATGTTGCGAGCCTCCATCCATAGTTCTTCAGGCACTCTGTCCAACAAATCTAAATCCTTAAACCTGTTCCTCACTTCCACTGTGTATTCATAAGGGATTTGGTTTAGATTGTATCTTACCTGTCCAGTGGTTTTTCCTACTTTCTTCAGTTTAAGCTTGAATTTTGCTATAAGGAGCTGATGATCTGAGCCACAGTCAGCTCCAGGTCTTGTTTTTGCTGACTGTATAGAGCTTCTCCATCTTTGGCTGCAGAGAATATAATCAATCTGATTTCGATGTTGCCCATCTGGGGATGTCCATGTGTAGAGTCGTCTCTTGTGTTGTTGGAAAAGCGTGTTTGTGATGACCAGCTTGTTCTCTTGACAGAACTCTATTAGCCTTTGCCCTGCTTCGTTTTGATCTCCAAGGCCAAACTTGCCAGTTGTTCCTTTTATCTCTTGATTCCCTACTTTAGCATTCCAATCCCCTATAATGAGCAGAACATCCTTCTTTGGTGTCACTTCGATAAGGTTTTGTAAGTCTTCATAGAACTGGTCAATTTCAGTTTCTTCAGCACCAGTAGTTGGTGCATAAACTTGGATTACTGTGATGTTAAAAGGTCTGCCTTGGATTCGTATCGAGATCATTCTATCATTTTTGAGACTGCATCCCAGTACAGCTTTCGCCACTCTTTTGTTGACTATGAGGGCCACTCCATTTCTCTTACGGGTTTCTTGCCCACAGTAGTAGATATGGTAGTCATCCGAACTGAATTCGCCCATTCCCGTCCATTTTAGCTCACTGATGCCCAGGATGTCAATATTTATTCTTGCCATCTCATTTTTGACCACATCCAGCTTACCCAGGTTCATGGTTCTTACATTCCAGGTTCCTATGCAATATTTTTCTTTACAGCATTGGACTTTCCTTTCGCTTCCATGCATATCCACAACTGAGCGTCCTTTCGGCTTTGGCCCAGCCGCTTCATCAGCTCTGGATCTACTTGTACTTGTCCTCCGCTCTTCCCCAGTAGCATGTTGGACACCTTCCGACCTGAGGGGCTCATCTTCCAGTGTCATAACTTTTATATGCCTGTTGTCTTTGTCCATGGAGTTTTCTTGGCAGGGATACTGGAGTGGCTTGCCGATTCCTACTCCAGGTGGATCACGTTTGGTCAAAACTCTCCACTATGACCTGTTCATCTTGTGTGCCCTGCTCGGCGTAGTTCATAGCTTCCCTGAGTTCTTCAAGCCCCTTCGCCACGGCAAGGCAGTGATCCATGAAGGGGGTGATCCACTAAGATAGGGTGGCAATAACCTGCTTCCTGTTCCTAGTGAACCTAGAGCAGAACAGCACTGTCTGGGAATGGCAGGCATGGGCTGTTTTTGCTCCATTAGAGGAGAAAGATCTCCTTACTTCCTTTTAACTTCTATTTCCCCCTGCTTTTCTGAAGCGGGCCAGAACAAATGTGCTGTGCTGTAACTGACCACACAGATACCAGTGGTTGAGCATGTAATAGACACTTGAACTGAAGTTGCGCTCTGCGAAGTATGCATTATGTCATACAGCCAAGATAGCCCAGATCTTAGATCATCTGTATATTGTGGCCACTGCTGTATTTTGGACTACAACCGTAGGGATAGGAATCCTCCTTTCTGATGGGTGAGGTTATGTCGGCTGTGCCTGCTTGCTAACCTGCCCTTGATGCCTCTTAAGTGTAAATCTAAACTACTGAATATTTTTAGAGTGTATGTACAGCAGACAGCTGTACTGTGAGTAGAGGCAAGTTTGGAAGAGCATTGAAACAATTTTACTGGCCAGATAGCTGTTCCTTGTTGCCCACAAATCTGGGGGAGTCAAGAGGTGATCCATGTGGATTTTAGCTCTATAAAGGAGAAGGGAGGGTAGATGTTAATTTTAGTCTCAGTGTTAAATAGTATTGAATAGTGTTCCTCAGGCCAGTTTAAATGTGACATTTCTGATATTCAAAAGAATATGTAGTCAGTCTTTAGCTCCAAAGGGCAGTGCTAAGACTACTTCAGTTTCTGATTTCTCAGCACTTGTAGTCACAGAGCTCCACATTAGGTTTGATTGATGCTGCCAACTGCTTTGCTATATTAATTCCCAGGTACTTAGTCTGCCAGAGCCCATTAAATGTACTATAAGTCTGCCTGTTGGCCGAAGAGCCCATGGAAGATGATACGGTTCTTGATGTTCATTTGCTATCCTTGTTCTTCCTCTCCCTGCTGTTAAATAAAATATAAGATAGTAATCTTTCCAGAAAGCATACGGTAACAGAGTGTTGTACATAAATAAAAATAGCTGGAGGCTGGGGCCTGAATCTTATTGGTAAGACAGAAACACAAGGGAAGGGGAAAGAAGAGGGAGGCCTGTTTGGAGACACCAGAGTTAAGAGATTAGCTTTTTAAAGCAGGTGTTTGAAAATACAGGTGGTGACCATTTTAGGCAAGTTCAATTGACATGTGACCACCAACGTGCGGGTCCTTTTGGACCCAGAATAGGACAGAATTGGGACAGGGTAGGCTTATGCAATGTGGGGGCCAGGAACAGAACCCCCGTGCAAAACAGTTGTCTCCTGTATATTATAATTCTCTCCGGGAGAGAAGGGGGAAAGCAAGCTTTGGCTGAAGGCTGGGGTCAGCTGATCACTTGACTATGGCTTCTCAATATACTGTATTTTTCACTCTATAGAACGCACCAGACGATAAGACGCACCTAGTTTTGGGGGGAGGAAACAAGAAAAAAAATATTCTGGATCCCAGAAGCCAGAACAGCAAGAGGGATCTGGCTTCTGGGATAGCCTCTTGCTGTTCTGGCTTCTGGGATAGCCGCTGAAGCCTCTCCCGGGCAGCTGCCCTCTGTCCCTTCCCCCACCTCCCGCAAAATCCCCCAAGAGCCGCACACACGCTAGGCACGGCTCTTTAAAGAGCCTGCGGCTCTTGCTGGCTTTTGCGGGAGGTGGGGGCCAAAAGCCGCTCTGTCCCTTCCCCCCCACCCCCCACAAGAGCCATGGGAAGCCTCTGCAGGCCAGCGGGGAGCCTTCATCCCCGTGCCCTGTGGAGGCTTTGCGGGGCTATCACAAAGCCAGAATAGCTAGAGGGAG
This sequence comes from Podarcis vaucheri, assembly GCF_965113315.1. Taxonomy (NCBI): domain Eukaryota; kingdom Metazoa; phylum Chordata; class Lepidosauria; order Squamata; family Lacertidae; genus Podarcis; species Podarcis vaucheri. The sequence continues at coordinate 14,399,038 of NC_138760.1, read as the reverse complement.
TGCAGCGCTCCCTCTTGCGGTTCTGGCTTCTGGGATAGTCCATGAAGCCTCCGGAGGGCAGCGGGATGAAGGCTCCCCACTGCCCTGCGGAGGCTTCCTGCAGCTAAGCCAGAAGCAAAACAGTGAGAGGGAGCACTGCGCAGCGCTCCCTCTCCCTGTTCTGGCTTCTGGCTTAGCCGCACAGCCTGCATTCGCCCCATAAGACGCACACACGTTCCCTTACTTTTTAGGAGGGAAACAGTGCATCTTATAGAGCGAAAAATACGGTACATCTGAAGTACAAAGAAGAAAAACCCTTCAGGTTCAATAGTCACTCAGTTCCCCTGAGTACAACCTGTGTTGCTAGCAATAAATTCCATGTCGTTAAATATGAGCAACCCATACAGTTCCTTGTGACCTGAGGAGACTCCAAGATGCTGGGTGTATGGAAAAAGGCCACAGTCTGAGCCTGAGCTCCTAGTCTCATTGGCTGTGTTCTCCATAGTAGAGTCTAAAGAGGAAAGAGGATGCCGTTCTTTACTTTCCTAGCTTCCTCAAGCAAATGGAGGAGGCCTTGTGGGAGGCAAGTTCTCTCCCATTTTTTAGCCACCTTTGGAATGCTACGGCAATAAATAAATAGCTGTGAGAGTAATAAATATGAAGAGACTGATATGGATTTGGGGTTTAGATTTTTGGCTTAAATCACAGAGACACACCTTAAATATGAAGTACCCCAATGTGGTATCGCTTGCTATTAGATGGCAAATGTATACAGTGGTACCTTGGGTTAAGTACTTAATTCGTTCCAGAGGTTCATTCTTAACCTGAAACTGTTCTTAACCTGAAGCACCACTTTAGCTAATGGGGCCTCCTGCTGCCACCGCGCCGCCAGAGCACGATTTCTGTTCTCATCCTGAAGCAAAGTTCTTAACCCGAGGTACTATTTCTGGGTTAGCGGAGTCTGTAACCTGAAGCATTTGTAACCAGAAGCGTATGTAACCCGAGGTACCACTGTATTGCAAAAGTTATTCATGATCCACTGAGATCAGAAATAAATAAGCTGGCAGAACCTCTCTTACTGTGCTTTCTCGATTTGTGTTCTTCCAGGGAGCAGATGTTAACTGTATGCACGGTACCCTGAAGCCATTGCACTGTGCTTGCATGGTTGCTGACGCCGACTGCATTGAGCTGCTCTTGGAAAAAGGAGCGGAGGTAAGAAGAGCCTATTTAAGAACAGATCCAACAAACCTACTCACATATGACAGATGCGAGGGGGTTTGTAGAGCACTTCTGAATGTTCAAAGGGGTTCTTGTATGTTATCCTTGTGATAGACCACACACACACACACACACACACACACACACAACAACAGTAACAAGAAGCCGAAAGCACCAGCCTGAAGATGACGAGTGAGACCTCGTCGAAACGTCGCACAGACACCCCGACTCTTACACGGGAAGACACCCGAAGACACCAAAACCTGCATTCCTGTACCCGTGAAAATCTACGAAAGCAAATATATATATATATATATATATATCCTGATCACAGTATTACATACCGCACAACTAGACTGAGACATATTCCTTTAGGTGCAAGAGCTTGGAGGGGGGGAAAACAGGGTTTTATGTGTTTTCAAAGCGGTTTGCCTTCTGGGGGCTGAGGTTGAGTTGTAAAGAAATGTGCCATTTTGGGAATCATAATCTTGGGCATTGTGAATGGCCTGCACAGTTGTTGGGATCCTGACCATTATTTTGAATAGGTGGCTGGAGCTCAAAAATTATTTGCCTGATTGATTGACATGGCCCAGTTTATAATAATAATAATTTATTATTTGTTCCCCAGCCACTCAGGGCGGCTTCCAACAAAGATTAAGAATACATTAAAATGTCACATATTAAAAACTCCCCTGAACAGTTTAGTCCTAGAATCATAGAATAGAATCATAGAATCATAGAGTTGGAAGAGACCACAAGGGCCATCGAGTCCAACCCCCTGCCAAGCAGGAAACACCATCAGAGCACTCCTGACATATGGTTGTCAAGCCTCTGCTTAAAGACCTCCAAAGTAGGAGACTCCACCACACTCCTTGGCAGCAAATTCCACTGTCAAACAGCTCTTACTGTCAGGAAGTTCTTCCTAATGTTTAGGTGGAATCTTCTTTCTTGTAGTTTGGATGCATTGCTCCGTGTCCGCTTCTCAGGAGCAGCAGAAAACAACCTTTCTCCCTCCTCTATGTGACATCCTTTTATATATTTGAACATGGCTATCATATCCTGTGCCAGTTTGATCATCTGTTGAATTATGGGCAGTCTGGGGTTTTTTTTTTTGGGGGGGGGGGTTGCTGCCTCCCAGTAATAGTCACATTCTCTTGTGTGTGTATTTCAGCATTGCCTTTGATTTTGACAAAAGTTTTTACAGGTAGGAAAATGACAAGGCCACGAGACCAATTGTGTCATCACCAACATTATCATCCTGGGTTTTAGAATTCCTAAAATGCGATTATAAAAATAAGATTATCAAATCTCAGTGGCTTTTATGTTTGGATCCAAACAGCTTTCTATGAATAGAAGGGCTCCTTCACAGAAGGCTTTTATTTATTGAATTTATAAAATTTATACACCAATTGAATGTAAAAAAAACCCCCACACAAAAATCCCAGTTTAGGGATGCTGGTGGTAAAGTGAAGAGAATAGATTTTCTTCCATTTCCCCTTGCAGCAACCCCCTGTCCCCTTACTGTTCGCTCTGGTGTTACATCATTTCAGAGCAGACATTTGAAGGGCACAAGGGGAATTATCAAAAGTCAACTTCCTCTGCCTTCAGAAGAAAGTCTGGATCCAAGTTAAGTTCTCAAGGAATTAGTGAAAGTTGCCATCCTCTTACAGAGCTCAGGGCCTGGAGAACATAGTAAACTTGCCTGTGCTGGATTACAACAAGCCTTCATCGCCTCCAGCATTCTTTCTTTGACAGTGGTTAGTTAAATAGCATCCTTCCTGAATCCCTGTTGTGCACTGCTTAGAAACTACAGTGACAGAATTATTTAAATAAATATTGGCCCCTGGAATCTCACACACAGAGCAAGATGGGAGATGGCCGCTCCCTTTTCATTTGCTGTTTCTAAAAAGTAACGGCCAGAGCAGCAGCATGATACAGTGGTACCTCGGGTTAAGAACTTAATTTGTTCTGGAGGTCTGTTCTTAACCTGAAACTGTTCTTAACCTGAATCACCACTTTAGCAAATGGGGCCTCCTGCTGCCACCGCGCCGCTGCTGCACAATTTCTGTTCTCATCCTGAAGCAAAGTTCTTAACCCAAGGTACTATTTCTGGGTTAGTGGAGTCTGTAACCTGAAGTGTATGTAACCTGAAGCGTATGTAACCCGAGGTACCACTGTACTTGAGAGTTTTCTTTTAAGATCTGCTTCAGGGGAAACTCATTGAATGGGTCCGGTATTAGAGTGAGGATCATGGGACAAGTGTTTTTGGCTGATGGGGATTGCAGTGGAATTATTCCACTACCCATCTATCTTAGCCTAGTTTTGGTTCATTTTACTCTTGCTGATAATAAATTCCAAACACCTGAAGAATCCTGTCTCTGCTTTTTCAGGTCAATGCCCTTGATGGCTACAACCGAACAGCACTTCACTATGCAGCGGAAAAGGACGAGACCTGCGTAGAGATCCTATTAGAATACGGGGCAAATCCCAATGCGCTGGATGGCAACAAGGACACGCCACTGCATTGGGCCGCCTTCAAGAACAATTCTGAATGCGTCCGAACACTCTTAGAAAGCGGCGCCTTTGTCAATGCTCTGGATTACAACAACGACACCCCCCTGAGCTGGGCAGCGATGAAGGGAAACCTGGAAAGTGTGAGCATCCTTCTGGAATACGGGGCAGAGGTCCGGGTGGTCAATATGAAGGGGCAGACCCCGATTTCGAGGCTGGTTGCCCTGCTGGTCAGAGGACTCGGCACCGAGAGGGAAGACTCCTGCTTCGATCTCCTCCACAGAGCTGTAGGACACTTTGAGTTGCGGAAGAACGGCACGATGCCCCGCGAAGTCACGCGGGATCAGCAACTCTGCGAAAAGCTCACCACCCTGTGCTCCGCCCCGGGCACCTTAAAGACGCTGTCGCGCTATGCTGTGCGCCGCAGCCTGGGGGTCCAGTTCCTGCCAGATGCAGTGAAGGAGCTGCCTCTGCCAGAATCTCTGAAAGAGTATGTGTTGCTTAAATGACAGCTAAAGCCTCGCAAGGCTCTGTTAAGAGCTCACTTTGGTTGACTTACTGTGCAGCTCCTTTCCTGGTGCTTTCAACTGACTGTAGCAGTGATATGAAGTAGTTTTTTTGAAGATCTGTGTGTAACCGCACGGGGGATACTGGTTCTGATATTGGCTGGTGGTTTCCCTTAGTTTCTCATTTCCCCCCTTCTTTTCTTCACTGAGAGAGGCTGGAAGGTGCTTGAGAAAGAACCCTGCTCTTCGCCTCCTGCAGCAGTTCTTCCCTGAATTTCTAGATCTGATTTCTCCTGGGAATCTTTTGCACAAAGGGAAGGTGGAGCTACGTATCAGGCTGGAGGAGGAGGAGGTGGTGGTGGGGAAGGCACAAAAGCCGAATTATTGGTGACCTTCCTGCTTTACACTCTTGAGTCAGCATACCTGTCTTGCCATTTCATTTTCTGCTGCAAAATAAAGTGGCTTGATGGATTGGAACAAAGGCAGCCCTTCTCTGTTACACTGCCCCCTTTGTGTCTCTCCTATCCACTCATCAGATTGGCAGGAGAGGGAGAATTCTCTCCAAAGTAGTGGATCATGTTTTGATACTTTGGCCAGATCTTCATGTGCAGCAGAATGAAATTCCACCACAAATCCCAAGGTGGTAGTGGACTGTCTCACTTCAGACTGTAGGTGGAGAATATGATTTGTGAAGGGTCCTTGGCTGGGAGTCAGGTTGAGGAACCAAACCCCTGCAAGTAGAAAGCAAACGCCTCAGGGCAACAAGTTCTTCAGCAGTCCTTTATTTGCTGTCCGAATGTAAAGTGATAATGTAAAGCAAAAGCAGTGTGCAGGTTCAAACCGACACTCTGAGATGATAATCTTCCTTTCAATCATGTTCAGATCCACCCTTCATCGGGGAAGGGTTCAGCTGAGCCCCAGAAAGCAGGCCAGTCAGACTAAATCACAGTGAGTTTTTTCTTTAAAAAGTCAAGTAGCAAGATAGGTACAAGAAGTACATGTATGAGATTTGTACCCTGAATGATAAGGAAGTTGGTTGCCGTCTACATAGTGTGCTCGTGTATCTTATTTATGGCTTTAGAGCTTAGTAAGTATATTTTTCAGTCTCTTTGCAGTTTGAAAGTGGGTCTCAGCGCCTTGTGTTGAGCCTCATTGAACTACAGTTCCCATCATCCCTGGCCATGCTTGCTGAGGCTGATGAGAATTGTAGTTCAGCAACATCTGGAGGGTGATAGGTTTATAGCTATTCAATTAATTTTTGGTTTGCTGTCACATTACTCAATTTCAGCTGTGCTTTACTGTGTTCTCCTTAAGTAGCAACAGAGTGTTCACGGGGTAGGGGGTATTTTAGTACTTAAAACACTGCTGCGTTCAAAAAACCCTCTAAAGGTTTCAAGGTGTTTCCATCCAACACAAGTCCCTTTAGTGTCCAAGCAACAGTAAAAGTTTATTACTACCTGCAGCTATGAATCCTGCATTTATCTACAGCAAATTGGTTAGAGGACAGAAGCAACATCTGAGCCCACGTGCTGTCGCAAATCTCCCAAGGTTTTGGACCAGGTTTTGTTTGCTCAGTCCAGTTCTTAAACTCCGATAGCTGACACACAGGGTTTTCCCTGATTGTAAAATTATAGCTATATTTCAATTTGCACTCTAGGATAACCTAATTTCCTTAGATCACAGGGAAGGATGGATAGCCCAGTGATACTGTTGCCTGAAGGCCCAGCTCCTTCTACTTTCAGCCAAGGCTTAAAAATGAAATGATTTTTTTTCTGAGGATAGGAGATGCTTCTAGGATTCCCTTACATCCCTCAGGATATTGCTGTTGGTTGGGTAGGGAGTGTGAACTAATTCTGAGCAGTGAATGTATCCAACTGGGCACCGCAGATTTTCAAGGCAGTGTGGGATTGCTCTAATCACTTGGTAAAATGAACAGTGTCCTAAGCCATGAGTCGGGTGGTTAAAAGGCTGTTTTATATAAGGAGAGCCATAACCTTATATGGAGATGTAGTTCTTTCCATTCACAGGCAATCCAGATACATTGCTCCATACTTTTAAGAACAACCGAAACCATGTCTTCCTTATAACAGTGGCAATGCAGTTGCCATCCACTCTGGGAACACCTCTCTCCCATTGAGTTACGCCTACCTGAGTACATGCTGGACAGTGAGAAGCCACATATTGGGAGGAACAAATCATGTCATGAGCTCAAAATTCCCTTTGCCCAAGTGTTTGGTTGCTATGGAGAAAGAAGGTTCGTTAGGTGAGCAAATAACTTGTGTGGAGTATTAAAAGTTTGCTAATTAAAAATGGTGGTGTAGAAGCAATTTATTTTGCGGTGTGTTTTCATTGTGAGAGTGTCGTGCTGCTGGTCTCTGGGGTTGCGGCGCTCATCTCGCTTTACTGCCCAAGGGAGCTGGCGTTTGTCCGCAGACAGCTTCCGGGTCATGTGGCCAGCATGACTAAGCCGCTTCTGGGGAACCAGAGCAGCGCACGGAAACGCTGCTTACCTTCCCACCAGAGCGGTACCCATTTATCTACTTGCACTTTGACGTGCTTTCGAACTGCTAGGTTGGCAGGAGCAGCGACCGAGCAACGGGAGCTCACCCCATCACGGGGATTCGAATTGCCGACCTTCTGATCAGCAAGTCCTAGGCTCTGTGGTTTAACCCACAGCGCCACCCGCGTCCCTGCCAGGTGATAGCCAGGTGCAAAATGTGCCTGGCAAGTTTTGAATGCTGGGTGCCAGTTGGCTGCTTGGTTTTTTAAACTCTCCCATACCTGCAGTCCAACTCCCCCTGCATTGTGCATGTTACTGAAGAAGGAAAAAAAGATGGTGTTGAAATGGCAGATCCAAACAGCAACCTTTAGTGAAACAGTTCCCATTTTATTTTCAGCATTTGGAAGAGCTTGAATCAGAAAGCTATAATTTACCCCAGCTCTGGGTTCTGGGTAGCTGCCACTGTTCAGAGGAGAGGGCCTGATAGCAAAATAATATATTCAGTCCAGTCCAGATTTCAACATGATGAACTTAAGCTGAAATGACCATTCCTGTTTGAAATCCCCACTCCACCCTCAGACAGAGGGCCACCTAACCTTATAAGCACCAGTAAAAGCAGAAGAAAAAGTAGACCTGGTGCCTGAATAGAAGACCACCAGGAGCCCCATGTCAGTGGTCTTGAGCTTTCTAAAAGGAAGAGTAGAATATAATAACATACATTTCCCTTCAACTCATTCATTCACATACTGCAGATATGGCACTAGATGACATGGCACTAGATGACATTTGGTGTTGCCTCCTCCATTTATGGCTGGCATGCAGTCCCAGTCATTACACAAAACACTAGATGAGACAGCTGCATGCTAAACTGGGGAAGGGGACTGAAAAAAATAAATACTTTGCTTTAGAGGTCTCCTTAAGTGTCACAACTAACAGGGAGAGCTGCTAGCTGTTCACAGGGCGCCTTCTCCGGATACTCTCTTGCGAGTGATGTGTTCTATTTGAGCTGTCTCAGAGGTATCCAACTCAATCTTGTACTTGGCAAGAATCTTCAAGATGGGACGAAGCTTCAGCCACCACTGTGTTCTGGGGATGCGGTGCCTGTTGGAAAGAGGGAGAGATCATGAGCGTTTCAGGACACACCTAAGAACAATCAGAAGAGCCTCGTTGGAGCACTTCAAAGGCCCATCATAGTCCAGCCTATGGAAAGCCTTGAAGCACAATTGATTCCATAGCTCTGACACAATCACAGATAGGTAGCCGTGTTGGTCTGCCATAGTCAAAATAAAAAAATTCCTTCCAGTAGCACCTTAAAGACCAACAGTAGGAGAACACTTCAATCTCCCAGGACATTCTATACAAGATCTCAAAGTAGCTGTTTTACTACAAAGGAATTTCAGAAATAGACTGGAAAGAGAAGCTGCTGAATTGCAACTCATTACCAAACTTAAAACCATGGAGAGACCTGGTCTGAACAAAGACATTGGATTCTTATCTCATTATACATGACTAAGCCATTTCTCACCTTCTCACCCCTTGCCTTTTCCTGTAAGACCTATTACAGTCGTTAAGAGTCGTCAACAGGCTCATCTCAGCCATCTGCCAATCTCCCATTCCCACCACCCTTCTGAGTAATACCCCTCCCCACCTTCTCACTATATAGAAGGATCTGGCAACTTCTGTTTCAGTGTATCTGAAGAAGTGTGCATGCACACGAAAGCTCATACCAAGAACTAACTTAGTTGGTCTTTAAGGTGCTACTGGAAGGAATTTTTTTATTCTGACACAATCGTTCATTTTGCAAAATGGCTCAGCCTCGGGGAGTCTTTAGCAACCACTTCTGCATTATTATTTTTAGTGAGGTTCTTGGACTTCTAACAGGTATATTGTGGATTGCAGATTACCGTGACTGCAGGTGCAGATTCTGGCTCACTTACTGACCAGAGTTTACAACACAGAGGAGACACTTACTCAAAATCAGTCTGCTCTTTGAGTTCGGAGAGGGGCTGGAATACAAGGGCCCGTCTGCGCATGCCCAGGAGGCAAGCTGAGTCAGGGCTGTTGGCAAAGATACGACCTGAAAAAAGAAACCGTGGGAAATGCTCATCAAATTCATTATCTGGAAAAACGAGGACTTGCGTTTTTATTGTTTAATATTCTTAGATACCCTGGAAAGATTTTATTCTGAAATGCAGACTAAACATTAATACAGTGGTGCCTCCCAAGACGAAAAGAATCCGTTCTGTCATTCTCTTCGTCTAGCGGTTTTTTCCTCTTGCGAAGCAAGCCCATTGACGGATTAGCGGATTAGCGCTATTAGCGGCTTATCTGCTGATCGGATCAGCTGATAAGCGGCTTAGCGGCTTAGAAAAAGGGGGTGGGGGAGGAAAAAAACCCCGCAGGAACTCGCAAGGCATTGTCGTCTTGCGAAGCAAGCCCATAGGAAATTCGTTTTGCGAAGCACCTCCAAAACGGAAAACTCTTTCGTCTAGCGAGTTTTCCGTCTTGCGAGGCATTCGTCTTGCGGGGCACCACTGTATCTGGAAAAATGAGGACTTGCGTTTTTCTTGCTTAATATTCTTAGATACCCTGGAAAGATTTTATTCTGAAATGCAGACTAAACATTAAGAAATAGTTCAGCAAAGCAGTGATAATACTCTCAAGGAAATCTTCTGGAATTTAATATCTGGGTGTAATTTATGCCTGTTCATGTGAAAGAGATTGGTGGCAAAAAGTAAGTTACAAGTTAAATTCAACTATTTGTCTACAGTTAAAATGCATAACCTTCCGTTAATCATAATAATCCTTGGCTACTCTTGAACATAATTTCTTAGGGTGGTGAGCAATTGACAATAAAATTAAAATGATGGCAAAATCTGTACTGGTTTTATACTGGGGGGGGGGCAGACACACCCCTCCCCCACAATTTGCTTTTAATGCATTATGTAGCCCTGGGAAAAGAGTGAATTTGCCAGATTTCCCCAAGTATTAGGATGCATGTAGGATTGCTACTATTTGGGAATGGTTCAACTGTGTGAGATGAGAAGATTAAGAAGAAATGTGAATTTATCAAATTTTAAAGAACATAATAAAGTATCATGTCAGGAGAGATCTTAACATACTATGTCAAAATCCATGTTTGTGAGCAGATATGCAGTATAGCCAGAGTGTTCTGGGTGATGTTGTATTAGTTATCACTGCTGAATTTATTGTGTTTAAGTTTTTTAAAAAAATACTGATGATTGTTTACTGTTTTATTTTGTTTGTATTTTTATCAATGCCACAGTGGGTGATAGCTAGCTGAAACCATGCTCAGAATAGATCAACTGAACTCAATAGGCCTAAGTTATTTAAGTTCATTCATTGCAGTAGGTCTTCTCTGAGTATGATGAACATTGGCTATCACCCACTTATTGCGCTTTAAATAGCATTCATAAACCACCCTGAGAACCTCTGTTGTTGAAGGGAATCTAAAGGGTTAATAAAGAAAATGAACTTGGCCCAGAATTGTCTCCATATACATTCTGAATGTATATCCAATGAATATACAATGAATATTATATACAATACTATATACTCCATATACAATGAATACTAGGTAATAATAGTAATAAATAAATAAAATTTATTTATATCCCGCCCTCCCCAGCTGAAGCCGGGCTCAGGGCGGCTAACAACAATAAAACAGTACAACACAACACAACACAACACAACACTCTAAAATCATTCATTATAAAATTAATTCAAATCAAACCAATGGCAACCACTGGGCCAGAGCTCCGCGAAGATTGCCGAGGGAGTGAGTCAGGCTGTGTCCTGGCCAAAGGCCTGGTGGAACAGCTCTGTCTTGCAGGCCCTGTGGAAAGATGTCAAGTCCCGCAGGGCCCTGGTCTCTTGTGACAGAGTGTTCCACCAGATCGGAGCCACAGCCGAAAAAGCCCTGGCTCTGGTTGAGGCCAGCCTAACCTATCTGTGGCCTGGGACATAAATTCTTACAGTCCTAGAAGGCACCATTTCCCCCCCAGTTGCTCCTATTTTAATATTAATTAGAAAATATGAATTAATTGGTTAATTATCAGGAAGGACTTTTGTGTATGTGAAGAAAGCGTTAACTGGTAAAATTAACAGGTCCTGATGGGTGACCACAGTGCGTTCCATGGAAATCTTTAGTTAGGTAAGGGATGCATAATAAGTCTATGATTTCCTATGGAATTTTTTTCCTTCTTGTTCTCCTCTAAAACTAGGTGCGTCTTATAGAGCGAAAAATACGATAATTCCCCAAAACAGGCAGCGCCAAAGGCGTGGGAATGCTGCATCCAAAAAGGGTTAATGCTGTAGCATAGAATCTTCTGATGTCATAAATATATATACTGAGGCAGTTTCCCCCCAGTTTGTTCAGTTATCACTGTATGTGGAGCTTTAGCTGTGAGAGCAGCGTGTTGTGTTATGGTGCTGCCTGCCTCAGAGCCAGTCTGTAAATATTAGTCAGTCTCAGATACGAATTCATGTAAATCTGTTTCAGTAACGTAAGTATCAACTACCTCTCTGGTACATTCAATCTGACAAGAGCAAGTACAGCAAGTCAAAGCCATGTTATTTTTAAACTTTAAAAGCAAGTGTTGCGTGGTTTTTCTAAGGGGGGAAAAAGAGAGCTATTAAAAGGGCTGAACAGCCTGGGGCAACCTCTACACAACTCTATAAAGTACAGTGGTACCTCAGGTTACAGATGCTTCAGGTTACAGACTCCGCTAACCCAGAAATGTTAAGAACTTTGCTTCAGGATGAGAACAGGAATCGCACAGCGGCAGCAGCGGGAGGCCCCATTAGCTAAAGTGGTGCTTCAGGTTAAGAACAGTTTCAGGTTAAGAGCGGACCTCCAGAACAAATTAAGTTCTTAACCCGAGGTACCACAAAGGCTCCCTCATAGTCAGGAGCAAGGGAGTTGTAAGCAGGGCTGTAGATCAGTGGTTGTGCACCTGGTTCACATGAAAAATATCCCAGATTTAATCTGGTTGATCCCCATTGGAAAGATCCATCTAAAACCCTAGAGAGCACAACCTATCAGTGACCCGTGGACAACACTGAGCTGGTTTTGATAGCACAAGTAGCCTATGCAGTTTTAGAGGGCGATGCCTCTTTCCAAATTCATTAATGGCATGATGCAACAGGGAGAAACATCTTGATTCTGTTCTCTTTCTTTCCTATCCCTCATTCTTCAGCAGCCATAGCTAACCCCCTGGTGTAACAGGCTACCCAGTCAGAAGCATCCACATACCATGCCTGGAACACTCTTTAATCTTGCCAGACATCCACGCCACCGCTTTAGCACCCATTTTCGTTCCAAAGTTTCTGTCAAACGGAGTTGGTGAGCCGCCCTGTAATGCGTAAAGGGAAAGTCAGCTTGATTGTCATTGAGAATCATAGTTGCAGGAATTGCTTAAAAGGTAAAGGTAAAGGGACCCCTGACCATTAGGTCCAGTCGTGGCCGACTCTGGGGTTGCGGCGCTCATCTCGCTTTATTGGCCGAGGGAGCTGGCATACAGCTTCTGGGTCATGTGGCCAGCATGACTAAGCCGCTTCCGGCGAACCAGAGCAGCGCACGGAAACGCTGTTTACCTTCCCGCCAGAGCGGTACCTATTTATCTACTTGCACTTTTTTAAAAAATAACTTTTTATTCAAAATTAAAACAAAACATATTATCCAGAAACATATCATCCTTATCCCCCCCATTTTTCCTCCCTCCCCCCACAGAACCCACCCACCCCCCAATTTTCCTCAGTTCCAGTCTTTGATTTCTCTAAAAATGCTGTTTTCTGCATGTTACAAAGTTGTATAGATCCTCAAACTATTTAGCTGATTATTATCAAAAAAAGTTTGTGAATGTTTATTGAAAGCCAGCCAAGGAGTCCAGTTCGCTTTGTTGCGTCTTCAAATACTTTGTAAAGGGTTCCCATTCATCTTTAAAGTTAGTTATCCTTGTCCCGTAGCTTGTATGTCAGTTTTGCCAGTTCTGCATAGTCCATCAATTTTTCTTGCCATGATTCTTTAGTTGGGGTTTCTTCAGTCTTCCATCCTTGTGCTATTAAAACTCTCGCGGCCGTTGTCGCATACATGAAGATGTTTTTCAGCTTTTTTGGCAGATCTTTCCCTATCTACTTGCACTTTGACGTCCTTTCAAACTGCTAGGATGGCAGGAGCAGGGACCGAGCAACGAGAGCTCACCCCGTTGCGGGGATTCGAACCATCAACCTTCTGATCAGCAAGTCCTAGGCTCTGTGGTTTAAAAGCCTCCAAATGGAAGATTGATTGCAGCAGGAGTGGCTATGGGCCTTGCATAGTCTGGCAGAGGAAGTGACCCACCAACCGCTCCAGCTTTATCTTCCAATCTCAGCAGCCTGGTGCTCAGCACTTGAAACTGGGTGGTAAAATCTCTGTCCATTCTGTGATCAGGACATAAATCCCTCTGTCTGCTCTTCACATGTAAAGGGTAAGAGACAGCCATTTCCCACTGCCCCAGTGCTGGAGAGAGGTCTTGGAAACTCTCCCTTTTATTATAGAATCATAGAGTTGGAAGGGACCCAAGGGTCATCTAGTCCAACCCCCTGCAATGCAGCTAAAGCATCCATGACAGATGGCCATCTTTCTATGAAGAGTAAAAAAAAAAAAGCATTTCTCCACCTCTGATGCTGGTAGAGAGGCCTTGTAAGAGCGCTTGGGAGACAGAATTCTGTGGCTATGTGTGTGTGTTGTGTCTGTGTGTTTTCCCTTTGGAACAAAACATAAGACAGTGTGGAGGCCTCTAGATGGGACCAGTCCTTTGGGGCTATTTCTGTCTTCAGCCTGAGTTCAACTTCTCTGCATTTGTGGAACCAAAAGCAGTATTATTTGCTTGAGCAGCTGTAGCAGTATAGCCAGGCTCCAGACATACCTGCTGCATGTGTCCCAAGACGTTCTTCCTGGTGTCAAAGACGCCTTTCCCTTCCTCAGAATACAAGTTGTATATGAACTCGGTGTTATAGTGCTCATTGCACTTTTCATTCCTAGAAAGAGAGAACACACCCAGCATGGATGAGGCAGGAAGACAGGTCTACACTGATTAAGAACTAGCTTTAAAAGAAAAGAGATGGAATGGTAGAACACAGTGCTAAGAGAGGGGGGAAAGCCTCAGGTGAGTTGAGCTTTTCTCAACTACAGTGGTGCCTCGCAAGACGAAATTAATTCGTTCCGCAAGTTTTTTCTTCTTGCGAGTTTTTCGTCTTGCAAAGCACGGTTTCCCATAGGAACGCATTGAAAATCAATCAATGCGTTCCTATGGAGACCGTCCGGGGACAGAGTGGAAGCGCCGCGCACATTCCCCTCTGTCCCCGGACCAGTTTAAAGCAAGGGGCGGCGGGGAGAAGATTGCTTCTCCCCGTTGCCTGCCCCTCTGTCCCCGAACCTGTTTTAAAGCAAGGGAAGGGGCAGTGGGGAGAATCGCTTCTCCCCGTTGCCGCCCCTTGGTTCAAAAGGGGTCCGGGGAGAGAGGGGAAGGCGCGCTGAGCTTCCCCGCTATCCCCGGAGCTTGCGGGGCAAGCTTCGTTTTGCGAAGCAAGCCCATAGGGAAATGCGTCTTGCGAAGCGGCTAAGAAAACGAAAAACTCCTTCGTCTAGCGAGTTTTTCGTCTTCCGAGGCGTTCGTCTTGCGGGGCACCACTGTACTTTTGCCTGGCTGGAATGTGTCATTGTACTGTGATAATGCCTCTTGCTTGGCTGGGTGGGTGGAGGGACGCTGTGTGTGTGTGTGTAATTTTCTGTATTTTGTATGAATGTAGACCCAGGATTCACATCCATTTGTCTGATTGGCTAGTGGGCCCTACAGCTTAACTGACTAAATGTGTCCCTTGTTCAGCAGCCTGTTTATACTGGAAATGCATTATTGCTCCATAATAAACTGCCTCTGCCCACCATAATTTTATTCTAACCATAGCCTGCTTTCTCTTCTAGTACAGTGGTACCTCAGGTTACATATGCTTCAGGTTACATACGCTTCAGGTTACAGACTCTGCTAACCCAGAAATAGTGCTTCAGGTTAAGAACTTTGCATCAGGATGAGAACAGAAATTGTGCTCCGGCGGCGCAGCAGGAGCGGGAGGCCCCGTTAGCTGAAGTGGTGCTTCAGTTTAAGAACGGACCTCCGGAATGAATTAAGTACTTAACCCGAGGTACCACTGTATAAGTGAAAGTCAGTGTGGTCCTGGCAGTGATGGGAGACCCAGGTGCAAATTCCTTTACTTTGCCATTAAGTTCCACACCACTCTTGGGCAAATTTCTCTCAGCATAATGTACTTCAAAGGTTAAGTTGTGAGGATAAAACAAAATGAGCCCTATTTACTCAACCACAGATTGCATAGATGATGGGTGGGGTACAGGTATGACATATGGGATTAAATTACATATTGGCACATTCAGATTGTGCTGTTAAAGCTGGCTTGGAGCAAGAAATGCATTTCCTCCCCCAAATCAGTCGTCTTCTTTTTTGAAATGAGTGCCTGGAAAACATACTGGAAACTCTGGAACAAAAATTGCTTCCTTATCTAAATGTTCCCCTTTCAAAATGCACCATGCTGAAAAGCTGCAGAACCAATGATGATTTAGAAGCCAGCTCAGAATAGAAAGTTATAAGCATACATAGTTAAAGCTTAAAAGAAGAAGAAGACTGCTTCCACCACTCCTACAATGGTATTGCCCATCTTCACTCTTTTTACCTAATAGAAACCACTTCTGAACATCCAATCCCCAGCTGTTTGATGGCTAAGCCTAGTAAGATACCTCAATATGAGACCTCTCTTCACTGTGGTCTTCATTTTCTCAGTCAGATGCTCCACATTCATCTGTTTACCAAAGAGAGAATCATGGTTTCACTTTCCGTCTCTGAAACTACACGTGAGCACATCTCCCAGCTATCGTAGCTTTTGCTGCCAAGTTGCAGTCCCCATCATCATACAATCAAGACTTATTTTCTATAAAGGAGTATTCCTGGAAAGACTTTCCTGCGTGAAGGTGGGACATGCAAACTTTGCACTAAAGCCTGTGACGTCATGTTTTGGATTGTGAATATGAAAGGAGTAAGATTAACCCACTTAATAAAGTCAAACTGCAGCCCCCAAACTATTCACATTAGTGACTTCACACGTTTGTCATCTGCACATACAGTTGCAAAGTGTTACACTGTGAGATGCTTGAGGCTCACTTTCCTCCTGAATGAGAACTATAGGTACTTACCGTATTTTTTGCTCTATAAGACTCATTTTTCCCCTCCTAAAAAGTAAGGGGAAATGTGTGTGCGTCTTATGGAGCGAATGCAGGCTGCGCAGCTATCACAGAAGCCCGAACAGCAAGAGGGATTGCTGCTTTTGCTGTGCAGTGATCCCTTTTGCTGTTCTGGCTTCTGCGATTCAGAATATTTTTTTCTTGTTTTCCTCCTCCAAAAATTAGGTGCGTCTTGTGGTCTGGTGCATCTTATAGAGCAAAAAATACGGTATTTTCATTCTTGCCTCTGAAAACATTGGCTTGTAGAGTATGCAAGAGTAGGAATTGCCCATTCTTAAAGAAGATTAGCCCCTATGTTTATGCATGAGTCATTGCCTTCGGAGCAAGCCTAAAGAAGTGACTCATGCAGAGATACAACAGGCAGCCTTTTCTGTAGGCAGGCAATTCTGTAAATGAGAGTCTGAATGGGAAGTGATTGTAAGAGGCAATTCTGCTGTGCTCTTCTCTTGGGAGTGACTGAACACCAGTCACATCCAAAGCAGAGACTAGACAGAATTACCTGCTTCCAGTGAAGTCAGGAATGCTCTTGCAGGAACGCTCCTCTAATTTATTTTCATGGCACACAAGCAGTCCTCTCACATCATACTGGTGTTGCCCCAGCGCACAGTTTTGGAATGACTATTCAGGTATTTACAGCAGAGGCTGCTAAGAGTGGAGAGAGGAACTCAATCTAGACTATGCTGCTCTCCCAGGAGCTTTCAAAAAGGAAACAACTGCCTCTGGCCTTTGCAAACGGTTCTCACTTCCAAGTCATGGATGGTGAAAGGATCCTCATAAATATAGGCTGCATCTGCTCCAGCAGCCAGTCCCGCCATGGTAGCCAGGTAGCCGCAATATCCTCCCATGGTCTCAATGATGAACACCCTCCTCTTGGTGCCAGCCGCAGACTGTTTGATACGGTCACAAGTCTAGGGAATTAAACAAACAAATGGCATCCTGCTCAGAAAGACAGAATGGGGCAGGTTCTCTGTATAACTTTTTGGCAACTCTTACGTTTGCAAGTTAAAAGAAGGTAAAAGGTAAAGGGACCCCTGACCGTTAGGTCCAGTCGCCAATGACTCTGGGGTTATGCGCTCATCTCACTCTATAGGCCAAGGGAGCTGGTGTTTGTCCGCAGACAGATTCCGGGTCATGTGGCCAGGATGACTAAGCCGCTTCTGGCAAACCAGAGCAGTACACGGAAACGCTGTTTACCTTCCCGCTGAAGCGGTACCTATTTATCTACTTGCACTTTGATGTAAATTTGAACTGCTAGATGGGCAGGAGCTGGGACCGAACAACGGGAGCTCACCCCGTCGCAGGAATTTGAACCACCAACCTTCCGATCGGCAAGCCCTAGGCTCTGTGGTTTAGACCACAGCGCCACCCGCATCCCTAAAATATATAGACATATAAATGTACAACAACTGTCTTGGACTGAGTCAGACATGCTGCCTTCTCTCGACTGATAGCTGCCCTCCCAAGATTTCGTGGCAAAGAAGGGGTCTTCCCCATCACCCAATATCCTCTGAGCTGAATGTGGCAGGGACCAACCTAGAATCTTTGGCAAGCCAAGCACACACACTGCCAATGAGCTACGGTCCTCCCTATTGCTTCTGAAGACATGACACTGCCGAATACGAAATTTGACCATTGAACTGTCTATTCTGGCTGGCAGCACCTATCCAGGGTTTTATCAGGCAGGCATGTCTTTTAATCAGAGATGCCTAAGGAATAACAACCAAATTTTGCATCACAAAAAGCTGATCTCAGCAGCCTATGAAAATCCTCCAAATTTGCACAGTGTATTTCTACTCCTGGAGAACCACTGCCAGCCAGTTTCGACACTAGTAAACTAGATGGACCCATAGTCTGACTCAGTTATAAGGCAGCTACCCATGCTGTTGCACCACAAAACACTATGTTAGGCAGCTGCCACACCCCACTTGGCCCTGCATGTATTGAAATTCATTGAGCTTGGATGCCAATGAATGCCTTACTGATGTGATGGTGTTGAGGGCTGTGTCTGCACCGATGCTGAAGTCAGAGCCAGGAACGTTGTTGGAGACGGTGGCAGGAATAACACAGAGCGGGATACAGAGCTCTTCAAACTTGGCTCGGCCTTCAATCAACTCCAGGCTGCCGGTGAAAGCCTACGGAAAGGGGAAAGAAGAAAGCCTCCATTATTAAGATGAGGAAACTGTGGCCCTCCAGATGTTGTTGGACTCAAGGGTGCACAAAGTGGGGGGCGGAGGGGGCGGGCTGTCCCGGGTTGCCACTCGGGGGGGGGGGGGTTGACAAGATGGTCCCTGCCTCTCCCGAGCTGTAGAGCGGCTGAGGGTGTGGGCAGTCAGTATGGGCATCCCTCTTGCACGGCGACCATATAGGCTGCCGCTCTCACACAGCGACCATACGGGCTGCTGCGCATGTGCAGTCTGTATGGGTTGCCGTGCATGTGCAGCCTGTACAGATGCCCGTATGGACAGTGTGCACAGTCCGTATGGGATGCTGTGCGTGTACAGTCCGTACAGACGTCGCGCGTGCGCCACTGGGCGGTTCATCCTGCCCTGGGTGCCGGAGAGGGTTCCTCCGCCACTGGTGGGACTGTATCTCCCATCATCCCTGGCCAATGACCATGCTACCTGTGGCTAATGGGAGTTGGGAGTCCAGCAGGATCTGGGCAGTTCTCCATCCCAGCCATAACCTGACTATCATCGGAGCCCACCCTATTCTATCTTAGGATTTGGTTGTTGGACAGAGAGTGCCTCTTCCAGTCCACTGTCAATGGCTGTCATGTTGTGCCTATAGGAATGTTCTGTGGAATGTGAAAACTGACATACTCATCCACCAGTCTGTTAATCCTATCAACAGTGCTTTACTTCTGTTATAGATCTTGTGCTCTAAAGAGCCTAAGAGACCTACCTCAAAGCCCCCAATTATGATCAGCCCATGGATGTTAAAACTGGCGATGTTGTTGCTGATTTGCTCAAAGTACTTCTTAGGCAGAGTCCTGTCATTGAAGAAGAAGAATCAGCACTCTGTTTTTGTTTAATCTCTTATTCATTCTGATGGTTAACATCAAGCAAAAAATGCAGGTATTATAAAGCAGTAATTAAAATAATGACATCCACGCCAACAACTAAAACGTAATACAGTGGCTAATACAACTTTGACTAACGGGTCCCAGTTCTGTTAAGATTCCAAAGGCCTGGCTGAATAAATGCAATTTTTTAAAATTTGTGCCTGAATGTTGTTGATGTGAGGGAAAAGCAAATGCAGGGAGTTCCACAGATGAGGGTTGCCACTGTGAAGGCCCTGCTTCTTGTCCCCACCATCACTACCATTGACAAGACTACCCCAGCCCATCTTAAAGCATAGGCACGCCTTACATTCCTTGGGCCCTAAGTTTTATATGGCTTTGGACAAAAGTGCCAGTGCCTTTGGTTGGGCCCAGTGGCTAACAGGCAGTCAGCGCAGAGTTTTAAGGATCAAAACGATATAATCCCATCTTGCTGCTTCACATCACAACCTGGCAAGTGGCGTTCTGCCTCAGCTGCAGCTTTCAGACTGGGTTAGATTTAGCCAGTCCACTCCCCACTTGGAAAATGCTTTGCTGAGTGGTTCGCTGAGGATGCAACGGAAGCAGAGAAAGAAGCTTTCTTCACCACCATCGTCACTACCACATGGTAGACACGATGGCGAACTCTTGTTCTGTCGTCTGTGCCACCTCTGCCCCAGCCATCATCTGGTCAGCTGCAATGCCAGGAGCCCCTCAAAGAATCAAGAAGCCTTTCAGACCCCCTACAGAGGGATCTTGTCAACAGCCAAACTTATCTCACCTTTCCATGGCAAGACAAGGGCTTTGACAGGAGCACCGGCCATGCCAAGCTAGAAAAACACCGAGAATTCAGGAATCACTCTGATTCAGTAAGTCTTGGGAGGCAGGCGATGGTACCTTTTGATTTCACTCATAGAAAGTTCCATTATCCCCAGTAACTCTCCTTTTCCAGACAATTAGCCTCTGCAGGAGGATGGGCAATTCTGCTGTGCTTCAGCAAAGGATATGATATGAGCTTTCAAATATTCCTAATGTAGTCACAGAACAGCTTCCCAGCTTCAGGGGAGGCTGCCTGATGCATCTCTGCATGAGTCACTGCTCTTCCCAATCAGCCTCCACTGTGTGAGGTAATTCTGTTTTGCCTCTGCATCCAGCATCACTGGAGCATCCAGTTACACTACCCATATACAAATGCAGCGGCCTCTGAGGGTACATTCTTACACAAATCAATGCTTTGAGCTTGTCTTCTTCCAACCAGGAGTACAGTGTCTCCTGTAGAAATATGGAGAATTGTCTCCAGTGGCTCTTCCACTCTCCAAAAATAAAAAAAATTAGGCAGGGGTGATTAACCTGTCCACATTTGTTTTTGGTTTTTTTGCTGGACTACAACTCCCATCATCCTTAACCAGTGACCATACTGAGTTGGAATCCAGGAATATCAGGAGGGCCACAAGTTAGCCACCTCTGCTTAAAGCTATAAAAGGGACATGTGTTTTTTCAATTAATTATAACAGGAAAAAGTTTTCCTCAGCTATGTTTGCCAGCTGTGTTTATGTTTTAAATTTTTCTTTAATCATTTTCTTTTTTCTTTTTTCTTTTAAACACAGAGTACATCCGTCCATGGTCACCTTTCCATAGCTGTCAACTTACAGATTTGAAAATAAGGGACGGTTGACAGCTATGCACCTCTCCCATCATAATACCTTTTGGTTCCAAGACTCGAACCACCTCTCCCAGTCCAGCCGCCGACTCCTCCCCATCCAATTTCTTCAATCTGGAGAGGAAGGACGGAATAAAGGGTTTCTTTAGCTCAAAGCAGCTCTTTCCTGAGCCACTGGCAATTGTGGAACTCTCTTAGAAGGGAGTATTAATCCCTCAGTTAAACAAAACAAATACCTTTCCTTCGGCTAGGCCTTCAAACCCGTCGTGCACAGCTAGCATCCTATGGCCGTGGATCAATCCAATTCTAACGGTAGACCTCACGGCTGCATTCATGCCAGCTGCTGGTGCACCTACGTTCATCACTGCCAGGTTGTAGCCGCTCTGCAGAGAAAGAAAAGGATTGGGGATCAGAAAGGGCTTTGAATGTACTTCAAAGCACAACCTGTTGGGGGATTCTGGGTTCCACTGAAGGAGCCGGTCACACAGACAGAAATGCATTCCTAGAGCAGCTTTGCTTCCATTAGAAGGATGGTTTATTTATTTATTAAAATTCTAATTACATTTGTGTGTGTGTGTACTCCAATAATAATAGTAATATAATAATTTATCATTTATACCCCACCCATCTGACTGGGTTTCCCCAGCCAATCTGGGCGGCTTCCAACAGAATAACAGAAGCAAACATTAAAAACTTCCCTAAACAGAGCTGCCTTCAGAGGTCCTCTAAAAGTCATCTGATAGGAGGGCGTTCCACAGGGCGGGTGCCACCACTGAGAAGGCCCTTTGCCTGGTTCCCTGTAACCTCACTTCTCGCAGGGAGGGAACCACCAGAAGGCCCCCAGAGCTGGACCTCAGTATCCAGGCTGAATGATGGGGGTGGAGACGCTTCAGGCATACTAGGCCGAGGCCGTTTAGGGGTTTAAAGGTCAGCACCAACACTTTGAATTGTGATCGTAAACGTACTGGGAGCCAATGTAGGACTTTCAGGAACATGAGAATAAAATCAGCAGAAAAATACCAATAAACAAATACAAACTGGTTAAAAAGAAAGATAGCTCATGTTACAACTGTTAGGTTGTGGGTGAACATATCAGACAACACAGCGATTCTTCAAACAGCTCTTGTTTATTCACAGGCCAGAACAGAACTGAACTGAAGGGTTCAGCCAGCCTGCTTATATAGAGCTCCAGTACAACGCAACTGTAACAATTTTCTAAAACTATCCAATCACTGAACGTCACTTTCGACCCCTTATTTGCATAACTATCTACAGTATCCCCCTGCTGGCCCAGGGTGAGAACTTCAGTACATAACAACAACAGCCTGTCTAAGCAGTTCTCAACAGGATATGCAGACCTGCCTATACCAAAACAAAGGAAGCGGCCTCGTAGAAGGTCAGGTCTTCACGGTCTCAGACAGAGAAGGGTCTCTCCCATCGCCTGCTACATGAATCCTTTTATTTAGAGATGCCAGGGATCAAACATGGGACTTACACACACAAAGCATACCACTGAGCTATGCCTTCTCTCCCACTGTATGCCCCTTCCCCGCCCCCCTTACCTTTGCAGAGGGTGGGCGAATATGGGCCAAAATCTTGTAAACATTCCAGTTGTTTTGGAAACTCCTGCAGGGTGAATCAAATTATTAGGAGCAAAGGAAGCAGTCTTCCAACCTAGGCTAGTTCAAGACTGTCTACACTGACTGGGATTGGCAGGAAATCCTTCCCAGCCCTTTCTGGAGATGCGAAGGACTGAATCCAGGACCTTCTGCATGCCAACCAGATGCTCTGTCACTGAGCTACGGCCACTTCCCCTTCCTAAGAGTAAAAAATAAATTGCACAGAGGCCCCGGAAGGCCTTGTTCACATTGTAGCTCCAACTTACCTTCCCCTAAGTTTAAGAGCTTCATCAAACCGTCCCTCATTCATCGCTGTTGTGACATCTTTAGTCTGTTGAAGGAAGACAATAGTGACAAATAGAATTTTTTATTTTTTATAATCATATTTATTAAATTTTCCATTTTAACAATCCAATTAAATCCACGTTGGGGATGCGGGTGGCACTGTGGGTTAAACTACAGAGCCTAAGACTTGCCGATCCTTAGCAGGTTGGCGGTTCGAATCCCCGCGACGGGGTGAGCTCCCGTTGCTCGGTCCCTGCTCCTGCCAACCTAGCAGTTTGAAATCACGTCAAGTGCAAGTAGATAAATAGGTACTGCTCCAGCAGGAAGGTAAATGACGTTTCCGTGCGCTGCTCTGGTTCACCAGAAGCGGCTTATTCATGCTGGCCACATGACCCGGAAGCTGTATGCCGGCTCCCTTGGCCAATAAAGCGAGATGAGCGCCGCAACCCCAGAGTCGGTCACGACTGGACCTAATGGTCAGATGTCCCTTTACCTTTACCTTTACCTTTAAATCCACGTTAAATACATTCCAAATGATAATGCAGTCAAGCAGTCCAA
This sequence comes from Podarcis vaucheri, assembly GCF_965113315.1. NCBI lineage: Eukaryota > Metazoa > Chordata > Lepidosauria > Squamata > Lacertidae > Podarcis > Podarcis vaucheri. The sequence goes on along the minus strand of NC_138760.1, from coordinate 14,375,855 downwards.
ATTTTATGCCAAATTATAAGTCTTTGATTTCTTACCTGCCCATAAGGCCCCAGGAGCGGTAACAACAATATAATATACCCTTATGAAAACAACTATTTCAAAAGAAACAGAACAACATACAGTGGTGCCCCGCAAGACGAATGCCTCGCAAGACGGAAAACTCGCTAGACGAAAGAGTTTTCCGTTTTGGAGGTGCTTCACAAAACGAATCTCCTATGGGCTTGCTTTGCAAGACGAAAATGTCTTGCGAGTTCCTGTGGGTTTTTTTTCTCCCCCCCTTTTCCTAAGCCGCTAAGCCACTCAACAGCTGATCCGATAAGCCGATAAGCCGCTAAAAGCTGCTAAAAGCCGCTAATAGTGCTAATAGCGCTAATCCACTAATCCATCAATGGGCTTGCTTCGCAAGACGAAAAAACCGCTAGACGAAGAGAATCACAGAACGGATTCTTTTCGTCTTGCGAGGCACCACTGTACATTCAGCAAATGTGGTGGGGGTCCAGCAAAACAAAATACCTTAACTGTCGAAGGCTGGGATAAAGAGGTGCATTTTCTTGTCCCACCCCCATAAATCCACATGCCAGCAAACAATACTTACTACTTGGACGCACTCCATGAGAGGAAGACGGACAGCCTGGTTACCAGAGAGGCTGACAACACATGCTGGAGTATCAGGAGTTCCCTCCAGTAGCGCCATGACAGCTTCCACTCCCATCCTGCTTCCCTGCAAGATGGAGAACAGAAAAATGATTTTTTAAAATGGTTTGGGGCTTTTTGTATTTCTGCAAACACCTGAGCATGTCAATACTTCCCTCTTGTTTTACAGCAGCCTAATTTTGGCTCCAATCTGGCTCCAACACTTGCCACCTGAGTTCATTATTAGAGGGAGTGATAAGTAATTTGTAATAATAATAATAATAATAATAATAATAATAATAATAATAATAATAATAAAATACTTTTATTTATACCCCGCCCTTCCCAGCCAAGACCGGGCTCAGGACAGCTAACACCATGTATGAAACAATTGATTAAATTACAACTTAAAAACAAGATTAAAATACAATATTAAAATGCAGCCTCATTTCAGTAGAAACTCAGATCAAAAACTTTTTTGGGGATGAAAACGTCAAATCTTCACCAAAGGCCAACTAATTACCTCCTGCTGCGTGAATGGTCACCGAGTGCTCTTATCATGCCAAACTTTGCCGAAAAATGCGAGAGACTGCATTTTGTGGCCCTTTGTCTACACAGTTTACAACGTGACACAATGGGCTCTAGTCCAAGAAAGCTCATACCTCAACTAGTCTGTCACGAGACCCTTTGCCCTTCTACAGAAGTGTAACATTCCCCACCAGCAGGCAATTAATTCCAGAGAAGTTAACAACCTAGAGGCAGCGGGGCTGCATCAAGTGTGTGGGGAACCTTGGGACCGCCAGGCGTTGCTGAACTACAACTCCCATCAGCCCCAGCAAGCAGGGCCAACGGCCAGGGATTATGGGAACTGTAGTTTGGCAACATCTGGAGGGCCAAAGGTTCCCCACACCTGGACTACACCTTTAGAAATGTCTCCTCCTGCCTCTCACTCCAATATGCAATACAGTGGCACCTCTGGTTACGAACTTAATTCGTTCCGGAGGTCCGTTCTTAACCTGAAACTGTTCTTAACCTGAGGTACCACTTTAGCTAATGGGGCCTCCTGTTGCCGCCACGCTGCCGTCATGCGATTTCTGTTCTCATCCTGAAGCAAAGTTCTTAACCTGAGGTAATACTTCTGGGTTAGCGGAGTCTGTAACCTGAAGTGTATGTAAACCGAGATAACACTGTACAGAAGTACCTCAGGTTAAGAACTTAATTCATTCCGGAGGTCCGTTCTTAACCTGAAACTGATCTTAACCTGAAGCACCACTTTAGCTAATGGAGCCTTTTGCTGCTGCCGTGACGCCAGAGCGCAATTTCTGTTCTCATCCTGAAGCAAAGTTCTTAACCCGAGGTACTATTTCTGGGTTAGCAGAGTCTGTAACCTGAAGCGTCTGTAAGCTGAGGTACCACTGTATTGTTTACAGGCGTGTCATCTATATGATGCATCAGAAACAAAACTGCATTGCTTTTTACCAGGATGCGATCAAAGGCAGAGGGGGTCCCACCGCGCTGCACATGTCCAAGGATGGTGACTCTTGTGTCATAGCCCAGGCGTTTCACAACCAGCTGCAGAGAGAAGAGAGGTGCAAAAAAAATGACATTATCCCTTCAAAGTTAAGAATGTTCACTGGACAACAGAGGGCGAACCAGGCTTTTGTTACTCTTTGAGTCCTTTGGTTGTACAAACCCGCCCTTTTTAACTGTGCAGGATAATAATAATAATAATAATAATAATAATAATAATAATAATAATAATAATAATAATAATTTATTATTGATACCCCACCCATCTGGCTGAGTCTCCCCAGCCACTCTGGGCCGCTCCCAATCAAATGTTAAAAACAGTACAGCATTAAATATTAAAAACTTCCCTAAACGGGGCCACCTTCAGTTGTTTCTGATAAGTAAAATAGTTGTTTATTGCCTTGACATCTGCTGAGAGGGCGTTCCACAGGGTGGGTGCCACTACCGAGAAGGCCCTCTGTCTGGTTCCCTGTAACCTCAGTTCGCGCAATGAGGGAACCGCCAGAAGGCCCTTGGTGCTGGATCTCAGTGGATGATGGGGGTGGAGACGCTCCTTCAGGTATACTGGACCAAGGCCGTTTAGGGCTTTAAAGGTCAGCACCAACACTTTGAATTGTGCTCGGAAACGTACTGGGAGCCAATGCAGATCTCTCAAGACTAGTGTTATGTGGTCCTGCCGGCCGCTCCCAGTCACCAGTCTAGCTGCCGCATTCTGGATTAATTGCAGTTTCCAGGTCACCTTCAAAGGTAGCCCCATGTAGAGTGCATTGCGGTAGTCCAAGCGGGAGATAACTAGAGCATGCACCACTCTGGCGAGACAGTCATTCTGCCTCACAGCGAGTATTTCAGCTCAATCTCAATGTTAGGGCAAAGGACATTGACACAGACGCTCCGAGCAGAAACAGGATTGCATCACCCACACTTTTAATGTCTTCTGAGGTGATCGGCTTGCCGTGCTTGTCAATAGCTCCTTCAGCCACAATAATGATGTTCAGCCTTGAGCCTCGGGTTCTTGTCTGTGGAGAAGAAAAGAAGGAGAGAGATCCACTTTAAACCATGTTCCAGACCTGGTTTGGAGACAGGAACTGTCTTGGACAGCCAAGAAAGGCTGCCGGGAACCCAACCTTGGTGATTCCCCTAGACCTCTCTACAGCTTTCAGTACCATCAATCATGGTACTGTTCTCTGCTCAATTGCTGCTGCCATATCCTTAATCAAGGCTGGAGACAGTTTTGTGCAGCCTAGAGAGGGCCTGACTGTGAAACTCAGGCTACCCTAGGTTTGTCTAGCTTCTCCAGCTCACCAGGCCTTTGAGGTGGCTTAGGACCTGTGAGGATGTCCCATTGTTTTGGTGCAGATTTCTTTCACTGACTCCAAATACAGTGGTGCCTCGCAAGACGAAAAGAATCCGTTCTGTGATTCTCTTCGTCTAGCGGTTTTTTCGTCTTGCGAAGCAAGCCCATTGACGGATTAGCGCTATTAGCGCTATTAGTGGCTTTTAGCGGCTTATCAGCTTATCGGATCAGCTGATAAGTGGCTTAGCGGCTTAGAAAAAAGGGGGGGAGGGGAAAAAACCGCAGGAACTCGCAAGACATTGTCGTCTTACGAAGCAAGCCCATAGGAGATTCATTTTGCGAAGCACCTCCAAAACGGAAAACTCTTTCGTCTAGCGAGTTTTCCGTCTTGCGAGGCATTTGTCTTGCGGGGCACCACTGTACTTCAACTGATTTGCTTTTTTAAACATTCTCCAGCCAGTATCACAGCATCACCATATTACAGCATATTACAGCCCTGAGATACTGGCTCAAAATCTCAGTCTTTGGCCTAGGGAAGTGGTTACCTCCATAGCTAAACAACAAGGAGTTTACCAGCTCATGGATGAAAATTATGGTTAGAAAAGCCACTTCGACTGGTATGCCCCCTTCTCTCCTGTACCATCTGGGTATGATATCGCCCTTGAATCTCTGAGGCAAAGGCTCTGGGACATATTCACATAGTGATCTCCGATCTCAGTATCATGTTAGCTGTGGCCCATTAGCAGTAGGAATTCACTATGGGTTCGAGTTTCAGACACCTGCATATCTTAGAAATTTGTCTGTACCAACATATCAGAGTTTTCACCAAAGCCAAATTAAATGTATTCCCATCAGAAGTGTTAAACGGCACTGAGAGATATCCCTTATCAAAACAGGATCTGTGTATGCTCTCAGAACGTCGACTGCATGAGGCATATTTTACTGCATTGCGGACAATATGACCAAGCAAGGGAACTATTGATTAAAGCACTATTGGCAAATCGGCCGGGTCAGTCTGAAGCCTACTATATCAAATATCTTCTGGACAACAAGTCCAATGATATCACACTGGCCGTGGCAAAGTTTCTTTTAGTAGTCATACGAATCAAAGATCAACATACCCATGACTAAACAAATAATGCTTCAGTCTTCCTTCCCTGGGGGGTTGTCTGTATGAATCTGTATTTTATTTATAATCCATGTTATGGGTCATTGGGGGATGTGGGTGGCACTGTGGGTTAAACCACAGAGCCTAGGACTTGTCGATCAGAAGGTCGGTGGTTTGAATCCCCGCGATGGGGTGAGCTCCCGTTGCTCGGTCCCTGCTCCTGCCAACCTAGCAGTTCGAAAGCACGTCAAAGTGCAAGTAAATAAATAGGTACCGCTCCGGCGGGAAGGTAAACGGCGTTTCCGTGTGCTGCTCTGGTTCGCCAGAAGCGGCTTAGTCATGCTGGCCACATGACCCGGAAGCTGTACACCGGCTCCCTCGGCCAATAAAATGAGATGAGGACCTAATTGTCAGGGGTCCCTTTACCTTTACCTTATGGGTCACTGGACCGCAATAAAGATTATTATTATTACCTCAGTTAGCCTCCTGCACAAGTGATCCTCCCAGTCATCCTCTGGTGGAGATTCTGGAATGAAAACCCAGTCTGCACCACTTGCCAAGGCTGTTACAAGGGCTAGGTAACTAAAGAAAGAGATAAAAGCCAAACAATGAGCCATTATTGATTTGGTGCAAGATTTTAAGCTAGCAATAGTGCTTGAAAAATCCAAGCAGGAAAGGAGCTTTCCTAAAGGTTACTTAGGTCTGATTGGAGACTGATTCATATCATCCTCTCTCTGGGGAAACTCAGACTGCACTCAGACTGGATAAATTTGATCTTACTGAATTCCAGTACCAACTGGATCCACACTTCGTGGGCTAGTGTGTGGATCAGAATGTAATCATCCTTCAGATCAGGCATCGGCAACCTTCGGCCCTCCAGATGTTTTGGACTACAATTCTCATCATCCCTGACCACTGGTCCTCTTAGCTAGGGATCATGGGAGTTGTAGGCCAAAACATCTGGAGGGCCGAAGGTTTCCTATGTCTGCTTCAGATCATTCACTTCATTGATTTTTGCACCGCCTTTTTAAAAAAAAATGATCAAAATGCATTTTAAAACGTGACATTTGAGAGAAATAAGGATAGAAATTCCTACCCGCAGTGACGACCCATGACCTCCAGCACAAATGTCCTCTGGTGACTGCAAGGCAAAACAAATAATAAAGCACTGTGTGTATACTTTTTTAAAGAAATGTTTTAAACATTCGAGAAAAGATTTGAGTTTTGTATGTAGGGAAAAATTAGGGATAGCTCCAGCTTGTGTCGTTTGCTCATCATTCCACATCTTGGCACTAGCTTTCTAACTGCGAATGTTATCCTTTTTGTTTTTGTTTTCTTTTTTTAAAAAACTACTATCCACACAGATTCTCACATAATTAGAAAGACAAGGGATTGCACAGGCTCTTCTCAGAAAAAAGAGAGTCCCAGGTCACTTCAACCGTTACCAAGAAGGTCCTCAAAATACCGTATTTTTCGCTCTATAGGACGCACTTTTTCCCCTCCAAAAATTAAGGGGAAATGTGTGTGCGTCCTATGGAGCGAATGCAGGCTCCTTGGCTTCAGCGATAGCAACGCAAAGCCTCCGAAGCTCAGAGGGAGCGCTCCCTCTGTGCTCCGGAGGCTTTGCGCTGCTTTCGCTGAAGCCTGGAGAGTGAGAGGGATTGGTGCGCACCGACCCCTCTCGCCCTCCAGGCTTCAGGGATAGCCGCCGAAAGCCTTTGGAGCGCAGCGGGAATTCGCGCTGTGCTCCGAAGGCTTCGGGTTCCTTTTGCTGAAGCCGGGAGAGCAAGACTCTCCTGGCTTCAGCAGAGAGGGAGAGCTGTGCAGCGCCCCTTCAGCCAAGCGGGAGGAGAAATGGAAGGAGCTCTGTTTCTCTTGCCACTTCGCTGAAGGGGCACTGAGCAGAGAGGGGAAGATTCCCCCCCCCCCGTTCTCCCCCTCTTATGGTCCTATGGCCCGGTGCGTCCTATAGAACGAAAAATACGGTACCTCATTAAAACATGTACAAGCAGTGGTGGAGCGTATGCTACCGCCACTCAGGTTGGGCTCAAGGGACACGCCCCAAGGGCCAGATTTAGGTTTGATGAGGCCCTAAACCTAATGGGTCCCTTTATATGTCCAGCTGTCCTTTGTCAACAGCAAATTGCCGCTGTTTTTTTATGTTGAATATAGGCTATATGGTAATTTATGGACCTAATACAGTGGTACCTTGGGTTACATACGCTTCAGGTTACGTACACTTCAGGTTACACACTCCGCTAACCCAGAAATAGTGCTTCAGGTTAAGAACTTTGCTTCAGGATAAGAACAGAAATTGGGCTCCGGCAGCATGGCAGCAGCAGGAGGCCCCATTAGCTAAAGTGGTGCTTCAGGTTAAGTACAGTTTCAGGTTAAGAACGGACCTCTGGAACAAATTAGGTACTTAACCCAAGGTACCACTGTAGGTATCTAAAGCAATTTGTACATAACAAATAGGAGCCTACACAATACAAGACACTGTTGCTGTATGTAGGTTTTATTTTATTTGTTTTTTATCTTACATTTTGGAAATGTACATCCAGGTTGATTTCCCTTTAAAAAATTTGGGGGGCCCACTCAGGGCCCTAAGCTATAGCTTGTTTAGTTTATACGTAAATCCAGCACTGGGTGGGGTACAGAGAGAGCCTGCTGCGTCCAGGGTCAGGTGTGACCCTGAAGTGCAGCTGTGGCCAAACAAGGGAAAGTTGCCTTGGTTGCAAAAATATGCCTGGGGCCACAGATCTCCACCCCCATGCTACACCACTGTGCACAAGTTTTACCTTGAAGATCCTTATCAGTCATACCTCGGGCTGAAGTTGCTTCAGGTTGAGCGCTTTCAGGTTGCGCGACCCGGAAGTAACGGAACATGTTACTTCCGGGTTTCGCTGCTCATGCATGCACAGAAGGTCAAAATGATGTCATGCGCACGCGTAGAAGCGGCGAATTGCGACCCGCGCAGACGCGGGTTGCATTCACTTCAGGATGTGAACGGGGCTCCGGAACGGATCCTGTTCGTATCCAGAGGTACCACTGTATTTTCTTGTTCTCTCTCTCTCTCTCTCACACACACAAAACCTACCCTTATCTATTTAAGATATATATATATATATTTTAAAAAATTGTACAACAGAGAGTAGGCAAACTGAGTCAAATTTTGCCTGTATTTGCAAATATATTCTTTCCCATTTTATATGCTCCTGCATGAGGAAGAGCAAAGAGCTTCTGCGATTGCTCTGCAACTGCCGTCTATATACACTTTCAAGCCTAGTCTTAAGGGCTAGGACTTTGTTTTCTTCTCTTTCTTCAAGCTGCAGAAAGAGATTCTCATGGTGCCATTCAGGAACTGTATAAATCAAAGGCACAATGCCTACAAGTCTCACCTCTGAGCAGTGGTGGTGATAGCATCCACTATTTCCATTATCCTGTGGAGAGCGGAGTCCGTGCCAATGGTCATGTCAGTGCCACAAAAGTCGTTATCAATAGAACCAACCATGCCAACAATGTTTAGGTAACTAGACTTGCTGGCTTCTTCTGCCGTGATGCCACCTGGGGAGGTATTAGGCAAAGAACCAGTGGAATACCAGCATATGATATAATTACACCATCCCTGAAAGTTCACTCTTAGCCTAAATCTAGCAATAAGAAAGCAAACGTTCTGCATATTCTCCTTTTATCCTGCAGGTAAGAGCAAGGGGGGCTAAGATGAGGTTCTCCAAATATTGTTGGAGTCCAACTCTCACCAGCACAGGGACTTACCGTCAGTGGCGTAGCGTGGGGGGTGCAGGGGGGGCCGGCCGCACCGGGCACAACATCTGGGGGGTTAGGGTTAGGGGGCGCAAATCCACGGGTTAGGGGGCACAAATTACTTGCCTTGCCCCGGGTGCTGACAACCCACGCTACGCCACTGCTTACCGTGAGGGGGAAATTTTTTTGATCCCCTGCTAAATTTGCCCATTTGCCCTCTGACGAAGAAATGACCAGCCCATAATTTTAATGACATCCTCGGACAGCTCTTTGGTCTTGGTCATAGAATCATAGAATCATAGAGTTGGAAGAGACCACAAGGGCCATCGAGTCCAACCCCCTGCCAAGCAGGAAACACCATCAGAGCACTCCTGACATATGGTTGTCAAGCCTCTGCTTAAAGACCTCCAAAGTAGGAGACTCCACCACACACCTTGGCAGCAAATTCCACTGTCAAACAGCTCTTACTGTCAGGAAGTTCTTCCTAATGTTTAGGTGGAATCTTCTTTCTTGTAGTTTGGATCCATTGTTCCGTGTCCGCTTCTCTGGAGCAGCAGAAAACAACCTTTCTCCCTCCTCTATATGAGAAGACTGAGGCAAAGAAGCCATTGAGGAGTTCAGCCCTTTCTGTGTCCCCTGTTTGCATTTCACCATCTTCTCCTCTGAGTGACCCTACTGTTTCTTTGTTCTTCCTTTTGCTACGGACATACCCATAAAAGCCTTTTTTGTTGCTTTTAACCTCTCTAGCAAGCCTGAGTTCATTCTGTGCTTTAGCTTTTCTGACTTTGTGTCTACATGTGCTGGCTATTTATTTGAATTCCTCTTTGGTGGTTTCCCCCCTTTTCCATTTTTTGTACACATCCTTTTTTAATCTTAACTCAGTTAAAAGTTCTTTAGATCAGTGTTTCCCAACCACTGTTCCGCGGCACACTAGTGTGCCGCGAGATGTTGCCTGGTGTGCCGCGGGAAAAATTAAAAAATTCGAAAGATTTTTTTTTTAAAGTCAAATTTTCGATTGGGGCGCCGTCACTAGATGACCCCTGGGGTTCCCTCCCTCCCTCCCTCTCTGCGCCTCCCTCCTCCTCCTCCTCCTCCGGGGAGGCCCTTCCTGGCTCTCGGCCAAGGCTTGGCGGCTGCCACTCACTCACTCGCTCGCCCACCCGTCCCTCCATCCCTGCACCCGGCCTCTCCCCCTCTGTCCCCGGCGCGGGGGCTGCCGGGATCCGTAGTCCCCTCGCCCTTGGGCTCTGCGCCCACGCGGGGTGCGCAAACTACGTTTCCCAGCGTGGCCTGGCGGGCCAGGCGTTTTGTTTGAAGCGCTCTTCTCCCGGCCATGGAATGAGCGCAGCGGCGGCGGCCGGGCGGGCAGGGGCTCTTCCGCGCAGACCCCGCGCAACCTGCCTGTGCCCCCGCGGAGATCGGGTGGCAGGATGGAGCCTGGGGATCCCCGCTGAGGCGGAGCGGTGGAGGCGGAGGCTGCCCCCCAGGTAGGGCTGCGTCAGGGGTTTTTTATTTTTGCAATGCTGCATCCGCGCCGGAGGGGACGCATCGGACCGTGGGGAGACCCCTTGGCGGGCGTGCAAGGCAATGCATTGCATGGCGTTGCATGGAGTGCAGTGCAGTGCAATGGCAACGCGGCGCCCTGCATGCATGCATGCAACTTCCACCGGCGCTCCGGACTTGGCAGGTGAGGGGGGTCCTCAGTGGGTGGCAGAGAGAGCCGGGAGGGCGAAGGGGAGCCGGGGGGGAGCAGCGCTGCTCCCTGAGCCGAGCCCGGGGGGAAACTTCGGCGTCGTTGCGCCGGGTGTTGGAAGCGGAGGCTGGCGGGGGCCCCTCACCTGCAAAACCTGGTCGCCTCTCATATATTTCGTGCATTGCATTCATCGCCCGCTTTCTCCTCCAAGGAGCTCCCGGGGGCGCGCGTGGTTCTCCCCGTGTTATCCTCGCAACAACAGCCCTGCGAGGTGGGTCAGGCGAGTGGCCCAAGGGAGCACCCAGGGATTGTCCTGGCCAGGTGGGGTGATTTGAACCCTGCTCTCTGCCCGGTCTTCGTCCTCATTTAGCCCCCACATGTGCATGACTGTGCATGACTGAGGTTTTCCCCCCTCGTCTTGGCTATGGTGTGAGTCTGTGCTGTTAATTAATGGGGTTCTGCCTTCGGAGAAGATGAGCCAGCCCTCAAGGAGGTGATTATGTAATTTGCTAGCAATTCATGTCCCTCCCGGCGTGACGCTGCGCGCTGACGTCACGGGGCTGTAATGGTGGTGTGCCTCGAGATTTTTTTCATGAAACAAGTGTGCCTTTGCCCAAAAAAGGTTGGGAAACACTGCTTTAGATAGCCACCCTGGCTTCTTTAGGCACCTTCCATGTTTCCGTCTCATTGGTATTGCCTGAAGTTGTGCTTTTACTATCTCCCTCTTAACAAACTCCCAGCCATCATGAACTCCCTTTCCTTTTAGCATTACTGTCCATGGATCTCACCCAGCACTTCCCTAAGTTTTATGAAGTCGGCTTTCTTAAAGTCAAGAAATTGAGTCCTAGTATGCTTGGCTGCTCCTTTCCGCTGTATAGTAAACTTCAGAAGAGGATGATCACTCGCGCCTAATGATCCTTCCACTTCTACCCCACTTCTTCTCTCCCTTAATTTTGACCCAAATGCTCTCACTTTGGCTTTGAGGTTCTAAATCTTGGATCTCTTCACAGGTGTACACATCCCTGACACATAACGCCACTCCTCCTCCTTTCTTGTCTGGTCTGTTTCTCTGAAATAGATTGTATCCCTCCATTATTACATTCCAATTGTGGGACTTATCCCACCAGGTTTCAGTGATGCCTATTATATCATATTTAGTTTGCTGTACCAAGAGCTCAAGCTCATCTTGTTTATTTCCCATGCTTTGCGCATTAGTGTACAGACATTGAAGTCCATTAATCATTCCCCCATGTCTCTTATTTAAGGATTTTTTCCTCCCACCACTAGGTCTGCGTACTGTTTGCTCCATTTGGTCTATGGCATTTGGATGATCATCATCATCAATTGATAGACTCCTACCTTCAGGAGCACTGTCTCCCTCCCCTACATTAGTCAGTTTAAAGCCCTCCTGATGAGGTTTCTGAGATTTTTGGCAAAAACATTGGTGGATTGATTGCTTCTGTTGACAGGTGCCTTTTGTACAGGTAATGTAATGAGCTGGGATTACAGGTAAGACCTCTCCCTTACAGCAGGTGCTTCTAATCTCAGCTTGTTACATACAGTGAAGATACCAGGTAGCCTGACATCTGGCTGGTTGACAGGGGATCAAATACCGTATTTTTTGCTCTATAGGACGCACTGTTTCCCCTCCAAAAATTAAGGGGAAATGTGTGTGCGTCCTATAGAGCGAATGCAGACTGCGCGGCTAAGCGGCTAAGCTGTGCAGTGCTCCGTCTCACTGTTCTAGCTTGGGGTTAGCTGCGCAAAGTCTCTGCAAGGCAGCTGGGTGCCTTCACCCCGCTGATCTGCAGAGGCTTCAAAGGCTGCGCTCTGGGGGCTTCAGGCACCTATCCGCAAGCCTTCTGAGCGCAGCAGGAGTTCCCACTGCGCTCCGAAGGCTTGCGGATAGCCGACTGAAGCCTGGAGAGCGGTCGGTGTACACCAATCCCTCTTGCTCTCCAGGCTTCGCTTCGCTGGAGAGGCGCTGCACAGTTTTCCCTCTCTGCGCAGCGCCCCTTCAGCGAAGCGGGAGGAGAAATGGAAGGGGCTCCGTTTCTCCTCCCGCTTCGCTGAACGGGTGCTGAGCAGAGAGGGGGAGAATCCCCCCCCTGTTCTCCCCCTCCTATGGTCCGGTACGTCCTATAGAGCGAAAAATACGGTACTTATTTCACTCATTACAATGCACATCAATCTCTGACTTTTGTCTTCTGGGTTTCGGGGGGGGGGTGTTCCTCTTGTTACAGTGCTGCCCCGCAAGACGAATGCCTTGCAAGACGAAAAACTCGCTAGACGAAAGGGCTTTGCGGTTTTTGAGCTGCTTCGCAAGACGAATTTCCCTATGGGCTTGCTTCGCAAGATGAAAACGTCTTGCAAGTTTGTTTCCTTTTTCTTAACACCGTTAATACAGTTGCGACTTGACTTCATAGAACGCGGCGTGGTAGCCTTTTTTGAGGTTTTTGAAGACTTTGGTGATTTTTGAAGCTTTCCCAAAACTTTCCCGACACCATGCTTCGCAAGACGAAAAATTCGCTAGACGAAAAAACTCGCGGAACGAATTGATTTTGTCTTGTGAGGCACCACTGTATTCTGTCTCTCACATCTATAATAAACCTACCATTAAAATTATGTACTGGTCATTTCTTTGTCAGAGGGCAAACGGGCAAATTTAGCAGGGGATAAAATACTTCCCCCCCTCACTGTAGCATTCAGTTTTTTAGTGGCCTCCTTGGCAATACCTGTCTTAACCAGCTCCTGCAGCAAACTGGTCCACTCCGCTCGGAAGGTATCCGCTCCAGTCAAGCTGCCGTCTCCCCCGATCACGCACAGGTTTGTGATTCCTCTCTTCACCAGGTTGCGAGCAGCTTTCAGGCGTCCTTCGCGGGCACGGAAGTCCATGCACCTGGCACTCCCGATGACGGTGCCACCCTAGGTGAGGGGACAAACCAGGTGAGAGCTGGAAGACAACATTATAGCCACCTAACTTAGGTGCTGCTATGATCAAGAGGAGGAGTCCCTCAAGCAAATCTGCAAGAAGAAAAGATCAAGGGAGGGGAAAATACTTTAGGTCATAGGTACTGTTAAGTTGTGGGTGAACATATCAGACGACACAGCAATTCTTCAAACAGGTCTTGTTTATTCATAGGCCAGAACAGAAGTGAACTGAAGGGTTCAGCCAGCCTGCTTATATAGAGCTCCACTACAACACAACAGTAACCACTTTCTGTAACTATCCAATCACTGAACGTCACTTTCAATCCCTCATTTGCATATGTAGACCTGAGTGAAAACTATCTACAGCATCTCCCTGCTGGCCCAGGGTGAAAACTTCAGTACATAACAGGTACCATGACAAGAAAGCTGCTTCAGATGAGGGGGGGATCCCCCTCGGCCCATGAACAAATACTTTTGAATACTTTAATTACTTTCTATTGGTAGAAAAAGGTCCATATTTTGCAACCTTGCCTTGTTTAACCATTGTGTCTATGGTATAAATCAGTGGTTCCCAATCTTTTTTTTGGCCATGCCCCACCTAAGCATCTCTAAAATCCTATGACATATAATTCTTATTATTAAAAAAGTGAACTCCTATTCACGTGGAAGAAGCCTAAAAAGCCATTAACTTGGTCTAACTCATTCCCAAATTGCCCCCGTCAAAATCAAATTGCGCCCCTGTGGGGCGTGTGCCCCACGTTGGGAACAACGGGTATAAATAGTTTTAGTCACTACCTTCCACGCATTCACATACCTGTGGTTTATTTATTTTGGTTTTATTTTATGTCTGTATTTGTTCAACAGTGAACTATTATTGATATGCTAGCCATTTTCAAATATCTCAAGGGCTGTCAACCTGGAAGAGAGAACAAATTTGTTTTCTCCTGGTCTGGAGGGTAGGACTCAAACCAATGGCTCCAAATTTCAAGAAAGGAGTTTTCGACTAAACATCAGGAAGTACCATATTTTTTTGCTCCATAAGACACACCTGGCCATAAGACGCACCTAGTTTTTAGAGGAGGAAAACATGAAACAAAAATATTCTGAATGAAACCGTGGATGTATGATTTTTGTGGTTCATGCTGTGGCCATGTGATCTGATGGTGAATTTGGGGTGACCCAATGCAAAAATCCTGACGATCCATGTGGATCCATGCTTTGTAACCACATTTTTGCACCATTGCAGCCCTAGGCAACAGTGGGTGCGTGGTTTTTTTGGTGCAGGCTGTAGCCATGGACATGCTATGTGATCTGATGGTGAATTTGGGGTGACCCAATGTAAAAATTCTGAGGATCCATGGGCTTTTACCTTCTCCCTCCCAGGCAGCCTCCGCTAGCGTCCCTTATTTCTCTTCCAATCCCACCGATCAGCTGTTTCCTTTCAACACTGACTTCCCTCTTTTTTGCCTTAGTGCCTTTTCCTTAGCTGGAGAAGTTTTTTGCTCCTCCTTTTCTTCTAATTTCTCTCCTTATTGCTTTAGTCTTCCTGTTCCCCCCCTTTGCAAGTTTGCTGTCTTTACCTCCCGGGCAGCCTCCTTTATCTCTAGTGTCCCTTATCTCTCCCCCCCGATTGGCAAACGATCAGCAGCTTTGTTTCAACACCCACTTCCCTCTTTCAAAAAAAAAGAGCATGATCTGCTTTTTGCCCCTGGGCAATTCGGCTCCAGGGACCACACATTTGCTCCACAGACATTTCCCCTTACTTTTTAGGAAGAAAAAGGTGTGTCTTATGGAGCGAAAAATACAGTACTTTCCAACAGTGAGAGCTGTTTGACAGTGGAAACTCCTTTGGGAGGCTGTTGACTCTCCTTCCTTGGAGGTTTTTAAGCAGAGGCTGGATCGCCATCTGTCATGGATGCTTTAGCTGAGATTCCTGCATTGCAAGGGGTTGGACTAGATGACCCTTGGGTCCCTTCCAACTCTCTACAATTCTACATGGACTATGCATATTGCCATCAGATCCTATTTGATAACATTGTATTTTGCAGAATCGTGTACAACTTTAATATATAAAAATATGTATTAAAAATAAGTTGATCCACATGGAGCACTGCTGGACATCTTTCCAGAAGAGCAAGCAAAAGTTCATCCTCTCTCTCCTGCCAAGGATGTCAAGGCAGCAAACGTCATTCTCCCTGTCATGTACTGAAGTACTCACCCTGGGCCAGCAGGGGGATAGAAGAAGAAGAAGAAGAAGAAGAAGAAGAAGAAGAAGAAGAAGAGTTTGGATTTGATATCCCGCCTTTCACTCCCTTTAAGGAGTCTCAAAGCGGCTAACATTCTCCTTTCCCTTCCTCCCCCACAACAAACACTCTGTGAGGTGAGTGGGGCTGAGAGACTTCAAAGAAGTGTGACTGGCCCAAGGTCACCCAGCAGCTGCATGTGGAGGAGCGGAGACGCGAACCCGGTTCCCCAGATAACGAGACTACCGCTCTTAACCACTACACCATACTGGCTACTGTAGATAGTTATGCAAATGAAGGATCGAAAGTGACGTTCAGTGATTGGATAGTTTTTATGCAAATGAAGGATCGAAAGTGACGTTCTGTGATTGGTTAGTTTTAGAAAGTTGCTACAGTAACGTTGTACTGGAGCTCTATATAAGCAGGCTGACTGAGCCCTTCAGTCAGTTCTGTTCTGGCCTCTGAATAAACAAGAGCTGTTTGAAGAATCACTGTGTCATCTGATATGTTCACCCACAACTTAACACTCCCCCTTTTCCCATTTTATCCTCACAACTTGTTGTGAGGTAGGTTAGGTTGAGAGAGGGTAACTGGTTAACAACAGCATAGCATCTAATACTATCGGGGAAACAGGATAGCTTAGGAGACATAGGCCTGGCTCCATTTCTCTCTCCCTGACACCCCATCTGTCATTTGAGGTGGCTGCTTCACTTTGCTTCATGGCTGGGCTTGCCCTGGAGATTATTTATTGAGGTAAACAGATCCCAAGTCCCACTCCACCCAACTACAGTTCCCAAGGTACTCCAAAAAGAGGCGATGCCCCGAAAAGCTATGACCTCTAATTCTCAGGTTCATTCTCAGGAGAGACAGGGCTCCAAAATGCTACGCCTCCCTGCTCTCTCTGCCCACTAAATTAATCCTCCTCACTACAAAGATCAAGGCATCTTAACAACCACCAAAACCCATTAGTTGCAACAGTTTGAAGCGCTTTGTAAAGCAGTGGTTGAGAATTTCACCCAATTATGTGTAAAGGGTTTGTGAGGAGAGATCAGGGCATTTTTTCAACCAGAACTCAGTTCTGGCACCTCTCAGGTGGGCGCCATTGCCATTATAAGAGAACAAGGGAGTTATTCATGGTGGGTTCTGACACTTCCTTTTTCTACAAAAAAGAGATACACTGGGAGAGATAATACATGTTTGCTACATGTCATCCTCTATCTCTACAGTCTGGATGCCTAGAGAGAGTTGTGGCCAGACCAGAATCCTCTGCAATTCTTGTTTATGAAATTCAAAAAAGCCCCGACTCATGCAAGTATGGCTGCAAGCAAAGGTCAGCTCGGGTTTCGAGTTATTTTGGGTCTCAGGCATTCATTGTGACCCCAGCTATGGCGATATCATTACACTTAAGATGGACGACTTTGCCAGTGACCCCAACAGGAGAAAAGGTCAAGATGTTACAATAATTTTCCTCGTGACAGGAGCCCCTCACTCAACCAGCCAGTGACTTTCCTCAAACTGGAGAAGGAGCAAAGGAACTTCTCAAAGGGGAAAAGAATAACCTTTTTATATATATAAAAAATAACACTTCAATATTTCCAGAGGTTTAAGATATTTTTACAAGGTTAAAATTAAAATCCCACTAGGGATTATGTCACGTATAGTGTCCATAAATAAAATAAAGTAAACCTTATGCCCCTGTCAAATAAACACCCCTGGGGCAGATTTGATGGAGGCACAGGGGACTGCAGAGGCAAAGAAGGAATAACAAAACAACAACCCACCACCCTGCCCACTTTCACCAATGCAAGCAGAACTTGGCTGAGAACGTCAGGATCCAACCCAATGAAATGCAAACCATGCCTTAATTCTATAGCAGCTTTCCTGAAATATACTCGGAGTCGAGAGTGGATTTCATGCTTTTTATTTAGCTCATAGTGGTGAGGAGGAATGGAAGTTCCCCCAGAATGTCTGCTTTATATACATCATTTACACAATGGGCCACACGTGATTGGCTAATTCCAGGATTCACCTGTAGGCCAATCAGGTCGCGGATTCACTTCCACCTGGAGCTGGATTGGGTGGCTCCTGTGGACCAATCAGACTGCTGCATTCTGGATCCTATTGTTCTAGGACCAATCAGACTGCTGCATTCTGGATCCTATTGTTCTAGGACCAATCAGACTGCTGCATTCTGAATCCTATTGTTCTAGAACCAATCAGACTGCTGCATTCTGGATCCTATTCAACTCAGTACATAACATTTCCCCAACCTAGTGCCCTCCAGGTGGTTTGAACTACATTTCCCACCAACTTCAGCCAGCATAGTCAATAGTCAGAGATGAAGGGAGTTATCGTTACCACATAATACTCATTCTTCATTTGTAAGCAATTGATCACTTAGTGTGGCAGCACCCACACTCTGGTCCCATTCATTCTTTTTGGCACTTGCTAAAAACTTTCTGGTTTAGGCAAGTCTACCCAGAGCCTAGGACTTGCCGATCAGAAGGTCGGCGGTTTGAATCCCCATGACGGGGTGAGCTCCCATTGCTCAGTTCCTGCTCCTGCCGACCTAGCAGTTCGAAAGCACGTCAAAGTGCAAGTAGATAAATAGGTACCGCTCCAGCGGGAAGGTAAACGGCGTTTCCATGCACTCCTCTGGTTCGCCAGAAGCGGCTTAGTCATGCTGGCCACATGACCCGGAAGCTGTACGCCGGCTCCCTCGGCCAATAAAGCGAGATGAGCGCCGCAACCCCAGAGTCGGCCATGACTGGACCTAATGGTCAGGGGTCCTTTACCTTTTACGCAGATATGTAGAATGTTGACATGTGTTTTAATCTAGTCTTTAGCTTAACACTGATTTTATTTTTTTTGGGGGTGGGGATGTTTTAAGTAACTGTTTTTAATTGTTCTTTTTCTACTGATAATTCATTGTTTTATTCTTTTTCTAAAATCCACTTGGAGGATTTCCGTCTTTGCTTTTTTAAACAAAGCAGTATATACATTTTGTGAAATAAATAAATGGTTGAAAGCATCAGGGGGGCACCAGGTGGTTCTGTAGTATCATAAAATCCTGAAATCTTCACACTAGTGACACCTAGGGTAAGGAGTTACAGATAGGTAGCCGTGTTGGTCTGCCATAGTCAAAATAAAAAAATTCCTTCCAGTAGCACCTTAAAGACCAACTAAGTTAGTTCTTGGTATGAGCTTTCATGTGCATGCACACTTCTTCAGATACCTATCTGAGAAGATACCTATCTGAAGAAGTGTGCATGCACACGAAAGCTCATACCAAGAACTAACTTAGTTGGTCTTTAAGGTGCTACTGGAAGGAATTTTTTTATTTTGACTAGGGTAAGGAGGACAGCTCTGAAGCCTCTCACACCCTGAGGGACAAAATCTAAGGGCTTACCAGTTGCAGCATCATGGATACACTTTCCCATGTTGCTTCCTTAATATTGTCACCACCGTCCACAAGCCCTTGGTAGCCCTGAAACAAAGGTCAGAAGAGATTATTTAAAAAGAGAAGCCTTTTTGAGCCTCCATCTCCTCTAGAGCTGGTTAACTCAAGAAGATAGAGACACCATAGCTGTGAGCTGCTGCTACAGCAAACTACAGTGGCACCTCGGGTTACATACGCTTCAGGTTACATAAGCTTCAGGCTACAGACTCCGATAACCCAGAAATATTACCTCAGGTTAAGAACTTTGCTTCAGGATGAGAACAGACATCGTGCTCTGGCGGCGCGGCAGCAGCAGGAGGCCCTATTAGCTAAAGTGGTGCTTCAGGTTAAGAACAGTTTCAGGTTAAGAACGGACCTCCGGAACGAATTAAGTACTTAACCCGAGGTACCACTGTATACTGAAGAAGGAACGTTAAGGACAAGATGCAGTTCAAGTACATTGCCAGGCTGGTGCATTGTTTGACCTCAGGATATTTCCAGCTCCTTTAGCCACTGTAGCAACACTGAACAGGAAGCACCTCAACAAACAAATAATAATAATAATAATAATAATAATAATAATAATAATAATAATAATAATAATAAATTTATTATTTATACCCCGCCCATCTGGCTGGGCTTCCCCAGCCACTCTGGGCGGCTTCCAATAAAATTTTAAAATACGGTAATGCATCAAACATAAAAAGCTTCCCTAAACAAGGCTGCCTTCAGATGTCTTCTAAAAGCCTGGTAGTTGTTGTTCTCTTTGACATCTGGTGGGAGGGCGTTCCACAGGGCAGGTGCCACTACCGAGAAGGCCCTCTGCCTGGTTCCCTGTAACTTGGCTTCTTGCAGTGAGGGAACCGCCAGAAGGAAGAAGAAGAAGAAGAGTTTGGATTTGATATCCCACATAATACTCATTCTTCATTTGTAAGCAATTGATCACTTAGTGTGGCAGCACCCACACTATGGTCCCATTCATTCTTTTTGGCACTTGCTAAAAACTTTCTGGTTTAGGCAAGCCTACCCAGATATGCAGGGACGCGGGTAGCGCTGGACCTCAGTGTCTGGGTAGAATGATGGGAGTGGAGACGCTCCTTGCATAGGGTCTGTGGGGCACCAGGGTAGCTGATCTGGTATTACCACTGCTATGCAACCTATGGTGACTCTAATAGTCCTGTTTGATCTAGCAGCAGCAATCAGCAGCAGAGTTAACAAATAATAAACCCATTTGCAGTAGAATGAGGTGGAAATGAGATGGAAGAATGGACGATACCATTTGGGTCTGAAGAGGGAGCATTATATTTGTGAATACTCTCCAGCAGAAAAAGCTCACTGTGAGTAAGTGGAAACCTAGTACAGGTGGGAAGAGATGGAGCTTGAAAGTTCCTCTCTGGTGTGCGTGCGTGCGTTTAGCTTGCAGGAATTTTACACGAGTGCGAGTTCAAAAATGGTTAAACTGCAGCCCCCTGAGGCTTCAAGTGGTGCAGCCCACTCTAGAAAACAGAGACATTCTATGCATTAGAATGGGACACGGGTGGTGCTGTGGGTTAAACCACAGAACCTAGGACTTGCCGATCAGAAGGTCGGCGGTTCGAATCCCCGCAACTGGTGAGCTCCCGTTGCTTGGTCCCTGCTCCTACCAACCTAGCAGTTCAAAATCACCTCAAAGTGCAAGTAGATCAATAGGTACCACTCCGGCGTGAAGATAAACGGCATTTCCGTGCGCTGCTCTGGTTCGCCAGAAGCGGCTTAGTCATGGTGGCCACATGACCCGGAAGCTGTACGCCGGCTCCCTCGGCCACTAAAGCGAGATGAGTGCCGCAACCCCAGAGTAGGTCACGACTGGACCTAATGGTGAGGGGTCCCTTTAGCTTTACTTATTTTCATGCTGGATATGCTATCTCAGGGTTTCACACCTCATTCTGCTCCATGAATAAGGCAGGTCTTAGATACAATTCCTACTCAAGTAAAGAAAGGCAGCAAATCGACCTACCTCATGAACAAAGTACACTTTGGCCCCGGTGTATATTCCCACTCTGACCACTGCCCGGACAGCAGCATTCATGCCTGTTCAGAGAGAAGGGAGAAGAGAGGTCACAATGCAAACTGGATGACAGCATTGCAGAGGTAGATAATGTGGACCACAGCTCTTGTCATGCCTGGCAGGGGCTGATGGGAGTTGTAGTTCAACACCATTTTTGAGGGCCCTACGTAGCTGGCGCTGTGGGTTAAACCACAGAGCCTAGGACTTGCCGATCAGAAGGTCGGCGGTTCAAATCCCCACCACGGGGTGAGCTCCCGTTGCTTGGTCCCTGCTCCTGCCAACCTAGCAGTTCGAAAGCACGAAGTGCAAGTAGATAAATAGGTACCACTCTGGCGGGAAGGTAAACGGCGTTTCCGTGCGCTGCTCTGGTTCGCCAGAAGCGGCTTAGTCATGCTGGCCACATGACCCGGAAGCTGTACGCCAGCTCCCTCAAGTGAGATGAGCGCCACAACCCCAGAGTCGGTCACGACTGGACCTAATGGTCAGGGGTCCTTTTACCTTTACCTTTACACTTTGCTAAGGTACTTTATAAACAACAATACATTACATATTCAGGTAAGTAGCCGTGTTGGTCTGACGCAGTCGAAATAAATAAAGAATTGTCCAGTAGCACCTTAGAGACCAACTAAGTTTGTTCTGGGTACAAGCTTTTGTGTGCATGCATTCCGTATGCAGATACGGTATCTGAAGAAGTGTGTTTCTGGACATTTTTTAGAATAAATTACATACTTATCTGAGATGAAACCCAAGGAGATTCTAGTGGGCTCTGTCTTGTTCTACTTTACAATCAGAGAGATTGAAGGGAATCTGGAAGTCATCTGTCTGAGATCAGTGCAAGATCTACCACGTACCACGGAGGATGCAACTACACCACCTATCTGACTGATGGCTGTATAAATGCCTCCAGCAATGAAGCGCTTACCATCTCCTGAGGCAGATTCAGTTCCAACCATATCTAGTTCTTACTGAATCACAGGAGAAGCCATGGGAAGATTAACAAGACCCACTGGGGGGCTTAATTCAGAATATAAAGGAAACAGAAAAGACTCACAGCTCTAATCTCCTCACAAGTATGACAAGCACCTAGGTTTGCCACCAGATTAATACTTATTTATGTGCCCAGACATTGTAAGTTTTGTTAACGATTGTTCTAAGCTGCTCTGTTGTTTTCAGCTGTTTATTTGTTTGGTATATTTTAGAGTACATTGCTGCTTGTTTTTAGGGAATAAGCTTTTTAGGGAAGTTTTAAATGTTTAATGCTGTATTGTGTTTCTAATATTCGATCGGGAGCCACCCAGAGTGGCTGGGGAAACTCAGCCAGATAGGCAGGGTATGTATGTATGTATGTATGTATGTTTGTATGTATGAATGAATGAATAAATAAATAAATAAATAAATAAATAAATAAATAAATAAATTTATGACTTGGTTGGTTGTAGTGTACTTATTCTGAGTTCTGTACTTCAATGAAGGGCAGATTAAAAACATTTTCATTAAATAAATAAAATAAATTTTGGAAACTGCCATTTGCAGGGCAGAAGCACCATGTGGATGAGGGAAGATGGGAGTGAGGACGTTGGAGAATTTTACCAGAATTGGGAGCGGAAATTGACAATGTTCATTTACCGTATTTTTCGGCTCATAGGACGCACCTAGGTTTTTTGGGGGGGAAATAAAGAAAAAAAATTATTCCCCCCCCAGGCGCGGGGCTGGGGTGGGAAGTTGTCCCCGAGCTTGTGGGGCTGGCAGCGGGGAGAAGCAGGCTTCTCCCGCCGCCAGCCTTCAAACCAAGTCGGGGGACAGCGGGAAAGGCGCGCCATGCCTCTCCCGCTATCCTCCGAGTTTGTGGGGCTGGCGACGGGGAGGAGCAGGCTTCTCCCCGCCGCCAGCCTCCAAACCAGGTCGGGGGGGCAGCGGGATGGCGGCGTTCCGCCTCCCCGCTGTCCCCCGAGCTTGTGGGGCTGGTGGTGGGGCTCTCTAGGCTTCAGCGAAAGCCTGCATTCGCTCCATAGGACGCACACACATTTCCCCTTCATTTTTGGAGGGGAAAAAGCGCGTCCTATAGGGCGAAAAATACGGTATTTGTCCCATGTCTGAAATGGAATTCAATCCCGCAAATATAATCAGTAATCACTGTTGTCGTTTGTAAACAAAAAACAAGTAATTGATTACTTCCCCCCGAATTGAATAGTTTTTTTCCTTTACATTAAAAGTAATGTTTTGGAATAATGTAATGATCATGTAACTAAGTGTGCAATTAAGCATGTAAAATTCCACTATAGCAGACAGTGAGAATAATGTGGTCTTTGTTGAAAACCAAACCGAAGAGGGACGGAAACAGTGCTACTTGCAATGAACTCAGATTGGAACAGAAATTGACACCTTCTAACATCCGTATAGTTAAAGCTATGGTTTTCCCAGTAGTGATGTATGGAAGTGAGAGCTGGACCATAAAGAAGGCTGATCGCCGAAGAATTGATGCTTTTGAATTATGGTGCTGGAGGAGACTCTTAAGAGTCCCATAGACTGCAAGAAGATCAAACCTCTCCATTCTGAAGGAAATCAGCCCTGAGTGCTCACTGGAAGGACAGATCCTGAAGCTGAGGCTCCAATACTTTGGCCACCTCATGAGAAGAGAAGAATCCCTGGAAAAGACCCTGCTGTTGGAAAAGATGGAGGGCACAAGAAGAAGGGGACGACAGAGGACGAGATGGTTGGACAGTGTTCTCGAAGCTACCAGGATGAGTTTGACTAAACTGCGGGAGGCAGTGGAAGACAGGAGTGCCTGGCGTGTTCTGGTCCATGGGATCACGAAGAGTCAGACACGACTAAGCGACTAAACAACAACAACAAAACATCCCTAGATGGGGGTGCCTCTATTCTATAGAGCTCTGCCTTATTTGCCTGGCCTTGATGTTGCTGTGACATTCAATTTATAACCAGCCTACAACTGTGAAGCTCCACTGATGTACAATTGCGTTTCCTCATTTATCTGTGCTGTCCACATAGAGGTCTATGCCGTTGCTTAAAATCTCCCTTGAGTAGACAGTCATTTTAATGATTGCTTCGTGTTGCTTTAATATGTTTTCATGCTGTTGTACGCTGCCCTGATTTTTGCAAGTGGACGGTCTAGAAATGCATTTGTTTGTTTGTTTATAAATAAATGTGGTAAGTGTGTGATGTGGAGCCCTTATTACAGCATCATCTGACCCTTAAACCCACTCTGCTGTCTCTCATCCTCCTTGGCGTACGTGTTGTTTCTTACTGCCTCAGGTCAGTATTGTTGACCCAGACTCACAAGTCTCCCATGATCCTACCCTCAGATGATTTGCACATTTTATTTTTGACCCGCTGACATTTAAAACAAGTTCCTGAGGTACCCCCTCTGCCAGGCCACTGTGCTTGCTGGCTCCAAAATATACCACACCAGGAGAGGGACTGTAATTCAATACCAGTGCATACCCCCCCCCCAAAAAAAAATCCTCTCTAAATCTTGTGACAGCTTCACAGACAAGCTGTGATCATGGATGCAGCTGAGGAAAACTTGGGCTACAAGAAGGCTGAGGTGGATGCCAAACCCCCAACGCTTTTAAACCTTTCTTCATATTATGATCATTATTATTATACGCAAGTACATATACCTCATTACCTACTTGGTCACATTCAAAAACACACATACCTATAAACATTTATCTATAATAAACGTATATCAATATTGATCTAAAACCATTTCCTCTTACTCCATATGGGTTAAATCCTTAAGGGCAACAAATGATTTTGCCCTGTATCTGTTACACTCAATTCTCTTGCAACATAGGTTATTGTTGCTGTGGTATAATTGCCCGTTTGCCAGCACAGCTGAACAATATTTCATCAGTGAAGTGCTTTTTGACCCTTTTGAAACAGAAATCGCCATGCATCCCATGGAATTGCTTTGCTCCTATCTTTATTTCATTTCATCCTGTAGTTATGTGCTATTTTCCTGTGTTTTAGATAACTGTTTTATATACCTTTGAGAAATGCCCTGTCTTGTTAGTCTCTAGTGCTGTTTCAAACTCAGTCCTGTCTCTCCAAATCTCTTGACTTCTCATTATTCTATCGAAAAGACCTATTTCCAAATGCTGATATCAAGGTGGTTCTATCTTAAAGTTAGCTACTACTTGTTCAGTGGTCTGCACACACTTCCAGTCTTAATAGGTTTCCATCTTACTTTCTTTCTATATCTGAAAATGTCCAAATGGCCTTTTCAAAAAGTGAACCATTCGCCTTCCAATAGAGAAGCCAATAGGGAGGCCTTGGATAATAAACACTGCTTATATTGGTCCAAGATTTCTAAACGTATGTTTATAGCATAGGATGCCCCTCAGCAAAATGTCCTCTTCTCCTTTTTTTACTTATCCATAGTAGATTTTTAAGATTGGTCTTAATGTAACATTCTCGTATTAGTCTGTTAGGTTTTTCATTTCTATTATGCCATTGCATCCACCTTGCCAATCCTGCCAATTCTTTTAATCCAAATTCACCCTAGGAGACAACACACCAAGCATTTCTTGAGTCAGAAATCCCCTAGGCTCCCCATCATCTGAAGGACTAATAAGAATAAGAATAATATTTTATTTATATCCCACCCTCCCCAGCCAAAGCTGGGCTCAGAGCAGCTAACAACAGTAAAATGATACAACATTCTAAAACCATTTCATTATAAAATC
The DNA here is from genome assembly GCF_965113315.1 of Podarcis vaucheri. NCBI lineage: Eukaryota > Metazoa > Chordata > Lepidosauria > Squamata > Lacertidae > Podarcis > Podarcis vaucheri. The sequence goes on along the minus strand of NC_138760.1, from coordinate 14,350,466 downwards.
AGTTCAAATCATATTAATGACAACCATTGGGCTAGAGTTCTGTGAGGATTGCCAAAGGAGGGGGTCAGGCTGTGCCTTGGCCAAAGGCCTGGTGGAACTGCTCTGTCTTGCAGGCCCTGCGGAAAGATGTCAAGTCCCGCAGGGCCCTAGTCTCTTGTGGCAGAGCGTTCCACCAGATCGGAGCCACAGCTGAAAAAGCCCTGGCTCTGGTTGAGGCCAGCCTAACCTCTCTGTGGCCTGGAACCTCCAAGATGTTTTTGTTTGAAGACCGTAAGGTCCTCTGTGGGACATACCAGGAGAGGCGGTCCATAGGTACGAGGGTCCTAGGCTGTATAGGGCTTTAAAGGTTAAAACCAGCACCTTAAACCTGATCCTGTACTCCACCGGGAGCCAGTGCAGCTGGTATAGCACTGGGTGAATGTGATCCCGCAGCGAGGACCTCGTAAAGAGTTCTGCACCCGCTGGAGCTTCTGGGTCAGTCTCAAGGGCAGCCCCACGTAGAGCGAGTTACAATAATCCAGTCTGGAGGTGACCGTTGCGTGGATCACAGTGGCTAGATCAGGGCAAGAAAGGTAAGGAGCCAACTGCTTAGCTTGGCGGAGATGAAAAAATGTCGCCTTTGTTATAGCTGCAATCTGCACCTCCATGGAAAGGGAGGTGTCGAAGATTACACACAAACTCTTAGCAGACGGTGCTGGCACTAATTGCACCCCCGCAAGAGATGGGAGTTGCCTCCCCAATCCCATATCGTCCCAACCCAGCCAAAGGACCTCTGTCTTCAAAGGATTTAACTTCAACCGGCTCCCACATAACCATCAATCCACAGCTTCCAAGCATCTGATCAGTGTGTCTGGGGCCGAGTCAGGATGGCCATCCATCAACAGATAGAGTTGGGTGTCATCAGCATACTGATGGCAGCCCAACCCAAAACTCTGGGCGAGGGGGTGCATAAAGATGTTGAAAAGCATTGGGGAGAGTATCGCACCCTGCGGCAATCCACACACCAAGGAGTGGCGCGACGACAGCTCCCCCCCAAGTGCCACCCTCTGTCCTTGACCAGAGAGAACGAGCACAGCCATTGAAGAACTGTGCCCTGGATCCCTACGTCGGCAAGGCGGTGGTCCAGGAAGGGCCCTGCACTGTGTAGTAGTGGATAACTTGCAGGCAACCATTGACCTAATTTCATGCAGCAATAGGTTCCCCCTATCTGGAAATGGCGAGTGGAAATGGACCCATCCATTTCTGGCTCTAGTGCTGCCCTCCAGGTATATAATCTATGGCCCTCCAGATGTTGATGGACTCCAACTCCCATCTTCCCTGATCATTGGTCATGCTGACTGGGGCTGATGGGTTATGAGAAATGAGTCCAAGAAGATAGAAAGGCTGCATAATGCTACCACATCAGCTGTGCAACCTGGGGATAGATGCAGGAATGAGCAAGAAACATCCTTCCATGAAATACATCCCTTTGACCTTCCTTAAAACCATCACCTCTTTCACATAGTTCATGCAGCCTTGTTGGGTTCTGCTTCCACATATGCCTTAAGGGAAGAGCAGCATATAGGGTGCCTCTTCACATGCTGTTGACTCACATCAGCCCCTACCAATGGTCAGTGATGATGGGAGTTGTAGTCCATCAACATCTGGAAGGCATCACATTGGCCACCATTTCTTACCACCATGAGACTACGACTTCTCAAAGCCTTTTTTGTGTCCATTAACCAAGTATGGCCTATCCAGTGTGGTGTAGTGGTTAAGAGCGGTAGTCACGTAATCTGGGGAACCGGGTTCGCGTCTCCGCTCCTCCACATGCAGCTGCTGGGTGACCTTGGGCCAGTCACACTTCTTTGAAGTCTCTCAGCCCCACTCACCTCACAGAGTGTTTGTTGTGGGGGAGGAAGGGAAAGGAGAATGTTAGCCGCTTTGAGACTCCTGAAGGGGAGTGAAAGGCGGGATATCAAATCCAAACTCTTCTTCTTCTTCTTCAAATGTGAGCATCTGTCTCAGATACCAGCACCAAACTAGTAATTTTGTCACCTATCATTTGAAGCTAGATGTGCCCATGCTTTGATCTGTTAGATGTTAAGCTGTACCTCTGGGTCACATCAGCAGTTATTGTTCAACATCTGTCTAGACTGCAACAGCCCTTCCTAAAACAACACAACTGTGTAGAATATCTAATAATAATAATAATAATAATAATAATAATAATAATAATAATAAAATTTATTTATTCCCCGGCCAGAGCCGGGCTCAGGGCGACTAACATCAATAAAATTTCAGTAAAAACATAATAAGAAAAAACAAACAAAAACAATTTAAAATACAGGTTAAAATGCAATTTAAAATGCAGCCTCATTTTAAAAGTCAAAACAATAAGGGGAGGGAAACATAAGGGTCAGACTGAGTCCAAACCAAAGGCCAGACGGAACAGCTCTGTCTTGCAGGCCCTACAGAAAGATGTCAAGTCCTGCAGGGCCCTAGTCTCTTGTGACAGAGCGTTCCACCAAGTTGGGGCCAGTACTGAAAAGGCCCTGACCCTAGTTGAGACCAACCTAACCACCTTGTGACTTGGAACCTCCAGAATGCTGTCATTTGTGGACCTTAAGGTCCTCCATGGGACATACCAGTAAAGTTGTACTACAGGTACATACGTCCATAGTTGGGATTTCCAGGAAACCAGCCAAGGATTAAGTTTCTTCTCCATATTGCGCTCCTATCCACAACCATACATACTTAACTGCTGCGTGCATGGGCAGTGGGTTTGTGATGTAGTATAGCCCTTGTGAAGTCATGTTGCCAGGCCATGTTATTGTGACAACGCATTTTGCAAAAAGCCTCTCAAGGTATCACATCAGATCAACAGCAGCAGTTAATCGATTGTGAACACACACACCCTGCCGCCTCTTGCATATTAGTAGTAGCTCTTCCACCACCACCACAAAGTCACAACAGAATGGCAACACCACATCACAAAGCACCGTATTTTTCTCTCTATAAGACGCACCAGACCACAAGACGCACCTAATTTTTGGAGGAGGAAAACAAGAAAAAAATATTCTGAATCTCAGAAGCCAGAACAAAAAGAGGGATCGCTGCGCCGTTCTGGCTTCTGGGATAGGTACGCAGCCTGCATTCACTCCATAAGATGCACACACATTTCCCCTTACTTTTTAGGAGGGAAAAAGTGAGTCTTATAGAGCAAAAAATACGGTAAGTCCTAACCTGGGACCCACTGAGTGATTTAGTAACAGCGGGTGGAATTCAACATGGTGCTCCAACAAATCTTTTGCCCGTGCCAGTATTCTAGCTTGCCAGATGGAACAACAACCCTCCATGCACTGTTCTGAGGTTGGGGTCAGGAGAGTCAGTTTCAGGGAGCATATAAGGGCCCCCAAAATCCTTGTGTACCTGTCCACTGACAGGGTTCCTCAGGTGAACCCCACCCAAAGTATTTCTTCCTTGTAAGCCTTTCATTTATTTTCCTTTTCTCCCCTGTTAGCTCCCCCATTCTCATGTTGTTGTTGTTGTTATTATTTGAATTTATATATCGCCTTATACCCAGATATATATAGAAGACAGTTCGGAAACTGCAGCTGGCGCAGAATTCAGCGGCCAGGCAGCTCACCGAAGCAAGACGGTTTGAAAATATTACACCAATCCTGGTCCAACTACACTGGCTACCGATTAGTTTCCGGGCCCAATTCAAAGTGCTGGTTTTGACCTATAAAGCCTTAAATGGCTCAGGATCACAATACCTCAAGGACCACCTCTTTCCATATAAACCTACCCTGACTCTTAGATTATCTTCCATGGCCCTTCTTTGTGTGCTTCCTCCTCGAGAGGTCCAGAGGGTGGCAACACGAGAACGGGGCCTTCTCTGCAGTGGCTCCCCGTCTGTGGAATCCTCTCCCCAGGGAAGTTCGCCTGGTGCCTTCACTATACAGTGGTACCTTGGGTTACATACGCTTCAGATTACATACGCTTCAGGTTACAGACTCAGCTAACCCCGAAATAGTGCTTCAGGTTAAGAACTTTGCTTCAGGATGAGAACAGAAATCATGCTCCGACGGCGTGGCGGCAGCAGGAGGCCCCATTAGCTAAAGTGGTGCTTCAGGTTAAGAACAGGTTCAAGTAAAGTACAGACCTCCGGAACGAATTAAGTACTTAACCCGAGGTACCACTGTACACCTTTAGGCACCAGGCAAAAATGTTCCTTTTCAACCAGGCCTTTGCCTGACTTGATCTACATCCTATACCCTTTTTAAAAATGCTAGCTCTTTGGGGTTGTTTTTTATTGGGTTGTTGGTTTTGTTTTGATTTTATGTATTAGATATTTTATGTGAACTGCCCTGAGACCTTCAGGTACAGTGGTACCTCTGGTTGTGAACGGGATCCGTTCCATAGGCCCGTTCGCAACATGAAAAGAGCGCAACTGGCAGCAGCGCGTCTGGGCACGCGCGGGTTGCGATTCGCCGCTTCTGCGCATGCACGTGATGTCAATTTGCGCTTCTGCGCATGCGCGAGCAGCAAAACCCGGAAGTAACCCTTTCCGGTACTTCCGGGTCTCAACCTGAAAGAACGTAACATGAAGCAGAAGTAACATGAGGTATGACTGTATAGGGTGGCATAGAGAAATAAATACATAAATACATAAATACATAAATAAATAAAAATATACCCTTATATATTAGTAGCAGTAGTATTTCCATTTCTTACCCACCCTTCACCATAAGGGTACAACAATTTAAAAATACAATATTAAATGAAATTGCAAGTCCCTGGAGGCAGGAATGGCCTTTTTTCTATTTATAATACTCTGCCAAGTGATATGTTCACTCGTAATGCCGTCAACAGCTTGTATGCATTTCAAAAAAAAAAAAAAAAAAAATCCATCTTGAAACTAAGACGGGATTTGGACACCAAGAGAAGATATATGAGTGCAGAAAAACAAAACAGAGCTCTCTCTCTCTCTCTCTGTGTGTGTCTCAAGGTCAGGAAAAAGAAAATAAGGAATCGTCTGCTGAAGAACTTGACAAGTCAACATGTTTGAAAAAAGCACCTGTATTTTGCTGTATTGAAAACGAACTAAAATATTTTGGAGGTTATTTTTTTTTAAGCATTGCATTGCATTTGTTCACACCACAGTGCCCCCGTCCCCAATCAATCAACAGAGATAGATGTAGGCAAACCCAGATCAGGAAGAGATGCAGAACTGCAGACTTTGTAAGAGTATAGGAGAAACAGCAAAGAAATGATGGTTCAAGACACCTGAGGGTAGATTATGTGAGTGCTCATTTTGCGAAGGAAATGCTTGCAAGATGGGGGTCGTAGGTGGGCAAACGGCAGTTGATGAGCCACAAATTGCTTTCAAGGCTCTTAAAAAAAAGGCAATACAAATAATATCAAAGAAAAAAAGTATTCAGCAAGAAGGCAGAGAACTACTGAGGAGAAAGGCTGGAGGCAGTGTGGGAGGAGAAAGTCAAAGAAGGGGAGACAGAATAGAAAAGAATGGAAAAATTTGCTCTTTACTGGATGAAAAGTCCATCCAGCCCAGCATTTGGCTTCCAACAATGGCCAGTTAGATGCTTCTGGAAACGCACAAAGCAGGTCAGGATGGAGGAAAGACATTTACCTCTTACAATTTGCAACCGAGACCAGTTCCACTTGAGTTATCTTACAAAGTTTAGGGTAGGGAAAATCTGGGTGCTAAAAAGTGCCCAGACATGAAAGCCCTTTCCTGGTGACTTCTGCCTATTGGCTTTTTTTGCCATTAGCTTCTCAGACCACAAAGGGAAACCCCCAACACTACAACACACACACACACACACCAGAAACCAGTCCACTTACCCTGGGCATCTCCTCCAGATGTCAGCACGGCGATGGCCTTGCCAATCCCCATCGTGTCGGCGTGCTCATGTTTTACCATTGTGTGCGACATTCTCCGGGCTGGAAAGTCAACAAGAAGAGTTTCTTAAAGATGGGGGAAATGCCCTTGGTCTTTGGTGCCTCCTTGTCCTGCCACAGGGGCCACAGCCGGGTCCGGAGTGCTCCTTGTAGCCCTCTGCCGTTGCCTTTCAAAGTTGACACCCCGCCCACTCTCCAATAAATGACAAGTGGAAATGTCAGCCTGTAAATGATCTCCAATGCAGCGTCAGCCACACCTAATCCTAAAGGGCACATGGCCAGCTGTCACGAGTACCAATGGACAGCGGAAATGTCAGGCTGCAGGTACCAACTACTGTGTCGAGGGCTTTGGGTGGCTTCAAAGTCTGGAGAGAATTAAGGTAAGATTTCAAAAAGAGGCTCCGAGTTGTATACTTAACTTTGACTTGGAGCAGACCCACTGACATTAATGGCCAGGACTAACTTAAGACCATTGATTTTAATGGGTCTGCTATGAATAAGAGTGAGTTGACTACAACCTCCAGATGGCAATCCTCAAAACACTTACCTGGGAATAAGCCCCATTGAACTCAATTGGATTTATGTAGGCCTGAATAGGATTGCACTGTAACATCATACTCTCCAGTATTTCTCTGATGAAAATAGGGACATCCTAAGGAAAAATGGGGGACGCGGGTGGCGCTGTGGGTAAAAGCCTCAGCGCCTAGGGCTTGCCGATCGAAAGGTCGGCGGTTCGAATCCCCGCGGCGGGGTGCGCTCCCGCTGCTCGGTCCCAGCGCCTGCCAACCTAGCAGTTCGAAAGCACCCCCGGGTGCAAGTAGATAAATAGGTACCGCTTACCAGCGGGAAGGTAAACGGCGTTCCGTGTGCTGCGCTGGCTCGCCAGATGCAGCTTTGTCACGCTGGCCACGTGACCCAGAAGTGTCTCCGGACAGCGCTGGCCCCCGGCCAATAGAGTGAGATGGGCGCACAAACCCCAGAGTCTGTCAAGACTGGCCCGTTCGGGCAGGGGTACCTTTACCTTTACCTTTAAGGAAAAATGGGTGGCACTGTGGGTTAAACCACAGAGCCTAGGACTTGCCGATCAGAAGGTCAGCAGTTCGAATCCCCGCAATGGGGTGAGCTCCTGTTGCTCGATCCCTGCTCCTGCCAAGCTAGCAGTTCGAAAGCACATCAAAGTGCAAGTAGATAAATAGGTACCGCTCCAGCGGGAAGGTAAACGGCGTTTCCGTGCGTTGCTCTGGTTCGCCAGAAGCGGCTTAGTCATGCTGGCCACATGACCTGGAAGCTGTACGCCGGCTCCCTCGGCCTGTAAAGCGAGATGAGTGCCGCAACCCCAGAGTCGGTCACGACTGGACCTAATAGTCAGGGGTCCCTTTACCTTTACCTTTAAGGAAAAGCGGGGCATTCAGAGATCAAATCAGGAACCAGGATGGCTTCTGTAAATTCGGGACTGTCCCTGGAAAATAGGGACACTAGGAGGGTCTGTTACTGCTCAATAATCAGCAGAATGAAGTGCTTTGGAAATCCATGTGCAACAACTTTACAATCAAGTTTCACCAAAAGATTAAATAAAAATTGTTCTGGGGGGTGTTGGTTTGAAATTATGGGTGGTATTCAATTAAGTTTTACTCATGAGTACACTCACTCAAATGAATGAACATGACTGAGGGACCCATTCACTTCAATGGATCCAAGTGAAATTTGGTTGAATATCATCCTATGTCTTCTCCAAACAGGCTAAGGAAAGCCAAAGTTGAACAGCGACAACTTTACAAATACAGATAAACCATGGAGGGAAATGAATGTGCATCTAGGTTAAACTCGTTTACAGAGCACTGGCACTGAAAAAGGATTTCTGTCATGTTCAAAAATAGATGCCCTCCATTACTTTGGGATCAATAAGCAGGTTATTATGAAATCATACGATGAGGAATTATTCCTTCTTGTTCCCTGCACTTAAATTCTTTGTAGAATTTGCAAGCTCTTTGGATCTGGGCATCAGATAATGAACTTTGCAGGAATGAATCCACAGATTGCAAAGGAGCCAACTCATTACAAAGCTATTTATTTACATGAATATTTCAAGAGCTAAGTTAAATGATTCGGTTGGAAATACTTAAAAACCAGCACTGTTAATTTGTGATTTATAGAATTGTAATTTCAGACATTTTGCAGTTTGAGGTGAGGGACAAGATGGGACCCTCCTTCATTCCATGTAAGAAGGAGTTGAATCTTACACCAGCACTGGCAGTGTCCCCTAGCCACCACAAATTGATGGCTTGTTGATGGGCAATCTGTGTGGGACTGACATGTCCATCCGCCCAGCTCTTTGCCTAAACTCTCTCTGCTCCTGGCCTTCACAGCAGCCACCTGAAGTGATTGCTTCACTCTGCCTAATGATAGGGTCGGACCCGAAGTAGTGGCTTTGTTTCATCTTGATTTTTAAGTTTAGAAAATAATAATAATTAAGAAACCAACCCAAATCAAAATCTTCCATGTGTTTATGTAGAAATATGTACACATGCAACCTGACAACATGCACTCCACCTTTTAAATATAACTACCCCAAGAACACGGTACGCAGATGGTGTTGTGGGTTAAACCACAGAGCCTAGGACTTGCCGATCAGAAGGTTGGCGGTTCGAATCCCCGTGACGGGGTGAGCTCCCGTTGCTCGGTCCCTGCTCCTGCCAAGCTAGCAGTTCGAAAGCACGTCAAAGTGCAAGTAGATAAATAGGTACCGCTCGGGCGGGAAGGTAAACGGCATTTCCGTGTGCTGCTCTGGTTTGCCAGAAGCAGGTTAATAACGCTGGCCACATGACCCGGAAGCTGTACGCTGGCTCCCTCTGCCAATAAAGCAAGATGAGCGCCGCAACCCGAGTCGGCCACGACTGGACCTAATGGTCAGGGGTCCCTTTACCCCAAGAACAGGGAGCTCAGATATTGTATAGCAATATACAGATGGGCATATTTTGCAGGTATTTTAACTTTTTGGAAAACATCTTCTTCTGCATATTCGGGGGTGGAAGCTGTATGGAAAGGTGGGATACAAATAAATGCCTGCAGATGGATGCTACAGTTGAGCTTTCAGTGGCTCTGCAAGTTTGCCACTGCACATCTTAAAAAAACAACAAAAGTTAAGCAAAGCCTCCTAGCAGCAGAGCTTACCTTGTAGTGGAACTGGGATTTTGTACTTTGCTGGTACAATTCCTCCCCACGCTCACAGTGTGGCAGGGATAGAGACTATCTGTATCTCCCAGGATGCATTGCTTAAATGTATTTACTTTAACAGAAAAAGGGGAATGCAGGCAGCATGTAGCAACTGCGTGCCTCAGTCCTATTTGAGTTTTATTACCTAGCACATCCCAAATAAAGATGCCGTGTCTTAAGATGACTACTCCATGATTGCAGTTGGTCTTTAAGTTAACATCTTACATTAAAAACCTGACAGTACCAAATTATCGAAGGCTTTTCACCAAAGCCAGACTAAACGTCTTTCCTTCTGCAGTGCTGGATGGCAGGTTGAGAAGAGTTCCCTACCAGGACAGACTTTGCTCGTGTGCTCAAGACATCGATTCCATAAAACATATTTTGTTGCACTGTGCAAAATATGAGCAAGCCAGGGCTGAATTGATATTACCCTTGCTGGTACCTTTCCCGGGAAAATCAGAGGCTCACTATGTCAGGTTCCTATTGGAGGACCAGACAAACGCTAGAACATTAGCAGTGGCCAAGTTTTTATCGGTGGTTGCAAGAACCAATGATCCCTATATTCTGAACGAAATGCTTGTTTAACCCGGAGGTAGGCTGTATGAATTGTGTATTGCTTTGTAACGATTTGTTGGGTCTCTGGACTGTAATAAAGGTTGATGATGATTGCAGTTGGTACCTTTCCCACTTAACTCTACAGGCACCTGGCATGGAAGGTTCACAGTGACATTGCTAGGAAACCAACACGCCTTACTTTCCAGGTCGCAACCACTAGGCTGAAGACTTGTTGTTTGACAAGAGACTGGGCCAAAGGCTTCCACAGGCTATGCTCAGTCTGAGCACACCATGTTAGCTAGTATGCTCTGCAACACAGCTTGGGAGTCATTGACCTGGATGAAAACATCTCACTTAGAAAGACAAATCTATCCTCAGTGTAAAGACACCGAGCAAGAGCCGGCTCACTTGCACTCTACATTTTTATTATGTAGGACACTAACTTACCATAAGGCAGAATTATGTGCATCTCTAGTGCATCTGGTAAGCTCCTAAATTGAATGGCTCAAAATTTCTAGCTCGCATGGTTGTTGCAGCATAAATGACAAAGGCAACGTCTGTTACAAGAGCTGAGGCTAAAAAGAAACTGGCATTAATATGGGGATTTTTCTTCATTTTGCAGAGTTCTCTGCCCCTACCCCTACACTAACCCTCCAATAGCAACTCACCTGCCTCTTCTTATTTTGTAAAAGGCAACACCAACGCTCCCTTCTCTGCTGCTCTTTGCAAATAGAGCAAACTAATACAGTCGTACCTTGGAAGTCGAACGGAATCCGTTCCGGAAGTCCGTTTGACTTCCAAAATGTTTGGAAACCAAAGTACAGCTTCCAACTGGCTGCAGGAAGATCCTGCAGCCAATCGGGAGCCGCGCCAGACGTTTGGCTTCTGAAAACCTTTCAAAAACCAGAACACACACTTCCAGTTTTTGATTGTTCAGGAGCCGAAACATTCGGAAACTAAGCCGTTCGTCAACCAAGGTACGACTGGAAAGGGTTCGGGGAGATTCTCTCCAGTAAACCATTTGCTGATGTTCAGAACTGTTGTAACCTGCCCTGGGACCTTAGGTTGAAGGACATGCAATAAATTGTAATTCTGGTGATTTGCTTCTAACAAATCAAGCACAACTGAATTGTGAGATGAAAGAACATTTGCACTTAACTTGTGCCACTATTCTCATATCTTATCATTATGGTGAAATTAAGGTTCCCAAGTTTCAAAATTATGACGGTTGGCTGTTTTCACACTTACACTGTTACCTAGAAGAAACTTATTGGTTTGCATTTGGAATTTAACCTGAATTACTCTGCATATGGCTAAGTCCTCAATGACCTCTGCCTTTCTTCTACTGCTCCAATCGGTAGTATTCCAAGATTTAATTTTGTCTTTGCTGGCAACCTGCTTCTAACCCTTAATGCTGCCACCTTGCACTATGGTCTAGTAAATTCTTACAATCTAGGTATATATTTGGAGAGACCAAATTATAAATACAAGAGGGCAATGTTGCCCATTCAGTTGAAACCCCTCTGGTCCAAATTAAAATGAAGAAGGAACATTGCTGCCACCTTCTGGATGCAGTGCAAATTGAGCTTTGGGATTTCCTGCTGCAGGGCTAGCAGCTTCACTGAACCAAAGGATGAACATCTAGGCTTGTGTTTCTGAAATTGTGTCGCAAGGTGCACTAGTGCAGCACAAGAGGGTTTGAACTGCACTCAAAACATTCTCAGTCAAAACAGAGAAGCCCCTTGGCACATTGATCAGCCTTTCACTCTGTCAATGTATGGAGAATACCATCACCTTAAGGGAAGAAGTAAATTTGCACTGGGATTTCTCAAGTGCAAAGGAAACCTAAGCAGCAGCATTGCCCAGAGAAGCTCATTCCAAACCCTGAGCCTTACCGAGTGTGAGGTACTAAGTGATATTAGCTGAATGCACTTGCAATGAAGACAATTTCCTATTGCTCTGGGGCCTTTTTTATTATTATTCTTACACTAAAATGGACACAGTGGAACCTTGGTTCTCGAATTTAATCTGTTCCAGGAGTCTGTTCGACTCCCGAAATGGTTCAAAAACCAAGGTATGGCTTCCGGAGCTTCCTGCACTCAATGGGAAGGCGCAGGAGCCGAGTCGGACATTCGGCTTCTGAAAAACATTCGCAAGCCAGAACACTAATTCATTCTGGGTTTGCGACGTTCAGGAGCCAATTTGTTTGGGAGCCAAGCCGTTCGACTACCAAGGTGCAGTGGTACCTCGGGTTACGCTTCAGGTTACATGCACTTCAGGTTACAGACTCCACTAACCCAGAAATAGTACCTCGGGTTAAGAACTTGGCTTCAGGATGAGAACAGAAATTGGGCTCCGGCGGCGTGGCAGCAGCAGGAGGCCCCATTAGCTAAAGTGATGCTTTAGATTAAGAAGTTTCAGGTTAAGAACAGACCTCCGGAAGGAATTAAGTACTTAACCCGAGGTACCACTGTATACCTACTTCAGCGTAAGAATAAAGTGTGACTCCAATTTTAAATGCAGGTGGATGGGGAGAAAAACGGTGCCCCTCTGGTATTAAACATTTGCAAAATACTGATCTCAACAGATGGATTTTTCAATGAAAAGATGGGTTGTATGGCATCTTCTTAAACTCAGAGGATATCAAATATTGCACAAATTGGAATTATCCTTCCTCCCTTCCTTCTTGCAGCCCCTGAAATCTGTTCCAGGGGGTCTCCCCAACTCTTTGGAGAATATGGGGGGGGGTGAGCTGGAGGAGAGGAAGGGGAAGTCCTCTTGTACTAGCAAAATCTGTTCGAAGTATTGATGGACACTACAGGATGCAAGACAGAAGAGATGGGACTGTCCCTGAAAGCATGAGTGAGAGGGGTGTAATATAAATCTTGTAAAGAAACCAGCACTTTAAAAAGAAGTCCACATTATTTATACAGGGTTCTATTACAGTTAAATACAAAGCGACTGCAAGGAAAGATGTTTCGGCTGTAATCGAGGGGTTGTCCTTGTTGACGGAACTTTTGAAGCAGGTTTGTAAATCGACATTCACAAGGCCGCCTGTGGCAAGTAAGATTCCCCTGTAATCGACCAAGCAAAGGAACTTTCATAAACTGGACAGTTTGTTCCTTCCCTCTCACTCCAAACTTTAATATACCACACATTATTATTAATGTAAATAGCCATTTGCAGACAGGCAAACTGTTACTGTTTTCTGGACTTTTAAAGGCTTCTCCAAACAGGAAATAGGGTTCATCTTGCCATAGCTGCTAGCGTCCTCCTCTAGCATTTTCTTAATTCAGTATCATCTTATCAATTCCTTCCTGGGATTACGAGAGAGCCTGGCATAAGTCGGTGGCTTTGTAGATCATCCTTCTAAAGCTCTGGAGGCTGACTCAATTGATGTGAAGTTGGCAAGAGACAGAGTGCAACCACGATACAGAGTCCGCTAGCTGTAATACCCTGTGCGATCTTCCATTTCTGTTCAGTAACACTTATTCTCATGAACCCATCGCTATGGCAAACTGGTGAAGTGTGGTTAGTCAAGAGCAAGGAGATCCTCTTGCTTAGTGTATGGCAAAGCATGCCCAAACCAAACGTACAGCGACTTTGAACTTTCACTTAGTGCAGCGTTTTCCAAACTTGGGTCTCCACCTGTTTTCGGACCACAATTCCCATCATCCCTGACCACTGGGTCCTGCTAGTGGGACATGATGGGAGTTGTAGTCCAAAAACAAGGGGAGATCCAAGTTTGGGAAACTCTGGTTTAAAGTGACAAGCATGGAAAAACCGCTCTTCCATAGCAGGCACCACCTGCCGATCACAACTCACCTGTTCATACCTCCCAATCCTTAAACCAAAGGGCATGCATTTATGTAGAATGGCTGGTTTCTTGGGATCTTGGGTCATCTGTGGAGAGCACAGGGGTGGGGAACCTTTGGCCCTTCAGGTGTTGCTGGACCACAACTCCCATCAGCCCTGACCATTGACCATGTTGGTCGGGGTTGATGGGAGTTGAGAGTTCAACAGTCAGGAAGGCGACAGGTCTTCTACCCCGGTGGTTAAGTCTTTTTCTAGCTTGGTAAGGAGCTGTTGGCGCTGTGGGTTAAACCACAGAGCCTAGGACTTGCCGATCAGAAGGTCGGTGGTTCGAATCCCCATGATGGGGTGAGCTCCCATTGCTCGGTCCCTGCTCCTGCCAACCTAGCAGTTTGAAAGCACATCAAAGTGCATATAGATAAATAGGTACCACTCCGGCGGGAAGGTAAATGGCGTTTCTGTGCGCTGTTCTGGTTCGCCAGAAGTGGCTTAGTCATGCTGGCCACATGACCCAGAAGCTGTACGCCGGCTCCCTTGGCCAGTAAAGCGAGATGAGCACCGCAACCCCAGAGTCGGTCATGACTGGACCTAATGGTCAGGGGTCCCTTTACCTTTACGGAGCTGTTGATCAGTGAATTTTTATTTTAAAATGTATTAAGAATTCCAAATTCGGACGTTGGGAGGTACCCTGGAAGTGCCAATCAGAACCACTGTTACAACGATGGGCTAGATGGAACAGTGGTGTGATCCAGTCCATGGAACCTCATCAATAGCAATGGGTAGGATGAAGGCCATATGACACTGGAGTAAAAGTAGCGCAGGAGTGGGGAAATGTAGCCCTTGGGACTCTGCAGAGGCCTAGCCTAGCCATACTTTGCACCCTCCTTGAACCTTTTCATCTGGCTGCAAAGTTTTCCTTGAATTCTGATGCTTCTTGCTGGCCTGGTTGGAGGATGGTGTGTCGAAACTGGTGAAACAAAGGTGAATTTTACACTCGTTGTGCTTCCTGTTTTTGCCTTTGCTGGCATGTGGACCCCTAAAAGTTTCCCAGGAGGAAAGGAGTGGTCTTTGGGATGACAAAGTCTCCCCACCCTAGAAACAGAGAATGGGTCAGTTGCTACTGAACCATGGCTTAAAGAGCTAACTCAGAAGCCCTGGAGATGTCAACCTCTGAATGAGAACTATGGGGCGTATTCTCCCTTGAACAACTCTTGCACAGCCCACTTCAACATTAAAGTTTCACTTAAAATCAGATCTAACTGCTTTGCATTCTCCAGTGAGGACTGGGGAAGGATTGTGGTTTCACCTTGGGAGGCAGTTGTTGTTGGAACTATTCTAGGAAGAATGAGTTTACAATCTTGGTCCAAAGAATAAGAGGAAACCATATGCAAGCTTTGATTTTTTCCTTCTTCTTTTTTTTTTTTTTGCTAAGTGAAGAAATTGTCTCTCTTTACTCTGTGTGTGTGTGTGTGTGTGTTTTAGAAGGATTGGTTCTACCCAAAAGCCTGGCGTTCTATCCCTGCTTGAATTAGCTCATACTGCTACCAAGGCATTTGCTAAGACAAAGCAAGAGAGATCCATCTGTGAATTTTAAAAAACCAAGCAGAGTAGGGGAATCGCAAAGGAAACAAAGAGATAATTGCTTGCACTACTACAATACCTTACTTTCTCATTTTACATTCATAAAACTTGCCAGGACAGTGTTCTCCTGCAGAGTTTTACAAAGCAAGCTACAATTTCAAGCATCAACTAATGGGCAGACTGTGACGCTTTTTATCGCACTCTGGAAAGCTCATAATCCTACTAGTGGCCGCAACCTTTTATTTTTCAGATTTCCTCATGCACTAGCCAAGGATACACACATATAAACTTCTATCAAGCTCTTCCTGAAGTGTGAAGTAGATATAGGCACCAGGCCACCTAGTATTCTTCTTGGGTAAACAGAGATTTGAACCAGCCTTGGCTCTCCCACTGAGCGGTAAGATTCTATTTGTGGTGTTCTAAAGTCCTAAGATGTTTTATGAGGCAAATTAAAAATAAAAATCCAGAACACGAATCTACACTAACCTGGTTGCTCTTCTTTTTCTTCAGAGAATGAGTAGAAGGTAAAGAAGAAGATAACAGCTGCAAAGGTAAGTGACACTGAAATGAGAAGACTGGACCCTACTACAGAGAGGTCCAGGGGAGCCCACATAACAGAACATGTGTGCTTTCCTGTGTGATATTTATAGATGCTGTGTTAGGCCTCTAGACAGCTGCCTCTGCCGTTCCTCACCCTTATTGGTGGATATTAAAGTCATGACCTTTCATTGAAAATGTCCCAGTCATGTTGTCATGCAACTGTAAGGTTCGGATTCACCCTTTCAAGATTACTTATTTTACATCAGGAATGTATTTTACATGTTGCTGTGGCTGCACATAATAGAATTAACAGACTCCCCAACATATAATCAATTTATATAAGGGGGGAAAAATATGAGTTCAAGATCTGTAAGCACTGTGAGCCAAAACTTGCACCAAGGAGAAATAAAATTAACCTGCAGTATAGATATAACTTGGCCTTGATGATAGAAAACCCTGCCCCCCCCCCCCCCGTGAAGAATCTCCAAAAGGACAATACCCAACTAACTATAGGATGAAGATGACATGTCAAGGAGAAGGTTGAATGCATGTGTATCATGGAGAATATCTTCCTTGCTGGCAGTGCATTATATGAAAAATTGTGAAATTCTGGGACAGCAACCTCATTCTCCTCAAACCATATACAAGGAAAGCTCCACTGAGAATTTTTCTCCCCTTCTTCAACCACTTTCCTCCTTCTGAACACACACACGCCATCATAAATGCTCTGACAAATTCACATCCTGTTTTCAATGGCTCACTCAGCATTGTAAAAAAATTAACACACTGTATCATTACTTTCTGCCCATGGCCACAGGTATGCAGATCAATCTTAGACCCTGAAAAGCGTGTTGAATAATGGAGCTTACTCCTAGGTACCTTGAGCAGGATTGCAAACTTTGATGACTTTCAAAAAAAGAACCAGACAATTTCCAAAGGGCGGGACTTTCAGTGGGGAAGATATTCCTTGGGGAAGCGGCCATAATTCTGTGGTAGAACGCATGCTTTGCAAGCAAAATGCAACGATGGAGAAAAGGCTTGCCTAGAATTCTGAAAGGCTGTTGCAAGGAGAACCGCTGGCCCTGCCAATCTGCCAATTTTGCTGTACCCGCCATCCCCAACCAAAGGCCATGGTGGCTGGGGCTGATGGGATTTGGAGTCCGACAACATCGAGAGGGCAACATAGAGAGGTTCCATACCCTTATGGTACACAACACTGAATGTGATGTACCAATAACCCTATGTTCCAAACGAGCACTAGCTACAGTGGTGCCTCGCAAGACGAAAATAATTCGTTCCGCAAGTCTTTTCGTCTTGCGATGTTTTTCGTCTTGCGAAGCACGGTCCGTCGCAACTGCGCCTCTTCAAGCGGCTTTAAGAAAAAAGCGCAAGACATTTTCGTCTTGCAAAGCAAGCCCATAGGGAAATTTGCGAAGCAACGCAAAACCGAAAAACCCTTTCGTCTAGCGAGTTTTTCGTCTTGCGGGGCACCACTGTACTACGGCAATCTGCAGCCTCCATGCTCAAAGTCTGCGAGCCTGAGTAAAAGATGCAACAGGGTACCGTTATGCTGCTTTCCTTCATGTCTTGCTTGCAAAAATCTATTCTACCCAGAAAGTTTTGAGTACCAGTTTTCAACTATGATGAGAAACCCCATCAGCCCTTGGATGATGACTCAGCCCCTGCCTCACCCAACATCCAGCACACATCTATTCAGACGCTCCTCCCTCACCCCCACCCCCGTTGCTATTCTGGAGCAGAACCACAAGCTACCATCAGCAGCGCACTGATACAATACAGACACACACATGCATACTTGCAAGTACGCACACGCAAATATACATATGCATTGTTGTTTAGTCGTTTCCGAGTCTTCGTGACCCCATGGACCAGAGCACGCCAGGCACTGTCTTTGTCCATGGAGTTTTCTTGGCAGGGATACTGGAGCGGCTTGCCTGCTCCAATATACATGCATAAACAGCTCCTTAAAGGTAAAGGTACCCCTGACCATTAGGTCCAGTCATGGCCGACTCTGGGGTTGCGGCGCTCATCTCACTTTATTGGCAGAAGGAGACGTATTACACCTTCCACGTCATGTGGCATGACAAAGCCCCTTCTGGCGCACCAGAGCAGCGCACGGAAACGCCGTTTACCTTCCCGCCAGAGCAGTACCTATTTGTCTACTTGCACTTTGATGTGCTTTCGAACTGCTATGTTGGCAGGAGCAGGGACCGAGCAACGGGAGCTCACCCCGTCGCGGAGATTCGAACCGCCAACCTTCTGATCGGCAAGTCCTAGGCTCTGTGGTTTAACCCACAGCGCCACCCGCGTCCCTACATATACATGCATACATACTTGCAAATATATAAACATATAGGCATACAAACATGAAAATATATACAGAGACACATGCACAGTTGCATATGCCAGGATTTTGGGGGGGAGGGCGGCCGGCTTTGGTTAGAGAGAGCAGAATCTCAGATTTGTATTGATTTTGATTGCCCACCCATTGGCTACGCCCATGTATATGAATAAATACATGCAAATACATACGTACATACATACGCACGCATGCACGCTTACATACTTGCAAATCTATACACACATACTTGCAAATATATACATATACCCGATACACGCATTCATGCTTACATACGTTCTTCCAAATATATATGCAGTACATATACACCCACCCGCCCCGCATGCATATGCATGCAACCTCTCCTGCTAAACTACCGGCAATTTCCCCCCCCACGGCAGCACGTGCGCACGCGCAACCCTCCTCCGCCTCCTTCCTACCAATTCCCTTCCGAAGCCTCTGCGCGCGCGTGGGTGTGTGTTCCTTTCCCCCCCCGCCCCCCTCTGAGCCAACGTTCTCTCCTCCTCCTCCTCCGCCGAGTCGTCGCCTGCTTCTTCTCCCTCTGCTTCTTCTTCTTCCCCCGGAAGTGGGAGGGGCGGAAAAGGGCGGGGAGAGAGAGGGAGCAAACCGAGAGAGGCATTTCCGCTTCCGGTTTGCCTTGACGTGTTCCCGCCTCTTCGAATCCGGTCGGGGAGAAAAGAAAAAAAAAAAGAAAGAGAGTGAGGGAGAGAAAGAAAGAAAGAGAAAGAGCCCCGGAGCGCTTGGAAGGAGGTGGCGGCTGCGGCAACAAAGAGCCTTTCGCCTCAGCTCCCTCCGTCTCGGCCGCTGACTTCGCTTCCGGTAAACTGGTTGAGGGGGGGAGGAAGAGTCTGGGGTTGGTAGTTATGGCAACTGCCCTACTACCCCCCCCACACCGTTGGGGTCCCCCACCTTTTATTCCCCCCCTAAGACCTCTAAGGCCCGGTCCGCCTCCCTCACGGACACCCCCCTACTACTCGCAAGCTGGGAGAGAGGGAAGCGTGGCTGGCCGAAGAGGCGGGCGGGCGGGCGGGAAAGTGCCCTGTTCAAACCTCGCCTCGGACAGCGCTTGAAGCGGGGGGGGGGGGGAGAGTTCGCTGCTGGCTGGCGCTTCTTGTGGTGGTGCTTGTTGTCGTTGCTGCTGCGAAAAGTGCGCCTGTTTGGAAGTACCGTGGTACCTCGGGTTACAGACGCTTCAGGTTACAGACTCCGCTAACCCAGAAATAGTACCTCGGGTTAAGAACTTTGCTTCAGGGTGAGAACAGAAATTGCACAGCGGCAGCAGGAGGCCGCATTAGCTAATGTGGTACCTCAGGTTAAGAACAGTTTCAGGTTAAGAACAGACCTCCGGAATGAATTAAGTACTTAAGCCGAGGTACTGCTGTACAGTGGTACCTCAGGTTACATACGCTTCAGGTTACAGACTCCGCTAACCCAGAAATAGTACCTCGGGTTAAGAACTTTGCTTCAGGGTGAGAACAGAAATCGTGCTCAGGCGGCACGGCGGCAGCAGGAGGCCCCATTAGCTAAAGTGGTACCTCAGGTTAAGAACAGTTTCAGGTTAAGAACGGACCTCTGGAATGAATTAAGTACTTACCCCAGGGTACCACTGTACTGTAAAGGCCAACTCTTACCCAAACGAGCCTTGCTCTCAGTTAAGTGCAAGCCGCTTAAATGCAGTTTAAATAATAATAACTGATTGTTTATACCCCACCCATCTGGCTGGGTTTCCCTAGCTGCTCTGGACGGCACCCAACAGAATATTAAAAACACGCCAAAACATCAAACGTTAAAAGCTTCCCTAAACAGGGCTGCCTTCAGATGTCTGCTAAAAGCCAGGTAGTTGTTTATTTCCTTGACATCTGATGGGAGGACGCTCCACAGGGCAGGTGCCACTACCGAGAAGGCCCTCTGAATCGAACTTCTCCCCTATCCCTCAGAGGAGAGCTGAACTGACTTTCTGAAATCTCTTGCTTTAGGAATCTCTGGGAAAGGAGGAAGACCGTCGGGGCCACTGGGCAGGATCAAGGTATGGAGAGAAGGCTACGTTCTGTATTACAGCTATGTACATTTGTGTTTTGTTTGTACTGTGAAGCCCGGATGGAAGGCGGTATTTAAATTTAATGCATTGTGGTGATAATATATTCTGCGTGGCTTGACAAGAGGTAACCCACCTGCCCGAAGAATTATCATATGCGCTTAACAGCTGAAGTAAGGATTTTGACAGGTGCCATCCCCTCCCTCCCCACCTGCTGCATTGTGCCACGATGAGCCATTAAATTGAATTTCCACTTGAAGTCAACTGCTAAAAGTAAAGGAGATCTGCTGAAGCTGCAGGAGAGTGACATTGGCTTTTTCGTGCAGGGTGGTTGAGAGGGGAGAGCGTATGAGTGTTCAGGTAAGAGATGAGGGGTGCAGCTCATCACCACCCGGCTCGCTTCGTACTACATTTTACTTTAATTATTATATTTCTATGACACCTTTCACTCACACGAGTCACAAAGCAGCTTACAAACAACAAATAACAAAAGCATAATAGAAGATCACAAAGTTTGACTTTATAGTCACCGCTGCTGTGTCCCTTGAATCTATTGTGGAAACCTAACTGCATTTTATTTATTTAGCAGGATTTATGTTCTGCATAATTCTCAAAATTTCTTTGGTGATTTACATAAAAATGAATTCTGTATGATAGCGTAGGAAAAGTAATCTGCTGTGTCTTCACTCTGCAAACAGTTTTTCCACCTTTGCCGGCTGTGTTGTTTTGACTGGAATTGACAGATGCAAAGAAAACATTCAACTTAGATTTCTCTTATCAAAATTGCAAGAATTCTCTTAGCTAAAGGGTGGTAAAATGGCCTTGTGAGAACAGGAGGGGGAAGTTAGAGGTTAGGAGATAAAGCACCCGATCATATATGTAATGCAGAGCTTTCCAAACTTTTCATGTTGGTGACACACTTTTTAGACATGCATCATTTTGTGACACAGTAATTCAGTTTTACTAGCAAAGTTTAGGGAGAAGTTTAGGGAGCATTTGTGGGACACACTGCAGCCTACACACTAATGTGTCATGACACACAGTTTGGAAAGCTCTGATATAATGTATCCTCCTTGTTTTGAAACATTGTCTCCAGTGCAGTTTAGTAGTTCATTTAATTGCAAAATCATGGTAATACAGGACAATTAGTTGGGTGACCACACCCTGAAAAACTAGTTCCACTACCAACTTTTAGGTAGTGGAAAAGGATAGTGTGGAATATTTAGTTTCTTAATGATGCAGTGAGTATAAAGATGTATTTCAATCACTGGCGGAGGAAGAGGAGTGTGGGGGGAGCGCACCACCCCCTGCAGCATGATCCCAATGGGGTGCCATTGCGGCTCCCCCCCCCCGGGCGCCACACCCCCACCTGCTCTCTGCCCCTCGGTGCTGGAGCATGGAGCTCCACCACTGATTTCAATTGTACATCACAGTATGTGGCCTTTGACTTGTCAGAATGGTCAGAGGAGAAGGGTTCTGAACTGTAACACGCAGCTATGAACATTTGCAAGTTGGTGATATGCATGAATATCCAAAAGATTATTCTCGAGAATTTAACATCACTATGCATGAACATAACACTAATACGACTGCACCCTTGTTTAATGAGAATAAAACTGCATTATTAAACTTGTTTACCTGAGAATAAACCCCACTGAAATCAATAGGACTTGCTTCTGAGTAGACATGGTAATGAAAGAGCTAAAACATTGTATTCTTGATTTCTGAAGAGCAGAAACAGCTATATTTAAAAACTTTTTATTTCTCTTTCACTGTTAAAGTATGTATATATTTTTTCATACAATTTGTGATTACAGTGCTTTGTTCTAGACTTCACAACTCTTTTCCGAACTTTTTTACTCAAGAAATTGGGTATTTGTACTAGACAAACAATCCATGGGGTTTGGTCTAAATCCTTAATACGTTATACATCTTGCTCTTTTCAGGCACTTGAAACTTCTATCATATGAGTCAGTTATGTGAGCAGTTCAGGAATGGGTGAGTCTGTGCATGTTATACCAGCCCATTTTGTCTTGCACCCTTTATCATTATAAAACCTATATCAAATGAAACTCCTCAATAGAATCTCCATGTCTTTTCAGACACTTTCAGACCTACCTAACAGCCCAGTCTGGAGAAATCCTGTGGTGATATGCAGGAATTGCACATTAGGATTTTACCCAGTTTATGCTCCTGTTTGAGCTTTAGGATCTATCTCACTCTAGTTTTGTAACCAGCAGCTTCCTCAACCTTGCTGTGGCATGATTAATAGCACCTTGCTTCTTAGGGGGTTGCACTACATCCTATGTGCTTGCTCTGCATCCTGTGTGCATTTTTGGTTCCCTGCAAACATATGCTGGCCATCTGTACTAGTAAAGGAGCAGGTGCAGTGGTAGTGAGAGGTTTCTGGCAAGTTGGAAAAGATCACTTATTTTTCTCCATTTGGCAAACAGATGATTTTAGCTGCTGCAAGGTTATGCGAGAGAGAGGGGTTATTTTTATGTAGCTCAAGGCTGCTGCTTACCATCTGAACGTATTGAAATGCTATCTACCGTGTCTCTTAAATTTAGCTTTGTGAAGAATGTAAATTGTACCTTCTGAGATGTGAAAGCTACAGTTTGTAGTACAGGTGTTGCTAACCTTTTTGGACCAGTGGGCACACCTTGAATTTTGAGAGAATGCTGGGTGGCACGGCACCAGTTACAAAACAGGTGCCCTTGGAAGTGTGGCATACCATAAAATTAGGTAGCCATCCCTGACAATGTTATGCTTACCACAGGACGCCAGCTATGAGTCCTGCCTAAGTGTCTGTGGTACCAGTTAAAGCCTAACTTGTGGACACCAGGTTGACAACCCCTGTTGTAGTATATATGATTGCTCAAGGTGTTTGCCAAGTTACCGTATTTTTCGTTCTATAAGACGCACCAGACCACAAGATGCACCTAGTTTTTGGAGGAGGAAAACAAGGGGAAAAAATTCTGAATCTTAGAAGCCAGAACAGCAAGAGGGATTGCTGCGCAGTGAAAGCAGCAATCCCTCTTGCTGTTTGGGCTTCTGTGATAGCTGCGCAGCCTGCATTCGCTCCATAAGATGCACACACATTTCCCCTTACTTTTTAGGAGGGAAAAAGTGAGTCTTATAGAGCAAAAAATACGGTACCTTGATTCTGTATGAAGCTTGTTACACGTGTGAAAAAAGTTCATGCATGGTCTCTTTCTGGTGTTTTCCTTTCTTGGGGTTTGTATTTGCTTCTTTGGCATTTGTTATTTCACTGGTTTGTAGTCCACGGGGAATTTCTCCTGCCGAAGTCCCAGCTGCGCCACCTGGAAATTCCTGTTTGCTTAACAGGAGCTTGCAGAACTGAAAACCTCTCTTAGATCGTGTACACTTTATTTCCTCCTGAGAATCATACACTAAGGAGCTTTTCCCTTTCAGATGAAACTGCCGATTGTATGAAGATGGAGGCTGGAGACTATGGGTTAGCTAATCACACTTCTGTGTTCAAGACTCTTCCTCTACAGCAGAACGCTCTCTCCGGAGATCAGCTTCCATTGTCTGGCAACAAGGTTTGAGAATGAGCTGCTTTTATTTCTTAGCTGTATTTATTTTATTTTTTTTACTGTATTTTTGCTCCAAAAGTAATGAGGCTAATTTTTTCTCTTTGAATTATAACACTTGGCTGCAACCTCAACTTCTCAATGTTGATTGGTTGGTTGGAAGTGTTGCAATCTACTGGCTGCTGGAATGGGGGTGGCGTTCCATTGTGGTGAAAGCCCAATCCCCACTCAAGTGGGCAGTAAGATACCACTGGCAGAATGTGGTGTTTGGATTGCTGGCCCCTTTTAGGATTGCTTTGCCTTTAACTTGGTTGATTTCCATATACAGTGGTGCCTCGCAAGACGAAATTAATTCGTTCCGCAAGTTTTTTCTTCTTGCGAGTTTTTCGTCTTGCGAAGCACGGTTTCCCATAGGAATGCATTGAAAATCAATTAATGCGTTCCTAGGGAAACCGCTTGCCAGGCTGGCGGTGCGGAGAAGGGCTTTTCTCCCCACCGCAAGCCTTCAGGACAGGTACGGGAACAGAGGGGAAGGGGCGCAGCACTTCTCCTCTGTTCCCGGGGCTTGCGGTGGAAGGAGGGTTTTTCCTCCCCACCGCCAACATTCAGAACAGCATTCTGAATGTTGGCGGTGGGAAGGAAAACCCTCCTCCCACCCCAAGTCTTCAGGACAGCCATCCGAAGGCTGGTGCGGGGAGAAGGGCTTTCCGCCCCACCGCCAGCCTTCGGAGGAGCCTTCCGAAGGTTGGCTCGGGGAGAAGGGCTTTTCTCCCCACCGCCAGCCTTCGGAGGAGCCTTCCGAAGGCTGGCTCGGGGAGAAGGGCTTTTCTCCCCACCGCCAGCCTTCGGAGGAGCCTTCCGAAGGCTGGATCGGGGAGAAGGGCTTTTCTCCCCACCGCCAGCCTTCGGAGGAGCCTTCCGAAGGCTGGCTCGGGGAGAAGGGCTTTTCTCCCCACCGCCAGTCTTCGGAGGAGCCTTCCGAAGGCTGGCTCGGGGAGAAGGGCTTTCCGCCCCACCGCCAGCCTTCGGAGGAGGTCCGAGGACAGTGGGGAAGATGCGCTGCGCTTCCCCGCTGTCCCGGAGATTTCCCTATGGGCTTTCGTCTTGCGAAGGAAGCCCATAGGGAAATTCGTTTTGCGAAGTGCCTCCAAAACGGAAAACCCTTTCGTCTAGCGGGTTTTCCGTCTTGCGAGGCGTTCGTCTTGCGGGGCACCACTGTATACCAAATAGAATATAGTTGGGGACATATCCAGCTGTTCTAATGGAGCTTCAGATAGTTATCCCCTGCAAGTTTGTTGTTGTTATTATTAAACTTTTTATGCTAACTTTCATTCATAGATCTCAGGGCAGTTCACCGTGAGGGTTTACAGATGAATTTGTATTCAGGACTACTGGGTTTATTATTTCATACTATAAAATAAAGTAAAACTTCCTACAGTCAATGAGAACTAAACAGCTGCATAATTACTAAGCGAGTTAGAAGGGCAGAAGTCATGTAGAGGTTTTTTTAGGAGATAACAGAAATCACTGGGTTAAATAAAGCTGACCAAAAGTCCAGAGGTAGCATTATTTTCAATTTACGATGGGGTGGAAGGTTCACAGGCTATGAAGGACTTGCTTACAAATTTATTGACAGCTGCACAAATTATTATAGCTAGGAAGTTGAAGGGGCAAGCAGAATATAAAATGGAAGAATGATATAAAGAGATGGATATAGCTATTATAAATTAACTTGTGCCATTAAGGTAAGACAGGGAATATGCAGGAGAAATGATTTTCAGGAGATATGGAGGTTGTAGTATTTGTACTGTTAAAACGGAAAGGGGTCAAACCATTGCAAGAGATGTTGAAATTTTGGGAAGTTGGATAGTTACAATGGAATGGTCTCGGTGGTGGGGTGCACATTTTTATTCCTATTTATTTATGATTATTACTTTGTCAAAGAAAAAAGTCATGTTGAGAAAGAAGTTGAGGTATATAATGTGTCACTACTGAATAATCCCCCTAAGCTTCAGTGTAGGAAGGCTGAAGGCAAGCAAAAGGCATTATTATTAGTTGGCCATAGGTATGTGATTAGTTCATCAGTGTTTCCAAACTTTGAATGCAGCATTGTATCCTAAATTTGCCATTACATTTGCATAATCTTTTTTAGGATATTTTCAAGTTGCAAAATTCTAGAGGTTCTCCATATATTTCAGGTCTAGTTTCACTTATAACATTGTAGCTAGTGATAATAAGAATTGCACAGTCCTTCTGTTACGCATGAAAACACACACACACACACACTTTCCCCAGATCCTTCCTTTGAATATATTCTGATTTTATGGCCTCTTTTGTGCAGTTTTCATCAAACAAGTTTGATCGTCTGGAGAGGCCTTTTACTTGTCCGACTGGAAATACTTCCTGCAGTTTCGGCTACTATTCAGGTAAGGCGAGGCTGATTTGGGTTCACTTGAGAAACCAATTAAAAGCTTTTAAAACATGCGCTGATTGTAACACTGCAGTGAAATTTCCTTTGGTGAAGTTAAACATGCTGCCTTGCTATAGTTTATGGTTGAGTCTAAACTTCTACTGTATAGAGGAATGCATTTCTATTGAAACCTTTGAAATATTCCTTAAGAACATAAAGTGTCCTAATGGGTTCTTATCCAGGCCCATCAAACCCACTAGCCTGTATTCTTAGGGTGGAATTCAGCATTATGCTAAGTTGATTGCTCCGTCAGTGCAAGCATTTCTGCCTGCCAAATGGAAAACCTCCCTCCACATGCTATACTGGGGGTTTTCTGTTTTGTTGAATCTGGTTCACAAAGGCCAACTATATGCCCAAGGATAGCCTACAAGCCAGACATTAGCACAGCAGCTCTCCCCCCACCCCCCAGGGATGTTCCACAGTAACTGATATTCGTACAGCCTTTGATACACAACCATCATAACGAGGAGCTGCTTAAAGCTTAGCCTTCATTAATTTGGCTGACACCTCCCAAATAATAATAATAATAATAATACTTATTATTTCTACCCCGCCCATCTGGCTGGGTTTCCCTAGCCACTCTGGGCGGCTCCCAGCAAAATTAAAAGCATAATAAAGCATAAAATATTAAAAACTTCCCTAAACAGGGCTGTCTTCAGATGTCTTCTAAAAGTCAGATAGTTGTTTATTTCCTTGACGTCTGAGGGGAGGGTGTTCCGCAGGATGGGTGTCACTACCAAAAAGGCCCCCCGCCCTAAAACCTCACTTTAAAGCCGTCCAAGTTCCCTTCTATTTGCTATATGCTTCTTGATTTAGTTTAGTGTATTGCAGTAAGCATGTTAAATTATAGGACCGTGTTCTGTATACTGGGAGCCCAGACTTATCCAGAGCAGACTGTGGTCCAGAGGCCATGTTCATTTTGCAACACAGACTGAACTTGGGCTCTGTGATAAAAGTTGATGTTACCAGCAATAAAGACTTAACAGTTACCGAGTACATGCATGTTGCTGTACTTTACGTGTACACATAACACACTACAAACATGATGCATTTTGTCTCACTTTGATTTTTCTGCGTAATATTAAACTGTGAAATGCTTTTGTTTTTGAAATGTATGAATAAACCTGGGAAGACCTTTTACTACATTTTTGCTTATAGTTCAGTACAGTCTGGAATATGGGCTGCTAGGTGACCAGACCTGGGTTGACCAGTGATCTCCTCCCAAGTACCTGTTAATTGGGATTATGTTGCCGAAAATCATGCAGGTACTCTTAAAAGAACAGGCTGCAGTTCACAACCTGAGCAGCTAGCTTGCTAGATAGTGAGGCAGGCTTGTTGCTGTTTTACCGGTGGAATCGCATTTGAAACTTCTATAGCCTTTTTAGTTCCTTGATACTATCTAGGGAGATGCAAGTACATTCATGGAACTCCTCTGAAGCCCTGTCATGCTTGATACAATTGGGTTGTTTGTAATGGATAACTTGGGAGTGAATTGGTTGGCTTTTCATTTATTGTTCAATGCTTCTTTCTCACAGGACCTCCTTCCCCTGAGAGGTATCAGGCAGCAGGAGTGCAAAGACCATTTGGAACAAGTGCTAATGGGCAGTGGAGGAATTGTGATTCTACTCTGGGTCCCGTTTTGCAGAAGCCTAGAGCAAACCGCAGCGTATATTTTGATGCACGCAAAAGTCAAAGGTACATTAGGTTCCACTAGATTTTGTTCTGTATTCATAAAATTTAGCAGTGCGTTGGGGGGGTAGTGTATGGAGTTTATATATTTTTATTTTTGTATTGTAAGCAAAAAAATGTGGGGTGGGAATTCTTAATGATAATGAAAGCCTGCTCCAGAATATTCCCCATCTGCTGGAAGAAGATGGATTGTCACAGTGAGCCTGAAGTTATTCTCTTCAAGAGGAGGAGGAGGAAATCAACCCTACCTTTTAACTTTTCCAAAGTATGAGGAAGTGAGAATAGGGTTGCTCTGGCTTTCTGCTTGGGTTTATGCAGCATGGAAAACAAAAATCTGAATAGCTTTATAATACTGGCTTACTAATCGAATACCTTGAACTTGTTCTGCAGTGCGACATCAAATTCCTTTGCAGGGAAATCGAATCACCATTGCCATATTTCTGCATTTGAAAAATCCTTTCCAATTAAGTCTGTTACTAGTCCATCATGGAGTGCTCCATGTCGTCGGAGCTTACTAAGTCCCAAGAAATCCCAAAGGAGATCCATCAGCACCGCAGAAGAGGTAGGTGAAAGGAAAAAGGAGAGAGAATAAAGTTTCCTGTGTGTGCAGAGCCTTATGCTTTGACTTCTCGTGGGTTTTACAGATTTATCCCTCCCCTCCAATTGTTTTGTTCTGGGGGTGACATCTCATAGTGTTTGGCTTAATTTCCCTATTACCACAGAAGGGTTTGCTAGACATGCACACATCTCTGACTATGTTTGACTGATCTCTCTGATCTTGGGTTGTGGGGGAGATATAGGCCTAGACTAAGAGGAGTAGAGAAATCAGGGGTTGAGTAGACTCAGGGAGGTACTTGGGAAAGGAGTCCTTGGAAAGGAAGGAATAGATGGATAAAGGAAAGAGGGGAAGAGAACATGAGTAGGGAAGAAAGATAAATCTACAGATGTGAAGACATGCCCTTAGACCAATTAGTAAAGGTAAAGGGACCCCTGACCGTCAGGTCCAGTCGCAGACGACTCTTGGGGTTGCGGTGCTCATCTCGCTCTATAGGCCGAGGGAGCTGGTGTACAGCTTCCGGGTCATGTGGCCAGCATGACTAAGCCGCTTCTGGCGAACCAGAGCAGCACACGGAAACACCGTTTACCTTCTCGCCGGAGCGGTACCTATTTATCTACTTGCACTTTGACGTGCTTTTGAACTGCTAGGTTGGCAGGAGCAAGCAACGGGAGCTCACCCCGACGCGTGGATTCGAATTAGACCAATTAGTGGGTGTGTCCAAACAAATAAGCCAAATCATACACTATTATGTTTTGCTGTTCACAGTCTTGCAGTCCTGGGAAGAGGCATTTTATTCTTCTCTACGACCCTTTTCTTTGAAATCTTTAGAGCATCTGACCCTGATCTGTGGTTTCATCTTGCGTATTGGGGTTTGTGAATTTTGGAATTAAGCAGTGTATTAAAAAATACATAAAAAGAATTTTGCCTCTCATGATGTATGTCTTTGTCACAAAGGCTTAAACCATTAGGGTTTTTTGTTGTTTTTTAAAAAAGTGAAAACCTTTGGTGTCAAGTAGATAAATATGTGGACTCTTTCTATACTACAGGATGTTGCATGTCTCTGCAGAGCCAGGATTGAATTATTTGGCTGGTTGAAATATGTGTGTTTATTTCTCCACAGACAGTTCGAGAGGAAGAAAAAGAGATTTACAGGCAGCTGATTCAAATGGTTACAGGGAAGAAATGCTCAGTCTCAAAGTCCTCTTCGTTGTTGTCTCTCAACCTGTGAGTCTCTGAAATACGCTGCTAGCTCATTATCTTCCTCGTGTTCTCAGTTTGTTGGTGGAAGCCCTGATCTATTTTGTTTGTTTGTTTTCAGACCCAGATGCGCAGGTTCCAATAAAAACCTTGTGAAAGAAGCTGAAAATCATAGTAGGAAACCTTTTGAAGCTTATTGCCCCACCGCAGGCAACCAATCACCTGGTGTTCTCAGGATTCAGGAGCAACACTCTCACAAACCACTGCCACATCCAGTCCATAATTTCCCTTCACGTGTTACTTTTGAGGCCAAGGACACCAATACAGCAACTCGGCAAAATAGTGTGTCGGCATTGGATGTGCATGCTGAAGGTGAAAACAATAGATAAGAATTAGACTCTTCTTCCTCCTGCTCAGCCCTTCTTAGTTTTTACTTTCTGGAGATCATTAACAGATTGTTGCAACACATTTGTAAGATGGCCTGTATGTTTCCTTGCAATCTATTCCCAGTCTCGTTTACATGGAAGTAATTTCCACATTCAGATGTCCTGCACTCACGATTGCAACAAATAATAATAATAATAAATAATAATAACAACAACAACAACAACAACAACAATAATGTTTATTTATACCCCGCCCTCCCCAGCCAAGGCCAGGCTCAGGGCGGCTAACAAGCAATAATAAAAACAAGTTGAATGAATACAACTTAAAAACAAGATTAAAATGCAACATTAAAATATTGAAACATTAAAATATTAAAATGCAGCCTCATCACAGGAGGAGAAAGGGAAAAGAAAAAAGAGGAGGAGGGAATCAAATTAGCTCCAAGCGAAAGGCCAGGCAGAACAACTCTGTCTTACAGGCCCTGCGGAAAGAGATCAGATCCTGCAGGGCCCTGGTCTCATGAGGCAGAGCGTTCCACCAGGCCGGAGCCAGTGTTGAAAAGGCCCTGGCTCTGGTTGAAGCTAATCTAACTTCCTTAGGGCCCGGGACCTCTAGAGTGTTGCCATTTATGAACCTTGAGGCTCTCCGTGGGGCATACCGGGAGAGGCGGTCCCGTAGGTACGAGGGTCCTAGGCCGTGAGGCAATTATTATTATTATTATTATTATTAATCTGCAATCATGTAATAAACTGATAGCTAAACTGGAACCCACAAAACAAAATGGGAGGATCTGGATGGTATGGTTTTGTTTTAAAGAGGTGCATTCATAAAGATTAATATCTAGTATTGCTTGTTCTTCATTTAGGATCTGACTCTGTCATAATGCTCAATGGCCAAGACTTCAAATCTCCAGCACCGAGGTAAGTGTCTTCCTTGTGGGGACCACAGCTGAGAGCTCCCCTTGATGCAAAATAGAGGGATAAAGGGCCTAGCAGAGAAAGTTGTGTTCAAGTCCTATTGAAATTGATAGGACAAGTTAGTTACATTCACCTTAGCAAGCTCTGTTAGTGGAAGCCCTGTGCAAGGACTTCCACTTGCACAGCAGGGCTTCCCTCTCTCCTTCCTGCACCCCCTTGACTTGGGCAGGGGGCGGGGTCCAGGCAAACCCATGAAAGGCAATGGTGGAGAAGACGTAGGATTTTTTTGCCTGGCAAGCTAAAATGCTTGTACAGAGGGAATGTTCATCATCGGGTGAGGTTGAATTCCACTCAGCACATTTATTGCCCAATGCGACTGTTACATTACTTTTGTCCCTTCTGGATTTGTGCCTGTCGGTTTAGCTTTCTATGTGTTTTGTCTTATCTAAATTTATTTTGCCAGTGGGTTTTAACTCTGTTATTAGATTGCTCAAATGACAGCTTGTAGTAGTAGCTTGACTACTCAGTGAAGATTCTGATCGGTCCACAGCTAAATCGTGGCCCTTTTTGGGCAGAAATTTTGGGTTTCAGTCGAGCAAAGCATCTTGACCACTTTTTCTGATCTGCAACTATGATTTTCATAAGGTTTTTTTTGTTAGTTTGCTTTTCAACCTGTAACTTCACAATCACATTTCGTTTCTGCTTCCAGGCTGTGAAAGTTAGGAGGCAGGAAATTGCAGGGACCAGGGTATTTATCGATGCAGATATTGTGTATGTAACGTTTTAAATGCTACCGCTTTGTATTAACGAAGTATCTAAAGCCATGGGCAATACTGTAGTAGGAAAGTAGAGGTAAAGGACCCCTGACAGTTAAGTCCAGTCGTGAATGACTCAGGGGTTGTGGCACTCATCTCACTTTACTGGCCGAGGGAGCTGACGTTTGTCCGCAGACAGTTTTTCCGGGTCATGTGGCCAGCATGACTAAACCGCTTCTGGCAAAACCAGAGCAGTGCACGGAAACGCCGTTTACCTTCCTGCCGGAGCAGTACCTATTTACGTATTTTTCGCCCCATAGGACGCACTTTTTCCTCTCCAAAAATGAAGGGGAAATGTATGTGCGTACTATGGGGCCAATGCAGGCTTTCGCTGAAGCCTGGAGAGCGAGAGGCATCGGTGCGCACCGACCCCTCTCGCTCTCCAGGCTTCAGGAAGCTACCCACAGCCTGCAGCCCCGGCGAGTGTCCGCAAGCCTTGCGCACCTGGCAGGAGGTCCCGCCGAGCGCCCGAGGCTTGGGGCGGCAGCCTGTCGCCTGAAGCACTTTGATGTGCTTTCAAACTGCTAGGTTGGCAGGAGCAGGGACAGAGCAACGGGAGCTCACCCCGTTGCGGGGTTTTGAACTGCCGAGCTTCCGATTGGCAAGCCCTAGGCTCAGTGGTTTAGACCACAGCGTTTCTAAAGCCATGGACAATAACGTAGTAGTAAAACACATCATAAAACACTACAAAAGCAGAGCACAGAGATTCAATATAATATGCTCTGTAGGTGGCAGTATGTGCCAAATGTATGTTAATGGCCAGGGAGTTTATGGGTGAACAAGTAGACTTACTCTCACAGAGTAAGAGAGTAATAAGAAGAACAAGAATAAGAATAAGAATTTATTATTTATACCCCGCCCATCTGTCTGGGTTTCCCCAGCCACTCTGGGCGGCTTCCAACAAAACACTAAAATACAATAACCTATTAAACATTAAAAGCTTCCCTAAACAGGGCTGCCTTCAGATGTCTTCTAAAACTTTGGTAGTTATTTTTCTCTTTGACATCTGGAGGGAAGGTGTTCCACAGGGTGGGTGCCACTACCGGGAAGGCCCTCTGCCTGGTTCCCTGTAACTTGGCTTCTCGCAGCGAGGGAACCGCCAAAAGGCCCTCGGCACTGAACCTCAGGCAGAACGATGGGGTGGAGACTGGACCGAGGCCGTTTAGGGCTTTAAGGTCAGCACCAACACTGTGAATTATGCTCAGAAACGTACTGGGAGTGAGTGTGTTTGTGAGAGGGAGAGATCTTTCTGTCATTGCTGCTACTGGCTTCTTCTGTAGCCTGTTTGCAGTGCCATCTTGTGAGAGATCCCCAGCACTGCACCCCTGTCTGCACTTTATTAGGCAAGCCTCATGGTCCTTTCCAACCTTCTCACCCCTCAGGGCTCCCCAGTGTCCCTTTAAGTTGACATTTCTCTTCATTGCAGCCTGTACAGCTGGACTGAGCAACCACCAATCTTCTTTGTCACCTTTCTTCCAAGGATGGCACTACTGTTCCGTGGAATTTCAGCTGAAATAATCACCTCAGAAGAACGGGGACTACTATTTGTCAGATTAAAATTAATGGATGTCCTTCCCCCTTTTATCCTGAAGACCCGCTTTTTGATATAAATTTTATGTAATTTTTTTTTGGAAAAAGTTTATTTTAGGATATCGTGAGCCCACTAACCCATCAATCGGAATAAGGGATGCAAATGACCTTGTAGGAATAGGACTTGTCATGGTGCCCACATGTTCATGACCTGCCAACCCTGCGTGACTTCTCTCTTCCTTGAGAAATAGGAGCACATTTTTATTTTTTTTGTAGGAGAGGTACATGTATGAACAACGTTATACGTGTCTACACCTGTGTCACAGTTAAGAACAATGCTGTAATATAGGTTCCTTTCCAAAGAGGCACCATGGAATCCAAGATGCCTAGATTCTCCTGAAGACCCTAAACACAAAACTTACTTGAATAGAGTGTTGTCAGTAGACTGACACATTGAAACTACGGTATTGGGTTTAGGATTAAGGACAGGGTAAAATATTCACTCTTGCCACCCCATAGAAATGGAGGCATGAGAATATATGGACTTTCTACTATTTGGGGCATGTACATATGTCACACAGTGCTCTAAAACTAACTTTTTATATGTAAAAAAAGTCATAAATTTTTTTTACAGTGTATAAACTTGATATCAAAAGGCAGGACTTCTGGATAAAGAAGACAGGGCACCTGCCACTTTTGTAACAAATAGCCCCTCTATTCTTCTCGGCTATTTTCCCACAGAATAAGTATTCTCAGTTTCTTGTATTCTTTTTCTTTCAGCACACCTTTCTTTGAGGCTGAATTGTGGATCAAAGAATTGTAAGTCATTTCGTATTTTTAATATTAATGATTGCGTTTGTTTCATATAGTCATCATATCCAATATCTCCAAGAGTTTGCCTTCTCTTTAAGCGCACAGCTTCCAGGCTGTTGTTGCTGCCTTCCCAACATGGGTCAAAGCAGCCATGATCAGCAGCAAGGACAATCAAATGTTGTTGAACTACAACTCTTATCAGCCCTGACCATTAGCCATGCTGGCTGGGGCTGATGGAAGCTGCTGTCAAAAAACATGCGGAGATTGCCAGGTAGATACCCCTGAACTATAGGAAACAGCTGTCAAAATTTTGGATTCCCCCTCCCCCCATTTTTTGCTAATGAAATACTTACCTAATACAGTGGATGCTCGCAGTGCCGTGTCTGCACATACACGGGTTGCGATTTGGTGCTTCTATGCATGCGCAAAGCGCCGAAACCCAGAACTAACCAATTCCGGTACTTCCGGGTTCGGCTCGGTGCACAACCCAAAATCACGCAACCCGAAGCATCTGTAACTCGAGGTATGACTGTAGCTTTCTCCCCCATGCTTCTTGTCAGTCAGTTTGGATATGGTTTTATTATTGTTGAATGCAAGAGAGAAGCTGCTTTTCTAATCCCCTTCTAAACATCAGCATAACTCTGGGTTAGCCAGGACTAACCCAAGAATAGTCTGCAGAGCTGGATTCATAGAGAATGCCAGGGTGCGTTGATTAATTGACCGTTGCTAGCTGCAAGGAAATTTAGTTTTGGGAAAAGTCTGGTAGAATGTAAATTCCCAATGATCAGTTGTAATATTTTAAAATATTTTTATTTAGTTAAAACAAGAACAGTGGAACATGTGAACCAAAAACAAAGAGAAACAACAAAACTGAATACAAACTAAAATTAAACATACATAAAGCATAATTTTGATTTTTTTAAAAAATCATATTCGCTGGGGGTAAATGCTGTTGATGTTGGGAGTAGTAACCTAACTTCACTTGAGACAGGAATAATTTTCATTTCACATTCTACCCTTTCATCTTGGTAATCCGTGCCTTACCAAAGCTGTCCTCAAAGAGAGAAAAAATTAAATCTCTTCAGTAAGAGTAGGCAGCTCTCTGTGGCCTTTGTGACACTTGTGAATGGTTTCTACATAAGTAGAAGGCAAGGGGCCTTCTGTGTAATCTGGTTGCATAGTTAAAATGTACGTAAGATAGATTTTCATAAGGGGTAAAGATGAGTTTTTACATTTAAACCAGATGCTGGCAATAATGATAAAAGGTAAAGGGACCCTGACCATTAGGTCCAGTCGTGACCGACTCTGGGGTTGCGGCGATCATCTCGCTTTATTGGCCGAGGGAGCCGGCGTACAGCTTCCGTGTCATGTGGCCAGCATGACTAAGCCACTTCTGGTGAACCAGAGCAGCGCACGGAAACGCCGTTTACCTTCCCGCCGGAGCGGTACCTATTTATCTACTTGCACTTTCGAAGCAGTGCTTTCGAACTGCTAGGTTGGCAGGAGCAGGGACTGAGTAACGGGAGCTCACTCCGTTGCGGGGATTTGAACCGCCGACCTTCGGCAAGTCCTAGGCTCTGTGGTTTAACCCACAGCGCCATCCGCATCCCAATTTTTTCTCCTTGGCAAACACAGCTCAGTTCTCTCTTCATACAAAGGTGCATGAAGGAGCTGGTGTGGTAGTTACTGGCATCCCAGTTTGGCAGATGGAGTCAGTCTGACCCAGCCCTCTCCATCCTTCACCTCAAAGTGGTCCTGCCATAAAAATTGATCAGGAGCCTAAACAAATGGTCAGACTGATTATATTTGAAAGTGGCAATGATGGATATGCCCATTGCTGCTAATGCTGAATTCTCAATCTGCTGCATACAAAAATGTTTCTAGAACCAGCGTATATGATTCCCGAGCCCGTGAGAGATGGCGACAGATAGAAGAGCAAAAAGCTTTGGCGTTGCAATTGCAGAAGCAGGTAAGATGTGCAAATGCATTTTGTGCGTTTTTTAGTAAACAGTCTTGGTTTATTGAATTTTCTATCACTTACAAAGGCTCTTCATACTAAATATTACAAAGAACAATAAAAAACAAAACTTGGTGCCTGCCCATAAATGGATTAAGTTTTTTATTAAATGCGTATCACAGTTGGGAAGGTTGCCTGGATTCTCCAGTTACATGCCTGTTGTTGCTAGTGACAATAATCGCTGAAACACCTAAAAGACTGTAAGTAAAGATGGCTGTTTCTCCCCCACCCAATTTTTATGACCTGTCTGTCTTGCTTTGAATTGCAAATTGATAAGCAAGTTATGGACCAAGACATGTTCAGAACCCTATTAAAGTCAAAGTTTTTCTCCATTATATTTTCCACTGGTGAAGTTGGATTCTAAATTAAAATTGCATGGCTGAATCATGCGTGCAAGTATAAGATAGACACTGAAGTTGCAAAGTGAGATGTTGCTATCTTAGGGATGTGTCTTTCAGAGGCTGCAGAAACAGGAGTTTTTGGTACCCGATTCAGTCAACTTACATTTGCGAGTACCTCTTGAGAAGGAGATTCCTGTCACGATTGTGCCAGAAGGAAAAAAGGCCACTGATGGGGAGGAAGAGTTCCCTGAAATTACAGAGGTAATGTCAAATGTTAAAAAGCTTGACCGGCTTTGGAGATAATCTACAGAAACAGCTGTGGTTATATGATAAAGCTGCTCCTCAATTGTACTATTTGAGATTCTAGATTGTGGAGATTGCATGAATGCTGTGCTCTAATAAAAAACAGAACAGAACATCTGTGCACATAGAAAACCAACCATGGGGAGAAGTGTTCTAGCCTAGCCTGCCCACATACATGCTGCTTTATGTACAGTGGTTTTTGGAGAATTGTTTGTGTAGGCTCCTCCTCCTAGCGGCGCCATCCACAAACCCAGCACTGTCCAGCTATTAAGACCATGATTCCAGGCTCTTACAGGGTCCTTGCCACGGGATCACATTCATCCAGTGCTTTACCAACTGCACTGGCTCCTGGTGGAGTACAGGGTCAGGTTTAAGGTGCTGGTTTTGACCTTTAAAGCCCTACGCAGCCTAGGACCCATGTACCTACGGGACCGCCTCTCCTGGTATGTCCCATGGAGGACCTTACGGTCTTCAAATAAAAACATCCTGGAGATCCCAGGCCACAGGGAGGTTAGGCTGGCCTCAACCAGAGCCAGGGCTTTTTTGGCAATGGCCCTGATCTGGTGGAACGTTCTGTTACAAGAGACCAGGGCCCTGCGGGACTTGACATCTTTCCGCAGGTCCTGCAAGACAGAGCTGTTCCGCCTGGCCTTTGGTTTGGACTCAGTCTGACCCTTATGTTTTCCCTCTCCTTACGGTTTTGATCCATAGGCTACTTTTAAAATGAGGCTGCATTTTAAATTGCATTTTAACCTGTATTTTAAATTGTCCCCCCATTATGTTTTTATTGTAATTTTACTGGTGTTAGCTGCCCTGAGCCCAGCTCTGGCTAGGGAGGGCAGGGTATAAATAAAATTTATTATTATTAGAGCCCTTTCTATGCAATGAGACAAATTTAACTAGTTATCTCAGGCAAAGTTTTTCAGCTGGAAAAGCCAAAACTACTTGCTGTATGCATCTCTCTTTGTTTTCTCTAGGAAATGGAGAGGGAAATAAAGAGTGTACTACGAAGTGGGAACCAGGATGAGGTGCTGAGCGAAGCCTTCCGGTTGACAATAACTAGGAAAGATATTCAGACTCTTAACCACCTCAATTGGCTCAATGATGAGGTAACCTGATCTTCACTTTTTGTATGCTACAGTTGTTTGGTACTAGTTTAAAATCTCCAAATAAACCAAGAAGAGCCTTTCTAGATCAGACCAAATCGCTATCTAGTTCAGCATCACGTTTCATAAAGTAGCCACCGGAAGCCTGCACGCAGCCAGCAAAGAGGACATGAGGGCAAAATAGCCGCCTCCTACTTTCCTTCCCCACATTTGGTAATTCACAGGCAAACTGCCTTGGAACTTGAAGACAGTATAATTATCAGTCGTCATAATGATCCATTTTTGGCAGATCAGCTGGTCTTGGAATGACAGCTCCAACGCACATCAATATCATGGCCCATAATTTCCTGGTCTTGAAACATGAGTTAGACCATGGTGTAGAAGGCCACAGTCTGCATTCATTAGATTTTTTTTGAAAAAGACAAATCAACCAGCCTTGCAGCAGTTTGAGGTCAGCAGCCTCACAGGGCATAGCCTGGCATAGCCTCGTGCGCATGGATTACATATTCGTCCTTTACTAGACACCCAGTTGCTGTCATCTCCCATGATCCCTTTCCTCTGAGAACCGGGGCAAATGGGAAAGGAGGGCACAAAGAAAGAAAGGGGTGCAGGGGAAGGACTCCTGCTCATCATCCCCCCCGCCACTTGCAAATCCCTCCCACCTCCTCCATTTTGCACCTTCAGCAGCAAATAATAGGTTTAGAAATCCTTGCAAAATCAAATACACTGTGCAGGCTACTATATAGGCATCATATTTTAGAGGATTGAAAGGCTTTTGAAGTACCTGCCATCCTTAACCTAATGAAGAATCCCCCCTCAAAAAATAAAATAAAAAAATGCAGATATCTGGAGGGTTCATAGCTTGCTATCTTTCACCATTTGCTAAATGAATATTTTTTTCCCTCTTGAATGCAAAAACGTTTTTTTTTGCAAAATTATGTCGTTTCCTAACACGTATTCCTCTCCCTCTCCCTCTCAGATAATTAACTTCTACATGAATATGCTAATGGAAAGAAGTAAACAGAGGGGCTTTCCAACGGTTCATGCATTCAACACATTTTTCTTCACCAAGTTAAAAACTGCTGGGTACCAAGCTGTGAAACGCTGGACTAAAAAAGTGGATGTATTTTCTGTTGACATCCTACTGGTGCCTATTCACCTTGGTGTCCACTGGTGCCTAGCAGTGAGTATATTTGAGGGGTGTTTTGTTTATTTGTTCCAAGCTCTCGTTCTCGCTTCTGCTTCTCTGGAATGTGCTCCGAACAGCTTCACAACGGTTCCTCTTTTGTAACGTACTTGTGAGCTAACATTTTCATAGGTAAGCTCAGAGGCTATAAAGATCTACAGGCTTATGGATATATTGAAAACTGCCGCAGGACTATCATGTTGGTGCAGATATCATCAGTTTTGTTCAGCTATGCAAATGTAGTCATATCTTTGTGTGGCTGAGCAAGATATTAACTCCTAAATAGGGATGGGAGATAATATCGTCCAAAACCAGTTTGAAGTTCACATTGTGATAATTGTTTCGTAATATTTGAGCTGGCAATACAGTGGTACCTCGGTTGTCGAATGTACCATATTTTTTGCTCTACAGGACGCACTTTCCCCCCTCCAAAAATGAAGGGGAAATGTGTGTGCGTCCCATGGAGCGAATGCAGGCTCCTTGGCTTCAGCGATAGCAACGTGAAGCCTCCAAAGCGCAGAGGGAGAGCTCCCCTCATGTTCCGGAGGCTTCGTGTTGCTTTCGCTGAAGCCCCCGGAGCGCAGGGAACTCCTGCTGTGCTCTGGGGGCTTCAGGCAGCTATCCGTAAGCCTTCGGAGCGCAGCAGGAGTTCCCGCTGTGCTCCGAAGGCTTGCGGATAACCGCCTGGAGAGCGAGAGGGGTCAGTGCACACCGATCCCTCTTGCTCTCCAGGCTTTGCTTCGCTGGAGAGGCGCTGCACAGTTTTCCTTCTCTGCACAGCACCCCTTCAGCGAAGCGGGAGGAGAAATGGAAGGGGCTCCATTTCTCCTCCCGCTTCGCTGAAGGGGCACTGCGCAGAGAGGGGGAGAATCCCCCCCCCATTCTCCCCCTCCTATGGTCCGGTGTGTCCTATGGTCCGGTGCGTCCTATAGAGCAAAAAATACGGTAATCCGTTCCAGAAGACTTCAACTTCCAAAACCTTTGACAACTGAGGCGCAATGGGTGGTCGGCAAATTCCACTGAGAAAATTGGAGAAAGGAGTCATGAGGCCTCGCAGGCTGCCACTTTTTGTTCCGCTGCTGCCAGGCCTTGCTGCTACTACTGCCCCCTCCTATTGCCGCCACGAGGACTCGCAGACCGCCACTGATTGTGCCACCATTGCCAGGCCTTGCGGATTGTGGCTGCTACTGCCGACATGTACCACAGTCATGGCAGGCTGTTTCTGCCCCTTCTGTTTCTGCCTCCTAGCAGTCCTGCTGGCAGTCCCAGATTATTTGTAATAACCATGTCTCATCACTGGATTGTCCTGAATACTGCCATTTGGTAGCCTAGCCCAAATCCAAAAGTCCTGTTGGGATGCATTTTGGCTTGCCTGCTGCTGAAGATGACCATGAGGTGATTGATAGTATCATCATTTATCAGTTTTAGACCCTTAAGCAGTAGCAGTTGCCAGGACAGTGTCCTGTTCGCTTCTGCGTAATTCCTTCCTTATTTCGGATATCGTGATAGATTGATATATCGCGATGTTTAGCTGGTGATATATCGCAATATAGAAACCCAGTTATCGCCCAACCATAGTCCTAAACTAAAGAGAAGTCTATACATCTTTGGTGAAGTTACTTTGGTGAAGGGCTTCATCTTTTCAAATTCTTTTTTTCTATAGAAAACAAGGCTGGATGTTTTCTGAATGCTTTCTAGAAAGTTGTGAGTGTGTCAGTGGATTAATGCGATGTTCTGTCTTATTTAGGTTATTGACTTCAGGAAAAAAAGCATCACCTACTTCGATTCAATGGGAGGAACCAACACTGAAGCTTGCAAGATATTGTTGTGAGTGTCCCAATATCTTTAAATATATTCACGTTTTCCCCAGCCAAAGATGAAGAGAGGATGCAAGACCTTTGGGTGGATAAAATTAAATCCTTATTGCTGCGATTACATAAAGAAATAACTAAATCAAAAGGGATAGCTAACAGCAAGCCTGCCCTGGTCACCCAAGGGGCAGATGTTACATTCATTTCTTTGAGGTGTAGCTTCCAACTTTTTTAGAGAGCGGTAACATAAACGTTTTTTTTCAACTAGACAAACTTGCTGTTGAGCTACAGCCTCTGGGTTCTTATAAGAAATTGATTTATTTAAAATATTTCTACCCTAGCTGTCAGGGAACTGCCATCGGCTCAGAGGCGAGAGGGGGAGGGGCAGGTGGATTACAGAAAGCCTCCAAAAATCGTGGGAAGCAGCACTTCCTCAGTGGAGGAAGGAAGCCCCACCTCTAGTGGGGTTGAGCTGCAGGGCTCGGAGGATGCAAGAAAGAGCCAGGACACCTTGCCTGAGCAAAGCGGGGAGGAGGGAGCTCCCCCTTTACCCAAGCCTTCCCGGTGCAGTAGGCTTTCGCGCAGAGAGGGGAGGCGTCGGCTGGGGGTCAAGAGACTACTCTGCTGGGGAAAGTTTAAGGACCGCCCACTCTCAGATTCTGCTAGTGAGTGGGCAAGACATGTCATAGAGGCGTTCTGCATTGTAAATGTTTTGCACCAATAATAAAGCCTTTGAAAAGACCAGTGAGGGACCTTGCCTGATTGCTCTCGAGCAACCACACTGATAGGCATAACACTAGCCTTTTACTAAAAAGTGCTCAGGGCAACTTACAAGTTTGAAGTAAAATGCCAGTTACAACAACAGACTATAGAAAACCAAACAAGAATAGAAAGAGGCGCCTTGGAAATGGGATCTCTGGGCAGAATGTTCTTAAGGAAACCCAGTATTTGATGGCCCTTTCCATCTGGAAAAAGATGCCGGGAAGACTATAGGAATATAGAGTAAAAGGACACGTGCATCAGAGACTGCAATATTTTCAACAGTTGCAAGAGTATGAAGTTTTCCCTAAAACAAATCAAGGGGGGGGGGGAATTAATTAAGTCTAAGAATACATTGCCTTGTAGCTTTGAAGTGGCAATGGCCTGGAGAACAATTTCGATCTTAATTGTTGATCAGATATTTTACTGCTGATTTAGGAATATGTAGCAGGCAATTCAGAATGATAAAACTTTGAAAATATTTAAATTTTGCTTTGTGAATTTTTAGGTACCAGTGCAAACTTGTACACTTTTCGGTATCCCTGGTAAAATTAACCTCTAGCTCAGATACCCTACCATTTATGAACAGAGTTCCTGCCTTCAACATGGAACCGGCTTATGACACACTGGCACCAGGCTTAGGAGCGTTGGGATAGTTTTGTTAGTTAAGTTTTGTTAGCAGCACTCATCACAATGAAAGGGAAAAGAAATATATACACAGCAAAATACATCTTAACACTCGCAACATACACAGTGTGCTAAAATGGTTCAAATTTATAATAAAAACAAGCTAACCGTGTTCATAAATAGACCAATAAGAAGCTTCATATAGAATGCCAGTCGAAGTAGTAGGCAACTTAGAAAATGGCATAAAGGTAAGTTTTAGCCATTCATGTCCTCTTTCAGGTGACGTAAATAAAAATAATGAAATTGGGGGATGATGTTAAGATTGGTTCCCTGAGCAGCATTTTATTCATTTATTTATTAGTTGCTTTTTGGCCACAGCAACTCAAAGCAACTTAAAATATTTTAAGCAAAAAAGCAAGCAAACACATACATTAAAAACAGCATAAAAGAAAACAAATATTTAAAAAAATTTTTTTTTAAAAAAAAATCTAGATTAAAGCATGCCGTACATGCAAAAAGGCCATAGATAATTAAAAGCCAGAGTCCTAATGGAGCCTCCCTGGGGAGAGCATTCCAAAAGTGGAGGAGCCACCCTTGAAAATACTGTATTTTGACTACAGTAGCTAATACAAATGGATTCTCCTTGGATTCGTCTGCATTGTTGCACAACATTTAAACAAAAAGAAAAAAAACAGATTAAAAATAAGTTACTGTAAAGCCATGATTTAAATTCCAAAAGCTTATCAAGTAAACAAGTGTTCTCCAAATAGTAAGCAGGTTTTTTAGGTTGGTATTATGGGTAATATAGATGGATTGAGGATTAAATCTGTGACCCCAGCTCCTCATGTACCTGTCTGGCAATCATGCATTTCTGATTTTGACTGTAAAACCCACACTGGGTGCTCATCCAAGAGCCTCCGAGCAGCTGCTGAGAAAACCCTATTCCTCAACCTGTCCTCCGCCCCCCGCCCCCCACAATGGATAAGATTTTAAAGAGACAGACAGTGTCTGTAAGTGGCTCTTTTGCCACCTGAGTCCATGTTGGCAGACCTTCTCCAAAGGAAATCTGCTAACGGTGAAGAGTGATATAAAAGCCCAGAGGGTTCCCTTGATTATACGGGAAAGCCAAATTAGATCCCGGATTTGGTGACACGGTAGCATGGTTAGAGCAGGAGCCCTGCAAATTTGACCAGATGATGGCTAGCGGCACAGGTAGGGCAATGGGACAGGGACTCGGCTTCCAGCTGATTGTCGCCCTTCCTGTAATTGCTTTTCCCTTTCTATTTCCTTTCAGGAGGCTTTAATTGGTTGAATGCAGTGGGAGGATCACACCGGGAAGAGGGGACCGAGGTCCTATTCATGGTTAGTGACCCTTTCATGCTTTCAATCTTTAGAGCTTCCTGATTTTTGGTGAGTTTTGAATGATTTGCTTGCCCCTTTTTTAGAAAAGGGAGAGATTTATGGGATGCCATAAATCTCCTGTGGCTTAAAAAAAATGTATATATCCCGTTTTTCAAAATCTGGTTATACTGAGAAAATGATCCAGATTTATATAGAGGGGGACTGATCCTAGTCAGCAGAAGAATCGGAACAGAATTAATCCTAATTATTGAAGGAGTCTCAATTATTTAAGGTAGCCAGGCTAGGAAAGATGTTTTTCTGCCTAAGGACACCCCCCCCCCCGAGAACTGTTGCCAATCAGAGTGGGCAATATGAGGATAGACGAACTAATGGTGTAATTTGATTTCATGCCGCTTCATATGTAAATACTATTTCCGCCCTTAATTAGTTATGCCACCTGTGCCTTTTCCCGATGTAGAGAATCGAGATGAGGTATGCTTCGTTATGTAAAAGCGAAGCAGAAACGATTAGCCCATGTTTGCTCAGAATGAGATCAGACATGAACAAGAAGTGAAATATGAAGCAGGTGTGTGAGTCCTTTTTAAGTTTCTCTCCTAATATACAAAGGAAGATGCAGA
The DNA here is from genome assembly GCF_965113315.1 of Podarcis vaucheri. Lineage (NCBI taxonomy): Eukaryota > Metazoa > Chordata > Lepidosauria > Squamata > Lacertidae > Podarcis > Podarcis vaucheri. The sequence goes on along the minus strand of NC_138760.1, from coordinate 14,306,379 downwards.
GGGATGTGTATACAAGATATAGGTACATCTCTTGCAGAGACCATCTGTAGTGCTTTGGCATATGGCTGGTGTCCTTGCCATCTTCAAAATATTTGTATGCTGTCCAGCAGAAAATATTCCTTGAGGGAATCCCAACTTCAAAGTTAAGAGGTTGTTGAAACTATATAATCCTATACAGTGGTACCTTGGGTTACATACGCTTCAGGTTACAGACTCCGCTAACCCAGAAAAAGTACCTCGGTTTAAGAACTTTGCTTCAGGGTGAGAACAGAAATCGCACAACGGCAGCACGAAGCCCCATTAGCTAAAGTGGTGCTTCAGGTTAAGAACAGTTTCAGGTTAAGAACTGACCTTCCGAACGAATTAAGTACTTAACCCAAGGTACCACTGTATAGTTTATAAAAGTATATAATTATTATTTATAAAACTCTACAATCCTTTGGCTAGGTTCCCAAAGCATGCCCCCCCCCCAATGATATATTTATGTGCTTTTCTATCTTGAGAAATTTCATACAGGGAAGTTGACATTTTTCAGAATATCAAGTCTTAATACCAAGGAATACAAAGTCTTAATTTAAGTGTATTCAGTTTTATTTCCAAAAAATGTTATTGCTCATACCTCTGCTGTACCTAAAGAGCTGTCTCTTTCATGCCTATTTAGAAATATAAAAAGGGATCACTCAAATTACCATAGGCCAACCAATACAATTTGTGGGAATCCAGTGGATTCCCCCCCCCCTTTGGACCACAGACTCCTATGCCATATCACAGACTGCTTTTGAGACTCCTCCGTCTCAGAAGTGGCTTGCTATACAACATGGGGGCTGCAGCTCCAGAAAAAGCCCCCAGTCTTGTTGGGTACCCAGGACTAGTTGCATGGTTCTTGAGCAAAAAACCATAAGAATATGAGAGCTTGAAAATATACTATGAGTGAGAGATCAGGCTGTGTAGAAGGGAAGGGCCAATAAGACAGGAGGAAATTATTGTGTATTTTGTGTAAGCAGCTGAGTTTGTTTTTATACACCAGGGTGACAGTTACATACATCTGAAATAAGAAGCAGCGGGGAGGGGGTTATGGCTGCAGTCAGGTCTTTCATCCAACAGGGGAATGCATAAGGGGGGAAAACCCACCCAAAGTGATTGGGAACTTTTTGCTTTAGAAACAAGGTAAAATATATTAACATGAAGAATGAGCAGCCATTGAAACTTGCATATCAATGAACTTGCATATCAATATCTAAAAACAACTGCCTTGGGTCTCAGATACATAGAACTGATGCTATTATTAGGCCATTTCTGACTTAACCTCAATAACCAGAACATTGTCATTTCGTTGGACTATCATCTTTATGGGATTTAGGGGAAGTGGTAGGAAAAGGGTTTCAGAAAACTGCCGCAGCCAATAGCAAGCTATTGGAAAGCTTATTCTTTTTAACATTGGGGGAATGTGGATCTGCTCTGTTGTGGTATTTATCTTACTGGGGCTACTTGACCTCATGTTAAATGCTAGACCCTACTAGCTTTTCTTATCTCAAAGGGGAAGGTTTGAAACTCTCTAGAGGCGCTTGAAAGTAGATAATACTTAGCACAGCTATAAGATGTAACCAGGTGAGCAGACCTTGTGACTGTTGTAAACTACCATATAAATTTAGCTGAAACTGATAGTAAGTTGTCCATCCTTTTCTCAAGGTAATAAAATACTTAACATGTGTGTACATACTGTGGACTGGTTGCATAACATAGGTTACTGGTTGTCTGCAAGTCCTTCTCATGTCTGAATACATGTCCAGGATCAACTTGCCACTTTTTTTTTGCAAAGAGTTTCATTGTGTTTTGTGATCCACTCATATACGGATCGTTAGTGCAAATATTGCTTAGGATTAGAAATAAAATAAAATACTTGGGTACAGTGATAAGTGCATTGCAGAGCTCATTTTTCAAGGGACTTTCTATCCAAAAAAGTAGTGCTGTCCTGTGAATTAAAGTCCAGAATTGGGCTAGGAGAAGCAATTCTGAAATTAAAAGTAACCCCCCCCCAATAATTAATTACTTAATTGGGTTTTTATCTTTTTTTGCTGGTTGTGTACTTGCTAAAAGTGTTCCTTCTTTTCAATCCTCTGCAGGCAGTACCTAAAGCAGGAAAGCTTGGACAAAAAGCGGAAGGAATTTGATACCAATGGCTGGGTGCAGCAGAGTAAACGGAGCCAGGTATTTGGATCCTACATAGCCGACCCCACATGAGTGTCTGAAATGCTCTTATCCTATTTCCACTTTCCTAAACAAATGGTGTTCCTGGCTCTTAAGGTGTTTGAGTGTAACTGTTAGGTCAGGGTTGGCCTGGTGATGCAGCTTGCCAAGCCGTTGGCAAAATTGGGCCCCTTTTCTGTCCACTGCAGCGCTGGGCTGAGATGCTTCTTTCTTCAGCCCAGTGCTGGGATGAAGAAATTGCCTGATCCTAGCACTGCAGTTAAGTGGTGAGTGTATATAATACACACAGAGAGATATAAGAGTGTGTGGTCTGTGTATGAGTTTGGGTAGAGCCTGTGTGTGTGTGTGTGTGTGTGTGAGAGAGAGAGAGAGAGAGAGAGAGCTGTGTGTAGTGTGGTTGGGTCCATGTGAATGGCATATGTACCTCAGGCTTAGCTAACCTTGAATTCTAGCCCTAGGGCCATAAAAGGTTAGTCATGCCTGTGTCCAAGAAAATAATGTGTACTGTGAGAAAATGAAATAGTGTTATTTGTTTCATAGATAGAAAGGTGTGATGTGCCTCACACAATTGTCTGTGATCGGAGGTTCTATGGGCAAACTAAGGCCTGGGGGCTGGATCCAGCCCAATCGCCTTCTAAATCTGGCCCACGGACGGTCCGGGAATCAGCGTGTTTTTACACGAGTAGAATGTGTCCTTTTCTTTAAAATGCATCTCTGTGTTATTTGTGGGGCCTGCCTGGTGTTTTTACAGGAGTAGAATGTGTGCTTTTATTTAAAATGCATCTCTGGGTTATTTGTGGGTCATAGGAATTCGTTCTCCCCACCCCACCCAAAAAAAAAATAGTCCGGCCCCCCACAAGGTCTGAGGGACAGTGGACCAGCCCCCTGCTGAAAAAGTTTGCAGACCCCTGTTTTATGTGCACAGAGTCTTTGGTGCCAGCAGCTTTTCCAACTACTATTACAGGCACCAACCACAAGAGAGGTCATGTCCAACTCTCTTTCCTCCACACTTGGGACAAAAAGCGGCCATCAGTCGTCCGTCCCCCATCCCCCCCTGCCCGTCCCCCCCACTCCTCAATAGCACCTCACTTCTGACAGATAAGACTAAGTCTCCTGAATATTTCCCTTCCTGATCTCACTGCTCCTAGCCTTCAGTTGAAAAAGGAGGGGAAATCAGCCAGTGATGGAGAACAGGAAAGGGAAACAGTATGGAGTGACTTCTTTGCCAGAAAAAAGTGAGGAGCAAGTTGCAGCAGTTCTCTCTTTGTCCTGAGCATGGGGTGAGATGGGAGCAGGAATGGGTGCCTGATCATACGTACCTGTATAAGCTGTTGGAACTAAGAGTGTCTACAAGCATCCAAAGATCTCTGTACATGCGCAGAGCCTGTAACATATTTCTGTTCCTTTCCTTTTCCTTGTTTGTCAGGATGGAAGTATTCCAGTCTTGCTATCTTGGCTGAAATACTGACTCATTTGTTCCCATTAATTCTGAAGACTCGCTCATGCATGGTGGGGTTCTTTGGGTTTCTTGAACCTTTCATTACCTTGTGCAGTTTATATCATAATTATTTGGTAAAGCTAACATGAGGTTTTTGTCTTCTAAATAGAGAGGGCTGGGTTTGTTTGTCTTTTAAAGGAGATCCCTCAACAGATGAATGGAAGTGACTGTGGGATGTTTGCCTGTAAATATGCTGACTGCATTACCAAAGACAAACCAATCAATTTCACTCAGGTAAGTTGGCGCTCCTGGCTAGTGGGCACTGCATTGGTAGAATGCTACCTTATGTTATCACAGTGCTGTCTTCTGGTCTTAATTGTGCCCAAAGCAAACCAATTTTCAACCAAGAAAACCAAAGCTCAGTGGCCAGAAGAAGGAAAATCCAAGTAGATAATTTTCCATATATTTGCTTATCTCATGTAAAATTGTGGTTTTCAGTAACATTCTGAACGTATAGCTTGTAATAATTGTTGTAATAATTGTGCCACAAGAGAGGGAGCTGCATGTGGGCAGCAGTTTTGCTCCGTGTAGCAAGATCCTTAAATTTGGATACAGAGCCTTATGCCCTTTGGTAATTCTAGGACTATAACCTATACAGTGGTGCCCCGCAAGACGAATGCCTCGGAAGACGAAAAGCTCGCTAGACGAAAGTGGAATTTGTTTGACAGTGGAATTTGCTGCCAAGGAGTGTGGTGGAGTCTCCTTCTTTGGAGGTCTTTAAGCAGAGGCTTGACAACTATATGTCAGGAGTGCTCTGATGGTGTTTCCTGCTTGGCAGGGGGTTGGACTCGATGGCCCTTGTGGTCTCTTCCAACTCTATGATTCTATGAAAGGGTTTTGCGGTTTTTGAGCTGCTTCGCAAAACAAATTTCCCTATGGGCTTGCTTCGCAAGACGAAAACGTCTTGCAAGTTTGTTTCCTTTTTCTTAACACCGTTAATAAGTTGCGACTTGACTTCGAGGAGCAACTCATAGAACGCGGTGTGGTAGCCTTTTTTGAGGTTTTTGGTGATTTTTGAAGCTTTTCCAAAACTTTTCCGACACCGTGCTTCGCAAGACAAAAAATTCGCTAGACAGAAAAACTCGTGGAACGAATTAATTTCGTCTTGTGAGGCACCACTGTATTAAAAGTCCACAGCTACTTTTATGGTGACTTTTCAGTTTTTTGTTACCTTACCATCAGCATGTTTAAAAAGTACGGCACAAGAACCTGTTGCGTGATGGCACTGTGTTAGAATTATCTTCATCTATTACCTCTGTTGGAGGTCAAAATTCTCATTCTACCAACAGCAGGCCAGGTCTATGTTGCAGAATTAGTGCTTGTAGCAGTTGAAAGAAGTGTCACCTATATCTGCTCAGGGACAAGCAAAATTGTGGATGTGGGGTTAGGATAACCAGATCAAACTTGAAAAGTAACTTTTTAATGGATTTCAATATCTGGTGGTACTAGCCCTGTTTTTGTGTTTAAAAACAGATCACTTGGAATATAGCTGTCTCAGTATGAGGCTTGCAGTTTGCCAGTGTATATCAAAGGATTACCTTGTTGTCATTTTAAGCAAGTATTGATGCTGTTGTGTTTCTTTTGTTAAAGCAACATATGCCTTACTTCCGAAAACGGATGGTCTGGGAGATCCTTCATCGCAAGCTGCTGTGATTTCATGCGAAATGCAGGACCCTTCAGAGACTGCAAACCAGGCTATTGCCCTTCTTGGCCTGCATGGGTTTCCTGCTGAAGCTTAAAGACTGTGTACAATACATTTTGTGTGGTTTTCTTTTTTAGAAATAATTAAAAAAATATATTAATGAATTCTATTTCGTGGAGCAGTGTGCCATGGAACTATTTCAGGAGCACACTTGCCTTTTTCTATCTTGGAACCCTGTTTTTTTACAAGTGACATTTGGAGATGCTGAGGAGTACTGACTTCCACCTTCAGTGAGTTTTCCTCTTTTTACACTCTCAGTCCTTTCGAAATGGCCAGCTTCTGCAAACAACTTGTAACCTTCCAGGCTTCAACTGTGTGGGGCATTTGTACTGTTGTATTGCATTTACCAAGGCATGGAGAAAAAAGGCTTTCATGGCATTCAGTAAGGGCAGTGCTACAGGTTACAATTGCTGCAGGTGGTCTTCTGCAGCAAATAAATTCACGTGGAAGTACAACATGCATGTACATATGTGTCTGGGGAAACCTGGTTGTATATATGTGTGTGTTTGTTTCTATAAGTTGCAGAAGAGAACATGGCACAGCAGTCATGACGTGTTCCATTGCCCTTAGTTCCTCGGTTATTGGGTGGAAATAAAATTGCCTGAGAATGGAAGCTCTGATAGACACCAGCACATGAGAAGCAGCTTGCTACAACATTTCCCATCATGACTGTGACCTTCTCTTCAGTTCTGTAGCATGAGATGGTAAACGAAAGATGAACAATGCCTTTTCTTTGATGCCCGAGCAGAGGATCTTCCTAGCATTTAAAATCTATTTCTTCTAGTGAATTCTCTTCCAACTCAAAATCCAGAGGCAGCTGCGCACCTGTTGGGAAGATGAGTCATGTGTTGGCTGAGGCATCCTGCACTGAGAGCCTTCATTTTAGGTGTCTCCTCTATGACCTCCTCACACAGTCAGGCTGTGGGGATGGAATCTGATGCAGAGAGAAAGGGTAGAGCTTTGGGTTGTGAGGCACTTCTGGGGCCCTGTGCCCAAATGCCTGGGGTCAGACCCTATAAGAGCCAGCATCTCTCCCCATTGAGCTATTATCAGAATCTAAGGAAATCCTGACATTAGGAAGGACTGTTACATTGCATTCTTTATACAGAATAGGATTTGCAAGTCAACCAAGCAGCTACACGCTGAATGGAATGCTTATCTGACAAGAGGATGGAACAGTTAGTGATCGTCAAACCCTTTGTAGAATTTAGGTACAATATGGCGTTTAAAGCTTTTTTTATAATAATTGGTAAGCTGTTTTGATACCATATATATATTTATAAAGCTTTCTCAATGGTGCAGCCGTGAACAAAAAAGTGTCTGGGTTTTAAGCTCTTTTATGTTTCCATTCAAGACTCCTACAGCTGAACTGAAATCCTGACCTTTTTTCCTCTCCTGCCCTCCACTTTCTGCTTCTGTTCCAGATAGCCATTATTGATGGCAAGTGGAGGACCTCTTCCACTGACATGCTTCCTCTTCAAATCCTGCTTTTATGTTCTAGTGCAGGATAATATAGAGAATCTGTTTAGTTCCTCTGTTAAACAAATGTAAGCGGCACTGCCAGCTGCATCTTGAGATTTAGCAGCAGGCAGAGAGATCTTTTACAGAGCCCAAAGCACTTTGAGTCTCGCTGATTGATGTAACTTCTAGTTCAGTATGAGAGGGACTCTAAACTCTCTGGTTCACTCAAAGATCTTCTCCAATGCCACTGGCTAACATCACAGTCTACTGTGTGTAACTTCTCTGCAGCCATTTGTTTCAGTGGAGGCCCGCTGTAAGCTCCACTTATTCTGTGATGGCCAAACTCTGCCCTCCAGCTGTTTGGGGACTACAGTTCCCATTATCCCTGACCACTGGTCCTGTTAGCTAGGGATGATAGGAGTTGTAGTCTGGAGGGCCAAGTTTGGCCATCACTGACTTATATTAATGGACATCAGCAGATGTGCTTGGTATCTGTACCTGCTGAGGCCAACAAAGGTGATATGCAGTTGGAATTCAGGTGCATATTATGTAGGACTTCTTACTAAGTTCACATGCCACACATACCTCTTGATGTACCATTTTTTTATTCTAAAGAATAAAGTAATGTCCTCTTGTATTTTTGCCATCAGATAGGGAACATTTTATATATTCTGTACCTGTAAACAATAGTTTTGTACAAATTTCATTGCACTTCCTTAAGTCGTGCTCTTCCTAGACAAGTTTGTACCTTTTTTCCTCTATCTGTGTTTTTTTTATACCAGGCTCTTTGGTGACCCTTTTTCTATGTTTTTCTCCAAGTGATCTGAAATTCTGTATTTTTTTTGTAATGTGTTATTCTTAAATAAACCCAGCTGTTGAAATAATAATTATCCAACGTCTGGCCTACTGTATCTTTTCTCTGCCCTATGCCTATTATGGGGATCTACTTGTTATCAGAAATGGACCCTTGCCAAATTCTTTCCCATCCCTTCCTCTGTAACATGCACTAGGTAAAGGTAAAGGAACCCCTGACCATTAGGTCCAGTCATGACCGACTCTGGGGTTGTGGCGCTCATCTTGTTTTATTGGCCGAGGGAGCTGGTATACAGCTTCTGGGTCATGTGGCCAGCATGACTAAGCCGCTTCTGGTGAATCAGAGCAGAGCACGGAATCGCCGCTTACCTTCCCACCGGAGCGGTACCTATTTATCTACTTGCACTTTGACGTGCTTTCAAACTGCTAGGTTGGCAGGAGCAGGGACCGAACAACGGGAGCTCACCCCGTCACGGGGATTCAAACCGCCAACCTTCTGATCGGCAAGTCCTAGGCTCTGTGGTTTAACCCACAGCGCCACCCGCGTCCCAAGCATTACAACTGACTTAAATTTATTCAGCAAGATGTTTCCCTGCCCCTGCTCCATATCACTGGTAATATTCAGCAGAATGAAACCAGGACACAAACAACTGCAACACATTTCAGAACAGAAACAAAGAACTTGGCTCAGGGAAGCCTTTCCAGTGGTGGCCCTGTGTGTCATCTTGCATTTAAACACAAGGCTGAGCAACGAAGAGACCAAAAAACAAAAGCCTATTCAATTGCCAGCTTGCGTTTTCCTTTGCTCTCCCCTTTTAAAAATACATTTTATGTGAAGCTGCCTCTGAAGTTTCAGCTGGTGCTGTTCTCTAGCCAAATAATGCTTACAAAAATCTTTATATTAGTGAAACATGCACACACAATTGTGTATACTGCTGAAAACAACATACAAAAATGCATTCTATTTTGTGAAAATTGCATGCAAAAATCCATTCACTAACGTTTCCCCCAAAATGCATATATTAATTCATTAGCCTATGCAGAAATAGGGCAGGTCTAATTTAGGATTGGAAAATTGACAAACAGAGACACCAACATTGTCAGATTCAGCCATCCCTGACTGCAAGTCATCTAAGATAAATACAGACTTTTTCTAGAATCCAGTCGATTTTAGGTGGGGAAAAGCTTTGGTAGGTAGACTATTAACATTATTACAGAACAGTGCAATAGTGGGACTTTAAGGAGGCTTGAAGCTATATTGCAGGGTGTGAAGAGGAGACACTGAATTTATTTTGTTCTTGCACTTTTAATATATTTTCCTGCATGCCACGGGCTAGGGATTTTCAGGTCATGTTGACTCTCTCCTCCCTGCAACATTCTCTTCCTAGACATGGCCAAGGCTTTACCTAACCCTTTCCAAGCAACTATTCATTAGCATCTTTAATCTCTGCACACACATGAACAAGCAACTTCTGTAAGTGTACCTTCAGCTGAGCAGACAATATTCCATTGATTCCTTGCCACTACTTCCAACTCTTTCTCAAAGAAAATGGGAACTATTTATCCCATATTCAAAAGATGAGTACCTTGGACTCTCTGCAGTGATCATGACATAGGCCACCCAAAACTTTATTTTCCCTGCCTGCTGATTCACAGGGGATTTGAGTCTGGAGCCAAGTGCTGATGTGTCTCTGCAACTTCCATTTTTATTTTTTATTTTGCATGTAACTCTACATTTATTTTTTTCACCATTCAAATATATAAATATATAAATGATTCACTTCTGAAACACACACACATTCATATCCTGTTGAAATAAAAAATAAATAGTCCAGTAGCACCCTAGAGACCGACTAAGTCTGACCTTAGAGACCGACTAATGCACACGAAAGCTTATACCTAGAATAAACTTGGTCTCTAAGGTGCTACTGGACTTTTTATTTATTTATTTATTTTGACTGCGTCAGACCAACGCTGAATCTAGATTCATATCCTGTTTTTTGTAACAGGCTTTATATACTGATGTATTTCTTAAGCTCAAAGCAATACAAAATAACATCGAACATTTGAATAACTTGTCTCTTTGCAATATTCAGTAAACAAATTCCAGTTCATTCTTTCGCTATACAGTGGTACCTCGGGTTACATACGCTTCAGGTTACATACGCTTCAGGTTACAGACTCTGCTGACCCAGAAATAGTGCCTCAGGTAAAGAACTTTGCTTCAGGATGAGAACAGAAATCGTGCTCCGGTGGCGCGGCAGCAGCAGGAGACCCCATTAGCTAAAGTGGTGCTTCAGGTTAAGAACAGTTTCAGGTTAAGAACGGACCTCCGGAACGAATTAAGTACTTAACCCGAGGTACCACTGTATATAAAGTATATAAAACCTGGTTTTTGTAACAGGCTTTATATACTGATGTATTTCTTCAGTTCAAAGCAATACAAAATAACATTGAACATTTGAATAACTTGTCTCTTTGCAATATTCAGTAAACAAATTCCAGTTCATTCTCTCTAGAGAATTTAGCATGATGCTTAATCCCACCTTGCTCCACTTCCTGCCATTGGGCTGCTTTGTATCAAAAATAATTCAAATTCTGCAGAATTTATGTTTCCTTCACTGCCCACGGACAAAGTGTCCATAGAAGGAAAGGGACTGACTGACTGTCTTCTGGTGCTTCCACCTTCCCAAAGCAGGGTCCAGCATTGCCACCAGTCTCCAAATGGATTCAATATTGACCTTGACAGGGTCTGCTCAAATACAGGGTTAGCCAAATGCCACCGCCAAGGTCTCTTTCCTGGCAACTCTATGAATATGGTACCTGTATGAAGAGCTCCTAAAGTTATGGCCAGCTGTAGGACGCAGCGCTGGACTTTCTGGTTTTATTCATAGCTTGACAAGCAGAACAACTGTTGCTCTGTGTAGAGTTCTGGCACACCTAAGTCATATGAAGGTACGCCAAGTTAGGTGCATCTAGAACACCAGTATTGTCGACTTCTGATTGACAGAGACCATTCAAGGTCTCAGAAGAAGGGCTTTCTTTTCTCCAACTGCTGATATTATTATTATTATTATTATTATTATTATTATTATTATTATTATTATTATTATTTATTTTATGGCTTTTTTCAGAGAGAACTCACCAGAACTTGGTTCTGGAACCCCTCGGGTGTGTGCCATTGCCATTCTAAGAGAAAGAGGGAGGCACCACTTTTTCTACAAAAATAGCATTTATTATTATTATTATTATTATTATTATTATTATTATTATTATTACTACTACTACTACTACTACTACTACTACTACTACTACTACTACTACTGTTGTTGTTATCCTAGGTTGTTGTTACCTAGAGTTGCCATATTTCAAACAGTAAAATTCCTGGCAAACAAGTGAGGTCCCAACTAAAGAAGAATGGCAACTTAAGCTGACAGAATATGCGCAGCTTGTAGACTTAACATATATACAGTAATAAGAGAACAAGAAGAGCATATATTTTTATAGAAGATTGGAAAACATTTATTGAATATATGGGGGGAAATTGCGTACACTTGAAAATGCTGGCAACATTAAGATAAATTCAACAATGTTTTGATGGATGCAATAATGGGATACTGAATAGTTTAGTTTTTGTAAAATATGCAGGGATTTATGATATGCAAAATGAACCATGGAACGAGAAGAAGGGAAGTCATTGATATTTTAAGGATGCTTAAATGAGTATTTTAAATTGTAAAACAGAAAATATAATAAATATATATATATATATACGAAAACAAAAAACAGACAACTTCCTTCCTAAATTTTTTTTAGGAAGACCCCAAAATTTTTGAGCTTTTTTGGGGGGGAACAAACCAAACAAACCCAGCTTTTTGGGCTTTCCCCACTGCTTTCCCCATCGCATACATCCGGGTTTTCCTTGTCATTTTGCCAATTCCGTGATGCCGTTTTTACAACCGGAAAACCAGGACATGTCAGGAGCTTTCCTGACGTATGGCAAGCCTATTCTTACCAATGCTGTATTGTCCATTTCACAGACGGACACTGCTGGCTGTCATTTGATACTTTAGTCACTAGATGGCTCTGGATTCTTCTAGGGAAGAATCAGAAATAGGATGGTTTTTGTTGCCGCTGCTGCTGTTATCTGTTACATTCTTGTTAGAGCAAACCTTCCTAACCAATGTGTCATCTGAGCCTTACAAGATGAAGCCATGGAAGAGAAATCTTAAGCC